>NC_086448.1:100575245-101775245 GCF_028390025.1 Pseudophryne corroboree
AAATCCCTAAACCTATATTTGAAGAGGTTCAAATTCAAGATGGAATCTCTCCGAGCAGTGAACTCCGGCCTGGAAGGGGGGGATTTTATGGTGTCACTAGACATAAAGGATGCATACCTTCATGTCCCCAAATATCCTCCTCATCAGGCGTACCTGAGATTCGCTGTACAGGATTGTCATTACCAGTTTCAGACATTGCCGTTTAGGCTTTCCACGGCCCCGAGAATTTTCACCAAGGTAGTGGCGGAAATCATGGTGCTCCTGCGCAAGCAAGAGGTCACAATTATCCCATACTTGGACGATCTCCTGATAAAGGCAAGATCAAGAGATCAGTTACTAAAAAGCGTGTCTCTCTCCCTGAGAGTACTACAACAACACGGCTGGATTCTAAATCTACCAAAGTCGCAGTTGGTTCCGACAACTCGGCTGTCGTTTTTGGGCATGGTTCTGGATACGGAAGAAAAGAGGTTTTTTCTCCCAATGGAAAAAGCCCAGGAACTCCAGAACATGGTCAAGGACCTGCTGAAACCAAAAAGAGTGTCAGTTCATCAATGCACTCGAGTATTGGGAAAGATGGTGGCGGCCTACGAGGCCATTCCGTTCGGCAGGTTCCATGCGAGAACTTTTCAGTGGGACCTTCTGGACAAGTGGTCAGGGTCCCATCTACAGATGCATCGGAGGATAAGCCTGTCCCCCAGGGCCAGGGTCTCTCTCCTGTGGTGGCTCCAGAGTGCTCACCTTCTAGAGGGTCGCAGGTTCGGCATTCAAGATTGGGTTCTTGTGACCACGGACGCGAGCCTCCGAGGATGGGGAGCAGTCAAACAAGGAAAAAATTTTCAGGGAATATGGTCAAGCCAGGAGGCTTGTCTACACATCAATGTGCTGGAATTAAGGGCCATATACAACGACCTGCAACAGGCGGAGAATCTTCTTCGCAACCTACCCGTTCTGATCCAGTCAGACAACGTCACAGCCGTGGCGCATGTAAACCGCCAGGGCGGGACAAGGAGCAGCGAAGCAATGGCAGAAGCCACCAGGATTATTCGCTGGGCGGAAAATCATGTAAGCGCTCTGTCAGCGGTCTTCATTCCGGGAGTAGACAACTGGGAAGCAGACTTCCTCAGCAGACACAATCTCCATCCAGGAGAGTGGGGACTTCATCAAGAGGTCTTTGCAGAGGTAACAAGTCGTTGAGGACTTCCTCAAATAGACATGATGGCGTCACGCCTCAACAAAAAGCCTCGGACGTATTGTTCCAGGTCGAGGGACCCTCAGGCAGTGGCGGTGGACGCCCTGGTGACACCGTGGGTGTTTCAGTCGGTCTATGTGTTCCCTCCACTTCCTCTTATCTCAAAAATATTGAGAATCATAAGACGAACAAGAGTGCAGGCAATACTAATTGTTCCAGATTGGCCTCGAAGGGCCTGATATTCAGATCTTTAGGAAATGGTCACAGAAGATCCGTGGCCTCTTCCTCCCAGGGAGGACCTGTTACAACAGGGGCCCTGTGTGTTCCAAGACTTACCGCGGTTACGTTTGACGGCATGGCGGTTGAACACCAAATCCTAGCTAGGAAAGTTATTCAGGGGGAAGTCATCCCTACTCTAATCAAAGCTAGGAAGGAGGTAACAGCGAAGCACTATCACCGTATCTGGAGGAAATATGTATCTTGGTGTGAAGCCAAGAATGCTCCTATGGAAGATTTTCAGCTGGGTCGTTTTCTCCATTTTCTGCAGACAGGAGTGGATATGGGCCTAAAGTTAGGCTCCATTAAGGTGCAGATTTCGGCCTTATCTATATTCTTTCAGAAGGAATTGGCTTCTCTCCCAGTAGTCCAGACTTTTGTAAAGGGAGTGCTGCACATCCAACCTCCTTTTGTGCCCCCAGTGGCACCGTGGGACCTTAACGTGGTGTTACAGTTCCCTAAATCACACTGGTTTGAACCGCTTCAAACAGTGGAATTAAAATTTCTCACTTGGAAGGTGGTCATGTTGTTGGCCTTGGCATCTGTGAGGCGGGTGTCCGAATTGGCGGCTTTGTCTCACAAGAGCCCCTATCTGATTTTCCATGTGGATCGAGCAGAGTTAAGGACTCGTCCTCAATTTCTGCCTAAAGTGGTTTCGTCGTTTCATATGAACCAACTTATTGTTGTGCCTGTGGCTACGGGTGACTTGGAGGATTCCAAGTCCCTTGATGTAGTCAGGGCCTTAAAAATGTATGTAGCCAGGATGGCTCGGGTTAGGAAAACAGAGGCACTGTTTGTCCTGTATGCAGCCAACAAGGTTGGTGCTCCTGCTTCTAAGCAGACTATTGCTCGCTGGATCTGTAACACGATTCAGCAGGCTCATTCTACGGCTGGCTTGCCGTTGCCAAATTCGGTAAAGGCCCATTCCACTAGGAAAGTGGGCGCTTCTTGGGCGGCTGCCCGAGGCGTCTCGGCATTACAGCTTTGCCGAGCAGCTACTTGGTCGGGTTCAAACACTTTTGCAAAATTCTGCAAGTTTGATACCCTGGCTAATGAGGACCTCATGTTTGCTCATTTGGTGCTGCAGAGTCATCCGCACTCTCCCGCCCGGTCTGGAGCTTTGGTATAATCCCCATGGTCCTTACGGAGTCCCCAGCATTCTCTAGGACGTAAGAGAAAATAAGATTTTAAACCTTACCGGTAAATCTTTTTCTCCTAGTCCGTAGAGGATGCTGGGCGCCCATCCCAGTGCGGACAAATTCTGCAAGGCTTGTATATAGTTATTGCTTACATAAGGGTTATGTTACAGTTGAGATCAGTCTCTGGCTGATGCTGTTTTGTTCATGCTGTTAACTGGTTTAGTATATACCATGTTGTACGGTGTGTATAGTGTGGGCTGGTGTGTATCTCGCCCTTAGATTAACAAAAATCCTTTCCTCGTACTGTCAGTCTCCTCTGGGCACAGTTCTATAACTGAGGTCTGGAGGAGGGGCATAGAGGGAGGAGCCAGTTCACACCCATCTAAAGTCTTAGAGTGCCCATGTCTCCTGCAGAGCCCGTCTATACCCCATGGTCCTTACGGAGTCCCCAGCATCCTCTACGGACTAGGAGAAAAAGATATACCGGTAGGTTTAAAATCTTATTTTATACACACACACACACAACTACACAGGTGCATCACATGGGTGTGAATAAATAGATGGTAGTGCTTGGGGAGGAGGCTTAAATAGACTGTCTTGTATTTGGAACAGAATGACCGATGCCGGACAAAGTCTCCGGTGACTAGCTAGGTGGGCAGCGTATAGTCAGTGACAGGGTTGCCAGAACACTTTGCTGACGTCGTTGCTGGACCCACACTTAATGCTGTCTATACCATCCTGACATTTGATGAATAAACAACATACCATTTGTAATTATATATCTAATATATCATTACAAATGTGATTATCTAGCTATGTCCTTATACATCTAGCCTCAATACACCATGTAGCGCGAGATGTCCAGCATGAGTGAGCTGCCAGGTCCTGTGCAATCCTGCTAATGTCAGACAACTTTTTCATTTTGCAGAAAATGCATCTTAGTCGCAACGCACCAGGAGACTTCACTGATTATGATGTATGACACTTGTATATTGTGTGCGACTAATACCCCTTTTCCACTAGCTTTTTAGAACACGGGTAAATGCGCGGGGGCGCGCATTTACCTGTGTTTTTCCCTAGTGGAAAAGGGTTCCCCGGCAAATTCCCGGATCAAGTGATCCGGGAATCCTACCCGGCTAGCTGTCTAGTGTGAACGGGAGCCGTGTCGAGGCGACACGGCTCCCGTTCACTGTGTATGGGAGGGTAGCGCTGGGAGATCATGTGATCTCCCAACGCCGCCCCTGCCGCGTCACCAACCCGTCATTATGGGGCTGTAGCACGGGTCGCAGCCGTGTCAGGCGACACGGCTGCGACCCGTGCTACAGTAGTGGAAAAGGGGTATGAGTCTATACGGGATAGCACAGCACTTGTATTGGGAAAAAGCTGTGGCTGCTACATTGTTGCACTTTGTATACAGATTGTGAGACTCACAGATATACAAGTGTCATATATCACATTAATCAGCACAGTCTCCTGGAGAGTTGCAGCTAAAGGTGTGTACACACGGTGAGATTTTTCTTACGATTTTGACTATATAGTCAAAATCGTAAGGAAAGTTAGTGCAGATCGCAAGGTGAAAGTCACCTTGCAATCCTGATGCGATGCCGATGTGAGGTCGGTATCACAAGTCTAGATAGACTGTGCAGGCAAATCAATTTTGATTATCTCGTAGAAAAGATTGACACTTAGCCAAAATCATACATAGTCAGTATCGCAAGCACAGTCATCTACTGTATGCTTGCGATACTGACCTAGTCCCTATCGCATAGTGAGAATCGGGGGTTTAGCCTGAATCTCACCATGTGTACACACCTTTAGAATCATTTTCAGCACAAAAGAAGCAAAAAAGGTGCATGACGCTAGAATATTCTCGCGCGACCTGTTGTGCCAAGAGGGGCTGTTTGGCATGACTACAGCAAATGTGTATGAGGATTATCTGTATCGGGAACCTACAGTGCAAGAAACACTTCTTTCTGAACAACAATCCAAGTAAAGAGATTTTATGGGTATTAAACTTGGGTCTAATGACTGATACAGGTTGAGTATCCCATATCCAAATATTCCGAAATACGTAATATTCCGAAATACGGAGTTTTTTGAGTGAGAGTGAGATAGTGAAACCTTTGTTTTTTGATGGCTCAATGTACACAAACTTTGTTTAATACACAAAGTTATTAAAAATATTGTATTAAATGACCTTCAGGCTGTGTGTATAAGGTGTATATGAAACATAAATGAATTGTGTGAATGTAGATACACTTTGTTTAATGCACAAAGTTATAAATAATATTGGCTATAATGACCTTCAGGCTGTGTGTATAAGGTGTATATGTAACATAAATGCATTCTGTGCTTAGATTTAGGTCCCATCACCATGATATCTCATTATGGTATGCAATTATTCCAAAATACGGAAAAATCCGATATCCAAAATACCTCTGGTCCCAGGCATTTTGGATAAGGGATACTCAACCTGTATATTTAAATCCACAGAACTTCCTTCAGATGTGAGTCTAACGGTCATCATACAGGGTGCGGTGTTATTTGGTCTATTTCCAAGATCTAAATCACGAGTACTTTTATAACATGTCATCAACGTAACTTTTATTGCAGTTTACGTGCCAGCTATTTATAGTGCAGGCACCTACTGAGGCATGAGGGATAAATGTCATTACATCCCAGTAACTGCAGAATATTGGCTCACCTGCTTATGGCAGCCTCTGCTCTGTACAGGTGACAGTTACGCTTTAATAGGCGTTCCGGGTTTCATGCTAAATCCCGTTTCTTTTTATCTTCGCAGAGCAAGATGGGCTATGTAGCTCTGTTCCTGAGCACAGTACACACACTCGTATTTGCCTGGAATAAATGGGTGGATATCAACCAGTTTATATGGTACACACCACCCACATTTATGTTGGTATCGTTCCTTCCCGTCATCGTCCTACTCTGCAAAGTGACTCTACTGCTGCCGTGCTTCAGCAAGAGAATCCAGAGGATTCGGTGCGGCTGGGAGTCAGACAGAAAAATGGCCGGCAAATGCATGCTCACACACTTGTAATATTTATTTCAAATATAACATTCAGAATCTAGTGTCTGCTTCTTGTGTTTTCTATGTGTGTACCATTGTGCTTTATATTGTATGTGCAAATGCCACGCTAACTGGCACTCATACCTACGTACCTACCTTCCCCATTCCCATATTGGTGTAACGCTGAACATGCATTTTACCCTCATACAGTAATTCTGAAGCACAGGAACATTTAGACAAATCTCCGGGATCCAGCAGTAACATCTGGATGAATGACAGACATGCTTATCACAGCAGAGAGGCAACAACAGACTATCAAATCTACTGTAATAACACAAGTCAATATTTAGTGAGGTAGTAGAACTGTAAGTGAGGATTACAGTCACTGTAGATATAGTGGGTGCAGGGGCTGCCGTTGCTGTGGGGCCAGTAGTAGCCCAAGGGGTACATTTACTAAGCAGTGATAAGAACGTAGAAGTGAGCCAGTGGAGAAATTTCCCCATCAACCAATCAGCAGCTCTGTATCATTTTATAGTATGCAAATCATAGATGTTACTTCAGTGCTGATTGGTTGCCATGGGCAACTTCTCCACTGGCTCACTTCTCCGCTCTTATCACTGCTTAGTAAATGTACCCCTCAGTCACTAATGGTCACTTAGTGTTCACGTTAGGCAGTTTTAGCAGGGCGCCGCGCCCTGCCCAATTTTTTTAAGGGCAAAACCCCCCTGCCCTTTC
Organism: Pseudophryne corroboree; assembly: GCF_028390025.1. NCBI lineage: Eukaryota > Metazoa > Chordata > Amphibia > Anura > Myobatrachidae > Pseudophryne > Pseudophryne corroboree. The sequence continues at coordinate 100,581,613 of NC_086448.1, forward strand.
TGCGGCGGCCTGCTAAAACTGCAGCCCGCTTCCTGCCTTCACAGCGTGTATGCGTGCGGCATCCATTCACGCTGAGTGAGCGCTTGGGGGAAGCCCAGCACCTCTGTAGGTGCTGGGCACGACCCCAACAGTGACGCCGCCCACGCCCACTTTTATGACCCGCAATGACTCCGCCCCCCTATTTTGCATGGCCGCACCGAAACCGCGCGCGCACGCTAGTGCCCCTCTAGATCCGGCGCCCTGCCCGGATTCTAGAGTGAACACTAGTCACTAAGTTCCCAGAATTGCCTGCTAAGAAATTGGGCGTGACCCGTTGACCTAAAAGGGGTGGCGTTTAATTTTTATTGAATGATGTGTGTAAGGGATGTTATAATGATAAGGGGGGCTTGTAAAGTGACTTACGGGGGTATTCAATTAGTGCCACTTTTTCGACTTTCAAAAAAAATGGCACTTTCCGCCAGTTTGCAGGTCGAATTCACATTCGACCTATTCAAAGCCCGGCCTGGTTTTTCAATTTGTCGAAAAATCCGGCCGGGGCGAAAATCACGAGGATTGTGAATTCGCCGCCGATCCACTTGTTTTGTTGAATTCGCGGGCGCTTTCCACAGTTTTTTGGTTAATTTTCGTCCATGCCGATTCTACAAAAAAAGAAAATGAAAAGGCATGACAAAAACAAAGCAAAAACCTGACAAAAAACGCCCACGATTGAATAGCCAACGGTCGAATTAGTGCCGTTTTTCCAACTGTCAAAAAACTTGGCACTAATTGAATATCCCCCATAATCTGAACTGGGCACTGTAATGTGGTATATATAATTTGAGCTGGAGGCCACTTGAATGCTACATAGTATGAACAGAGGGCCCTGTAAGTGTGGGATTTAATGAAGTGTGGGAAGTGGGATGTGGCATAATATGAAATGGGGGCACTGCAAATGATTGGGGTCCACTACACTATGGCATTATGAGCTGAGGACACTTCAGAAGGGCACTTTGTGATATAGTGGAGTATCCAATTAGCTATGAAGAAACATCAGGAGAGAAAAACTGAAGATTTCCCAGATTTTTTTCAGATGTTTCTTCGATAATGTTTTCGGGCTATCCTATTTGGATCACCCAAAGAGAAAAAAATTCTCCCGAAAACACACAGGTGCAGTTAAACCTGTGTGTTTTTGCCAGCCACATGTGAAAATGGGGCTGCTTTTGGGGATTTGGTTTCACCTGCCTCAAAATCCCTGCCGGCTTATCGGAGCTAATTGGATAGCGGATTGGGTATGCATGACCGGCAGTCAGGAGACCACCGGTTAGCATACCTCCGCCGGGGTTGCCGGCAGCGAAAAACCAGTGGGGGGGCGACCGCAACAAGCCCCTTGCGGGCTCAGTGGTGACCTACGGCCGCCACAGGTTCTATTCCCACTCTATGAGTTTTGTGGACACCCACAAGTGGGAGTAGTCCCTGCTAGTCAACATGCCGACTGTCAGGATTCTCAGGGGGGCGGGATGTAGGGGGAGGTGTTGCGACACGTAACTACATCACTTGGATAGCCCCCGGCGAGACAATTACCTGCTGTAATTTATAGTGGATAATTGGATACCCCCCATAATGTGTAATGGCAGCATTACAATGTTCCATATTGTGAAGTAGGACACTACTATAGAAAAATTAACAAGGGCCTTACTACGCAGCATAAAATGAGCAACTGCTGCAGAGAACGGTGTCTCTCTAGAAGCATTAGGTTGGAAGCCCTTTAAAAATGTTGCTATTGGGCTCATGACGCTCTGACTATGCCTCTGCGGCAATCATACGGGTAGCTTGTATAGGTACGTATATCATATCCAAAATATTTTCAGGAACAGGTATCCCATAACAGACCTTTAACCCACTAATGCTAGCTACTGCCTGTTTACACTGCATGAGAACGGACTTGATGGTGCATAGAAGTGGCAGCTCTACTCCAGTGATTCACACATTCTCTCAGTTCACCCTACAGGGCTCAAAGCTGTATAGGTCCCTTTCATCAGTGGCCTGTGTCCAAACACATCACCACCGTTGGTTGGTTGGTTGCTTGGATTGAGGTTGTTTGGTGGTGGACCATTCTCCATACATTGTAGCGTGTATAATGCTCCAGCAATGTTGCTGCTCCTGATATACTCACGCCTGCTTGGCAAGCACCCGCTGCCATGCATGTTCAGTGCATAGTTGAACCCAGATCAGTTGTCCTGACATCCCTTTTGAGTTCTCGCACTACATTTTCTGGTGAAGGAGTATAATAGGGTGGTAACGTTGGCTAACTTTAGTGAGGACGTGTAAGCCGAATTGCATGCTATGCAGAGTTATATGTAATCATTTGCACCAGGGATAGGGGTGGTGCATACCGACGAATAATCCCATTTCATTCCATGGACACAATGCGAGAGCAATTATGGTCGCTTGCATTCAGCTGTATACCAGTCCCTCTTTCCCTCAGTTGCTGACACTGGTGTGGTATAAAAAGTTGATGTTCAGAATGGTGACATTGTGAATGTCCTGCATTCGGCATGTTGACCATGCGGTTTCCCATAGGGGTATTACATAACCCTAACCATAAATCTACTCCTAACCGCAGAATAACCCTAAACCTAGCCCTGAAAACGGCAAAAATCTGCGTCATTGCCAACACTGTGGATGTCAGCATGTTCAATGTCATACTCCGATGCACAAGGCCGTAACGGGGTATGCGGCTGCATAGAGCACAGAGCTCTGCGGGTGGTACTGTGTCCGCCCCACGGCCTTTGCTTCTGGGTAGCAGTGTGCCTGGAACGGCACCATGCTAACAATATCGCTGCGGCAGTGCCTTTGGACACTACAGGCAGGCACCCTGCTGTGTTTACAGCTGGCCAGACTGTCTGCAAGACTAAAATTATTCATTCTAACACCCAGAGTGCTAGAATACAGACCAGAGTGTGCTAGAAGCACTAGAGTAAAGTGTGACACCCCAGGCAGGAAAGAGGAACTGCACGGGTTGTGGCAGGTGCAGGGTGCTAGATTGAACACTAACTATTATTATTATCCTTTATTTATATGGCGCCACAAGGGTTCCGCAGCGCCCAATTACAGAGTACATAAACAAATAACTTACAGTTGATGACAATATAGGACAAGTACAGAGTAAATAAACATAGCTACATCAGCAGATGACACTGGAATAAGTATCAGGTGGCAGAAGACTGCTGGATTTGGTGCAGCTGAAGATTATTAAAGTAAGAAAAGGGTAAGCACATGAGGGAAGAGGGCCCTGCTCGTGAGAGCTTACATTCTAAAGGGGAGGGGTAAACAGACGGGTGAGACAGATGGGGTACATAGAGAGCGTGGAACAGAGGTTTAGGATGAGATTTGGCTGGGTTTGGTGAAGAAGTGGGTCTTGAGAGCCCGTTTGAAGTTTTGTAGAGAGGTGGAGAGTCTGAGGGGGAGAGGTAGGGAATTCCAAAGAAGTGGTGCAGCACGTGAAAAATCTTGGAGGTAGGAGTGGGAGGAAGTAATCCGTAGGCAGGAGAGTCGGCGTGCATTAGCAGAGCGAAGAGGACGGGTGGGAGTGTAAAGTGAGATAAGGTCAGAGATGTAGATGGGAGAGGAGTGGGTGAGGGCTTTGTAAGCAAGTGTGAGAAGCTTGAAATGGATTCTGAAAGGGAAGGGGAGCCAGTGAAGGTCTAATTCAGGCATGTCCAAACTGCGGCCCTCCAGCTGTTGAGAAACTACACATCCCAGCATGCCCTGACACAGCTTTAGCATTCTCTGACAGCAAAACTGTGTCAGGGCATGCTGGGATATGTAGTTTCTCAACAGCTGGAGGGCCGCCGTTTGGACATGCCTGGTCTAGTTGGAGAGGAGAGGTGGACGTAGTGCGTTTGGTGAGGAAAATTAGCCGGGCAGCAGCATTGAGGATAGATTGGAGTGGAGAGAGGTATTTGTCAGGAATGCCAGTGAGGAGCAGATTACAGTAGTCCAGTCTGGAGATGACCAGTGAGTGGATAAGAGTCTTAGTAGCATCCTGGGTCAGAAAGGGTCTAATCCAATATTTTTTAGAGGAAAACAGCAGGTTTGTGAGAGTTGCTGAATGTGTGGTTTGAAGGAGAGGGAGGAGTCAAGGATTACTCCAAGACAGCGCACTTGGGGGCTAGAGGAGATAGTAGTGCTATCAATAGATAATGAGATTGTAGGAGGTGAGGTTATGCGGGAGGGAGGGAAGATGATCAGCTCGGTCTTAGACATAGTAAGTTGAAGAAAGCGCTGGGACATCCAGGAAGAGATAGCAGAGAGACAGTTGGAGATACGAGTGCACTGCTGAAGTTCCGGGTGCCAGCAGCTCCGCCCCCTATGTACGACATCATGACGTCATGCACAAAAGGGTCCCTAGTTACGTCACAGCCCATGCCTGTCCACATTCTGAATGTATACGGCTCTCACACACAGCAGTCACTTAGAAGTATACTTAATGAACTGGCCACTCAGTATATATAGACTATATATAGAGCATACCTCCCAACATGACTGTCTCCAGGAGGGACCAAATACTCTGCTCCTGGAGTTTCCTCTTAATTTATGATTGATTTCCTCTTAATTTATGATTGCTGGCACCTGTTTTGAACAGGCTAATGGATAAGAAAGGTGTTACACCACAGGTGAGGGAAGTCCAGGAGCAGAGCATTCTGTCCCTCCTGGAGAGGGTCATGTTGGGAGGTATGTATAGAGCTGTTTGCTCAAAGACAATACTCATTTGTGTCAGGCATCCTATCCTTCTTCCCTGTACTCAGTAACAACATATACAGTATATACTTCCTTTATAAATGAAAACTGTCATTCACCAGGAAGAAATAATGTGCCACTGAATGCATTTGCCTAAATGAAATCCGTGTTATAAGGAAGTGACTTATGTACACAGCCATCCACAACGCTGCGCCGCACAGATTCTCTGACTTGTTTGTTCTTTGCTGGGTAATTTATTAACCCTTTCAGTTACCAATGAACAAACATAAGTCCTGATGCTAGTTAATACTGAATGTAAACTGTGCTGTGTTCACAAAATCATTATGCTAGTTAAAAATGGAGGAGAGGCATTCCCAGTGTGCTGGAGTGGGTATGGTACATACATAAAGAGCGGGCCTGGCGACAGGGAGGATCGAAGGGGACAGCTATACCGTGCCCAGCGGCAGAGGGGCACAAAAACAACGGGTGCCGGAAAGCCTAATAATACTTATTACATAGTCCGCTCCGCCCTCCATTCCCCCCCCCCCCACCGTTTACCCTATCACTTGCTCTGGTCCTGCGCTGCTGACATATGGTGCTGCGCCAGTTCTCCTGCAAGGTTAAAAAAAATCACCCCTGGGTGGCCTCCTATGTCCTGGCCGCAACCCCTTCTCCCCCAGCAAACCCCTCCACCGGCTGACGCCCACCCTACCCTACCTCCCATTCCCCCATGACATTCCAATATATATATATATATATATATATATATATACAGTATATAAAACATCTTTCCTGGGTACAAGTTCAGGCTGGGTGGGGGTGGAGGCGGCGGTAGGGGGCCTCAGAGACAGAAGTGATTTCTGTTGCCGGTCCTGATAAAGAGCTCTATAATTACAATGAGATGGTATGCTGCCCATCTTATTGTGATATCACTTGCACTACACCATCCAGATCTCATATAGATGTTCTGTATATTTATGACATCTGATTCAAAGAGCGGGGCGAAGGGGCGGCCACACAGGGAAACGCCAATTCCGGGTATCCCGGGCTTGACCATTTTTCAATCCTGTTACCCGGGATTGAAAAAATGGCCCGGGATTGCCCTCCCTAATCGGAACGAATCCCCGCCATCCCGGATTGCTCATACACACTAGAGCGACTTTAATGATCATTCCGTCCTTCATTAGCATACTGTACTACAGGACACTAGCGACAGGTTTGATATGCAGTACAACAAACCTGACGATGCTGCTAGTGACCGCAAGCACCCGCATATTGGGCATACACACTGTCCGATATGCACCAAATTGAGCGATATGTCATCTCATCTGGCAGATCAGACCAACATATCGCTCAGTGTGTACCCAGGTTTAGGTTAAGGAAAAATTCTCACTGCCGTAAGAAGCCGCTGGGCCCCTCCATCAGGCCCAGGTAATTAGTACCCACTCCCTCCCCCCCTTCTTGGCGTAACTGCCGATATCCTACAGAACTGCTGCTGCTGGACTAACGGAGCCTGCGAGAAACCGGTGTCAAAGTCGAAAAATATTGCAGTACACACATCACGTACTAACAACACACACATGCCCGCTGCGCGTGCACTTGTTCCGCCGTGCGTGCACAGATCCGCAATTTGCGTATGGTCGCTCCCGCGGTCCTGCGCGTGGTGTGGGTATTTACGGCGGAGTTTGTGAACACATGGAGGGCAATCAAAACATTACATATTTAATCCAAATAGTGCACATTGTACACATAGTCCCCCTGCACCACATCAGCAAGTATCAACAGTTTAAATGATTCCAGTACTAGGGGATTCTCCTTTGCATGATAGGAAGGGACAGGCTAAGCTTATAAGGTGGTGTCTGGTATCCAGCTGTAGGGTATTTTAAGGGTAACATTCCGATGTTGGTTAGAGGAAGATCGCATGTTCCTGCGTATAGTTATGTGCAGAAGTAGAATATAGATATAAACTGTATTTACTGTATATTATGTATGCGGCGGGAATCCAGAGGAGACCACCCACAAGAGCAGTTGAGAAAGACATTGCCCACCTTTTCAAATCAACCTATGACCTCTCCTGTAATGTAAAGATGCATCCCTGTGTCCAATGGACAAAGAGATTACAGTATCCATTGTATTGCTTTTGGAAGTAGTGTATAAAAAGCCTGTTGCTGCCTGGCCGGTCAGAAGACTCTTAACGCTATCTACCTGATTAGCGGAGGACTGGACCAGGAAGCGCATGCGAAGATTCTCACGTATGTACATTGACTGTAGCCATATACTCTGTTGTATTGTAGTGTATAAATTGTATTGGTAACCCCCTTTCAGATATATTACTCGGTGGTGTCGGAACCCAGTTGTCAGGAATCGGCGCTCTGCTACGTCTCACTTACCAGCGCGCTGGTGTGCGGGCCTCCGGAGGTCTTGTCCCCAGTTGCGGCTGCATGGGTGTAGTAACCGCGAGCGTTCTATTTCACATTGCTGAGTACTCCTGAGTCTGGTCCTGTGTGGGTTTTGCGGCGTGCCGATGTCCAGCCTGTGTGGACGTTACCATGACACCTGCACGCAGCTGATTCTGATGTTCAATCCAGCTTGTATCTCCGCCTGCAGTTTGTGTCCAATCACTGCTGGGCAGGAGGTATAACTTCCAGCTTGTGGCTCTCTCACATGGCCTCGGACAACAAGTCACACACCGTGTGCCTTAGTTCTTCTGGTTCCTGTTTCCAGCGATCCCCGTGGTTACTTCCATTTGTTCCAGTCTTCATTCTCACAGCTCTCCTGTTAAACTTCGGACTCCAATTCCATCCAGCCACAATCACCAGCAGCAGAGACTCTCCTCAGGTGTTCGTATTACCATCTCACTTGTACACTGGCTATCTGTATTCCAACTGTGCATTTCAGCAGTATTGCTATTGATGGCTTAGAGACTGTTTCCTGCTTGAGCCTAGTAAAGCTATCTGGACTTGTGTGCTTTATAGAGACTGAGTGTTTCTTATACATACCGGAGTTCTGCCTTTCAAGTTACTTTATCTTACGTTATACTGTGACTGTGTGCTATCAAGTAATATTGGACTTTAGTTATATCATCTGCCTTCAGTTTTGTTGTTTCACATTTCATTTGCAAGAAACCTCAGATATTTAAATCCAGTTATCAACCATTGTCATTCCATTACCGGTTTTCTGTTTATACTGTGTTATCCGATCTGCTCAGTAGCAATAAAACATCAGCGCCTATGCGCAGGACTATTATATTGCCTCCACGTTTTATCCATCAGACCAACACTGACCCACTAGCGCCCCCGCCGGGGACAGACAAACCTAGAGACCTGACACCAGTGATTAACTACAAATCGGTGTTGTGTCCTCTTTTCCCTGCTAGGGTTTAAAGTGTATTACATTACCTAACTGTATAAGGTTTAAAAGTGTATTAATAAGGTGTGTACGCGCTGCGGGTACTTTGTACCGTCAGCGCTGCATAAGGTTTAAGGTGTAACATCATTGCATTGCATTACTACTAAGGTTTAAAGTATATCTCTGGGTGTGTGCACGCTGTGTGTACTTTGTACCCCCAGCGCGGCGTTTGTACGCTAAGTCCGTACAAGGTACGGGACTCTGTACGCAAATAGCGTACAAAGTACGTAGAGTGCATATTAAGTCTAGCGGCCGCAGCGGCTCCATGGTAAAAGTGTGTTTAAAGGTATAGCTTTAATGGTTTAAGATAATATCGACATTATCAATTGGGGGCATCGTCCGATTTTTCCACATACCCGCAGCCTAGCAGGTTAAATCAGACTTTATCTATCAGCAAAGGGCGGACAGGTATCCTACGTGAACCTTTTCCTGGCCGTAGAATACACTGGAAAACCCTATCTTATTGCTGATTAGATGGTGTCTGCTCTGCATGGTTTGTAGGGATGCTGGTGGGACCCGTAAAGTAAATATGCAAAGCTATTTTTAAAAAATCTGTGAATTTCTGTTTGGCGCCAAATGCGCACACAACACAAGCATACACCTGTACTTTGTATTTGTATACCTGCTCATTTTGTTGCCATAAATACTGATTACTAGATTCATTTAGACCTGTGCAGAGAAATTTGTTGCTATTTAGTTAAAACATAGACTAAATAATAAGGAAGTAAACGTAAAACACAAATACAGTCTGGCCTAGTTAAACAGGTTTATACAGAAAGAAACTGTGTTGTGTTAAGTAAACGATTATAGGTAATATTGCTTACATTTATAGAAGTGTGGGATTTGTACTATTGCGGACGTACAGTCTTTGTACACGTGTCTCGGACAAAGTACGGGACTGCGTACGCAACGTAAAGACATACGCACGGTCGCGTGTTTACGCAACGTGCGTAAGGGTACGACCGCTAAGTACAAATTACACAACAGCATTGTTTAGTTTAGGGGCGGAACAGTAGCCACGTTACAATAGCACAAATTGCTTGGTTTCCAAAATTTAGTTTAAATAAAACCTTTTTTACTGTATTACCTCCGGTACTAAGGCTGTTTATCTGAATGAAAGTTAATTTTCTGTACAGAAAAACCAAAGTATATTTGAGTGAACGAACGTGAGTGAGCAAACATAATAAAGGTTTTGTGGACCCAGGGAATTCGGGATCCCGTCGAGTGGTACATCAAGTGAGTGGAGACTTGGTGGCGTGAGGCAGCTGACTCACGTTAATATAGAGTGAAGTACAAAGGAGCAAGGTAGCAGAGTACCGCAGACCAGAAGGTCAGCGAGGTTTAGAGTACTGCGGCCCAAGAGGTCGGCGAGGTTTAGAGTACCGCAGCCCAGGGGGTTAGCGAGGTTTACCCATATAGGCTTGTTTTTGATACGCTCCGGCTGAGGTTTCGCAGCCTGAAAAATTTATTCCATTGGTCATACGGCGGATAAGTAACAAGTACCTATACGCTGTGCGATTGGACCGCGCGTTAGTGGGTGCAATATTAGCGCAATGTGATACTCTTTTTACGAGCTTTGCGTAAAATCGCGGTATCATTAGCGCTAACTATAGCATACGCAAGCGTGATTTGTGTATAATAAAGGTTTAGGGAGTTTTCGCTGGTCTCTCTCAGGAAATCTCCAACGACTTACATTTACTGGAAAGGGTGTTATTCCCAGATACTTCCAGTGAATAGAGGTTACACAGGGCCCTAGGTTGGGTACATTGCCTTTGCTATCAACAGTGTATGGTAGTACTGGCCAACGTGGGCGTGAGTGGGTGAAAGCACTCGGAGAACTTTCACCGTTGCCTTATATTGAATATTTTGGTTATTTTTGTGGGATTAGCCAAAAGGACAATACCTGCAAAATATGGGGGCCAGTTGCTCAAGTAAGGGACGTTCAACCAGGGTTCAGGTTGACATTCCGCGGCCCAGGGGGTCGGCGAGGTTCATTATGTGTGAGAAGCATGGACCACACACAGACGTTTTTTTGCAATGAATGGGAACGTATGACTGCGGAAGATATTGAACCATTCCCTAAGGTAGGCAGTTTTGAACCAGAGGTATTGCAGAATTTAAGGATTAGGATATGTCTGATAAAATCCCGAAAGCAAAGGGTCAGACACACAAACTGTTTAAATTTATGGCAGCAAGATGGCGATAAGCAAAGAGAATTAGCTCACGCAGCAGGTTCCAAACCTAGCAGGAAAATGATGGCAACCGCACCACCACCACCGTATATTGTAGGGGAGAAGTGGCTACAGACAATGGCATATTGGTATCTGATAAGAGTATAGTTGATAAATGTACTAATGCTAACCCGTGCAAGTTGTATCCCATTTTAAACTTTCCTCAGGACTGCGAGCAAGAAGGTGAACCCAGCACGATATCGGCACTCTCTCTAGTAGCCACCATACAGATCACTCAGGTGGGCACGGCCCAACCAGTAAGATCAGTAGTAAGGCCCCCTAGCGGAGGGATAAGTGAGGTCGTGTCCACAGGTAAGTACGGTACCATACATTATGCAGAGACAATAGCACCTCAGATTGTGCAGTCAACTCAGAATGACGTAATTGAACTAAATCCTGTCAGGGTGATCGCAGTCCCCAATGGGAAGACTGACGCTCAGGGAGTCACTCCCATCAGAAACATTGCTATGCATTGTCCCTGGTCCCGGACAGAATTGAGGACAATTATGTCTGAATTTCCCGATCCCAGAAAGGATCTAGTCGCATGCCAGAGGTTCATTAAAGAATTAGGTAACGCCACCGAACCCACAAACAAAGATTGGCGAACAGTGCTACAAGTATGTTTACCTTCCAATATTGACCCCGCGAAATTCATTACTGATTGTAAATTAGACGCAGAAGTACCTCTCACTGATGAGTACACTCAGGAGAATGTACGACAGATCAATCTGCAATTAGGAGTATATTTCCCTACTGTAGTCAAATAGAATAAAATCTTTTCCATAAGACAAAAAGAAGGTGAAACGGCATCTGAATATTTCCACCGAGCACTGCAGGAAATGGCTAGATACACTGGGGTCGAGGACATTAAGGAAAATGTACATCACAGGGAGGTAGCTGTGTCAGTATTAATGGACGGGTTAAAAGAGACATTAAGAACAAGGGTACAAACCACTCTACCTAACTGGAGAGGTATCTCAGTGGCTGCATTAAGAGAGTCCGCTATCGAGCACGATCGGAACGTCATTAAGCACAGGGAGTCACAGGGGGGTAAGCTAATGAAAGTAAGTATAAATGCCCTTACAACCAAACCGCATCAGCCAAAACCCCAGACCCCTGATGGTAAGTCACGTTTAGTAGTATGCTATAACTGTCGGAAAGAAGGACATTTTGCACGGAACTATAAAGGCACACATAAGGTATATCGACCACCTAGACCAGGATATGAACCACATTATAATACACATGATAGGGATCAGGGATCGCATAGGAGAAGTTATGAGCCGCATGCAGGGGAAACAAGGAGGTACCCACCTAGGAGGGACTGGCAGACCTCCAAAAATTCTCAGTTACCCCCCTCACATATTGTAGCTGCCAGCGCGCTGCGGGAGGGTCACAATATACAATAGGGGTTGGGCCACACCTGTAGTCTGCAGCCAGTGAAGTTGATTGCTAGCCTTGGTAGTGAACCTGAGGTCACAGTTGATGTAGCTGGTAGATCATTACCTTTTCTTGTAGATACAGGGGCGGCCAGGTCAGTGTTAAATTCAACGGTAGGTATGAAAACCACGGGTAAAACAATTTCGGCAATGGGAGTAACAGGAGTAGTGCAACACTACCCTTTGAGTAGACCTGCGGAGATTACGATAGGGCCCTTGCAGACCAAGCATTCCTTTTTGCTAGCTGCATCAGCTCCGACTAATCTACTTGGGAGAGATCTATTGTGTAAAATGGGGTGTCATATATTGTACTCCTGAGGGTGTCTTCTTGGATATACCCGAGAATCATGTTCAGGAAGTGCAGGATATGTTAGACACCCCACAAAGGCTAATGTCACACTCTACTGGTATAGACAGGTGTCCATCCAAGGTAGAGGAAATTATCTCACAAATACCGGGATCCCTCTAGACCAAAGATGGACAAGACACTGGATTGATGGCGAATGTAGCTCCCGTAGTAGTGCAAATAAAAGATGGTAGGATAGCTCCAAAAATCCCACAGTATCCTCTGAAGCAAGAGGTGGAATTAGGAGTGTACCCAGTCATAGAGCGCTTGCTACAACAGGGCATCCTAGTTACGACGTCCAGCACTGCCAATAGTCCCATCTTCCCTGTGAAAAAGAGTGGGGGGAGGGGATACAGGCTAGTGCAGGATCTAAGGGGGATAAACAAGATAGTTGAGATCCAATTCCCTGTAGTGCCAAATCCAGCTGTCATCCTCATGGAAATTCCCCCTACTGCAAAATTTTTCACTGTCACTGACCTCTGTTCTGCTTTCTTTTCTGTCCCTCTGCACCCTGACAGCCAATACCTGTTTGCATTCACATACAGGGGAGTACAGTACACCTGGACTCGCCTACCCCAAGGTTTCATTGACAGCCCAAGTATTTTCTCCCAGGCTTTGCATGACTGTTTACAATCCTTTCAACCTGAGAGCGGATCAGTATTAATACAGTCTGTAGATGACTTACTGCTGTGTTCTGATTCACTCGAATCGTCCTTGAAAGACACTAAACAGCTTCTGTTTCACCTTTCTAATACGGGACACAAGGTTTCAAAGGATAAGTTGCAGTTGTGCCAGACCAGGGTAAAATATTTGGGACATTGCTTGACGCAAGGACTTAGACACCTCACCGCTGATAGCATACAGGCGATTCGCGACATGACTCTGCCACAAACCCAGCAACAGATCCGCACTTTTCTTGGAATGTGTGGGTACTGCCGAAACTGGATCCCAGGGTTCTCCATACTGGCTTTACCTTTGCAAGAAATAGTCTCTTCAAGCAAACCAGATCGAATCTCGCACACAGATGAGTCCGAACTGGCATTTGAGAGACTCAAACAGTGCCTATCACAGGCACCTGCATTAGGCATGCCAGATTATGGGAAACCCTTTGAATTGTACGGTACGGAAAGTGCTGGGTGTGCGGCAGGTGTCCTAACCCAGAGACATGGTGATGCCAGCAGGCCGGTAGCTTACTATAGTGCACAGTTGGACACCGTAGCGCGGTCTCTCCCCACATGCTTGCGAAGTGTTGCAGCGATAGCCTTGCTAGTAAGTAAAAGCGAAGACGTAGTGTTAGGACACAACCTGACAGTCCATACACCTCATGCAGTGTCAGCCTTACTGAACTCCGCCCAACCAGACATGTCTCATCAGCACGGTTTACAAGGTGGGAATTAGCACTAATGGCCCCTGTAAACATCACCATAAAGAGATGCAGCGCACTAAATCCTGCAACTTATCTGCCGGGTGTGCCTGGACAGGCACAAAGGGTGGAGGATGAGAATGATGGTGAAGAAGGATTTAGTGCAGACACTGACACGCATGATTGTATGGAATACCTGAACCAGACTTTCACTGCAAGACCCGACATTAGTGACAACCCACTGGAAGGCGTAGATTTTACTTTTTACACTGACGGTGGTTGCCACAGACAGACGGACTCGGGAGACCTGTCTACTGGATATGCAGTCGTAGATGACAGAGGTATCATAGAAGCAGAACCCCTGGGCCCACCGCACTCAGCACAAGTTGCTGAGCTGGTCACCCTAACCAGAGCGTGTGAATTGGCCACGGGTAAATCAGCCAATATATACACAGATTCTAGGTATGGATTTGGAGTAGTGCATGATTTCGGGGCCCTATGGAGCCTCAGAAATTTCATGATGGCAGCTGGCACACCTGTAGCGCATGCATCCCACATAAAAAGGCTTCTAACAGTGATACAAGAACCAGACAGAGTGGCTGTTATCAAGTGCAAAGCACACACTTACAACCAAGATCCAATCTCACTTGGTAACAGCCGGGCAGACGAAGCTGCTAAATCAGCAGCCAGCACCCCCATACAAACAGATATCGCATCACTGATGACATTCAACGAAATCAACACACAAAAATTAAGTGAAATGCAAAATTTGTGTTCTCCACAGGAAAAGGCGGTCTGGAGGCCAAAGTGGTATGGCCAGGAGTCCTCAGGACTCTGGACAGATGGACAGGGTAAGCCAGTGGGCTCCAGAGCATATCTTCCAAGCTTAGCTGAGGCGGCACACGGTCTGACTCATCTGGGTAAAGAGGGTATGTCTAAGCTGGTGAGAGCCTACTGGTGTTCGCCAGGATTCTCTTCTCATGCGGGTAAGAGAGCAATGACATGTCTTATTTGCTTGAGGAAGAATATTGGAAATATCCCGCCGACAGACGGCCCTTTTCAAGTAATACAGATTGATTTCATACAGTTACCACCCTGTAGGAATTTAAAATATGTGTTAGTCTGTATTGATGTGTTTTCCAATTGGGTAGAAGCGTTCCCTGCTGCCACAAATACCGCTACGTTCACTGCAAAGAAAATTGTGCAGGAATTTGTGTGTAGATATGGTATCCCTAGAATAATTGAAAGTGATAGGGGTACCCATTTTACAGGTGAAGTCTTTCAGGTTATGTGCAAACTGATGGGAATTAATAGCAAGCTGCATACTCCGTACCGCCCACAGGCGAGTGCGAAGGTGGAGAGAGTAAACAGCACTATTAAGAACAAGCTGAGCAAAGTGATGGCTGAAACTGGATTGTTGTGGCCAGAAGCTTTGCCACTAGTATTGTACAGCATCAGAACCACTCCCAGGTCCCCCCTTAACCTATCACCCTTTGAGATTCTTTTTGGTCGACTACCACATGTAATGATAGACCCCCACGATGATTTGAAATGCAATAACGAAGTGACTGTAAAATATTTGGTTAAGATGAGCCAGCAGCTGAGGAATCAATATAGAAATCTAAAGCTGGTGATTCCTGACCTACCGAACAGTAATTGTCATGACATTGAACCTGGGGATTATGTAATGATTCGAAATTTTCTACGCTCAGGTTGCCTCATTGACAGGTGGGAAGGACCGTACCAAGTCTTACTAACCAGCACGACAGCATTAAACGTTGCCGAAAGAGAGACTTGGGTCCACTCGTCCCACTGTAAGAAGGTCGCTGACCCAGAGAGAACCCGTGACAAAGAGCAGAGTGTAGAGAACATCGTATCACTGGAGTGTCTGTTCCGGGAAGGTTGAGAGGCAGTACTGTTGAGACGGCACCTGAGCGCGGAGAACAACAAGACCAGAGGCGGTTGTCGCACCAGTTTTCTTTTTCCTTTTTTTATTATTTTCTCCATATCCCACTACCCTCCTTCTCTCCCTCCTTTCCTCCCCCTTCTTGTTCCCTTTCTCTCCCCTTAACAAGATGGACTTACCCCAAGAGACTGCATTCCGGGTTTTCCTGTTAACCCCGTTGTTGACCAGAACAGTCTGTTTCGGTGAAAGTCCCAGAGAGGTCGAGAAAGGATCTGGAATGGGTTCTGATGGCGAGGACGGATTTGTAGAATTCCAAGAGCAACACATCACTCGAGCAAAGGCGAGTATCAGAAAATGATCTGGTAGTCAGGGAGCTCGGAGGCACTGTGAAGGGTTATTGGCTGAGGAAAATTGCATTTGTAGGAATTGTGAGAACATAGTTGAGGATGGGTGCATCCAGAAATGTCAGTCCAGCCTTAATATCAACATGGACCGTCATCCATTGAGTGATTACCACTCACTAGTGGGTAAGGTCTTAAACCAGACAGAATACTGGGTGTGCTCACAAGTACCTCAAGGTCAGAGCAAGTCAGGATTAGTACCGTACCCTTTAGCAATAGATGAGGTACTCGAATTACGGGGTGGGAGACCGGTGGACAAGAAATTTAATATTTCTAGGCCCCCTAGTTTGAAGCTCCACCAGTATCATGTAGATAGATCCTTACTATGCTTTAACATTTCCAATTACCGATAACCAGGAAATTGGGAGGTGATATGGAATAACCAGACCATGGCCTTTTCGCATAGAGCTGATAGGATACCCATAGACTCTGAACTTGTACGCCAAATAACCAACAGTGGAAGGTATTTCCGGTATAGGTATACTCAAGGAAGGAAGACCATGTCGGTTGGAGAAGTATCACCAGGGTACTGTGCTCATATCATCCAGCCTGATACTTGTACTGAGCAGATGGGAGAACTAGGGATTGGGTTTTTCACTTGGAAAGTTTGTAATATGGTAATGTCATATTCTGTCCCATATGTTCTCCCCGATGATGCCTATTTCATATGTGGGAGGAAGGCGTATAAGTGGCTTGCCCCAAACTCAGAGGGATTGTATTATGTTGGAAGAGTGTTGCCAGAAGTCATGACAATAACCCATGATAAGATGAAAGACGTTCACCGCAGTGCTCAGGCTCCTTATACTCATACTCACTATGAACACATCATTAAGAGACACCTCATAGATAGGACAGAGCACTTAGCCTCTGATTTGATCCACGAATCCACCGGGATTCAATTCCTTCTCGCATTAGACATCACCCGTACTGCCAGAGGAATTATAAATTATAGGTATATCCATGCGCTAGCAAACTTGATAAATAATATCACTGAGATGTATGACGACACCTTCAGGTATATGGGTAGGGAGTTGCAAGCTTACAAGACAGAACTGATCCAGCATAGGATGGTCCTCAATTATATCACAGCCGTGACGGGTGGGTATTGTGTCACTTTGGCAACTCAATATGGTGTGAAGTGCTGCACGTATATTACAAACAGCACTGACAACCCCACGGAGATTATCGATCAAAAGATGGACGATATTTTGCAGTTGAAGTGGGAGTTCCGAAGGAGACACAACCTTACCCTGACTTCTGTGAGTAATGAACTGACCGGCTGGGTCTCATGGTTGAACCCACGAAATTGGTTCTCAGGATTAGGTGAGTGGGCTCAAAATGTTATTATGAGTGTGGGAAAGATTCTCCTTTGTATCCTGGGAGTCGTCATAATTTTTGGTTTGATATTTAGGTGTGTTCGAATTCTGATGCGGCGCAAGCACGGCACAAGATTGATGAGTTTAAGGAGCGGGGGCATTGTTACAGCAGCAGATTTAATTTAAGACCCATCCATAGAGACAGTGTTATGATAAGGATTGCAAATGAATTCCATGGCCTGTTTCTTTCACCCGTTTTTTCCTTTGTCTCCCCCTTTGCCCAGATACACCGATCCGGAAAAGACATCGACTACACCCAAGAATGATTACGAAAATGTTATGTGAATGTATTTTAGATATGTGTCTTATCTTCATCTCTACAACCTTCAGATAGTGACACACATAGTCGACAGGTGATATCCACATATACTAGCGCTCACATATGTTCCCCCTCCATGTATCATCAACTAAATGTGCACCCCATTTGTTGGAACAAGAAGCCGAAAAGAGCTCGATAGTGTTTGTTGGCCCACTTACAGACCCTTAATACGGGATAAGAAGGATTTAATGTATACTTCGCAATACCTCGAAGCTTATCTAGAACATATACGGCACGATGATACGTGCCCCTCAGACATGGATTCATACATACATGCTTTTACTATCCCACTAGGTCATACATTTCCCGCCTACACCTCTCCTCCTACCATCCAATCATCTGTAGATATTGTATTGTATATTATTCTGTTTAGTGTTTAGATAGTGGCAGTTATTGTTGACTGCCAAAGGGTGGACTGTCAAAGTCGAAAAATATTGCAGTACACACATCACGTACTAACAACACACACATGCCCGCTGCGCGTGCATTTGTTCCGCCGTGCGTGCACATATCCGCAATTTGCGTATGGTCGCTCCCGCGGCCCTGCGCGTGGTGTGGGTATTTACGGCGGAGTTTGTGAACGCATGGAGGGCAATCAAAACATTACATATTTAATCCAAATAGTGCACATTGTACACATAGTCCCCATGCACCACATCAGCAAGTATCAACAGTTTAAATGATTCCAGGACTAGGGGATTTGCCTTTGCATGATAGGAAGGGACAGACTAAGGTTATAAGGTGGTGTCTAGTATCCAGCTGTAGGGTATTTTAAGGGTAACATTCCGATGTTGGTTAGAGGAAGATCGCATGTTCAGAAGTAGAATATAGATATAAACTGTATTTACTGTATATTATGTATGCGGTGGGAATCCAGAGGAGACCACCCACAAGAGCAGTTGAGAAAGACATCGCCCACCTTTTCAAATCAACCTATGACCTCTCCTGTAATGTAAAGATGCATCCCTGCGTCCAATGGACAAAGAGATTACAGTATCCATTGTATTGCTTTTGGAAGTAGTGTATAAAAAGCCTGTTGCTGCCTGGCCGGTCAGAAGACTCTTAACGCTATCTACCTGATTAGCGGAGGACTGGACCAGGAAGCGCATGCGAAGATTCTCACGTATGTACATTGACTGTAGCCATTTACTCTGTTGTATTGTAGTGTATAAATTGTATTGTTAACCCCCTTTCAGATATATAACTCTGTGGTGTCGGAACCCAGTGATTAACTACAAATCGGTGTTGTGTCCTCTTTTCCCTGCTAGGGTTTAAAGTGTATTACATTACCTAACTGTATAAGGTTTAAAAGTGTATTAATAAGGTGTGTACGCGCTGCGGGTACTTTGTACCGTCAGCGCTGCATAAGGCTTAAGGTGTAACATCATTGCAATGCATTACTACTAAGGTTTAAAGTATATCTCTTAGTGTGTGCGCGCTGTGTGTACTTTGTACCCCCAGCGCGGCGTTTGTACGCTAAGTCCGTACAAGGTACGGGACTCTGTACGCAAATAGCGTACAAAGTACATAGAGTGCATATTAAGTCTAGCGGCCGCAGCGGCTCCATGGTAAAAGTGTGTTTAAAGGTATAGCTTTAATGGTTTAAGATAATATCGACATTATCACCGGAGGAGGAGAACTGGGGCCGCACTGTGAAGGGAACGAGGGCTGTACTTGGCATAGGGGGTTATTCAGAGATGAACGCAGATCGCTGCATATGCAGCCAGATCTGCGTTCATCTCTGCACATGCTGAGGGCCGCCCAGCACAAGGTAAAGCCGCCCACATGTGTGGGGCCGCCTCCCGATGCATCCACAATTAGATTGCAGATGCATCGGATCTAAGGTTGACCTCTGCGCTGTCAGGTGGTCAGCGGCCATTCTTTTTTCAGAGCGGCTTTGTGTGACGTCATGCAGCCACCCCGAAAATGGGGTCGGCCCACCCCCCGTTTTTCCAGCGCCACCCCCGCAACACCTTAACCCCACTACGCTGTTGCCTGTCATTCACATTGTGGTCGCATCCATCGGGGAAGCTACCGCAATGTGTAGTTAGCTGCCACCGGCATACTACACTGCGGGTCGCTATTGCGGTGGGATCTGAAGTACCCCCCATAATGTATATAATGGTCTGTACATGGCATAATGTGTTTAATGGACTCTACCTAGCACAAGGTGTATAAGCGGCTCTACCTGGCATAATGTGTATTAGGTGCTCTACTGTGGTGTAACGTGTATAAGCGGCTCTCCTGCGTGGCGTAACGTGTATAAGGATACTACTGTGCAGTGTAATGTGAATTGGTACTATTCTGAGGCCCTATATTTTTGGCGCTCGCCGATAACGCACACTGTCCCTGTTTTCAGCATGGCGGGCGCCAAAGGAAACTTTCACCCTGAGCTCCTTAAGGTCTAGAACTAGCCCTGTCATAAATAAAAAAAAAAGTATTTTCAAATGTAACATGCCCCCAAGGAGGGGGTGCTGAAACATACCTTTGCTCCGGGCATCAATGCACCTAGCTACACCTAGCATTGCACACGCTAGGACGCCACCCTCTGGGAGTGTATCTTCGCTTAGCAGAATTTCGAACGAAAGATACAGACTTACTCCTACACTGCGATCAGCTCAGTCAGTTTCGTTCCTGGTTTGATGTCACAAACACGCCCTGCGTTCGGCCAGCCACTCCCCCGTTTCTCCAGACACTCCCGCGTTTTATCCTGGCACGCCTGCGTTTTTCCGCACACTCCCAGAAAACTGTCAGTTTCCGCCCAGAAACACCCACTTCCTGTCAATCACACTGCGTTCACTTCAACGATGAAAATTCTTCGTTCGGACGTGAGTAAATCTACTAAGTTTTGAGCTAAAATACTAACCGCATGCGCACTGCATACCATGCGCATGCGCATTTTTGCCTTAATCGCTCCGTTGCGAAAATCGGCAACGAGCGAACAACTCGGAATGACCCCCTATGGGTTTAGAAATAAGTAACCCTGTTTGCTACCTGTTCCATCTCGAGTTCTAAAAATAATCTGTCTCAAAATAGAAACGTCTAATGGAAGTTGAGGGTTAAATATTATACTTGCTATATGTGACACATTTTGTTCCAGCTTTGCAGGATTACACAGTGTATCACATTTAGATCGCAAGAAAAGTGCTTAACAGCATATTTCTATTGCTGGTAATGAAACAACAGTACTTCTGATTACCTGGCATGGTATTGGGGGATTTTGTCTGCAGAATAATTGTGTATTGTATGGGAGGACATAGGATAACCGTATTATAATGCATCTCTCCTCTTAATATGTATGCCATCTTTCCCATAGAAAAGGCTACAATTTTAGTAAGGCTTTATTTTAATATGTTCCTTCACCCTTGTACCCTGCCTAGTCAATTATACCCCTTTTACACTCGCACACCCGGGTCACTCCCGAGATGTGTCCCGGGACTGACCCCTTTCACACTGTCCTTAGACCTGGGATCGACCCGGGACAGCCCCATTTACACTGATCCTGGGATATCCCTGCAACATGCACTATAACCATACGGCATGCAGCAACACTGTATATATGTTCAGTGTCACCCACATGCCTGCAGCCATCCCTCACAGCGGCCAGACCTCCCCGGGATGGGGCGTACGGGGCTGCCAGGGATGAGGCACCGGGCATGCGCCATATGAGGCATCGAAGACATGCCCAGCAGCGCCGCACGGAGACAATGAAGGGGAGGCTGCGTCGTACACAGGGCAGGTCTCCCCTCCCACTAGCGGCGGGCACCGAGCACTCCCTCCGGCTGCCGCCCACCACCGTTCCCAGCTGACCCCACAACTGGCAGATACCGGGCACCCGGGGACACACGTCCCGGACACTCGGCGCGTACAGCCCAGGGTAATGCAGCACATCGCACCCTGCTCCGGAAACCCCCGCCTGCCGCACACGGTTTACACCAGAACCGCCAGGCCTTGCCGCACCGTATCCCTGGAGTCTACTGAGGGCACACGCCGAGGCCTGCGAGGGGAGAGCTTGGCGCGGGCAGCCGGGCTGCTGACAATGGGTGACAAGCCCAAGAAAGCTACAATCTGAGGGCTTTTAACAGTCCCGGGTAGTGAATCCCGGGACAGGCCCTTTCACACTACACAGCTTCCCGGGACGGTCCCGGATTCAACCCAGGTCGAGACCTGGGTTGAAATCCCGGGATGCTCGTCCCGGGAAATTGTCCCTGCACCCTTTCACACTGAGAAAAATCCCGGGATGATGCGCGTTCATGTGCAATATCCCGGGATTTTTCTGCGAGTGTAAAAGGGGTATAAGCTGGCTCCTATCAGTGCACTTTGTAAAAATATACCTACCAACAGTGTTATCTCCATTCCTCAGTGTTATTCTCAACTCAGCTCTTTCCTTCACTGCCCACATTAAGGCCATCTCTCAATCTTCAGGGACAATGGGGGCCATTCCGAGTTGATCGCTCCATAGCAGTTTTTAGCAGCCGTGCAAACGCATAGTCGCCACCCACAGGGGAGTGTATTTTCACTTTACAGGAGTGCGAACGCCTGTGCAGCAGAGCGCCTGCAAACATATTTGCAGCCCTGTAGTTATTTATCCTGTGCGATGATTGCTGCGACGAATGACACGATAATGACGTCAGATACCCGCCCAGCAAACGCCCGACCACGCCTGTGTTTTTCCAAACACTCCCAGAAAACGGTCAGTTGACACCCATAAACGCCCTCTTTCTGTCAATCTCCTTGCGTTCGGCTGTGCGATTGGAATCGTCGCTAGAACCGGTGCAAAACCACAATGGACTTTGTACCCATACGACGTGCGCACGCATTTTGATGCATACGCATGCGCAGATTAGTTGTCTTTTTCACTGATCACTACGCAGTGAACAACGGCAGCTAGCGATCAACTCAGATGACCCCCCCCACCCATGGGCCTAATTCAGTAAGGATAGCAAATTCTGCTAATTAGCAGAATTTGCTATCCTTTTCCTAGCATGCGGAGGGCCGTCCAACGCAGGGCAAGCCCGCCCAGCATGCTGACCGGAGCCTCCCCCACTTCAACAAGCAGACATTGCAATCATATCGCAATTTCTGCTTGTTAGCAGAAACTGAGGATGGCTCCTGCCGCTGGAGTCCTGCTGCCACGTTCTTGATCGCGGCGGCTGCGCATGACGTCACACAGCCACCATGGTCACGCCGACACTCCCCCGTTCGGCCGCCTCCGTCCCCGTTTGCGCCGCAACACTCCGTCTTCTCCCTGGAAACGGAGCGGTCTCCTGACCGGCGGTCACATAACTACATCCCGTCCTACCCAGTCTCTGCATTGTTGTTAGGTATTTTTGTTATGTACGTATGCTACGATCTGCTATTGCGTATTGTATATAAGCCTTGAGACACTGGCAGTGTTTTCTGTGTATACCTTGTATGGCGCTGCGTACACTTTACAAATAAAAGATAATAAAAATAAAGTTTTGGGCTAAAACTTGTAATTATAATTGTTTTGTTTTTTTCTTAGCAAAAAGACAAAATGCTGCCTACGTCACAAAATCTATATTGGTGTATCTTAAAAATCAACTACAGTATATACTTTTATAGATACAGGTTGATAGGCAAATTTGTGAAATATGAAATATTCCAAAATACGTAATTTGTTGAACACGACCGACATAGTCACACCTTTGCTTTCTGATGGTGCATTGTAACTTTGTTTCATGCACAAAATTATTAAACATAGTGGGCAGGGTGTACTAAGACCCGGCCGGCCGCTTTTTGATGTGGAGGGTATCGCCATCTTTTTATGGCGATACCCTATAGGCTTCTTATTACACCCCATCACACCCGCTGCCCAGCGCCGCTCACGCCGAGCCCCCACATACCTGTATGCAGGCAGCTCCTGTTGCAGTCCTGGATCCCAGCCTCCTCCTCCCCCAGGAACAGAGCCATCTGTACTTCTGGCTGCAGGGAGGAGGAGCCTGGGACTGACAGCAGACGTCACCTCCCGGTGTTGGGAGGTGACAGAGACCCACGGAGGCCCCCGCACACACTCTCTTCTGGACCACCAATCTGCGCAGGGGACCAATGTCATCGCATTGCGATACTATTTGTATATGTTAGTACCTATGTGATTAGCATTGGTGCAATAGCAGGCGATGGACCGCAAAGATTATTAGTACATCCCGCCCATTATATAAAATGACCTTCAGGCTGTGTGTATAAGGGCCCTCATTCCGAGTTGTTCGCTCGCAAGCTGCTTTTAGCAGCATTGCACACGCCGCCTACTGGGAGTGAATCTTAGCTTATCAAAATTGCGAATGAAAGATTCTCAAAATTGCGAATAGAAATTTCTTTGCAGTTTCTGAGTAGCTCCACACTTACTCTGCCACTGCGATCAGTTCAGTCAGTTTCGTTCCTGGTTTGACGTCACAAACACATCCAGCGTTCGCCCAGACACTCCCCCGTTTCTTCAGACACTCCCGCGTTTTTCCCAGAAACGGTAGCGTTTTTTCACACACTCCCATAAAACGGCCAGTTTCTGCCCCGAAACATCCACTTCCTGTCAATCACATTACGATCACCAGAACGAAGAAAAAACCTTGTAATGCCGTGAGTAAGATACCTAACTGCATAGCAAATTTACTTGGCGCAGTCGTACTGCGGACATTGCGCATGCGCATTAGCGACTAATCGCTCCGTTGCGAAAAAAAAATAATGAGCGAACAACTCGGAATGACCACCAAGGTGTATATGAAACATAAATGCATCTCATGTTTAGGCTTGGGTCCCATCCCCAAGAACTCTCATTATGGTATGCAAATATTCCAAATCCAGAAAAAAAACGATATCGAAAATACTTCGGTTCCCAAGCATTTTGGATATGGGAGACTCAACCTGTAATTACATTTATAGTTCACAAATCACACATGAAGCAGAGGCCCTCATTTTGTCTTAACTCCGAGGTTCCCAAACTCTGCCGTTGCAGTCCCAGTTTTAAGGATATTCATGCTTGAAAACAGGTGACAATCAATACCTCAGTCAATTTGATTTAACGATCTAGGCTCAAGCATGGCTATCCTTAAAATCTGGACTGTAATGGCAGAATGGAACCTCTGGCTTAACCAATACAGTGTACAATTCAGCATAGATATCAGTAAGATCCTATACACCATATAAGGATTATATGAAACCTTCACAGCCATCAGGATATTGCCTACTAAACAGGGAAGTATTAAGAGCTACAGATGAGCCGATTTGCTAATTATACTGTAAACAAATTTCTCTAACGTCCTAAGTGAATGCTGGGGACTCCGTCAGGACCATGGGGTTTAGCGGCTCCGCAGGAGACAGGGCACAATAATAAAAGCTTTAGGATCAGGTGGTGTGCACTGGCTCCTCCCCCTATGACCCTCCTCCAAGCCTCAGTTAGATCTTTGTGCCCGGCCGAGAAGGGTGCAATCTAGGTGGCTCTCCTGAGCTGCTTAGAATAAAAGTTTAAGTTAGGTTTTTTATTTTCAGTGAGTCCTGCTGGCAACAGGCTCACTGCTACGAGGGACTTAGGGGAGAGAAGTAAACTCACCTGCGTGCAGGATGGATTTGCTTCTTAGGCTACTGGACACCATTAGCTCCAGAGGGAGTCGGAACACAGGTCTCACCCTGGGGTTCGTCCCGGAGCCGTGCCGCCGACCCCCCTTGCAGATGCCGAAGTTGAAGAGGTCCAGAGGTCCAGAAACAGGCGGCAGAAGACTTTCAGTCTTCATAAGGTAGCGCACAGCACTGCAGCTGTGCGCCATTGTTGTCAGCACACTTCATACCGGCGGTCACTGAGGGTGCAGGGCGCTGGGGGGGCGCCCTGGGCAGCAATGTATTATACCTTTTTTATGGCTAAAATACATCACACATAGC
This sequence comes from Pseudophryne corroboree, assembly GCF_028390025.1. Taxonomy (NCBI): domain Eukaryota; kingdom Metazoa; phylum Chordata; class Amphibia; order Anura; family Myobatrachidae; genus Pseudophryne; species Pseudophryne corroboree. The sequence goes on from NC_086448.1 coordinate 100,607,011, forward strand.
CCTTGAGGCTATATGGATGTATTTAACCCCTGCCAGATCTCACAAACTCCGGGAGAAGAGCCCGCCGTTTTAGGGGGCGGGGCCTATTCTCCTCAGCACACGGCGCCATTTTCCTGCTCAGCTCTGCTGTGAGGAAGGCTCCCAGGCTCTCCCCTGCACTGCACTACAGAAACAGGGTTAAAACAGAGAGGGGGGGCACTTATTTGGCGATATGGTTACATATGTGAAAATGCTATAAGGGAAAACACTTGTATAAGGGGTTGTCCCTGTATAATTATAGCGTTTTTGGTGTGTGCTGGCAAACTCTCCCTCTGTCTCCCCAAAGGGCTAGTGGGGTCCTGTCCTCTATCAGAGCATTCCCTGTGTGTGTGCTGTGTGTCGGTACGTGTGTGTCGACATGTAGGAGGACGATGTTGGTGAGGAGGCGGAGCAAATTGCCTGTATTGGTGATGTCACTCTCTAGGGAGTCGACACCGGAATGGATGGCTTATTTAGGAATTACGTGATAATGTCAACACGATGCAAGGTCGGTTGACGACATGAGACGGCCGGCAAACAAATTAGTACCTGTCCAGGCGTCTCAGACACCGTCAGGGGCTTGTAAAAACGCCCATTTACCTCAGTGGGTCGACACAGACACAGACACGGACACTGACTTCAGTGTCGACGGTGAAGAAACAAACGTATTTTCCTTTAGGGCCACATGTTACATGTTAAGGGCAATGAAGGAGGTGTTACATATTTCTGATACTACAAGTACCACAAATAAGGGTATTATGTAGGGTGGGAATAATCTACTTGTAGTTTTTCCTGAATCAGATAAATTAAAGTGTGTGATGATACGTGGGTTTCCTCCGATAGAAAATTATTGGAGGTATACCCTTTCCCGCCAGAAGTGAGGGCGAGTTGGGAAACACACCTTAGGGTGGATAAGGTGCTCACACGCTTATAAAAACAAGTGGCGTTACCGTCTCCAGATACGGCCGCCCTCAAAGAGCCAGCTGATAGGAAGCTGAAAAATATCCTAAAAAGTATATACACACATACTGGTGTTATACTACGACCAGCAATCGCCTCAGCCTGGATGTGCAGCGCTGGGGGGGCTTGGTCGGATTTCCTGACTGAAAATATTGATACCCTTGACAGGAACAATATTTTATTGAATATAGAGCATTTTAAGGATGCATTTCTATATATGCGAGATGCGCAGAGGGATATTTGCATTCTGGCATCAAGAGTAGATGTGATGTCCATATCTGCCAGACGATGTTTATAGACACGACAGTGGTCAGGTGATGCAGATTCCAGACGGCACATGGAAGTATTGCCGTATAAAGGGGCGGTCCATCGGACCTGGTGGCCATGGCAACAGCTGGAAAATCCACTTTTGTTACCCCAAGTCACATCTCAGCAGAAAAGGACACAGTCTTTTCAGTCTCAGTCCTTTCGTACCCATAAAGGCAGGCGGGCAAAAGGCCAGTCATATCTGCCCAGGGTTAGAGGAAACAGAAGTCCTCCACAGCTTCTGCCAAGTCCGCAGCATGACGCTGGGGCCATACAAGCGGACTCAGGTGCGGTGGGGGGTCATCTCAAGAGTTTCAGCACGCAGTGGGCTCACTCGCAAGTGGACTCCTGGATCCTACACGTAGTATCCCAGGTGTACATTGGAAATTCGAGACGTCTTCCCCTCACAAGTTCCTGAAGTCTGCTTTACCAACGTCTCCCTCCGACAGGGAGGCAGTATTGGGAAAAAAAAAAAATAATTCACAGGCTGTATTCCCAGCAGGTGATAATCAAAGTACCCCTCCTACAACAAGGGAAGGGGTATTATTCCACACTATATTGTGGTACTGAAGCCAAACGGCTCGGTGAGATCTAAAAGATTTGAACAATTACATACAAGGGTTCAAATCAAGATGGAGTCACTCAGAGCAGTGATAGCGAACCAGGACGATATGGTGTCACTGGATATCAGGGACGCTTACCTACATGTCCAAATTTTGCCCTTCTCACCAAGGGTATCTCAGGTTCGTGGTACAGAACTGTCACTATCAGTTCAGACGCTGCCGTTTGGATTGTCCACGGCACCCCGGGTCTTTACCATGGTAATGGCCGAAATGATGATTCTTCCTAAAAGAAATATGGACGCTTTCCTGATAAGGGCAAGGTCCAGAGAACAGTTGGCGGTCGGAGTAGCACTATCTCAAGTAGTTCTACGACAGCACGAGTGGATTCTAAATATTTCAAAATCGCAGCTTTTTCCGACGACACGTCTAATGTTCCTAGGAATGATTCTGGACACAGTCCAGAAAAGGATGTTTTCTCCCGGAGAAGAAGGCCAGGGAGTTATCCGAGCTAGTCAGGAACCTCCTAAAACCAGGAAAAGTATCAGTGCATCATTGCACAAGGGTCCTGTGAAAAATGGTGGTTTCTTACAAAGCGATCCCATTCGGTAGATTTCACGCAAGAACCTTTCAGTGGAATCTGCTGGGAAAATGGTCCGGATCGCATCTTCAGATGCATCAGCGGACAACCCTGTCTCCAAGGACAAGGGTGTTTTCTTCTGCGGTGGCTGCAGAGTGCTCATCTATTAAAGGGCCGCAGATTCGACATTCAGGACTGGGTCCTGGTGACCCCGGATGCCAGCCTGAGTGGCTGGGGAGCAGTCACACAAGGAAAAAATTTCCAGGGAGTGTGATCAAGTCTGGAGACTTCTCTCCACATAAATATACTGGAGCTAAGGGCAATTTACAAGGCTCTAAGCTTAGCAAGACCTCTGCTTCAAGGTCAGCCGGTATTGATCCAGTGGGACAACATCACGGCAGTCGCCCACGTAAACAGACAGGGCGGCACATGAAGCAGGAGGGAAATGGCAGAAACTGCAAGGATTCTTCGCTGGGCGAAAAATCATGTGATAACACTCTCAGCAGTGTTAATTCCGGGAGTGGAAAACTGGGAAGCAAACTTCCTCAGCAGGCATAACCTCCACCCGGGAGAGTGGGGACTTCAGCGGGAAGTCTTCCACATGATTGTAAACCGTTGGGAAAAACCAAAGGTGGACATGATGGCGTCCCGCCTGAACAAAAATCTAGACAAATATTGCGCCAGGTCAAGGGACCCTCAGGCAATAGCGGTGGACGCTCTGGTAACACTGTGGGTGTACCAGTCAGGGTATGTGTTCCCTCCTATGTATCTCATACCAAAAGTACTGTGAATCATAAGAAGGAGATGAGTAAGAACGATACTCGTGGTTCCGGATGGGTCAAGAAGGACTTGGTACCCGGAACTTCAAGAGATGCTCACGGAAGAACCGTGGCCTCTACCATTTAAGAAAGGACCTGCTCCAGCAGGGGCCTTGTCTGTTCCAAGACTTACTGCGGCTGCGTTTGAAGGCATGGCAGTTGAACGCCGGATCCTGAAAGGGCATTCCAGATGAAGTCATCCCTACCCTGGTCGAAGCCAGGAAGGATGTAACCGCAAAACATTTTCACCGCATTTGGCGAAAATATGTTGCGTGGTGTGAGGCCAAGAAGGTCCCTACAGAGGAATTCCAACTGGGTCGTTTCCTACATTTCCTGAAAACAGGACTGTCTATGGGCCTAAAATTAGGGTCCATTAAGGTTCAAATTTCGACCCTGTCAAATTTCTTCCAGAAAGAACTGGCTTCAGTGCCTGAAGTTCAGACGTTTGTAAAAGGGGTACTGCATATACAGCCTCCTTTTGTGCCCCCAGTGGCACCTTGGAATCTCAATGTTGTTTTGAGTTTCCTAAAGTCACATTGGTGATCCACTCACCACTGTGGAATTAAAATATTTCACATGGAAGGTGAAGATTCTATTAGCCCTGGCTTCAGCCAGGCGTGTGTCAGAATGGGCGGCTTTATCATATAAAAGCCCTTACTTAATTTTTCATTCTGACAGGGCAGAATTGAGGACTCGTCCTCAATTTCTCCTTAAGGTGTTTTCTGTTTTTCACATGAACCAACCTATTGTGGTACCTGCGGCTACTAGGGACTTGGAGGACTCCAAGTTACTTGACGTTGTCAGGGCCCTGACTCGCTGTTTAGCCTGTATGCACCCAACAAGATGGGTGTTCCTGCTTCTAAGCAGACGATTGCTCGCTGGATTTGTAGTACAATTCAGTTTGCACATTCTGTGGCAGGCTTGCCACAGCCAAAATCAGTAAAAGCACATTCCACAAGGAAGTGGGCTCATCTTGGGCGGCTGCCCGAGGGGTCTCGGCTTTACAACTTTGCCGAGCTGCTACTTGGTCAGGGGCACACCCTGACTGAGGAGGACCTGGAGTTCTCTCATTCGGTGCTGCAGAGTCATCCGCACTCTCCCGCCCGTTTGGGAGCTTTGGTATAATCCCCATGGTCCTGACGGAGTCCCCAGCATCCACTTAGGACGTTAGAGAAAATAAGAATTTACTTACCGATAATTCTATTTCTCGTAGTCCGTAGTGGATGCTGGGCGCCCATCCCAAGTGCGGATTGTTTGCAATACTTGTACATAGTTATTGTTACAAAAATCGGGTTATTCTTGTTGTGAGCCATCTTTTCAGAGGCTCCTTCGTTGTTATCATACTGTTAACTGGGTTCAGATCACAGGTTGTACGGTGTGATTGGTGTGGCTGGTATGAGTCTTACCCGGGATTCAATATCCTTCCTTATTATGCACGCTCGTCCGGGCACAGTATCCTAACTGAGGCTTGGAGGAGGGTCATAGGGGGAGGAGCCAGTGCACACCACCTGATCCTAAAGCTTTTATTATTGTGCCCTGTCTCCTGCGGAGCCGCTAAACCCCATGGTCCTGACGGAGTCCCCAGCATCCACTACGGACTACGAGAAATAGAATTATCGGTAAGTAAATTCTTATTATTTGGCACGGAGGTACCTCTTACTTTCACAATTTAGTAGTGGTTATCAATATCACACTATTTTTTTAGCTCTGTATTTGGGACATTCTTGTCTTGTGTGCACAATAGTCACGGATGAGAGTTTATATAAACGGTCATTCACGTCAGTCCCTGACACAGTGGAGCTTACAATCCATATTCCCTAGCACATACACACCAGCAGGGCTGTCTTTTCATATGGGCTCAATGGACAGTTGTTCAAGTGCCCTAGGGGTATAAGTGCCTTATTTTGACAGCTGAGGGTCCCTTTTTCCAGGGGTACCAGATTTGTGAAAATCAGCCATGGGGAACCGGAGATATCCCACTTCAAAGCAGTAGTCCCCATCCAAGCCTGTTAATTGCTCTTCCCAGCCAGATATGGGCCTAATTCAGACCTGATCGTACGATCAGTTTCACAGACATGCGGGGGGACGCCTAGCACAGGGCTCTGCCCCCCGCACACAGGTACAAAAGCATTGCACGGCGGCAATGCTTTTGTACCTGAGGAGTAGCTCCCGATCAGCACAGCTCCTGCGCTCTGGCAGGGAGCTACTCGTCACTTCCTGGGTCGCAGCGGCTGCATGTGACGTCACGCAGCTGCCACGACCCGCCCCCTGCACATCCGGCAATTTCTGCGTTGCCCGGACCGCGCCCCCAAAACGGCGGCCAAATGCCGCCGGGCCGCCCAGCGACTGTCTCTGCCTGTCATTCAGGCAGAGGCGATCGCTGGGCAGAGATATCGATCGCATCTCTGGCATGCACCGGCGAACTGCGGTGCCGGAGCATGTGCAGTTCAGACCTGATCGTCCGCTGTGCGAAAACGCACAGCAGCAATCAGGTCTGAATTAGGCCCTACGTTGGGTTGTCTGACTTAGGCTGGGTACATACTTGCTGATGTCAGTGACAGCGAGCAAGATCCCCCGCAAACAATATCGTTCATACACACTGAACGATATCGTTTGCGTCTGGTCAGTGACAGCATGCACCCACATCCAGGTGCATGCCGTCTCGTACAATATCTTGAGATTTCAAGTTGAAAACAAAAGATTTTGTACCTCGTTAACAACCCGCAGGAGCGCGCATCGTTAACGATAGAGTATACACACTTGCAGATACGATATATCATCCGATCCGCCGGTGCGGACGATATATCGGGTGCACATCGGCAAGTGTGTACCCAGCCTAAGAGTTTTTCTGAGGGTATACTCCAAAAGTTGGGATTCTCCCTTATTTAGTGGTCACTGGTAACTTGTCTCTACTATGCCCAGAACCAGAGATATAAGCCTTCCAGCAGCTGGTCCCTGCTCCAGCTCCACACGTCTGGTATGCAGGTTTATATATTCGTTGGTGGATTGCTCTGGCTCCTGAACTTTGATCCCCAAGTCCCCAGTATCTCCTGAAAGGTGAGACTCTGTAGCTTTTTATTCCATTGAAAGCTAAAAAAAAATCTGTTTCCAGGAACTGGAGCTATCTGCAGTCAAGCAAGCTGCCCTCCCACCGGAAAATGATGAATAATAAGCCCACTCCACTACTAAAATCCCCCCCCCCCCCCAATCCCTCCCTCCCCCCTGCGTATTAAACACTTCCTACCACCCTGGACCCCTTCATTCTGCCCAATGCCCCCTTCAACAGTTTATCACTGTTGCCGCACCCTCCAGGTTTGCAATATTCTACGGGGAGAGGGGATGAGTACTATCCCCCCTGGGTCTGCCACTGGGTGTATCTTAGGTAAATGATTTGCATTAAAAAAGGAGGGGGGGGGGGGGGGGGAAATCCTACTTGTCTCCACAATTGGGGGCATACTGTAAGAAGACAAATCTGGCTCACAGGGAGATATTTTATTTTTAATTATCTTTTATTTCTATGGTGGCACCCTGTTTCAGCAGCACCATACACGTAGCTGTGGAACTACAAGTTCCAGCACATCTTTCCTGTTAGTCCAGTAGGACAAGCTGGGACTAATATAGTTCCACAAAAGCTAAGCTTGATAATTAGTCAGTGTCCATCTGCACTTTTCTACCAGCTGCTGTGTGTCAGGTCCGTCTGCAGAGCAGCCTCCTTCCCCACCAGCCACCACACCACAGACCACAGGCCATCCAGTCATTCTCCCCGCACCGTTGTACTGTAGATGCAGATACTTGCACCGAATGTGGGAGAGCATTTCATCCACACTGCAGACAATTCCACCTCCACTGATTGCATTGCATAGGATAAAACAGAATACTAGTCCCTGATATTTTCCACCAAGCAAAGCAACAACACTTGCGGTGGCAGCCAATCACAGAGCTTCTCTCATGCACTGCAGCCCTGAATGCTGCTCAGAGCCGAGCAGGAACTGGCTGAGCCCTCTTGCTGGGTGGCCGGGTGATGTGCTGCAGGCAGGGCTAAATCTCCGGTGCACTGACTGAGCCCGCTGCATAGGCACAGGCTGGAGGAGAGGTAAGTGGCCACGCTGGGCTCATTAAACAGGGGGTCGGAGCAGCACATGCAATACCTGTCCTTGGTCGCAGCTTAAATATATGAATGCATTACTGAGAGTTCCCAGTGTGTGTGTCTGAGCACTGCATGCATATGTACCGGTGCATCCTTCCACCGTGCAGCTGACAGAGAGGAGGATGAGACAGACTGGTGATTGAAGTACTGAGAAATGCACCCAGGATAAAGGGGATATGCTGCTGATGCAGACACAGGCAGGATAATGGGGATTTGCTGCTGATGCAGACACAGGCAGGATAATGGGGATTTGCTGCTGATGCAGACACAGACAGGATAATGGGGATTTGCTGCTGATGCAGGCACAGACAGGATACTGGGGATATGCTGCTGATGCAGACACAAACAGGATAATGGGGATATGCTGCTGATGCAGACACAAACAGGATAATGGGGATATGCTGCTAAATGCAGACACAGACAGGATAATGGGGTATGCTGCTGATGCAGACACAAACAGGATAATGGGGATATGCTGCTAAATGCAGACACAGACAGGATAATGGGGATATGCTGCTGATGCAGACACAGGATAATGGGGTTATGCTGCTAATGCAGACAGGATAATGGGGATATGCTGCTAATGCAGACACAGACAGGATAATGGGGATATGCTGCTAATGCAGACACAAACAGGATAATGGGGATATGCTGCTGATGCAGACACAGACAGGATAATGGGGATATGCTGCTAATGCAGACACAGGATAATGGGGATATGCTGCTAATGCAGACACAGGATAATGGGGATATGCTGCTGATGCAGACACAGACAGGATAATGAGGATATGCTGCTGATGCAGACACAGGATAATGGGGTTATGCTGCTAATGCAGACACAGGATAATGGGAATATGCTGCTAATGCAGACACAGACAGGATAATGGAGATATGCTGCTAATGCAGACACAAACAGGATAATGGGGATATGCTGCTGATGCAGACACAGACAGGATAATGGGGATATGCTGCTAATGCAGACACAGGATAATGGGGATATGCTGCTAATGCAGACACAGGATAATGGGGATATGCTGCTGATGCAGACACAGACAGGATAATGAGGATATGCTGCTGATTCAGGCACAGACAGGATACTGGGGATATGCTGCTAATGCAGACACAGGATAATGGGGATATGCTGCTAATGCAGACACAAACAGGATAATGGGGATATGCTGCTGATGCAGACACAGACAGGATAATGGGGATATGCTGCTAATGCAGACACAGGATAATGGGGATATGCTGCTGATGCAGACAATGACAGGACAATGGGGATATGCTGCTGATGCAGACACAGACAGGATAATGGGGATATGCTGCTGATTCAGGCACAGACAGGATACTGGGGATATGCTGCTGATGCAGACACAGACAGGACAATGGGGATATGCTGCTAACGCAGACACAGGATAATGGGGATATGCTGCTGATGCAGACACAGACAGGTAATGGGGATATGCTGCTAATGCAGAGACTGACAGGATAATGGGAATATGCTGCTGATGCAGACGCAGGCAGGATAATGGGGATATGCTGCTAATGCAGATGCAGACAGGATAATGGGAATATGCTGCTAATGCAGACGCAGACAGGATAATGGGGATATGCTGCTAATGCAGATGCAGACAGGATAATAGGGATATGCTGCTGATGCAGACGCAGACAGGATAATGGGGATATGCTGCTAATGCAGACGCAGACAGGATAATGGGGATATGCTGCTGATGCAGACACACACAGGATAATGGGGATATGCTGCTGATGCAGACACACACAGGATAATGGGGATATGCTGCTAATGCAGACACAGACAGGATAATGGGGATATGCTGCTGATGCAGACACACAGGATAATGGGGATATGCTGCTGATGCAGACACACACAGGATAAAGGGGATATGCTGCTGATGCAGACACACACAGGATAATGGGGATATGCTGCTAATGCAGACACAGGATAATGGGGATAAACGCAGACAGGATAATGGGTATATGCTGCTGATGCAGACACAGACAGGATAATGGGGATATGCTGCTAATGCAGACACAGACAGGATAATGGGGATATGCTGCTAATGCAGACACAGACAGGATAATGGGGATATGCTGCTAATGCAGACACAGACAGGATAATGGGGTTATGCTGCTGATGCAGACGCAGACAGGATAATGGGAATATGCTGCTGATGCAGACGCAGACAGGATAATGGGGATATGCTGCTGATGCAGACACAGACAGGATAATGGGGATATGCTGCTGATGCAGACACAGACAGGATAATGGGGATATGCTGCTGATTCAGATACACACAGGATAATGGGGATATGCTGCTAAATGCAGACACAGACAGGATAATGGGGTATGCTGCTGATGCAGACACAAACAGGATAATGGGGATATGCTGCTAAATGCAGACACAGACAGGATAATGGGGATATGCTGCTGATGCAGACACAGGATAATGGGGTTATGCTGCTAATGCAGACAGGATAATGGGGATATGCTGCTAATGCAGACACAGACAGGATAATGGGGATATGCTGCTAATGCAGACACAAACAGGATAATGGGGATATGCTGCTGATGCAGACACAGACAGGATAATGGGGATATGCTGCTAATGCAGACACAGGATAATGGGGATATGCTGCTAATGCAGACACAGGATAATGGGGATATGCTGCTGATGCAGACACAGACAGGATAATGAGGATATGCTGCTGATGCAGACACAGGATAATGGGGTTATGCTGCTAATGCAGACACAGGATAATGGGAATATGCTGCTAATGCAGACACAGACAGGATAATGGAGATATGCTGCTAATGCAGACACAAACAGGATAATGGGGATATGCTGCTGATGCAGACACAGACAGGATAATGGGGATATGCTGCTAATGCAGACACAGGATAATGGGGATATGCTGCTAATGCAGACACAGGATAATGGGGATATGCTGCTGATGCAGACACAGACAGGATAATGAGGATATGCTGCTGATTCAGGCACAGACAGGATACTGGGGATATGCTGCTAATGCAGACACAGGATAATGGGGATATGCTGCTAATGCAGACACAAACAGGATAATGGGGATATGCTGCTGATGCAGACACAGACAGGATAATGGGGATATGCTGCTAATGCAGACACAGGATAATGGGGATATGCTGCTGATGCAGACAATGACAGGACAATGGGGATATGCTGCTGATGCAGACACAGACAGGATAATGGGGATATGCTGCTGATTCAGGCACAGACAGGATACTGGGGATATGCTGCTGATGCAGACACAGACAGGACAATGGGGATATGCTGCTAACGCAGACACAGGATAATGGGGATATGCTGCTGATGCAGACACAGACAGGTAATGGGGATATGCTGCTAATGCAGAGACTGACAGGATAATGGGAATATGCTGCTGATGCAGACGCAGGCAGGATAATGGGGATATGCTGCTAATGCAGATGCAGACAGGATAATGGGAATATGCTGCTAATGCAGACGCAGACAGGATAATGGGGATATGCTGCTAATGCAGATGCAGACAGGATAATAGGGATATGCTGCTGATGCAGACGCAGACAGGATAATGGGGATATGCTGCTAATGCAGACGCAGACAGGATAATGGGGATATGCTGCTGATGCAGACACACACAGGATAATGGGGATATGCTGCTGATGCAGACACACACAGGATAATGGGGATATGCTGCTAATGCAGACACAGACAGGATAATGGGGATATGCTGCTGATGCAGACACACAGGATAATGGGGATATGCTGCTGATGCAGACACACACAGGATAAAGGGGATATGCTGCTGATGCAGACACACACAGGATAATGGGGATATGCTGCTAATGCAGACACAGGATAATGGGGATAAACGCAGACAGGATAATGGGTATATGCTGCTGATGCAGACACAGACAGGATAATGGGGATATGCTGCTAATGCAGACACAGACAGGATAATGGGGATATGCTGCTAATGCAGACACAGACAGGATAATGGGGATATGCTGCTAATGCAGACACAGACAGGATAATGGGGTTATGCTGCTGATGCAGACGCAGACAGGATAATGGGAATATGCTGCTGATGCAGACGCAGACAGGATAATGGGGATATGCTGCTGATGCAGACACAGACAGGATAATGGGGATATGCTGCTGATGCAGACACAGACAGGATAATGGGGATATGCTGCTGATTCAGATACACACAGGATAATGGGGATATGCTGCTAAATGCAGACACAGACAGGATAATGGGGTATGCTGCTGATGCAGACACAAACAGGATAATGGGGATATGCTGCTAAATGCAGACACAGACAGGATAATGGGGATATGCTGCTGATGCAGACACAGGATAATGGGGTTATGCTGCTAATGCAGACAGGATAATGGGGATATGCTGCTAATGCAGACACAGACAGGATAATGGGGATATGCTGCTAATGCAGACACAAACAGGATAATGGGGATATGCTGCTGATGCAGACACAGACAGGATAATGGGGATATGCTGCTAATGCAGACACAGGATAATGGGGATATGCTGCTGATGCAGACACAGACAGGATAATGAGGATATGCTGCTGATGCAGACACAGGATAATGGGGATATGCTGCTAATGCAGACACAGGATAATGGGAATATGCTGCTAATGCAGACACAGACAGGATAATGGAGATATGCTGCTAATGCAGACACAAACAGGATAATGGGGATATGCTGCTGATGCAGACACAGACAGGATAATGGGGATATGCTGCTAATGCAGACACAGGATAATGGGGATATGCTGCTAATGCAGATGCAGACAGGATAATAGGGATATGCTGCTGATGCAGACGCAGACAGGATAATGGGGATATGCTGCTAATGCAGACGCAGACAGGATAATGGGGATATGCTGCTGATGCAGACACACACAGGATAATGGGGATATGCTGCTGATGCAGACACACACAGGATAATGGGGATATGCTGCTAATGCAGACACAGACAGGATAATGGGGATATGCTGCTGATGCAGACACACAGGATAATGGGGATATGCTGCTGATGCAGACACACACAGGATAAAGGGGATATGCTGCTGATGCAGACACACACAGGATAATGGGGATATGCTGCTAATGCAGACACAGGATAATGGGGATAAACGCAGACAGGATAATGGGTATATGCTGCTGATGCAGACACAGACAGGATAATGGGGATATGCTGCTAATGCAGACACAGACAGGATAATGGGGATATGCTGCTAATGCAGACACAGACAGGATAATGGGGATATGCTGCTAATGCAGACACAGACAGGATAATGGGGTTATGCTGCTGATGCAGACGCAGACAGGATAATGGGAATATGCTGCTGATGCAGACGCAGACAGGATAATGGGGATATGCTGCTGATGCAGACACAGACAGGATAATGGGGATATGCTGCTGATGCAGACACAGACAGGATAATGGGGATATGCTGCTGATTCAGATACACACAGGATAATGGGGATATGCTGCTAAATGCAGACACAGACAGGATAATGGGGTATGCTGCTGATGCAGACACAAACAGGATAATGGGGATATGCTGCTAAATGCAGACACAGACAGGATAATGGGGATATGCTGCTGATGCAGACACAGGATAATGGGGTTATGCTGCTAATGCAGACAGGATAATGGGGATATGCTGCTAATGCAGACACAGACAGGATAATGGGGATATGCTGCTAATGCAGACACAAACAGGATAATGGGGATATGCTGCTGATGCAGACACAGACAGGATAATGGGGATATGCTGCTAATGCAGACACAGGATAATGGGGATATGCTGCTGATGCAGACACAGACAGGATAATGAGGATATGCTGCTGATGCAGACACAGGATAATGGGGATATGCTGCTAATGCAGACACAGGATAATGGGAATATGCTGCTAATGCAGACACAGACAGGATAATGGAGATATGCTGCTAATGCAGACACAAACAGGATAATGGGGATATGCTGCTGATGCAGACACAGACAGGATAATGGGGATATGCTGCTAATGCAGACACAGGATAATGGGGATATGCTGCTAATGCAGACACAGGATAATGGGGATATGCTGCTGATGCAGACACAGACAGGATAATGAGGATATGCTGCTGATTCAGGCACAGACAGGATACTGGGGATATGCTGCTAATGCAGACACAGGATAATGGGGATATGCTGCTAATGCAGACACAAACAGGATAATGGGGATATGCTGCTGATGCAGACACAGACAGGATAATGGGGATATGCTGCTAATGCAGACACAGGATAATGGGGATATGCTGCTGATGCAGACAATGACAGGACAATGGGGATATGCTGCTGATGCAGACACAGACAGGATAATGGGGATATGCTGCTGATTCAGGCACAGACAGGATACTGGGGATATGCTGCTGATGCAGACACAGACAGGACAATGGGGATATGCTGCTAACGCAGACACAGGATAATGGGGATATGCTGCTGATGCAGACACAGACAGGTAATGGGGATATGCTGCTAATGCAGAGACTGACAGGATAATGGGAATATGCTGCTGATGCAGACGCAGGCAGGATAATGGGGATATGCTGCTAATGCAGATGCAGACAGGATAATGGGAATATGCTGCTAATGCAGACGCAGACAGGATAATGGGGATATGCTGCTAATGCAGATGCAGACAGGATAATAGGGATATGCTGCTGATGCAGACGCAGACAGGATAATGGGGATATGCTGCTAATGCAGACGCAGACAGGATAATGGGGATATGCTGCTGATGCAGACACACACAGGATAATGGGGATATGCTGCTGATGCAGACACACACAGGATAATGGGGATATGCTGCTAATGCAGACACAGACAGGATAATGGGGATATGCTGCTGATGCAGACACACAGGATAATGGGGATATGCTGCTGATGCAGACACACACAGGATAAAGGGGATATGCCACTGATGCAGACACACACAGGATAATGGGGATATGCTGCTAATGCAGACACAGGATAATGGGGATAAACGCAGACAGGATAATGGGTATATGCTGCTGATGCAGACACAGACAGGATAATGGGGATATGCTGCTAATGCAGACACAGACAGGATAATGGGGATATGCTGCTAATGCAGACACAGACAGGATAATGGGGATATGCTGCTAATGCAGACACAGACAGGATAATGGGGTTATGCTGCTGATGCAGACGCAGACAGGATAATGGGAATATGCTGCTGATGCAGACGCAGACAGGATAATGGGGATATGCTGCTGATGCAGACACAGACAGGATAATGGGGATATGCTGCTGATGCAGACACAGACAGGATAATGGGGATATGCTGCTGATGCAGGTACAGACAGGATAATGGGGATATGCTGCTGATGCAGACACAGGATAATGGGGATATGCTGCTAATGCAGACACAGGCAGGATAATGGGGATATGCTGCTAATGCAGACACAGACAGGATAATGGGGATATGCTGCTGATGCAGACGCAGACAGGATAATGGGAATATGCTGCTGATGCAGACGCAGACAGGATAATGGGTATATGCTGCTGATGCAGACACAGACAGGATAATGGGGATATGCTGCTAATGCAGACACAGACAGGATAATGGGGATATGCTGCTAATGCAGACACAGACAGGATAATGGGGAAATGCTGCTGATGCAGACGCAGACAGGATAATGGGAATATATGCTGCTGATGCAGACGCAGAGAGGATAATGGGGATATGCTGCTGATGCAGACACAGACAGGATAATGGGAATATGCTGCTGATGCAGACGCAGACAGGATAATGGGGATATGCTGCTAATGCAGACACAGACAGGATAATGGGGATATGCTGCTGATGCAGACGCAGACAGGATAATGGGAATATATGCTGCTGATGCAGACGCAGACAGGATAATGGGGATATGCTGCTGATGCAGACACAGACAGGATAATGGGGATATGCTGCTGATGCAGACACAGACAGGATAATGGGGATATGCTGCTGATGCAGACACAGGATAATTGAGATATGCTGCTGATGCAGACACAGACAGGATAATGGGGATATGCTGCTGATGCAGGCACAGACAGGATAATGGGGATATGCTGCTGATGCAGACACAGACAGGATAATGAGGATATACTGCTGATGCAGACACAGACAGGATAATGGGGATATGCTGCTGATGCAGACGCAGACAGGATAATGGAAATATGCTGCTGATGCAGACGCAGACAGGATAATGGGTATATGCTGCTGATGCAGTCACAGACAGGATAATGGGGATATGCTGCTAATGCAGACACAGACAGGATAATGGGGATATGCTGCTAATGCAGACACAGACAGGATAATGGGGATATGCTGCTCATGCAGACACAGACAGGATAATGGGGATATGCTGCTGATGCAGACGCAGACAGGATAATGGGGATATGCTGCTGATTCAGGCACAGACAGGATACTGGGGATATGCTGCTGATGCAGACACAGACAGGACAATGGGGATATGCTGCTAACGCAGACACAGGATAATGGGGATATGCTGCTGATGCAGACACAGACAGGTAATGGGGATATGCTGCTAATGCAGAGACTGACAGGATAATGGGAATATGCTGCTGATGCAGACGCAGGCAGGATAATGGGGATATGCTGCTAATGCAGATGCAGACAGGATAATGGGAATATGCTGCTAATGCAGACGCAGACAGGATAATGGGGATATGCTGCTAATGCAGATGCAGACAGGATAATAGGGATATGCTGCTGATGCAGACGCAGACAGGATAATGGGGATATGCTGCTAATGCAGACGCAGACAGGATAATGGGGATATGCTGCTGATGCAGACACACACAGGATAATGGGGATATGCTGCTGATGCAGACACACACAGGATAATGGGGATATGCTGCTAATGCAGACACAGACAGGATAATGGGGATATGCTGCTGATGCAGACACACAGGATAATGGGGATATGCTGCTGATGCAGACACACACAGGATAAAGGGGATATGCTGCTGATGCAGACACACACAGGATAATGGGGATATGCTGCTAATGCAGACACAGGATAATGGGGATAAACGCAGACAGGATAATGGGTATATGCTGCTGATGCAGACACAGACAGGATAATGGGGATATGCTGCTAATGCAGACACAAACAGGATAATGGGGATATGCTGCTAATGCAGACACAGACAGGATAATGGGGATATGCTGCTAATGCAGACACAGACAGGATAATGGGGTTATGCTGCTGATGCAGACGCAGACAGGATAATGGGAATATGCTGCTGATGCAGACGCAGACAGGATAATGGGGATATGCTGCTGATGCAGACACAGACAGGATAATGGGGATATGCTGCTGATGCAGACACAGACAGGATAATGGAGATATGCTGCTGATTCAGATACACACAGGATAATGGGGATATGCTGCTGATGCAGACACAGACAGGACAATGGGGATATGCTGCTGATGCAGACACAGACAGGATAATGGGGATATGCTGCTGATGCAGGTACAGACAGGATAATGGGGATATGCTGCTGATGCAGACACAGGATAATGGGGATATGCTGCTAATGCAGACACAGGCAGGATAATGGGGATATGCTGCTAATGCAGACACAGACAGGATAATGGGGATATGCTGCTGATGCAGACGCAGACAGGATAATGGGAATATGCTGCTGATGCAGACGCAGACAGGATAATGGGTATATGCTGCTGATGCAGACACAGACAGGATAATGGGGATATGCTGCTAATGCAGACACAGACAGGATAATGGGGATATGCTGCTAATGCAGACACAGACAGGATAATGGGGATATGCTGCTGATGCAGACGCAGACAGGATAATGGGAATATATGCTGCTGATGCAGACGCAGAGAGGATAATGGGGATATGCTGCTGATGCAGACACAGACAGGATAATGGGAATATGCTGCTGATGCAGACGCAGACAGGATAATGGGGATATGCTGCTAATGCAGACACAGACAGGATAATGGGGATATGCTGCTGATGCAGACGCAGACAGGATAATGGGAATATATGCTGCTGATGCAGACGCAGACAGGATAATGGGGATATGCTGCTGATGCAGACACAGACAGGATAATGGGGATATGCTGCTGATGCAGACACAGACAGGATAATGGGGATATGCTGCTGATGCAGACACAGGATAATTGAGATATGCTGCTGATGCAGACACAGACAGGATAATGGGGATATGCTGCTGATGCAGGCACAGACAGGATAATGGGGATATGCTGCTGATGCAGACACAGACAGGATAATGAGGATATACTGCTGATGCAGACACAGACAGGATAATGGGGATATGCTGCTGATGCAGACGCAGACAGGATAATGGAAATATGCTGCTGATGCAGACGCAGACAGGATAATGGGTATATGCTGCTGATGCAGTCACAGACAGGATAATGGGGATATGCTGCTAATGCAGACACAGACAGGATAATGGGGATATGCTGCTAATGCAGACACAGACAGGATAATGGGGATATGCTGCTCATGCAGACACAGACAGGATAATGGGGATATGCTGCTGATGCAGACGCAGACAGGATAATGGGAAATATGCTGCTAATGCAGACGCAGACAGGATAATGGGGATATGCTGCTGATGCAGACACAGACAGGATAATGGGGATATGCTGCTGATGCAGACACAGACAGGTTAATGGGGATATGCTGCTAATGCAGACGCAGACAGGATAATGGGGATATGCTGCTGATGCAGACACAGGATAATTGAGATATACTGCTGATGCAGACACAGACAGGATAATGAGGATATACTGCTGATGCAGGCACACACAGGATAATGGGGATATGCTGCTAATGCAGACACAGACAGGATAATGGGAATATGACAGGATAATGGGGATATGCTGCTAATGCAGACAGAGACAGGATAATGGGGATATGCTGCTGATGCAGACGCAGACAGGATAATTGGAATATGCTGCTAATGCAGACGCAGACAGGATAATGGGGATATGCTGCTGATGCAGACACAGACAGGATAATGGGGATATGCTGCTAATGCAGACACAGACAGGATAATGGGGATATGCTGCTGATGCAGACACAGGATAATTGAGATATGCTGCTGATGCAGACACAGACAGGATAATGGGGATATGCTGCTGATGCAGACACAGACAGGATAATGGGGATATGCTGCTAATGCAGACACAGACAGGATAATGGGGATATGCTGCTAATGCAGACACAGACAGGATAATGGGGATATGCTGCTGATGCAGACACAGACAGTTGATGGGGATATGCTGCTGATGCAGACACAGACAGGATAATGGGGATATGCTGCTGATGCAGACACAGACAGGTGATGGGGATATGCTGCTGATGCAGACACAGACAGGTGATGGGGTATTGATCACTGACTGCAT
Source organism: Pseudophryne corroboree (assembly GCF_028390025.1). Classification (NCBI taxonomy): domain Eukaryota; kingdom Metazoa; phylum Chordata; class Amphibia; order Anura; family Myobatrachidae; genus Pseudophryne; species Pseudophryne corroboree. The sequence continues at coordinate 100,625,953 of NC_086448.1, forward strand.
ATAGCACATTTCTGCCGTGTGGGGTATTTGCTCTCACATAGCTTCAATCAAAAGAAAATTCTATATAAATCCTGCATATGCATATATTAACTCCTACATAGTCTCCCATTCAGTGGTGGATTTTACCTATGTGCTGCAGGACTGCAAACCCCCCCTTACCGCCTCCAGTAAAATGTGCCACCTCAGCCGATGCAGTCCATAAAAGCCGGGCTTTTGCGCATGCCCAGTGCCATCGGCGCTACTGAGCATACTCCAGTCCCGGCGCCTGTCAGCTAAATTGTACAGGTGTCGGTACCCGGCCGGCAGCAGGGACCAGGCAGCACGGCCAGTGGTAGCCCCCCTCCTCCACTGAGGTAGGAGCCACCGCTTGTTCCCATCATGTGCTGGCTACTGAATTTGGTTAGAATACACATTTTCAACCTTAAACACTCTTCATCAATAAATATTAACTAATAAGGCCCAGGTCCCTGGGGTCATAGTTACTCCTTTTCCTTGACATTAATTGCAAGCTCATCATTTAAGTGTTTAAAATGTATTGTTGTTTTTCAGCTGTTGTGAACAAAATAACCCCATTGTTTGCGTTATCTGCCCTGGCAGAGACTTGTCTGTAAATGAAGTACTGCATGGATTAATTGTACTGTAAATGGAAAAAATGATTAGGTTAGACTAGCTTAATGTATACAAGCAAGTTGTCATAATTAGATTTGGATAATTACAGGTGCACGTGTGCAGCTGCGGGGATGTGGCTGTGCAATACCGTACAAATAAAATGCTATTGCAATCCAAGTGCTGCATCAGGCCATAGTAGCGATGGTCGCAGCTCTCAGCCAGTCTGCGTAAGGCCTTGAGCTTACACAGACTGGCCATCAGAACCAGTCAGCCGGATCCAGGAAGAGTGTGTTTGACGACGCTGAGTCCGGGGGCTCGGCACGCTTACAAAACTGGGGGTTATGTAAAACAGACCCGGTTACCACTCCCCCCCGTTTCCCAAATGCTGCCACATATCAAGCTGCGGCCAAGGGGGGACTACGAGCGATCTCTTGCGCACATGCACAGACCCCCAACTATCGGATTTGTATATAAACTATCATGAATACTACATTGTCAAATGGCAATGGAGGTCATCTAATAAGCGCAAATAGGCCGCTCTGCAGCTTATATGTAGCTTTAGAACAGATGTGCTCATCAAATTGCACAAATGCACCAGGAATTGCATTGGGGAACTTAGGTTTGCGGAGCAAGGTGGCAGCATTGGTGGCAGAACGGCAGTTTGCTGCTCAATCCAACATTTTCATGTAATTTGCTGTATTAACATTTTTTGTTATGGTCTCTGTAAATCACCTGGATGTATGTTTCATAACATTTCTCATACGTCCTAGAGGATTCTGGGGTCACATTAGAACCATGGGGTATAGACGGGATCCGCAGGAGACATGGGCACTTTAAGACTTTGAAAGGGTGTGAACTGGCTCCTCCCTCTATGCCCCTCCTCCAGACTCCAGTTTTAGAATTGTGCCCAGGCAGACTGGATGCATTCTAGGGGAGCTCTACTAAGTTTCTCTGAACAGATTTATGTTAGGTTTTTTATTTTCAAGGAGGACTGCTGGCAACAGTCCACCTGCTTCGTGGGACTTAGGTGAGAGAAGTATGACCAACTTCTAGTGAGTTCAATGGCTCTGCTTCTGGCTGACAGGACACCATTAGCTCCTGAGGGTGATGATCGCTGGGCGCTCCCGGATGCTCACTTCCGCAGCCTGCCTCCCGCAGCACCCCCTTACAGAGCCAGAAGTCAGAAGACAGGTGAGTAGCAGAAGATCAGAAGACTTCTCCAGTGACGGCATTCTGAGGTACCGCGCAGCGTGCGGAACGCTGCGCGCCATGCTCCCACACATACATAGGCACTGCAGGGCGCGGGGGGGGGGGGGGGGGGGGGGTTGGGGAGGGCGCCCTGGGCAGCATAAATCCTCATCAAAAGTTAACTGGCAAGAGGGGACATTAGTGCCTGGGCACTGTCCTAACCCCCGCCAGTATAATTATTTGTTTAATTTGAGCGGGACAGAAGCGCGCCAATACCGGGGCGGAGCTTCTTCCTCACTCTCACAGCTCACTGCTCTGCGCCATTTCCTCTCCACAAGGCTGCAGAGACGATGGTCCTTCCTTACACTGCTGACAAGATTCAGGGTGCAAAACGGGGGGCGCAGTACATATTGGTGCAGTATTTTGACATTTAAAAGCGCTACAGGTCTGAGGCATTTTTTAGTGTTTTCAGAGTTGTTAGTTTGGCGCTGGGTTGTGAGCTGGCAAATCCTCTCTGTGTCCCTCTGGCAGACTTTACTGTGGGTCTGTCCCCTATAAGCCCGGTGTGTCTGTGGGTGTTTGGTACACGTGTGTCGACATGTCTGAGGCTGAGTGCTCTTCCCAGGAGGAGGCTGTATTAGGGACACAGACGACTGTGGGGGTGACCCTGTCGGCACCGCCGACTCCTGACTGGGTGAATGTCTTGAATGCGAATATGGCTCTTATCAGTAAGAGATTAGATAAGTCTGAGTTTCAGACCCAGGCGTAGAAAAAAATCTGTGGAGGATATGTTATTGCAGGTCCAGGATCCCTCGGGGTCGCAAAAACGTTCTTTTGCCCAGTTGATGCACACTGATACCGACACGGACTCTGATTCCAGTATTGACTATAGTGATTCCAGATTAGATCCAAAATTGGCAAAGAGCATTCAGTACATGATTGTGGCTATTAAAGATGTATTACATATCACTGAGGACCCTGCTGTTCCTGATAAACGGGTCTGTATGTATAAAGAAAAGAAACCGGAGGTGACGTTTCCTCCCTCTCATGAACTGAACGTTCTATTTGAAAAAGTCTGGGAAATCCCTGACAGAAAGTTTCAAATCCCCAAAAGGATTCCGGTTGCTTATCCTTTTCCCACTGAGGACAGGAAAAAGTGGAAGTCACCCCCCATTTTGGACAAGGCCCTGTCACGTTTGTCTAAAAAGGTGGCTCTCCCAGCACCGGGCACGGCAGCCCCTTAAGGACCCGGAAGATCGTAAGCAAGAAACTACGTTAAAATCCATTTATGTGGCACTGGGTCAACTATACCACGGTGGAGTGCTGAAGTCATTTCAGCAACTTAAGATCGAATTTGATGTGCCTAACACAGTTATGTTCCGATACTTTCGGCTTAGACATGCTATACAGACCCAATTCCCTCACGGCCCACCATCGATTGCTGACTCACCTGTTAAAACGCTGCTTGCTTCAATGAGCCGGAGGGGGAAGGTGTCTACCATATATGCTGCTCTAAATAACAATAGCTACCCCGATCTGTTAAACAATCTCCGTATTAAATGGGAGACTGACTTGGGGCAATTGTCCCAAGAGCAGTGGCTTCAGATTATGAGTTCACTTAAATACACTACTCCATGTATAAGGTATAAGCAGGTTTTTTTTTACATTCTACACAGGTCCTATCGCACTCCGATTGGTATGCAGAGGGCTGGTCTTAGGGAAGACTCTAATTGCCCCAGGTGTCAGGCAGCTGATGCCGGATTTTGGCACTTATTGTGGGACTGCCCTGAGATTTCCCTTTTCTGGCATAGAGTTTGGGGTGATGTAGTCATGACAGCACCGTCCCTTCCTACATTAGATCCTGGCATATGTTTATTTGGGCTAGATTTGGAGGAGACGCACTCTGTTTTGCTGTACAAATATGTCCTGTGTCTCACAACGCTAGCTAAGGTGGTTATTGCTAGGGTCTGGTTCTCTGCTGATACACCTAGGGTGGAGCACTGGAGGGCGTTGGTGAACGAGGTAATTCGCCATGAGAGACATATGTATAAAATACGGGGCTCCACCTCTCGGTTTACGGAGATGTGGGGCCGCTGGGGTGGCGCAGGGCTGGGCGAACAAGTATTAAACACATGAGCGACATTGTAAAACTATGGATACTCCTCGTCATGGATATATATATGTAACTATATATGATAAGAAATAACACGCACACCAAAATGTGATTGGAAAAACCGGTTTATTGATGGCAACTGTTAAAGTTATAGTTAAATTTCAATGTTGATGCTTTGTTTTGTTTGTTTGTGACATAAAACTCAATAAAAACTACTTGATTTAAAAAAAAAAATCCATTTATGCGACCACGGGTACGCTGCTCAGACCTGCCAGTGCATCTGCGTGGGTGAGTAGTGCTATCGAAAAGTGGGCAGATAACTTGTCGTCTGATATAGATACACTGGATAGGGATAGCATCCTCTTGACGCTGGATTATATCAAGGACGCTGCAGCATACCTAAGGGAAGCTGCGAGAAATATTGGCCTTTTGGGATCAAAAGCCAATGCCATGGCGGTCTCGGCTATGCGAGCATTGTGGATTCACCAATGGAATGCTGATGCAGACTCCAAGAAAAATATGGAGTCTCACCCATATAAAGGTGGTGTCTTGTTTGGGGATGGCCTCAATGATTTGGTATCTACGGCTACCGCGGGTAAGTCATCTTTTTTACCTTATGTTCCTCAGCAACAAAAGAAAAGCACCACTATCAAATGCAGTCCTTTCGGCCCAATAAATACAGAAAAGGGCGAGGCTCTTCATTCCCTGCTAGTAGAGGGAGGAGAAGAGGTAAAGGATCAACAACCTTGTCGAGTTCGCAGTAGCAGAAGTCTTCCCCTGCTTCTGCCAAATCCACCGCATGACGCTGGGGCTCTCTTGCAGGAGTCCGCACCGGTGGGGGCACGTCTAAAACTCTTCAGTCAGTTCTGGATTTGTTCGGGCCTAGACCTGTGGGTTTTACAAATAGTGTCACAAAGGTACAAACTGGAGTTTCAAGACGTTCCTCGTCACCGATTTCTCTGACGTCCTAAGTGGATGCTGGGACTCCGTAAGGACCATGGGGAATAGCGGCTCCGCAGGAGACTGGGCACAACTATAAAGAAAGCTTTAGACTACTGGTGTGCACTGGCTCCTCCCACTATGACCCTCCTCCAGACTTCAGTTAGAATCCTGTGCCCGGCTGAGCTGGATGCACACTAGGGGCTCTCCTGAGCTCCTAGAAAGAAAGTATATTTAGTTTTTTTATTTTACAGTGAGATCTGCTGGCAACAGACTCACTGCAGCGAGGGACTAAGGGGAGAAGAAGCGAACCTACCTAACTGGTGGTAGTTTGGGCTTCTTAGGCTACTGGACACCATTAGCTCCAGAGGGATCGACCGCAGGACCCGACCTTGGTGTTCGTTCCCGGAGCCGCGCCGCCGGCCCCCTTACAGAGCCAGAAGCAAGAAGTGTTCCGGAAAATCGGCGGCAGAAGACTTCAGTCTTCAACAAGGTAGCGCACAGCACTGCAGCTGTGCGCCATTGCTCCTCATGCACACCTCACACTCCGGTCACTGATGGGTGCCGGGCGCTGGGGGGGGGGGGGGGCGCCCTGACGGCAATATAAGACACCTTGGCTGGCAAATCTACACCATATATAGTCCTAGAGGCTATATAGGTGTAAAAATACCCCTGCCAGAATTCCAGAAAAAGCGGGAGAAGTCCGCCGGAAAAGGGGCGGGGCCATCTCCCTCAGCACACTGGCGCCATTTTTCCCTCACAGCTCCGCTGGAAGGAAGCTCCCTGGCTCTCCCCTGCAGTCTACAAGCTACAGAAGGGTAAAAAAGAGAGGGGGGGCACTAAATTTAGGCGCAGTATATATATATATATATATATATATATATATATATATATATAAAGAGTAGCTATAAGGGAAAACACTCATTTATAGTGGGATCCCTGTGTTATATAGTGCTCTGGTGTGTGGTGGCATACTCTCTCTCTGTCTCCCCAAAGGGCTTTGTGGGGTCCTGTCCTCTGTCAGAGCATTCCCTGTGTGTATGCAGTGTGTCGGTACGGCTGTATCGACATGTTTGATGAGGAGGCTTATGTGGAGGCGGAGCAGATGCCTATAAATGTGATGTCACCCCCTGCGGGGTCGACACCTGAGTGGATGGTGCTGTGGAAGGAATTACGTGACAGTGTATAAAAGGTTTGACGACATACCAAATGTGGGACAGCCGGCTTCTCAGCCTGTGCCTGCCCAGGCGTCTCAAAAGCCATCAGGGGCTCTAAAACGCCCGCTACCTCAGATGGCAGACACAGATGTCGACACGGATACTGACTCCAGTGTCGACGACGATGAGACTAATGTAACTTCCAGTAGGGCCACACGTTACATGATTGAGGCAATGAAAAATGTGTTGCACATTTCTGATGTTACCCCCGGTACCACAAAAAAGGGTATTATGTTTAGAGAGAAAAAACTACCAGTAGCTTTTCCTCCATCTGAGGAGTTAAATGAAGTGTGTGAAGAAGCGTGGGCTTCCCCTGATAAGAAACTGGTAATTTCTAAGAGGTTACTAATGGCGTACCCTTTCCCGCCAGAGGATAGGGCACGTTGGGAAACATCCCCTAGAGTGGATAAAGCGCTCACACGCTTGTCAAAGAAGGTGGCACTACCGTCTCCGGATACGGCCGCCCTGACGGAATCTGCTGATAGAAAGCAGGAGGCTATCCTGAAGTCTATATATACACACACAGGTGTTATACTGAGACCAGCTATTGCTTCAGCATGGATGTGCAGTGTTGCAGCTGCATGGTCAGATTCCCTGTCGGAAAATATTGATACCCTAGACAGGGACACTATATTGCTAACCGTAGAGCATATTAAAGACGCACTTTTATACATGAGGGATGCACAGAGGGATATTTGCCGGCTGGCATCCAAAATTAGTGCAAGGTCCATTTCTGCCAGGAGAGGGTTATGGACTCGGCAGTGGACAGGAGATGCAGATTCCAAAAGGCACATGGAAGTTCTGCCTTATAAGGGTGAGGAGTTGTTCGGGGATGGTCTCTCGTACCTCGTTTCCACAGCAACAGCTGGGAAGTCTACATTTTTACCCCATGTTCCCTCACAGCAAAAGAAAGCACCGTATTATCAGGTACAGTCCTTTCGGCCCAATAGGGGCAAGCGGGTTAAGGGCGCGTCCTTTCTGCCCAGAGGCAGAGGTAGGGGGAAAAAGCTGCAGCATACAGCCAGTTCCCAGGAGCAAAAGTCCTCCCCCGCTTCCTCTAAGTCCACAGCATGACGCTGGGGCTCCACAGGCGGAGCCAGGTACGGTGGGGGCCCGTCTCAAATATTTCAGCAATCAGTGGGCTCGCTCACGGGTGGATCCCTGGATCTTTCAAATAGTATCTCAGGGGTACAAGCTGGAATTCGAGACGTCTCCCCCCCGCCGTTTCCTCAAATCTGCCTTACCAACCACCCCCTCAGGCAGGGACGCAGTGTTACAGGCAATTCACAAGCTGTATTCACAACAGGTGATAGTAAAGGTACCCCTACTTCAACAAGGACGGGGTTACTATTCCACAATGTTTGTGGTACCGAAACCGGACGGTTCGGTGAGACCCATTTTAAATTTGAAATCCTTGAACACATATATAAAAAAATTCAAGTTCAAGATGGAATCGCTCAGGGCGGTTATTGCAAGCCTGGACGAGGGGGATTACATGGTATCACTGGACATCAAGGATGCTTACCTGCATGTCCCCATTTACCATCCTCACCAGGAGTACCTCAGATTTGTGGTACAGGATTGTCATTACCAATTCCAGACGTTGCCGTTCGGTCTATCCACGGCTCCGAGGGTCTTTACCAAGGTAATGGCCGAAATGATGATACTCCTTCGAAAGAAGGGAGTTTTAAATATCCCGTACTTGGACGATCTCCTGATAAAGGCGAGGTCCAGGGAGCAGTTGTTGGTCGGGGTAGCACTATCTCGGGAGGTGCTACAACAGCACGGCTGGTTTCTAAACATTCCAAAGTCACAGCTGGTCCCTACGACACGTCTACTGTTCCTGGGGATGGTTCTGGACACAGAACAGAAAAAAGTGTTTCTCCCGGAGGAGAAGGCCAAGGAGCTGTCATCTCTAGTCAGAGGCCTCCTAAAACCAAAACAGGTGTCGGTGCATCAGTGCACGCGGATCCTGGGAAAGATGGTAGCTTCCTACGAAGCAATTCCATTCGGCAGGTTCCATGCAAGAACCTTTCAGTGGGACCTGTTGGACAAGTGGTCCGGATCGCATCTTCAGATGCATCGGCTGATAACCCTGTCTCCAAGGACAAGGGTGTCTCTGCTGTGGTGGCTGCAGAGTGCTCATCTTCAAGAGGGCCGCAGATTCGGCATACAGGACTGGGTCCTGGTGACCACGGATGCCAGCCTTCGAGGCTGGGGGGCAGTCACACAGGGAAGAAACTTCCAAGGACTATGGTCAAGTCAGGAGACTTCCCTGCACATAAATATTCTGGAACTAAGGGCCATTTACAATGCCCTAAGTCAGGCAAAACCCCTGCTTCAAAACCAGCCGGTACTGATCCAGTCAGACAACATCACGGCGGTCGCCCATGTAAACCGACAGGGCGGCACGAGAAGCAGGACGGCGATGGCAGAAGCCACAAGGATTCTCCGATGGGCGGAAAATCACGTGTTAGCACTGTCAGCAGTGTTCATTCCGGGAGTGGACAACTGGGAAGCAGACTTCCTCAGCAGGCACGACCTCCACCCGGGAGAGTGGGGACTTCATCCAGAAGTCTTTCAAATGATTGTAAACCGTTGGGAAAGGCCACAGGTGGACATGATGGCGTCCCGCCTAAGCAAAAAGCTAGAAAAGTATTGCGCCAGGTCAAGAGACCCGCAGGCGATAGCTGTGGACGCTCTAGTGACACCGTGGGTGTACCGGTCGGTTTATGTGTTCCCTCCTCTTCCTCTCATACCAAAGGTACTGAGGATAATAAGGAGAAGAGGAGTAAGAACTATACTCATTGTTCCGGATTGGCCAAGAAGAGCTTGGTACCCGGAACTTCAAGAAATGATCTCAGAGGACCCATGGCCTCTACCGCTCAGACAGGACCTGCTGCAGCAGGGGCCCTGTCTGTTCCAAGACTTACCGCGGCTGCGTTTGACGGCATGGCAGTTGAACACCGGATCCTGAAGGAAAAGGGCATTCCGGAGGAAGTCATTCCTACGCTGATTAAAGCTAGGAAAGAAGTAACCGCAAACCATTATCACCGCATATGGCGAAAATATGTTGCGTGGTGTGAGGCCAGGAAGGCCCCAACGGAGGAATTTCAGCTGGGCCGATTCCTGCACTTCCTACAGTCAGGGGTGACTATGGGCCTTAAATTGGGTTCCATTAAGGTCCAGATTTCGGCTCTATCGATTTTCTTCCAGAGAGAACTGGCTTCACTGCCTGAAGTTCAGACTTTTGTTAAGGGAGTGCTGCATATTCAGCCCCCTTTTGTGCCTCCAGTGGCACCTTGGGATCTCAACGTGGTGTTGGATTTCCTAAAGTCACATTGGTTTGAGCCACTAAAAACCGTGGATTTGAAATATCTCACGTGGAAAGTGGTCATGTTGTTGGCCTTGGCTTCGACCAGGCGTGTATCAGAATTGGCGGCTTTGTCATGTAAAAGCCCTTATCTGATTTTCCATATGGATAGGGCAGAATTGAGGACTCGTCCCCAGTTTCTCCCTAAAGTTGTATCAGCTTTTCATCTGAACCAACCTATCGTGGTGCCTGCGGCTACAAAAGACTTGGAGGCTTCCAAGTTGTTGGACGTAGTCAGGGCCCTGAAAATCTATGTTTCCAGGACAGCTGGAGTCAGAAAGACTGACTCGCTATTTATCCTGTATGCGCCCAACAAGTTGGGTGCACCTGCTTCAAAGCAGACTATTGCTCGCTGGATCTGTAGTACGATTCAGCTTGCACATTCTGTGGCTTGACTGCCGCATCCTAAATCAGTGAAAGCCCATTCCACGAGGAAGGTGGGCTCTTCTTGGGCGGCTGCCCGAGGGGTCTTGGCTCTACAACTTTGCCGAGCAGCTACTTGGTCGAGGTCAAACACGTTTGCTAAATTCTACAAGTTTGACACCCTGGCTGAGGAGGACCTAGAGTTTGCCCATTCGGTGCTGCAGAGTCATCCGCACTCTCCCGCCCGTTTGGGAGCTTTGGTATAATCCCCATGGTCCTTACGGAGTCCCAGCATCCACTTAGGACGTCAGAGAAAATAAGAATTTACTCACCGGTAATTCTATTTCTCGTAGTCCGTAGTGGATGCTGGGCGCCCATCCCAAGTGCGGATTGTCTGCAATACTTGTATATAGTTATTGTTTAACTAAAGGGTTATTGTTGAGCCATCTGTTGAGAGGCTCAGTTGTTATCATACTGTTAACTGGGTATTGTATCACGAGTTATACGGTGTGATTGGTGTGGCTGGTATGAGTCTTACCCGGGATTCAAAATCCTTCCTTATTGTGTCAGCTCTTCCGGGCACAGTATCCTAACTGAAGTCTGGAGGAGGGTCATAGTGGGAGGAGCCAGTGCACACCAGTAGTCTAAAGCTTTCTTTCTCTATCGTCCTAGTGGATGCTGGGGTTCCTGAAAGGACCAGGGGGAATAGCGGCTCCGCAGGAGACAGGGCACAAAAAGTAAAGCTTTAGGATCAGGTGGTGTGCACTGGCTCCTCCCCCTATGACCCTCCTCCAAGCCTCAGTTAGATTTTTGTGCCCGGCCGAGAAGGGTGCAATCTAGGTGGCTCTCCTAAAGAGCTGCTTAGAAAAGTTTAGCTTAGGTTTTTTATTTTACAGTGAGTTCTGCTGGCAACAGGATCACTGCAACGAGGGACATAGGGGAGAAGAAGTGAACTCACCTGCGTGCAGGATGGATTGGCTTCTTTGGCTACTGGACATTAGCTCCAGAGGGACGATCACAGGTACAGCCTGGATGGTCACCGGAGCCTCGCCGCCGGCCCCCTTGCAGATGCTGAAACAAGAAGAAGGTCCAGAATCGGCGGCATGAAGACTCCTCAGTCTTCTTAAGGTAGCGCACAGCACTGCAGCTGTGCGCCATTTCCTCTCAGCACACTTCACACGGCAGTCACTGAGGGTGCAGGGCGCTGGGAGGGGGGCGCCCTGGGAGGCAATGAAAACCTATTTTTGGCTAAAAATACCTCACATATAGCCTCCGGGGGCTATATGGAGATATTTAACCCCTGCCAGAATCCGTTAAGAGCGGGAGACGAGGCCGCCGAAAAAGGGGCGGGGCCTATCTCCTCAGCACACAGCGCCATTTTCCCTCACAGAAAGGCTGGAGGGAAGGCTCCCAGGCTCTCCCCTGCACTGCACTACAGAAACAGGGTTAAAACAGAGAGGGGGAGCACTAATTTGGCGTTAAAAATATATAAAAAAGATGCTATAAGGGAAAACACTTATATAAGGTTGTCCCTATATAATTATAGCGTTTTTGGTGTGTGCTGGCAAACTCTCCCTCTGTCTCTCCAAAGGGCTAGTAGGTCCTGTCCTCTATCAGAGCATTCCCTGTGTGTGTGCTGTGTGTCGGTACGTGTGTGTCGACATGTATGAGGACGATGTTGGTGAGGAGGCGGAGCAATTGCCTGTAATGGTGATGTCACTCTCTAGGGAGTCGACACCGGAATGGATGGCTTATTTAGGGAATTACGTGATAATGTCAACACGCGGCAAGGTCGGTTGACGACATGAGACGGCCGACAAACAATTAGTACCGGTCCAGACGTCTCAAAAACACCGTCAGGGGTTTTAAAACGCCCGTTTACTTTAGTCGGTCGACACAGACACAGACAGGGACACTGAATCCAGTGTCGACGGTGAATAAACAAACGTATTCCTTATTAGGGCCACACGTTAAGGGCAATGAAGGAGGTGTTACATATTTCTGATACTACAAGTACCACAAAAGAGGGTATTATGTGGGATGTGAAAAAACTACCGTAGTTTTTCCTGAATCAGATAAATTAAATGAAGTGTGTGATGATGCGTGGGTTCCCCCCGATAGAAAATATGGGCGGTATACCCTTTCCCGCCAGAAGTTAGGGCGCGTTGGGAAACACCCCTTAGGGTGGATAAGGCGCTCACACGCTTATCAGAACAAGTGGCGGTACCGTCTATAGATAGGGCCGTCCTCAAGGAGCCAGCTGACAGGAGGCTGGAAAATATCATAAAAAGTATATACACACATACTGGTGTTATACTGCGACCAGCGATCGCCTCAGCCTGGATGTGCAGAGCTGGGGTGGCTTGGTCGGATTCCCTGACTAAAAATATTGATACCCTTGACAGGGACAGTATTTTATTGACTATAGAGCATTTAAAGGATGCATTTCTATATATGCGAGATGCACAGAGGGATATTTGCACTCTGGCATCAAGAGTAAGTGCGATGTCCATATCTGCCAGAAGATGTTTATGGACACGACAGTGGTCAGGTGATGCAGATTCCAAACGGCACAAAGGTGTATTGCCGTATAAAGGAAGAGGAGTTATTTGGGGTCGGTCCATCGGACCTGGTGGCCACGGCAACTGCTGGAAAATCCACCGTTTTTACCCTAAGTCACATCTCTGCAGAAAAAGACACCGTCTTTTCAGCTTCAGTCCTTTCGTCCCTATAAGAGTCATATCTGCCCAGGGATAGAGGAAAGGGAAGAAGACTGCAGCAGGCAGCCCATTCCCAGGAACAGAAGCGTTCCACCGCTTCTGACAAGCTCTCAGCATGACGCTGAGACCGTACAGGACCCCTGGATCCTACAAGTAGTATCCCAGGGGTACAGATTGGAATGTCGAGACGTTTCCCCTGCGCAGGCTCCTGAAGTCTGCTTTACCAAGGTCTCCCTCCGACAAGGAGGCAGTATGGGAAACAATTCACGAGCTGTATTCCCAGCAGGTGATAATTAAATTACCCCTCCTACAACAAGAAAAGGGGTATTATTCCACACTATATTGTGGTACTGAAGCCAGAAGGCTAGGTGAGACCTATTCTAAATCTAAAAAAATTTGAACACTTACAAAGGTTCAAATCAAGATGGAGTCACTCAGAGCAGTGATAACGAACCGGGAAGAAAGGGACTATATGGTGTCCCGAGACATCAGGGATGCTTACCTCCATGTCCCAAATTTGCCCTTATCACTAAGGGTACCTCAGGTTCGTGGTACAGAACTGTCACTATCAGTTTCAGACGCTGCCGTTTGGATTGTCCACGGCACCCCGGGTCTTTACCAAGGTAATGGCCGAAATGATGGTTCTTCTTCGAAGAGAAGGCGTCTTAATTATCCCTTACTTGGACGATCTCCTGATAAGGGCAAAGTCCAGGGAACAGTTGGAGGTCGGAGTAGCACTATCTCGGATACTGTTACAACAGCAGGGGTGGATTCTAAATATTCCAAAATCGCAGCTGATCCCGACAACAAGTCTCCTGTGCTTAGGGATGATTCTGGACACAGTCCAGAAAAAGGTGTTTCTCCCGGAAGAGAAAGCCAGGGAGTTATCCGAGCTAGTCAGGAACCTCCTAAAATCAGTGCATCATTGCACAAGGGCCATGGTAAAAAAAATGGTGACTTCCTTCGAAGCAATTCCAGTCGGCAGATTTCATGCAAGAACTTTTCAGTGGGATCTGCTGGACAAATGGTCCGGATCGCATCTTCAGATGCATCAGCGGATAACCCTATATCCAAGGACAAGGGTGTCTCTCCTGTGGTGGTTACAGAGTGCTCATCTTCTAGAGGGCCGCAGATTCGGCATTCAGTTTTGGATGTTGGTGACCACGGAGGCCAGCCCGAGAGGCTGGGGAGCAGTCACACAAGGAAAAGATTTCCAGGGAGTGTGATCAAGTCTGGAGACTTTTCTCCACATAAATATAGCTAAGGGTAAATTTATAATGCTCTAAGCTTAGCAAGACCTCTGCTTCAAGGTCAGCCGGTATTGATCCAGTGGGATAAAACATCACGGCAGTCGCCCACGTAAATAGACAGGGCGGCACAAGAAGCAGGAGGGCAGTGGCAAAAACTGCAAGGACTTTTCGCTGGGCGGAAAATCATGTGATAGCACTGTCAGCAGTGTTTCATTCCGGGAATGGAAACTGGGAAGCAGACTTCCTCAGTAGGCACGACCTCCACCCGGCAGAGTGGGAACTTCATGGGGAAGTTTTCCACATGATTGTAAACCGTTGGGAATTACCAAAGGTGGACATGATGGCGTCCCGTCTGAACAAAAAACGGGACAGGTATTGCGCCAGGTTAAGAGACCCTCAGGCAATAGCTGTGGACGTTCTGGTAACACCGTGGGTGTACCAGTCGGTGTATGTGTTCCATCCTCTGCTTTTCATACCTAAGGTACTGAGAATTATAAGACGTAGAGGAGTAAGAACTATACTCATGGCTCCGGATTGGCCAAGAAGGACTTGGTACCCGGAACTTCAAGAGATGCTCACAGAGGACTTATGGCCTCTGCCGCTAAGAAGGGACTTGTTTCAGCAAGTACCATGTCTGTTCCAAGACTTACCGCAGCTGCGTTTGACGGCATGGCGGTGGAACGCCGGATCCTAAGGGAAAAGGCATTCAGGAAGAGGTCATTCCTACCCTGGTCAAAGCCAGAAAGGAGGTGACCGCACAACATTATCACCACATGTGGCGAAAATATGTTGCGTGGTGTGAGGCCAGGAAGGCCCCACGAAGAAATTTCAACTCGGTCGATTCCTGCATTTCTTGCAAACAGGAGTGTCTATGGGCCTCAAATTGGGGTCCATTAAGGTTCAAATTTCGGCCCTGTCGATTTTTCTTCCAGAAAGAATTGGCTTCAGTTCCTGAAGTCCAGAAGTTTGTCAAGGGAGTATTGCATATACAACCCCCTTTTGTGCCTCCAGTGGCACTGTGGGATCTCAACGTAGTTCTGGGATTCCTCAAAACACATTGGTTTAAAACCAGTCAAATCTGTGGATTTGAAGCATCTCACATGAAAAGTGAACATGCTCTTGGACCTGGCCTGGACCAGGCGAGTGTCAAATTGGTGGTTTTTTTCTCAAAAAAGCCCATATCTGTTTGTCCATTCGGACAGGGCAGAGCTGCGGACTCGTCCCCAGTTCTCTCCCTAAGGTGGTGTCAGTGTTTCACCTGAACCAGCTTATTGTGGTGTCTTGCGCCTACTAGGGACTTGGAGGACTCCAAGTTGCTAGATGGGTCAGGGCCCTGAAAATATAGGTTCCAGGACGGCTGGAGTCAGGAAAACTGACTTGCTGTTATCCTGTATGCACCCAACAAACTGGGTGCTCTTGCTTCTAAGCAGACTTTTGCTAGTTGGATGTGTAATACAATTCAGCTTGCACATTCTGTGGCAGGCCTGCCACAGCCAAAATATGTAAATACCCATTCCACAAGGAAGGTGGGCTCATCTTGGGCGGCTGCCCGAGGGGTCTCGGCTTTACAACTTTGCCGAGCGGCTATTTAGTCAGGGGCAAACACGTTTGTAAAATCCTACAAATTTGATAACCTGGCTAAGGAGGACCTGGAGTTCTCTCATTCGGTGCTGCAGAGTCATCCGCACTCTCCCGCCCGTTTGGGAGCTTTGGTATAATCCCCATGGTCCTTTCAGGAACCCCAGCATCCACTAGGACGATAGAGAAAATAAGAATTTACTTACCGATAATTCTATTTCTCTGAGTCCGTAGTGGATGCTGGGCGCCCATCCCAAGTGCGGATTATCTGCAATACTTGTACATAGTTACAAAAATCGGGTTATTATTGTTGTGAGCCATCTTTCAGAGGCTCCGCTGTTATCATACTGTTAACTGGGTTCAGATCACAGGTTGTACAGTGTGATTGGTGTGGCTGGTATGAGTCTTACCCGGGATTCAAAATCCTTCCTTATTGTGTACGCTCGTCCGGGCACAGTACCTAACTGAGGCTTGGAGGAGGGTCATAGTGGGAGGAGCCAGTGCACACCAGGTAGTCAATTAGGAGCTTAGAGAACAGTGCATTAACATTAGCGGCGCACGGCTAAACCAATGCGCATTTCGCTCTTTGTTAGAGCTTCTTCTGGGCTCTGGAGCGAAATGCGCATTGGTTTAGCCGTGCGCCGCTAATGTTAATGCACTGTTCTCTAAGCTCCTAATTGACTCATCCATGTACCGTACATTCATATGATAGCCTTGTATCTCAAGGAAATATATATTCAAAAGAAGTGTTATCCGGAGATTGTTATGCATCATGACATGTGACCATAGGAGGAGGGCAGGAGGAATATATAATTACATTTAGGCTGTCAGAAATGTGTAGTTTTTTTTTTTTGTTAAATAATTTTTGCTAAACATATAACTAATTATGTGGAGCATGTCAATCGGTGGGCTTCATATATAAGAAAGCAAACCCACCTCTATATTAACTGTATTATAATCACAGACATAGTTCGTTCTGTAATAACCTAGGAGTGCTGGTGTGATTCAGCACGGATTAACAGCCTATTGTAACCCTCACCCCCACACATGCATGCAGAATATAACTGCGGGACATAAACTATTGAATCCACGCAAATAGTGGGAAAGGAGGGGATTTGTGAATTTCATTCCCCAGTACTCATTCTGGTTATAGGAAGCAGTTATTGATAGCACTTCAAGATATGTATTATCTATGGTTAAAAAGCAAGAAGCAATCACCACTTTATATCTGTGCGGTATAGGAAGACTGGCAGATTGCCAAGAATTCATACAGACATAGAATAGCAACACTTGTTGCCAGTCAAAGCACATAAAGAAGTATGTAATTGAAATGTACTACTGTCAGAGGAATTAGTTGATACAGTGTCAACAGTATATACAAAGTAATGGGAGATTGAAACATAATACTGTTTATGAATAAATACTAGCAGACACAGTATCAACATTGAAACCTGGACAGAAATTGTGACATTTCATATTTATCTTCTTTACACTGCCATATGTAATTCAAGTGCGGTACATTGGGAATGAACATTGTGCTCAGATAAAGTTTAACACTAGAGTAGCACACTGATATTTATCAGGTGCATACATACAAACGATTGGAGTTTAGAATACTTACACTCATCATAAGAGTGATATCAAGTATACAAGACATAATAGGCGGCACACGATTTGGTTTTAAGAATTTTTATTTTATTCTTATTTTCACACAAGACAGAAATCTGTCTAATAAACATTTCTTTTCACGTTTTTCTATTTCTATAAACTTTTTTAATATTTCGCTTAGTATGGCCTAATATTCAGGCCATTATGATACTATATGGGATAATATGAATAAAGGATGATATTCCATGTGGGTATTGGTATCTCATGTTTGTGAAAAAATACTAACAAAATTGAAATTAAAGTGAAAACATCATAGATTAGATTCATTAAGGGGGTAGAGTGCACCTAGTTTAACTGATCTCTGCCACAATTTTTCTTCTTTGCATACATTTTCAGATCAGTAGGTAGCACCAGCGTCAACATTATTTGAACATTTAATGGAAATTTAACGCTTAACCCCTTGTAGTAACATTCATTCATCTACTAGTAGTTCTGGTGCGGGATTCTCTCTCTCGAAGATTCGACCTATGTCATCTCCTCCCTAGATGCGGGAGTTAAATTGCTGCTAGATTGGGACATAACTATCCAGAAGTCGTCTGCAACGTCTCGAGCTGCTGCCGTCCGCCAGGAATGGTCGACTACCTGAGCCACTAGATTACTGCATAAGGTCCTTTCAAATTCTGTTATCATTTTCTCCGGTCCACTGAGAGGGGCAGGTTTTTGTTTTTTTTCTAATATCGTTGTATGCCTAATTACTTGACTCTTATTCAGGTCTATATGTCACGGGTTTACTCTTTCACATGTTGTTCAACAAATGTCTTTTATTAAGGGGTTCTAGTTTGTTTTGTCGATACTACCTGTCGATTATATGTTGTTGCCCCATTTACACTCACCTGCTAATTAGTGAGGATTTACACTACATGTACGTGTTTTTGTTCTATCCTTCTTGATGTTATATTAGAGTGGCGGTGCATGTTCCTCCAGCCCGCCTCCACTTTTTTCTGTACTACTGCAAGTCCCTGAACCTTTTCCCCCTTCCCTGCAGTAGTCATGCAGGTCCAATATACCGGACCTTTTTTTTTCATTATTTCCCTCCTATGTCCTCGATTTGAACCCCCCTCACCCACTCCCCGCATGCCCCCCTTCTCTTCGAGCTCCAGACATGACTCACTCCTCCATTTACAGCTGCACCCTGGTAATCGGTACATTTGCACTAAATTAGTTCAATATAGATCTCTTTCTCTCATTCCTGATATGTGTTTCCAATGCTGAACCTTTTATCCCTCAATGTCAAGGGACTGAACTCACCTAACAAGCGTAGACTGGCCCTCACATTCTTCCACCAACAAAAAGCAGACGTTGTCGCACTGCAAGAAACGCATTTTTCTTCTGTTAACCCTCCTCTTTTTAAGAACAGCAACTTCCCTGTGGGATACTACGCTAATGGACCGTTTAAACGGAACGGGGTGGCTGTCCTTTTTAGCAAGAATGTCTCTTTTACCCTCCATTCCCAACTCTCAGACAAAAGTGTCCGCTACCTTATTCTTACTGGCCTGCTAGACGACAAGCTTGTCACATTGGTATGCCTATATGCACCTAACTCTAACCAAGTCCCCTTCCTGCGTAAATTGTTTCTCACCATACGTAAAACACTTAAGGGCTCTCTAGTTGTTGTTTGATCTTCGAAAGATTGCCATCTTTAAAACGGTTCAGGAGTATCCGCGCTCATACAAACCGCATGTCAAACAGCTTTTTTCCAACTGCTGTCCGGCTATTAAATGATCATTAGGTTGTGTGCAAATGTTTTCCAAAATGTGGCATAATGTTACTGTTATCTTATGGCATTGTGATGCTCTGATTGTATTTTCATTGACATTTCGTTGTTGATTTTGTTAATGACAAATAAAGTATATTATTATTATTATTATTATTATTATTAGTTGTTTTGGGTGACCATAATTTGGTTCTAGACCCGAAATTGGACAAATCTCGTCAATTCTCCCAACCTATTTCGTCTGCTCACTCTGGCCCCTCCTCAGCCTTCCGCAATCTACTTACTGAATTTGATCTTTACGATGTATGGAGGACCCATAATCCCTCGGGTCGGGAATATACATTCCACTCCCTAGTCCATAATTCCTACCCTAGAATAGATTTAATTTTATGTGACAAATGGTCTCTCCAGAGAACCAAGGACGTTGATATCTTACCAATTACCTGGTCTGACCACGCTCCAGTTCTCTGGAAATGGAACCTCCATGATATCCGCAATCCACCTAGTCAGTGGCGCCTATACCCATATCTCCTAAATAACCCTGTGTCTAAAAAAATTATTCTTGAATCCATTAACTCTTACTTAGCCACTAACTCCCCCCAGGACACCTCTACTATTAATCACTTAACATGTATAGTTTGGAGGAGATAAGGGAAAGGGGGGACATGATAGAAACTTTCAAATATATCAAGGGTCTTAAAGTTCAGGAGGGAAACATTCTTCAAAGGAAGAGAAGTATTAGAACTCAAGGATATACACTGAGACTGGAGGGGGGGAGGTTCAGGGGAAATTTAAGGAAAAATTACTTCACAGAAAGGGTAGTGGATAAGTGGAATAGCCTCCCATCAGAGGTGGTAGAGGCTAAGACTGTAGAGCAATTTAAACATGCTTGGGATAGGCATATGAATATCCTTACAAAGAATTAAGGTTCAAAAAGGGTTGAGATTGCCTAAAGGATAAAAAAAGGGGCAGACTAGATGGGCCAAGTGGTTCTTATCTGCCGTCAAATTCTATGTTTCTATGAAGACCAAGGAGCTCTCCAAACAAGTCAGGGACAAAGTTGTCGAGAAGTACATACACGTCAGGGTTGGGTTATAAAAAAATTATCCAAATCTTTCATGATCCCCCGGAGCACCATCAAATCCATCATCTTCAAATGGAAATAACATGGTACCACAACAAATCTGCCAAGAGAGGGCCGGCCACCACAACTCACAGACCGAGCAAGGAGAGCATTAATCAGAGAGGCGGCACAGAGACCAAAGGTAACCCTGAAGGAGCCGCAGAGTTCCACAGCAGAGACTGGTGTATCTGCACATGTGACCACAATAAGCCGTACACTCCATAGAGCTGGGCTTTATGGAAGAGTGGCCAGAAAAAAGCCATTACTTAGTGTTAAAAATAAGAAGGCACGTTTTGAGTTTGCCAAAAGGCATGTGGACGACTCCCCAAATGTATGGAGGAAGGTGCTCAGGTCAGATGAGACTAAAATTTAACTTTTCGGCCACCAAGGAATACGCTATGTCTGGCGCAAACCCAGCACAGCCCATCACCCCAAGAACACCATCCCCACAGTGACACATGGTGGTGGCAGCATCATGCTGTGGGGATGTTTTTGAGCAGCAGGGACTTGTAAACTGTTTCTAGTCGAGGGAAAGATGGATGGTGCTAAATACAGGGATATTCTTGAGCAAAACCTGTTTCAGTCTGCCTGTGATTTGAGACTGGGACGGAGGTTCACCTTCCAGCAGGACAATGACCCGAAGCATACTGCTAACGCAACACTCAAGTGGTTTAAGGGGAAACATTTAAATGTGTTGGAATGGCCTAGTCAAAGCCTAGATCTCAGTCCAATTGAGAATCTGTGGTCAGACTTGAAGATTGCTGTTCACAAGCGGAAACTATCCAACATGAAGGAGCTGGAGCAGTTTTGCTTTGAGGAATGGGCAAAAATCCCAGTGGCAAGATGTGGCAAGCTCATAGAGACTTATCTAAAGCGACTTGCAGCTGTAATAGCTGCAAAAGGTGGCTCTACAAAGTACTGATTTTAGGGGTGTGAATAGTTATGCACACAGAAGTTTTCTGGTATTTTATCCTATTTGTTGTTTGTTACACAATAAAAATAAAATAAAAAAGAATCTTCAGCCATGTTCTGTGAATGAAATGATGCAAACCTTCAAACAATCCATTTTAATTCCAGGGAATACTTTAGCAAGGCACTGTACATGCAGTTGTGTTACAGGAGAAACCACTTAGCATCTTATCCTATGTACTGATCCTAACAGAGCTTGTGTGAGTTATGTATATCACTATAATGAATGTTTTCATACAAGCCTTCCTTTCCTCCTCTCTTCTGTAGTGTCAGTCTTTTGTATGTACCTAATAAATAGATAAATGGTTATAGTTTCCGTTATAACAAACCAGAAAAAAAAATATTTTATTCTAGCATATATTAAAACATGTGTATATAAATCCCTTCCCTCTTTTCTTGCAGGCTAAGGTACCGTACATGCTCCCAATTTCCCAGCCAATTACGTTGTTTTAGATTAGCTGCAAATCTCAGTGGGTAGGGTCCATAATGACTCCCAATTCAAACAGCACTGGTGGAAAGTGCAGCCGTAATAAAAATGCAATATGACCGTGGTCATTATCACATGTGTGTGGCCTGACTGGGCTTATACTAGCCCACGGGGTGCAAAAGACTCATGTTAGTGTTATTTCATGTACTGATCCGCCTACGGTTTCCATTTGGCTTTAAGTGTGATAAAAATGTGATTTTTGCATTTCCAGATCGGAAGACAGAAGTGGAGACTTGTGAGCGATGGAATCCATCACTATGATGGGAAGTCCAAAGAACATGAACGAAACCTTCTTACCAAACGGAGCCAACGGTTTCAAAGAAGAGAGAACCACCATAGGGATACTTGGAAGCGGAGACTTTGCCAAATCCTTGACCATTCGGCTCATAAGATGCGGTTACCATGTGGTGATCGGAAGCCGGGAACCGAAATGCGTTGCCGACTTTTTTCCCCACGTGGTGGATGTCACGCACCACGAGGACGCCATTATAAAGTCAAACATCATATTTGTGGCAATACACAGAGAACATTATTCCTCCTTGTGGGACGTGAAGCATTTGCTCAGTGGGAAAATACTGGTGGACGTCAGCAATAACATGAGAGTAGATCAGTACCCGGAATCCAATGCAGAGTATTTGTCTTCACTCTTCCCAGACTGTTATGTGGTGAAGGGGTTTAATGTGGTTTCGGCGTGGGCACTGCAGTCAGGTCCGAAAGATGCCAGCAGCCAAGTAAGTTCTAAGCCACCTCCTATCTATCCAGGGCCATGTGTATATCGTACATCTCTACATGTATGACTGTATTTACTGCATGGGAGCTGGTACTGGCTGATTATAAATAATTGTGGGGACAGTAAGCCCTTTTTATTGAGGCATCACTATGTAATACAAGAGTTACTGCACCCAGAGGACAAGAAAGTTCAGTAGTTCACAAACTTCAGCCGCAGAGCCCATGGAGCAAGATGTCAGTCAAATCGGGCGGACGATTGGTAAACGTGTATGCACAAAATCGTTTGCCAATTGTTAGATCAGTTGGCCACACATCCAATCTATCGGCCAAGTGTGTACCCCACATAACATTCCCTTGTCTTATAAATTGGTAGTGGGATTCACGATAAGGGATGAGGCACCGAAAGTTCCAAGCCTGACCGCTCAGTTGTCCTGTTCAGTTCTTAGTGCACTTATGTTGTCACCCAGTGTTAGTCACTTAGGTAATACAGCACAAGCTTTTTACAGTGTATTTCTTTTTCAGACATAAAAAATTGGTTTTCTTAAGATTCCTTAGAGACGCACAGCAGTAAAAGAAGTCCCGTAAACCATAAACCTCTATAAAATGGGAATGAAGACCTTTAGTGTGGCCGGACAGTGACCACGTACAAAGCCAGATGCGGTTATCAAGCAACTGAATTTACCATCTGTCCCATAAGACATCCAGTGACCCTCTCTGTCTTTATGGGTCCATACATGCTGAGATTTTGTCTGTAACGGCCTAACTGACCGTCAGAATCGCAGTATGTGTTGCTCATATTTATGGCTAAGGGGACCATATGTACAATTTCCTCTAACCTTTAACTAGCAGAACTGCAAGGTCCCATTCTCTTGGAACGCCACCATTAAGTACAACAGTAATCCAAATTGTTTATGCCTCAGGCAGCAGGCTGGTTGGATTAGGGTGACGGCAGACAGGGACTGTGGGACACGTACATCCTGGTGTCAGTGCCACGGAACCGCTAGTCAAAACAGTGGAACCGCTAGTCAGAACAGCGGAACCGTTAGTCAAAACAGCGGAACTGCTAGTCAGAACAGCGGAACTGCTAGTCAGAACAGCGGAACCACTAGTCAGAACAGCGGAACCACTAGTCAGAACAGCGGAACTGCTAGTCGGGGGTTTACATGTAGTGATCACATAAATGGTTCATGCATTCAGCTCAGGACAGATTTTCAGCATTACATTTGTGGTTAATGATCGTCTCTGGCACCTGATTAATTATAGAATAATTCACTAAGCTACGGCATTGTCTTATAATACATGGATTGATTGTATACTGTGTTACTTGCAGGTATATATTTGCAGCAATAATGTTCAAGCTCGTCATCAAGTGATTGAACTTGCTCGCCAGATGAACTTCATGCCGATTGACATGGGTACCTTATCGTCATCCAGAGAGATAGAGAACTTGCCTCTGCGCCTCTTCACGCCGTGGAAGGGCCCCGTGGTGTTGGCCATCAGCCTCGCAACTTTCTTTTTCATTTACTCTTTCATAAGGGACATTATTCATCCATATTTCAAAAATCAGCAGAGTGACTTCTACAAGATTCCCATTGAGATTGTCAACAAGACTTTGCCCATTGTCGCTATCACTCTGCTGTCTTTGGTTTACTTAGCCGGGCTCCTGGCAGCAGCTCACCAGCTGTATTATGGCACAAAGTACAAGCGCTTTCCTCTGTGGCTGGAGAACTGGCTGCAGTGTAGAAAACAGCTGGGGCTCCTGAGCTTCTTCTTTGCAGCCGTCCACGTTGTATACAGCATGTGCCTGCCGATGAGACGGTCAGAGCGCTACTTGTTTCTGAACTCTGCTTATCAACAGGTGAGTGCCATTTATGTACATACTGTGCCTCGCTCGGGGTGAGACTGGCTCTGTTTGCATCACAGTCATACACTGTTTCCTACCCTTGTGGCACATTTGCTCCCATAGTATATTACCACAGCAGATGATCATCGTAGCATTAGACGCAGTTCTAGAGGTCAGCTAAGGCTCAAATTAACATTCACGTATGTTGTGCACATTTGAACACGTTTCCTGTTGATGCAATATTTCCCTCCACCTGTTTTACTTCTATGGGGTATATTCAATTAGGGTTGAAACTGCCGTCTTGTCAAAAATAATAATAATAATAATTTTATTTATATAGCGCTCTTTCTCCAACAGGACTCAAGACGTCAGTTTTCGACTTTTTCAGGTCGGATGGGGTTCCGGCCTGTCCAGTCCCCAGCATTTTTATTCGACAAGTCAGGGAATTCGACTTGTTGAATAGTACGTGAATCGACGGGGGAGAGCCGCGGGCAGACGGGGGACAGCAGCGCTACAGCACAGCGCTGCAGGAGGATGTGTCATAGCCGCCGCTCACGGCAGCGTCCACCCGGCTCGAGCAAGTGAGGTCCTGCTTGCTGGAGCCGGGTGGACGCTGCCGTCCGTGAGGTCTGGCAGCTATGACACATTCTTCTCAAGTGCTGCTATCCCCCGTCTGCCCGCGGCTCTCTGCCCTCGGCTCTCCCCCCTCTACCCGCGGCTCTCCCCCGTCTGCCCGCGGCTCTCCCCCGTCTCCTCCTCTCAGGTCCCTCATCTCAGTTCGACTTTTTTTTAAGTCGAACTGAGATGGTCGGAAACGGGGCCAAAACCTGCCGAATTTGGCCCCGTTACCCTCAGAAGCACGCGAATCGGCAGCTATATTCATTTTGGATGTGTTTAAGAGCAAGCAATTTTCCTTACTCCATTCTGACAATTTAAACCTCATGCCTAAGTATCTTCATCATTCTCACTAATCAAACCAACCACTGCTGTATCATCGGCGAATTTCACTACCTTAACAGAGTTGACGGCTGAAAGACAATCATACGTGAATATGGAATATAGTAGTGGGCTCAAAACGCACCCCTGAGGCACACCAGTTTTTAGCTGCACCTCACCAGAAACAAAACTGCCTAACTTAACCACTTGGGGCCGATTGGTCAAAAAATGTAAAATCCAATTGCACGTAATCCCATTTATATATATAAATAATTATCTATGTGATTGCCCTGCCCAGGATCTTTGAAGTGACATTAAACAGGTGATGTGTAAAATATACATATATAATATAACATATCCAACAGAGTGAGGCACTCCCTGCTAATACGAAAAATTACAACTTCATCAATGATCAATGTTTCAGTCAATTGATATCCGTTACCACTGTGTCACTTGTCGTCTGTCTATAGCCGTAAGTGCCGCACTATTTTGGATATGCTATAAATATAGTTTGTGGGGGCACCGGACTCAGGGCCTAATTCAGACCTCTAAATTTAGCACATCTACGATCAGTCACACAGTCATGCGGGGGGACGCCCAGCACAGGGGTAGTCCGCCCCGCATGTCAGGCCCGGCCCCTTTTCCTGTCAATCAGGCAGAGGCGATCGCAGGGCTGAGACGGCCGTCGGCTGTCTGGCATGCGCTGGCGCACTGCGGCACCGGCGCGTGCGCAGTTCAGACCTGATCGGCTGCTGTCGCACAGCAGCGATCAGGTCTGGATTAGGCCCACAGTTTTTCTGTTTAACAGAGTGGCGGACCATATGTGGCATATATGTAATTCTGTGTATAATATACACCCAGTATCGTAATATGTATACACCCAGTGTAGGGATATTGCCTATCCCTATCCCCCTCTTTTCCCCTAGTACTGCCCAAACTTCTATCTGCCCTTACCCCCTTAAAAAACCCCAGTACTGCCTGCCCTCGCACCCCATAATATGTGATAGGACCCAGAAATAGTGGCATAGGACCCCAATTTTTTTAAAGCGATGGGTCCCTGGGACGCACAATTTTTTTTGCTGCGCGTGATCACTGATAGTTATAATAAACTCTGCAGTATAGGGTAAAATTGAGGTGTGTAGCATAATTTTGGCCAAAATATGGGCCCTCTAACCACGACCCACCACATGAGGTCCCCTGGTTGTGCCATAAAATGTAAAAAACTTATGCTGACCTTTTTCTATGTCGACCTTTTCCATGTCGAACTTTTTTACTATGTTGACCTTTTTCCCATGTTGACCTTTTGGGGTTGACCTAGATACTGTCAACTGTTTTCAGGACGACCCCTTGATCCATAACTGCCCACAGATGCTGGGCGGCTTCATTTTTACACTGCAGCTTAGACGTGTGGACACACCCCTGTCACATCGAACTCTCTTTGCACATTTTGGGCCTGATTCTGAGTGTGATACTAGTGACTGTGTTTGTGTGATGCTGTGGCACTACTGAGTTTCCATGAGGCTAATGTGAGGATCCGTGCAGCTTCAAGCAGGAAGTTGCCCTGCCCAGTGTTTTTCTATCCTCAGCTGCAATAATAATTATTAGTATCTGCACTTGCACCGGCCCAGTGCTTGGTGCAAGAGATCTGTGTGAAACCTGCTTCCCTTCTCCGTATGCGCGACAGCACAGAACCCATGTCACTTCCATGACACTCAGCCCCTTACATCTGCCCCACCTGCAGGGCAACATGGTTTTGCCGCCCAGGTGTAAAGATGCTTGCTTTTTTTTTGCTTTGCTCCCAGCTACAAATCAGGCCCTGCAGCAGCAAGCGGCGTGCATCAGACACATACTGTAAGTGACATTTATAGGCGGTTTGAGGAACAGCAGAAGTTACATGTGACATCTTGCATCCAGTTGCTGCTCATTTGATGCTGTGTTTGGCTTGCACAACAGAATCCGCCTTTATTTCCGACCATAGCCTAAGACTGAGGATTTGACACGTAGGAGCTGATAGAAGAGAGATAAATCTTGAGGGCTGCTTACTGGTGAATCATTGTTTTAGCGGCCGGTTTTCAGTTACATGCATTTCAGCTTCTAATTCCTGTTTTCCCTGGGTGCTCCAGTTTCCTTCCATAATCCAAACATACTAATAGGTTCCTTGGCCTTTGAAATTAACCCTAGTATGTGTAAGCATTAGACTAGCCTCACTTCTACCCCATCATCATCCTAACCCTCTGCTACATGACACACTCGTACCCCATCTGTGTCACCCCTGTCTGTCCCAAGCCTTCAGAATGAGGAGGGCCCTCTCCCCTCCTGTGCTTTTCCCTCTCTTATGGTGCCCATACACTTATGAGATAATCGGTGCTATCCTTCGATTTCGACCACATCTGTGAGAGAAATCGAAGGATTGTATGCACATTTAAGGTACCTTTCGACGCGATGCGCGGGCACGCCGCTCGAATATCGCGTCTCAAGATATTATGTGCTGCACTTAATATTTCTCGCATCGCAGTGCGATCGCATGTGGTTTTAAACCCACATGAGATATATCGCACAGAGGCCGCTCCCACTCGGCGGTGACGTGCCCATCACGTGATTACCATGCGATCTATTGCATGGTAATCACTTTGGCAGTTCAGGTGCGATGCCCCGCGATGTCGCGTCGCGAGGCATCACACAAGTGTATGGCCAGCATAAGGCGGTTTAATCTAGTTTATACTTAACTCATATAATCACACTACAATATCTTATAGTACCTTATACAAATGCCGTTTATAGTTGGCTATCAATAACACTCAAGGTTAGCATTATATGATTAACTACTAGAGCATTCAAATATCAGATACCATGATGTAATAATTAAAGATATTAGGGATTTGGGATGAGGGAGCAATTTGAAGTGGTGTCTGGTGACATAAGAGACACTTTTATTGATTATGATTGGTCAAACATCCCATAGGGCCAGATGCATCATCGCTTGGAGAGTGATAAATTGGAGAGAAAAAAAGTACCAGCCAATCAGCTCCTAACTGCCGTGTCACAGGCCTTGTTTGAAAAATGTCAGTTAGCAGCTGGTTGGCTGGTAGTTTATCACTTTCCATTTTATCACTCTCCAAGTGATGCATCTAGACCTATATCTTTATAATCCCTATATCAGTCTGTGTATAGGAAATACAGATTGCAAGCTCCAATGGGGCAGGGAATGTTATGTGAATGACCAAATATTCTCTGTAAATATCTGCGTTATACGTGAGTTCTATAGAAGAAAAGTAAGTGAAGCCACAGTAAACCCAGTAATGCACCCAATTTTGTCAAGAACGAGACTTCCTTTTGCAGTACTGAAACTCTCTGGATGAGGACTATATTTTTGGAAGCATGCCTAATTAGCAAGTTCACGCAGACACTTTTTTAACAGGTAAAATTAAATTATAGCGCGATGGACATTTACATATATGTGGGGCAAAAAAGGATCCGAGGGTGCTAAACTGATACCAGTAATGTATGATGTGATACCACCTTGCACCTTGAATATTATAAAATCAAAGACATTGTAACATAAAACAACACTTTTTAATTGGTTATAAAAGTCCATTAAGACATTCCAAGCCGAGTGCAGATACATCAACAAGCATCCATAAGTTGTACAGACGTAAGAGACATCCAATGATCACTGCATAATCAAATATTCATGGAGGAATCAGCATTTGCACTCTGTTATTGGCTCGTGTAGATACAAATGGAATTCATAGAAAACCCAACGCGTTTCATCAAAATGACTTCCTCAGGGGTAAATCTAGGTGGTAAAACATGACCCTCACTAATACATATTGATGCATATAATAGCAGGACAACATATCATAACAAGACTAACAATAGCAGGGATATTACACACCAATCTGTTATTAAAGTGTTAAAGAAAAAACTGGGAGTGATACAAACACCATTGAATACAAATGATGTAAGCAGGTGAGTGACACCAATACCAGATGAACAGGTGAAAATAATGGTGATACATACCCCAGAGCTGTAGTGGAGTAAACGAAGGTATGAGTAAATTGAGGTAAGTATCTCCTCCTGTAAGGATCAACCTATTGTTGAGGTACGTTCTTGAGGGTGTAGTAGGGTATGCCGGCGGCCAGGGTCCCGGCGCCGGAAGCCTGACCGCCGGCATACTGACCGCCGGCATACCGACAGCGTGGCGAGCGCAAATGAGCCTCTTCTGGGCTCGCTTCGCTCTCCACGCTGTGGGCACGGTGGCGCGCCACGCTATTTATTCTCCCTCCAGGGGGGTCGTGGACCCCAAGAGGGGGAAAAAGTGTCGGTATGCCGGCTGTCGGGGATTCCGGCGCCGGTATACTGTGTGCCGGGATCCCGACAGCCGGCAAACTGAAGACCACCTGTTCTTGATACTAGAAGAATATAGTTAAAAATGTCCCAATTTGGTACCGAATGGAATCAACCCTATAAAGAAATTTTAAAAAGTGTGCTTAGGGGGAACATGAAAAATAATTAGCAATCCATTAAGGAGGCTCCAGATGGCCCCTGGTCACAATCTCGGCATTTGGGATCCTGGAAACCAAAATACCGACGCTGGAATCCTGACACTACTCAGATTGGCGGCGCAGGGACCCCAACATTTATCATGTTCCTGCCGCTGGGATCACGAATGAGTACTTGCCAGGCCAGTGAAGAGGTAAGCTGGGTGGGAAGGGGGGGTGAGGAGGTTAGGTTTAGGCTGTGGGGGGAAGGTGGGGTTAGGGCTAGGCTGTGGGGCGGGCGAGTTAGGCACACCTGGGGAGGGTTAGGGTTAGGCAGCAGGAACGGGTGGTTAGGGCTAGGCACCGCCGGGAACGGTTAGGGTTAGGCTGTGGGTGGGGGCTGGGGTTGGGGTCAGACTGCAGACATGGAGGGTTAGGGGGTTTGGGGATTAGATATAGTATACTCACTTAGTAAGTGTCGGGATCCTGAGCGTCAGGATACCACTGCCAGTATTATTGCTGCCGACATATCAAGAGCCAGGATCCCGATGCCATCCCCTCGAGATAAGTAGTTTTTTAATGTAAGAAACCAAAGTGACATATTTATTTTTGCCGGCGTGCATATTTCTCTGAAAGGACTGCGGTTAGGGAACATTTACGTAAAGCAGCCATACAGACGCACATCAAAAAGTAGAATAAGTGCATGTTTGTGTATATACTGTAATGCTGGGCGTTTCATCAGTTTATAATTCACCCCCTGCTTGCACTATATATAATGATGTATATGCTTATGTAATTATTATATACTGTATGTTGGGTCCGGAGTACACCAGTGGCAGTTTCTCTAAGTGATTGTTATTGTGTAGCTGCAGAATTTGTATTGTTAGCTTTGTGTGCAGTAGGGTTATGTAGTTGCAGTGTGTGACAATTGCAGATGTAACCAAGCTGTTCCTGCCTATCCTGTATTTTAGGTCCATGGGAACGTTGATAATTCCTGGAATGAGGAAGAAGTGTGGAGGGTAGAAATGTATATCTCCTTTGGTATAATGAGCCTCGGACTGCTCTCCTTGCTGGCCGTAACTTCAATCCCGTCTGTCAATAACGCTTTAAACTGGAGGGAGTTCAGCTTCATCCAGGTACTGACATACACGTGCGCAAATCCTAGCATCCTAGATCTGAAAGTACAGGACACGGCGCTGCTCCTCCTGAACGCACTAGCAAGGAAACAATCGCCACTATTCAGATATATTACATTGAATGAAATCAGGCCAAAGATCGATGTAATATGATCAGCAATGACAGAGAATGTTTGATTAAAGGTTGAGTTCCCTTAGGCAGTACAGCTTCCAAATGTACCTGTAACTATTAACCACTTAACTGACGATTTTTACCCCCCAAAAAACGCTCAGAAATTGTCGGGGGTTTTTATGAGTGAAGTAGGTGAAGAACATAAATTTAACCCTATGCAAAATGATTTAGTTAAAAAACAGAGAACATTTTTTTTGTTTCAAATATTTCCCCCCCAAACATCGGAACATCGATAGTAAACATTGTGACCATCGAAACATTGCAACTTTCATTTAGAAAGCCGGGATAGCCTCCAGGTACACAGGGTTGGCTTGGGGGGGTTAATTTCCACTCCCCAGCAGCTGTCATTGTCTACAGCTGCTGGAGGGGGGGTCCTGCCTTGCTGACAAATCAGCAGTGATCGGCAGCACGGCAATCAGTGGGGGAGAGTGCAGGGAGGCAGAGGGACCTTCCGGTCACTCTGACAGCAGCAGCAGACGGAAGTTTCCCTTCCCTGCTGCTGCTAACACAGTTTATCTGACTGGTCGCATCCTGTGCGACCAGGTCAGATAAAGCACTTGCAGGCAGGGTCGTATCTGATGCCACCATGCCAGGCAAGTGGTTAAAGTACAGGAGATATGTAAATAATATTTCTCTAATGTCCTAGAGGATGCTGGGGTTCATTTAGTACCATGGGGTATATATGGGTCCGCAGGAGCCTTCGGAACTTTAAGACTTTTTTACAGTGTGAACTGGCTCCTCCCTCTATGCCCCTCCTCCAGGCCTCAGTTTAGAAAATGGAATCGGCCATACTGTAGAGCCTCGTAGGCCGCTACCATCTTCCCCAGCAGGTGGATGCACTGATGAATCGACACACGTGCTGGTTTCAAAATTTGTTTGACCATCCTCTGGATTTCCAGAGCCTTTTCCACCGGTAGAAATACTTTCTGTACTTCGGTGTCCAGTATCATTCCCAGAAATTATAATCTCATTGTCGGTTCCAACTGTGATTTTGGAAAGTTTATGATCCAACCGTGCTGTTGAAGCACCGTCAGGGATAGTGCAATGTTCTGCACTAACTTCTCCCTGGATCTCGCTTTTATCAGGGGATTGTCCAGGCAAGGAATTATGTTGACTCCTTTCTTGCGAAGGAGAACCATCATCTCTGCCATCACCTTGGTGAATACTCTCGGTGCTGTGGAGAGCCCGAATGGCAATGTCTGGAACTGGTAGTGGGAGTCCTGAAACGCAAACCTCTGGTATGCTTGATGTGGAGGGTAAATGGGAACATGCAAGTAAGCATCCTTGATGTCCACCGACACCATAAATTCCTTCTCCTCCAAGCTGGAGATTACTGTTTTCCAGTATAACTCTGTAGAGCTCCACTAGCGTGCGTCCAGTCTCACCGGGCACATTTTCTAAACTGAGGTCTGGATGAGGGGCATAGAGGGAGGAGCCAGTTCACACTGTAAAAAAGTTTTAAAGTGCCGAAGGCTCCTGCGGACCCGTCTATACCCCATGGTACTAAATGGACCCCAGCATCCTCTAGGACATTAGAGAAATTGACTCTTTGCATAAACTTAATTGTCAGTAAAAGTTTTTGACACTTATGGAATGCTTGTAGTTTTACCTCAGCATACCATAGTAACATTTGACAAAAAGGTCTAAAAACACTGAAGCCGCAAACTTCGTGAAAACCAATACTTGTGTCATTCTCAAAACTTGTGGCCATGGCCGTATGTGCATTTTTACAAAGCCTTATTACCGAATGAGGAGAGGTGAGTGGGAGGAGCTTCAGTCGCATGCTTGGACAAGATCCATGTGTCCCTGCAGTTTTTCGGAAGAATTAAGGGTTTTCCTCTTTTCTCTAACGTCCTAGTGGATGCTGGGGACTCCGTAAGGACCATGGGGAATAGACGGGCTCCGCAGGAGACACGGGCACTTTAAGAAAGAATTTAGATTCTGGTGTGCTCTGGCTCCTCCCTCTATGTCCCTCCTTCAGACCTCAGTTTGAATCTGTGCCCGGACGAGCTGGGTGCTGTTCAGTGAGCTCTCCTGAGCTTGCTGTAAGAAAGTATTTTGTTAGGTTTTTTATTTTCAGGGAGCTCTGCTGGCAACAGACTCCCTGCATCGTGGGACAGAGGGGAGAGAAGCAGCCCTACTCTATGAAGCTAGGTCCTGCTTCTGAGGCTACTGGACACCATTAGCTCCAGAGGGATCGTACACAGGATCTCACTCTCGTCGTCCGATCCCAGAGCCGCGCCGCCGCCCCCCTCGCAGAGCCGGAAGACAGAAGCCGGGTGAGTATGAGAAGCAAGAAGACTTCGAAATCGGCGGCAGAAGACTCCGTTCTTCACATGAGGTAACGCACAGCACTGCAGCTGTGCGCCATTGCTCCAAACACACCTCACATACTCCGGTCACTGTAAGGGCGCAGGGGGGGTGGGCCCTGGGCAGCAGATGGACCTCTGTTGGCAAAAGTACTCATTTATACAGTTGGGCACTGTATATATGTATGAGCCCCCGCCACAAAGATATGTATTTTAGCGGGACAGAAGCCCGCCGTCGAGGGGACGGGGCTTCTCCCTCAGCACTCACCAGCGCCATTTTTTCTCCACAGCTCCGCTGAGAAGAAGCTCCCCAGGCTCTCCCCTGCAGTTCACGGTAGAAAAGGGTAAAAGGAGAGGGGGGGGGGCACATAATTAGGCGCTAAAAAACACAATATACAGCAGCTACTGGGTTAACATTAAGTTACTGTGTTATTCCTGGGTTATATAGTGCTGGGGTGTGTGCTGGCATACTCTCTCTCTGTCTCACCAAAGGCCTTGTGGGGGAACTGTCTTCAAAAAGGGCATTCCCTGTGTGTGTGGTGTGTCGGTACGCTTGTGTCGACATGTCTGATGAGGAAGGCTATGTGGAAGCAGAGCGGGAGCAAATGAATGTGGTGTCTCTGCCGACGGCACCGACACCTGATTGGATGGATATGTGGAAGGTTTTAAATGATGATAATGTTAATTCCTTACATAAAAGGTTGGAAAACGCTGAAGCCTCAGGACAGTCAGGGTCCCAACCCATGCCTGATCCTATGTCGCAGAGGCCGACAGGGTCTCAGAAGCGCCCACTATCCCAAATTATTGACACGGATACCGACATGGATTCTGACTCCAGTGTCGATTACGATGATGCAAAGTTACAGCCAAGATTGGCTAAATCCATCCGTTATATGATTATAGCTATTAAGGATGTGTTGCACATCACAGAGGAAACCCCAGTCCCTGACAGGAGGGTTCATATGTATGGGGAAAAGAAGCCGCAGGTAACTTTTCCCCCCTCACACGAGCTCAATGAGTTATGTGAAAAGGCTTGGGAATCTCCAGATAAAAAACTGTAGATTTCCAAAAGGATTCTTATGGCGTATCCTTTCCCGCCAACGGACAGGTTACGCTGGGAATCCTCCCCTAGGGTGGACAAAGCTTTGACACGCTTATCCAAGAAGGTGGCCCTGCCGTCACAGGATACGGCTACTCTCAAAGATGCTGCGGATAGAAAACAGGAGGGTACCCTGAAGTCCATTTATACACATTCAGGTACCTTACTGAGGCCGGCAATCGCGTCGGCCTGGGTGTGTAGTGCTGTAGCAGCATGGACGGATACCTTATCTGAGGAACTTGATACCTTAGACAAGGATACTATATTAATGACCCTGGGGCATATTAAAGACGCTGTCCTTTATATGAGAAATGCTCAAAGAGACATTAGCCTACTAGGTTCTAGAATAAATGCTATGTCGATTTCTGCCAGAAGGGTCCTGTGGACTCGGCAATGGACAGGTGATGCCGACTCAAAAAGGCACATGGAGGTTTTACCTTACAAGGGTGAGGAATTGTTTGGGGAGGGTCTCTCTGACCTGGTCTCCACAGCTACGGCTGGAAAGTCAAAATTTTTGCCATATGTTTCCTCACAGCCTAAGAAAGCACCGTATTACCGAATGCAGTCCTTTCGATCACAGAAAAACAAGAAAGTCCGAGGTGCGTCCTTTCTTGCCAGGGGCAGGGGCAGAGGAAAGAAGCTGCACAACACAGCTAGTTCCCAGGAACAGAAGTCCTCCCCGGCTTCCACTAAATCCACCGCATGACGCTGGGGCTCCACAGGCGGAGCTAGGCCCGGTGGGAGCGCGTCTCCGAAATTTCAGCCACAAGTGGGTTTACTCCCAGTTGGATCCCTGGGCAATAGATATTGTGTCTCAGGGATACAAGCTGGAATTCGAGGAGATGCCCCCTCGCCGGTACCTCAAATCGGCCCTGCCAGCTTCCCCCTTAGAGAGGGAAATAGTGTTAACTGCAATTCACAAATTGTATCTTCAACAGGTGGTGGTCAAGGTTCCCCTCCTTCAACAAGGAAAGGGTTATTATTCGACCATGTTTGTAGTACCGAAACCGGACGGTTCGGTCAGACCCATATTGAATTTAAAATCCCTGAACATGTACCTGAAAAGGTTCCGGTTCAAGATGGAATCGCTGAGAGCGGTCATCGCAAGCCTGGAAGGGGGGGATTTTATGGTGTCTCTGGACATAAAGGATGCATACCTTCATGTCCCCATTTATCCACCTCATCAGGCGTACCTCAGATTTGTGGTACAGGATTGTCATTACCGATTTCAGACGTTGCCGTTTGGTCTCTCCACAGCTCCGAGAATATTTACCAAGGTAATGGCGGAAATGATGGTACTCCTGCGGAAGCAAGGGGTCACAATTATCCCATACTTGGACGATCTCCTCATAAAAGCGAGGTCAAGAGAGCAGTTGCTGATCAGCGAAGTTCTCTGGAAGTGTTACGGCAACACGGCTGGATTCTAAATATTCCAAAGTCGCAGTTGATTCCTACGACTCGTCTGCCTTTCCTGGGCATGATTCTGGACACAGACCAGAAAAGGGTTTATCTCCCGATAGAGAAAGCTCAGGAACTCATGACACTGGTCAGGAACCTATTAAAACCAAAACAGGTGTCAGTGCATCACTGCACTCGAGTCCTGGGAAAGATGGTGGCATCATACGAGGCCATTCCCTTTGGCAGGTTCCATGCGAGGACCTTTCAATGGGACTTACTGGACAAATGGTCCGGATCACATCTTCAGATGCATCGGTTAATCACCCTATCCCCCAGGGCCAGGGTGTCTCTTTTGTGGTGGCTGCAGAGTGCTCACCTTCTCGAGGGCCACAGATTCGGCATTCAGGACTGGGTCCTGGTGACCACGGATGCAAGCCTCCGAGGGTGGGGAGCAGTCACACAGGGAAGAAATTTCCAGGGTCTGTGGTCAAGTCAGGAGACTTGCCTTCACATCAACATCCTGGAACTAAGGGCCATATACAACGCCCTACGTCAAGCGGAGACCCTGCTTCGCGACCAACCGGTTCTGATTCAGTCAGACAACATCACCACTGTGGCTCATGTAAACCGACAAGGCGGCACAAGGAGCAGGGTGGCAATGGTGGAAGCCACTAGAATTCTTCGCTGGGCGGAGAATCATGTAAGCGCACTGTCAGCAGTGTTCATCCCGGGAGTGGACAACTGGAAAGCAGACTTCCTCAGCAGGCACGACCTCCACCCGGGAGAGTGGGGACTTCATCAAGAAGTCCTCACGCAGATTGCAAGTCGGTGGAAACTGCCACAGGTGGACATGATGGCATCCCGCCTCAACAAAAAGCTACAGAGGTATTGCGCCAGGTCAAGAGACCCTCAGGCGATAGCTGTGGACGCCCTGGTGACACCGTGGGTGTTCCAGTCGGTCTATGTATTTCCTCCTCTTCCTCTCATACCCAAGGTGCTGAGAATCATAAGAAAAAGAGGAGTGAGAACAATACTCATTGTTCCGGATTGGCCAAGAAGGACTTGGTATCCAGATCTGCAAGAAATGCTCACAGAGGACCCGTGGCCTCTTCCTCTAAGACAGGACTTGTTGCAACAGGGGCCCTGTCTGTTCCAAGACTTACCGCGGCTGCGTTTGACGGCATGGCGGTTGAACGCCGGATCCTAGCAGAGACAGGCATTCCGGATGAGGTCATTCCTACGCTGATAATGGCTAGGAAGGACGTGACAGCTCAACATTATCACCGTATATGGCGAAAATATGTTGCTTGGTGTGAGGCCAGGAATGCCCCTACGGAGGAATTCCAGCTGGGCCGTTTCCTTCACTTCCTACAGTCAGGAGTGACTTTGGGCCTAAAATTGGGTTCCATTAAGGTCCAGATTTCGGCCCTATCCATTTTCTTTCAAAAAGAGCTGGCTTCTCTACCTGAAGTTCAGACGTTTGTAAAGGGAGTGCTGCATATTCAGCCCCCTTTTGTGCCTCCAGTGGCACCTTGGGATCTTAACGTGGTGTTGAGTTTCCTGAAATCGCACTGGTTTGAACCACTCAAAACGGTGGAATTGAAATATCTCACGTGGAAGGTGGTCATGCTACTAGCCTTGGCTTTGGCTAGGCGTGTGTCAGAATTGGCGGCTTTGTCACATAAAAGCCCCTATCTGGTTTTCCATGCGGATAGAGCAGAATTGAGGACCCGTCCACAATTCCTGCCGAAAGTGGTTTCATCTTTTCATATAAACCAACCTATTGTGGTGCCTGTGGCTACTACTGACTTGGAGGATTCCGAGTTGCTTGATGTGGTCAGGGCTTTGAAGGTTTATGTAGCCAGAACGGCTAGAGTCAGGAAAACAGACTCTTTGTTTATCCTGTATGCTTCCAACAAGCTTGGTGCGCCTGCTTCAAAGCAAACTATTGCTCGCTGGATCTGTAACACGATTCAGCAGGCTCATTCTGCGGCTGGATTGCCGCTGCCAAAATCAGTTAAGGCCCATTCCACTAGGAAGGTGGGCTCTTCTTGGGCGGCTGCCCGAGGGGTCTCGGCATTACAGCTGTGCCGAGCGGCTACTTGGTCAGGTTCAAACACTTTTGCAAAGTTCTACAAGTTTGATACCCTGGCTGAGGAGGACCTTGTGTTTGCTCATTCGGTGCTGCAGAGTCATCCGCACTCTCCCGCCCGTTTGGGAGCTTTGGTATAATCCCCATGGTCCTTACGGAGTACCCAGCATCCACTAGGACGTTAGAGATAATAAGATTTTACTTACCGGTAAATCTATTTCTCGTAGTCCGTAGTGGATGCTGGGCGCCCGTCCCAAGTGCGGGCTTCTTCTGCAATACTTGTATATAGTTATTGCTGCAATAAGGGCTATGTTAATGTTGCATCAGGGTTGAACTGATGCTCTGTTGTTGTTCATACTGTTGACTGGGTAAGTTTATCACAAGTTATACGGTGTGATTGGTGTGGCTGGTATGAATCTTGCCCTGGATTATCAAAATCCTTTCCTTGTACTGTCAGCTCTTCCGGGCACAGTTTCTCTAACTGAGGTCTGGAGGAGGGACATAGAGGGAGGAGCCAGAGCACACCAGAATCTAAATTCTTTCTTAAAGTGCCCATGTCTCCTGCGGAGCCCGTCTATTCCCCATGGTCCTTACGAAGTCCTCAGCATCCACTACGGACTACGAGAAATAGATTTACCGGTAAGTAAAATCTTATTATAACACCATTCTCAGATGGCGTTATATAAGGTAAACCTTTTCTTAGCATGTTTCTGCTACAGGAATAGCATAAAATGTGAAGTGCTGTAGAAAGTAGCGGCTTGCTCTCTAAAATGCAGCGTTGTAGTAGTCGGGCATTATAGGAGATAATTGTGTTATCGTCTCAGTTAACCCTTTCCTAAATAGCTGGGATACTTAATGCGGAACCATTTGTGTTCACATGATTTGAATTATAATTTGCTTGCTGACTAGACCCTTAAATCTATGTGTGCATTGCCCATTATGACCCCATTGTGTTTTAGGCAGGAACTTCTTTCTGACTTTCTTCCCACTCCAGTGTAAACCCGGAGATATAGCTTTGCTTTAAGAACACTTAGGGGTAAATTACTAAGATGGGAGCTTTTTACAACTGGTGATGTTGCCTATAGCAATCAGTCAGACTCTACTTACCATTTATCTAGCTGCTTCTAGAAGATAATAGATAGAATCTGATTGGTTGCTATGGGCAACACCACTGGTTCTAAAAAACTTCCACCTTAGTAAATTTACCCCTTAGAATCATAGACAACTACTGTTCCCTGACTGATTTAATTTATTGCTTTCTTATTCTATATTTCTCGCCATTTAGTACGGCCAGAATAACCCAGTGCATCTGCAAACACCAAATAATTTGGCTGTCTAAATTCTAGGTCAACACTT
The DNA here is from genome assembly GCF_028390025.1 of Pseudophryne corroboree. Classification (NCBI taxonomy): domain Eukaryota; kingdom Metazoa; phylum Chordata; class Amphibia; order Anura; family Myobatrachidae; genus Pseudophryne; species Pseudophryne corroboree. The sequence continues at coordinate 100,664,815 of NC_086448.1, forward strand.
TACTTTGGCTCCACTTTAGGTTTCCGCTAACATTTGCATGTCACGTCTCCGTCCTGATTACAGTTGCACAGTTCTGTCATTTCAGTCTTCCGCGTGTTTATTAAATGTTCCATGCAGACAAAACATGATTGTGCCAGGTTTAGGAAATCATTCAGTTTCAGTTGCAGTTTTGCTATTTTAGCAAAACTGTAACTGGCTGCGATCGCATGCTGGGGACCGACCAGCACAGGGCAAGGCTGCACAGCATGCAAACACCCTGCAGCGATTGCATCACTGATTTGTGGAAGCCCATCTGCCTCTGCTTCCAGGCTGTGAAGGCAGTCGCAGGGCAGCCATTTTTCGGGTCGCAGCAGCCGCGCGTGACGTCACGTGGCTGCCCCGAACCTGACCCCATTTTTTATAACACGCCCGCCCAACGGCGAGTCGTCGCCGCGCCGCGAACGCCTCTGCCTATCAGTCAGGCAGAAGTGTTCGCATAAGTGAGATGCGGGTCCTGTGCGTGGCCATTGCGCACAAAATACGCATACTGAATCGGGGCGTCAAAGCGCCACCACCAGCTACTGACAAAGTGTCGCTCGTGTCTTCTTCTGGTATCTCAAAAACACAGTTGAGACCAAAGGCACAGCACAGACCTGACTTGCATCCAACTCTGAATCAGGCCCTCTGTTACTAAAAAACTGAGAAACGTGTTTGGCTGTGAACGTGCGGTGCAACCGGCCCTGCATTGGTTGTAAAATGCATTTTTTGCAATTTACATTTGCCAATAGTCTTATGCTGCATACCATCTAAGGAGCTGCAAAGATCCCTCAGATCCATGCAGCAGCATTCTCTTATGTAAAAGTAAATAGATAATAAGGTTAAAAAACAGCGTGGGTGAGGGGGATCAGCAGGGATCTTTCACCAATGGAGAGGTAATACACAACTGATAACCTTCCAAGAGGCTTCTCGCAGCTTCCTCAACGTTCAGGGGTTATAATGTGCATCTAACTGCAGACGGGGCAACCAGGAGATATGACGATCTCCATTATACTGCTCATGCGCAATAGGGGGGGGTGGGGGGGTGCTCCATAGGGTACAAGGCCCTATGGGATAAATTTACAAAGATGGGAGTTCTATTTAAGATGAGATGTTGCCCGTAGCAACCAAACAGATTCTACTTCTCATTTATATAGCACCTTCTAGAGGATATACCTGGAATCTGATTGGTTGCTATGGTCAACATCCCATTTTAAATAGAACTCCCATCTTAGTAAATGTACCCCTATGTATGTAATGATAAAATTAAGGGTGAAGTCAAATACCGAACTCCTCCTACAGAACAGTTACGGTGCATATTCATTTATTGCACAGATTGTTTTTTATTATATACACAGTAGTACTTTACTGTTATCATACCCACAATCTGCAGTTAGACCATCCTATCAGGTTGCATATGCTGGGATGAAGGACCCTTGTATGGGGTGTAAGATTTTACAATCCATTCTGCACATCCGTAACACACATTGGGGTATATTTACTAAAATTCGTATTTTCCCGTTTGAGGTCAAAGTTCAATCACGAATGACATCGAAAGTGTAAAGTTGCAACTTTTTGAATTTATTACGACTAATTTACTAAGCTGTCGTATTCTGCATTTTCGGTTTTACCGATGTCGATGTCATTCGTTTTCTTTGGCAGTGTTTTACATGAGTGACTTGTAAAACACTGCCGACTTTAATACAATGAATCTCGGCCGGATCTGAGAGATCCGTGCTGGGCTTCATTGTGCACCTTTGTAAAAAATGAAATCAGTGTTAAATTTAAAAAAAAAATTGCGTGAGGTCCCCCCTCCTAAGCCAAACCAGCCTCGGGCTCTTTGAGCCGGTCCTGGTTGCAAAAATATGGGGGGAAAAATGTCAGGGGTTCCCCCATATTTAAACAACCAGCACCGGGCTCTGCGCCTGGTCCTGGTTCCAAAAATACGGGGGACAAAAAGCGTAGGGGTCCCCCGTATTTCTGAAACCAGCACCAGGCTCCACTAGCCAGATACATAATGCCACAGCCGGGGGACACTTTTATCTAGGTCCCTGCGGCCCTGGCATTACATAACCAACTAGTCACCCCTGGCCGGGGTACCCTGGAGGAGTGGGGACCCCTTCAATCAAGGGGTCCCCCCCCTCCAGCCACCGAAGGACCAGGGGTGAAGCCCGAGGCTGTCCCCCCCCATCCAAGGGCTGCGGATGGGAGGCTGATAGCCGTTTTGTCAAAAAATTCATATTGTTTTTAGTAGCAGTACTACAAGTCCCAGCAAGCCTCCCCCGCAAGCTGGTACTTGGAGAACCACAAGTACCAGCATGCGGAGGAAAACCGGGCCCGCTGGTACCTGTAGTACTACTACTAAAAAAATACCCCAATAAAAACATCAGACACACACCTTGAAAGTATAACTTTAATACATACATCCACACCTCCATATACACATACTTATCTATGTTCACACGAGGGTCGGTCCTCTTCTCCATGTAGAATCCATGGTGTACCTGCTGAAAAAATTATACTCACAAAATCCAGTGTAGATGGCTCCTCTTTTAATCCATTTGTAATCCAGGTACTTGGCAAAATAACAAAACGGACACCCGACTTCGCACTGAAAGGGGCCCCATGTTTTCACATGGGACCCCTTTCCCTGAATGCCAGAAACCCCCTCTGACTTATGTCTCAGACGGTTCCATCAGCCAATTCAGGGAGCGCCACATTGTGGCACCCTCCTGATTGGCTGTGTGCTCCTGTACTGTATGACAGGCAGCACACGGCAGTGTTACAATGTAGCGCCTAAGCGCTCCATTGTAACCAATGGTGGGAACTTTGTGGTCAGCGGTGAGGTGACTTTCGGTCAACCGCTGACCACAAAGTTCCCACCATTGGTTACAATGGAGCGCATAGGCGCTACATTGTAACACTGCCGTGTGCTGCCTGTCATACAGTACAGGAGCACACAGCCAATCAGGAGGGTGCCACAACGTGGCACTCCCTGATTGGCTGATGGAACCCTCTTAGACATAAGTCAGAGGGGGTTCCTGGCATTCGGGGAAAGGGGTCCCATGTGAAAACATGGGGCCCCTTTCAGTGCATGGTCGGGTGTCCGTTTTGTTATTTTGCCAAGTACCTGGATTACAAATGGATTAAAAGAGGAGCCATCTACACTGGATTTTGTGAGTATAATTTTTTTCAACAGGTACACCATGGATTCTACATGGAGAAGAGGACCGACCCTCGTGTGAACATAGGTAAGTATGTGTATAAGGAGGTGTGGATGTATGTATTAAAGTTATACTTTCAAGGTGTGTGTCTTATGTTTTTATTGGGGTGTTTTTTTAGTAGTAGTACTACAGGTACCAGCGGGCCCGGTTTTCCTCCGCATGCTGGTACTTGTGGTTCTCCAAGTACCAGCTTGCGGGGGAGGCTTGCTGGGACTTGTAGTACTGCTACTAAAAACAATATTCATTTTTCTAACGTCCTAGTGGATGCTGGGAACTCCGAAAGGACCATGGGGAATAGCGGCTCCGCAGGAGTCTGGGCACAACTAAAAGAAAGCTTTTAGACTACCTGGTGTGCACTGGCTCCTCCCACTATGACCCTCCTCCAAGCCTCAGTTAGATTTTTGTGCCCGGCCGAGCTGGATGCACACTAGGGGCTCTCCTGAGCTCTTAGAAAGAGAGTATATTTTAGGTTTTTTATTTTACAGTGAGACCTGCTGGCAACAGGCTCACTGCAACGAGGGACTAAGGGGAGAAGAAGCGAACCTACCTGCTTGCAGCTAGCTTGGGCTTCTTAGGCTACTGGACACCATTAGCTCCAGAGGGATCGACCGCATGGAACTGGCCTTGGTGTTCGGTCCCGGAGCCACGCCGCCGTCCCCCTTACAGAGCCAGAAGCAAGAAGAAGTCCGGAAAATCGGCGGCATGAAGACTTCTGTCTTCACCAAGGTAGCGCACAGCACTGCAGCTGTGCGCCATTGCTTCTCATACACACTTCACACTCCGGTCACTGAGGGTGCAGGGCGCTGGGGGGGGGCGCCCTGAGCAGCAATAAAAACACCTTGGCTGGCAAAACAATCACAATATATAGCCCCAGAGGCTATATATGTGATAATTACCCCTGCCAGAATCCTTAAAAAAGCGGGAGAATAGTCAGCGAAAAAGGGGCGGAGCTATCTCCCTCAGCACACTGGCGCCATTTTTCCCTCACAGTTCCGCTGGAAGGAAGCTCCCTGGCTCTCCCCTGCAGTCTACACTACAGAAAAGGGTAAAAAAGAGAGGGGGGGCACTTAATGTAGGCGCAGTAAATATTATAGCAGCTATAGGGGACATAATTCAGTTAGTCCCTGCATTATATAGCGCTCTGGTGTGTGCTGGCATACTCTCTCTCTGTCTCCCCAAAGGGCTTCTGTGGGGTCCTCTGTTAGAGCATTCCCGGTGTGTGTGCGGTGTGTCGGTACGGCTGTGTCGACATGTTTGAGGAGGAAAATTATGTGGAGGCGGAGCAGATGCCTATAGAAGTGATGTCACCCCCTGCGGGGCAGACACCTGAGTGGATGGTTTTATGGAAGGAATTACGTGCAAGTGTCGACTCCTTACACAAAAAATTTGACGACATGCCAAATGCGGGACAGCCAGCTTCTCAGCTCGTGCCTGCCCAGGTGTCTCAAAGGCCATCAGGGGCTCTAAAACGCCCGCTACCTCAGATGGCAGACGCAGATGTCGACACGGATACTGATACCAGTGTCGACGACGATGAGTCTAATCTAATGTCCACTAAGGCCATTCGTTGCATGATTGAGGCAATGAAAGAGGTGTTACACATTTCAGATATAAACCCAGGTACCACTAAAAAGGGTATTATGTTTGGGGAGAAAAAACTACCCGTAGTTTTTCCCCCATCTGAAGAATTAAATGAAGTGTGTGAAGAAGCGTGGGCTTTCCCTGATAAAAGATTGATAATCTCAAAAAAATTACTAATGGCGTTCCCTTTCCCGCCAGAGGATAGGGCACGTTGGGAAACACCTCCTAGGGTGGATAAAGCGCTCACACGTTTGTCTAAAAAGGTGGCACTTCCGTCTCCGGATACGGCCGCCCTGAAGGAGCCTGCGGATAGAAAGCAGGAGGCGATCCTGAAGTCTATATATTCACACACAGGCATTATACTTAGACCAGCTATTGCGTCAGCATGGATGTGCAGTGCTGCCGCTGCATGGTCAGATTCCCTGTCAGAAAATATTGACACCCTAGACAGGGACACTATTCTGCTAACCATAGAGCATATAAAAGACTCAGTCTTATACATGAGAGATGCACAGAGGGAGATCTGCCGGCTGGCATATAAAATAAGTGCATTGTCCATTTCTGCTAGGAGAGGCTTATGGACTCGGCAGTGGACGGGGGATGCAGATTCCAAAAGGCACATGGAAGTTTTGCCTTATAAGGGTGAGGAGATATTCGGGGATGGTCTCTCGGACTTCGTTTCCACAGCAACAGCTGGGAAGTCAGCATTTTTACCCCATGTTCCCTCACAGCCTAAAAAAGCTCAGTTTTATCAGGTACAGTCCTTTCGGACCCAGAAAAACAGGCGAGGAAAAGGCGGGTCCTTTCTGTCCAGAGGCAGAGGTAGGGGAAAAAGGCTGCAACAAACAGCTGGTTCCCAGGAGCAAAAGTCCTCCCCCGCTTCTTCCAAGTCCGCCGCATGACGGTGGGGCTCCACAGGCGGAGCCAGGTACGGTGGGGGGCCGCCTCAAAAATTTCAGCGATCAGTGGGCTTGCTCACAGGTGGATCCCAGGATCTTTCAAGTAGTATCTCAGGGGTACAAGCTGGAATTCGAGGCGTCTCCCCCCCGCCGTTTCCTCAAATCTGCCTTGCCAACAACTCCCTCGGACAGGGAGGCTGTGCTAGAGGCAATTCACAAGCTGTATTCCCAGCAGGTGATAGTCAAGGTGCCCCTACTTCAACAAGGACGGGGTTACTATTCCACACTGTTTGTGGTACCGAAACCAGACGGTTCGGTGAGACCCATTTTAAATTTGAAATCCTTGAACACATACATAAAAAAATTCAAGTTCAAGATGGAATCGCTCAGGGCGGTTATTGCAAGTCTAGACGAGGGGGATTACATGGTATCCCTGGACATCAAGGATGCTTACCTGCATGTCCCCATTTATCATCCTCATCAGGAGTACCTCAGATTTGCGGTACAGAATTGCCATTACCAATTCCAGACGCTGCCGTTTGGTCTGTCCACGGCACCGAGGGTGTTTACCAAGGTAATGGCGGAAATGATGATACTCCTTCGAAAAAAGGGAGTTTTAATTATCCCATCCTTGGACGATCTCCTAATAAAGGCGAGATCCAGGGAGCAGTTGTTGGTAGGAGTAGCACTATCTCAGGAGGTGCTACACCAGCACGGTTGGATTCTGAATATTCCAAAGTCACAGCTGGTTCCGACGACACGTCTACTGTTCCTGGGAATGATTCTGGACACAGTCCAGAAAAAAGTGTTTCTCCCGGAGGAAAAAGCCAAGGAGCTGTCATCTCTAGTCAGAAACCTCCTGAAACCAAAACAGGTGCCGGTGCATCACTGCACGCGAGTCCTGGGAAAGATGGTGGCTTCTTACGAAGCAATTCCTTTCGGCAGGTTCCATGCCAGAATCTTTCAGTGGGACCTGTTGGACCAATGGTCCGGATCGCATCTTCAGATGCATCGGCTAATAACCCTGTCTCCAAGAACCAGGGTGTCTCTGCTGTGGTGGCTGCAGAGTGCTCATCTTCTAGAGGGCCGCAGATTCGGCATACAGGACTGGGTCCTGGTGACCACGGATGCCAGCCTTCGAGGCTGGGGGGCAGTCACACAGGGAAGAAACTTCCAAGGACTATGGTCGAGTCAGGAGACTTCCCTACACATAAATATTCTAGAACTAAGGGCCATTTACAATGCCCTAAGTCAGGCAAAACCCCTGCTTCTACACCAGCCGGTACTGATCCAGTCAGACAACATCACGGCGGTCGCCCATGTAAACCGACAGGGCGGCACAAGAAGCAGGACGGCAATGGCAGAAGCCACAAGGATTCTCCGATGGGCGGAAAATCACGTGCTAGCACTGTCAGCAGTGTTCATTCCGGGAGTGGACAACTGGGAAGCAGACTTCCTCAGCAGGCACGACCTCCATCCGGGAGAGTGGGGACTTCATCCAGAAGTCTTCACACTGATTGTAAATCGTTGGGAACGGCCACAGGTGGACATGATGGCGTCCCGCCTAAACAAAAAACTAGAGAGATATTGCGCCAGGTCAAGGGACCCTCAGGCGATAGCGGTGGACGCTCTAGTGACACCGTGGGTGTACCAGTCGGTTTATGTGTTCCCTCCTCTACCTCTCATACCAAAGGTACTGAGAATAATAAGAAAACGAGGAGTAAGGACAATACTCGTGGTTCCGGATTGGCCAAGAAGAGCGTGGTACCCGGAACTTCAAGAGATGATCTCAGAGGACCCATGGCCTCTGCCGCTCAGACAGGACCTGCTGCAGCAGGGGCCCTGTCTGTTCCAAGACTTACCGCGGCTGCGTTTGACGGCATGGCGGTTGAACACCGGATCCTAAAGGAAAAGGGCATTCCGGAGGATGTCATTCCTACGCTGATTAAAGCCAGAAAAGATGTAACTGTAAAACATTATCACCGCATATGGCGGAAATATGTTGCTTGGTGTGAGGCCAATAAGGCCCCAACAGAGGAATTTCAGCTGGGTCGATTTCTGCACTTCCTACAGGCAGGAGTGTCTATGGGCCTAAAATTAGGCTCCATTAAGGTGCAGATATCGGCTCTGTCGATTTTCTTCCAAAAAGAACTAGCTTCACTACCTGAAGTTCAGACATTTGTAAAAGGAGTGCTGTATATTCAGCCCCCTTTTGTGCCTCCAGTGGCACCCTGGGATCTCAACGTGGTGTTGAATTTCCTAAAATCACATTGGTTTGAGCCACTAAAGACCGTGGATCTAAAATATCTCACGTGGAAAGTGGTCATGTTATTGGCCTTGGCTTCGGCCAGGCGTGTATCAGAATTGGCGGCTTTGTCATTTAAAAGCCCTTATCTGATTTTCCATATGGATAGGGCAGAATTGAGGACTCGTCCCCAGTTTCTCCCTAAGGTGGTATCAGCTTTTCACTTGAACCAACCTATTGTAGTGCCTGCGGCTACTAGCGACTTGGAGGATTCCAAGTTGCTGGACGTAGTCAGGGCCTTGAAAATTTATGTTTCCAGGACGGCTGGAGTCAGGAAAACTGACTCGCTATTTATCCTGTATGCACCCAACAAACTGGGTGCTCCTGCTTCTAAGCAGACTATTGCTCGCTGGATTTGTAGTACAATTCAGCTGGCGCATTCTGCGGTTGGACTGCCGCGTCCTAAATCAGTTAAAGCCCATTCTACAAGGAAGGTGGGCTCATCTTGGGCGGCTGCCCGAGGGGTCTCGGCTTTACAACTTTGCCGAGCTGCTACTTGGTCAGGGGCAAACACGTTTGCAAAATTCTACAAATTTGATACCCTGGCTGAGGAGGACCTTGAGTTCTCTCATTCGGTGCTGCAGAGTCATCCGCACTCTCCCGCCCGTTTGGGAGCTTTGGTATAATCCCCATGGTCCTTTCGGAGTTCCCAGCATCCACTAGGACGTTAGAGAAAATAAGATTTTACTCACCGGTAAATCTATTTCTCGTAGTCCGTAGTGGATGCTGGGCGCCCGTCCCAAGTGCGGATTGTCTGCAATAATTGTACATAGTTATTGTTCACTAACGGGTTATTGTTATGAGCCATGTGTTGAGAGGCTCAGTTATGTTTCATACTGTTAACTGGATATGGTATCACGTGTTATACGGTGTGATTGGTGTGGCTGGTATGAGTCTTACCCGGGATTCAAAATCCTTCCTTATTGTGTCAGCTCTTCCGGGCACAGTATCCTAACTGAGGCTTGGAGGAGGGTCATAGTGGGAGGAGCCAGTGCACACCAGGTAGTCTAAAAGCTTTCTTTTAGTTGTGCCCAGACTCCTGCGGAGCCGCTATTCCCCATGGTCCTTTCGGAGTTCCCAGCATCCACTACGGACTACGAGAAATAGATTTACCGGTGAGTAAAATCTTATTTTTTTGACAAAACGGCTATCAGCCTCCCATCCGCAGCCCTTGGATGGGGGGGACAGCCTCGGGCTTCACCCCTGGTCCTTATTTTTTTGACAAAACGGCTATCAGCCTCCCATCCGCAGCCCTTGGATGGGGGGGACAGCCTCGGGCTTCACCCCTGGTCCTTGGGTGGCTGGAGGGGGGGGACCCCTTGATTGAAGGGGTCCCCACTCCTCAAGGGTACCCCGGCCAGGGGTGACTAGTTGGTTATGTAATGCCAGGGCCGCAGGGACCTAGATAAAAGTGTCCCCCGGCTGTGGCATTATGTATCTGGCTAGTGGAGCCCGGTGCTGGTTTCAGAAATACGGGGGACCCCTACGCTTTTTGTCCCCCGTATTTTTGGAACCAGGACCAGGCGCAGAGCCCAGTGCTGGTTGTTTAAATATGGGGGAACCCCTGGCATTTTTTTACCCATATTTTTTCAACCAGGGCCGGCTCAAAGAGCCGAGGCTGGTTTGGCTTAGGAGGGGGGACCCCACGCATTTTTTTTTTTTAAAAATAACACTTTCCCAACCCTACCCACTGAAAAACATGCACGGATCTCATGGATCCGTGCATGCCTATCCAAACACGGGATAAAAAAGCAGGTCTGTTTTTTTTTAGCACTTTTTCACGATTTGTATTTCAGCACGGCAGTGTTTGGCTATTGGGGGTCATACCGAGTTGTTCGCTCGTTATTTTTTTTTCGCAACGGAGCGGTTAGCCGCTAATGCGCATGCGCAATGTCCGCAGTGCGACTGCGCCAAGTAAATTTGCTATGCAGTTAGGTATTTTACTCACGGCATTACGAGGTTTTTTCTTCGTTCTGGTGATCGGAGTGTGATTGACAGGAAGTGGGTGTTTCTGGGCGGAAACTGTCCGTTTTATGGGAGTGTGTGAAAAAACGCTACAGTTTCTGGGAAAAACGCGGGAGTGGCTGGAGAAACGGAGGAGTGTCTGGGCGAACGCTGGGTGTGTTTGTGACGTCAAACCAGGAACGACAAGCACTGAACTGATCGCACTGGCAGAGTAAGTTTCGAGCTACTCAGAAACTGCACAGAGAAGTCTTTTCGCAATATTGCAAATCTTTCGTTCGCAATTTTGATAAGCTAAGATTCACTCCCAGTATGCGGCGGCTTAGCGTGTGCAAAGCTGCTAAAAGCAGCTTGCGAGCGAACAACTCGGAATGACCACCATTGTCGGCATTGTTTGTGATTTGCACTTTTTAGTAAATGACCGATTTCTACCAAATTGCAGGCGTATTTGACCGATGGTGTATTGATTCGTAATTTTTTCCTAGGACTTCCAAAATATTACGATTGCCCTCATCACTGCCGAGATTTTTGCTTAGTAAATTCCCAAAATGACACTTTGAAGAAAAAACGTCATCTCGGTCAAAATCGGGACCTTAGTAATTATACCCCACTGTATCTGTGATAGCATATCTAGGCATTTATACATCACATAATCCATCTCTGGTAACACGGAAATAAGAGACCTCTGACAAACCTTCAGTTGTAGAAGACTTCCGTAAATGAATCCAGTACAGAATGTTAAGCAAGAGATGACAGTGATGGAATTATAGATCCGTACCCGAAAACAACTGGAAAGTCAGTTATGTTGAAGGATTATCATACCACTCATATTCATACAAAGGTTGTTATGAAAATGTATTTGTTTTAATCTCCTTTTCTCTAACGTCCTTGAGGATGCTGGGACTCCGTAAGGACCATGGGGAATAGACGGGCTCCGCAGGAGATAGGGCACTTTAAGAAAGCTTTGGACTCTGGGTGTGCACTGGCTCCTCCCTCTATGCCCCTTCTCCAGACCTCAGTTTTACACTGTACCCAGAGCAAGATGGGTGCACTGCAGAGAGCTCTCCAGAGTTCTCTGCCTAGAAGCATTTTTGTTTGGATTTTTTTCTACCTTTTACTACTTTTTCACAGGGAGCACTGCTGGCAACAGGCTCCCTGCATCGAGGGACTGAGGAGAGAGGAGCAGACCTTCTTGTCAAAGATAGGCTCTGCTTCCTCGGCTACTGGACACCATTAGCTCCAGAGGGGGTGAACGCAGGTTCTTACTGGGCGTCCACCCCCGGAGCCGCGCCGCCGTTCTCCTCACAGAGCTAGAAGTACAGAAGACAGAAGTCGTCAGGCGGCAAAAGCCTTCAGCTTCACTGAGGTAACGCACAGCACTGCAGCTGTGCGCCATTGCTCCAAACACACCTCACATACTCCGGTCACTGTAAGGGTGCAGGGCGCAGGGGGGGGGGGGGGCCTGGGCAGCAGATGGACCTCTGTTGGCAAAAGTACTCATATATACAGTATATATGTATGAGCCCCCGCCACAAAGATATGTATTTTAGCGAAACAGAAGCCCGCCGTCGAGGGGGCGGGGCTTCTCCCTCAGCACTCACCAGCGCCATTTTTTCTCCACAGCTCCGCTGAGAAGAAGCTCCCCAGGCTCTCCCCTGCAGTTCACAGTAGAAAAGGGTAAAAGGAGAGGGGGGGGCACATAATTAGGCGCTAAAAACACAATATACAGCAGCTACTGGGTTAACATTAAGTTACTGTGTTATTCCTGGGTTATATAGCGCTGGGGTGTGTGCTGGCATACTCTCTCTCTGTCTCACCAAAGGGCCTTGTGGGGGAACTGTCTTCAAAAAGGGCATTCCCTGTGTGTGTGGTGTGTCGGTACGCTTGTGTCGACATGTCTGATGAGGAAGGCTATGTGGAAGCAGAGCGGGATCAAATGAATGTGGTGTCTCCCGACACCTGATTGGATGGATATGTGGAAGGTTTTAAATGATAATGTTAATTCCTTACATAAAAGGTTGGAAAAAGCTGAAGCCTCAGGACAGTCAGGGTCCCAACCCATGCCTGATCCTATGTCGCAGAGGCCGACGGGGTCTCAGAAGCGCCCACTATCCCAAATTATTGACACGGATACCGACATGGATTCTGACTCCAGTGTCGATTACGATGATGCAAAGTTACAGCCAAGATTGGCTAAATCCATCCGTTATATGATTATAGCTATTAAGGATGTGTTGCACATCACAGAGGAAACCCCAGTCCCTGACAGGAGGGTACATATGTATGGGGAAAAGAAGCCGCAGGTAACTTTTCCCCCCTCACACGAGCTCAATGAGTTATGTGAAAAGGCTTGGGAATCTCCAGAAAAAAAACTGTAGATTTCCAAAAGGATTCTTATGGCGTATCCTTTCCCGCCAACGGACAGGTTACGCTGGGAATCCTCCCCTAGGGTGGACAAAGCTTTGACACGCTTATCCAAGAAGGTGGCCCTGCCGTCACAGGATACGGCTACTCTCAAAGATGCTGCGGATAGAAAACAGGAGGGTACCCTGAAGTCCATTTATACACATTCAGGTACCTTACTGAGGCCGGCAATCGCTGTCGGCCTGGGTGTGTAATGCTGTAGCAGCATGGACGGATACCTTATCTGAGGAACTTGATACCTTAGACAAGGATACTATATTAATGACCCTGGGGCATATTAAAGACGCTGTCCTTTATATGAGAGATGCTCAAAGAGACATTAGCCTACTAGGTTCTAGAATAAATGCTATGTCGATTTCTGCCAGAAGGGTCCTGTGGACTCGGCAATGGACAGGTGATGCCGACTCAAAAAGGCACATGGAGGTTTTACCTTACAAGGGTGAGGAATTGTTTGGGGAGGGTCTCTCGGACCTGGTCTCCACAGCTACGGCTGGAAAGTCAAATTTCTCTGACGTCCTAGTGGATGCTGGGGACTCCGTAAGGACCATGGGGGGATAGCGGCTCCGCAGGAGACTGGGCACAAAAGTAAAGCTTTAGAACTACCTGGTGTGCACTGGCTCCTCCCCCCATGACCCCCCTCCAAGCCTCAGTTAGATTTTTGTGCCCGAACGAGAAGGGTGCACACTAGGTGGCTCTCCTGAGCTGCTTAGTGAAAAGTTTAGTTTTAGGTTTTTTATGTTCAGTGAGACCTGCTGGCAACAGGCTCACTGCATCGAGGGACTAAGGGGAGAAGAAGCGAACTCACCTGCATGCAGAGTGGATTGGGCTTCTTAGGCTACTGGACATTAGCTCCAGAGGGACCGATCACAGGCCCAGCCATGGATAGGTCCCAGAGCCGCGCCGCCGGCCCCCTTACAGAGCCAGAAGACAGAAGAGGTCCGGAAAATCGGCGGCAGAAGACGTCCTGTCTTCAACAAGGTAGCGCACAGCACTGCAGCTGTGCGCCATTGCTCTCAGCACACTTCACACTCCGGTCACTGAGGGTGCAGGGCGCTGGGGGGGGGCGCCCTGAGACGCAATAAAAACACCTTGGATGGCAAAAAATGCATCACATATAGCTCCTGGGCTATATGGATGAATTTAACCCCTGCCAGAATACACAGAAAAACGGGAGATAAGGCCGCCGAGAAGGGGGCGGAGCCTATCTCCTCAGCACACTGGCGCCATTTTCCCTCACAGCTCCGTTGGAGGGAAGCTCCCTGGCTCTCCCCTGCAGTCACTACACTACAGAAAGGGTTAAAAAAGAGAGGGGGGCACTAATTACGCGCAGTATTAAAAATACAGCAGCTATAAGGGAAAAAACACTTATATAAGGTTATCCCTGTATATATATAGCGCTCTGGTGTGTGCTGGCAAACTCTCCCTCTGTCTCCCCAAAGGGCTAGTGGGGTCCTGTCCTCTATCAGAGCATTCCCTGTGTGTGTGCTGTGTGTCGGTACGTTTGTGTCGACATGTATGAGGAGAAAAATGATGTGGAGACGGAGCAGATTGCCTGTAATAGTGATGTCACCCCCTAGGGGGTCGACACCTGAGTGGATGAACTGTTGGAAGGAATTACGTGACAGTGTCAGCTCTGTATAAAAGACAGTGGTTGACATGAGACAGCCGGCTACTCAGCTTGTGCCTGTCCAGACGTCTCATAGGCCGTCAGGGGCTCTAAAGCGCCCGTTACCTCAGATGGCAGATATAGACGCCGACACGGATACTGACTCCAGTGTCGACGGTGAAGAGACAAATGTGACTTCCAGTAGGGCCACACGTTACATGATTGAGGCAATGAAAAATGTTTTACACATTTCTGATAATACGAGTACCACCAAAAAGGGGTATTATGTTCGGTGAGGAAAAACTACCTGTAGTTTTCCTGAATCTGAGAAATTAAATGAGGTGTGTGATGATGCGTGGGTTTCCCCCGATAACAACTGATAATTTCTAAAATGTTATTGGCATTATATCCTTTCCCGCCAGAGGTTAGGGTGCGTTGGGAAACACCCCCTAGGGTGGATAAAGCGCTCACACGCTTGTAAGAACAAGGGCTCTACCCTCTCCTGAGATGGCCGGCCTTAAGGATCTTGCTGATAGAAAGCAGGAGGGTATCCTTAAATGTATTTACACACATACTGGTGTTATACTGCGACCAGCAATCGCCTCAGCCTGGATGTGCAGTGCTGGGTTGGCGTGGTCGGATTCCCTGACTGAAAATATTGATACCCTAGATAGGGACAGTATATTATTGCCTATAGAGCATTTAAAAGATGCATTTCTATATATGCGTGATGCACAGCGGAATATTTGCCGACTGGCATCAAGTCTAAGTGCGTTGTCCATTTCTGCCAGTAGAGGGTTATGGACACGACAGTGGTCAGGTGATGCGGATTCCAAACGGCATTTGGAAGTATTGCCTTATTAAGGGGAGGAGTTATTTGGGGTCGGTCTTTCAGACCTGGTGGCCACGGCAACAGCTGGGAAATCCACGTTTGTTTGTACCCCAGGTCGCCTCTCAACATAAGAAGACGCCGTATTATCAGGCGCAGTCTTTTCGTGGGCAAGCGGGCAAAAGGTTCCTCATTTCTGCCCCGTGACAGAGGGAGAGGAAAAAGGCTGCAGAAATCAGCCAGTTCCCAGGAACAGAAGCCCTCTCCCGCCTCTGTCAAGCCCTCAGTATGACGCTGGGGCTTTACAAGCAGAATCAGGCACGGTGGGGGCCCGTCTCAATGAATTTCAGCGTGCAGTGGGCTCACTCGCAAGTAGACCCCTGGATCCTTCAGGTGATATCTCAGAGGTACAAATTGGAATTCGAGACGTCTCCCCCTCGCCGTTTCCTAAAGTCGGCTTTACCGATGTCTCCTTCTGACAGGGAGGCAGTTTTGGAAGCCATTCACAAGCTGTATTCCCAGCAGGTGATAATCAAGGTACCCCTCCTGCAACAGGGAACGGGGTATTATTCCACACTGTTGTGGTACCGAAGCCGGACGGCTCGGTGAGACCGATTCTAAATCTAAAATCTTGAACACTTACATACGGAGGTTCAAATTCAAGATTGAGTCACTCAGAGCAGTGATTGCGAACCTGGAAGAAGGGGACTACATGATGTCTCGGGACATCAAGGATGCTTACCTTCATGTCCCAATTTACCCTTCTCACCAAGGGTACCTCAGGTTTATGGTACAGAACTGTCACTATCAGTTTCAGACGCTGCCGTATGGATGGTCCACGGCACCCCGGGTCTTTACCAAGGTAATGGCCGAAATGATGATACTCCTTCGAAGGAAGGGAATTTTAGTTATCCCTTACTTGGACGATTCCCTGATAAGGGTAAGATCCAGGGAACAGTTGGAGGTCGGTGTAGCACTATCTCAGGTAGTGTTGCGGCAGCACGATTGGATTCTCAATATTCCAAAATCGCAGCTGATTCCGACGACTCGTCGTCTGTTCCTAGGGATGATCCTGGACACAGTCCAGAAAAAGGTGTTTCTCCCGGAGGAGAAAGTCAGGGAGTTATCTGAGCTAGTCGGGAACCTCCTATAACCGAGCCAAGTCTCAGTACATCAATGAAAGGGTTCTGGGAAAAATGGTGGCTTCCTACGAAGCAATCCCATTCAGCAGATTCCACGCAAGAACTTTCCAGTGGGACCTGCTGGACAAATGGTCCGGGTCGCATCTTCAGATGCATCAGCGGATAACCCTGTCACCAAGCACAAGGGTGTCTCTCCTGTGGTGGTTGCAGAGTGCTCATCATTCAGGACTGGGTCCTGGTGACCACGGATGCCAGCCTGCGAGGCTGGGGAGCAGTCACACAGGGAAGGAATTTCCAGAGCTTATGGTCAAGCCTGGAGACATCACTTCACATAAATATCCTGAAGCTAAGGGCCATTTATAATGCTCTAAGCTCAGCAAGACCTCTGCTTCAAGGTCACCCGGAGTTGATCCATTCGGACAACATCACGGCAGTCACCCACGTAAACAGACAGGGTGACACAAGAAGCAGGAGGGCAATGGCAGAAGCTGCAAGGATTCTTCGCTGGGCGGAGAATCATGTGATAGCACTGTCAGCAAGTGGGGACTTCACCCAGAAGTCTTCCACATGTTTATAAAACTCGACAAGTATTGTGCCGGGTCAAGGGACCCTCCGGCAATAGCTGTAGACGCTCTGGTAACACAGTGGGTGTACCAGTCAGTGTATGTGTTCCCTCCTCTGCCTCTCATACCCAAGGTACTGAGAATTATAAGATGGAGAGGAGTAAGCACTATATTCGGGCTCCGGATTGGCCAAGAAGGACTTGGTAACCGGAACTTCAAGAGATGCTCACGGAGGATCCGTGGCCTCTACCTCTAAGAAGGGACCTGCTCCAGCAAGGACCCTGTCTGTTCCAAGACTTACCGCGACTGCGTTTGACGGCATGGCGGTTGAACGCCGGATCCTGAAGGAGAAAGGCATTCCGGATGAAGTAATTCCTATCCTGATCAAAGCCAGGAAAGATATAACCGCAAAACATTATCACCGCATTTGGCGAAAATATGTTGCGTGGTGCGAGGCCAGTAAGGCCCCGACGGAGGAATTTTCAACTAGGTCGATTCCTACATTTCCTGCAAACAGGAGTGTCTATGGGCCTGAAATGGGGCTCCATTAAGGTTCAAATTTCGGCCCTGTCAATTTTCTTCCAAAAAGAACTAGCTTCAGTCCCTGAAGTTCAGACGTTTGTGAAAGGGGTACTGTATATACAGCCTCCTTTTGTGCCTCCAGTGGCACCTTGGGATCTAAATGTAGTTTTTGGGTTCCAAAAGTCACATTGGTTTGAACCACTTAAATATGTGGAGTTAAAATATCTCACATGGAAAGTGGTTATGCTGTTGGCCCTGGCCTGGGCCAGGTGCGTGTCAGAATTGGCGGCTTTATCCTGTAAAAGCCCTCATCTGATTTTCCATTCAGACAGGGCGGAATTGAGGACTTGTCCTCAGTTTCTCCCTAAGGTGGTTTTCAGCGTTTCACCTGAATCAACCTATTGTGGTGCCTGCGGCTACTAGGGACTTGGAGGACTCCAAGTTGCTAGACGTTGTCAGGGCCCTGGAAATATAGGTTTCCAGGACGGCTGGAGTCAGAAAATCTGACTCGTTGATTATTCTGTATGCACCCAACAAGCTGGGTGCTCCTGCTTCTAAGCAGACTATTGCTCGTTGGATTTGTAGTACAATTCAGCTTGCACATTCTGTGGCAGGCCTGCCACAGACAAAATCTGTAAAAGCCCATTCCACAAGGAAGGTGGGCTCATCTTGGGCGGCTGCCCGAGGGGTCTCGGCTTTACAACTTTGCCGAGCAGCTACTTGGTCAGGAGCAAATACGTTTGTAAAATTCTACAAATTTGATACCCTGGCTGAGGAGGACCTGGAGTTCTCTCATTTGGTGCTGCAGAGTCATCCGCACTCTCCCGCCCGTTTGGGAGCTTTGGTATAATCCCCATGGTCCTTACGGAGTCCCCAGCATCCACTAGGACGTCAGAGAAAATAAGAATTTACTTACCGATAATTCTATTTCTCATAGTCCGTAGTGGATGCTGGGCGCCCATCCCAAGTGCGGATTGTCTGCAATACTGGTACATAGTTATTGTTACCAAAAAAAAAAAAAAATTGGGATATTGCTGTAGTGAGCCATCTTTTCTAGAGGCTCCTCTGTTATCATGCTGTTAACTGGGTTTAGATCACAAGTTATATAGTGTGATTGGTGTGGCTGGTATGAGTCTTACCCGGGATTCAAAATCCTTCCTTATTGTGTACGCTCGTCCGGGCACAGTGTCCTAACTGAGGCTTGGAGGGGGGTCATGGGGGGAGGAGCCAGTGCACACCAGGTAGTTCTAAAGCTTTACTTTTGTGCCCAGTCTCCTGCGGAGCCGCTATCCCCCCATGGTCCTTACGGAGTCCCCAGCATCCACTACGGACTATGAGAAATAGAATTATCGGTAAGTAAATTCTTATTTTTTTGCCATATGTTTCCTCACAGCCTAAGAAAGCACTGTATTACCGAATGCAGTCCTTTCGATCACAGAAAAACAAGAAAGTCCGAGGTGCGTCCTTTCTTGCCAGGGGCAGGGGCAGAGGAAAGAAGCTGCACAACACAGCTAGTTCCCAGGAACAGAAGACCTCCCCGGCTTCCACTAAATCCACCGCATGACGCTGGGGCTCCACAGGCGGAGCTAGGCCCGGTGGGAGCGCGTCTCCGAAATTTCAGCCACAAGTGGGTTCACTCCCAGTTGGATCCCTGGGCAATAGATATTGTGTCTCAGGGATACAAGCTGGAATTCGAGGAGATGCCCCCTCGCCGGTACCTCAAATCGGCCCTGCCAGCTTCCCCCTTAGAGAGGGAAATAGTGTTAACTGCAATTCATAAATTGTATCTTCAACAGGTGGTGGTCAAGGTTCCCCTCCTTCAACAAGGAAAGGGTTATTATTCGACCATGTTTGTAGTACCGAAACCGGACGGTTCGGTCAGACCCATATTGAATTTAAAATCCCTGAACATGTACCTGAAAAGGTTCCGGTTCAAGATGGAATCGCTGAGAGCGGTCATCGCAAGCCTGGAAGGGGGGGATTTTATGGTGTCTCTGGACATAAAGGATGCATACCTTCATGTCCCCATTTATCCACCTCATCAGGCGTACCTCAGATTTGTGGTACAGGATTGTCATTACCAATTTCAGACGTTGCCGTTTGGTCTCTCCACAGCTCCGAGAATATTTACCAAGGTAATGGCGGAAATGATGGTACTCCTGCGGAAGCAAGGGGTCACAATTATCCCATACTTGGACGATCTCCTCATAAAAGCGAGGTCAAGAGAGCAGTTGCTGATCAGCGAAGTTCTCTGGAAGTGTTGCGGCAACACGGCTGGATTCTAAATATTCCAAAGTCGCAGTTGATTCCTACGACTCGTCTGCCTTTCCTGGGCATGATTCTGGATACAGACCAGAAAAGGGTTTATCTCCCGATAGAGAAAGCTCAGGAACTCATGACACTGGTCAGGAACCTATTAAAACCAAAACAGGTGTCAGTGCATCACTGCACTCGAGTCCTGGGAAAGATGGTGGCATCATACGAGGCCATTCCCTTCGGCAGGTTCCATGCGAGGACCTTTCAATGGGACTTACTGGACAAATGGTCCGGATCACATCTTCAGATGCATCGGTTAATCACCCTATCCCCCAGGGCCAGGGTGTCTCTCCTGTGGTGGCTGCAGAGTGCTCACCTTCTCGAGGGCCACAGATTCGGCATTCAGGACTGGGTCCTGGTGACCACGGATGCAAGCCTCCGAGGGTGGGGAGCAGTCACACAGGGAAGAAATTTCCAGGGTCTGTGGTCAAGTCAGAAGACTTGCCTTCACATCAACATCCTGGAACTAAGGGCCATAAACAACGCCCTACGTCAAGCGGAGACCCTGCTTCGCGACCAACCGGTTCTGATTCAGTCAGACAACATCACCGCTGTGGCTCATGTAAACCGACAAGGCGGCACAAGGAGCAGGGTGGCAATGGCGGAAGCCACTAGAATTCTTCGCTGGGCGGAGAATCATGTAAGCGCACTGTCAGCAGTGTTCATCCCGGGAGTGGACAACTGGGAAGCAGACTTCCTCAGCAGGCACGACCTCCACCCGGGAGAGTGGGGACTTAGGCCCTCATTCCGAGTTGTTCGCTCGGAGATTTTCATCGCATCGCAGTGAGAATTCTCTTAGTGCGCATGCGCAATGTTCGCTCTGCGACTGCGCCAAGTAACTTTACTATGAAGAAAGTAAGTTTACTCACGGCTTTTTCATCGCTCCGACGTTCGCATTGTGATTGACAGGAAATGGGTGTTACTGGGCGGATGCACGGCGTTTTAGGGGCGTGTGGCTGAAAACGCTACCGTTTCCGGAAAAAACGCAGGAGTGGCCGGGGAAACGGTGGGTGTGCCTGGGCGAACGCTGGGTGTGTTTATGACGTCAGCCAGGAACGAAAAGCACTGAACTGATCGCACAGGCAGAGTAAGTCTGAAGCTACTCAAAAACTGCTAACTCGTTTGGGATCGCAATATTGCGCATACATCGGTCGCACATTTAAGAAGCTAAGATTCACTCCCAGTAGGCGGCGGCTTAGCGTGTGTAACTCTGCTACATTCGCCTTGCGAGCGAACAACTCGGAATGAGGGCCTTAATCAAGAAGTCTTCACGCAGATTGCAAGTCGGTGGAAACTGCCACAGGTGGACATGATGGCATCCCGCCTCAACAAAAAGCTACAGAGGTATTGCGCCAGGTCAAGAGACCCTCAGGCGATAGCTGTGGACGCCCTGGTGACACCGTGGGTGTTCCAGTCGGTCTATGTATTTCCTCCTCTTCCTCTCATACCCAAGGTGCTGAGAATCATAAGTAAAAGAGGAGTGAGAACAATACTCATTGTTCCGGATTGGCCAAGAAGGACTTGGTATCCAGATCTGCAAGAAATGCTCACAGAGGACCCGTGGCCTCTTCCTCTAAGACAGGACTTGCTGCAACAGGGGCCCTGTCTGTTCCAAGACTTACCGCGGCTGCGTTTGACGGCATGGCGGTTGAACGCCGGATCCTAGCAGAGACAGGCATTCCGGATGAGGTCATTCCTACGCTGATAATGGCTAGGAAGGACGTGACAGCTCAACATTATCACCGTATATGGCGAAAATATGTTGCTTGGTGTGAGTCCAGGAATGCCCCTACGGAGGAATTCCAGCTGGGCCGTTTCCTTCACTTCCTACAGTCAGGAGTGACTTTGGGCCTAAAATTGGGTTCCATTAAGGTCCAGATTTCGGCCCTATCCATTTTCTTTCAAAAAGAGCTGGCTTCTCTACCTGAAGTTCAGACGTTTGTAAAGGGAGTGCTGCATATTCAGCCCCCTTTTGTGCCTCCAGTGGCACCTTGGGATCTTAACGTGGTGTTGAGTTTCCTGAAATCCCACTGGTTTGAACCACTCAAAACGGTGGAATTGAAATATCTCACGTGGAAGGTGGTCATGCTACTAGCCTTGGCTTCGGCTAGGCGTGTGTCAGAATTGGCGGCTTTGTCACATAAAAGCCCCTATCTGGTTTTCCATGCGGATAGAGCAGAATTGAGGACCCGTCCACAATTCCTGCCGAAAGTGGTTTCATCTTTTCATATAAACCAACCTATTGTGGTGCCTGTGGCTACTACTGACTTGGAGGATTCCGAGTTGCTTGATGTGGTCAGGGCTTTGAAGGTTTATGTAGCCAGAACGGCTAGAGTCAGGAAAACAGACTCTTTGTTTATCCTGTATGCTTCCAACAAGCTTGGTGCGCCTGCTTCAAAGCAAACTATTGCTCGCTGGATCTGTAACACGATTCAGCAGGCTCATTCTGCAGCTGGATTGCCGCTGCCAAAATCAGTTAAGGCCCATTCCACTAGGAAGGTGGGCTCTTCTTGGGCGGCTGCCCGAGGGGTCTTGGCATTACAGCTGTGCCGAGCGGCTACTTGGTCAGGTTCAAACACTTTTGCAAGTGCGGACTTCTTCTGCAATACTTGTATATAGTTATTGCTGCAATAAGGGCTATGTTATTGTTGCATCAGGGTTGAACTGATGCTCTGTTGTTGTTCATACTGTTGACTGGGTAAGTTTATCACAAGTTATACGGTGTGACCGGTGTGGCTGGTATGAATCTTGCCCTGGATTATCAAAATCCTTTCCTGGTACTGTCAGCTCTTCCTGGCACAGTTTCTCTAACTGAGGTCTGGAGGAGGGACATAGAGGGAGGAGCCAGAGCACACCAGAATCTAAATTCTTTCTTAAAGTGCCCATGTCTCCTGCGGAGCCCGTCTATTCCCCATGGTCCTTACGGAGTCCCCAGCATCCACTACGGACTACGAGAAATAGATTTACCGGTAAGTAAAATCTTATTATAACACCATTCTCAGATGGCGTTATATAAGGTAAACCTTTTCTTAGCATGTTTCTGCTACAGGAATAGCATAAAATGTTAAGTGCTGTAGAAAGTAGCGGCTTGCTCTCTAAAATGCAGCGTTGTAGTAGTCGGGCATTATAGGAGATAATTGTGTTATCTTCTCAGTTAACCCTTTCCTAAATAGCTGGGATACTTAATGCGGAACCATTTGTGTTCACATGATTTGAATTATAATTTGCTTGCTGACTAGACCCTTAAATCTATGTGTGCATCGCCCATTATGACCCCATTGTATAAGACTGTGAAATGTTTCAGGCAGGAACCTCTTTCTGACTTTCTTCCCACTCCAGTGTAAACCCGGAGATATAGCTTTGCTTTAAGAACACTTAGGGGTAAATTACTAAGATGGGAGCTTTTTACAACTGGTGATGTTGCCTATAGCAATCAGTCAGACTCTACTTACCATTTATCTAGCTGCTTCTAGAAGATAATAGATAGAATCTGATTGGTTGCTATGAGCAACACCACTGGTTCTAAAAAACTTCCACCTTAGTAAATTTACCCCTTAGAATCATAGACAACTACTGTTCCCTGACTGATTTAATTTATTGCTTTCTTATTCTATATTTCTCGCCATTTAGTACGGCCAGAATAACCCAGTGCATCTGCAAACACCAAATAATTTGGCTGTCTAAATTCTAGGTCAACACTTTACTTTGGCTCCACTTTAGGTTTCCGCTAACATTTGCATGTCACGTCTCCGTCCTGATTACAGTTGCACAGTTCTGTCATTTCAGTCTTCCGCGTGTTTATTAAATGTTCCATGCAGACAAAACATGATTGTGCCAGGTTTAGGAAATCATTCAGTTTCAGTTGCAGTTTTGCTATTTTAGCAAAACTGTAACTGGCTGCGATCGCATGCTGGGGACCGACCAGCACAGGGCAAGGCTGCACAGCATGCAAACACCCTGCAGCGATTGCATCACTGATTTGTGGAAGCCCATCTGCCTCTGCTTCCAGGCTGTGAAGGCAGTCGCAGGGCAGCCATTTTTCGGGTCGCAGCAGCCGCGCGTGACGCCACGTGGCTGCCCTGAACCTGACCCCATTTTTTATAACACGCCCGCCCAACGGCGATTCGTCGCCGCGCCGCGAACGCCTCTGCCTATCAGTCAGGCAGAAGTGCTCGCATAAGTGAGATGCGGGTCCTGTGCGTGGCCATTGCGCACAAAATACGCATACTGAATCGGGGCGTCAAAGCGCCACCACCAGCTACTGACAAAGTGTCGCTCGTGTCTTCTTCTGGTATCTCAAAAACACAGTTGAGACCAAAGGCACAGCACAGACCTGACTTGCATCCAACTCTGAATCAGGCCCTCTGTTACTAAAAAACTGAGAAACGTGTTTGGCTGTGAACGTGCGGTGCAACCGGCCCTGCATTGGTTGTAAAATGCATTTTTTGCAATTTACATTTGCCAATAGTCTTATGCTGCATACCATCTAAGGAGCTGCAAAGATCCCTCAGATCCATGCAGCAGCATTCTCTTATGTAAAAGTAAATAGATAATAAGGTTAAAAAACAGCGTGGGTGAGGGGGATCAGCAGGGATCTTTCACCAATGGAGAGGTAATACACAACTGATAACCTTCCAAGAGGCTTCTCGCAGCTTCCTCAACGTTCAGGGGTTATAATGTGCATCTAACTGCAGACGGGGCAACCAGGAGATATGACGATCTCCATTATACTGCTCATGCGCAATAGGGGGGGGGGGGGGGTGCTCCATAGGGTACAAGGCCCTATGGGATAAATTTACAAAGATGGGAGTTCTATTTAAGATGAGATGTTGCCCGTAGCAACCAAACAGACTCTACTTCTCATTTATATAGCACCTTCTAGAGGATATACCTGGAATCTGATTGGTTGCTATGGTCAACATCCCATTTTAAATAGAACTCCCATCTTAGTAAATGTACCCCTATGTATGTAATGATAAAATTAAGGGTGAAGTCAAATACCGAACTCCTCCTACAGAACAGTTACGGTGCATATTCATTTATTGCACAGATTGTTTTTTATTATATACACAGTAGTACTTTACTGTTATCATACCCACAATCTGCAGTTAGACCATCCTATCAGGTTGCATATGCTGGGATGAAGGACCCTTGTATGGGGTGTAAGATTTTACAATCCATTCTGCACATCCGTAACACACATTGGGGTATATTTACTAAAATTCGTATTTTCCCGTTTGAGGTCAAAGTACAATCACGAATGACATCGAAAGTGTAAAGTTGCAACTTTTTGAATTTATTACGACTAATTTACTAAGCTGCCGTATTCTGCATTTTCGGTTTTACCGATGTCGATGTCATTCGTTTTCTTTGGCAGTGTTTTACGTGAGTGACTTGTAAAACACTGCCGACTTTAATACAATGAATCTCGGCCGGATCTGAGAGATCCGTGCTGGGCTTCATTGTGCACCTTTGTAAAAAATGAAATCAGTGTTAAATTAAAAAAAAAAATTGCGTGAGGTCCCCCCTCCTAAGCCAAACCAGCCTCGGGCTCTTTGAGCCGGTCCTGGTTGCAAAAATATGGGGGGGGGGAAATGTCAGGGGTTCCCCCATATTTAAACAACCAGCACCGGGCTCTGCGCCTGGTCCTGGTTCCAAAAATACGGGGGACAAAAAGCGTAGGGGTCCCCCGTATTTCTGAAACCAGCACCGGGCTCCACTAGCCAGATACATAATGCCACAGCCGGGGGACACTTTTATCTAGGTCCCTGCGGCCCTGGCATTACATAACCAACTAGTCACCCCTGGCCGGGGTTCCCTGGAGGAGTGGGGACCCCTTCAATCAAGGGGTCCCCCCCCCTCCAGCCACCCAAGGACCAGGGGTGAAGCCCGAGGCTGTCCCCCCCATCCAAGGGCTGCGGATGGGAGGCTGATAGCTGTTTTGTCAAAAAATGAATATTGTTTTTAGTAGCAGTACTACAAGTCCCAGCAAGCCTCCCCCGCAAGCTGGTACTTGGAGAACCACAAGTACCAGCATGCGGAGGAAAACCGGGCCCGCTGGTACCTGTAGTACTACTACTAAAAAAATACCCCAATAAAAACATAAGACACACACCTTGAAAGTATAACTTTAATACATACATCCACACCTCCATATACACATACTTACCTATGTTCACACGAGGGTCGGTCCTCTTCTCCATGTAGAATCCATGGTGTACCTGTTGAAAAAATTATACTCACAAAATCCAGTGTAGATGGCTCCTCTTTTAATCCATTTGTAATCCAGGTACTTGGCAAAATAACAAAACGGACACCCGACCTCGCACTGAAATGGGCCCCATGTTTTCACATGGGACCCCTTTCCTTGAATGCCAGAAAGCCCCTCTGACTTATGTCTAAGACGGTTCCATCAGCCAATCAGGGAGCGCCACATTGTGGCACCCTCCTGATTGGCTGTGTGCTCCTGTACTGTATGACAGGCAGCACACGGCTGTGTTACAATGTAGCGCCTATGAGCTCCATTGTAACCAATGGTGGGAACTTTGTGGTCAGCGGTGAGGTGACTTTCGGTCAACCGCTGACCACAAAGTTCCCACCATTGGTTACAATGGAGCGCATAGGCGCTACATTGTAACACTGCCGTGTGCTGCCTGTCATACAGTACAGGAGCACACAGCCAATAAGGAGGGTGCCACAACGTGGCACTCCCTGATTGGCTGATGGATCCCTCTTAGACATAAGTCAGAGGGGGTTCCTGGCATTCGGGGAAAGGGGTCCCATGTGAAAACATGGGGCCCCTTTCAGTGCATGGTCGGGTGTCCGTTTTGTTATTTTGCCAAGTACCTGGATTACAAATGGATTAAAAGAGGAGCCATCTACACTGGATTTTGTGAGTATAATTTTTTTAACAGGTACACCATGGATTCTACATGGAGAAGAGGACCGACCCTCGTGTGAACATAGGTAAGTATGTGTATAAGGAGGTGTGGATGTATGTATTAAAGTTATACTTTCAAGGTGTGTGTCTTATGTTTTTATTGGGGTATTTTTTTAGTAGTAGTACTACAGGTACCAGCGGGCCCGGTTTTCCTCCGCATGCTGGTACTTGTGGTTCTCCAAGTACCAGCTTGCGGGGGAGGCTTGCTGGGACTTGTAGTACTGCTACTAAAAACAATATTCATTTTTTGACAAAACGGCTATCAGCCTCCCATCCGCAGCCCTTGGATGGGGGGGACAGCCTCGGGCTTCACCCCTGGTCCTTGGGTGGCTGGAGGGGGGGGACCCCTTGATTGAAGGGGTCCCCACTCCTCCAGGGTACCCCGGCCAGGGGTGACTAGTTGGTTATGTAATGCCAGGGCCGCAGGGACCTAGATAAAAGTGTCCCCCGGCTGTGGCATTATGTATCTGGCTAGTGGAGCCCGGTGCTGGTTTCAGAAATACGGGGGACCCCTACGCTTTTTGTCCCCCGTATTTTTGGAACCAGGACCAGGCGCAGAGCCCAGTGCTTGTTGTTTAAATATGGGGGAACCCCTGGCATTTTTTTACCCATATTTTTTCAACCAGGGCCGGCTCAAAGAGCCCGAGGCTGGTTTGGCTTAGGAGGGGGGACCCCACGCATTTAAAAAAAAAAAAAATAACACTTTCCCACCCCTTCCCACTGAAAAACATGCACAGATCTCATGGATCCGTGCATGCCTATCCAAACACGGGATAAAAAAGCAGGTCTGTTTTTTTTAGCACTTTTTCACGATTTGTATTTCAGCACGGCAGTGTTTGGCTATTGGGGGTCATTCCGAGTTGTTCGCTCGTTATTTTTTTTTCGCAACGGAGCGATTAGCCACTAATGCGCATGCGCAATGTCCGCAGTGCGACTGCGCCAAGTAAATTTGCTATGCAGTTAGGTATTTTACTCACGGCATTACGAGGTTTTTTCTTCGTTCTGGTGATCGGAGTGTGATTGACAGGAAGTGGGTGTTTCTGGGCGGAAACTGGCCGTTTTATGGGAGTGTGTGAAAAAACGCTACCGTTTCTGGGAAAAACGCGGGAGTGGCTGGAGAAACGGAGGAGTGTCTGGGCGAACGCTGGGTGCGTTTGTGACGTCAAACCAGGAACGACAAGCACTGAACTGATCGCACTGGCAGAGTAAGTTTCGAGCTACTCAGAAACTGCACAGAGAAGTCTTTTCGCAATATTGCGAATCTTTCGTTCGCAATTTTGATAAGCTAAGATTCACTCCCAGTAGGCGGCGGCTTAGCGTGTGCAAAGCTGCTAAAAGCAGCTTGCGAGCGAACAACTCGGAATGACCACCATTGTCGGCAGTGTTTGTGATTTGCACTTTTTAGTAAATGACCGATTTCTACCAAATTGCAGGCGTATTTGACCGATGGTGTATTGATTCGTAATTTTTTCCTAGGACTTCCAAAATATTACGATTGCCCTCATCACTGCCGAGATTTTTGCTTAGTAAATTCCCGAAATGACACTTTGAAGAAAAAACGTCATCTCGGTCAAAATCGGGACCTTAGTAAATATACCCCACTGTATCTGTGATAGCATATCTAGGCATTTATACATCACATAATCCATCTCTGGTAACACGGAAATAAGAGACCTCTGACAAACCTTCAGTTGTAGAAGACTTCCGTAAATGAATCCAGTACAGAATGTTAAGCAAGAGATGACAGTGATGGAATTATAGATCCGTACCCGAAAACAACTGGAAAGTCAGTTATGTTGAAGGATTATCATACCACTCATATTCATACAAAGGTTGTTATGAAAATGTATTTGTTTTAATCTCCTTTTCTCTAACGTCCTTGAGGATGCTGGGACTCCGTAAGGACCATGGGGAATAGACGGGCTCCGCAGGAGATAGGGCACTTTAAGAAAGCTTTGGACTCTGGGTGTGCACTGGCTCCTCCCTCTATGCCCCTCCTCCAGACCTCAGTTTTACACTGTACCCAGAGCAAGATGGGTGCACTGCAGAGAGCTCTCCAGAGTTCTCTGCCTAGAAGCATTTTTGTTTGGATTTTTTTCTACCTTTTACTACTTTTTCACAGGGAGCACTGCTGGCAACAGGCTTCCTGCATCGAGGGACTGAGGAGAGAGGAGCAGACCTTCTTGTCAAAGATAGGCTCTGCTTCCTCGGCTACTGGACACCATTAGCTCCAGAGGGGGTGAACGCAGGTTCTTACTGGGCGTCCACCCCCGGAGCCGCGCCGCCGTTCTCCTCACAGAGCTAGAAGTACAGAAGACAGAAGTCGTCAGGCGGCAAAAGCCTTCAGCTTCACTGAGGTAACGCACAGCACTGCAGCTGTGCGCCATTGCTCCAAACACACCTCACATACTCCGGTCACTGTAAGGGTGCAGGGCGCAGGGGGGGGGGGGGGGGGGCCTGGGCAGCAGATGGACCTCTGTTGGCAAAAGTACTCATATATACAGTTGGGCACTGTATATATGTATGAGCCCCGCCACAAAGATATGTATTTTAGAGAAACAGAAGCCCGCCGTCGAGGGGGCGGGGCTTCTCCCTCAGCACTCACCAGCGCCATTTTTTCTCCACAGCTCCGCTGACAAGAAGCTCCCCAGGCTCTCCCCTGCAGTTCACGGTAGAAAAGGGTAAAAGGAGAGGGGGGGCACATAATTAGGCGCTAAAAACACAATATACAGCAGCTACTGGGTTAACATTAAGTTACTGTGTTATTCCTCCTGGGTTATATAGCGATGGGGTGTGTGCTGGCATACTCTCTCTCTGTCTCACCAAAGGGCCTTGTGGGGGAACTGTCTTCAAAAAGGGCATTCCTTGTGTGTGTGGTGTGTCGGTACGTTTGTGTCGATATGTCTGATGAGGAAGGCTATGTGGAAGCAGAGCGGGATCAAATGAATGTGGTGTCTCTGCCGACGGCACCGACACCTGATTGGATGGATATGTGGAAGGTTTTAAATGATAATGTTAATTCCTTACATAAAAGGTTGGAAAAAGCTGAAGCCTCAGGACAGTCAGGGTCCCAACCCATGCCTGATCCTATGTCGCAGAGGCCGACGGGGTCTCAGAAGCGCCCACTATCCCAAATTATTGACACGGATACCGACATGGATTCTGACTCCAGTGTCGATTACGATGATGCAAAGTTACAGCCAAAATTGGCTAAATCCATCCGTTATATGATTATAGCTATTAAGGATGTGTTGCACATCACAGAGGAAACCCCAGTCCCTGACAGGAGGGTACATATGTATGGGGAAAAGAAGCCGCAGGTAACTTTTCCCCCCTCACACGAGCTCAATGAGTTATGTGAAAAGGCTTGGGAATCTCCAGATAAAAAACTGTAGATTTCCAAAAGGATTCTTATGGCGTATCCTTTCCCGCCAACAGACAGGTTACGCTGGGAATCCTCCCCTAGGGTGGACAAAGCTTTGACACGCTTATCCAAGAAGGTGGCCCTGCCATCACAGGATACGGCTACTCTCAAAGATGCTGCGGATAGAAAACAGGAGGGTACCCTGAAGTCCATTTATACACATTCAGGTACCTTACTGAGGCCGGCAATCGCTGTCGGCCTGGGTGTGTAATGCTGTAGCAGCATGGACGGATACCTTATCTGAGGAACTTGATACCTTAGACAAGGATACTATATTAATGACCCTGGGGCATATTAAAGACGCTGTCCTTTATATGAGAGATGCTCAAAGAGACATTAGCCTACTAGGTTCTAGAATAAATGCTATGTCGATTTCTGCCAGAAGGGTCCTGTGGACTCGGCAATGGACAGGTGATGCCGACTCAAAAAGGCACATGGAGGTTTTACCTTACAAGGGTGAGGAATTGTTTGGGGAGGGTCTCTCGGACCTGGTCTCCACAGCTACGGCTGGAAAGTCAAATTTTTTGCCATATATTTCCTCACAGCCTAAGAAAGCACCGTATTACCGAATGCAGTCCTTTCGATCACAGAAAAACAAGAAAGTCCGAGGTGCGTCCTTTCTTGCCAGGGGCAGGGGCAGAGGAAAGAAGCTGCACAACACAGCTAGTTCCCAGGAACAGAAGTCCTCCGCGGCTTCCACTAAATCCACCGCATGACGCTTGGGCTCCACAGGCGGAGCTAGGCCCGGTGGGAGCGCGTCTCCGAAATTTCAGCCACAAGTGGGTTCACTCCCAGTTGGATCCCTGGGCAATAGATATTGTGTCTCAGGGATACAAGCTGGAATTCGAGGAGATGCCCCCTCGCCGGTACCTCAAATCGGCCCTGCCAGCTTCCCCCTTAGAGAGGGAAATAGTGTTAACTGCAATTCACAAATTGTATCTTCAACAGGTGGTGGTCAAGGTTCCCCTCCTTCAACAAGGAAAGGGTTATTATTCGACCATGTTTGTAGTACCGAAACCGGAGGGTTCGGTCAGACCCATATTGAATTTAAAATCCCTGAACATGTACCTGAAAAGGTTCCGGTTCAAGATGGAATCGCTGAGAGCGGTCATCGCAAGCCTGGAAGGGGGGGATTTTATGGTGTCTCTGGACATAAAGGATGCATACCTTCATGTCCCCATTTATCCACCTCATCAGGCGTACCTCAGATTTGTGGTACAGGATTGTCATTACCAATTTCAGACGTTGCCGTTTGGTCTCTCCACAGCTCCGAGAATATTTACCAAGGTAATGGCGGAAATGATGGTACTCCTGCGGAAGCAAGGGGTCACAATTATCCCATACTTGGACGATCTCCTCATAAAAGCGAGGTCAAGAGAGCAGTTGTGATCAGCGAAGTTCTCTGGAAGTGTTACGGCAACACGGCTGGATTCTAAATATTCCAAAGTCGCAGTTGATTCCTACGACTCGTCTGCCTTTCCTGGGCATGATTCTGGACACAGACCAGAAAAGGGTTTATCTCCCGATAGAGAAAGCTCAGGAACTCATGACACTGGTCAGGAACCTATTAAAACCAAAACAGGTGTCAGTGCATCACTGCACTCGAGTCCTGGGAAAGATGGTGGCATCATACGAGGCCATTCCCTTCGGCAGGTTCCATGCGAGGACCTTTCAATGGGACTTACTGGACAAATGGTCCGGATCACATCTTCAGATGCATCGGTTAATCACCCTATCCCCCAGGGCCAGGGTGTCTCTCCTGTGGTGGCTGCAGAGTGCTCACCTTCTCGAGGGCCACAGATTCGGCATTCAGGACTGGGTCCTGGTGACCACGGATGCAAGCCTTCCGAGGGTTGGGAGCAGTCACACAGGGAAGAAATTTCCAGGGTCTGTGGTCAAGTCAGGAGACTTGCCTTCACATCAACATCCTGGAACTAAGGGTTATATACAACGCCCTACGTCAAGCGGAGACCCTGCTTCGCGACCAACCGGTTCTGATTCAGTCAGACAACATCACCGCTGTGGCTCATGTAAACCGACAAGGCGGCACAAGGAGCAGGGTGGCAATGGCGGAAGCCACTAGAATTCTTCGCTGGGCGGAGAATCATGTAAGCGCACTGTCAGCAGTGTTCATCCCGGGAGTGGACAACTGGGAAGCAGACTTCCTCAGCAGGCACGACCTCCACCCGGGAGAGTGGGGACTTCATCAAGAAGTCTTCACGCAGATTGCAAGTCGGTGGAAACTGCCACAGGTGGACATGATGGCATCCCGCCTCAACAAAAAGCTACAGAGGTATTGCGCCAGGTCAAGAGACCCTCAGACGATAGCTGTGGACGCCCTGGTGACACCGTGGGTGTTCCAGTCGGTCTATGTATTTCCTCCTCTTCCTCTCATACCCAAGGTGCTGAGAATCATAAGAAAAAGAGGAGTGAGAACAATACTCATTGTTCCGGATTGGCCAAGAAGGACTTGGTATCCAGATCTGCAAGAAATGCTCACAGAGGACCCGTGGCCTCTTCCTCTAAGACAGGACTTGTTGCAACAGGGGCCCTGTCTGTTCCAAGACTTACCGCGGCTGCGTTTGACGGCATGGCGGTTGAACGCCGGATCCTAGCAGAGAAAGGCATTCCGGATGAGGTCATTCCTACGCTGATAATGGCTAGGAAGGAAGTGACAGCTCAACATTATCACCGTATATGGCGAAAATATGTTGCTTGGTATGAGGCCAGGAATGCCCCTACGGAGGAATTCCAGCTGGGCCATTTCCTTCACTTCCTACAGTCAGGAGTGACTTTGGGCCTAAAATTGGGTTCCATTAAGGTCCAGATTTCGGCCCTATCCATTTTCTTTCAAAAAGAGCTGGCTTCTCTACCTGAAGTTCAGACGTTTGTAAAGGGAGTGCTGCATATTAAGCCCCCTTTTGTGCCTCCAGTGGCACCTTGGGATCTTAACGTGGTGTTGAGTTTCCTGAAATCCCACTGGTTTGAACCACTCAAAACGGTGGAATTGAAATATCTCACGTGGAAGGTGGTCATGCTACTAGCCTTGGCTTCGGCTAGGCGTGTGTCAGAATTGGCGGCTTTGTCACATAAAAGCCCCTATCTGGTTTTCCATGCGGATAGAGCAGAATTGAGGACCCGTCCACAATTCCTGCCGAAAGTGGTTTCATCTTTTCATATAAACCAACCTATTGTGGTGCCTGTGGCTACTACTGACTTGGAGGATTCCGAGTTGCTTGATGTGGTCAGGGCTTTGAAGGTTTATGTAGCCAGAACGGCTAGAGTCAGGAAAACAGACTCTTTGTTTATCCTGTATGCTTCCAACAAGCTTGGTGCGCCTGCTTCAAAGCAAACTATTGCTCGCTGGATCTGTAACATGATTCAGCAGGCTCATTCTGCGGCTGGATTGCCGCTGCCAAAATCAGTTAAGGCCCATTCCACTAGGAAGGTGGGCTCTTCTTGGGCGGCTGCCCGAGGGGTCTCGGCATTACAGCTGTGCCGAGCGGCTACTTGGTCAGGTTCAAACACTTTTGCAAGTGCGGACTTCTTCTGCAATACTTGTATATAGTTATTGCTGCAATAAGGGCTATGTTATTGTTGCATCAGGGTTGAACTGATGCTCTGTTGTTGTTCATACTGTTGACTGGGTAAGTTTATCACAAGTTATACGGTGTGATCGGTGTGGCTGGTATGAATCTTGCCCTGGATTATCAAAATCCTTTCCTGGTACTGTCAGCTCTTCCTGGCACAGTTTCTCTAACTGAGGTCTGGAGGAGGGACATAGAGGGAGGAGCCAGAGCACACCAGAATCTAAATTCTTTCTTAAAGTGCCCATGTCTCCTGCGGAGCCCGTCTATTCCCCATGGTCCTTACGGAGTCCCCAGCATCCACTACGGACTACGAGAAATAGATTTACCGGTAAGTAAAATCTTATTATAACACCATTCTCAGATGGCGTTATATAAGGTAAACCTTTTCTTAGCATGTTTCTGCTACAGGAATAGCATAAAATGTTAAGTGCTGTAGAAAGTAGCGGCTTGCTCTCTAAAATGCAGTGTTGTAGTAGTCGGGCATTATAGGAGATAATTGTGTTATCTTCTCAGTTAACCCTTTCCTAAATAGCTGGGATACTTAATGCGGAACCATTTGTGTTCACATGATTTGAATTATAATTTGCTTGCTGACTAGACCCTTAAATCTATGTGTGCATCGCCCATTATGACCCCATTGTATAAGACTGTGAAATGTTTCAGGCAGGAACCTCTTTCTGACTTTCTTCCCACTCCAGTGTAAACCCGGAGATATAGCTTTGCTTTAAGAACACTTAGGGGTAAATTACTAAGATGGGAGCTTTTTACAACTGGTGATGTTGCCTATAGCAATCAGTCAGACTCTACTTACCATTTATCTAGCTGCTTCTAGAAGATAATAGATAGAATCTGATTGGTTGCTATGAGCAACACCACTGGTTCTAAAAAACTTCCACCTTAGTAAATGTACCCCTTAGAATCATAGACAACTACTGTTCCCTGACTGATTTAATTTATTGCTTTCTTATTCTATATTTCTCGCCATTTAGTACGGCCAGAATAACCCAGTGCATCTGCAAACACCAAATAATTTGGCTGTCTAAATTCTAGGTCAACACTTTACTTTGGCTCCACTTTAGGTTTCCGCTAACATTTGCATGTCACGTCTCCGTCCTTGTTACAGTTGCACAGTTCTGCCATTTCAGTCTTCCGCGTGTTTATTAAATGTTCCATGCAGACAAAACATGTTTGTGCCAGGTTTAGGAAATCATTCAGTTTCAGTTGCAGTTTTGCTATTTTACCAAAACTGTAACTGGCTGCGATCGCATGCTGGGGACCGACCAGCACAGGGCAAGGCTGCACAGCATGCAAACACCCTGCAGCGATTGCATCACTGATTTGTGGAAGCCCATCTGCCTCTGCTTCCAGGCTGTGAAGGCAGTCGCAGGGCAGCCATTTTTTGGGTCGCAGCAGCCGCGCGTGACGTCACGTGGCTGCCCCGAACCTGACCCCATTTTTTATAACACGCCCGCCCAACGGCGAGTCGTCGCCGCGCCGCGAACGCCTCTGCCTATCAGTCAGGCAGAAGTGTTCGCATAAGTGAGATGCGGGTCCTGTGCGTGGCCATTGCGCACAAAATACGCATACTGAATCAGGGCGTCAAAGCGCCACCACCAGCTACTGACAAAGTGTCGCTCGTGTCTTCTTCTGGTATCTCAAAAACACAGTTGAGACCAAAGGCACAGCACAGACCTGACTTGCATCCAACTCTGAATCAGGCCCTCTGTTACTAAAAAACTGAGAAACGTGTTTGGCTGTGAACGTGCGGTGCAACCGGCCCTGCATTGGTTGTAAAATGCATTTTTTGCAATTTACATTTGCCAATAGTCTTATGCTGCATACCATCTAAGGAGCTGCAAAGATCCCTCAGATCCATGCAGCAGCATTCTCTTATGTAAAAGTAAATAGATAATAAGGTTAAAAAACAGCGTGGGTGAGGGGGATCAGCAGGGATCTTTCACCAATGGAGAGGTAATACACAACTGATAACCTTCCAAGAGGCTTCTCGCAGCTTCCTCAACGTTCAGGGGTTATAATGTGCATCTAACTGCAGACGGGGCAACCAGGAGATATGACGATCTCCATTATACTGCTCATGCGCAATAGGGGGGGGGGGGGGTGTGCTCCATAGGGTACAAGGCCCTATGGGATAAATTTACAAAGATGGGAGTTCTATTTAAGATGAGATGTTGCCCGTAGCAACCAAACAGATTCTACTTCTCATTTATATAGCACCTTCTAGAGGATATACCTGGAATCTGATTGGTTGCTATGGTCAACATCCCATTTTAAATAGAACTCCCATCTTAGTAAATGTACCCCTATGTATGTAATGATAAAATTAAGGGTGAAGTCAAATACCGAACTCCTCCTACAGAACAGTTACGGTGCATATTCATTTATTGCACAGATTGTTTTTTATTATATACACAGTAGTACTTTACTGTTATCATACCCACAATCTGCAGTTAGACCATCCTATCAGGTTGCATATGCTGGGATGAAGGACCCTTGTATGGGGTGTAAGATTTTACAATCCATTCTGCACATCCGTAACACACATTGGGGTATATTTACTAAAATTCGTATTTTCCCGTTTGAGGTCAAAGTTCAATCACGAATGACATCGAAAGTGTAAAGTTGCAACTTTTTGAATTTATTACGACTAATTTACTAAGCTGTCGTATTCTGCATTTTCGGTTTTACCGATGTCGATGTCATTCGTTTTCTTTGGCAGTGTTTTACGTGAGTGACTTGTAAAACACTGCCGACTTTAATACAATGAATCTCGGCCGGATCTGAGAGATCCGTGCTGGGCTTCATTGTGCACCTTTGTAAAAAATGAAATCAGTGTTAAATTTTAAAAAAAAATTGCGTGAGGTCCCCCCTCCTAAGCCAAACCAGCCTCGGGCTCTTTGAGCCGGTCCTGGTTGCAAAAATATGGGGGGAAAAATGTCAGGGGTTCCCCCATATTTAAACAACCAGCACCGGGCTCTGCGCCTGGTCCTGGTTCCAAAAATACGGGGGACAAAAAGCGTAGGGGTCCCCCGTATTTCTGAAACCAGCACCAGGCTCCACTAGCCAGATACATAATGCCACAGCCGGGGGACACTTTTATCTAGGTCCCTGCGGCCCTGGCATTACATAACCAACTAGTCACCCCTGGCCGGGGTACCCTGGAGGAGTGGGGACCCCTTCAATCAAGGGGTCCCCCCCCTCCAGCCACCGAAGGACCAGGGGTGAAGCCCGAGGCTGTCCCCCCCATCCAAGGGCTGCGGATGGGAGGCTGATAGCCGTTTTGTCAAAAAATTAATATTGTTTTTAGTAGCAGTACTACAAGTCCCAGCAAGCCTCCCCCGCAAGCTGGTACTTGGAGAACCACAAGTACCAGCATGCGGAGGAAAACCGGGCCCGCTGGTACCTGTAGTACTACTACTAAAAAAATACCCCAATAAAAACATCAGACACACACCTTGAAAGTATAACTTTAATACATACATCCACACCTCCATATACACATACTTATCTATGTTCACACGAGGGTCGGTCCTCTTCTCCATGTAGAATCCATGGTGTACCTGCTGAAAAAATTATACTCACAAAATCCAGTGTAGATGGCTCCTCTTTTAATCCATTTGTAATCCAGGTACTTGGCAAAATAACAAAACGGACACCCGACTTCGCACTGAAAGGGGCCCCATGTTTTCACATGGGACCCCTTTCCCTGAATGCCAGAAACCCCCTCTGACTTATGTCTCAGACGGTTCCATCAGCCAATTCAGGGAGCGCCACATTGTGGCACCCTCCTGATTGGCTGTGTGCTCCTGTACTGTATGACAGGCAGCACACGGCAGTGTTACAATGTAGCGCCTAAGCGCTCCATTGTAACCAATGGTGGGAACTTTGTGGTCAGCGGTGAGGTGACTTTCGGTCAACCGCTGACCACAAAGTTCCCACCATTGGTTACAATGGAGCGCATAGGCGCTACATTGTAACACTGCCGTGTGCTGCCTGTCATACAGTACAGGAGCACACAGCCAATCAGGAGGGTGCCACAACGTGGCACTCCCTGATTGGCTGATGGAACCCTCTTAGACATAAGTCAGAGGGGGTTCCTGGCATTCGGGGAAAGGGGTCCCATGTGAAAACATGGGGCCCCTTTCAGTGCATGGTCGGGTGTCCGTTTTGTTATTTTGCCAAGTACCTGGATTACAAATGGATTAAAAGAGGAGCCATCTACACTGGATTTTGTGAGTATAATTTTTTTCAACAGGTACACCATGGATTCTACATGGAGAAGAGGACCGACCCTCGTGTGAACATAGGTAAGTATGTGTATAAGGAGGTGTGGATGTATGTATTAAAGTTATACTTTCAAGGTGTGTGTCTTATGTTTTTATTGGGGTGTTTTTTTAGTAGTAGTACTACAGGTACCAGCGGGCCCGGTTTTCCTCCGCATGCTGGTACTTGTGGTTCTCCAAGTACCAGCTTGCGGGGGAGGCTTGCTGGGACTTGTAGTACTGCTACTAAAAACAATATTCATTTTTCTAACGTCCTAGTGGATGCTGGGAACTCCGAAAGGACCATGGGGAATAGCGGCTCCGCAGGAGTCTGGGCACAACTAAAAGAAAGCTTTTAGACTACCTGGTGTGCACTGGCTCCTCCCACTATGACCCTCCTCCAAGCCTCAGTTAGATTTTTGTGCCCGGCCGAGCTGGATGCACACTAGGGGCTCTCCTGAGCTCTTAGAAAGAGAGTATATTTTAGGTTTTTTATTTTACAGTGAGACCTGCTGGCAACAGGCTCACTGCAACGAGGGACTAAGGGGAGAAGAAGCGAACCTACCTGCTTGCAGCTAGCTTGGGCTTCTTAGACTACTGGACACCATTAGCTCCAGAGGGATCGACCGCATGGAACTGGCCTTGGTGTTCGGTCCCGGAGCCACGCCGCCGTCCCCCTTACAGAGCCAGAAGCAAGAAGAAGTCCGGAAAATCGGCGGCATGAAGACTTCTGTCTTCACCAAGGTAGCGCACAGCACTGCAGCTGTGCGCCATTGCTTCTCATACACACTTCACACTCCGGTCACTGAGGGTGCAGGGCGCTGGGGGGGGGCGCCCTGAGCAGCAATAAAAACACCTTGGCTGGCAAAACAATCACAATATATAGCCCCAGAGGCTATATATGTGATAATTACCCCTGCCAGAATCCTTAAAAAAGCGGGAGAATAGTCAGCGAAAAAGGGGCGGAGCTATCTCCCTCAGCACACTGGCGCCATTTTTCCCTCACAGTTCCGCTGGAAGGAAGCTCCCTGGCTCTCCCCTGCAGTCTACACTACAGAAAAGGGTAAAAAAGAGAGGGGGGGCACTTAATGTAGGCGCAGTAAATATTATAGCAGCTATAGGGGACATAATTCAGTTAGTCCCTGCATTATATAGCGCTCTGGTGTGTGCTGGCATACTCTCTCTCTGTCTCCCCAAAGGGCTTCTGTGGGGTCCTCTGTTAGAGCATTCCCGGTGTGTGTGCGGTGTGTCGGTACGGCTGTGTCGACATGTTTGAGGAGGAAAATTATGTGGAGGCGGAGCAGATGCCTATAGAAGTGATGTCACCCCCTGCGGGGCAGACACCTGAGTGGATGGTTTTATGGAAGGAATTACGTGCAAGTGTCGACTCCTTACACAAAAAATTTGACGACATGCCAAATGCGGGACAGCCAGCTTCTCAGCTCGTGCCTGCCCAGGTGTCTCAAAGGCCATCAGGGGCTCTAAAACGCCCGCTACCTCAGATGGCAGACGCAGATGTCGACACGGATACTGATACCAGTGTCGACGACGATGAGTCTAATCTAATGTCCACTAAGGCCATTCGTTGCATGATTGAGGCAATGAAAGAGGTGTTACACATTTCAGATATAAACCCAGGTACCACTAAAAAGGGTATTATGTTTGGGGAGAAAAAACTACCCGTAGTTTTTCCCCCATCTGAAGAATTAAATGAAGTGTGTGAAGAAGCGTGGGCTTTCCCTGATAAAAGATTGATAATCTCAAAAAAATTACTAATGGCGTTCCCTTTCCCGCCAGAGGATAGGGCACGTTGGGAAACACCTCCTAGGGTGGATAAAGCGCTCACACGTTTGTCTAAAAAGGTGGCACTTCCGTCTCCGGATACGGCCGCCCTGAAGGAGCCTGCGGATAGAAAGCAGGAGGCGATCCTGAAGTCTATATATTCACACACAGGCATTATACTTAGACCAGCTATTGCGTCAGCATGGATGTGCAGTGCTGCCGCTGCATGGTCAGATTCCCTGTCAGAAAATATTGACACCCTAGACAGGGACACTATTCTGCTAACCATAGAGCATATAAAAGACTCAGTCTTATACATGAGAGATGCACAGAGGGAGATCTGCCGGCTGGCATATAAAATAAGTGCATTGTCCATTTCTGCTAGGAGAGGCTTATGGACTCGGCAGTGGACGGGGGATGCAGATTCCAAAAGGCACATGGAAGTTTTGCCTTATAAGGGTGAGGAGATATTCGGGGATGGTCTCTCGGACTTCGTTTCCACAGCAACAGCTGGGAAGTCAGCATTTTTACCCCATGTTCCCTCACAGCCTAAAAAAGCTCAGTTTTATCAGGTACAGTCCTTTCGGACCCAGAAAAACAGGCGAGGAAAAGGCGGGTCCTTTCTGTCCAGAGGCAGAGGTAGGGGAAAAAGGCTGCAACAAACAGCTGGTTCCCAGGAGCAAAAGTCCTCCCCCGCTTCTTCCAAGTCCGCCGCATGACGGTGGGGCTCCACAGGCGGAGCCAGGTACGGTGGGGGGCCGCCTCAAAAATTTCAGCGATCAGTGGGCTCGCTCACAGGTGGATCCCAGGATCTTTCAAGTAGTATCTCAGGGGTACAAGCTGGAATTCGAGGCGTCTCCCCCCCGCCGTTTCCTCAAATCTGCCTTGCCAACAACTCCCTCGGACAGGGAGGCTGTGCTAGAGGCAATTCACAAGCTGTATTCCCAGCAGGTGATAGTCAAGGTGCCCCTACTTCAACAAGGACGGGGTTACTATTCCACACTGTTTGTGGTACCGAAACCAGACGGTTCGGTGAGACCCATTTTAAATTTGAAATCCTTGAACACATACATAAAAAAATTCAAGTTCAAGATGGAATCGCTCAGGGCGGTTATTGCAAGTCTAGACGAGGGGGATTACATGGTATCCCTGGACATCAAGGATGCTTACCTGCATGTCCCCATTTATCATCCTCATCAGGAGTACCTCAGATTTGCGGTACAGAATTGCCATTACCAATTCCAGACGCTGCCGTTTGGTCTGTCCACGGCACCGAGGGTGTTTACCAAGGTAATGGCGGAAATGATGATACTCCTTCGAAAAAAGGGAGTTTTAATTATCCCATCCTTGGACGATCTCCTAATAAAGGCGAGATCCAGGGAGCAGTTGTTGGTAGGAGTAGCACTATCTCAGGAGGTGCTACACCAGCACGGTTGGATTCTGAATATTCCAAAGTCACAGCTGGTTCCGACGACACGTCTACTGTTCCTGGGAATGATTCTGGACACAGTCCAGAAAAAAGTGTTTCTCCCGGAGGAAAAAGCCAAGGAGCTGTCATCTCTAGTCAGAAACCTCCTGAAACCAAAACAGGTGCCGGTGCATCACTGCACGCGAGTCCTGGGAAAGATGGTGGCTTCTTACGAAGCAATTCCTTTCGGCAGGTTCCATGCCAGAATCTTTCAGTGGGACCTGTTGGACCAATGGTCCGGATCGCATCTTCAGATGCATCGGCTAATAACCCTGTCTCCAAGAACCAGGGTGTCTCTGCTGTGGTGGCTGCAGAGTGCTCATCTTCTAGAGGGCCGCAGATTCGGCATACAGGACTGGGTCCTGGTGACCACGGATGCCAGCCTTCGAGGCTGGGGGGCAGTCACACAGGGAAGAAACTTCCAAGGACTATGGTCGAGTCAGGAGACTTCCCTACACATAAATATTCTAGAACTAAGGGCCATTTACAATGCCCTAAGTCAGGCAAAACCCCTGCTTCTACACCAGCCGGTACTGATCCAGTCAGACAACATCACGGCGGTCGCCCATGTAAACCGACAGGGCGGCACAAGAAGCAGGACGGCAATGGCAGAAGCCACAAGGATTCTCCGATGGGCGGAAAATCACGTGCTAGCACTGTCAGCAGTGTTCATTCCGGGAGTGGACAACTGGGAAGCAGACTTCCTCAGCAGGCACGACCTCCATCCGGGAGAGTGGGGACTTCATCCAGAAGTCTTCACACTGATTGTAAATCGTTGGGAACGGCCACAGGTGGACATGATGGCGTCCCGCCTAAACAAAAAACTAGAGAGATATTGCGCCAGGTCAAGGGACCCTCAGGCGATAGCGGTGGACGCTCTAGTGACACCGTGGGTGTACCAGTCGGTTTATGTGTTCCCTCCTCTACCTCTCATACCAAAGGTACTGAGAATAATAAGAAAACGAGGAGTAAGGACAATACTCGTGGTTCCGGATTGGCCAAGAAGAGCGTGGTACCCGGAACTTCAAGAGATGATCTCAGAGGACCCATGGCCTCTGCCGCTCAGACAGGACCTGCTGCAGCAGGGGCCCTGTCTGTTCCAAGACTTACCGCGGCTGCGTTTGACGGCATGGCGGTTGAACACCGGATCCTAAAGGAAAAGGGCATTCCGGAGGATGTCATTCCTACGCTGATTAAAGCCAGGAAAGATGTAACTGTAAAACATTATCACCGCATATGGCGGAAATATGTTGCTTGGTGTGAGGCCAATAAGGCCCCAACAGAGGAATTTCAGCTGGGTCGATTTCTGCACTTCCTACAGGCAGGAGTGTCTATGGGCCTAAAATTAGGCTCCATTAAGGTGCAGATATCGGCTCTGTCGATTTTCTTCCAAAAAGAACTAGCTTCACTACCTGAAGTTCAGACATTTGTAAAAGGAGTGCTGTATATTCAGCCCCCTTTTGTGCCTCCAGTGGCACCCTGGGATCTCAACGTGGTGTTGAATTTCCTAAAATCACATTGGTTTGAGCCACTAAAGACCGTGGATCTAAAATATCTCACGTGGAAAGTGGTCATGTTATTGGCCTTGGCTTCGGCCAGGCGTGTATCAGAATTGGCGGCTTTGTCATTTAAAAGCCCTTATCTGATTTTCCATATGGATA
The DNA here is from genome assembly GCF_028390025.1 of Pseudophryne corroboree. NCBI lineage: Eukaryota > Metazoa > Chordata > Amphibia > Anura > Myobatrachidae > Pseudophryne > Pseudophryne corroboree. The sequence goes on from NC_086448.1 coordinate 100,707,348, forward strand.
GGGCAGAATTGAGGACTCGTCCCCAGTTTCTCCCTAAGGTGGTATCAGCTTTTCACTTGAACCAACCTATTGTAGTGCCTGCGGCTACTAGCGACTTGGAGGATTCCAAGTTGCTGGACGTAGTCAGGGCCTTGAAAATTTATGTTTCCAGGACGGCTGGAGTCAGGAAAACTGACTCGCTATTTATCCTGTATGCACCCAACAAACTGGGTGCTCCTGCTTCTAAGCAGACTATTGCTCGCTGGATTTGTAGTACAATTCAGCTGGCGCATTCTGCGGTTGGACTGCCGCGTCCTAAATCAGTTAAAGCCCATTCTACAAGGAAGGTGGGCTCATCTTGGGCGGCTGCCCGAGGGGTCTCGGCTTTACAACTTTGCCGAGCTGCTACTTGGTCAGGGGCAAACACGTTTGCAAAATTCTACAAATTTGATACCCTGGCTGAGGAGGACCTTGAGTTCTCTCATTCGGTGCTGCAGAGTCATCCGCACTCTCCCGCCCGTTTGGGAGCTTTGGTATAATCCCCATGGTCCTTTCGGAGTTCCCAGCATCCACTAGGACGTTAGAGAAAATAAGATTTTACTCACCGGTAAATCTATTTCTCGTAGTCCGTAGTGGATGCTGGGCGCCCGTCCCAAGTGCGGATTGTCTGCAATAATTGTACATAGTTATTGTTCACTAACGGGTTATTGTTATGAGCCATGTGTTGAGAGGCTCAGTTATGTTTCATACTGTTAACTGGATATGGTATCACGTGTTATACGGTGTGATTGGTGTGGCTGGTATGAGTCTTACCCGGGATTCAAAATCCTTCCTTATTGTGTCAGCTCTTCCGGGCACAGTATCCTAACTGAGGCTTGGAGGAGGGTCATAGTGGGAGGAGCCAGTGCACACCAGGTAGTCTAAAAGCTTTCTTTTAGTTGTGCCCAGACTCCTGCGGAGCCGCTATTCCCCATGGTCCTTTCGGAGTTCCCAGCATCCACTACGGACTACGAGAAATAGATTTACCGGTGAGTAAAATCTTATTTTTTTGACAAAACGGCTATCAGCCTCCCATCCGCAGCCCTTGGATGGGGGGGACAGCCTCGGGCTTCACCCCTGGTCCTTATTTTTTTGACAAAACGGCTATCAGCCTCCCATCCGCAGCCCTTGGATGGGGGGGACAGCCTCGGGCTTCACCCCTGGTCCTTGGGTGGCTGGAGGGGGGGGACCCCTTGATTGAAGGGGTCCCCACTCCTCAAGGGTACCCCGGCCAGGGGTGACTAGTTGGTTATGTAATGCCAGGGCCGCAGGGACCTAGATAAAAGTGTCCCCCGGCTGTGGCATTATGTATCTGGCTAGTGGAGCCCGGTGCTGGTTTCAGAAATACGGGGGACCCCTACGCTTTTTGTCCCCCGTATTTTTGGAACCAGGACCAGGCGCAGAGCCCAGTGCTGGTTGTTTAAATATGGGGGAACCCCTGGCATTTTTTTACCCATATTTTTTCAACCAGGGCCGGCTCAAAGAGCCCGAGGCTGGTTTGGCTTAGGAGGGGGGACCCCACGCATTTTTTTTTTTTTAAAATAACACTTTCCCAACCCTACCCACTGAAAAACATGCACGGATCTCATGGATCCGTGCATGCCTATCCAAACACGGGATAAAAAAGCAGGTCTGTTTTTTTTTAGCACTTTTTCACGATTTGTATTTCAGCACGGCAGTGTTTGGCTATTGGGGGTCATACCGAGTTGTTCGCTCGTTATTTTTTTTTCGCAACGGAGCGGTTAGCCGCTTATGCGCATGCGCAATGTCCGCAGTGCGACTGCGCCAAGTAAATTTGCTATGCAGTTAGGTATTTTACTCACGGCATTACGAGGTTTTTTCTTCGTTCTGGTGATCGGAGTGTGATTGACAGGAAGTGGGTGTTTCTGGGCGGAAACTGTCCGTTTTATGGGAGTGTGTGAAAAAACACTACAGTTTCTGGGAAAAACGCGGGAGTGGCTGGAGAAACGGAGGAGTGTCTGGGCGAACGCTGGGTGTGTTTGTGACGTCAAACCAGGAACGACAAGCACTGAACTGATCGCACTGGCAGAGTAAGTTTCGAGCTACTCAGAAACTGCACAGAGAAGTCTTTTCGCAATATTGCAAATCTTTCGTTCGCAATTTTGATAAGCTAAGATTCACTCCCAGTATGCGGCGGCTTAGCGTGTGCAAAGCTGCTAAAAGCAGCTTGCGAGCGAACAACTCGGAATGACCACCATTGTCGGCATTGTTTGTGATTTGCACTTTTTAGTAAATGACCGATTTCTACCAAATTGCAGGCGTATTTGACCGATGGTGTATTGATTCGTAATTTTTTCCTAGGACTTCCAAAATATTACGATTGCCCTCATCACTGCCGAGATTTTTGCTTAGTAAATTCCCAAAATGACACTTTGAAGAAAAAACGTCATCTCGGTCAAAATCGGGACCTTAGTAAATATACCCCACTGTATCTGTGATAGCATATCTAGGCATTTATACATCACATAATCCATCTCTGGTAACACGGAAATAAGAGACCTCTGACAAACCTTCAGTTGTAGAAGACTTCCGTAAATGAATCCAGTACAGAATGTTAAGCAAGAGATGACAGTGATGGAATTATAGATCCGTACCCGAAAACAACTGGAAAGTCAGTTATGTTGAAGGATTATCATACCACTCATATTCATACAAAGGTTGTTATGAAAATGTATTTGTTTTAATCTCCTTTTCTCTAACGTCCTTGAGGATGCTGGGACTCCGTAAGGACCATGGGGAATAGACGGGCTCCGCAGGAGATAGGGCACTTTAAGAAAGCTTTGGACTCTGGGTGTGCACTGGCTCCTCCCTCTATGCCCCTTCTCCAGACCTCAGTTTTACACTGTACCCAGAGCAAGATGGGTGCACTGCAGAGAGCTCTCCAGAGTTCTCTGCCTAGAAGCATTTTTGTTTGGATTTTTTTCTACCTTTTACTACTTTTTCACAGGGAGCACTGCTGGCAACAGGCTCCCTGCATCGAGGGACTGAGGAGAGAGGAGCAGACCTTCTTGTCAAAGATAGGCTCTGCTTCCTCGGCTACTGGACACCATTAGCTCCAGAGGGGGTGAACGCAGGTTCTTACTGGGCGTCCACCCCCGGAGCCGCGCCGCCGTTCTCCTCACAGAGCTAGAAGTACAGAAGACAGAAGTCGTCAGGCGGCAAAAGCCTTCAGCTTCACTGAGGTAACGCACAGCACTGCAGCTGTGCGCCATTGCTCCAAACACACCTCACATACTCCGGTCACTGTAAGGGTGCAGGGCGCAGGGGGGGGGGGGGGGGCCTGGGCAGCAGATGGACCTCTGTTGGCAAAAGTACTCATATATACAGTATATATGTATGAGCCCCCGCCACAAAGATATGTATTTTAGCGAAACAGAAGCCCGCCGTCGAGGGGGCGGGGCTTCTCCCTCAGCACTCACCAGCGCCATTTTTTCTCCACAGCTCCGCTGAGAAGAAGCTCCCCAGGCTCTCCCCTGCAGTTCACAGTAGAAAAGGGTAAAAGGAGAGGGGGGGGCACATAATTAGGCGCTAAAAACACAATATACAGCAGCTACTGGGTTAACATTAAGTTACTGTGTTATTCCTGGGTTATATAGCGCTGGGGTGTGTGCTGGCATACTCTCTCTCTGTCTCACCAAAGGGCCTTGTGGGGGAACTGTCTTCAAAAAGGGCATTCCCTGTGTGTGTGGTGTGTCGGTACGCTTGTGTCGACATGTCTGATGAGGAAGGCTATGTGGAAGCAGAGCGGGATCAAATGAATGTGGTGTCTCCCGACACCTGATTGGATGGATATGTGGAAGGTTTTAAATGATAATGTTAATTCCTTACATAAAAGGTTGGAAAAAGCTGAAGCCTCAGGACAGTCAGGGTCCCAACCCATGCCTGATCCTATGTCGCAGAGGCCGACGGGGTCTCAGAAGCGCCCACTATCCCAAATTATTGACACGGATACCGACATGGATTCTGACTCCAGTGTCGATTACGATGATGCAAAGTTACAGCCAAGATTGGCTAAATCCATCCGTTATATGATTATAGCTATTAAGGATGTGTTGCACATCACAGAGGAAACCCCAGTCCCTGACAGGAGGGTACATATGTATGGGGAAAAGAAGCCGCAGGTAACTTTTCCCCCCTCACACGAGCTCAATGAGTTATGTGAAAAGGCTTGGGAATCTCCAGAAAAAAAACTGTAGATTTCCAAAAGGATTCTTATGGCGTATCCTTTCCCGCCAACGGACAGGTTACGCTGGGAATCCTCCCCTAGGGTGGACAAAGCTTTGACACGCTTATCCAAGAAGGTGGCCCTGCCGTCACAGGATACGGCTACTCTCAAAGATGCTGCGGATAGAAAACAGGAGGGTACCCTGAAGTCCATTTATACACATTCAGGTACCTTACTGAGGCCGGCAATCGCTGTCGGCCTGGGTGTGTAATGCTGTAGCAGCATGGACGGATACCTTATCTGAGGAACTTGATACCTTAGACAAGGATACTATATTAATGACCCTGGGGCATATTAAAGACGCTGTCCTTTATATGAGAGATGCTCAAAGAGACATTAGCCTACTAGGTTCTAGAATAAATGCTATGTCGATTTCTGCCAGAAGGGTCCTGTGGACTCGGCAATGGACAGGTGATGCCGACTCAAAAAGGCACATGGAGGTTTTACCTTACAAGGGTGAGGAATTGTTTGGGGAGGGTCTCTCGGACCTGGTCTCCACAGCTACGGCTGGAAAGTCAAATTTCTCTGACGTCCTAGTGGATGCTGGGGACTCCGTAAGGACCATGGGGGGATAGCGGCTCCGCAGGAGACTGGGCACAAAAGTAAAGCTTTAGAACTACCTGGTGTGCACTGGCTCCTCCCCCCATGACCCCCCTCCAAGCCTCAGTTAGATTTTTGTGCCCGAACGAGAAGGGTGCACACTAGGTGGCTCTCCTGAGCTGCTTAGTGAAAAGTTTAGTTTTAGGTTTTTTATGTTCAGTGAGACCTGCTGGCAACAGGCTCACTGCATCGAGGGACTAAGGGGAGAAGAAGCGAACTCACCTGAATGCAGAGTGGATTGGGCTTCTTAGGCTACTGGACATTAGCTCCAGAGGGACCGATCACAGGCCCAGCCATGGATAGGTCCCAGAGCCGCGCCGCCGGCCCCCTTACAGAGCCAGAAGACAGAAGAGGTCCGGAAAATCGGCGGCAGAAGACGTCCTGTCTTCAACAAGGTAGCGCACAGCACTGCAGCTGTGCGCCATTGCTCTCAGCACACTTCACACTCCGGTCACTGAGGGTGCAGGGCGCTGGGGGGGGGCGCCCTGAGACGCAATAAAAACACCTTGGATGGCAAAAAATGCATCACATATAGCTCCTGGGCTATATGGATGAATTTAACCCCTGCCAGAATACACAGAAAAACGGGAGATAAGGCCGCCGAGAAGGGGGCGGAGCCTATCTCCTCAGCACACTGGCGCCATTTTCCCTCACAGCTCCGTTGGAGGGAAGCTCCCTGGCTCTCCCCTGCAGTCACTACACTACAGAAAGGGTTAAAAAAGAGAGGGGGGCACTAATTACGCGCAGTATTAAAAATACAGCAGCTATAAGGGAAAAAACACTTATATAAGGTTATCCCTGTATATATATAGCGCTCTGGTGTGTGCTGGCAAACTCTCCCTCTGTCTCCCCAAAGGGCTAGTGGGGTCCTGTCCTCTATCAGAGCATTCCCTGTGTGTGTGCTGTGTGTCGGTACGTTTGTGTCGACATGTATGAGGAGAAAAATGATGTGGAGACGGAGCAGATTGCCTGTAATAGTGATGTCACCCCCTAGGGGGTCGACACCTGAGTGGATGAACTGCTGGAAGGAATTACGTGACAGTGTCAGCTCTGTATAAAAGACAGTGGTTGACATGAGACAGCCGGCTACTCAGCTTGTGCCTGTCCAGACGTCTCATAGGCCGTCAGGGGCTCTAAAGCGCCCGTTACCTCAGATGGCAGATATAGACGCCGACACGGATACTGACTCCAGTGTCGACGGTGAAGAGACAAATGTGACTTCCAGTAGGGCCACACGTTACATGATTGAGGCAATGAAAAATGTTTTACACATTTCTGATAATACGAGTACCACCAAAAAGGGGTATTATGTTCGGTGAGGAAAAACTACCTGTAGTTTTCCTGAATCTGAGAAATTAAATGAGGTGTGTGATGATGCGTGGGTTTCCCCCGATAACAACTGATAATTTCTAAAATGTTATTGGCATTATATCCTTTCCCGCCAGAGGTTAGGGTGCGTTGGGAAACACCCCCTAGGGTGGATAAAGCGCTCACACGCTTGTAAGAACAAGGGCTCTACCCTCTCCTGAGATGGCCGGCCTTAAGGATCTTGCTGATAGAAAGCAGGAGGGTATCCTTAAATGTATTTACACACATACTGGTGTTATACTGCGACCAGCAATCGCCTCAGCCTGGATGTGCAGTGCTGGGTTGGCGTGGTCGGATTCCCTGACTGAAAATATTGATACCCTAGATAGGGACAGTATATTATTGCCTATAGAGCATTTAAAAGATGCATTTCTATATATGCGTGATGCACAGCGGAATATTTGCCGACTGGCATCAAGTCTAAGTGCGTTGTCCATTTCTGCCAGTAGAGGGTTATGGACACGACAGTGGTCAGGTGATGCGGATTCCAAACGGCATTTGGAAGTATTGCCTTATTAAGGGGAGGAGTTATTTGGGGTCGGTCTTTCAGACCTGGTGGCCACGGCAACAGCTGGGAAATCCACGTTTGTTTGTACCCCAGGTCGCCTCTCAACATAAGAAGACGCCGTATTATCAGGCGCAGTCTTTTCGTGGGCAAGCGGGCAAAAGGTTCCTCATTTCTGCCCCGTGACAGAGGGAGAGGAAAAAGGCTGCAGAAATCAGCCAGTTCCCAGGAACAGAAGCCCTCTCCCGCCTCTGTCAAGCCCTCAGTATGACGCTGGGGCTTTACAAGCAGAATCAGGCACGGTGGGGGCCCGTCTCAATGAATTTCAGCGTGCAGTGGGCTCACTCGCAAGTAGACCCCTGGATCCTTCAGGTGATATCTCAGAGGTACAAATTGGAATTCGAGACGTCTCCCCCTCGCCGTTTCCTAAAGTCGGCTTTACCGATGTCTCCTTCTGACAGGGAGGCAGTTTTGGAAGCCATTCACAAGCTGTATTCCCAGCAGGTGATAATCAAGGTACCCCTCCTGCAACAGGGAACGGGGTATTATTCCACACTGTTGTGGTACCGAAGCCGGACGGCTCGGTGAGACCGATTCTAAATCTAAAATCTTGAACACTTACATACGGAGGTTCAAATTCAAGATTGAGTCACTCAGAGCAGTGATTGCGAACCTGGAAGAAGGGGACTACATGATGTCTCGGGACATCAAGGATGCTTACCTTCATGTCCCAATTTACCCTTCTCACCAAGGGTACCTCAGGTTTATGGTACAGAACTGTCACTATCAGTTTCAGACGCTGCCGTATGGATGGTCCACGGCACCCCGGGTCTTTACCAAGGTAATGGCCGAAATGATGATACTCCTTCGAAGGAAGGGAATTTTAGTTATCCCTTACTTGGACGATTCCCTGATAAGGGTAAGATCCAGGGAACAGTTGGAGGTCGGTGTAGCACTATCTCAGGTAGTGTTGCGGCAGCACGATTGGATTCTCAATATTCCAAAATCGCAGCTGATTCCGACGACTCGTCGTCTGTTCCTAGGGATGATCCTGGACACAGTCCAGAAAAAGGTGTTTCTCCCGGAGGAGAAAGTCAGGGAGTTATCTGAGCTAGTCGGGAACCTCCTATAACCGAGCCAAGTCTCAGTACATCAATGAAAGGGTTCTGGGAAAAATGGTGGCTTCCTACGAAGCAATCCCATTCAGCAGATTCCACGCAAGAACTTTCCAGTGGGACCTGCTGGACAAATGGTCCGGGTCGCATCTTCAGATGCATCAGCGGATAACCCTGTCACCAAGCACAAGGGTGTCTCTCCTGTGGTGGTTGCAGAGTGCTCATCATTCAGGACTGGGTCCTGGTGACCACGGATGCCAGCCTGCGAGGCTGGGGAGCAGTCACACAGGGAAGGAATTTCCAGAGCTTATGGTCAAGCCTGGAGACATCACTTCACATAAATATCCTGAAGCTAAGGGCCATTTATAATGCTCTAAGCTCAGCAAGACCTCTGCTTCAAGGTCACCCGGAGTTGATCCATTCGGACAACATCACGGCAGTCACCCACGTAAACAGACAGGGTGACACAAGAAGCAGGAGGGCAATGGCAGAAGCTGCAAGGATTCTTCGCTGGGCGGAGAATCATGTGATAGCACTGTCAGCAAGTGGGGACTTCACCCAGAAGTCTTCCACATGTTTATAAAACTCGACAAGTATTGTGCCGGGTCAAGGGACCCTCCGGCAATAGCTGTAGACGCTCTGGTAACACAGTGGGTGTACCAGTCAGTGTATGTGTTCCCTCCTCTGCCTCTCATACCCAAGGTACTGAGAATTATAAGATGGAGAGGAGTAAGCACTATATTCGGGCTCCGGATTGGCCAAGAAGGACTTGGTAACCGGAACTTCAAGAGATGCTCACGGAGGATCCGTGGCCTCTACCTCTAAGAAGGGACCTGCTCCAGCAAGGACCCTGTCTGTTCCAAGACTTACCGCGACTGCGTTTGACGGCATGGCGGTTGAACGCCGGATCCTGAAGGAGAAAGGCATTCCGGATTAAGTAATTCCTATCCTGATCAAAGCCAGGAAAGATATAACCGCAAAACATTATCACCGCATTTGGCGAAAATATGTTGCGTGGTGCGAGGCCAGTAAGGCCCCGACGGAGGAATTTTCAACTAGGTCGATTCCTACATTTCCTGCAAACAGGAGTGTCTATGGGCCTGAAATGGGGGTCCATTAAGGTTCAAATTTCGGCCCTGTCAATTTTCTTCCAAAAAGAACTAGCTTCAGTCCCTGAAGTTCAGACGTTTGTGAAAGGGGTACTGTATATACAGCCTCCTTTTGTGCCTCCAGTGGCACCTTGGGATCTAAATGTAGTTTTCTCTATCGTCCTAAGTGGATGCTGGGGTTCCTGAAAGGACCATGGGGAATAGCGGCTCCGCAGGAGACAGGGCACAAAAGTAAAGCTTTTACAGGTCAGGTGGTGTGTACTGGCTCCTCCCCCTATGACCCTCCTCCAGACTCCAGTTAGATTTTTGTGCCCGGACGAGAAGGGTGCAATTCTAGGTGGCTCTCATAAAGAGCTGCTTAGAGAGTTTAGCTTAGGTTTTTTATTTTACAGTGATTCCTGCTGGCAACAGGATCACTGCAACGAGGGACAGAGGGGAGAAGAAGTGAACTCACCTGCGTGCAGGATGGATTGGCTTCTTGGCTACTGGACATGAAGCTCCAGAGGGACGATCACAGGTACAGCCTGGATGGTCACCGGAGCCACGCCGCCGGCCCCCTCACAGATGCTGAAGCAAGAAGAGGTCCAGAATCGGCGGCTGAAGACTCCTGCAGTCTTCTTAAGGTAGCGCACAGCACTGCAGCTGTGCGCCATTTTCCTCTCAGCACACTTCACACGGCAGTCACTGAGGGTGCAGGGCGCTGGGGGGGGGCGCCCTGGGAGGCAAATGTAAACCTTTAAAAAGGCTAAAAATACCTCACATATAGCCCCAGAGGCTATATGGAGATATTTACCCCTGCCTAAATGTACTAAATAGCGGGAGACGAGCCCGCCGGAAAAGGGGCGGGGCCTATCTCCTCAGCACACGGCGCCATTTTCTGTCACAGCTCCGCTGGTCAGGAAGGCTCCCAGGTCTCTCCCCTGCACTGCACTACAGAAACAGGGTAAAACAGAGAGGGGGGGCAAAATAAATGGCAATATATTAATATAAAAGCAGCTATAAGGGAGCACTTAATCATAAGGCTATCCCTGTCATATATAGCGCTTTTTTGGTGTGTGCTGGCAGACTCTCCCTCTGTCTCCCCAAAGGGCTAGTGGGTCCTGTCTTCGTATAGAGCATTCCCTGTGTGTCTGCTGTGTGTCGGTACGTGTGTGTCGACATGTATGAGGACGTTATTGGTGTGGAGGCGGAGCAATTGCCAAATATGAGGATGTCACCTTCTAGGGGGTCGACACCAGAATGGATGCCTTTATTTGTGGAATTACGGGATAGCGTCAACTCGCTTAAGCAGTCGTTTGCCGACATGAGGCGGCCGGACACTCACTTAGTGCCTGTACAGGCGCCTCAAACACCGTCAGGGGCTGTAAAACGCCCCTTGCCTCAGTCGGTCGACACAGACCCAGACACAGGCACTGATTCCGGTAGTGAAGGTGACGAATCAACCGTATTTTCCAAAAGGGCCACACGTTATATGATTTTGGCAATAAAGGAGATGTTACATTTAGCTGATACTACAGGTACCACTAAACAGGGTATTATGTGGGGTGTGAAAAAACTACCAGTAGTTTTTACCGAATCAGAAGAATTAAATGACGTGTGTGATGAAGCGTGGGGTGCCCCGATAAAAAACTGCTAATTTCAAAGAAGTTATTGGCTTTATACCCTTTCCCGCCAGAGGTTAGGGAGCGCTGGGAAACACCTCCTAGGGTGGACAAAGCGCTAACACGCTTATCAAAACAAGTGGCGTTACCCTCTCCTGAGACGGCCGCACTTAAAGATCCATCAGATAGGAGGATGGAAAATATCCAAAAAGGTATATACACACATGCAGGTGTTATACTACGACCAGCTATTGCGACTGCCTGGATGTGCAGTGCTGGGGTAGTTTGGTCAGAGTCCCTGATCGAAAATATTGATACCCTGGACAGGGACAATATTTTACTGTCGTTAGAACAAATAAAGGATGCATTTCTTTATATGCGTGATGCACAGAGAGATATCTGCACACTGGCATCACGGGTAAGTGCTATGTCCATTTCGGCCAGAAGAGCTTTATGGACACGACAGTGGACAGGCGATGCGTAGAGGAGTTATTTGGGGTCGGTCTATCGGATTTGGTGGCCACGGCTACGGCCGGGAAATCCACCTTTTCTACCTCAAGTCACTCCCCAACAGAAAAAGGCACCGACCTTTCAACCGCAGCCTTTTCGTTCCTTTAAAAATAAGAGAGCAAAGGGCTATTCATATCTGCCACGAGGCAGAGGACGAGGGAAGAGACAGCAACAGGCAGCTCCTTCCCAGGAACAGAAGCACTCCCCGGCTTCTACAAAAGCCTCAGCATGACGCTGGGGCTTCGCAAGCGGACTCGGGGGCGGTAGGCGGTCGTCTCAAGAATTACAGCGCGCAGTGGGCTCACTCGCAGGTAAATCCCTGGATCCTGCAGATAATATCTCAGGGGTACAGTTTGAAATTAGAGACAGAGCCACCTCGCCGTTTCCTGAAGTCTGCTTTACCAACGTCCCCCTCAGAAAGGGAGACGGTTTTGGAAGCCATTCACAAGCTGTATTCTCAGCAGGTGATAGTCAAGGTACCTCTTCTACAGCAAGGGAAGGGGTATTATTCCACTCTTTTTGTGGTACCGAAGCCGGATGGCTCGGTAAGGCCTATTCTAAATCTGAAGTCATTGAACCTGTACATAAAGAAGTTCAAGTTCAAGATGGAGTCACTCAGAGCAGTGATAGCGAACCTGGAAGAAGGGGACTTTATGGTATCCTTGGACATCAAGGATGCGTATCTCCACGTTCCAATTACCCCTCACACCAGGGGTACCTCAGGTTCGTTGTACAAAACTGTCACTATCAGTTTCAGACGCTGCCGTTTGGTTTGTCCACGGCACCTCGGGTCTTTACAAAGGTAATGGCCGAGATAATATTTCTTCTTCGAAGAAAAGGCGTATTAATTATCCCATACTTGGACGATCTCCTAATAAGGGCAAGGTCCAGAGAACAGCTAGAGATGGGTTTAGCACTATCTCAAGAGGTGCTAAAGCAGCACGGATGGATTCTGAATATTCCAAAATCCCAATTAATGCCGACAACTCGTCTGCTGTTCCTGGGGATGATTCTGGACACAGTTCAGAAAAGGTTTTTCTTCCCGAAGAAAAAGCCAAGGAGTTATCTGACCTGGTCAGGAACCTCCTAAAACCAGGAAAGGTGTCTGTACATCAATGCACAAGAGTCCTGGGGAAAAATGGTAGCTTCTTACGAAGCAATCCCTTTCGGCAGATTCCATGCAAAGGGATCTGTTGGACAAATGGTCAGGGTCGCATCTTCAGATGCACCTGCGGATAACCCTGTCGCCGAGGACAAGGGTATCCCTTCTGTGGTGGTTGCAGGAGGCTCATCTATTGGAGGGCCGCAGATTCGGCATGCAGGATTGGATCCTGGTGACCACGGGTGCCAGCCAGAGAGGCTGGGGAGCAGTCACACAGGGAAGAAATTTCCAGGGAGTGTGGTCGAGCCTGAAAAAGTCTCTTCACATAAGCATTCTGGAACTAAGATCAATCTACAATGCTCTAAGCCAGGCGGAACCTCTGCTTCAAGGAAGACCGGTGTTGATCCAGTCGGACAACATCACGGCAGTCGCCCATGTAAACAGACAGGGCGGCACAAGAAGCAGGAGGGCAATGGCAGAAGCTGCCAGGATCCTTCGCTGGGCGGAGAATCACGTGATAGCACTGTCAGCAGTATTCATCCCGGGCGTGGACAACTGGGAAGCAGACTTCCTCAGCAGACACGACCTTCACCCGGGAGAGTGGAGACTTCATCCAGAAGTTTTCCACATGCTATTAAACCGTTGGGTAAAACCAATGGTGGACATGATGGCGTCTCGCCTCAACAAAACACTGGACAGGTATTGCGCCAGGTCAAGAGATCCGCAGGCAATAGTTGTGGACGCGCTGGTAACACCTTGGGTGTACCAGTCGGTATATGTGTTTCCTCCTCTGCCTCTCATACCAAAGGTATTGAGGATTATACGGCAAAGTGGAGTAAGACTAGTGGCTCCGGATTGGCCAAGAAGGACTTGGTACCCGGAACTTCAAGAGATGGTCACGGACGATCCGTGGCCTCTACTTCTGAGAAGGGACCTGCTTCAGCAGGGTACTTGTCTTTTTCAAGACTTACCGCGGCTGCGTTTGACGGCATGGCGTTTGAATGCCAGATCCTAAAAGGAAAAGGCATTCCAGAAGAAGTCATTCCTACCTTGATAAAGGCAAGGAAGGAAGTCACCGCGAAGCATTATCGCCGTATTTGGCAAAAATATGTTGCGTGGTGCGAGCAGCGGAGTGCTCCGATGGAGGAATTTCAACTGGGTCGTTTTTCTACATTTCCTGCAATCAGGATTGTCTATGGGTCTCAAATTGGGATCTATTAAGGTTCAAATTTCGGCCCTATCAATATTCTTCCAAAAAGAATTGGCCTCAGTCCCTGAGGTCCAGATTTTTATCAAAGGAGTACTGCATATACAGCCTCCTGTGGTGCCTAAGGTGGCACCGTGGGATCTAAATGTAGTTTTAGATTTCCTCAAATCAAATTGGTTTGAACCACTAAAGAAGGTGGATTTGAAATATCTCACATGGAAAGTGACTATGTTACTGGCCCTGGCTTCGGCCGGGAGAGTATCTGAACTGGCGGCTTTGTTTTATAAAAGCCTTATTTAATTTTCCATTCGACATAGGGCAGAGCTGCGGACGCGTTCGCATTTTCTCCCTAAGGTGGTATCAGCGTTTCACCTGAACCAGCCTATTGTAGTGCCTGCGGCTACAGACGACTTGAAGGACTCCAAGTTGTTGGACGTTGTCAGAGCCTTAAAAATATACATTTAAAGGACGGCTGGAGTCAGAAAATCTGACTCGCTGTTTATACTGTATGCACCCAACAAGTTGGGTGCACCTGCTTCTAAGCAGTCGATTGCTCGTTGGATTTGTAACAAAATTCAACTTGTACATTCTGTGGCAGGCCTGCCACAGCCTAAATCTGTTAAGGCCCATTCCGCAAGGAAGGTGGGCTCATCTTGGGCGGCTGCCCGAGGGGTCTCGGCATTACTACTCTGCCGAGCAGCTACGTGGTCAGGGGAGAACACGTTTGTAAATTTTTACAAATTTGATACCCTGGCAAAGGAGGACCTGGAGTTCTCTCATTCGGTGCTGCAGAGTCATCCGCACTCTCCCGCCCGTTTGGGAGCTTTGGTATAATCCCCATGGTCCTTTCAGGAACCCCAGCATCCACTTAGGACGATAGAGAAAATAAGAATTTACTTACCGATAATTCTATTTCTCGGAGTCCGTAGTGGATGCTGGGCGCCCATCCCAAGTGCGGATTATCTGCAATACTTGTACATAGTTATTGTTAACTAATTCGGGTTATTGTTTAGGAAGCCATCTTTCAGAGGCTCCTCTGTTATCATACTGTTAACTGGGTTTAGATCACAAGTTGTACGGTGTGATTGGTGTGGCTGGTATGAGTCTTACCCGGGATTCAAAATCCTCCCTTATTGTGTACGCTCGTCCGGGCACAGTACCTAACTGGAGTCTGGAGGAGGGTCATAGGGGGAGGAGCCAGTACACACCACCTGACCTGTAAAAGCTTTACTTTTGTGCCCTGTCTCCTGCGGAGCCGCTATTCCCCATGGTCCTTTCAGGAACCCCAGCATCCACTACGGACTCCGAGAAATAGAATTATCGGTAAGTAAATTCTTATTTTTGGGTTCCAAAAGTCACATTGGTTTGAACCACTTAAATATGTGGAGTTAAAATATCTCACATGGAAAGTGGTTATGCTGTTGGCCCTGGCCTGGGCCAGGTGCGTGTCAGAATTGGCGGCTTTATCCTGTAAAAGCCCTCATCTGATTTTCCATTCGGACAGGGCGGAATTGAGGACTTGTCCTCAGTTTCTCCCTAAGGTGGTTTTCAGCGTTTCACCTGAATCAACCTATTGTGGTGCCTGCGGCTACTAGGGACTTGGAGGACTCCAAGTTGCTAGACGTTGTCAGGGCCCTGGAAATATAGGTTTCCAGGACGGCTGGAGTCAGAAAATCTGACTCGTTGATTATTCTGTATGCACCCAACAAGCTGGGTGCTCCTGCTTCTAAGCAGACTATTGCTCGTTGGATTTGTAGTACAATTCAGCTTGCACATTCTGTGGCAGGCCTGCCACAGACAAAATCTGTAAAAGCCCATTCCACAAGGAAGGTGGGCTCATCTTGGGCGGCTGCCCGAGGGGTCTCGGCTTTACAACTTTGCCGAGCAGCTACTTGGTCAGGAGCAAATACGTTTGTAAAATTCTACAAATTTGATACCCTGGCTGAGGAGGACCTGGAGTTCTCTCATTTGGTGCTGCAGAGTCATCCGCACTCTCCCGCCCGTTTGGGAGCTTTGGTATAATCCCCATGGTCCTTACGGAGTCCCCAGCATCCACTAGGACGTCAGAGAAAATAAGAATTTACTTACCGATAATTCTATTTCTCATAGTCCGTAGTGGATGCTGGGCGCCCATCCCAAGTGCGGATTGTCTGCAATACTGGTACATAGTTATTGTTACCAAAAAAAAAAAAAAATCGGGTTATTGCTGTAGTGAGCCATCTTTTCTAGAGGCTCCTCTGTTATCATGCTGTTAACTGGGTTTAGATCACAAGTTATATAGTGTGATTGGTGTGGCTGGTATGAGTCTTACCCGGGATTCAAAATCCTTCCTTATTGTGTACGCTCGTCCGGGCACAGTGTCCTAACTGAGGCTTGGAGGGGGGTCATGGGGGGAGGAGCCAGTGCACACCAGGTAGTTCTAAAGCTTTACTTTTGTGCCCAGTCTCCTGCGGAGCCGCTATCCCCCCATGGTCCTTACGGAGTCCCTAGCATCCACTACGGACTATGAGAAATAGAATTATCGGTAAGTAAATTCTTATTTTTTTGCCATATGTTTCCTCACAGCCTAAGAAAGCACTGTATTACCGAATGCAGTCCTTTCGATCACAGAAAAACAAGAAAGTCCGAGGTGCGTCCTTTCTTGCCAGGGGCAGGGGCAGAGGAAAGAAGCTGCACAACACAGCTAGTTCCCAGGAACAGAAGACCTCCCCGGCTTCCACTAAATCCACCGCATGACGCTGGGGCTCCACAGGCGGAGCTAGGCCCGGTGGGAGCGCGTCTCCGAAATTTCAGCCACAAGTGGGTTCACTCCCAGTTGGATCCCTGGGCAATAGATATTGTGTCTCAGGGATACAAGCTGGAATTCGAGGAGATGCCCCCTCGCCGGTACCTCAAATCGGCCCTGCCAGCTTCCCCCTTAGAGAGGGAAATAGTGTTAACTGCAATTCATAAATTGTATCTTCAACAGGTGGTGGTCAAGGTTCCCCTCCTTCAACAAGGAAAGGGTTATTATTCGACCATGTTTGTAGTACCGAAACCGGACGGTTCGGTCAGACCCATATTGAATTTAAAATCCCTGAACATGTACCTGAAAAGGTTCCGGTTCAAGATGGAATCGCTGAGAGCGGTCATCGCAAGCCTGGAAGGGGGGGATTTTATGGTGTCTCTGGACATAAAGGATGCATACCTTCATGTCCCCATTTATCCACCTCATCAGGCGTACCTCAGATTTGTGGTACAGGATTGTCATTACCAATTTCAGACGTTGCCGTTTGGTCTCTCCACAGCTCCGAGAATATTTACCAAGGTAATGGCGGAAATGATGGTACTCCTGCGGAAGCAAGGGGTCACAATTATCCCATACTTGGACGATCTCCTCATAAAAGCGAGGTCAAGAGAGCAGTTGCTGATCAGCGAAGTTCTCTGGAAGTGTTGCGGCAACACGGCTGGATTCTAAATATTCCAAAGTCGCAGTTGATTCCTACGACTCGTCTGCCTTTCCTGGGCATGATTCTGGATACAGACCAGAAAAGGGTTTATCTCCCGATAGAGAAAGCTCAGGAACTCATGACACTGGTCAGGAACCTATTAAAACCAAAACAGGTGTCAGTGCATCACTGCACTCGAGTCCTGGGAAAGATGGTGGCATCATACGAGGCCATTCCCTTCGGCAGGTTCCATGCGAGGACCTTTCAATGGGACTTACTGGACAAATGGTCCGGATCACATCTTCAGATGCATCGGTTAATCACCCTATCCCCCAGGGCCAGGGTGTCTCTCCTGTGGTGGCTGCAGAGTGCTCACCTTCTCGAGGGCCACAGATTCGGCATTCAGGACTGGGTCCTGGTGACCACGGATGCAAGCCTCCGAGGGTGGGGAGCAGTCACACAGGGAAGAAATTTCCAGGGTCTGTGGTCAAGTCAGAAGACTTGCCTTCACATCAACATCCTGGAACTAAGGGCCATAAACAACGCCCTACGTCAAGCGGAGACCCTGCTTCGCGACCAACCGGTTCTGATTCAGTCAGACAACATCACCGCTGTGGCTCATGTAAACCGACAAGGCGGCACAAGGAGCAGGGTGGCAATGGCGGAAGCCACTAGAATTCTTCGCTGGGCGGAGAATCATGTAAGCGCACTGTCAGCAGTGTTCATCCCGGGAGTGGACAACTGGGAAGCAGACTTCCTCAGCAGGCACGACCTCCACCCGGGAGAGTGGGGACTTAGGCCCTCATTCCGAGTTGTTCGCTCGGAGATTTTCATCGCATCGCAGTGAGAATTCTCTTAGTGCGCATGCGCAATGTTCGCTCTGCGACTGCGCCAAGTAACTTTACTATGAAGAAAGTAAGTTTACTCACGGCTTTTTCATCGCTCCGACGTTCGCATTGTGATTGACAGGAAATGGGTGTTACTGGGCGGATGCACGGCGTTTTAGGGGCGTGTGGCTGAAAACGCTACCGTTTCCGGAAAAAACGCAGGAGTGGCCGGGGAAACGGTGGGTGTGCCTGGGCGAACGCTGGGTGTGTTTATGACGTCAGCCAGGAACGAAAAGCACTGAACTGATCGCACAGGCAGAGTAAGTCTGAAGCTACTCAAAAACTGCTAACTCGTTTGGGATCGCAATATTGCGCATACATCGGTCGCACATTTAAGAAGCTAAGATTCACTCCCAGTAGGCGGCGGCTTAGCGTGTGTAACTCTGCTACATTCGCCTTGCGAGCGAACAACTCGGAATGAGGGCCTTAATCAAGAAGTCTTCACGCAGATTGCAAGTCGGTGGAAACTGCCACAGGTGGACATGATGGCATCCCGCCTCAACAAAAAGCTACAGAGGTATTGCGCCAGGTCAAGAGACCCTCAGGCGATAGCTGTGGACGCCCTGGTGACACCGTGGGTGTTCCAGTCGGTCTATGTATTTCCTCCTCTTCCTCTCATACCCAAGGTGCTGAGAATCATAAGTAAAAGAGGAGTGAGAACAATACTCATTGTTCCGGATTGGCCAAGAAGGACTTGGTATCCAGATCTGCAAGAAATGCTCACAGAGGACCCGTGGCCTCTTCCTCTAAGACAGGACTTGCTGCAACAGGGGCCCTGTCTGTTCCAAGACTTACCGCGGCTGCGTTTGACGGCATGGCGGTTGAACGCCGGATCCTAGCAGAGACAGGCATTCCGGATGAGGTCATTCCTACGCTGATAATGGCTAGGAAGGACGTGACAGCTCAACATTATCACCGTATATGGCGAAAATATGTTGCTTGGTGTGAGTCCAGGAATGCCCCTACGGAGGAATTCCAGCTGGGCCGTTTCCTTCACTTCCTACAGTCAGGAGTGACTTTGGGCCTAAAATTGGGTTCCATTAAGGTCCAGATTTCGGCCCTATCCATTTTCTTTCAAAAAGAGCTGGCTTCTCTACCTGAAGTTCAGACGTTTGTAAAGGGAGTGCTGCATATTCAGCCCCCTTTTGTGCCTCCAGTGGCACCTTGGGATCTTAACGTGGTGTTGAGTTTCCTGAAATCCCACTGGTTTGAACCACTCAAAACGGTGGAATTGAAATATCTCACGTGGAAGGTGGTCATGCTACTAGCCTTGGCTTCGGCTAGGCGTGTGTCAGAATTGGCGGCTTTGTCACATAAAAGCCCCTATCTGGTTTTCCATGCGGATAGAGCAGAATTGAGGACCCGTCCACAATTCCTGCCGAAAGTGGTTTCATCTTTTCATATAAACCAACCTATTGTGGTGCCTGTGGCTACTACTGACTTGGAGGATTCCGAGTTGCTTGATGTGGTCAGGGCTTTGAAGGTTTATGTAGCCAGAACGGCTAGAGTCAGGAAAACAGACTCTTTGTTTATCCTGTATGCTTCCAACAAGCTTGGTGCGCCTGCTTCAAAGCAAACTATTGCTCGCTGGATCTGTAACACGATTCAGCAGGCTCATTCTGCAGCTGGATTGCCGCTGCCAAAATCAGTTAAGGCCCATTCCACTAGGAAGGTGGGCTCTTCTTGGGCGGCTGCCCGAGGGGTCTCGGCATTACAGCTGTGCCGAGCGGCTACTTGGTCAGGTTCAAACACTTTTGCAAGTGCGGACTTCTTCTGCAATACTTGTATATAGTTATTGCTGCAATAAGGGCTATGTTATTGTTGCATCAGGGTTGAACTGATGCTCTGTTGTTGTTCATACTGTTGACTGGGTAAGTTTATCACAAGTTATACGGTGTGACCGGTGTGGCTGGTATGAATCTTGCCCTGGATTATCAAAATCCTTTCCTGGTACTGTCAGCTCTTCCTGGCACAGTTTCTCTAACTGAGGTCTGGAGGAGGGACATAGAGGGAGGAGCCAGAGCACACCAGAATCTAAATTCTTTCTTAAAGTGCCCATGTCTCCTGCGGAGCCCGTCTATTCCCCATGGTCCTTACGGAGTCCCCAGCATCCACTACGGACTACGAGAAATAGATTTACCGGTAAGTAAAATCTTATTATAACACCATTCTCAGATGGCGTTATATAAGGTAAACCTTTTCTTAGCATGTTTCTGCTACAGGAATAGCATAAAATGTTAAGTGCTGTAGAAAGTAGCGGCTTGCTCTCTAAAATGCAGCGTTGTAGTAGTCGGGCATTATAGGAGATAATTGTGTTATCTTCTCAGTTAACCCTTTCCTAAATAGCTGGGATACTTAATGCGGAACCATTTGTGTTCACATGATTTGAATTATAATTTGCTTGCTGACTAGACCCTTAAATCTATGTGTGCATCGCCCATTATGACCCCATTGTATAAGACTGTGAAATGTTTCAGGCAGGAACCTCTTTCTGACTTTCTTCCCACTCCAGTGTAAACCCGGAGATATAGCTTTGCTTTAAGAACACTTAGGGGTAAATTACTAAGATGGGAGCTTTTTACAACTGGTGATGTTGCCTATAGCAATCAGTCAGACTCTACTTACCATTTATCTAGCTGCTTCTAGAAGATAATAGATAGAATCTGATTGGTTGCTATGAGCAACACCACTGGTTCTAAAAAACTTCCACCTTAGTAAATTTACCCCTTAGAATCATAGACAACTACTGTTCCCTGACTGATTTAATTTATTGCTTTCTTATTCTATATTTCTCGCCATTTAGTACGGCCAGAATAACCCAGTGCATCTGCAAACACCAAATAATTTGGCTGTCTAAATTCTAGGTCAACACTTTACTTTGGCTCCACTTTAGGTTTCCGCTAACATTTGCATGTCACGTCTCCGTCCTGATTACAGTTGCACAGTTCTGTCATTTCAGTCTTCCGCGTGTTTATTAAATGTTCCATGCAGACAAAACATGATTGTGCCAGGTTTAGGAAATCATTCAGTTTCAGTTGCAGTTTTGCTATTTTAGCAAAACTGTAACTGGCTGCGATCGCATGCTGGGGACCGACCAGCACAGGGCAAGGCTGCACAGCATGCAAACACCCTGCAGCGATTGCATCACTGATTTGTGGAAGCCCATCTGCCTCTGCTTCCAGGCTGTGAAGGCAGTCGCAGGGCAGCCATTTTTCGGGTCGCAGCAGCCGCGCGTGACGCCACGTGGCTGCCCTGAACCTGACCCCATTTTTTATAACACGCCCGCCCAACGGCGATTCGTCGCCGCGCCGCGAACGCCTCTGCCTATCAGTCAGGCAGAAGTGCTCGCATAAGTGAGATGCGGGTCCTGTGCGTGGCCATTGCGCACAAAATACGCATACTGAATCGGGGCGTCAAAGCGCCACCACCAGCTACTGACAAAGTGTCGCTCGTGTCTTCTTCTGGTATCTCAAAAACACAGTTGAGGCCGCTGAGACCAAAGGCACAGCACAGACCTGACTTGCATCCAACTCTGAATCAGGCCCTCTGTTACTAAAAAACTGAGAAACGTGTTTGGCTGTGAACGTGCGGTGCAACCGGCCCTGCATTGGTTGTAAAATGCATTTTTTGCAATTTACATTTGCCAATAGTCTTATGCTGCATACCATCTAAGGAGCTGCAAAGATCCCTCAGATCCATGCAGCAGCATTCTCTTATGTAAAAGTAAATAGATAATAAGGTTAAAAAACAGCGTGGGTGAGGGGGATCAGCAGGGATCTTTCACCAATGGAGAGGTAATACACAACTGATAACCTTCCAAGAGGCTTCTCGCAGCTTCCTCAACGTTCAGGGGTTATAATGTGCATCTAACTGCAGACGGGGCAACCAGGAGATATGACGATCTCCATTATACTGCTCATGCGCAATAGGGGGGGGGGTGCTCCATAGGGTACAAGGCCCTATGGGATAAATTTACAAAGATGGGAGTTCTATTTAAGATGAGATGTTGCCCGTAGCAACCAAACAGACTCTACTTCTCATTTATATAGCACCTTCTAGAGGATATACCTGGAATCTGATTGGTTGCTATGGTCAACATCCCATTTTAAATAGAACTCCCATCTTAGTAAATGTACCCCTATGTATGTAATGATAAAATTAAGGGTGAAGTCAAATACCGAACTCCTCCTACAGAACAGTTACGGTGCATATTCATTTATTGCACAGATTGTTTTTTATTATATACACAGTAGTACTTTACTGTTATCATACCCACAATCTGCAGTTAGACCATCCTATCAGGTTGCATATGCTGGGATGAAGGACCCTTGTATGGGGTGTAAGATTTTACAATCCATTCTGCACATCCGTAACACACATTGGGGTATATTTACTAAAATTCGTATTTTCCCGTTTGAGGTCAAAGTTCAATCACGAATGACATCGAAAGTGTAAAGTTGCAACTTTTTGAATTTATTACGACTAATTTACTAAGCTGCCGTATTCTGCATTTTCGGTTTTACCGATGTCGATGTCATTCGTTTTCTTTGGCAGTGTTTTACGTGAGTGACTTGTAAAACACTGCCGACTTTAATACAATGAATCTCGGCCGGATCTGAGAGATCCGTGCTGGGCTTCATTGTGCACCTTTGTAAAAAATGAAATCAGTGTTAAATTAAAAAAAAAAATTGCGTGAGGTCCCCCCTCCTAAGCCAAACCAGCCTCGGGCTCTTTGAGCCGGTCCTGGTTGCAAAAATATGGGGGGGGGGGAAATGTCAGGGGTTCCCCCATATTTAAACAACCAGCACCGGGCTCTGCGCCTGGTCCTGGTTCCAAAAATACGGGGGACAAAAAGCGTAGGGGTCCCCCGTATTTCTGAAACCAGCACCGGGCTCCACTAGCCAGATACATAATGCCACAGCCGGGGGACACTTTTATCTAGGTCCCTGCGGCCCTGGCATTACATAACCAACTAGTCACCCCTGGCCGGGGTACCCTGGAGGAGTGGGGACCCCTTCAATCAAGGGGTCCCCCCCCCTCCAGCCACCCAAGGACCAGGGGTGAAGCCCGAGGCTGTCCCCCCCATCCAAGGGCTGCGGATGGGAGGCTGATAGCTGTTTTGTCAAAAAATGAATATTGTTTTTAGTAGCAGTACTACAAGTCCCAGCAAGCCTCCCCCGCAAGCTGGTACTTGGAGAACCACAAGTACCAGCATGCGGAGGAAAACCGGGCCCGCTGGTACCTGTAGTACTACTACTAAAAAAATACCCCAATAAAAACATAAGACACACACCTTGAAAGTATAACTTTAATACATACATCCACACCTCCATATACACATACTTACCTATGTTCACACGAGGGTCGGTCCTCTTCTCCATGTAGAATCCATGGTGTACCTGTTGAAAAAATTATACTCACAAAATCCAGTGTAGATGGCTCCTCTTTTAATCCATTTGTAATCCAGGTACTTGGCAAAATAACAAAACGGACACCCGACCTCGCACTGAAATGGGCCCCATGTTTTCACATGGGACCCCTTTCCCTGAATGCCAGAAAGCCCCTCTGACTTATGTCTAAGACGGTTCCATCAGCCAATCAGGGAGCGCCACATTGTGGCACCCTCCTGATTGGCTGTGTGCTCCTGTACTGTATGACAGGCAGCACACGGCTGTGTTACAATGTAGCGCCTATGAGCTCCATTGTAACCAATGGTGGGAACTTTGTGGTCAGCGGTGAGGTGACTTTCGGTCAACCGCTGACCACAAAGTTCCCACCATTGGTTACAATGGAGCGCATAGGCGCTACATTGTAACACTGCCGTGTGCTGCCTGTCATACAGTACAGGAGCACACAGCCAATAAGGAGGGTGCCACAACGTGGCACTCCCTGATTGGCTGATGGATCCCTCTTAGACATAAGTCAGAGGGGGTTCCTGGCATTCGGGGAAAGGGGTCCCATGTGAAAACATGGGGCCCCTTTCAGTGCATGGTCGGGTGTCCGTTTTGTTATTTTGCCAAGTACCTGGATTACAAATGGATTAAAAGAGGAGCCATCTACACTGGATTTTGTGAGTATAATTTTTTTAACAGGTACACCATGGATTCTACATGGAGAAGAGGACCGACCCTCGTGTGAACATAGGTAAGTATGTGTATAAGGAGGTGTGGATGTATGTATTAAAGTTATACTTTCAAGGTGTGTGTCTTATGTTTTTATTGGGGTATTTTTTTAGTAGTAGTACTACAGGTACCAGCGGGCCCGGTTTTCCTCCGCATGCTGGTACTTGTGGTTCTCCAAGTACCAGCTTGCGGGGGAGGCTTGCTGGGACTTGTAGTACTGCTACTAAAAACAATATTCATTTTTTGACAAAACGGCTATCAGCCTCCCATCCGCAGCCCTTGGATGGGGGGGACAGCCTCGGGCTTCACCCCTGGTCCTTGGGTGGCTGGAGGGGGGGGACCCCTTGATTGAAGGGGTCCCCACTCCTCCAGGGTACCCCGGCCAGGGGTGACTAGTTGGTTATGTAATGCCAGGGCCGCAGGGACCTAGATAAAAGTGTCCCCCGGCTGTGGCATTATGTATCTGGCTAGTGGAGCCCGGTGCTGGTTTCAGAAATACGGGGGACCCCTACGCTTTTTGTCCCCCGTATTTTTGGAACCAGGACCAGGCGCAGAGCCCAGTGCTTGTTGTTTAAATATGGGGGAACCCCTGGCATTTTTTTACCCATATTTTTTCAACCAGGGCCGGCTCAAAGAGCCCGAGGCTGGTTTGGCTTAGGAGGGGGGACCCCACGCATTTAAAAAAAAAAAAAATAACACTTTCCCACCCCTTCCCACTGAAAAACATGCACAGATCTCATGGATCCGTGCATGCCTATCCAAACACGGGATAAAAAAGCAGGTCTGTTTTTTTTAGCACTTTTTCACGATTTGTATTTCAGCACGGCAGTGTTTGGCTATTGGGGGTCATTCCGAGTTGTTCGCTCGTTATTTTTTTTTCGCAACGGAGCGATTAGCCACTAATGCGCATGCGCAATGTCCGCAGTGCGACTGCGCCAAGTAAATTTGCTATGCAGTTAGGTATTTTACTCACGGCATTACGAGGTTTTTTCTTCGTTCTGGTGATCGGAGTGTGATTGACAGGAAGTGGGTGTTTCTGGGCGGAAACTGGCCGTTTTATGGGAGTGTGTGAAAAAACGCTACCGTTTCTGGGAAAAACGCGGGAGTGGCTGGAGAAACGGAGGAGTGTCTGGGCGAACGCTGGGTGTGTTTGTGACGTCAAACCAGGAACGACAAGCACTGAACTGATCGCACTGGCAGAGTAAGTTTCGAGCTACTCAGAAACTGCACAGAGAAGTCTTTTCGCAATATTGCGAATCTTTCGTTCGCAATTTTGATAAGCTAAGATTCACTCCCAGTAGGCGGCGGCTTAGCGTGTGCAAAGCTGCTAAAAGCAGCTTGCGAGCGAACAACTCGGAATGACCACCATTGTCGGCAGTGTTTGTGATTTGCACTTTTTAGTAAATGACCGATTTCTACCAAATTGCAGGCGTATTTGACCGATGGTGTATTGATTCGTAATTTTTTCCTAGGACTTCCAAAATATTACGATTGCCCTCATCACTGCCGAGATTTTTGCTTAGTAAATTCCCGAAATGACACTTTGAAGAAAAAACGTCATCTCGGTCAAAATCGGGACCTTAGTAAATATACCCCACTGTATCTGTGATAGCATATCTAGGCATTTATACATCACATAATCCATCTCTGGTAACACGGAAATAAGAGACCTCTGACAAACCTTCAGTTGTAGAAGACTTCCGTAAATGAATCCAGTACAGAATGTTAAGCAAGAGATGACAGTGATGGAATTATAGATCCGTACCCGAAAACAACTGGAAAGTCAGTTATGTTGAAGGATTATCATACCACTCATATTCATACAAAGGTTGTTATGAAAATGTATTTGTTTTAATCTCCTTTTCTCTAACGTCCTTGAGGATGCTGGGACTCCGTAAGGACCATGGGGAATAGACGGGCTCCGCAGGAGATAGGGCACTTTAAGAAAGCTTTGGACTCTGGGTGTGCACTGGCTCCTCCCTCTATGCCCCTCCTCCAGACCTCAGTTTTACACTGTACCCAGAGCAAGATGGGTGCACTGCAGAGAGCTCTCCAGAGTTCTCTGCCTAGAAGCATTTTTGTTTGGATTTTTTTCTACCTTTTACTACTTTTTCACAGGGAGCACTGCTGGCAACAGGCTTCCTGCATCGAGGGACTGAGGAGAGAGGAGCAGACCTTCTTGTCAAAGATAGGCTCTGCTTCCTCGGCTACTGGACACCATTAGCTCCAGAGGGGGTGAACGCAGGTTCTTACTGGGCGTCCACCCCCGGAGCCGCGCCGCCGTTCTCCTCACAGAGCTAGAAGTACAGAAGACAGAAGTCGTCAGGCGGCAAAAGCCTTCAGCTTCACTGAGGTAACGCACAGCACTGCAGCTGTGCGCCATTGCTCCAAACACACCTCACATACTCCGGTCACTGTAAGGGTGCAGGGCGCAGGGGGGGGGGGGGGGCCCTGGGCAGCAGATGGACCTCTGTTGGCAAAAGTACTCATATATACAGTTGGGCACTGTATATATGTATGAGCCCCGCCACAAAGATATGTATTTTAGAGAAACAGAAGCCCGCCGTCGAGGGGGCGGGGCTTCTCCCTCAGCACTCACCAGCGCCATTTTTTCTCCACAGCTCCGCTGACAAGAAGCTCCCCAGGCTCTCCCCTGCAGTTCACGGTAGAAAAGGGTAAAAGGAGAGGGGGGGCACATAATTAGGCGCTAAAAACACAATATACAGCAGCTACTGGGTTAACATTAAGTTACTGTGTTATTCCTCCTGGGTTATATAGCGATGGGGTGTGTGCTGGGATACTCTCTCTCTGTCTCACCAAAGGGCCTTGTGGGGGAACTGTCTTCAAAAAGGGCATTCCTTGTGTGTGTGGTGTGTCGGTACGTTTGTGTCGATATGTCTGATGAGGAAGGCTATGTGGAAGCAGAGCGGGATCAAATGAATGTGGTGTCTCTGCCGACGGCACCGACACCTGATTGGATGGATATGTGGAAGGTTTTAAATGATAATGTTAATTCCTTACATAAAAGGTTGGAAAAAGCTGAAGCCTCAGGACAGTCAGGGTCCCAACCCATGCCTGATCCTATGTCGCAGAGGCCGACGGGGTCTC
Organism: Pseudophryne corroboree; assembly: GCF_028390025.1. NCBI lineage: Eukaryota > Metazoa > Chordata > Amphibia > Anura > Myobatrachidae > Pseudophryne > Pseudophryne corroboree. The sequence continues at coordinate 100,734,274 of NC_086448.1, forward strand.
AGAAGCGCCCACTATCCCAAATTATTGACACGGATACCGACATGGATTCTGACTCCAGTGTCGATTACGATGATGCAAAGTTACAGCCAAAATTGGCTAAATCCATCCGTTATATGATTATAGCTATTAAGGATGTGTTGCACATCACAGAGGAAACCCCAGTCCCTGACAGGAGGGTACATATGTATGGGGAAAAGAAGCCGCAGGTAACTTTTCCCCCCTCACACGAGCTCAATGAGTTATGTGAAAAGGCTTGGGAATCTCCAGATAAAAAACTGTAGATTTCCAAAAGGATTCTTATGGCGTATCCTTTCCCGCCAACGGACAGGTTACGCTGGGAATCCTCCCCTAGGGTGGACAAAGCTTTGACACGCTTATCCAAGAAGGTGGCCCTGCCATCACAGGATACGGCTACTCTCAAAGATGCTGCGGATAGAAAACAGGAGGGTACCCTGAAGTCCATTTATACACATTCAGGTACCTTACTGAGGCCGGCAATCGCTGTCGGCCTGGGTGTGTAATGCTGTAGCAGCATGGACGGATACCTTATCTGAGGAACTTGATACCTTAGACAAGGATACTATATTAATGACCCTGGGGCATATTAAAGACGCTGTCCTTTATATGAGAGATGCTCAAAGAGACATTAGCCTACTAGGTTCTAGAATAAATGCTATGTCGATTTCTGCCAGAAGGGTCCTGTGGACTCGGCAATGGACAGGTGATGCCGACTCAAAAAGGCACATGGAGGTTTTACCTTACAAGGGTGAGGAATTGTTTGGGGAGGGTCTCTCGGACCTGGTCTCCACAGCTACGGCTGGAAAGTCAAATTTTTTGCCATATATTTCCTCACAGCCTAAGAAAGCACCGTATTACCGAATGCAGTCCTTTCGATCACAGAAAAACAAGAAAGTCCGAGGTGCGTCCTTTCTTGCCAGGGGCAGGGGCAGAGGAAAGAAGCTGCACAACACAGCTAGTTCCCAGGAACAGAAGTCCTCCGCGGCTTCCACTAAATCCACCGCATGACGCTTGGGCTCCACAGGCGGAGCTAGGCCCGGTGGGAGCGAGGAGATGCCCCCTCGCCGGTACCTCAAATCGGCCCTGCCAGCTTCCCCCTTAGAGAGGGAAATAGTGTTAACTGCAATTCACAAATTGTATCTTCAACAGGTGGTGGTCAAGGTTCCCCTCCTTCAACAAGGAAAGGGTTATTATTCGACCATGTTTGTAGTACCGAAACCGGAGGGTTCGGTCAGACCCATATTGAATTTAGAATCCCTGAACATGTACCTGAAAAGGTTCCGGTTCAAGATGGAATCGCTGAGAGCGGTCATCGCAAGCCTGGAAGGGGGGGATTTTATGGTGTCTCCGGACATAAAGGATGCATACCTTCATGTCCCCATTTATCCACCTCATCAGGCGTACCTCAGATTTGTGGTACAGGATTGTCATTACCAATTTCAGACGTTGCCGTTTGGTCTCTCCACAGCTCCGAGAATATTTACCAAGGTAATGGCGGAAATGATGGTACTCCTGCGGAAGCAAGGGGTCACAATTATCCCATACTTGGACGATCTCCTCATAAAAGCGAGGTCAAGAGAGCAGTTGTGATCAGCGAAGTTCTCTGGAAGTGTTACGGCAACACGGCTGGATTCTAAATATTCCAAAGTCGCAGTTGATTCCTACGACTCGTCTGCCTTTCCTGGGCATGATTCTGGACACAGACCAGAAAAGGGTTTATCTCCCGATAGAGAAAGCTCAGGAACTCATGACACTGGTCAGGAACCTATTAAAACCAAAACAGGTGTCAGTGCATCACTGCACTCGAGTCCTGGGAAAGATGGTGGCATCATACGAGGCCATTCCCTTCGGCAGGTTCCATGCGAGGACCTTTCAATGGGACTTACTGGACAAATGGTCCGGATCACATCTTCAGATGCATCGGTTAATCACCCTATCCCCCAGGGCCAGGGTGTCTCTCCTGTGGTGGCTGCAGAGTGCTCACCTTCTCGAGGGCCACAGATTCGGCATTCAGGACTGGGTCCTGGTGACCACGGATGCAAGCCTTCCGAGGGTTGGGAGCAGTCACACAGGGAAGAAATTTCCAGGGTCTGTGGTCAAGTCAGGAGACTTGCCTTCACATCAACATCCTGGAACTAAGGGTTATATACAACGCCCTACGTCAAGCGGAGACCCTGCTTCGCGACCAACCGGTTCTGATTCAGTCAGACAACATCACCGCTGTGGCTCATGTAAACCGACAAGGCGGCACAAGGAGCAGGGTGGCAATGGCGGAAGCCACTAGAATTCTTCGCTGGGCGGAGAATCATGTAAGCGCACTGTCAGCAGTGTTCATCCCGGGAGTGGACAACTGGGAAGCAGACTTCCTCAGCAGGCACGACCTCCACCCGGGAGAGTGGGGACTTCATCAAGAAGTCTTCACGCAGATTGCAAGTCGGTGGAAACTGCCACAGGTGGACATGATGGCATCCCGCCTCAACAAAAAGCTACAGAGGTATTGCGCCAGGTCAAGAGACCCTCAGACGATAGCTGTGGACGCCCTGGTGACACCGTGGGTGTTCCAGTCGGTCTATGTATTTCCTCCTCTTCCTCTCATACCCAAGGTGCTGAGAATCATAAGAAAAAGAGGAGTGAGAACAATACTCATTGTTCCGGATTGGCCAAGAAGGACTTGGTATCCAGATCTGCAAGAAATGCTCACAGAGGACCCGTGGCCTCTTCCTCTAAGACAGGACTTGTTGCAACAGGGGCCCTGTCTGTTCCAAGACTTACCGCGGCTGCGTTTGACGGCATGGCGGTTGAACGCCGGATCCTAGCAGAGAAAGGCATTCCGGATGAGGTCATTCCTACGCTGATAATGGCTAGGAAGGAAGTGACAGCTCAACATTATCACCGTATATGGCGAAAATATGTTGCTTGGTATGAGGCCAGGAATGCCCCTACGGAGGAATTCCAGCTGGGCCATTTCCTTCACTTCCTACAGTCAGGAGTGACTTTGGGCCTAAAATTGGGTTCCATTAAGGTCCAGATTTCGGCCCTATCCATTTTCTTTCAAAAAGAGCTGGCTTCTCTACCTGAAGTTCAGACGTTTGTAAAGGGAGTGCTGCATATTAAGCCCCCTTTTGTGCCTCCAGTGGCACCTTGGGATCTTAACGTGGTGTTGAGTTTCCTGAAATCCCACTGGTTTGAACCACTCAAAACGGTGGAATTGAAATATCTCACGTGGAAGGTGGTCATGCTACTAGCCTTGGCTTCGGCTAGGCGTGTGTCAGAATTGGCGGCTTTGTCACATAAAAGCCCCTATCTGGTTTTCCATGCGGATAGAGCAGAATTGAGGACCCGTCCACAATTCCTGCCGAAAGTGGTTTCATCTTTTCATATAAACCAACCTATTGTGGTGCCTGTGGCTACTACTGACTTGGAGGATTCCGAGTTGCTTGATGTGGTCAGGGCTTTGAAGGTTTATGTAGCCAGAACGGCTAGAGTCAGGAAAACAGACTCTTTGTTTATCCTGTATGCTTCCAACAAGCTTGGTGCGCCTGCTTCAAAGCAAACTATTGCTCGCTGGATCTGTAACATGATTCAGCAGGCTCATTCTGCGGCTGGATTGCCGCTGCCAAAATCAGTTAAGGCCCATTCCACTAGGAAGGTGGGCTCTTCTTGGGCGGCTGCCCGAGGGGTCTCGGCATTACAGCTGTGCCGAGCGGCTACTTGGTCAGGTTCAAACACTTTTGCAAGTGCGGACTTCTTCTGCAATACTTGTATATAGTTATTGCTGCAATAAGGGCTATGTTATTGTTGCATCAGGGTTGAACTGATGCTCTGTTGTTGTTCATACTGTTGACTGGGTAAGTTTATCACAAGTTATACGGTGTGATCGGTGTGGCTGGTATGAATCTTGCCCTGGATTATCAAAATCCTTTCCTGGTACTGTCAGCTCTTCCTGGCACAGTTTCTCTAACTGAGGTCTGGAGGAGGGACATAGAGGGAGGAGCCAGAGCACACCAGAATCTAAATTCTTTCTTAAAGTGCCCATGTCTCCTGCGGAGCCCGTCTATTCCCCATGGTCCTTACGGAGTCCCCAGCATCCACTACGGACTACGAGAAATAGATTTACCGGTAAGTAAAATCTTATTATAACACCATTCTCAGATGGCGTTATATAAGGTAAACCTTTTCTTAGCATGTTTCTGCTACAGGAATAGCATAAAATGTTAAGTGCTGTAGAAAGTAGCGGCTTGCTCTCTAAAATGCAGCGTTGTAGTAGTCGGGCATTATAGGAGATAATTGTGTTATCTTCTCAGTTAACCCTTTCCTAAATAGCTGGGATACTTAATGCGGAACCATTTGTGTTCACATGATTTGAATTATAATTTGCTTGCTGACTAGACCCTTAAATCTATGTGTGCATCGCCCATTATGACCCCATTGTATAAGACTGTGAAATGTTTCAGGCAGGAACCTCTTTCTGACTTTCTTCCCACTCCAGTGTAAACCCGGAGATATAGCTTTGCTTTAAGAACACTTAGGGGTAAATTACTAAGATGGGAGCTTTTTACAACTGGTGATGTTGCCTATAGCAATCAGTCAGACTCTACTTACCATTTATCTAGCTGCTTCTAGAAGATAATAGATAGAATCTGATTGGTTGCTATGAGCAACACCACTGGTTCTAAAAAACTTCCACCTTAGTAAATGTACCCCTTAGAATCATAGACAACTACTGTTCCCTGACTGATTTAATTTATTGCTTTCTTATTCTATATTTCTCGCCATTTAGTACGGCCAGAATAACCCAGTGCATCTGCAAACACCAAATAATTTGGCTGTCTAAATTCTAGGTCAACACTTTACTTTGGCTCCACTTTAGGTTTCCGCTAACATTTGCATGTCACGTCTCCGTCCTGATTACAGTTGCACAGTTCTGTCATTTCAGTCTTCCGCGTGTTTATTAAGTGTTTATTAAATGTTCCATGCAGACAAAACATGATTGTGCCAGGTTTAGGAAATCATTCAGTTTCAGTTGCAGTTTTGCTATTTTACCAAAACTGTAACTGGCTGCGATCGCATGCTGGGGACCGACCAGCACAGGGCAAGGCTGCACAGCATGCAAACACCCTGCAGCGATTGCATCACTGATTTGTGGAAGCCCATCTGCCTCTGCTTCCAGGCTGTGAAGGCAGTCGCAGGGCAGCCATTTTTTGGGTCGCAGCAGCCGCGCGTGACGTCACGTGGCTGCCCCGAACCTGACCCCATTTTTTATAACACGCCCGCCCAACGGCGAGTCGTCGCCGCGCCGCGAACGCCTCTGCCTATCAGTCAGGCAGAAGTGTTCGCATAAGTGAGATGCGGGTCCTGTGCGTGGCCATTGCGCACAAAATACGCATACTGAATCGGGGCGTCAAAGCGCCACCACCAGCTACTGACAAAGTGTCGCTCGTGTCTTCTTCTGGTATCTCAAAAACACAGTTGAGACCAAAGGCACAGCACAGACCTGACTTGCATCCAACTCTGAATCAGGCCCTCTGTTACTAAAAAACTGAGAAACGTGTTTGGCTGTGAACGTGCGGTGCAACCGGCCCTGCATTGGTTGTAAAATGCATTTTTTGCAATTTACATTTGCCAATAGTCTTATGCTGCATACCATCTAAGGAGCTGCAAAGATCCCTCAGATCCATGCAGCAGCATTCTCTTATGTAAAAGTAAATAGATAATAAGGTTAAAAAACAGCGTGGGTGAGGGGGATCAGCAGGGATCTTTCACCAATGGAGAGGTAATACACAACTGATAACCTTCCAAGAGGCTTCTCGCAGCTTCCTCAACGTTCAGGGGTTATAATGTGCATCTAACTGCAGACGGGGCAACCAGGAGATATGACGATCTCCATTATACTGCTCATGCGCAATAGGGGGGGGGGGGGGTGCTCCATAGGGTACAAGGCCCTATGGGATAAATTTACAATGATGGGAGTTCTATTTAAGATGAGATGTTGCCCGTAGCAACCAATCAGATTCTACTTCTCATTTATATAGCACCTTCTAGAGGATATACCTGGAATCTGATTGGTTGCTATGGTCAACATCCCATTTTAAATAGAACTCCCATCTTAGTAAATGTACCCCTATGTATGTAATGATAAAATTAAGGGTGAAGTCAAATACCGAACTCCTCCTACAGAACAGTTACGGTGCATATTCATTTATTGCACAGATTGTTTTTTATTATATAAACTGTAGTACTTTACTGTTATCATACCCACAATCTGCAGTTAGACCATCCTATCAGGTTGCATATGCTGGGATGAAGGACTCTTGTATGGGGTGTAAGATTTTACAATCCATTCTGCACATCCGTAACACACATTGTATCTGTGATAGCATATCTAGGCATTTATACATCACATAATCCATCTCTGGTAACACGGAAATAAGAGACCTCTGACAAACCTTCAGTTGTAGAAGACTTCCGTAAATGAATCCAGTACAGAATGTTAAGCAAGAGATGACAGTGATGGAATTATAGATCCATACCCGAAAACAACTGGAAAGTCAGTTATGTTGAAGGATTATCATACCACTCATATTCATACAAAGGTTGTTATGAAAATGTATTTGTTTTAATCTCCTTTTCTCTAACGTCCTTGAGGATGCTGGGACTCCGTAAGGACCATGGGGAATAGACGGGCTCCGCAGGAGATAGGGCACTTTAAGAAAGCTTTGGACTCTGGGTGTGCACTGGCTCCTCCCTCTATGCCCCTCCTCCAGACCTCAGTTTTACACTGTACCCAGAGTTCTCTGCCTAGAAGCATTTTTGTTTGGATTTTTTTCTACCTTTTACTACTTTTTCACAGGGAGCACTGCTGGCAACAGGCTCCCTGCATCGAGGGACTGAGGAGAGAGGAGCAGACCTTCTTGTCAAAGATAGGCTCTGCTTCCTCGGCTACTGGACACCTTTAGCTCCAGAGGGGGTGAACGCAGGTTCTTACTGGGTGTCCACCCCCGGAGCCGCGCCGCCGTTCTCCTCACAGAGCTAGAAGTACAGAAGACAGAAGTCGTCAGGCGGCAGAAGCCTTCAGCTTCACTGAGGTAACGCACAGCACTGCAGCTGTGCGTCATTGCTCCCATACACCTCACTTACTCCGGTCACTGTAAGGGTGCAGGGCGCAGGGGGGGCGCCCTGGGCAGCAATATAAACCTCTGCATGGCAAAAAGACTATATACATGTACAGGTGGGCTCTGTACATGTATATAAAAGAGCCCCCGCCATATTTTACTAAGTTTGAGCGGGACAGAAGCCCGCCGCCGAGGGGGCGGAGCTTCTCCCTCAGCACTCACCAGCGCCATTTTCTCTCCACAGCACTGCTGAGAGGAAGCTCCCCGGACTCTCCCCTGCTTACACACGGTGAAAGGGTGCTTAAAAGAGAGGGGGGGGGCACATAATTGGCGGTTTACATATTATACAGCGCTGCTGGGGAAAAACATTTTGTGTTGGTCTCCAGGGTCATTGCGCTGGGGTGTGTGCTGGCATACTCTCTCTCTGTCTCTCCAAAGGGCCTTAACAGGGATACTGTCTTCAGGAAAGGGGTTCCCTGTGTGTGTGGGAAGTGTGTCGGTACGCGTGTGTTGACATGTTTGACGAGGAAGGCTCGCTTAATGTGGAGGGGGAGTGCTTGAATGTCAGGTCGCCGTCTGCAACGCCGACACCGGAATGGGTGGATATGCTGAATGTCTTGAATGCAAATGTCAATCTATTGCATAAAAGGTTAGACAAGGCAGAAGCTAGGGATCAGTCAGGTAGCCAGTCCATGCCTGTCCCTGGGGCACCAGGTCCTTCGGGGTCTCAGAAGCGCACCATATCCCAGATCGATGACACAGATACCGACACAGATACTGACTCTAGTGTCGACTATGAAGATGCAAAATTACAGCCGAAGGTGGCAAAGGGTATACGGTACATGATTATTGCCATTAAATAGGTTTTGCATATTACTGAGGAACCCCCTGTCCCTGACACGAGGGTACACATGTATAAAGGGAAAAAGCCTGAAGTCACTTTTCCATCCTCATTTGAATTAAGTGACTTGTGCGAAAAGGCTTGGGAATCTCCGGATAGGAGACCACAAGTTCCCAAAAGGATTCTCATGGCGTATCCTTTTCCACAAACTGATAGGATACGCTGACACGTTTGTCCAAAAAGGTGGCACTGCCTTCTCAGGATACGGCTTCCCTCAAGGAACCTGCTGATCGCAGGCAGGAAATTACCTTAAAGCACATTTACAATCATTCCGGTACTATTGCTCGACCGGCTATGCCATCGGCCTGGGTTTGTAGTGCGGTTGTGGCATGGGCAGATTCCTTATCTACGGAAATTGACACCTTAGATAGGGATGCCATTCATATGACCATAGAGCATATCAGAGATGCTGCCTTGTATATGAGGGATGCTCAGAGAGACATTTGTTTATTAAGCTCCAGAATAAATGCTATGTCTATTTCTGCTAGGCGGCTCTTGTGGACCCGACAGTGGACGGGAGATGCCGATTCAAAGCGGCATATGGAGTCCTTGCCTTACAAAGGCATGGAGTTGTTTGGAGACGGCCTCTCGGATCTTGTCTCTACGGCTACGGCTGGTAAGTCAAATTTCTTACCTTATGTCCCCCCGCAGCATACAAAAAAGGCACCTCATTATCAAATGCAGCCCTTTCGTTCCAATAAAAACAAGAAGTTACGGGGATCATCCTTTGTTGCCAGAGGGAAAGGCAGGGGAAAAAAGCTGCACGCAGCTAGTTCCCAAGAACAGAAGTCCTCCCCTGCGTCTGCAAAGTCCACCGCATGACGCTGGGGCTTCCCGAGGGGAGGCAGATCTGGTGGGGGCTCGTCTTCGGTTTTTCAGTCACGTCTGGGTTCACTCGCAGGTGGATCCCTGGGCGTTAGAGATTGTTTCTCAGGGATACAGGCTGGAATTCGAAGACTTGCCTCCTCGCCGATTTTTCAAATCGGCTCTGCCGGCTTCCCCGTCAGAGAGGGAGCTAGTGTTGGCAGCAATCCAAAAATTGTGTATTCAACAGGTGATTGTCACAGTTCCTCATCTCCAGCAAGGAGAGGGATATTACTCAACCCTGTTTGTGGTCCCGAAACCGGACAGTTCGGTCAGACCCATTTTAAACCTGAAATCTCTGAACCTGTACTTGAAGAGGTTCAAGTTCAAAATGGAATCACTCAGGGCGGTCATCGCCAGCCTGGAGGGGGGGGATTGGATGGTGTCCCTGGACATAAAGGATGCTTACCTTCATGTTCCGATATTCCCCCCGCATCAGGCGTTCCTGAGATTTGCAGTGCAGGACTGTCACTACCAATTTCAGACGTTGCCGTTTGGGCTTTCCACGGCCCCGAGAATTTTCACCAAGGTAATGGCGGAAATGATGGTGCTCCTGCGCAGGCAGGGGGTCACAATTATCCCATACTTGGACGATCTCCTCATAAAAGCGAGATCTCGGGAGAGGTTGCTGGACAGCGTGTCCCTGTCCATGAAGACGTTGCAGATACACGGCTGGATTCTCAATATACCGAAGTCCCAGCTAGTCCCTACAACGCGTCTGACCTTTTTGGGACTGATTCTAGACACAGACCAGAAAAAGGTTTTTCTTCCGATCGAAAAGGTTCAGGAACTCATAGCCATGGTCAGGAACCTATTAAAACCAAAAAAGGTTTCAGTGCATCAGTGCACGCTGGTCCTGGGGAAGATGGTGGCTTCCTACGAGGCCATCCCTTTCGGCAGGTTCCATGCGAGGACTTTCAATGGGACATCTTGGACAAGTGGTCCGGGTCCCATTTACAAATGCATCAAAGGATCACCCTGTCTCCCAGGACCAGGGTATCTCTCCTGTGGTGGCTGAACAGTGCTCACCTACTAGAAGGTCGCAGGTTCGGCATTCAGGACTGGGTCCTGGTGACGACGGACGCAAGCCTCCGAGGCTGGGGAGCAGTGACACTGGGAAGAAATTTCCAAGGTCTCTGGTCAGGCCTAGAGTCTTGTCTCCACATCAACTTCCTGGAGTTGAGGGCCATATACAACGCCCTGCGTCAAGCGGAGGAATTGCTTTGGAGAAAACCGGTTCTGATTCAGTCAGACAATGTCACGGCAGTGGCTCATATAAACCGCCAAGGCGGAACAAGGAGCAGAATGGCCATGGCAGAAGCGACCAGGATTCTACGCTGGGCGGAAGGCCATGCAAGCGCGATATCAGCGGTGTTCATCCCGGGGGTGGACAACTGGGAGGCGGACTTCCTCAGCAGGCACGACCTGCATCCGGGAGAGTGGGGACTTCATCAAGAAGTCTTCGCACAGATCACGGATCGTTGGGGACTGCCTCAAATCGACATGATGGCATCCCGTCTCAACAAAAAGCTAAAGCGGTATTGCGCCAGGTCAAGGGACGCTCAGGCGGTAGCGGTAGACGCTCTGGTGACACCTTGGATGTTCAAATCGGTCTATGTGTTTCCTCCTCTTCCTCTCATACCCAAGGTGTTGAGAATAATACGAAGAAGCAGGGTCAGAACAATACTCATTGTTCCGGATTGGCCACGGAGGACTTGGTATCCGGAGCTGCAAGAGTTGCTCGCAGGGGATCCGTGGCCTCTTCCTCTAAGGCAGGATCTGCTGCAGCAGGGGCCCTGTCTGTTCCAAGACTTACAGCGGCTGCGTTTGACGGCATGGCGGTTGAACGCCGGATCCTAGCGGAAAAAGGGATTCCGGAGGAAGTCATTCCTACCCTGATCAAGGCTAGGAAAGACGTGACGTTAAAACATTATCACCGTATATGGCGGAAATATGTTTCTTGGTGTGAGTCCAGAGCTGCTCCTACGGAGGAGTTCCATTTGGGCCGTCTACTTCACTTCCTTCAAACAGGAGTGACTTTGGGCCTAAAATTAGGGTCCATAAAGGTCCAGATTTCGGCCTTATCCATTTTCTTTCAAAGAGAATTGGCCTCTATTCCTGAAGTACAGACCTTTGTGAAGGGGGTGCTGCATATTCAGCCTCCCTTTGTGCCTCCGGTGGCGCCTTGGGATCTTAACGTGGTGTTGCGTTTCCTCAAGTCACCTTGGTTTGAACCACTCAAAACTGTGGAGTTGAAATACCTCACGTGGAAGGTGGTCATGTTATTAGCCTTGGCTTCGGCTAGGCGAGTGTCGGAATTAGCGGCTTTATCACATAAAAGCCCCTATCTGGTTTTCCATATGGATAGAGCGGAATTGCGGACTCGTCCTCAATTCCTGCCAAAAGTGGTCTCATCCTTTCATATGAACCAACCTATTGTGGTGCCTGTGGCTACGCGTGACTTGGAGGATTCCGAGTCCCTTGATGTGGTCAGGGCTTTGAAAATTTACGTGGTCAGAACGGCTAGAGTCAGGAAAACAGAAGCACTGTTTGTCCTGTATGCAGCCAACAAGATTGGCGCCCCTGCTTCAAAGCAGACTATTGCTCGCTGGATCTGTAACACGATTCAGCAGGCGCATTCTACGGCGGGATTGCCGTTACCTAAATCGGTCAAGGCCCATTCCACTAGGAAGGTGGGCTCTTCTTGGGCGGCTGCCCGAGGGGTCTCGGCACTACAGCTGTGCCGAGCTGCTACTTTTTCGGGTTCAAACACCTTTGCAAAGTTCTATAAGTTTGATTCCCTGGCTGAGGAGGACCTTCTGTTTGCTCAATCGGTGCTGCAGAGTCATCCGCACTCTCCCGCCCGTTTGTGAGCTTTGGTATAATCCCCATGGTCCTTACGGAGTCCCCAGCATCCTCTAGGACGTAAGAGAAAATAAGATTTTAAACCTACCGGTAAATCTTTTTCTCGTAGTCCGTAGAGGATGCTGGGCGCCCGTCCCAAGTGCGGACTGCTTCTGCAAGACTTGTATATAGTTATTGCTTACATAAGGGTTATGTTATAGTTTTCATCGGTCTTGGACTGATGCTATGTTGTTTTCATACTGTTAACTGGGTAGTATATCACAAGTTATACGGTGTGATTGGTGTGGCTGGTATGAATCTTGCCCTTGGATTAACAAAAATCCTTTCCTCGTACTGTCCGTCTCCTCTGGGCACAGTTTCTCTAGCTGAGGTCTGGAGGAGAGGCATAGAGGGAGGAGCCAGTGCACACCCAGATCTAAAGTCTTTCTTAAAGTGCCCATGTCTCCTGCGGAGCCCGTCTATCCCCATGGTCCTTACGGAGTCCCCAGCATCCTCTACGGACTACGAGAAAAAGATTTACCGGTAGGTTTAAAATCTTATTTTTTCTTTTTTTTTTAAGCGGCAATCATTTATAAGGCATGGTTTTGCTTTGTAAATGACTGCCGCTTTAAAAAAAACATACAAGTTGGGCCGACATCCCACACCTCCGGCAAACTCCAGCCTCAAATTGACGACAGGCTTACATTTTTGCCCAACCGTGGCCGCAAAGGCACATACGTCCGCAACTTTTTGCGGATCCTATGTTTTTTCGACAGAAAATTTAACATTTTTCAGATGTAAAAAATAGGGGCTAATTGGATTGCACAAAAAAAAAAAATAGTGAAAACTCCCCGTTTTTGAAGGCCGAACTTTTTTCAGGATTGATTGGATACTGATTTGGACACATTAGGCTTTAGGTGGACTCAGCACAAGTTTGACAAGCAACAAGCTCTAGAAACTGAAGTTATTGTTGATATTTTTAATGATTATCTTTTTTTTTCCCCTCCTCTCAAGTCTACGCTTGGGTATGTCGCTTTGCTGATCAGCGCGTTCCATGTTTTAATATACGGCTGGAAGAGGGCCTTCGAAGAAGAGTATTACCGGTTTTACACTCCGCCAAACTTTGTGTTAGCCCTGGTCCTCCCCACAACGGTCATCCTGGGAAAGATTGTGCTGCTCTGCCCATGTGTCAGCAAAAAGCTACGACGGATCAAAAGAGGTTGGGAGAAAAGCCACTTCAAGGACAATACAAACAGCACAGCCGCACACGTCTCCCCCGAGAGAGTCACAGTGATGTAGTGGGAGCTGTCATTCCTGGGGTCTTTTGTCAGTATGTCATTTAGTGGTCTTGCCAGCAGGAGGCGCAGAGAGCTCATGGCAGCAAATGGATGGGAAGCATAAAAAAAAAAATGTTGGTTGTTTTTTAGCCTTTTTCCGTATGAACCATATTTAAAGTGTGGGTGTGACCTACAGGCAGCCATTCTACTTGCTGAACCAATATTAATGAGCATGCAGCCTATCAATTCAATAGAAACTAGTGACATCACAGAGGAGGTATCAATGATGTCACTAATTCCTAGTACCTGTAAAGTGATGTAATTAGTTATTTTTGGGGTTTTCCTGTATCTGTAAATTCTAGTCACTATGGGGGTCATTCCGAGTTGATCGCTCGCTAGCAACTTTTTGCAGCGCTGCGATCAGATAGTCGCCGCCTATAGGGGAGTGTTTTTTCGCTTTGCAAGTGTGCGAACGCTTTTGCAGCCGACGGCACAAAAAAGTTTGTGCAGTTTCTGAGTAGCTCTGGACTTACTCAGCCGCTGCGATCACTTCAGACTTTTTGGTCCCGGAATTGACATCAGACGCCCGCCCTGCAAACGCTTGGACACGCTTGCGTTTTTCCAAACACTCCCAGAAAACGGTCAGTTGACACCCATAAACGCCCTCTTTCTATCAATCACCCTGCGATCGGCTGTGCGAATGGATTCTTTGTTAAATCCATCGCCCAGCACCGATCCTCTTTCTACCCGTACGACGCGCCTGCGCATTGCGGTGCATACGCATGCACAGTTTTGTCGAGTTTTAACCTGATCGCAGCGCTGCAAAAAGTTGCTAACGAGCGATCAACTCGGAATTACCCCCTAAGTGCGCAAAATTCCTCAATTTTGCCTTTTGAAGATAATATGAGGTTGGCTGCATGCTTATAAATATGGTTCAGTGACATCACTATTCCATAATGAATAGAGAGGATGCATATTCATACATATAGGTTCAGCCCACAGGACGGCCGCCTCCGCTGTAGTGATGCAATCGGTGCACCTTAAATCTTACATCATAGCAAAGTGTACACGAAAAACCCGTCAGCCAGGAGGACACTTATTATATGCACAAGTCAAGAATTTTATAGACTACAGAAGAGATAAATGGTACGTTGAGTTAGAAGACTGGAGAGGAAACGTTAACAGAGCTGCACTACTGTATTGTATAACAGTCTGCTACTATAAAGCCAAGATATCGTTGTCGGGGAAATTCTGATGTCAGCGATGTAATAACACAGGCCGGTGTGGAACTGCTTGTTAGCTGAGACTGCTCCCTCGTTTGGCAATAACATTCTAATGAACTTGCATTCTCCGGAAACCTGAGTGTTGCACTTCTCCATGTATTCGTGCAGTGTCAATCCTCTTCTATGGTGTTACAGGGATTTCAGTAGCAGCGTGCGCTGTGTTTTGTATTTGCCGTAATCCATCAGTACTTCAGCTTTCTAGTAATAATGGGTTTTTATTTTTTTATCGAGATTTGTATATTTCATTTTTAAAACAAAAACTGTTTAAAACATAGATCGAGAGCATAAACGTTGTTAATGATGACGTGTGCTGTATGTATTATGTGCGTGTACTTTTCACAATAACACATGGATATCCGTGTTGCTTGTGTTGCCAATAAATGCTATTGCAGTTGTTGAAAAGAATCAGTGCAATTCGTACAGGAATGGGTGGAACTAGACTCCGTTAGCACCGATTGCATAATAATAATGAGCAGTTTGCTAATTCACTGATGCTGTCTGCAAATAACTATCTCATTGATAGAGGGCTGATTTCTATAGCACTGTGCTTTAAGACTTAGGAAGAATAATGGCAACAAGGTTAACAGCAATAATACCTGACACAAGAACCTAGGGGCCGAGCTGCAAATCCTGGCCCAGATTTATCAAGCCTTGGAGAGTGATAAATAGCATGGTGATAAAGTAACAGCCAATCAGCTCCTGTTACTTTTCAAGCACAGCCTATAACATGGCAGTAAGGAGCTGATTGGCTGGCACTTTATCAGTGTGCTATTTATCACTCTCCAAGGCTTGATAAATGGGGGCCCCTGTTCTGTATGCTGCCCATGCTCAGGCCTTTTTCTGACTTCCACCTCTTCTTTGAGGTACAGGATGGGGCCATAGCCAGATTTAGGGGGGGGGGGGGGTCGCAGGGCATACTGTACCCCAGGCCCCCCTTTGTTAGGGGGCCCCCCAGCCATAGCACACCGACATCGCTAGCTTGCTCACCCATGCAGTAGCAGAACCAGACAGCCAGAATGCTAGCAGGACAGTATGCATTGCAGGCAGAGTATCAGGTTTTATGAGCTACCGATTGAGCTTTCCGACCAGAGGAAAGATGGGAGGGCGGAGAGAGCTGTAAGTGACACAGGGATCCCAGCATCTCCTCCTGCCTGACTGGATGTCTGAGTTCTGTGTAATCTGTTATCTAATGAGGGTCTAGAGAGAGAGACACACACATACAGAGTCCTCCGGAGCCCTGTACCAGTGTGTAAGTAGTAGAGAGGCTGCTGCTGCTATTCTTGCATGTGATAATATAAATTATAGATTTTTTTTTCTATGTGTATTCTAAGGTTGTTTAAGATGTCTTTGTTCCACTACATGAACATTTTATAAAATAGTTATAATTCAATTAGGTGGAGCTATAAACAGTACCCAGGCATTATTAAACTATTAGTTTTAATCTAAAGTGCCCCATACACTACAACGATATGTCTGAGGCTGAAGTCGGATGTAATTTCCCTTGAACTCCCCCGGGACGTTCCCGGGAGTGATTCCATACGATTTGGTACTTTTGTGCTATTTATGCATAAGATATATATCGCATGCGATTGATGAAGCCGCTATACATCGCATGCAATATATCGTACGGCATACAATTGTACCATGAAATATAACTGATGGGCTGGACAGAGGGCTACAGGGGCTGGGAGTGTCCTGAGAATGCCAGTCACACTTCCATGTGATACATCGCTTGTGATGTATCACATGCACAAAAAACACACTTTTTTCATCCAATTCCGATATATCATTAGTGCAGCACCAACGACCTAGGGGATCCTATCCGACAGCCACGGGGACGCGCATCAGATTGGATACGATCTAAAACACATACGATTGTACACAATTTCATACAATATATCAGACGGATATATATCGGAATTGTATGAAATCGTGTAAAATCGTCCTAGTGTATGGGGCTCTTAATACACCCCATTGGGTTAAATTTAATATACACAATCCATACATCCTAACATGACCCAGTCTTGGAGGGATAACATGCTGTCTTAAGTTATGACTGCAATCACCTGTGTTGAAACACCTTTCTTATCTACTAAATAGTTCTGTCACGATCCGGGTATCTGGACGCCATTACTTACCCTTCAGAGGCCTCCTAAGGCTGGCTCAGCGTTCCAGGACCGGATTCCGCTGTTCCTGAGTTTCCACATGCAGAATGTCAGAGTGGTGATTTCATCAGCCGCGGCCTCCGCTGTGCCCGCGTGGTTAAATGTGCGCTTGTCAGTCTGGCGTCTCCTGTCTCCTGTGGCCGGCGTCGCCATTACTGTTTCAATTCTCACATGGATTACAAACCAAACTTCCCTCCAAGTGTCTGCATGGGCGCAGCCATCTTGGATTTTGTCATCTGAGCATTTCCACCAATCTGCTGTCTGTATTGTTGATTTGCATAATTGCCTAGCCAACCCCTTCCTTGCTGCAGGTATAAGTAAGCTGTGCCTGAGCAAGGAAGGCGTCAGTGCTTTGGTTGTCTAACCTAGTTCCAGTTTGTCTCTCTCCTGTGGTTGTCTTCCAGGTTCCAGCTCCTGTCTCCAGACTTCTGCTATAGAGACCCGCACCAGCATTCCATCTGCGGTGTAGCCTGACTCTCAGATCCATTCTGGACTCACCTGTTTCCAGTTACATCAATCACCTGCTTCCAGCCCAGCTTCCAGCAGTGTACAGCTTCTCTTAAAGGGCCGGTGTCCTTTCTGCAGTTTACCACTCTCCACCGGTATTATTATTTCACCGCTCTCAAACTCCAAACTTCATCAATCACCTGCTTCCAGCCCAGCTTCCAGCAGTGTACAGCTTCTCTTAAAGGGCCGGTGTCCTTTCTGCAGTTTACCACTCTCCACTGGTATTATTATTTCACCGCTCTCAAACTCCAAACTTCATTATTATTTCATCGCTCTCAAGTTCGTTTATTATTTAACTGGTTCCAGCCAGTATCCACTCCGTACCAACAACAGTCTGGTTCCAGCCAGTATCCACAGCAGCCGTTTTATCTTCAGCAACCCAGCCTTTCCTGGAACACCAGCTGGTACGATCCTGGGTTCTCTCCATTGCTACAGTCAGGCCTGGTAAGGACTTTCCAACTAGAAGATTATAAGAACTGTCTCACTCTACCAGTGCCTATGGCCCTTGCCACCCTGTAGTACCCAGGAATTGTATTTATCCTCTGTTGACTTTTATGTTTCCTTTACTGCTGCTGTGTTACGGAGTTTGTCGTAATAAACATCATTGACTTTTATCCTGGTTGTCGTGGTCACGCCTTCGGGCAGTTATTCTACATGTTACTTACATGTCTAGGGGTCTGATACAACCTCCCAGGTTCCGTTACATCTCAGCCCCTACAACTGAGGCTGCCTCCCGTCAGCTCAGGCCCTCAGTTGTGACAGTAAGCACTGACCTAATGAATCCAGCCGGAGACCAGGATCAAGCGGCCAGGCCAATGCAAGAACTGGCAGCCCGACTTGAACATCAGGAGGCTGCACAGGGCCACATCATCCGCTGTCTCCAGGATCTCTCTACACGGCTGGATGGGATTCAAACGACTCTCCGTGGACCTGGCACGTCCGGTGCGTCCACTACAGTGACACCAGCTGTAACCCCACCCACCTTACCCATTTCCAGTCCACATCTTCATCTTCCAACGCCAGCAAAATTTGATGGATCTCCAAGGTTCTGCAGGGGATTTCTCAATCAATGTGAAATCCACTTTGAGCTTCTACCTGGCAATTTCTTCAGTGACCGTACCAAAATTGCCTATATCATCTCCCTTCTCAGTGGCTCAGCCCTTGACTGGGCATCACCTTTATGGGAGAAGTCTGATCCCCTGCTATCCTCCTATACTGACTTTGTAGCTACATTCAGGCGCATCTTTGACGAGCCAGGCCGGATAACATCTGCTTCATCTGAGATTCTCCGTTTACGCCAGGGAACACGTACTGTGGGACAGTATCTTATACAGTTTAAAATCCTGGCATCCGAACTGGCATGGAACGACGAGGCCCTGTATGCTGCATTCTGGCATGGCTTATCAGAACGCATCAAGGATGAGTTAGCTACCAGAGACTTGCCCTCTAAGTTGGATGAGCTAATTTCTCTTTGCACGAAGGCTGATCTACGTTTCAGAGAGAGAGCAACTGAGCGAGGAAGATCATCTACTCCTAAATCTTCTGCTCCTCCTCCTCGTCAACTATCTCCATCCAAGGATGAGCCTATGCAAATTAGTCGTTCCCGTCTATCTCCCGCTGAGCGCCGAAGACGTCTCTCTGAGTCTCTCTGTCTCTACTGTGCAGCTCCGTCGCACACTATCAATGCCTGTCCCAAACGTCCGGGAAACTCCAGATCCTAGCTCGCCAAGGAGAGGGCCGGCTAGGAGTAATGATCTCCTCTCCATCTCCTCATGACTGTAACCTCCCAGTGTCGCTCCAAATTGCTCAACGTTACAGGAACGTCATTGCCCTCCTTGATTCCGGAGCAGCTGGGAATTTCATAACCGAAGCTTATGTTAAACGGTGGTCCCTACCCACCGAGAGACTGTCCTCGTCCATCTCTTTGACTGCCGTGGATGGCAGCAAGATTTTTGACGCAGTCATTTCCTTAAGGACTCTTCCAGTTCGTCTGAGAGTGGGAGTTCTTCATTCTGAGTATATTTCTTTTTTAGTGATTCCAAGAGCCACACATCCAGTGGTTTTAGGCCTTCCATGGCCTTCCACAACCCATCAATTGACTGGACGACTACGCAAATACTGGCATGGGGTCCCTCCTGTGCTGAGACTTGTTTAGCCAAAGTTCTTCCTGTTTGTTCTTCCTTCCCCAGGTCATCTGATGTTCCGCCTCCTCCATATCAAGACTTCACGGACGTGTTCAGTAAAGCCTCTGCTGATATCCTTCCTCCTCATAGAGAATGGGACTGCCCAATCGACCTCATTCCAGGGAAGGTTCCACCGCGAGGCCGAACTTATCCGTTGTCTCTGCCTGAGACACACTCCATGGAAGAGTACATCAAAGAGAACCTGGCGAAGGGTTTCATCCGACCATCTTCTTCTCCAGCCGGCGCAGGCTTCTTCTTCGTTAAGAAGAAAGACGGTGGTCTGCGTCCGTGCATCGACTACAGAGGTCTGAACGACATTACCGTCAAGAACCGATACCCTTCACCCCTGATTACCGAGCTCTTTGATAGAGTTAGTGGTGCAACTATTTTCACAAAGCTGGACTTGAGGGGTGCCTACAATCTCATCCGAATCCGTGAGGGTGACGAGTGGAAGACCGCCTTTAACACCCGTGACGGACATTATGAGTACCTCGTCATGCCCTTCGGATTGAGCAACGCTCCAGCAGTCTTCCAGCACTTCGTGAATGAGATTTTCAGGGACATCTTGTACCGCCATGTCGTGGTTTATCTAGACGACATCCTCATCTTTGCTAATAATCTCGAAGATCATCGTTTCTGGGTAAAAGAGGTTCTTTCCCGTCTCCGTGTCAATCACCTCTATTGTAAATTGGAGAAGTGTGTGTTTGAAGTTAAAACCATTCCGTTTCTAGGTTACATTGTGTCCGGTTCCGGACTAGAGATGGATCCTGAGAAACTCCAAGCAATCCAGAATTGGCCTATACCCTTAAGCCTCAAAGGGGTCCAGAGGTTCTTAGGGTTCGCCAATTATTATAGAAAATTTATACGAGACTTTTCCACCATTGTGGCGCCTATCACTGCATTAACCAAGAAAGGTGCTAATCCGTCCAAGTGGTCCGAGGAAGCTACACAGGCCTTTCACCTTCTGAAGCAACGGTTCATCTCTGCACCAGTTCTGAAACAGCCCGACACCGACTCTCCTTTTATCTTAGAGGTAGATGTCTCCTCCGTTGGAGTAGGAGCAGTGTTATCCCAGAGGGCCAAAGATGGACATCTACATCCTTGCAGTTTCTTCTCCCGGAAGTTCTCCCCAGCTGAGCGCAACTATGCCATTGGCGATCAGGAGTTGCTAGCCATCAAGCTCGCTCTGGAGGAGTGGAGATACCTGTTGGAGGGAGCTTCCCACTCAATCACCATACTTACCGACCACAAAAATCTTTTATATCTCAAAGGCGCACAATGTCTGAATCCTCGTCAGGCCAGATGGGCACTTTTCTTCGCTAGGTTTGACTTTAAACTCCAGTTCTGTCCGGGTTCTCAGAATCGTAAGGCCGATGCCCTTTCCCGCTCATGGGAGCAAGAAAATGAGTCCGAGTCTGCAGACAAGCATCCTATTATTAATCCGTTGGCATTCTCCACGGTAGGGATGGACTCTACGCCTCCACCAGGGAAAAGTTTTGTTAAGCCAGTTCTAAGGAAGAAGCTCATGCATTGGGCCCATGCTTCCCGTTTTGCTGGACATACAGGCATTCAGAAAACCCTTGAATTTATTTCTAGGTCCTACTGGTGGCCAACTCTAAAGAAGGACGTTATGGAATTTATTGCCTCCTGCCCAAAGTGTGCCCAACACAAAGTCTCCCGCCAGTCGCCTGCGGGGCAACTGGTTCCATTATCTGTTCCCCGTCGACCTTGGACCCATTTGTCGATGGACTTTGTTTCCGATCTACCTATCTGCAACAAGTTTAATACCATCTGGGTGGTAGTTGACCGGTTCACCAAGATGGCACATTTCATCCCTCTCACCGGTCTTCCGTCAGCTTCCAAGTTGGCTCAAGTGTTTATACAAGAGATCTTCCGACTTCACGGTCTTCCTGAAGAGATCATCTCGGATCGTGGAGTACAATTTGTAGCCAAATTTTGGCGAAGTTTGTGTCAAGCCCTCCAAGTCAAGTTAAAGTTTTCCACGGCTTACCATCCTCAGACCAGTGGTCAAACCGAGAGGGTGAATCAGGACTTGGAGGCCTTCCTCCGTATATATGTGTCTTCCTCTCAAGATGACTGGGTTCAACTCCTTCCTTGGGCCGAGTTCAGCCACAACAATCAATACCATTCCTCATCTTCTTCTACACCATTCTTCATTAATTATGGATTCCACCCTAAAGTCCCAGAATTCCAACCGCTTCCCGCAACTTCTGTTCCAGCAGTGGATGTCACCTTGCGTCAGTTTTCAAATAACTGGAGGAACGTCCGCGCAGCCCTGCTTAAAGCCTCATTCAGGTATAAGAAGTTTGCCGATAGGAAGCGTAGAGCGGTTCCTGCTCTCAAGGTGGGTGATCGTGTGTGGCTGTCCACGAAGAATTTGAGGTTGAGAGTTCCCAGCATGAAATTTGCACCTCGCTACATCGGACCCTTCAAGATTGAACAAGTCATCAATCCTGTTGCCTACAGGTTACAGTTACCATCCTTCTTGAAAATACCCAGGACATTTCATGTTTCTTTGTTGAAACCGCTGATCCTGAATCGGTTTCATTCCGCACTTCCTCCAGCTCCCAAAGTTCAGACTCAACGGGGAGTCGAGTACGAGGTGGCCAAGATTTTGGACTCACGTTTCCGTTACGGTCAGTTACAATACCTCATTGACTGGAAGGGCTATGGTCCTGAAGAACGCTCTTGGACCAATGCCTCAGACGTCCCTGCTCCTGCCTTGGTCCGAAATTTCCACGCAAAGTTTCCTTTAAAGCCTAAGAAGTGTCCTGGGGCCACTCCTAAAGGGGGGGGTGCTGTCACGATCCGGGTATCTGGACGCCATTACTTACCCTTCAGAGGCCTCCTAAGGCTGGCTCAGCGTTCCAGGACCGGATTCCGCTGTTCCTGAGTTTCCACATGCAGAATGTCAGAGTGGTGATTTCATCCTTTACTGCTGCTGTGTTACGGAGTTTGTCGTAATAAACATCATTGACTTTTATCCTGGTTGTCGTGGTCACGCCTTCGGGCAGTTATTCTACATGTTACTTACATGTCTAGGGGTCTGATACAACCTCCCAGGTTCCGTTACATCTCAGCCCCTACAACTGAGGCTGCCTCCCGTCAGCTCAGGCCCTCAGTTGTGACAAGTTCAACACAAGTTACACCAATCATATATTTGTTACGCACACCAGTGCTAACAGGAGTATACCGGTGTATGAACAGAGAGGGAAGCGAAGCAAACGAACTCACAGACAGTATAACATAACATACACAGGAGGTGATGGAATAACTAATAAACACAAAGTGAACGGAGAAGCCCAAAGGCTCAGGAATTGGGTGTCTCCCTAGTGTCAGGAATGCTCAGATGGAATAGAGCGGACAATGAAGCGATGTGTAGTGATTTCACATGTGGAGCACCTGAAATGATGTTGCTAAGAGCAACAGAAAAAACCCCAAAGGGTTACCAACGGGTGTGGGAATAAACTCCTCGGTCAGAGATAGAAATATAGACACAAGGAGAGTATCCACAATCCTAACCCCCACTTGCAGGGCACAGGTTCAGCTTACTGCCACTAAACTGACACCTGGACGCCCTGCACAGAGAGGGAGGATAAAGCAAGCAGGTCTGAGAGTACAGCCGCAAACCTGCTGGGTTCACAGAATAGCAAAAGAACCCCAGCAGGTCAAACAACTGACTCCAGTCTTACTGCTAGGTCCGGATTGGCAGAATGAAGTACCGAATCCCAAGGCCTATTCGCAGTAAGCAACAAGTAAATACAAAGTCACACAGTACTAGCTAACTCTCTGGAACTGACTAACAAACAAAGATTCAGCAGCATTTGCCTAGCCTGAGAGGATGGTTTATATAGCAGGCGCTGTCCACGCCCCACTCAGACCTCACAGACTGTGAGCACAAAACCAGCGCCGGATTCCCTGCCGTGCACAGAGCCTGTAACCACTACACAGTAAAAACCCGGACCGGAGTATCAGCTGCGCTCAGGTTACTTCGCTAACACTTGCCGCCCGGTTGCCATGGCGATGTGGCAGCACAGAGCAGGAGATCCTAACAGTACCCCCCCTCTGACGAGGGGTCAAAGAACCCCTACCACCGGGTTTATCGGGGAACTGCGAGAAGAAAGAGCGTATCAGTCTGGGGGCATGAAGATCACAACTGCGCACCCACGACCGCTCCTCCGGGCCATACCCCTTCTAGTGCACCAAAAATGACAGCCGACCCCGAACCATCTTGGAGTCAAGAACCCTTTCAACCACAAACTCCCTCTGACCCCGTATCAGAAGAGGAGAAGGTCTTCCACTGGAAGAAGGATTACTAACCGCCAGTTTTAAAAGGGAACAATGAAATGTTTTATTGATACCCAATGAACGGGGCAGATCTAACTGAATTGCCACCGGATTGATAACCCTGGTGATCTTATAAGGGCCGATGAACCGGGGGCCTAACTTATGAGATGGCTGTCTCAACTTCAAATTCTTGGTGGACAACCAGACGAAGTCTCCTAATTTGAAGCTGCAGGGTCTTCTCCGCTTATCAAAAACCCTTTTGGTCACTAATGACACAGACACAAGGGCTTTCTTCACTTTCCTCCAAATACCCCTAAGGACCGAAACAACAGAGGAACCACCAGGCGTGGAAGCCAGGGGGTCAAAAGAATTGGCCTTAGGATGATGCCCATACACACAAAGGAAGGGAGAGATCCCTGTAGCAGAGTGAGCCGCGTTGTTATAGGCAAACTCCGCCATGGACAGATGAGCAACCCAGTCAGTATGACACTTGGAGACATAACACCTGAGGAACTGCTCCAAGGACTGGTTCACCCTCTCAGTCTGCCCATTAGACTGTGGATGGTAGCCTGACGACAAGCTCACAGAAATCTGGAGATCAGAACAAAATGCCCTCCAGAATTTGGCCACAAACTGGGATCCACGGTCAGAGACCACATCAAGTGGCAACCCGTGGAGGCGCACAACATGCTGCATAAATAACTCAGACAGGCGTCTGGCCGATGGCAACCCAACCAGTGGAACGAAATGCGCCATCTTCGAAAACCTGTCAACGACAACCCAAATGGCTGTCATCCCCGAGGATTTGGGCAAGTCCACCACAAAATCCATGGAAATGTGGGTCCATGGCTTAGACGGAATAGAGAGTGGATGTAATGGGCCGACAGGAACCCCTCTAGGAGTTTTATTTCGGGCACAAACGTCACATGCCCGAACCCACTGATCCACATCCCTAGCCACCGAGGGCCACCACACCGCCCTAGACAGCAACTCCCGAGTTCTGGTAATACCCGGATGCCCTGCCGACCTCTTGGCATGGAATTCCAGAAACACTCGCTGTCTTAACCTAGGAGGCACAAACAAGAGACCTACCGGAAGGTCTGGAGGAGCCTGCTCCTGTGCTCTAAGGACTAATGACAAGAGGTCCTGGGTAATGCCCACTTTAATACATGATGGGGACACAATGGGCAATGGCTCCTCGGTGGTCTCTTGAACTGGAGCAAAACTCAGCGAGAGCGCATCAGCCTTGATGTTTTTTGACCCAGGGCGATATGTTATCAAAAAATTAAAGCAAGCAAAAAACAAAGCCCATCGTGCCTGCCTGGCATTGACTCTAAATATGCCAGATTCTTATGGTCGGTGAGAATTGAGACCACAAACTTAGCCCCCTCAAGCCAGTGTCTCCACTCCCCGAGTGCATCCTTTATAGCCAACAATTCCCGGTTACCCACATCATAATTCATCTCGGCAGACGAAAATTTACGGGAAAAGTAAGCACAGGGATGAAGGCGATTATCAGACACCCCCATCTGAGAGAGCACTGCCCCAATACCTATCTCAGAGGCATCCACTTCTACCACAAAAGGACGCTCTGGATCTGGGTGTCGCAGCACCTTGGCCGAGACAAATGCCCTTTTGAGACGGGCAAAGGCCGCTTTGGCCTCACAAGACCAGTGAGCAACATCCGCCCCTTTCTTAGTGAGTGCCACCAAGGGGGCCACTATAGACGAAAAGCCAGCGATAAACCGTCTATAAAAATTTGCAAAGCCCAGAAAACGCTGAAGCGCCTTCAAACTAGTGGGCTGCACCCAATCCAGGACTGCCTGTACCTTAGAACCCTCCATTTGGAAACCTTCTGAGGAGATAATATACCCTAGAAATGCGATTTGCTGGACTTCAAACTCGCACTTCTCCAGCTTCGCCCCAAGCTGGTGGTCTCTGAGTTTCTGGAGGACTAAGCGTACGTGCTTCCGATGTTCCTCCAGGGAATGAGAGAAGATTAGGATGTCATCTAGATAAACAACTAAGAATCTATCCAAATATTCCCTGAGCACATCGTTCATGAATTCCTGGAAGACTGCCGGGGCATTAGAGAGCCCAAAAGGCATCACCAAATATTCATAATGCCCTGAGTGGGTATTAAAGGCAGTCTTCCATTCATCCCCCTCTCTTATTCGGATTAGATTGTAAGCACCGCGTAGGTCAATCTTAGAAAAAATGGTGGCAGTACGAAGCTGGTCAAACAAAACCGAAATGAGAGGCAGTGGGTACGAGTTTTTAATCGTGATACGGTTCAATTCCCTGAAGTCGATGCAGGGTCGCAACGAACCGTCCTTTTTACCCACGAAAAAGAACCCCGACCCAACTGGGGACTGTGAGGGTCTGATAAATCCCTTAGCCAAGTTCTCCTGAATGTACTCTGCCATAGCCTGAGTCTCAGGACGTGACAGGGAGTACAACCTGCTCTTGGGAAGCTTAGCATCCGGCAACAAATCAATGGCACAGTCATAGGGGCGATGGGGAGGTAGTACCTCCGCAACTTTTTTGGAGAACACATCCGCAAAATCTGCATAACATCCTGGCAATCCTGGCAAACTTAGCTGCGAGAGCCTGACTGGAAGGCTCAAGCAACTCCTGAAACAATCACTACCCCAACTAAGAATCTCCCCAGAGACCCAGTCAAATTGAGGGTTATGGGCCATTAACCAGGGTAACCCCAAAACCAATGGGGCAAAAGAACAGACAGTCACATAAAAAGACAATTTTTCAGAGTGTGTGGCTCCAATAAACAAAGGAATTTGGCTGGTGCAGGAGGTAATTTTACCCTGGGACAATGGTCCCCCGTTTAACCCACAGATCTCAATCTCTGATGCCAAAGGTACTGAGGGAACAGAGTGTTCCAGGGCGAATTGACGGTCCATGAAAACCCCATCGGCCCCACTGTCAACAAAGGCCTCAGTCTTGACAGTTTGACCGAGGATCTCCAAAGTCACCGGAATGAGAAAAGTCTTTTTGGGAAATTCTGACTTCTGGCCTGACAGGATATTTCCCATCACCCTCAGGCCCTGAAGTTTTCCGTTTTTTCTGGGCATGATACTACAACATGACCTTTATTCCCACAGTACAAACACAAACCCTGCTGTCTCCTCCGCGTCTTCTCACGCGAGGAGAGGCGGGTAGCCCCAATCTGCATAGGCTCCTCGGAATATTCCTCAGAGTCTGAGGTTCCCTTGGGAAAAAAGGAAACTGCGGTCTCCCTTTCAAGCCTACGCTCTCTCAGCCGTCTATCCACCCGGATGGATAACTGCATGAGCTGATCTAAGCTATCAGGCGAGGGATATTGTACCAGTTGGTCCTTTATCTGGTCAGAAAGGCCCCTTCGGTACTGGTTTCTCAGGGCTGGGTCATTCCACTGGGTATCATAAGCCAACCTCCGAAACTCCGTACTATAAACCTCAGCTGGCCGTCGCCCTTGCTTAAGAACCGTAATCTGAGCCTCGGCTGAAGCCATCTTGTCAGGGTCATCATACAAAATGCCCAGTGCCGTAAAAAAAGCATCAACACTTTTAAGCGACGGACAGTCAGGCTGTAACCCATATGCCCAGACCTGTGGGTCTCCTTGTAGCAAGGAAATCACCATGCCCACCCGCTGAATCTCCGACCCAGAACACTGGGGCCTAAGCCTGAAATATAGCTTACAGCTCTCCTTGAAACAAAAGAACTGCGAGCGATCTCCAGAAAAACGATCCGGGAGATTTACTTTCGGCTCCTTAACCCCTGAACTTGCCGCTGCTGCTGCGGGAGCTCCGCTAGCGGCCTGCGGGGTTTTCATTTTAATGGACATCTCATTAAATTGTCGAGTCAGGACCTGCACCTGATCGACCACCTGTTGCAAAGTATTTTGAGGGGTATGCTCCATATTCCCACAAAATTTCAACAGGAGTAGGGCTGCTGAATATGTTACGCACACCAGTGCTAACAGGAGTATACCGGTGTATGAACAGAGAGGGAAGCGAAGCAAACGAACTCACAGACAGTATAACATACACAGGAGGTGATGGAATAACTAATAAACACAAAGTGAACGGAGAAGCCCAAAGGCTCAGGAATTGGGTGTCTCCCTAGTGTCAGGAATGCTCAGATGGAATAGAGCGGACAATGAAGCGATGTGTAGTGATTTCACATGTGGAGCACCTGAAATGATGTTGCTAAGAGCAACAGAAAAAACCCCAAAGGGTTACCAACGGGTGTGGGAATAAACTCCTCGGTCAGAGATAGAAATATAGACACAAGGAGAGTATCCACAATCCTAACCCCCACTTGCAGGGCACAGGTTCAGCTTACTGCCACTAAACTGACACCTGGACGCCCTGCACAGTGAGGGAGGATAAAGCAAGCAGGTCTGAGAGTACAGCCGCAAACCTGCTGGGTTCACAGAATAGCAAAAGAACCCCAGCTGGTCAAACAACTGACTCCAGTCTTACTGCTAGGTCCGGATTGGCAGAATGAAGTACCGAATCCCAAGGCCTATTCGCAGTAAGCAACAAGTAAATACAAAGTCACACAGTACTAGCTAACTCTCTGGAACTGACTAACAAACAAAGATTCAGCAGCATTTGCCTAGCCTGAGAGGATGGTTTATATAGCAGGCGCTGTCCACGCCCCACTCAGACCTCACAGACTGTGGTGAGCACAAAACCAGCGCCGGATTCCCTGCCGTGCACAGAGCCTGTAACCACTACACAGTAAAAACCCGGACCGGAGTATCAGCTGCGCTCAGGTTACTTCGCTAACACTTGCCTCCCGGTTGCCATGGCGACGTGGCAGCACAGAGCAGGAGATCCTAACAATATTAAGAGGGAAGTCCAGATAGAAAGCATTTTGTCCCTCCTGGAATGGATCATGCTGGGGGTATGCACAATCTAAAATACACTTCCCCGCCTTCCACCGGGGGGGGGGGGCTTGTCTTAAGTGGCAATACGGCCCTGGATGGGGTCAGAAAAGAGATGCAGGGAATGGGCCGGCATGAGGGGGCAGTTTTTGGAGAGTCCCCAGAAAGACATGGGTGAAATGTTCATGAATGATGTGTGTGGTAGTTGTGTGTGTGTAGTGGGTGTTATTATGGGTGGGGGGATATAAAGGGGAGTTTGGCTCATATTTTGCTCCGGGGCCCACAGACCTTTGTCTAAGCTACTGCTTATCTCCGTAACAAAATGTGTTTGGCCGCTTGCCCGAGGTATTGCTCTGATTAACCTTTAATAACATTCTAAATACATTTCAGCATGGGGTTATGAGATCCCATCATGTGAAACTAATTTAGCTGCTTTCTTCGTGGTAGTAAGTAGACGCTTAGATCAGGGTGTTGCTGTGTCAGCCTTGCGGTCACCACATGACACCTACCTTCAGAGAGTTTCTGTTAACAGAAAATACCTTATATTAATGGTGCCAGTGGTTGACTGTAGGTTGATTCTCTTTTCATTTGGAGGGATGATTTATAAGGGTGTTTATGTGTCTGCAGATGACAGTGCTTATTTAAGGCCGTTACCTCAGGGCTTAATGTCTAATTTGTGCAAAGGGATTTACACAAATTAGGTGTCTGAGCTGCTGTCTGGCAGATGCCGTCTTAAAGCAACATTTAATGTTATGCATTGGGGAAAGAAATACTAAACTAAATGACTCATTACATGGCGCACAGAGAGCAAATTACTGACGGACAAGGAGATACTGGCACTCACACTGTCCTGCTGTAGGTAATGCCAAACATTGGGCCCGATTCAGACCTGATCGCTGCTTTTTGCACAGAGGGCGATTATCGATTGACTGTGAATGCGTATGCACCGCCAAACAGCTGCAAGTTGGTGCGAAAAATTAGATCACACAGCCATTCGCATGCTGATTGACAGGAAGATGCCGTTTGTGGGTGGCAACTAGACGTTTTCTGGGAGTGTCAGGAAAAACGCAGGCGTTCCCAAGCGGTTTTTGGGAGGGTGGGTGACGTCAGCTCCGGAATCGATCAGCCTGTTCTCATCGCACTGAAGGAGTAAGTCCTGGGCTGCGCACAGACTGCACACACCGAAAAAAAAACATTCGATGATGAGTGAGTTGCAAACGGATGTGCAGCTGTCCGCTGGCTGAAGGACATTTTTGCACGGCGTACACATGTGATCGCACACTTGCACGGGGCAAATTTACACTCCGCAGGACAACAAAGTTAGCAGCACAGCGATCAGGTCTGAATTAGGTCCATTGTTTGGTGCCTTTTTTTCATATTCTCTCCAAGGGCCTGATCCAGAGATAGACGTAGGTCACGCAGCATCTGCTGGGTCTTTGGACGCAGCTGCTGTATGGAAATATTCGATTGCAGCTGTGTAAATAGACGCCTCCTGATGGCTTCTCTGATCCACTGCTGCGCCCGAAGACGCATCATCAGACCATCTGCAAGAACATTGGACATGTGAGCGTTCCTCAGGATGTCTGGGTAAACACACACAAGAGGCCAGGAAATCTGCCTTGGAAGACAGACACCCTGGCCTTGGCACACCTACAAAACAGGGCAGATGCCCTCATTTTGTAAAAGCTTTCATGTCACTGCCTCGTCCCCAAACGGCCACGGCATTTCGTCACAGGCACACAGCCAGATAGCCCAATATGTCTGCAGATATATCAGCCATAGGCGGTGCTGCACAGTCAACGCGATAAGTTTGTGAACAATGTTTTTTACAGACATATCAGGGGTGCACACCCACTGACGGGCTCACAATATATTGGCCACTCACTTGAACGGCTTATATATTGACCAGTGTGTACCGAGCTTAGTGCATACATTCCATGTATGAGGAATGTATGCACTGATATACAGCCTGTCACCAATCTCATTGGAAAGATGACCTTAGAATACACAAATGAGATGGGCGGAGTTCTCGATTTTAGGCAAGAGTGAGAGAACTAGACTTTTTATGGCCTATGATTATTATTATTATACAGGTAACTATGTCGCTTTCACATTGCAATGCCGGGTGGCACCCGGGAATTGGAAACAGGTCCTTCCCGGGTGCCACCTGGCATTGGACCCTTTCAAACTGGCTTCCCAACCCGGCAATATGCCGGGTCGGGTTGCCATTGAGGGCGTGGATGGAGCCGGCATTGGGGGCGGGTGCGGAGGCGGTGCTGAGATGAGATAATTTCCTCGCCGTCTATGCAGTGAACGGGTCCCGGATCGCATTGACCTGGCAACCTGTTCACACTGCACCTGACCCGGGAATAACCCTTCTTTACTCCCAGGTTGAATTACCGGGTCTGGCGACCCAGGAATTTGTCAGTGACCCTTTTCACACCACACAGCGACCATTATCTACCCGGCAATACACCGGGGCGATACCGGGTTATTTGTGTGGTGTGAAAGGGGTATTACCTGTATAAATGTTATGTGTTCCCAAATAATAAGGGTGCCCCTGTCCTGCCGAAATAAATACTCCTATGTACATTTTCTGGACAGCAGTTTGCAATAGCGTAAATTTCCGCCATTGTGCATTGGGTTGCGGAGCAAAATTGTCTTTTCGAAGGAGCAGAAGATTGCACTGGCCAACAGGAAGAGATGGATGAGGCAATAGCTGGAAAAGACCCACCGTGGTACCTAGTATAAGGAGGAATATAAAAATGTGATTTTATTTTACGGAGCAAAACTATTAGTATGATATAAAGTGGTGTGGAGGCTTTTAGGGGTGTTCTTTGCTTTGTGGAAGGGATCACAGACCTCTTTTTGCTGCAAATAATAGAATTTTGCCATATATGAGCAATCTTATCTTATACAATAAATGGTAAATATTTGCGTCTTCCAGTTGAACAACTTCGACGAACCCTCGCTCTCACAATTTAAGCCTTGAATAAGTTTAAATCAATATCAGCAAAATGTAAACGTTTTATCTAATGAAAGGGATGGTTCTAAATGGTAGGAATTTCAACTTTACACTATGGGGTGTATTTATTAACCGTCGTCTGGTTTTCAAAGCACACTGTTCATTGGCAACTTTGATCAATGGTGGTAAATATTCCCCAAGACCAGTTGGTTCTTGTTATTTTGCACCATGCGTCTCTTCAAATTTGTCTGGTGCACACTTAGGAGTAGATTTACTATCCGTTGGGTTTACAAAGCTGCTGATGATCAGCAGTTTTGAGCAATGGATTTCAAAGGACAATTGCAATTGATGCTAAATCAACGTGGTTTAGCATTAATTACAGCACTATTGTCCTTTGTAAACCTGACATCAGCCCCCTAGTGGCCCTCATTCCGAGTTGTTCGCTCGCTAGCTGCTTTTAGCAGCATTGCACACGCTAAGCCGCCGCCCTCTGGGAGTGTATCTTAGCTTAGCAGAATTGCGAACGAAAGATTAGCAGAATTGCGAATAGAAATTTCTTAGCAGTTTCTGAGTAGCTCCAGACTTACTCCTACATTGCGATCAGTTCCTGGTTTGACGTCACAAACACAACCAGCGTTCGCCCAGACACTCCCCCGTTTCTTCAGACACTCCTGCGTTTTTCCCAGAAACGCCAGCGTTTTTTCGCACACTCCCAGAAAACGGCCAGTTTCCACCCAGAAACACCCACTTCCTGTCAATCACACTACGATCACCAGAACAATGAAAAAGCTTCCTAATGCCGTGAGTAAAATACCTAACTTTTGTGTAAAATAACTAAGCGCATGCGCTCTGCGAACCTTGCGCATGTGCAGTAAGTGACTAATCGCAGTATAGCGAAAATCGGCAACGAGCGAACAACTCGGAATGACCCCCAGTCTTTGGAGATGCAAACCTACAACTTTTGTCATTTCTAATGTGCTTGGAGGCACCTCCAAAGACCAGAAAGTAAGCACGCACCATGAGAGGACCATGTAAGCTCCATGATATTTGGATTAATACATTGGGCAGCATGGATGGTGTAATGGTTAGCATTACTGCCTCGCAGCACTGAAGTCATGGGTTCGATTCCCATCATGGCCCTAACTGTGTGGAGTTTGTATATACTCCCTGTGCTTGCGTGGGTTTCCTCTGGGTACTCCGGTTTCCTCCCACAATCCAAAAATATACTGGTAGGTTAATTGGATCCCATCAAAAATTAACCCTAGCGTGAATGTGTGTGTGTACATGTGGTAGGGAATGTAGATTGTAAGCTCCATTGGGGCAGTAACTGATGTGAATGGCCATGCGCAGTTAATCGCCGATCGCCCAAAACGCACAGCAGCGATCAGGTCTGAATCACCCCCTTGATTTCCTCACGGCACTGATAACTGAGTGTTCTTGGGTAGTGATTCAGACCCAATCGCTGCTGTGCGTTTTTCACACAGCGGACAATCAGCAATAGACTGCGTATGCAAAGCGTCAGCCAACATCAACAGGCATCGTCGGTCAGCAACAGGCTGGTGCGAAAATGTAATTTGCATGCTGATTGACAGGAAGAGGCCGTTTGTGGGTGATAACCGACCGTTTTCTGGAAGTATCTAGGAAAACATAGGCGTTCCCAAGCGTTTTCAGGGCAGGAGTGTGACATCAGCTCCGGACACGATCAGCCTGTTCTCATCGCATGATAGGAGTAAGTTCTGTGCTGCGAACAGACGGCACACAGCGGAAAAATCATTCAGTGGTGAGTGAGGTGCGAACGGATTTGCAGCTGTCCGCTGACCGAAGGATCTTTAGCAGCTCGGCGTACACATGCGATCGCACACTTGCACGGCGAATATACACTCCCCTTGGGCGGCGACTGTCTGATAGCAGGACAACAATTTTAGCAGCCCAGCGATCAGGTCTGAATCACCCCTTCATTCTGTAAAAAGTCAGTTGAGAGAAGGGGATGTGAAATTACATTTTGGTAGTTATAAGCATCCTCCTGCAGCCAAGTACAACACATATAATATACTGTATGCTTTATATCAGTTGCAGTATATGAATGTGAAAAATAAAAATAATCCAATTTTAAGGCACAATAATTTTACTACATTGCAATGACTGGATATTTAACTTTTTCTGTAAATATTCTAGAACTGCTTTGCCTTGTAGGGTGCAGCAATATTGTTTGTTTTCATATACAGCAGTGTTGTGTGCTTCCAACTTGCCCAACATTGGCCCTCATTCCGAGTTGTTCGCTCGCTAGCTGCTTTTAGCAGCATTGCACACGCTAAGCCGCCGCCCACTGGGAGTGTATCTTAGCTTAGCAGAATTGCGAACGAAAGATTAGCAGAATTGCGAATAGAAATTTCTTAGCAGTTTCTGAGTAGCTCCAGACTTACTCCTACATTGCGATCAGTTCAGTCAGTTTCATTCCTGGTTTGATGTCACAAACACACCCAGCGTTCGCCCAGACACTCCCCCGTTTCTTCAGACACTCCCGCGTTTTTCCCAGAAACGCCAGCGTTTTTTCGCACACTACCAGAAAACGGCCAGTTTCCGCCCAGAAACACCCACTTCCTGTCAATTACACTACGATCACCAGAACGATGAAAAAGGTTTGTTATGCCATGAGTAAAATACCTAACTTTTGTGTAAAATAACTAAGCGCATGCGCTCTACGAACCTTGCGCATGCGCAGTAAGCGACTAATCGCAGTATAGCGAAAATCGGCAACGAGCGAACAACTCGGAATGACCCCCATTGTCACGGAAGATGCTAGAATAAACCTGAGCTGGTGTGTGACGCTATGACAGCTAGCGCTCCCTTTAGTGGATGCAGCAGTGGTTTGTGAGGTACAGGGATGTCTTCTCTTGTTCCAGTCCATTACACAGCTGGAATATATTTTTATCTTACGTTTCACTTTTACAGAGGAGCTAGTGAAAGTCCTGTGAACTCTTTACTTAATGAAGATTAGCTTTTGGCAAACATGCTGGGCATGAAATAAGTTTAGTTGCTGGGTTGTGCAAAGTTTACAGCACACTCTGCAAATAGGAGAGCAGCGGCTAGCATTACATACATCAATCATTGTATATCTGTCTGTCTTGAAAGTAAAGAAACTGATTAAATTGGGTTAAACATTGTCCAGGTCACATATGTTTTGGCCTTTTGTGAGATTGGAAGGCATCAGGTAACTTATTACCTCTTATAGTATATGTTGTTGTTTTTTTTTAATAATCTGTTTACTGACCAGTTAACAATTACAGAGATAAAAAGGTACGTAAATCTGGAGTATACATAGGAATGATAACATCAAAGAACGTAACACAGTATATTTCCAGAAATCAACAAAGTAAACAATTTGGCTGTACCTTTTTTGTATTTCTTAATGAAAGCAAAAGAAAGATTGGAAAAAGAAAGAAAGAAGGTAGGGGGAACTAGAAGAAGAAGAAGAAGAAGGATGGGAGGGGGTAGGGAGCTGGAATAATACTTAATGTGAGAAGTCTACATATCCACGTTGGTACATATAAAGCGTTTCAAGAGTAATCAATACATTCTACCATTAGCTGCAGCGTGGTCAATCACATCTGCTGCGAGGAAGGAGAGAACCGGATTCGCCATGAGACAGGGTCAAAGAGCTTCTGTAGTTGATCCTGTGTATGCTTGGACATGTTATTTAAAGAAATACCCCATTTCTTGTAAAAAAGGCTAATACCGTTATTCGCATGGAAAGTTGCCATGCGGCGCACATGATAAATGACATCTATTAAAGCATTTTCCCATTCCTGAATCGTTGGGGCAGTTGGATATATTCTATGGGAGAGAATCATTTGTTTTGCTAAAGTTACCATGACAGTCAGCGCTGGAATCAGATGAACAATTTCAAAAGCCACCAACCATTCTGAGAAATCTGCAAATAACAAAGGTCTTATAGCTAACGGCAAAGTCAGTTCAAACAACTCGTTAAATAAGAATTTACTCACCGGTAATTCTATTTCTCGTAGTCCGTAGTGGATGCTGGGAAATAGGGGGAATAGACGGGCTCCGCAGGAGACTGGGCACTCTTAAAAGAAAGATTAGGTACTATATCTGGTGTGCACTGGCTCCTACCTCTATGCCCCTCCTCCAGACCTCAGTTAGGGAAACTGTGCCCGGAATAGCTGACATTACTAGGAAAGGATTTGGAATCCAGGGTAAGACTCATACCAGCCACACCAATCACACCGTACAACTTGTGATAACTATACCCAGTTAACAGTATGAACAACAACTGAGCCTCATTCAACAGATGGCTCATAACAATAACCCTATAGTTAAGCAATAACTATATACATGTATTGCAGAAAGTCCGCACTTGGGACGGGCTCCCAGCATCCACTACGGACTACGAGAAATAGAATTACCGGTGAGTAAATTCTTATTTTCTCTGACGTCCTAGTGGATGCTGGGTACTCCGTAAGGACCATGGGGATTATACCAAAGCTCCCAAACGGGCGGGAGAGAGCGGATGACTCTGCAGCACCGAATGAGCAAACTCAAGGTCCTCCTCAGCCAGGGTATCAAACTTGTAGAATTTTGCAAAAGTGTTTGATCCCGACCAAGTAGCAGCTCGGCAAAGTTGTAAAGCCGAGACCCCTCGGGCTGCCGCCCAAGAAGAGCCCACCTTCCTCGTGGAATGGGCCTTTACTGATTTAGGATGCGGCAGTCCAGCCGCAGAATGTGCAAGTTGAATCGTGCTACAGATCCAGCGAGCAATAGTCTGCTTTGAAGCAGGAGCACCCAGCTAGTTGGGTGCATGCAGGATAAACAGCGAGTCAGTTTTTCTGACTCTAGCCGTCCTGGACACATAGATTTTCAGGGCCCGGACTACGTCCAGCAACTTGGAATCCTCCAAGTCCTGAGTAGCCGCTGGCACCACAATAGGTTGGTTCAAATGAAACGCTGATACCACCTTTGGGAGAAATTGGGGACGAGTCCTCAATTCTGCCCTGTCCATATGGAAAATCAGATATGGGCTTTAACAGGACAAAGCCGCCAATTCTGACACACGCCTAGCTGAGGCCAAGGCCAACAGCATGACTACCTTCCACGTGAGATACTTCAACTCCACGGTCTGAAGTAGCTCAAACCAATGTGATTTTAGGAAATCCAACACAACGTTGAGATCCCAAGGTGCCACTGGAGGCACAAAAGGGAGCTGAATATGCAGCACTCCCTTAACAAACGTCTGAACTTCAGGCAGTGAAGCCAGTTCTTTTTGAAAGAAAATAGACAGGGCCGAAATCTGGACTTTAATGGATCCCAATTTTAGGCCCATAGTCACTCCTGACTGTAGGAAGTGCAGAAATCGACCCAGCTGAAATTCCTCTGTTGGGGCCTTCCTGGCCTCGCACCAAGCAACACATTTTCGCCATATGCGGTGATAATGTTTTGCTGTCACATCCTTCCTAGCTTTTATCAGCGTAGGAATGACTTCATCTGGAATGCCCTTTTCCATTAGGATCCGGCGTTCAACCGCCATGCCGTCAAACGCAGCCGCGGTAAGTCTTGGAACAGACAGGGCCCCTGCTGTAGCAGGTCCTGTCGGAGCGGCAGAGGCCAAGGGTCCTCTGTCTTGTAGTTCCGGGTACCAAGTTCTTCAATCCGAAACGATGAGTATAGTTCTTACTCCTCTCTTTCTTTTTATCCTCAGTACCTTTGGTATGAGAGGAAGAGGAGGGAACACATAAACCGACTGGTACACCCACGGTGTCACTGCTTCCCAGTTGTCCACTCCCGGAATGAACACTAGCACGTGATTCTTCGCCCATCGAAGAATCCTTGTGGCTTCTGCCATCGCCATCCTGCTTCTTGTGCCGCCCTGTCGGTTTACATGGGCGACCGCCGTGATGTTGTCTGACTGAATCAGCACCGGTTGGTTTTGAAGCAGGGGTTCTGTTTGACTCAGGGCATTGTAAATGGCCCTTAGTTCCAGAATATTTATGTGTAGGGAAGTCTCCTGACTCGACCACTGTCCTTGGAAGTTTCTTCCCTGAGTGACTGCCCCCCAACCTCGGAGGCTTGCATCCGTGGTCACCAGGACCCAAACCTGAATGCCGAATCTGCGGCCCTCGAGAAGATGAGCACTCTGCAGCCACCACAACAGAGACACCCTGGCCCTCGGGGACAGGGTGATCAACCGATGCATCTGAAGATGCGATCCGGACCACTTGTCTAACAGATCCCACTGAAAGATCCTTGCATGGAACCTGCCGAAGGGAATTGCTTCGTAAGAAGCTACCATCTTTCCCAGGACTCGCGTGCAGTGATGCACCGACACCTGTTTTGATTTCAGGAGGTCCCTGACCAGAGATGACAATTCCTGGACCTTCTCCTCCAGGAGAAACACCTCCTTCTGTTCTGTGTCCAGAATCATGCCCAAGAACAGCAGACGCGTCGTAGGAATCAGCTGCGACTTTGGGATATTCAGAATCCAGCCGTGCTGTTGTAGCACTTCCCGAGATAGTGCTACTCCGACTAACAACTGCTCCTTGGACCTTGCCTTTATAAGGAGATCGTCCAAGTACGGGATAATTATAACTCCCTTCTTTCGAAGGAGTATCATCATTTCGGCCATTACCTTGGTAAATACCCTCGGTGCCGTGGACAGACCAAACGGCAACGTCTGGAATTGGTAATGACAGTCCTGTACCACAAACCTGAGGTACTCCTGGTGAGGTGGGTAAATGGGAACATGTAGGTAAGCATCCTTGATGTCCAGTGACACCATAAAATCCCCCTCTTCCAGGCTTGCAATAACCGCCCTGAGCGATTCCATTTTGAACTTGAACTTCCTTATATAAGTGTTCAAGGATTTCAAATTTAGAATGGGTCTCACCGAACCGTCTGGTTTCGGTACCACAAACATTGTGGAATAGTAACCCCGTCCCTGTTGAAGGAGGGGAACTTTGATTATCACCTGCTGAAGGTACAGCTTGTGAATTGCCGCCAGTACTACCTCCCTTTCCTTGGGAGCAGCTGGCAAGGCTGATTTGAGGTAACGGCGAGGGGGAGATGCCTCGAACTCCAGCTTGTATCCCTGAGATACCACTTGTAGAACCCAGAGATCCACCTGTGAGCGAACCCACTGGTCGCTGAAGTTCCGGAGACGCGCCCCCCACCGCACCTGGCTCCACCTGTGGAGCCCCAGCGTCATGCGGTGGACTTAGTGGAAGCAGGGGAGGATTTTTGTTCCTGGGAACTGGCTGTCTGGTGCAGCTTTTTCCCTCTACCCCTGCCTCTGGGCAGAAAGGACGCGCCTCTGACCCGCTTGCCTTTCTGAGGCCGAAAGGACTGTACTTGATAATACGGTGCTTTCTTAGGCTGTGAGGGAACCTGAGGTAAAAAAGTCGACTTCCCAGCTGTTGCTGTGGATACGAGGTCCGAGAGACCGTCCCCAAACAATTCCTCACCCTTATAAGGCAAAACCTCCATGTGCCTTTTAGAATCAGCATCACCTGTCCACTGCCGAGTCCATAATACTCTCCTGGCAGAAATGGACATTGCATTAATTCTAGATGCCAGCCGGCAAATGTCCCTCTGTGCATCCCTCATATATAAGACGACGTCTTTAATATGCTCTATGGTTAGCAAAATAGTATCCCTGTCAAGGGAATCAATGTTATCTGACAGGGTATCAGACCAAGCAGCTGCAGCACTACACATCCATGCTGAAGCAATTGCAGGTCTCCTGCTTTCTATCTGCAGGCTCCTTTAAGGCGGCCGTATCCTGAGACGGCAGTGCCACCTTTTTTGATAAGCGTGTGAGCGCCTTGTCCACCCTAGGGGAAGTTTCCCAACGTAACCTGTCCGTTGGCGGGAAAGGGTACGCCATTAGTAACCTCTTAGAAATCACTAATTTCTTATCTGGGGAACACCACGCTTCTTCACACAATTCATTTAACTCATCAGATGGGGGAAAAGTCACTGGCTGCTTTTTCTCCCCAAACATAATACCCTTTTTAGTGGTAACCGGGTTAATGTCAGAAATGTGCAACACATTTTTCATTGCCGTAATCATGCATCGGATGGCCCTTGTGGACTGTACATTTGTCTCATCCTCGTCTACACTGGAGTCAGACTCCGTGTCGACATCTGTGTCTGCCATCTGAGGTAGCGGGCGTTTTTGTGCCCCTGATGGCCTCTGAGACGCCTGGGCAGGCGCGGGCTGATATGCCGGCTGTCCCAAAGCTGTTACGTCATCGAACCTTTTATGCAAGGAGTTGACACTGTCGGTTAATACCTTCCACATATCCATCCACTCTGGTGTCGGCCCCGCAGGGGGCGACATCACACTTATCGGCTCTTGCTCCGCCTCCACGTAAGCGTCCTCATCAAACATGTCGACACAGCCGTACCGACACACCGCACACACACAGGGAATGCTCTGACTAAGGACAGGACCCCACAAAGTCCTTTGGGGAGACAGAGAGAGAGTATGCCAGCACACACCAGAGCGCTATATTACAGAGGGATTTACACTAACACAAAGTGAATTTTCCCCCAATAGCTGCTTATATCACCTTTTGCGCCTAAATGTATGTGCCCCCCCTCTCTTTTTTACCCTTTTTGTAGTGTATACTGCAGGGGAGAGCCTGGGGAGCATCCTTCCAGCGGAGCTGTGAAGAGAAAATGGCGCCAATGTGCTGAGGGAGATAGCCCCGCCCCCTCCGCGGCGGGCTTCTCACGCTTTTTTAATAATGTTAATGGCGGGGGATTAGGCACATATACAGTTTATAACTGTATTATGTGCACATTTGCCAAAAGGTATACTTATTGCAGCCCAGGGCGCCCCCTCCCCCAGCGCCCTGCACCCACCAGTGACCGGAGCGTGTGGTGTGCTGTGGGAGCAATGGCGCACAGCTGCAGTGCTGTGTGCTACCTTATTGAAGACCGGAGTCTTCAGCCGCCGATTTTCTCCTGGTTCTTCCGTCTTCTGGCTCTGCAAAGGGGACGGCGGCGCGGCTCCGGGAACGGACGATCGAGGTCGGGCCCTGTGTTCGATCCCTCTGGAGCTAATAGTGTCCAGTAGCCTTAGAAGCACAAGCTAGCTGCAAGCAGGTAGGTTTGCTTCTCTCCCCTCAGTCCCTCGTAGCAGTGAGTCTGTTGCCAGCAGATCTCACTGAAAATAAAAAACCTAACAAATACTTTCTTTTCTAGTAAGCTCAGGAGAGCCCACTAGGTGCACCCAGCTCTGGCCGGGCACAGATTCTAACTGAGGTCTGGAGGAGGGGCATAGAGGGAGGAGCCAGTGCACACCAGATATAGTACCTAATCTTTCTTTTAAGAGTGCCCAGTCTCCTGCGGAGCCCGTCTATTCCCCATGGTCCTTACGGAGTACCCAGCATCCACTAGGACGTCAGAGAAATATAGTTACGGAGTTTATGCCAAAATTTCTTAACCTTGCAGCAGGACCAGAAGTTATGAGTAAGATAGGCATTCAGCATTGAACATTTAACACATAACCCTAATTCAGAGGTATTGAAGCATCTCCTCTGTGAAGGGGGGGGACATACATCCTATTAATGGTTCTAATATGTATTTCCTGTAGCTTAGCTGATTTTAAGTGTTTGAGAGCCTGTTCCGTGTTGACTACGGTATCCGGACTCCGGGTCGACAACAAAAAGGTCGACACACCTTAGGTCGACGCCAATTGGTCGACACACCTTAGGTCGACATGGACAAAAGGTCGACATGGCCAAAATGTCGACATGAACAAGGTCGACATGGAAAAAGGTCGACGTGAGTTTTTCACGATTTTTTTCTTTTTTTTGAACCTTTTCATACTTAACGATCCACGTGGACTACGATTGGATTGGTAATCTGTGCCGAGCGAAACGGTAGCGGAGCGAAGGCGCCATACCCGAAGCATGGCGAGCGAAGCGAGCCATGCGAGGGGACGCGGTGCACTAATTGGGGTTCCCGGTCACTCTACGAAGAAAATGACACAAAAAAAACATAAAAAACTCATGTCGACCTTTTTCCATGTCGACCTTGTTCCTGTCGACCTTTTGTCCATGTCGACCTAAGGTGTGTCGACCAATTGGCGTCGACCTAAGGTGTGTCGACCTTTTTGTTGTCGACCCTGAGTCCCAGACCCGTTAACTACTATGTCTGAGATTTCCGGGAAGTTCGGGATTTCTTTCTTCCAGGCCAAAGAAAGTGAATTCCAAGAAGGAGTGTTAGCGTCTATT
Source organism: Pseudophryne corroboree (assembly GCF_028390025.1). Classification (NCBI taxonomy): domain Eukaryota; kingdom Metazoa; phylum Chordata; class Amphibia; order Anura; family Myobatrachidae; genus Pseudophryne; species Pseudophryne corroboree. The sequence continues at coordinate 100,775,845 of NC_086448.1, forward strand.
AATTCAGCATACAGGAGTTTAATTTTGAATGAGCAAGTACGGCAGAATGCTAAGATACTATGTATTACTTTGGACGAGGAGGATTGACCTACAGGATCATTTAGAGCATTAATATAATGGCCCTCATTCCGAGTTGTTCGCTCGCAAGGCGAATGTAGCAGAGTTACACACGCTAAGCCGCCGCCTACTGGGAGTGAATCTTAGCTTCTTAAAATTGCGACCGACGTACGCGCAATATTGCGATTACAAACGAGTTAGCAGTTTCAGAGTAGCTCCAGACTTACTCTGCCTGTGCGATCATTTCAGTGCTTGTCGTTCCTGGTTGACGTCACAAACACACCCAGCGTTCGCCCAGGCACTCCCACCGTTTCTCCGGCCACTCCTGCGTTTTTTCCGGAAACGGTAGCGTTTTCAGCCACACGCCCCTGAAACGCCGTGTTTCCGCCCAGTAACACCCATTTCCTGTCAATCACATTACGATCGCCGGAGCGAAGAAAAAGCCGTGAGTAAAAATACTTTCTTCATAGTAAAGTTACTTGGCGCAGTCGCAGTGCGAACATTGCGCATGCGTACTAAGCGGATTTTCACTGCGATGCGATGAAAAATACCGAGCGAACAACTCGGAATGAGGGCCAATGTCTAAGCTGAAGATAACATGAAAAATTGTCTTTGTGGCAAGGAGTATTTATCTTGTAGTTGGGAAAAAGAGAGGAGTTGACCACCTGGGTCGAAAACGTCTTTAATTGCATTAATTCCCTGCAATTTCCATGTATAAAATAGTTTATTTTGTAATGACGGTTGGAAATTCGGATTTCCCCAAATAGGGATGTAAGGGGTAAAGTAGGGATTACTTTTAAGGTTTTTATGGACGCTATCAAGGCTTTGTAAGTGTTGTTAAATAAAATATTAGTTCTGATATCCTTCGGGATGTCTCTCAAACGAGTATGCAAGAGAGCAGCCGGAGAATATAGGAAGAAAAGTGCATCTTCCAGGGATAGATTAGTGTAGGAGTCTTGGTTTAGGAGCCAGTCTTAGGTATATCGGAATAAGGCTGCTCTAGCAAATAACTGCACATTTGGGACATTCAACACTCCTTTTTGTTTATTAAGATACGTGCAAGATTTAGGCATGCAAGGTTTTCCTTTTTTCCAAATGAATTTAGAAAACATTCTGGAGCATAGTAGAGCATCCTTTCTGGATATCACTATAGGGAGCATCTGGAGCAAGTATGCCAACTTTTGGAAGGTCACTGATTTTATCACAATTGTCCTTCCAAGGATAGAAAGAGGGAGGTCTTTCCAGTTTTCTAACTGGAGTTTCATTTTCTGTACAATTGGGGCGTAGTTAGATGAATACACTTGAGAGGTTTGCGAGGGGATATTTATTCCTAGATATTTCAATGTGCTTGTATTAAGTTTAAGTTGAGGCGTAAGCTCCGAAAGCTCCGCGGGAGCTATCTGAGGGCCTATAGGGAGGAGGTCAGATTTACTGACATTCACTCGATATCCAGCAAATGAACCAAACTTAGCAATTGTGTAAAAAATGGCCGGGATAGAAATCAGCGGGTTACTTACGAATAGGAGCATTTTGTCTGCGAACAGACTCAACTTAGTCTGCACTCCACCCACCGTGACCCCTGTGGAAGTTTGAAGTTGTCGAAGAGCAATGGCAAGGGGCTCCAGTGCTACTGCAAACAGGAGAGGTAAAAGTGGGCAACTTTGCATAGTACCTCTTTGATTAGAGAATGGGGTTGAAAGAAATTTGTTAGTGAAAATCTGGGTGAGGGGGTTATGGTAGATAGCTTGCAACGTGAAAATAAACTGTGAAGGAAAACCAAATCTTCGGAGGGTCTCGAACAGGTGATCCCACGTAACCAGGTCAAAGGCTTTCTCAGCGTCTAAAGATAACAGGAAAGCAGGACCACCAGCCTGAGAAGACTCCAATGCCTGTATAACAGTTAGAATTTTTCTGATGTTGGTCACTGAATGCCTCCCCCATATAAAGCCGGTTTGGTCTTCATGGATTAGACCCGGAAGCAGTTTTTTCATTCTCTCCGACAAAAGTTTTGTGAAGATTTTATAATCAACGTTGAGTAATGCTTTGGGTCTATAAAAGGAAGGCAATAGCGAGTCCCGCCCCGGTTTAGGGAGAACCCTGATCAACGCGGAATTAAAGTATTGGGGGGCTAGGTGAGAAGAGCATATTGAATTGTATAAAGATGCCAAGGGGCCGCTGATTTTTGAAGAAAGAATTTTGTAAAATTCCGTTGACAAACCATTGGGGCCTGGGGTTTTTTATTTTTTTAAGTGATGTAATAGTATTCAGGACCTCTTGGGTGGTGATGGGGGCAGTGAGCGATTCCGAATGTTCCAGGGGGAGTTGTGGCAATGATATCTCATCCCAGAAGTCTTGTTTGGCGTTATTATTTATAGGGTCCCGAGAGTATAGGTCTTTATAAAACGTGTGAAGGATATCTGAGATCTTATTTCCATGAAAATGGCATTTTCCCTCTTCGTCTTTTAGGGCTACTATGTGATGGGGCCATTTTCAGCTTTAAGAAGATTAGACAATAACTTGCTAGATTTATTGCCAAATTGAAATATATTGTGTTTACCTGTACCTAGAAATTTGTTATCTAGTTGCGTCAAAACTTGATCAAAATGTTGCTTAGCTTTGATATATGAGTTTTTCTTTTCTATCGTGGGAGAGGATTTAAAATCTTGGAAGGAGGAAGTAAGGGTAGATTGGGCGTTACGATATGTGGAATTTAATTCTTTCTTAAATTTGGCTACGAACGCAATGATATCGCCCCTCAACACCGCCTTGGCCGTCTGCCAAAACAGAGCCGGGTCTGATTCATGTGAAGAGTTATTGAGTTGGTAGGAATCCCAAGCATCTTGTAACATAGCTTGAAATTGTTGAGATCCCGCCAATCTTGCCGGGAACCACCACTGAGAGCAGGAGCCCAGTATAAATTTAGTTTGAATAGTTATTGAAATGGGTGCATGGTCTGAAATCAGTATTGGTTCTATGCTAGTATCAGTAATTTTGTCCGACAGTGTCAGAAACAAAGAAGTAATCCAAATGAGAAAACAAATTAAAAGTGGCTGAGTAGTACGTGTATTCGAGTTCAATAGGGTTATGGAGTCTCCAAATATCTATAAGGCCAAGTTGAGTGGACAAATATTTTAGGTTAATCTTTGGAAGGCTGTACATCCGGGAAGAGACAGCCTTTCTATCTAGAGTCTTAGACGAGACCAAGTTCAAATCACCTCCTAAAAGGATAGGAGTATTGGTATATGGCCGAAGAAGATCAGTAATCTTTAGGTCGAAAGATTTGTCATATATGGTAGGGGCATATACATTACACAAAACATATCTGGAGCCTTCCAGAGTTATATCTAATATAATATACCTGCCCTCCATGTCAATGATCTGATGGTGTACCTCAAACGAAATTCCCTTACGAATAAGAATAGCTACTCCTCTCGCTTTTGAGGTGTAAGAGGACGATGCAACCAGCTTCTGGCGAAGCATAGAAAGCTTTAAGTGTTCGTCCGGTGTCAGGTGGGGATCTTGTAAAAGGATTACGTCTGCCTTTACCGACCTCATATACGTAATTATCCATCTACGCTTGATAGGGGAATGTATACCCCTCACATTCCAGGAATAAATTTTTATTTGAGAAGCCATGTTTTATGTCAGTAAGTGATAACTTTGTAGTACATGTATCAGCTCTTAAAACACAATTCAAGACAAAAGAAAACATCTGCAGTATTGTGAATACCTGTATCAATTACGCAGTCCTAGGAGAAATGCATCCCCAGCTCCCTAGAAGAAAAGAGAAAAGCGAAAGAAAGAGGGAGGAAATGGAAGGCAAAGCGGGAAAAACAGAAGAACATAGAACAAAAAAGACAGCTGTGAAACATTGGGTTAGTTAACCACAACACAACTATCAGCAGTAACCGTGAACACTCTCAAACACAGAAACAAAAATGTGAAGAGAAAAAAGGAAAATCCCTCAACATCAAGAAATATGTTTGGAAGACTAAACTCTTGTAAAGTTCACCATTGGGAGCAAAATATTAGTGAAGAGTAGGCCAGTACAGTACCTATAAACACAGTTTCAGAACTCTATCTTAAACTGACAAGCTCTACAGACTCAGAAAACCAAAAACATCTTAACCGCATCAATATATGCAATCTAACAAGGAGTCTGTAACTATCAAAAGCCATAAGAAACTATTACTTGAATGCGTAACATGACGACTCTCTCTGTCGGCAAACTCACTCAGTTGACAGTACGTTTCGAAAGGGGGCGTATCTCCAGCTCCTTAGGAGTGCAACATAACATATCTTTCCGCCTGTAAGTTCACTCATTCTGATCCATTGCGTTGGACTCTGGGGGGTCAGCCACCTGTTGCAGGAACGCCCTGGCATCCTCCACATTAGTAAAGTCTTTTGGACCTTGAGTTAAGAAGATGCGAAGACGGGCCGGATATAGCAGCGCAAATTTAGTACCTGACTGTACTAACTGTGAGCAGACAGCAGACATCTCGCGACGAGCTCTGGACACCTCCGCGGAGTAGTCCTGAAACAGAAAGAGTTTCTAGCCATCCGCTTTTAGAGCACCTTTAGACTGAGCTGTGGACCAGATCAATTCCTTATGGCGGAAGTTAAAGCATTTAAATATCACCGGGCAAGGGCGAGCTTGGTTGGATTCTCTCGGTGGTCCTAGGCGATGTGCCCTTTCAATTTCTAAAGAGGACAGTTCTTCGGGGATCCCAAGTATTTCAGGCAGATCCGATATCAGAAATTTAAATAAATCAGGGCCCTTGATGGATTCCTTAAGGCCCACTATCCTCAAATTACTTCTCCTCTAATGATTTTCAAGGTCGTGTATTTTAGACATCATGGGGGTAATTCCAAGTTGATCGCAGCAGGAAATTTTTTAGCAGTTGGGCAAAACCATGTGCACTGCAGGGGGGCAGATATAACATTTGCAGAGAGAGTTAGATTTGGGTGGGTTATTTTGTTTCTGTGCAGGGTAAATACTGGCTGCTTTACTTTTACACTGTAATTTAGATTGCAGATTTAACTCACCACACCCAAATCTAACTCTCTCTGCACATGTTATATCTGCCTCCCCTGCAGTGCACATGGTTTTGCCCAACTGCTAACAAAATTCCTGCTGCGATCAACTTGGAATTACCCCCCATGTGTTGTCGGGAAGACGACAAGTGTGACACCTGTTGCTTTAGGTCTTTGATCTCCTGAAAGTTAGCACCTATGCGGATTTCATTAATGGAGATTTTACGAGACTTAGAATTTAACTCTGATTTAATATCTGAGACTGTCGACATAAGCTTATCAGCTTGTATTTGAAGTAGAGGCTCCACTGTTTCCTTAATAGCTTTTACGATCTCTGCGTAAGAAGGAGGTGTGGAAGGAGCTTTCGGCGGCATTGCGTCTAATCCGACTAGTCCCAGCTCAGGGGAATTGTGGGGTGCTGAAGTGGGGGGCGAATCAGGGGTGGGTGTGAGTCTCTTCCCACCTCCTTTAAGACGTTGAAGTTTAGGAGCCGACAAGGTAACAAATTTGTCCATAACACTTTCAAGAGACATTGTAGGTAGTGATCAGACAGGTCAGAAATGTATCCAGTGCTGGGATTGACATGAGAAGTGATCACGGTCACCGCTTAATAAGGAATATAAGTCCATATATTTCACATAGAAGTATGAATAGGTAAACATATTGTGTACACCGCTAGGTGCAGGGAAATATGAGAAAACGTTTGTGTCCACAAGAGCAACTAAGGTTGGTCTGCTCTGCTAATCGGAGTCTTCCCCTTCACCTGGATGACCCGTCCAGCAGCAGCATCCCAGGAGGAAAGATCCGTGTGTGTTCTGCAAGTGGAACAGTTCCCAACACTGACAGGGTGAGGTGGGGGATGATAAGGTAACAATAATCTGTGGTGTTTGGCTGGCAACAGGTAGAGCCGTGAGTAACTAACAAGGTATAATAGTTGTGCAGAATTGAAGGTGGGACAGCAGGCACAGTCCACTCAGTTTTAAGTGATAACACTATTTGTAAGAGAACTGTTAGGCTGTGTGGTAAGAATCAGTAATAAAGCCTGCAGCAGGCAAGCAAGTACACCTTAAGTTAGGGGGAGAAGAAGAAGCCGCAGCCGGGAGCTTCCTGCGGTACATACAGAGTCCCCTGACTCCGGGCACCCGACCTTTACCTCACTGTGGGTTGTTAAAATGGCTGCCGCTCCGGAGTACCCACGCCCGGAGGCTCCGGTTCATCCTCCCCTGCTGATCACAGCCTGCAAGACGAGAGCCCAGATGGCGGTGGGGAGCAGTGAAGCAGGCGCCGGCGAGCAGCTCTGCAGTAGATGCAGTCACGGACGTTTGTGCGCAGCTCTGCCACCCGTCCCGGATCTTCTCCGAAATCGAGGCCCCGGCTTCGTGGAGGTGGGAGGGCCACAACCCGCAGAGTCGGCCTATGCCTCCTCCCGATTCCGCGGCACTCTCCCACGGAGACAGTTACACAGGGCGAGGGATTGGGGCACAGACTCTGAGGGATTAAGGCATCAGGGATGGCTTTAAAGGGCTTTCTGCAAACTCGCAGGTCGGCGTCCATGTGAAGTGCAGCTTCCTCGGTTGCCAGCCAGGGCCACGCCCCCTATAGTATATGTTGTTTAATATGAAATAAATACTGTAGTTATAGCATTCCCATAAAGGGTCTGATTCTGATTCAGATGCAAGTCAGTAAGCAGAGGATTCTCTCGTTCATGAGCAGACGAGCCGCAAACGGCAATCGCAGACTGTGCATGAGCCGCAAACGGCAATCTCAGACTGTGCATTAGCCACAAACGGCAACCGCAGACTGCGCATTAGTCGCAAATGGCAATCGCAGACTGTGCATGAGTCGCAAAACGGTAATCACAGACTGTGCATGAGTCGCAAATGGCAATCGCAGACTGTGCATGAGTCGCAAACGGGAATCGCAGACTGTGCATGAGCCGCAAACGGCAATCGCAGACTGTGCATAAGTCGCAAATGGCAATCGCAGACTGTGCATGAGCCACAAACGGCAATCTCAGACTGTGCGTGAGCCGCAAACGGCAATCTCAGACTGTGCGTGAGCCGCAAACGGCAATCTCAGACTGCGCGTGAGCCGCAAACGGCAAACGCAGACTGCGCACGAGTCGCAAACGGCAATCGCAGACTGTGCACGAGTTGCAAACAGCAATCGCAGACTGTGCACGAGTTGCAAACGGCAATTGCAGACTGCGCACGAGTCGCAAACGGCAATCGCAGACTGCATGAGTCGCAAACGGCAATCGCAGACTGTGCATGAAGCGCAAATGGCAATCGCAGACTGTGCATGAGTCGCAAATGGGAATCACAGATTGTGCATGAGCCGCAAACGGCAATCGCAGACTGTGCATGAGCCGCAAACGGCAATCTCAGACTGTGCATGAGCTGCAAACGGCAATCGCAGACTTTGCATGAGTCGCAAACGGCAATTCAGATGGTGTGTGAGCCGCAAACGGCAATCTCAGATGGTGTGTGAGCCGCAAACGGCAATCGCAGACTGTGCATGAGCCGCATACGGCAATTGCAGACTGTGCATGAGTCGCAAATGGCAGTCGCAGACTGCATCAGTCGCAAATGGCAATCGCAGACTGTGCATGAGTCGCAAACGGTAATCACAGACTGTGCATGAGTCGCAAACGGCAATCGCAGACTGTGCATGAGTCGCAAACGGCAATCACAGACTGTGCATGAGTCACAAATGGCAATCTCAGACGGTGCGTGAGCCGCAAACGGCAATCGCAGACTGTGCATGAGTCGCAAACGGCAATCGCAAACTGTGCATGAGCCGCAAACGGCAATCGCAGACTGTGCATGAGCCACAAACGGCAATCGCAGACTGTGCATGAGCCACAAACGGCAATCGCAGACTGCGCACGAGTCGCAAACGGCAATCGCAGACTGCATGAGTCGCAAACGGCAATCGCAGACTGTGCATGAAGCGCAAATGGCAATCGCAGACTGTGCATGAGTCGCAAATGGGAATCACAGATTGTGCATGAGCCGCAAACGGCAATCGCAGACTGTGCATGAGCCGCAAACGGCAATCTCAGACTGTGCATGAGCCGCAAACGGCAATCTCAGACTTTGCATGAGTCACAAACGGCAATCTCAGATGGTGCGTGAGCCGCAAACGGCAATCGCAGACTGTGCATGAGCCACAAACGGCAATTGCAGACTGTGCATGAGTCGCAAATGGCAGTCGCAGACTGCATCAGTCGCAAATGGCAATCGCAGACTGTGCATGAGTCGCAAACGGTAATCACAGACTGTGCATGAGTCGCAAACGGCAATCGCAGACTGTGCATGAGTCGCAAACGGCAATCACAGACTGTGCATGAGTCACAAATGGCAATCTCAGACGGTGCATGAGCCGCAAACGGCAATCGCAGACTGTGCATGAGTCGCAAACGGCAATCGCAGACTGTGCATGAGCCGCAAACGGCAATCGCAGACTGTGCATGAGCCACAAACGGCAATCGCAGACTGTGCATGAGCCACAAACGGCAATCGCAGACTGTGCATGAGTCGCAAATGGCAGTCGCAGACTGTATCAATCGCAAACGGCAATCGCAGACTGCGCATGAGTCGCAAACAGTAATCACAGACTGTGCATGAGTCGCAAACGGCAATCGCAGACTGTGCATGAGTCGCAAACGGCAATCGCAGACTGTGCATGAGCCGCAAACGGCAATCTCAGACTGTGCATGAGCCGCAAACGGGAATCTCAGACTGTGCATGAGCCGCAAACGGCAATCGCAGACTGTGCATGAGTCGCAAATGGCAATCGCAGACTGTGCATGAGCCACAAACGGCAATCTCAGACTGTGCGTGAGCTGCAAACGGCAATCTCAGACTGTGCGTGAGCCGCAAATGGCAATCTCAGACTGCGCGTGAGCCGCAAACGCAGACTGCGCACGAGTCGCAAACGGCAATCGCAGACTGTGCACGAGTTGCAAACAGCAATCGCAGACTGTGCACGAGTTGCAAACGGCAATCACAGACTGCGCACGAGTCGCAAACGGCAATCGCAGACTGCATGAGTCGCAAACGGCAATCGCAGACTGTGCATGAGCCGCAAACGGCAATCGCAGACTGTGCATGAGCCACAAACGGCAATCGCAGACTGTGCATGAGCCACAAACGGCAATCGCAGACTGTGCATGAGTCGCAAATGGCAGTCGCAGACTGTATCAGTCGCAAACGGCAATCGCAGACTGCGCATGAGTCGCAAACAGTAATCACAGACTGTGCATGAGTTGCAAACGGCAATCGCATACTGTGCATGAGTCGCAAACGGCAATCGCAGACTGTGCATGAGCCGCAAACGGCAATCTCAGACTGTGCATGAGCCGCAAACGGGAATCTCAGACTGTGCATGAGCCGCAAACGGCAATCGCAGACTGTGCATGAGTCGCAAGTGGCAATCGCAGACTGCGCATGAGTCGCAAACGGCAATCGCAGACTGTGCATGAGTCGCAAGTGGCAATCGCAGTCTGCGCATGAGTCACAAACAGCAATCGCAGACTGCGCATGAGTCGCAAACGGCAATTGCAGACTGCGCATAAGTTGCAAACGGCAATCGCAGACTGCACATGAGTCGCAAACGGAAATCGCAGACTGTGCATGAGCTGCAAACGGCAATCGAAGACTGTGCATGAGCCGCAAACGGCAATCGCAGACTGTGCATGAGCCGCAAACGGCAACTGAAAACTGAGCATCCGAAATCTCAGACTGCACATGAGCCACAAGCGGCAATAGCAGACTGCGCATGAGCCACAAACAGCAATCACAGAGTGCGCATGAGCCACATAAAGCAATTCCATAGCAACTGAGCCAAAAGCCACAATCACCTAAAAAAAACTAGTAGTAGATTTACCAAAACTTATCAAAAGGAAAAGTGAAGCTGTCACCACAGCAACCAATCAGATTTATTTTTTATCAGTGATCGGTAGCTATGGGCATAAGATGACAGACTGGCCATATTTTCTATTAACATCCGGGTTATGGGGGTCATTCCGAGTTGATCGCATGCTGACGATTTTCGCTGCACTGCGATCAGGTCTGTACTGCGCATGCGTGTGCACTGCAATGCGCACGCATGTCGTACGGGTCCAATGTGGGTCATATCTGAGCGTTGGATTAACAATGAATCCATACGCACAGCCGATGGCAAAGAGATTGACAGGAAGAGGGCGTTTATGGGTGTCAACTGACCGTTTTCTGTGAGTGGTAAGGAAAACGCAGGCGTGTCCGGGCGTTTGCAGGGCGGGTGTGTGACGTCAATTCCGGCACCAAAAAGACTGAAGTGATCGCAAGGGCTGAGTAAGTTCAGATCTACTCTGAAACTGCACAAAATGTTTTTGTAGAGCTCGGCTGCACAAGCATTCGCACACTTGAAAAGCGAAAATACACTCCCCCGTGGGCGGCGACTATGTGTTTGCACGGCTGCTAAAAACAGCTAGCGAGCGATCAACTCGGAATGAGGACCTAAGTACAGTATGGCTGAAACAGAAATCTGAAACATTCAGCCCGTAAGATACACCCAGACAGTGCCAAACACTGCACAACAGTTATAAAATATTCCCATAGTACCGTATTCCTGCTTATTCAGGGGGTCATTCAGAGTTGATCGGTCGCTAGCTACTTTTTGCAGCGCTGCGTGCAGATAGTCGCCGCCTATGGGGGAGCGTATTTTTGCTTTGCAAGTGTGCGATCGCATGTGCAGCCGAGCGGTGCAAAAAAGTTTTGTGCAGTTTCTGAGTTGCCCAGAGCTTTCTCAGCCGCTGCGATCATTTCAGCCTGTTCCTGCCCGGAATTGACGTCAGACACCCACCCTGCAAATGCATGGATGCGCCTGCGTTTTTCCAGACAGTCCCAGAAAAAGGTCAGTTGCCACCCAGTTGCCTTCTCCCTGTCAATCACCTTGCGATTGGCTGTGCGAATTGATTCTTCGTTAAATCTATCGCTTAGCAATGATCCGCTTTGTACCCGTACGACGTGCCTGCGCATTGCAGTGCATACGCAGTCCTGACCTGATCGCAGCGCAGCGAAAAAACCTAGCGTGCGATCAGGTCGGAATGACCCCCTCTGTTCATCTAAATATATCAGGATGCATGGTAAAGAAAGATTCACATTCCGTATTTCGGTAAGAAAGTTGGGATGTGGGAGGGATAACCAAGATTTAGGGATTTTGCTGGGACCATACAGATATAGATGTAACTGTTTTTTTGCAGAAACTAGATCGAGTTCGTTGCCTTAGGGCCTAATTCAACATGGAATGCTGCTGCGGCAGCATTCGCATGCTGAAGCCCTGTGAGGTGTGCGCATGCAACAGCATATCACTTGTGCGAACACCTCTGCCTGCTTGACAGGCAGAGGTGTTCGCGGGGCGGAACTCAGCGTTTAAGGGGCATCAAGGTTGGGTGCTGCGGGGAGGCGCGGTCTGGAAAACACAGACGTGTCCGGACTATCTGCGGGGCAGGCTGCAGTGCTGCGTGACGTCACACGCAGCCGATGCGACGAAAAACATGGCGGGTAGCAGCCTGCCTTTCGCATGTGTGCGTGGGGGAGGGGGGGCAGGGACCGGCATGTGGGGCAGACTTGCCCTGTGCTGGGCGTCCCCCCGCAAGTAGATTGGGCGTTACGATATGTGGAATTTAATTATTTCTTAAATTTGGCTACAAACGCAATGATATCGCCCCTCAACACCGCCTTGGCCGTCTGCCAAAACAGAGCCGGGTCTGATTCATGCGAAGAGTTATTGAGTTGGTAGGAATCCCAAGCATCTTGTAACATAGCTTGAAATTGTTGAGATCCCGCCAATCTGTCCGGGAACCTCCACTGAGAGCAGGAGCCCAGTATAAATTTAGTTTGAATAGTTATTGAAATGGGTGCATGGTCTGAAATCAGTATTGGTTCTATGCTAGTATCAGTAATTTTGTCCGACAGAGTGTCAGAAACAAAGAAGTAATCCAAACGAGAAAACAAATTAAAAGTGGCTGAGTAGTACGTGTATTCGAGTTCAATAGGGTTATGGAGTCTCCAAATATCTATAAGGCCAAGTTGAGTGGACAAATATTTTAGGTTAATCTTTGGAAGGCTGTACATCCGGGAAGAGACAGCCTTTCTATCTAGAGTCACAGACGAGACCAAGTTCAAATCACCTCCTAAAAGGATAGGAGTATTGGTATATGGCCGAAGAAGATCAGTAATCTTTAGGTAGAAAGATTTGTCATATATGCTAGGGGCATATACATTACACAAAACATATCTGGAGCCTTCCAGAGTTATATCTAATATAATATACCTGCCCTCCATGTCAATGATCTGATGGTGTACCTCAAACGAAATTCCCTTACGAATAAGAATAGCTACTCCTCTCGCTTTTGAGGTGTAAGAGGACGATGCAACCAGCTTCTGGCGAAGCATAGAAAGCTTTAAGTGTTCGTCCGGTGTCAGGTGGGTCTCTTGTAAAAGGATTACGTCTGCCTTTACCTTACTCATATACGTAATTATCCATCTACGCTTGATAGGGGAATGTATACCCCTCACATTCCAGGAATACATTTTAATTTGAGAAGCCATGTTTTATGTCATTTAGTGATAACTTTGTAGTACATGTATCAGCTCTTAAAACACAATTCAAGACAAAAGAAAACATCTGCAGTATTGTGAATACCTGTATCAGTGACGCAGTCCTAGGAGAAATGCATCCCCAGCTCCCTAGAAAAAAAGAGAAAAGAAAAGCGAAAGAAAGAGGAAGGAAATGGAAGGCAAAGCGGGAAAAACAGAAGAACATAGAACAAAAAAGACAGCTGTGAAACATTGGGTTAGTTAACCACAACACAACTATCAGCAGTAACCGTGAACACTCTCAAACACAGAAACAAAAATGTGAAGAGAAAAAAGGAAAATCCCTCAACATCAAGAAATATGTTTGGAAGACTAAACTCTTGTAAAGTTCACCATTGGGAGCAAAATATTTAGTGAAGAGTAGGCCAGTACAGTACCTATAAACACAGTTTCAGAACTCTATCTTAAACTGACAAGCTCTACAGACTCAGAAAACCAAAAACATCTTAACCGCATCAATATATGCAATCTAACGAGGAGTCTGTAACTATCAAAAGCCATAAGAAACTATTACTTGAATGCGTAACATGACGACTCTCTCTTCGGCAAACTCACTCAGTTGACAGTACGTTTCGAAAGGGGGCGTATCTCCAGCTCCTTAGGAGTGCAACATAACATATCTTTCCGCCTGTAAGTTCACTCATTCTGATCCATTGCGTTGGACTCTGGGGGGTCAGCCACCTGTTGCAGGAACGCCCTGGCATCCTCCACATTAGTAAAGTCTTTTGGACCTTGAGTTAAGAAGATGCGAAGACGGGCCGGATATAGCAGCGCAAATTTAGTACCTGACTGTACTAACTGTGAGCAGACAGCAGACATCTCGCGACGAGCTCTGGACACCTCCGCGGAGTAGTCCTGAAACAGAAAGAGTCTCTGGCCATCCGCTTTTAGAGCACCTTTAGACTGAGCTGTGGACCAGATCAATTCCTTATGGCGGAAGTTTAAGCATTTAAATATCACCGGGCAAGGGCGAGTTTGGTTGGATTCTCTCGGTGGTCCTAGGCGATGTGCCCTTTCAATTTCTAAAGAGGACAGTTCTTCGGGGATCCCAAGTATTTCAGGCAGATCCGATATCAGAAATTTAAATAAATCAGGGTCCTCGATGGATTCCTTAAGGCCCACTATCCTCAAATTACTTCTCCTCGAATGATTTTCAAGGTCGTGTATTTTAGACATCATGGAGGTAATTCCAAGTTGATCGCAGCAGGAAATTTTTTAGCAGTTGGGCAAAACCATGTGCACTGCAGGGGGGCAGATATAACATTTGCAGAGAGAGTTAGATTTGGGTGGGTTATTTTGTTTCTGTGCAGGGTAAATACTGGCTGCTTTACTTTTACACTGCAATTAAGATTGCAGATTTAACTCACCACACCCAAATCTAACTCTCTCTGCACATGTTATATCTGCCTCCCCTGCAGTGCACATGGTTTTGCCCAACTGCTAACAAAATTCCTGCTGCGATCAACTTGGAATTACCCCCCATGTGTTGTCGGGAAGACGACAAGTGTGACACCTGTTGCTTTAGGTCTTTGATCTCCTGAAAGTTAGCACCTATGCGGATTTCATTAATGTAGATTTTACGAGACTTAGAATTTAACTCTGATTTAATATCTGAGACTGTCGACATAAGCTTATCAGCTTGTATTTGAAGTAGAGGCTCCACTGTTTCCTTAATAGCTTTTACGATCTCTGCGTAAGAAGGAGGTGTGGGAGGAGCTTTCGGCGGCATTGCGTCTAATCCGACTAGTCCCAGCTCAGGGGAATTGTGGGGTGCTGAAGTGGGGGGCGAATCAGGGGTGGGTGCGAGTCTCTTCCCACCTCCTTTAAGACGTTGAAGTTTAGGAGCCGACAAGGTAACAAATTTGTCCATAACACTTTCAAGAGACATTGTAGGTAGTGATCAGACAGGTCAGAAATTTATCCAATGCTGGGATTGACATGAGAAGTGATCACGGTCACCGCTTAATAAGGAATATAAGTCCATATATTTCACATAGAAGTATGAATAGGTAAACATATTGTGTACACCGCTAGGTGCAGGGAAATATGAGAAAACGTTTGTGTCCACAAGAGCAACTAAGGTTGGTCTGCTCTGCTAATCAGAGTTTTCCCCTTCACCTGGATGACCCGTCCAGCAGCAGCATCCCAGGAGGAAAGATCCGTGTGTGTTCTGCAAGTGGAACAGTTCCCAACACTGACAGGGTGAGGTGGGGAATGATAAGGTAACAATAATCTGTGGTGTTTGGCTGGCAACAGGTAGAGCCGTGAGTAACTAACAAGGTATAATAGTTGTGCAGAATTGAAGGTGGGACAGCAGGCACAGTCCACTCAGTTTTAAGTGATAACACTATTTGTAAGAGAACTGTTAGGCTGTGTGGTAAGAGTCAGTAATAAAGCCTGCAGCAGGCAAGCAAGTACACCTTAAGTTAGGGGGAGAAGAAGAAGCCGCAGCCGGGAGCTTCCTGCGGTACATACAGAGTCCCCTGACTCTGGGCACCCGACCTTTACCTCACTGTGGGTTGTTAAAATGGCTGCCGCTCCGGAGTACCCACGCCCGGAGGCTCCGGTTCATCCTCCCCTGCTGATCACAGCCTGCAAGACGAGAGCCCAGATGGCGGTGGGGAGCAGTGAAGCAGGCGCCGGCGAGCAGCTCTGCAGTAGATGCAGTCACGGACGTTTGTGCGCAGCTCTGCCACCCGTCCCGGATCTTCTCCGAAATCGAGGCCCCGGCTTCGTGGAGGTGGGAGGGCCACAACCCGCAGAGTCGGCCTATGCTTCCTCCCGATTCCGCAGCACTCTCCCACGGAGACAGGTACACAGGGCGAGGGATTGGGGCACAGACTCTGAGGGATTAAGGCGTCAGAGATGGCTTTAAAGGGCTTTCTGCAAACTCGCAGGTCGGCGTCCATGTGAAGTGCAGCTTCCTCGGTTGCCAGCCAGGCCACGCCCCCTATAGTATATGTTGTTTAATATGAAATAAATACTGTAGTTATAGCATTCCCATAAAGGGTCTGATTCAGATGCAAGTCAGTAAGCAGAGGATTCTCTCGTTCATCAGCAGACGAGCCGCAAACGGCAATCGCAGACTGTGCATGAGCCGCAAACGGCAATCTCAGACTGTGCATTAGCCATAAACGGCAACCGCAGACTGCGCATTAGTCGCAAATGGCAATCGCAGACTGTGCATGAGTCGCAAACGATAATCACAGACTGTGCATGAGTCGCAAATGGCAATCGCAGACTTTGCATGAGTCGCAAACGGGAATCGCAGATTGTGCATGAGCCGCAAACGGCAATCGCAGACTGTGCATGAGTCGCAAATGGCAATCGCAGACTGTGCATGAGCCACAAACGGCAATCTCAGACCTTGTGTGAGCCGCAAACGGCAATATCAGACTGTGCGTGAGCCGCAAACGGCAATCGCAGACTGCGCGTGAGTCGCAAACGGCAATCTCAGACTGTGCGTGAGCCGCAAACGGCAATCTCAGACTGTGCTTGAGCCGCAAACGGCAATCGCAGACTGCGCATGAGTCGCAAACGGCAATCGCAGACTGTGCAAGAGTCGCAAACGGCAATCGCAGACTGTGCACGAGTTGCAAACGGCAATCGCAGACTGCGCACGAGTCGCAAACGGCAATCGCAGACTGCATGAGTCGCAAACGGCAATCGCAGACTGTGCATGAACCGCAAATGGCAATCGCAGACTGTGCATGAGTCGCAAACGGGAATCACAGATTGTGCATGAGCCGCAAACGGCAATCGCAGACTGTGCATGAGCCGCAAACGGCAATCGCAGACTTTGCATGAGTCACAAACGTCAATCTCAGATGGTGCGTGAGCCGCAAACGGCAATCGCAGACTGTGCATGAGCCGCAAACGGCAATCGCAGACTGTGCATGAGTCGCAATTGGCAGTCGCAGACTGTGCATGAGTCGCAAACGGTAATCACAGACTGTGCATGAGTCGCAAACAGCAATCGCAGACTGTGCATGAGTCGCAAACGGCAATCGCAGACTGTGCATGAGCCACAAACGGCAATCGCAGACTGTGCATGAGCCACAAACAGCAATCGCAGACTGCGCATGAGTCGCAAATGGCAATCGCAGACTGTATCAGTCGCAAACGGCAATCGCAGACTGTGCATGAGTCGCAAACAGTAATCACAGACTGTGCATGAGTCGCAAACGGCAATCGCAGACTGTGCATGAGTCGCAAACGGCAATCGCAGACTGTGCATGAGCCGCAAACGGCAATCTCAGACTGTGCATGAGCCGCAAACGGCAATCGCAGACTGTGCATGAGCCGCAAACAGCAATCGCAGTCTGCGCATGAGTCACAAACAGCAATCGCAGATTGTGCATGAGTCGCAAACGGCAATTGCAGACCGCATAAGTTACAAACGGCAATCGCAGACAGCGCATGAGTCGCAAACGGAAATCGCAGACTGTGCATAAGCTGCAAACGGCAATCGAAGACTGTGCATGAGCCGCAAACGGCAATCACAGACTGTGCATGAGCCGCAAACGGCAACTGCAAACTGAGCATCCGAAATCTCAGACTGCACATGAGCCACAAGCGGCAATAGCAGACTGCGCATGAGCCACAAACAGCAATCACAGAGTGCGCATGAGCCACATAAAGCAATTCCATAGCAACTGAGCCAAAAGCCACAATCACCTAAAAAAAACTAGTAGTAGATTTACCAAAACTTATCAAAGGAAAAGTGAAGCTGTCACCACAGCAACCAATCAGATTTATTTTTTATCAGTGATCGGTAGCTATGGGCATAAGATGACAGACTGGCCATATTTTCTATTAACATCCGGGTTATGGGGGTCATTCCGAGTTGATCGCATGCTGATGATTTTCGCTGCACTGCGATCAGGTCTGTACTGCGCATGCGTGTGCACTGCAATGCGCACGCATGTCGTACGGGTCCAATGTGGGTCATATCTGAGCGTTGGATTAACAAAGAATCCATACGCACAGCGGATGGCAAAGAGATTGACAGGAAGAGGGCGTTTATGGGTGTCAACTGACCGTTTTCTGTGAGTGGTAAGGAAAACGCAGGCGTGTCCGGGCGTTTGCAGGGCGGGTGTGTGACGTCAATTCCGGCACCAAAAAGACTGAAGTGATCGCAAGGGCTGAGTAAGTTCAGATCTACTCTGAAACTGCACAAAATGTTTTTGTAGAGCTCGGCTGCACAAGCATTCGCACACTTGAAAAGCGAAAATACACTCCCCCGTGGGCGGCGACTATGTGTTTGCACGGCTGTTAAAAACAGCTAGCGAGCGATCAACTCGGAATGAGGACCTAAGTACAGTATGGCTGAAACAGAAATCTGAAACATTCAGCCCGTAAGATACACCCAGACAGTGCCAAACACTGCACAACAGTTATAAAATATCCCCATAGTACCGTATTCCTGCTTATTCAGGGGGTCATTCAGAGTTGATCGGTCGCTAGCTACTTTTTGCAGCGCTGCGTGCAGATAGTCGCCGCCTATGGGGGAGCGTATTTTTGCTTTGCAAGTGTGCGATCGCATGTGCAGCCGAGCGGTGCAAAAAAGTTTTGTGCAGTTTCTGAGTTGCCCAGAGCTTTCTCAGCCGCTGCGATCATTTCAGCCTGTTCGTGCCCGGAATTGACGTCAGACACCCACCCTGCAAATGCATGGATGCGCCTGCGTTTTTCCAGACAGTCCCAGAAAAAGGTCAGTTGCCACCCAGTTGCCTTCTCCCTGTCAATCACCTTGCGATTGGCTGTGCGAATTGATTCTTCGTTAAATCTATCGCTTAGCAACGATCCGCTTTGTACCCGTACGACGTGCCTGCGCATTGCAGTGCATACGCATACGCAGTCCTGACCTGATCGCAGCGCAGCGAAAAACCTAGCGTGCGATCAGGTCGGAATGACCCCCTCTGTTCATCTAAATATATCAGGATGCATGGTAAAGAAAGATTCACATTCCGTATTTCGGTAAGAAAGTTGGGATGTGGGAGGGATAACCAAGATTTAGGGATTTTGCTGGGACCATACAGATATAGCTGTAACTGTTATTTTGCAGAAACTAGATCGAGTTCGTTGCCTTAGGGCCTAATTCAACATGGAATGCTGCTGCGGCAGCATTCGCATGCTGAAGCCCTGTGAGGTGTGCGCATGCGACAGCATCTCACTTGTGCGAACACCTCTGCCTGCTTGACAGGCAGAGGTGTTCGCGGGGCGGGACTCAGCGTTTAAGGGGCATCACGGTGGGTGCTGGGGGGAGGCGCGGTCTGGAAAACACAGACGTGTCCGCACTATCTGCGGGGCGGGCCGCAGTGCTGCGTGACGTCACACGCAGCCGATGCGACCAAAAACATGGCGGGTAGCAGCCTGCCTTTCGCATGTGTGCGTGGTGGAGGGGGGGGGGGGCAGGGACCAGCATGTGGGGCAGACTTGCCCTGTGCTGGCCGTCCCCCCGCATGTCAGAGTAATGGATTGGATGTGCGAAAAATTGATCGATGCTGAATTAGGCCATGAATTCATTAGTGCTAAAGTATATAATAATAATAATTATAATAAATGTGCACTGACCGAAGCTGAAAAGAAAAGCTGTCCTTTGTATCCGTGCTCCAGAGCAGAACTAAAGTGGTCTAATTTCCCTTGTCTGCGTCCCTTCATGCTGTGTACAGAAACCCATAAACCGTATATAGGTGAGAAACTATTTACATATACTGTATCTATACATATTTCACATATTTCTTTCTATATATTGAAAATCCCTCACAAAGCATTAAATTATTTCACTTACGTCCTAGAGGATACTGAGGTCCACATTAGTACCATGGGGTATAGACGGGTCCATTAAGATTTTGATAGTGTGGGCTGGCTCCTCCCTGTATGCCCCTCCTACCAGACTTAGAAAATGTGCCCGGAGGAGCTGGTCACGCATAGGGAAGCTCCTGAAGAGTTTTCTGCATTTATTTTTTCTGTTTGTTATTTTCATGCAGGACTGGTTGGCACCAGCCTGCCTGCTTCCTGGGACTTAGGGGGACGGCCCAACCTACTACAGGGTTAATGGTCCTGTTACCTCGCTGACAGGACATTGAGCTCCTGAGGGCAGGGACGGATCTAGACTTTTCTTTAGGGGGGGGCGGTTTACTGTTTAATCTTGACTCCTTCCTCTACAGTCCCGACTCCTCCCATCTGCAATCCTAACTCCTCCTCTCTCAATTCTGACTGAACTTTTTGAGTGAGACTGAGATAGAGCTTTCTGAGTGTTATATGTACATGTGACTGTGCTATGGGGTAATTGTATTTATTAGCCCTAGTACCCACACACCAGCAAGTGAGGGGCAAATGCTCTGTAACTCTTGCTCTCCTGGCTCCTCTGTACTGCTGTGGTATAAGCTGCAGCACATCGTTCTGCCTCAGGCTCTCCCCGTAGAGCTCTCTTCTGCTCAAAAGTGGGTGTGGCTATGACTGTGTTAGGGGGGGGGGGGGGCGGTCGCCCCCTTCGTTCCCCCCCCCTAAATCCGACCCTGCCTGAGGGAGCCATTCACAAGCCTCACCACGGCGAGCGTACATTCCCGCAGCACGCCGCCACCCCTAACAGAGCCAGAAGTGAGAAGAGTGGTGAGTAGGAAGCCGGCATCCCGGTTAGCGGGCCCCTGGCAGTAATGGCGGAATCAGGGCCAGTTCTTGCCCTTGTGGCGCCCCGGGCAAAGTATAAGGCGTGGCTTCAAATGGGGGCGTGGTCAGTTACGCCCCCATTTGTGCCCCCTGTAAAGCTGCTGAAAGAAAAAAAAAGTATACTTACTATCCCCGTTCCTGATCCAGACTGCTGCAGACCTCCTCCGCCGGCGCCGTTCTTCTCCTCTCCTCTCCTCGATCTATGGGAGAGACATTATTACGTCTCTCCCATAGAACAGCATAGACACTAGAGGTCAATTATGACCCCTAGTGTCTGTGCCACTATGCTGTGCGGTGCGCAATGACGTCATCGCGCACTGCACAGCAAAGGTCCTCTCCATGAAGGGAAACTAGACCGTAGCGTCTAGTTTCCCTTCATTGGAGAGGACCTTTGCTGTGCGGTGCGCGATGACGTCATCGCGCACCGCACAACAAAGGTCCTCCCCATGAAGGGAAACTAGACGCTACGCGTCTGGTTCCCTTCAAAGCGGGGGGCACTGCGGGGGGCACAGTGGCGGATCTTGCCATGGTGTGGCGCCCTCCGGATGGCGGCGCCCCGGGCAAAAGTCCTGCTTGCCCGTGGCAAGATCCGCTACTGGGCGGCATGAAGATAGGAGCGCAGCGCTGACAGGCAGGTTGCGGCTCCAGGCTTCAGAGACATGCAGGCTGTTATGTGTGTTCCGCTGTGAGGGGCGAGCTGAAGCCACAACTAAATACCCACACTGGCAATACAGCTTACAGGGGTTCTAACCCACTGTAAAGCAAAAATATATAACCTCAGCCAGTATAAAAAACCGGGAAGACCGTGCACCATTATGGGGCGGGGCTTCACTATGAGCGGATCCAGCGGCTCACCAGCGCCATTTTCCCTCTGCAGCTCTCACTGAACAGACTGGCAGAGACGTGCAGCTCCTCCACAAGGACTCCAGATTACCTCAGCTGTACCAGGGCGTCATTGCAGGGGGGAGGAGCAGTATAAGAATACTGATACCCTATTAGGGGTATTTAGTCTGCGACCCAGCTAAGCTCATCTTTAGCAAGAAGGGCGCTGTGTGGCTGGCTCCATCATTCTCTGTGTTCCCCTAGAATGGCTCTGTGTGGGTTACCTGAGCTCAACTTTTCTCCTGTGTGTGTGTGTATACTTTCACATTACAATGGCAGGCAAGGAGTGTGTTTCATGCACTGCAGAGTGGTTTTCTTCCCCAGGGGGATCACTACAATCAGAGCTGGATTAAGGCTTCGGGGGGCCCGGGGTACTTAAGACAGTGGGGCCCTAAAATCTAAAATTAAAATCATAACGTCTTCAATTACTACAAAGAAAATTACAATTTGGCGGTAAATTTGAAAGAATCAGATAGGGAGCACACGCATGTATATATAATATATATATATATATATATATATATTTACATATGTACAGTCAGTGGTCGAAGTGAAAATTTTGAAGTGAGGGTATGGAAAAATAAAGGTTGCAATTATCCGCGCGCCTCTGGAAAAGGGGGCGTGGCCACTAAAAAGGGTGTGTGGCCTTCAGTGTAGTTTACCACACCACATACCCCTTATACACATTATTCACCACAATAGTAGGACCCCTTATACTATCTAGTACTGGTGCTCCTTTCACATTATACCACATGGTATGAGCTGAAATTCACATTATACCACACTGAATGAGCTGAAATTCACATTATAGCGCACAGAATGAGCCGAAATTCACATTATACCACACAGAATGAGCTGAAATTCACATTATAGCACACAGGATGAGCAGAAATTCACATTTTAGCACACATGATGACCCGAAATTCACATTATAACACACAGAATGAGCCGAAATTCACATTATAGCACACAGGATGAGTCGAAATTCACATTATAGCACACTGAACGAGCCGAAATTCACATTATAGCACACAGAATGAGCCGATATTCACATTATAGCACTCAGAATGAGGCAAAATTCAGGGAGAGTGACAGCAGGGACATAGGGACAGGGAGAGTGACAGAGGGACAGGGAGAGTGACAGCAGGGACAGGGAGAGTGACAGAGGGACAGGGAAAGTGACAGCAGGGACATATGGACAGGGAGAGTGACAGAGAGAGGGACAGCAAGGGCATACAGTAGGGACTAGGGAGAGAGAAAGGCAGCAGGGTAAGATTACCTACATTATTTAGCAGCGGCGGTGCTGAGGATGCTGTGGTCTGCTTTGCGGTGGATACGGAGGCTGTGGCCGGCACGGTGCGGAGGAGGCGGCCGTGTGGAGAAGGACTGAGGGCAGCGGCGGGCTGGCACGGGAAGCCCCGAAACATTGGTGTATAAGATGATGTATACTGTGAGTGTGTATATATATATATATATATATAAACATATATACACACACACACGTGTATATATATATATATATATATATATATATATTAAGAATGTCAAATTGATTTCTCACAAATATTTAAAATGCCCGCTCTAATATATATTGTAAATGCCTGCACCTCTTATTACCATATCCCATGAATGTGCGCTATACATCGCAAAACACTGCATCCCATAAGAGAAAACAATACACCCACACATTATCTGAGTTCCAAAGCTCATTGATGTATATATTTGTTATTAAAAGGATATGGATTCAATATATATTACAAAGTACAGTATACCTATAGATACATGATTACAACTCACACAGTAAGCAATTAAAAACATACAATTACATACAGTTACATACAGTTTCAGTTACAGGCCAGTGATACAATTACCATTCCCTCCAATGCATCTTATGTCTCTCTCTCTTTGTAAATAAATACAGGAACTGATCTGCCAGCAAGTCCATCATCGTCTCAGACCTTACAGCCACTCTGAGACCAAAACAGGAACTACCTTCCTGTGTGATCAGCCATGTGTTATCTAGTTTGGGGGAGGGGACTCTCTCTCATTCATGATGAGTCACTAGTTTCTTTGTATATGCTGAACAGGTTCAGCCTTGGGGACGTCCAAAGGGGCTGGCCTGAGTTTCCTGTCCACCACCTGTTTGGAATATCTATTGTTCTAATAAAAGTGATTTTAGCTTTTATACATGTAATCATAACTATCCGCTGCAATGTCCCACAACTTCACAACAAGCATCAAATGAATCTACACATCAATCTGGTTGCTTCAATAGTAAACATGACCGGTCTATATTGTTTCGTTCAAATAATACACATACATGACATTACTTCAATATATATAATTTTAAATCATCATGATGTCTAGCGCTTGATATTATTATAATTATGTACTGTATGAAATAAGTGTCGAATCCATCTCTGTGGCATGTCCGTGTAAATGTGTGTGTTACCATATATTGCTGTGCTCGCTGCGCGTATTTGCAAGTATAGCGACTCATATGTGTGTAGTTTGTATGTTCTCTTTATGTAATTTTTTTTTTACTTCGACAGTCCACCCTTTGGCAGTAAACAATAACTGCCATCAATTATTAACATAAGAAAAAAAACAATATTTCATACCATAATCGGTGACCTAGAAACAAGTATGTATGCATTTCGCAAATCAGATACTTGGCTATATTTGGGGAAGACAGGGAGGAGGACGAGACATCCTCTATATGCACTCGGCGGTCACAGGACCACTGGTTGGGTGTGGGACAACATTCAACCTATAGAGTATGCTGGGACAGTGCTTTGGCCTATAATGTCTGATTTGCGACGAACATTTCACACATACATGTACCTACGTCTTTGTACACTGATGCTTGGATTCAATTGAGGTTCTGCTGGGTAGATGAAAAAATCGTGACAGTGACATATAAAATTTTCATGATCTACATATTCCTATCATTCTCTGAACATTGTTTCCATTTTTGGAACGTATGCTAGGTCTGTTTAATCATTGAACAAGGGTTATAAGTAGTGTCCTTCCTAAATAACATAAACCTTCGGAGTTCGGTGAGAGCCACTCATAAACCTTTCTTCCACATATATTAATGAGCTCTTTATCTGCAATGTGTGAGTAGCCATTGTCTGATTGTTCCTGATTACCTCTGAACTCCATAACTACTAGACCTTTGATTTTTCTCTGATTTTAACAAACTGATCGGCTAATCCTGGGATCCTATAAGAAAATCACTCCTTCCTACAGAACCAGTTCCAGTCCCACACTCGACTCCTCTTAAAAAAACCTCGCAAAAATAGAATATCCTGAAAGAAAATGTTTGTCAGCGGGAAAGAGAGAAAAGAGAGATAGAACAAAACAACTCTTGTTCATAACAAATCAATTACAATGACTGGTCTTTCTGCAGTCCTTTAGTACGCTCAGGTAGTGTCCAACAGTGCTGCCTCTCAGTCTTCACGGAACAGAGTCTCTGGTGATACGAGGTTCTCTTTGCCTTGCTCTTTGGACACACAGTTCACTTGGAACACACAGTTCACTTTGCTCTCCACCTTGCTCTTTGAACACACAGTTCACTTGGAACACACAGTTCACTTCGAACACACAGTTCACAACTCGATAAATGTGAGCAATAAACTACTTTGTCACGATTTCTTTCCGGGTCAGCGACCTTCTTGCAGTGGGACGAGTGGACCCAAGTCTCTCTTTCGACGACCTTTAGTGCTGTCAACAAATCTTGGTATGGTCCTTCCCACCTGTCTATTAGGCAACCTGAGCATAAGAACAATCACACAGTCTCTTGGTTCACAATCAAGATAGTTAGCATTTGGCATACCAGCAATCAACAGTTTCAAGTTATTTTGTCAAGTTCTCAAATGCTGGCTCATCTCAATAAGGTACTGTACTGTCACCTCATTGGTGTATTTCTGATCATTGTGCGGATCAATCATGACATGAGGTTGTCTTCCAAAAACAACCAAAAAAAACACAAATACCAAAACCAAAACAACAACAAATTTAGAAGAGGGTGATTCGTCGAGTGAAGATCTGGGAGTGGTTCCGAAGCTACATAATACTAGTTGCAGTATCTATGATCACAATAGTACAATTTCAAGCTTTGCTCCTACTTCTAGGGGTACCATTTTTTACACACAAATTTCTGCGCAATTTTCCTTTGCGGTAAACACAGCAGCATCCGTGGCGGCAGGAAATGCCTCTACCCAGTTTGAGAAAACATCAGTGCACACCAATACATAACAATAATTCCTAAAGGGTGTTAACTGTACGAAGTCGATTTGTATTTCCTGAAAAGATCCGTCTGCAGGAGGGATATAGGATGGCTCTGTTGGTATTGCTTTACCAATATTCTTCCTCAAGCAAGCAAGACAGGTCATTGCTCTCTTACCTGCATGAGAATAGAATCCTGGCGCACACCAGTAGGCTCTCATCAGCCTGCACCTACCCTCTTTGCCTAGATGAGTCAGACCGTGTACCACCTCAGCTAGACTTGGAAGGTATGCTCTGGGGGCTACTGGCTTACCGTGTCCACCTGCCCACAGTCCTGAGGACTCCTGGCCATACCCCTTTGTCCTCCAGACTGCCTCTTCCTGCAGGGAACACAAATTTTTTTTGTATCTTAATTTAACTATCATGTGTTTGCAATGTAGAGTACCATGAGCATAACTCAAAAAAAAAAAAAGAAAAAGAAAAAAGAAACATCTCTAGAGGAGAGAAAGAAGAAGAAAATGAAAAAGAAAATGTCAGGTTTGCCATTCACCAACAGACATATCAGTGTCTATACAACATTTCCCTTCACCAGTATTCCCATTCTCCACCCTTTGTGCATGACAAGGCACACTGCAGTAATACTGGTGTCATCAGGCTGTTGAGATATACTGGGTTTGGGCAGAACTCTGAAGGACCTAGGCATGTGGAGTTTGAACTGTACTTGGGTCCATGTATTGTACCACCCTGTGTGAATGCAAAAGATGAAGAGGAAACTGTAGAGAAACAGAATAGAGGTTGGTGACAGATGAGTTTGTAGAGGTGGAGTAGGTTTTATAAAAATTTGACAACTGGATTGGGCACTACGGGGAAGTGATTCTCTACTTGGTCTATAGCCCTTAAAAAAAATATCTGTGTGTCTTATCGCTACTGGGACTATCACAGCCATCAATCCAGTGTCCAGTCCATCCTAAATTCATAGGGAACCCGGTATCTGTGAGTTAATTTCCTCTACCTGTGATGGACATGCATCTAGAACAGTGAAATGTAACATTAGTAAGTTGCATTTATTCTGTTCTTCCCATTAACCAAATCTGTGTTTTCTATATGGCTTATGATTCCTTACTATATGTCCCTTGGTCCCATCTATGTGTTTAATAATGTGGCTTGTGTTTTCTGTCTAGGGGATCTATATTGACTATGTGTCCTACTACTCCTACAATCTCTGGCAAAATGCCCTTCCTTCCTACAAGTGTAACATATTATTGACCATTAGGGATCTGGGGTTTGGACTGATGGGTCTTTCCTGTATGTGCCAGTATACTTACTGTCCTCAACCTCTCCACCTGTTGTTCTCTGCGCCTAGCAATATTCTTGTGATGTTCAATAGCACACTATCTAAGATTAGCTACTGTGACCCCTTTCCAATTTTGCAAAGAAGTCTGCACCCTGACACTCAATGCCTTATTGAGCCCGTCCATTTGCACAGAGACAGCCACCTCCGATTTGCCGAATTAGTGTTTACCAGTGGTCTTATCCAGATGGAGAGTTTTCTATTACTGCAAGAGACAAAAAAAAAAAAAGTTTAACAAGCTTCTAGGTCATGCAAAGTATTTAATTCAGTCCTTCTCATCCCGTATTAAGGGTCTGTACATGGGGGGTCATTCCGAGTTGTTCGCTCGTTAAATTTTTTCGCATCGCAGCGATTTTCCGCTTAGTGCGCATGCGCAATGTTCGCACTGCGACTGCGCCAAGTAAATTTGCTATGCAGTTAGGAATTTTACTCACGGCTTTTTCTTCGTTCTGGTGATCGTAATGTGATTGACAGGAAGTGGGTGTTTCTGGGCGGAAACTGGCCGTTTTATGGGCGTGTGGGAAAAAACGCTACCGTTTCTGGGAAAAACGCGGGAGTGGCTGGAGAAACGGAGGAGTGTCTGGGCGAACGCTGGGTGTGTTTATGACGTCAAACCAGGAACGACAAGCACTGAACTGATCGCAGATGCCGAGTAAGTCTCGAGCTACTCAGAAACTGCACAGAGATGTCTTTTCGCTATATTGCGAATCTTTCGTTCGCTATTTTAAGAAGCTAAGATTCACTCCCAGTAGGCGGCGGCTTAGCGTGTGTAAAGCTGCTAAAAGCAGCTTGCGAGCGAACAACTCGGAATGACCCCCATGGTCCAACAAACATTTCCAAGCTCATCTTTACTAGGGGCATTACTAGGAATGAATACATCTTATATGGTAACTGAAAGAAATACCCTGGGGTTACCTTGTCTCTGTCCGCTTTCCTACTGGCAAATACTAATGTGCGGACAGATTTTTTTTCTCCATTTCTGACGTTACTTTCTTTTTTAGTTTTATTTTTGGGTTTTACTATATATGTACACGAATGATACCATACTTACCTGTTCCACTGGTCTCAGCCACTTCCCCCCACAGGCTACTGCTCTTCTTTTACGGTTGGATACTCCTCTGGGTGCATGAGAAATGGCTGAAAACGATCAGGTCACCTTCTCCTCCTAAATAAAACTTCAACATTCATTAGTACATATATAGGTTACAGTCATATTTTTCATATTTTTTATTATTTTCTATAGTTTGTATGCTGGCCGTAACTGCTTCCACATCTACATATGGCGGTGTACTTGCATTCTCTTTTTTTTTTTTTTCTTCCTACTTATTTATTGTTGCGACAAGTTCAAACAGTTCTTATATTTCCATTCTTGTCTTATATGACTTTGGTTAAACATACCACCTGCAATACCTTAGGATCAAACTCACCAACCCCTCTTGCTGTCACAGGTTTAAACACTTTGTATGTCTGACCCTTTGTTTTCGGGATTTTATCAGACATATTCTTATCCTTAAGTTCTGCAATACCTCTGGTTCAAAGCTGCCCACTTTAGGGAATGGTACCCTATCTTTGTCAGTCATACATACGCATTCAGACAACAAGTCTTCCGTGTGTGATCCATATTTACCACACATAATAAACCTCGCTGACCCCCTCGGCCGCAGCACCTCAACCTGAACCCTAGTTACCAAACGCCCACTGCTTGTGCAATTGGATCCCATCGCGGACTTTTTCCTTTTTACGCAATCCCCAATGCACACCGCAGATAGACGGTGAAAGTTCTTAGAGCGCTTTCACCCACTCCTTCTCCGCCGAGTACCACGACTCACTCCAATAGTGACCACCGCAAACCCAGTGAGGCCCCTATCTGGTTTCTATTCGCTGGAAGTGTTTAGGAGTGACTTACCTATTCCAGTGAATATCTGCCGCTGGAGAATTTCCTGAGAGAGACCAGCGAAAACTCCCTATACACTTATACACAAATCACACTTGCGTATGCTCTATACAGCGCTAATGATACTGCGATTTTATGCAAAAGCTCGTAAAGGGGTATCCAGTTGCGCTATATATATCGCACCCACAAATGCGCGGTCCAATCGCACAGCATATAGGTACTTGTTACCAATCTGCCGTACAAACTGCGACCCTCAGTTCGGAGCGTAATACAAAAACCTTTTAACTTCAATCGCAATTCTATGCACTATCACGCTCCTCTGCAAATCACCTCACGATTTGCGTATTTCAATCTATATTAACGTGAGTCAGCCACTTCACGCCACCAAGACTCCTCTTACTTGATGTACCACGGGACCCGACTTCCGGGGTTCAGTTCCACTCACTCCTACGTTCGCTCGCTCAAGTACACTTTGTCTTTTCTGTACAGAAAATTTGGATAAAATTGGGGGAGGGGTGGGGGGTGCTGCAGATGTGGGTGCTATGGGTGGGGAAGGGGGTGAGAGTGTCGCGGGTGGGGGAGGGGCGGGAGTGCCGTGGGTGGGGGAGGGGCGGGGGGGTGCGGCAGATGTGGCTGCTATGGGTGGGTGAGGGGGCGGGAGTGCCGCGGGTGGGGGAGGGGCGGTAGTGCCGTGGGTGGGGGAGTGGCGGGGGGTGCTGCAGATGTGGGTGCTATGGGTGGGGGAGGGGGCGGGAGGGCCGCGGGAGGGGGAGGGGCGAGAGTGCCGCGGGTGGGGGAGGGGTGGGGGGTGCTGCAGATGTGGCTGCCATGGGTGGGGGAGTGAGTGCCGCGGGTGGGGGGTTCTGCAAGTGTGGGTGCCGCGGGTGGGAGGGTGCGGGGCGTGTGCCGTGGGTGGGTGGTGGATGTTGTGAAGGCTGTGGGTGCCGCGGGTGGGAGGGGGGCGGGGGCGGCAGTCAGTGGTCGTCCACGGCATTCTCCTCCGGACTGTGCGGCAGCTGAGCAGTCACCGGCTTCAGTGTTACCAGGGTGCAGGGAGTGTACAGGGAGGGGGGAGAGAGGGGAGGGGGCGGAGATTGGGAGGGGACTGGGCGGGGATGGGCGGACCGAGGGAGGGGACTGTTCCTGGCCTGCATCCAGCCACCCAGATCTCAGATCTGTGACTGTGACTCCGCTCAGCGTTAGCAAATGAGTCACAAAGTCACAGATCTGGGCTATTATATAGGAGATTATATATAATATATATTTATATAATATATATACCATTTGACTGTCATGGAACCCCCACACAGTACACACCTACTGAATGAATGCATTTCCTTCAAAGTCTCTAATTTGCATATCAACAGAGGTTCATATGCCTGTTCAAGAGGGTAGTGGGACAGGTTAATTAACATTTCAATGGCTATCCTAAACTAGCATGCAGATTTTAACTAAATCCTAGAGGTAAAAGAAAAAAAAAACCTTTTTTTGTATCTGTGTGTAATTCTTACATCAAGTATTCATCTATTAACTCTCACTAGGCCCAGCTGAAACTATTTGTAATTGACTATGGCATGGGTTAAATAAATGCATTGGCAACTCATAAATGGCGTTTGATGTGACCAAGGAAAGCTGATTATTCTGAGCAGTGAAAATCAGCCATTTAGAAAATGACCTTCCCAAAATGGCCGCTGCTCCTCCCCCTTCCACATCCATGAGGATTACACAAAATGGTGGACAGGCCATGTGGTTAGTCCAAAATGGAGGACAGACCATGCGGCTTCCTTTGTCACAAAGAAATCACACATCATACAAGCACCAGAAGTTATTTTAGGCCTGAGTTAAAAATAAAAACTATATCAAGGCTATGCAGCAACTTTTAAATATACTTTTAAACCTACTTAAACAGATAAAAATCCAATCTGAATCAAAAACAATATGACTTATTTGAACCTTGTTTTGCAACAATAAAAATACATTTTAGCATCTTAAATATTATGAGAAACGCATTGTCCCTTGAAATTTCATATCATTGGCTTACTGATAACACAACAATACATTAACGTGGATGTTATTTTCATCAGCTTCGCAATGCGTCCATCGGAGCTGGTCAATTACTGCTGCGTTTGTAATGTACAGTGCATCATTAAGACCCTGATAAGAGCCCTCATCTAAGAATGCCAAATTGATTTCTCACAAATATTTAAAATGCCCGCTCTAATATATATTGTAAACGCCTGCACCTCTTATTACCATATCCCATGAATGTGCGCTATACATCGCAAAACACTGCATCCCATAAAAGAAAACAATACACCCACACATTATCTGAGTTCCAAAGCTCATTGATGTATATATTTGTTATTAAAAGGATATGGATTCAATATATATTACAAAGTACAGTATACCTATAGTTACATGATTACAACTCACACAGTAAGCAGTTAAAACATACAATTACATTCAGTTACATACAGTTTCAGTTACAGGCCAGCGATACAATTACCATTCCCTCCAATGCATCTTATGTCTCTCTCTCTTTGTAAATAAATACAGGAACTGATCTGCCAGCAAGTCCATCATCGTCTCAGACCTTACAGCCACTCTGAGACCAAAACAGGAACTACCTTCCTGTGTGATCAGCCATGTGTTATCTAGTTTGGGGGAGGGGACTCTCTCATTCATGATGAGTCACTAGTTTCTTTGTACATGCTGAACAGGTTCAGCCTTGGGGATGTCCAAAGGGGCTGGCATGAGTTTCCTGTCCACCACCTGTTTGGAATATCTATTGTTCTAATAAAAGTGATTTTAGCTTTTATACATGTAATCATAACTATCCGCTGCAATGTCCCACAACTTCACAACAAGCATCAAATGAATCTACACATCAATCTGGTTGCTTCAATAGTAAACATGACCGGTCTATCTTGTTTCGTTCAAATAATACACATACATGACATTACTTCAATATATATAATTTTAAATCATCATGATGTCTGGCGCTTGATATTATTATATTTATGTACTGTATGAAACAAGTGTTGAATCCATCTCTGTGGCATGTCCGTGTAAATGCGTGTGTTACCATATATTGCTGTGCTCGCTGCGCGTATTTGCAAGTATAGCGACTCATATGTGTGTAGTTTGTATGTTCTCTTTATGTAATTTTTTTTTTTACTTCGACATTATATAAAGATACACACACATAGGTATATATATATATATATATATATATATATATATACAGGAAATCCCTGCACTCTCACAAATACTACAGCCAACAGCTGGGGTGCCAATCAGAGTCCCGCCCTTTTTGGGGCGGGGCCCATAGTACAATACAGGTTATCCCACGCTAATGGGAAAAGATAGCACACTCCAGACTTTGCATCCAATAAAGCAAATAGTAAATTTAATGCAAGGGTAATCTCACAGTTCCAATGTCGTTTCAAAAGCGATTTCCAATGTTTCGGTCCCTGGCGGGACCTTTCTCAGAGAGTCTCCGGTTTCCTGCAAAGCTGACCTATGCTGTATTGCTGACCTTGCTGACTGTTTGTATAATCCTTGATTATCCTTGCATTAAATTTACTATTTGCTTTATTGGATGCAAAGTCTGGAGAGTGCTATCTTTTCCCATTAGCGTGGGATAACCTGTAATATATATAAACAACTATTGCTCTGATACTGGTAGGACTAATGTAAAGGGTTGCTGGCTGGGCACAGGAAGGCTCCACACGCGCTGTCCTCCCTGTTCCCTGCAGCCTGTGCGCCCAGCCAATGGCTGAGCCACAGGCTGCTGCTGCACAAATTATTGGACGGCTGAGCCATCGCTCAGCTGTCCTTCCTGGACCTGGACACAGTACACAGTCTCTATGTGCGGCCACGCCGCCGCTACCAGGGAAGTGGGGACAGCTATATCTCAGCTGCCCTGTATGTAGAGCCACCGCGCCGGCTGCCGGGAGCGTAGCGACTGCGGGGAGGGGGGGCCCTTTTAAAAAGGGGAGCCCGGGTACTTACCCCCGGGGCCCCCCTCTTAATCCGGCTCTGACTACAATGTACTCAGGATAGTACACATTCTCAGGCTAGTGGATCCGAACCAGCATGGTTGGATCTTCTAAAAGGTATGATCTCAAATATTTCTGCTAAATTGTCCCATACTGAGAAAGAGATGCAACAGTTAAGACAGTGGAGGTCATTCTGAGTTGATCGCTAGCTGCATTCGTTCGCTGTGCAGCAATGAGGCAAAAAAAGGAACTTCTGCGCATGCATATGCGGCGCACGCGCGTCGTACTATTACAAAGAACAATGTAGTTTCACACAAGGTCTAGCGAAGCTTCTCAGTCGCACTGCTGGCCGCAGAGTGATTGACAGGAAGAGGGCGTTTCTGGGTGTCAACTGATCATTTTCAAGGAGTGTTCGGAAAAACGCAGGCGTGCCAGAAAAAACGCAGGTGTGGCTGGGCGAACGCAGGGCGTGTTCGTGACATCAAAACAGGAACTTCTGAAGTGATCGCAAGCGCTGAGTAGGTATTGAGCTACTCTTAAACTACACAAAACAAGTTTGCCGCCGCTCTCCGATCCTTTCGTTCGCATTTCTGCTAAGCTAAAATACACTCCCAGTGGGAGGCGGCATAGCGTTTGCATGGCTGCTAAAAACTGCCAGTGAGCGAACAACTCGGAATGACCACCAGTGTGTGGATGACCTGATGAATAGAGATTCACGTCCCATACCAGCATCTCAGACCCCTGCCATTTGTCCACAAAAGTGTACACTGGCCAAATATTGCAGGCTGACAATGATGATGATGATGTGTCAGACTCAGAGGAGGGTAAGGTGGACTTAGGTGGGGGTGTGAATTTCCATTTCTTTAAATAAACATTTCAATGCCAGCGTTAATATATACTGCAGACGCAAGGTGCATCTTATTACTATGGTGGTCATTCCGAGTTGTTCGCTCGTTATTTTTTTATCGCAATGGAGCGAATAGTCGCTAATGCGCATGCGCAATGTCCGCAGTGCGACTGCGCCAAGTAAATTTGCTATGCAGTTAGGTATTTTACTCACGGCATTACGAGGTTTTTTCTTCGTTCTGGTGATCGTAATGTGATTGACAGGAAGTGGGTGTTTCTGGGCGGAAACTGGCCGTTTTATGGGAGTGTGTGAAAAAACGCTACCGTTTCTGGGAAAAACGCGGGAGTGGCTGGAGAAACGGAGGAGTGTCTGGGCGAACGCTGGGTGTGTTTGTGACGTCAAACCAGGAACGACAAGCACTGAACTGATCGCACTGGCAGAGTAAGTCTCGAGCTACTCAGAAACTGCACAGAGAAGTCTTTTCGCAATATTGCGAATCTTTCGTTCGCAATTTTGATAAGCTAAGATTCACTCCCAGTAGGCGGCGGCTTAGCGTGTGCAAAGCTGCTAAAAGCAGCTTGCGAGCGAACAACTCGGAATGACCACCCATATACGATAATAGTGCGCTGAACGTCGCAACATTATGTCCCTTAAGAGAAAGCAAGTACACCAGAGGTTCTCAAACTCGGTCCTCGGGAGCCCACACAGTGCATGTTTTGCAGGTAACCCAGCAGGTGCACAGGTGAATTAATTACTCACTGACACATTTTAAAAGGTCCACAGGTGGAGCTAATTATTTCACTTGCGATTCTGTGAGGAGACCTGCAAAACATGCACTGTGTGGGCCCCCGAGGACCGAGTTTGAGAACCTCTGAAGTACACAGACACATGGTATACTGAGGTCCAACACTCAGAGATATATATATATATATATATATATATGATATTAAAAGTATCAAATACATATCTATCATAGTAGGGGATACATAGTATCCCCTATGAGGCCAGGTCCCGTGTGACCTAAACATCCATTCTGTGTACTGGGGGTGGGATGCGAAAGCGGTGAGGGCTTTCGTACGGGACCGTCCAGTCACAGAAATTGGTGGCATAGAGGTGGGATAATCCCAGGCGGCTTTTCGGTCACCCGATTGGAGAAGCTGAGTTGCTCAGGAGAACGCACAAGATGGCGGACTCCAAGATTCAGATCGTGTGTCGGCAGAAGGGTGTGGAGATCCCTTACGACGCGTCCAAGAGCGTCATGAAGGCGTCACTCATGAGCTTGGAGGAGTCAAGTCGGGCGGAGGTAGAGAGCGCTGGGGGCATCAGCATTGGAGAGAACAGCCCACCAGTGGACCTTCATACGGAACCGGTGAGACCCACAAGCCCCGCACCCTCTAGCAACAGCCAAGTTTCCAAACATTCCCTAGCAGGGCCAGGATCCCAACGTCCCAGGGGGGCAGCACGGATAGCCTAGATTGGCTAGTGGAATTAGGGGAAAGGGCAACAGAGCAAGAGCGCTTGATCATCATCCAGATATGGTGTGATGAGCGGGCACCACAGGCCGTGGTACCCCGGGAGCCGTTGTCCGTTGCTGCACACAGATCGGGACGCATTCAGTTTGCTAAGTTTGCAGACAGTAATGGGGATATTGATGGACATTTACAAGTTTTTGAGAGGACTTGCAGACTACATGAATTACCGAAGTCGGAGTAAATTAGATACCTTGTGCCCACTCTGCATGGAGAGGCTTTGGAGGCCTATCGAGGAGTGGCCACGGAGGACTGTGGGGATTACGACGAAGTCGCGAAGGCCCTCCTCCAGCGATTCTTTATCACTCCAGATTCGTACAGGAAGAAATTCCGGGATTTGCCCAAGAACCCTAACAGCACCCATGAGCAATTCGCCACCCAGCTGCAGCAGTACGTGGTGAAGTGGGTGAAGGATTCTGAAGGCATTACATGGGACGCACTGATTGACCTGATCTGCAGGGAGCAGTTCTACCGCAGGTGCGCCCCAGAAGTGAAGGAGTGGGTGCAAGACCGGGAGCCACCCAGCTTAAAGATGGCTGCCCAGTTAGCCGACAATTATGTGGCAATTTGGCCACAGGGGCAAAAGCGCCCAGCCAGCAGCCAGTTCCAAAAGACTGTACCACCAGGGGGACACCCCTCTTCAGCTCATCGCCCCCCCAAAGCAAGCATCTTCCAATCCGGGTGCTCTTGGCCAGTAACCGCACCGCAGTGTCCCTGCAAGTGATCAGAGATCATCGGTGCCACGACTGGAGAAGTAGTGCTACGGCTGTGAGAAAATTGGACATCTGAGGATGAACTATCCTGCATCCCAAGAACCCCAGACTTGTGCCCCAAATCCGAGTGCTGGAGCCCGGCTCGCTTGTTTGACAAGTGGAGATGAGCCTACAGAGACTGTTCCCCCTCCAGTCAGTCCAATGGAGTGTGGAGAGAAACAGGTGCACACCGCGGAGAGAGTAACCTGCATGGCCAAACAGCCCTTACACAGTATGTTGAGGCACCTGCAGCCGGTTCACGTGGGACCCCTGCAGGGGGAAGGCCTAAGAGACTCTGGGGCCTCAATCATTGTGGTGAGCCCCCACCTTATAGATCCTGCTGCAGTATTGCAGGGTCGCACTGCCAAGGTCATCCTGGCAGATGGAATGGAGAAAGCGGTTCCCATGGCAAGAGTCTACCTGGACTGGGGAGCTGGACCAGAGTTGCGGGAAGTTGTCGTCATGGATGGTCTCCCAACTGATGTGGTCCTAGGAAATGACCTGGGTGGTGGGATCGTCACCACGTTTGCTGGCGCCATTCCCCGGAGTCAAGTTCTACAACCATCGCTGACATCAGCTACTCCAGCACAGCCCAGCCCAGAGGAAAAGACTACAGCTGCTAGACAACTGCCAGCACAGCCAACCACAGTCTCAACCAGCCCAGAAGAAAGGATTACAGCGGCTAGATCGGCACATCGACCCCGCATGCCTTTTGCCTCTGGTATGCCTACGTCCCCTAGCAACGCAGAGGATGTTGGTTCCAGTTCGTTTGATCCTGTGGGGGAGCCCAATGATGCTCCTGACCCAAGTGGCTTGCCAACTCCGGCGGTATGAGAAACCACACTGACCTTTCGGTGACTGACCCCTACCAGACTGACCCTAGTAGTCCCCACCTAGATCCCCCTGTAGAGTGTCCCAATTTAGGAGAGATTGAGGGCCGCAGGCAGGAGTTTACGGAGGCTCAACTCTCTGACCCATCCCTGAAAGGTATGAGGCGCCACTCTGGCAGCGGCCTTGACAGGGTTGGTGCAGGAAGTGTGACCTGGTGGGAAGGGTTGAGGTACAGGGTAGCCAGGAAAGTGAGATGGGGATAGACCAGATAGGGAACATGTCCAACTGGTCCCCCCAGGGAACTTTCCTGCGCAATCGGTGTCAGTTGCCAGCGAAATCCCTTTGGACAGTAACCCGAAGATAGACCATACCCTGAAGTGCCTGACACAGAGCTTACCCTGGTCTGGAATGCCGGATGACGCCCAGACCAACTGTAAGGCTGGTGCCATGTGTTGGCAGATGGTGCACTCCAGCGGTTGTGTTGTCTCTGGGCTTCTGCCCATAGGAGAACCCTTGCAGCAAGTTGCTGTGGACATAGCAGGTCCCCTGCCTATGCGCAGTAGATCTGGGAAGACACGCAGCCTCTCTGTAGTGGATGCCACACAGGATCTAGAGTCTGGTGGTCTGGCCGCCATCACTGTGGCACAGGTAGCGGACAAGGAGGTAAGAGTAGGCCTAGGTGACGGTAGGTTTCCCGAGTCATTGGTCGTTAGAGTAGGATTGGAGGGCAGGTCTGACAGTTAGGGCAGACAGTTGCCAGATAGGAATGACAGAGGTGCAGTGCCTGGTGCACCATGTGGGAGGAGACAGATGTAGGCCCAAAGCAGAGGCGACCAGAGGCTGTCCCCGGCCCACATCACCCAGACAGGTACTGACCTTGGAACCTGTAAGGCCCTACGGACATGTTGTCACCGACTTTAGTTCTGTAGTGAACCCCCTTACAAAGATGGCTAGGAAGGGCATTCCCAAGTCAGTGGACTTTGCACTAGAGATGAGCGGGTTCGGTTTCTCTGAATCCGAAACCGCCCGAACTTCATGGTTTTTTTCACGGGTCCGAGCAGACTCGGATCCTCCCGCCTTGCTCGGTTAACCCGAGCGCGCCCGAACGTCATCATGACGCTGTCGGATTCTCGCGAGACTCGGATTCTATATAAGGAGCCGCGCGTCGCCGCCATTTTCACACGTGCATTGAGATTGATAGGGAGAGGACGTGGCTGGCGTCCTCTCCATTTAGATTATAAGAGAGAGAGATTTACTGGAGCTTAGGACTAGGAGGAGTACTGTAGAAGTGTAGAGAGTGCAGAGAGTTTACTAGTGAGTGACCACCAGACAGTGCAGTTTATTTAATATATCCGTTCTCTGCCTGAAAAAAGCGATACACACAGTGACTCAGTCACATACCATATCTGTGTGCACTGCTCAGGCTCAGCCCAGTGTGCTGCATCATCTATATATATTATATATCTGTCTGACTGCTCAGCTCACACAGCTTATAATTGTGGGGGAGACTGGGGAGCACTGCAGTGCCAGTTATAGGTTATAGCAGGAGCCAGGAGTACATAATATTATATAGTGAGTGACCACCAGACAGTGCAGTTTATTTAATATATCCGTTCTCTGCCTGAAAAATAAGAATTTACTTACCGATAATTCTATTTCTCGTAGTCCGTAGTGGATGCTGGGGACTCCGTCAGGACCATGGGGAATAGCGGCTCCGCAGGAGACAGGGCACAAAAGTAAAAGCTTTAGGATCAGGTGGTGTGTACTGGCTCCTCCCCCTATGACCCTCCTCCAAGCCTCAGTTAGGATACTGTGCCCGGACGAGCGTACACAATAAGGAAGGATCTTGAATCCCGGGTAAGACTCATACCAGCCACACCAATCACACTGTACAACCTGTGATCGGAACCCAGTTAACAGTATGATAAAACGTAGAAGCCTCTGAACAGACGGCTCACAACAATAACAACCCGATTTTTTTGTAACAATAACTATGTACAAGTATTGCAGACAATCAGCACTTGGGATGGGCGCCCAGCATCCACTACGGACTACGAGAAATAGAATTATCGGTAAGTAAATTCTTATTTTCTCTAACGTCCTAAGTGGATGCTGGGGACTCCGTCAGGACCATGGGGATTATACCAAAGCTCCCAAACGGGCGGGAGAGTGCGGATGACTCTGCAGCACCAAATGAGAGAACTCCAGGTCCTCCTCAGCCAGGATATCAATTTTGCAGAATTTTACAAACGTATTTGCTCCTGACCAAGTAGCTGCTCGGCAAAGTTGTAAAGCCGAGACCCCTCGGGCAGCCGCCCAAGATGAGCCCACCTTCCTTGTGGAGTGGGCATTTACAGATTTTTGGCTGTGGCAGGCCTGCCACAGAATGTGCAAACTGAATTGTACTACAAATTCAGCGAGCAATCGTCTGCTTAGAAGCAGGAACACCCATCTTGTTGGGTGCATACAGGCTAAACAGCGAGTCAGATTTTCTGACTCCAGTCGTCCTGGAAACATATATTTTCAGGGCCCTGACAACGTCAAGTAACTTGGAGTCCTCCAAGTCCCTAGTAGCCGCAAGTACCACAATAGGTTGATTCATGTGAAAAACAGAAAACACCTTAAGG
This sequence comes from Pseudophryne corroboree, assembly GCF_028390025.1. Classification (NCBI taxonomy): domain Eukaryota; kingdom Metazoa; phylum Chordata; class Amphibia; order Anura; family Myobatrachidae; genus Pseudophryne; species Pseudophryne corroboree. Next base: position 100,815,197 of record NC_086448.1, read on the forward strand.
AGAAATTGAGGACGAGTCCTCAATTCTGCCCTGTCAGAATGAAAAATTAAGTAAGGGCTTTTATATGATAAAGCCGCCCATTCTGACACACGCCTGGCTGAAGCCAGGGCTAATAGCATCATCACCTTCCATGTGAAATATTTTAAGTCCACAGTGGTGAGTGGATCAAACCAATGTGACTTTAGGAAACTCAAAACAACATTGAGATCCCAAGGTGCCACTGGGGCACAAAAGGAGGCTGTATATGCAGTACCCCTTTTACAAACGTCTGAACTTCAGGCACTGAAGCCAGTTCTTTCTGGAAGAAATTCGACAGGGTCGAAATTTGAACCTTAATGGACCCTAATTTTAGGCCCATAGACAGTCCTGTTTTCAGGAAATGTAGGAAACGACCCAGTTGGAATTCCTCTGTAGGGACCTTCTTGGCCTCACACCACGCAACATATTTTCGCCAAATGCGGTGAAAATGTTTTGCGGTTACATCCTTCCTGGCTTCGACCAGGGTAGGGATGACTTCATCTGGAATGCCCTTTCAGGATCCGGTGTTCAACTGCCATGCCGTCAAACGCAGCCGCGGTAAGTCTTGGAACAGACAAGGCCCCTGCTGGAGCAGGTCCTTTCTTAAAGGTAGAGGCCACGGTTCTTCCGTGAGCATCTCTTGAAGTTCCGGGTACCAAGTCCTTCTTGACCCATCCGGAACCACGAGTATCGTTCTTACTCATCTCCTTCTTATGATTCTCAGTACTTTGGTATGAGATGCATATGAGGGAACACATACCCTGACTGGTACACCCACAGTGTTACCAGAGCGTTCACCGCTATTGCCTGAGGGTCCCTTGACCTGACGCAATATCTGTCTAGTTTTTTGTTCAGGCGGGACGCCATCATGTCCACCTTTGGTTTTTCCCAATGGTTTACAATCATGTGGAAGACTTCCCGCTGAAGTCCCCACTCTCCCGGGTGGAGGTTATGCCTGCTGAGGAAGTCTGCTTCCCAGTTTTCCACTCCCGGAATTAACACTGCTGAGAGTGTTATCACATGATTTTTCGCCCAGCGAAGAATCCTTGCAGTTTCTGCCATTTCCCTCCTGCTTCTTGTGCCGCCCTGTCTGTTTTCGTGGGCGACTGCCGTGATGTTGTCCCACTGGATCAATACCGGCTGACCTTGAAGCAGAGGTCTTGCTAAGCTTAGAGCCTTGTAAATTGCCCTTAGCTCCAGTATATTTATGTGGAGAGAAATCTCCAGACTTGATCACACTCCCTGGAAATTTTTTCCTTGTGTGACTGCTCTCCAGCCACTCAGGCTGGCATCCGTGGTCACCAGGACCCAGTCCTGAATGCCGAATCTGCGGCCCTTTCATAGATGAGCACTCTGCAGCCACCGCAGAAGAAAACACCCTTGTCCTTGGAGACAGGGTTATCCGCTGATGCATCTGAAGATGCGATCCGGACCATTTTCCCAGCAGATCCCACTGAAAGGTTCTTGCGTGAAATCTACCGAATGGGATCGCTTTGTAAGAAACCACCATTTTTCACAGGACCCTTGTGCAATGATGCACTGATACTTTTCCTGGTTTTAGGAGGTTCCTGACTAGCTCGGATAACTCCCTGGCTTTCTTCTCCGGGAGAAAACATCCTTTTCTGGACTGTGTCCAGAATCATCCCTAGGAACATTAGACGTGACGTCGGAAAAAGCTGCGATTTTGGAATATTTAGAATCCACTCGTGCTGTCGTAGAACTACTTGAGATAGTGCTACTCCGACCGCCAACTGTTCTCTGGACCTTGCCCTTATCAGGAAAGCGTCCATATTTCTTTAGGAAGAATCATCATTTCGGCCATTACCTTGGTAAAGACCCGGGGTGCCGTGGACAATCCAAACGGCAGCGTCTGAACTGATAGTGACAGTTCTGTACCACGAACCTGAGATACCCTTGGTGAGAAGGGCAAAATTTGGACATGTAGGTAAGCGTCCCTGATATCCAGTGACACCATATCGTCCTGGTTCGCTATCACTGCTCTGAGTGACTCCATCTTGATTTGAACCCTTGTATGTAATTGTTCAAATCTTTCAGATCTCACCGAGCCGTCTGGCTTCAGTACCACAATATAGTGTGGAATAATACCCCTTCCCTTGTTGTAGGAGGGGTACTTTGATTATCACCTGCTGGGAATACAGCCTGTGAATTTTTTTTTTTTTCAATACTGCCTCCCTGTCGGAGGGAGACGTTGGTAAAGCAGACTTCAGGAACTTGTGAGGGGGAGACGTCTCGAATTTCCAATGTACACCTGGGATACTACGTGTAAGATCCAGGAGTCCACTTGCGAGTGAGCCCACTGCGTGCTGAAACTCTTGAGATGACCCCCCACCGCACCTGAGTCCGCTTGTATGGCCCCATCGTCATGCTGCGGACTTGGCAGAAGCTGTGGAGGACTTCTGTTCCTGGGAATGGGCTGCCTGCTGCAGTCTTCTTCCCTTTCCTCTAACCCTGGGCAGATATGACTGGCCTTTTGCCCGCCTGCCTTTATGGGTACGAAAGGACTGAGACTGAAAAGACTGTGTCCTTTTCTGCTGAGATGTGACTTGGGGTAACAAAAGTGGATTTTCCAGCTGTTGCCATGGCCACCAGGTCCTATGGACCGCCCCTTTATACGGCAATACTTCCATGTGCCGTCTGGAATCTGCATCACCTGACCACTGTCGTGTCTATAAACATCGTCTGGCAGATATGGACATCACATTTACACTTGATGCCAGAATGCAAATATCCCTCTGTGCATCTCGCATATATAGAAATGCATCCTTAAAATGCTCTATATTCAATAAAATATTGTCCCTGTCAAGGGTATCAATATTTTCAGTCAGGAAATCCGACCAAGCCCCCCCAGCGCTGCACATCCAGGCTGAGGCGATTGCTGGTCGTAGTATAACACCAGTATGTGTGTATATACTTTTTAGGATATTTTTCAGCTTCCTATCAGCTGGCTCCTTGAGGGCGGCCGTATCTGGAGACGGTAACGCCACTTGTTTTTATAAGCGTGTGAGCGCCTTATCCACCCTAAGGTGTGTTTCCCAACTCGCCCTCACTTCTGGCGGGAAAGGGTATACCTCCAATAATTTTCTATCGGAGGAAACCCACGTATCATCACACACTTTAATTTATCTGATTCAGGAAAAACTACAAGTAGATTATTCCCACCCTACATAATACCCTTATTTGTGGTACTTGTAGTATCAGAAATATGTAACACCTCCTTCATTGCCCTTAACATGTAACGTGTGGCCCTAAAGGAAAATACGTTTGTTTCTTCACCGTCGACACTGAAGTCAGTGTCCGTGTCCGTGTCTGTGTCGACCAACTGAGGTAAATGGGCGTTTTTACAAGCCCCTGACGGTGTCTGAGACGCCTGGACAGGTACTAATTTGTTTGCCGGCCGTCTCATGTCGTCAACCGACCTTGCATCGTGTTGACATTATCACGTAATTCCTAAATAAGCCATCCATTCCGGTGTCGACTCCCTAGAGAGTGACATCACCAATACAGGCAATTTGCTCCGCCTCCTCACCAACATCGTCCTCCTACATGTCGACACACACGTACCGACACACAGCACACACACAGGGAATGCTCTGATAGAGGACAGGACCCCACTAGCCCTTTGGGGAGACAGAGGGAGAGTTTGCCAGCACACACCAAAAACGCTATAATTATACAGGGACAACCCCTTATACAAGTGTTTTCCCTTATAGCATTTTCACATATGTAATCATATCGCCAAATAAGTGCCCCCCCTCTCTGTTTTAACCCTGTTTCTGTAGTGCAGGGGAGAGCCTGGGAGCCTTCCTCACAGCAGAGCTGAGCAGGAAAATGGCGCCGTGTGCTGAGGATAATAGGCCCCGCCCCCTTTTCGGCGGGCTTCTTCTCCCGTTTTTCTGAGACCTGGCAGGGGTTAAATACATCCATATAGCCTCCAGGGGCTATATGTGATGTATTTTTAGCCATAAAAGGTATTATACATTGCTGCCCAGGGCGCCCCCAGCAACGCCCTGCACCCTCCGTGACCGTTGGTGTGAAGTGTGTGACAACAATGGCGCACAGCTGCAGTGCTGTGCGCTACCTTCATGAAGACTGAAAAGCCTTCTGCCGCCTGTTTCTGGACCTTCAATCTTCAGCATCTGCAAGGGGGGTCGGCGGCGCGGCTCCGGGACGAACCCCAGGGTGAGACCTGTGTTCCGACTCCCTCTGGAGCTAATGGTGTCCAGTAGCCTAAGAAGCCAATCCATCCTGCACGCAGGTGAGTTGAACTTCTCTCCCCTAAGTCCCTCGATGCAGTGAGCCTGTTGCCAACAGGACTCACTGAAAATAAGAAACCTAAAAACTTTTTCTAAGCAGCTCCTTAAGAGAGCCACCTAGATTGCACCCTGCTCGGACGGGCACAAAAACCTAACTGAGGCTTGGAGGAGGGTCATAGGGGGAGGAGCCAGTACACACCACCTGATCCTAAAGCTTTTACTTTTGTGCCCTGTCTCCTGCGGAGCCGCTATTCCCCATGGTCCTGACGGAGTCCCCAGCATCCACTTAGGACGTTAGAGAAAAAGCGATACACACAGTGACTCAGTCACATACCATATCTGTGTGCACTGCTCAGGCTCAGCCCAGTGTGCTGCATCATCTATATATATTATATATCTGTCTGACTGCTCAGCTCACACAGCTTATAATTGTGGGGGAGACTGGGGAGCACTGCAGTGCCAGTTATAGGTTATAGCAGGAGCCAGGAGTACATAATATTATATTAAAATTAAACAGTGCACACTTTTGCTGCAGGAGTGCCACTGCCAGTGTGACTGACCAGTGACCTGACCACACTGACCACCAGTATAGTTAGTAGTATACTTATATTGTGATTGCCTGAAAAAGTTAAACACTCGTCGTGTGACTTCACTTGTGTGTTGTTGTTTTTTTTATTCTATAAAAATAAAACTCATTCTGCTGACAGACAGTGTCCAGCAGGTCCGTCATTATATAATATATAATATATACCTGTCCGGCTGCAGTAGTGATATATATATATTTTTTATATCATTTATCATCCAGTCGCAGCAGACACAGTACGGTAGTTCACGGCTGTGGCTACCTCTGTGTCTGCACTCGGCAGGCAGTCCGTCCATAATTGTATACCACCTAACCGTGGTTTTTTTTTCTTTCTTCTTTATACATACATACTACTACGACATCTCTTTATCAACCAGTCTATATTAGCAGCAGACACAGTACAGTACGGTAGTTCACGGCTGTGGCTACCTCTGTGTCTGCACTCGGCAGGCAGTCCGTCCAAAATTGTATACCACCTAACCGTGGTTTTTTTTTTCTTTCTTCTTTATACATACATAGTTACATAGACATCTCTTTATCAACCAGTCTATATTAGCAGCAGACACAGTACAGTACGGTAGTTCACGGCTGTGGCTACCTCTGTGTCTGCACTCGGCAGGCAGTCCGTCCATAATTGTATACCACCTAACCGTGGTTTTTTTTTCTTTCTTCTTTATACATACATAGTTACATAGACATCTCTTTATCAACCAGTCTATATTAGCAGCAGACACAGTACAGTACGGTAGTTCACGGCTGTGGCTACCTCTGTGTCTGCACTCGGCAGGCAGTCCGTCCATAATTGTATACCACCTAACCGTGGTTTTTTTTTCTTTCTTCTTTATACATACATAGTTACATAGACATCTCTTTATCAACCAGTCTATATTAGCAGCAGACACAGTACAGTACGGTAGTTCACGGCTGTGGCTACCTCTGTGTCTGCACTCGGCAGGCAGTCCGTCCATAATTGTATACCACCTAACCGTGGTTTTTTTTTCTTTCTTCTTTATACATACATACTACTACGACATCTCTTTATCAACCAGTCTATATTATTAGCAGCAGACACAGTACAGTATGGTAGTTCACGGCTGTGGCTACCTCTGTGTCTGCACTCGGCAGGCAGTCCGTCCATAATTGTATACCACCTAACCGTGGTTTTTTTTTTCTTTCTTCTTTATACATACATAGTTACATAGACATCTCTTTATCAACCAGTCTATATTAGCAGCAGACACAGTACAGTACGGTAGTTCACGGCTGTGGCTACCTCTGTGTCTGCACTCGGAAGGCAGTCCGTCCATAATTGTATACCACCTAACCGTGGTTTTTTTTTCTTTCTTCTTTATACATACATACTACTACGACATCTCTTTATCAACCAGTCTATATTATTAGCAGCAGACACAGTACAGTACGGTAGTTCACGGCTGTGGCTACCTCTGTGTCTGCACTCGGCAGGCAGTCCGTCCATAATTGTATACCACCTAACCGTGGTTTTTTTTTCTTTCTTCTTTATACATACATAGTTACATAGACATCTCTTTATCAACCAGTCTATATTAGCAGCAGACACAGTACAGTACGGTAGTTCACGGCTGTGGCTACCTCTGTGTCTGCACTCGGCAGGCAGTCCATAATTGTATACTAGTATCCATCTCCATTGTTTACCTGAGGTGCCTTTTAGTTGTGCCTATTAAAATATGGAGAACAAAAATGTTGAGGTTCCAAAATTAGGGAAAGATCAAGATCCACTTCCACCTCGTGCTGAAGCTGCTGCCACTAGTCATGGCCGAGACGATGAAATGCCAGCAACGTCGTCTGCCAAGGCCGATGCCCAATGTCATAGTACAGAGCATGTCAAATCCAAAACACCAAATATCAGAAAAAAAAGGACTCCAAAACCTAAAATAAAATTGTCGTCGGAGAAGCGTAAACTTGCCAATATGCCATTTACGACACGGAGTGGCAAGGAACGGCTGAAGCCCTGGCCTATGTTCATGGCTAGTGGTTCAGCTTCACATGAGGATGGAAGCACTCAGCCTCTCGCTAGAAAAATGAAAAGACTCAAGCTGGCAAAAGCAGCACAGCAAAGAACTGTGCATTCTTCGAAATCCCAAATCCACAAGGAGAGTCCAATTGTGTCGGTTGCGATGCCTGACCTTCCCAACACTGGACGTGAAGAGCATGCGCCTTCCACCATTTGCACGCCCCCTGCAAGTGCTGGAAGAAGCACCCGCAGTCCAGTTCCTGATAGTCAGATTGAAGATGTCAGTGTTGAAGTACACCAGGATGAGGAGGATATGGGTGTTGCTGGCGCTGGGGAGGAAATTGACCAGGAGGATTCTGATGGTGAGGTGGTTTGTTTAAGTCAGGCACCCGGGGAGACACCTGTTGTCCGTGGGAGGAATATGGCCGTTGACATGCCAGGTGAAAATACCAAAAAAATCAGCTCTTCGGTGTGGAGGTATTTCAACAGAAATGCGGACAACAGGTGTCAAGCCGTGTGTTCCCTTTGTCAAGCTGTAATAAGTAGGGGTAAGGACGTTAACCACCTCGGAACATCCTCCCTTATACGTCACCTGCAGCGCATTCATAATAAGTCAGTGACAAGTTCAAAAACTTTGGGTGACAGCGGAAGCAGTCCACTGACCAGTAAATCCCTTCCTCTTGTAACCAAGCTCACGCAAACCACCCCACCAACTCCCTCAGTGTCAATTTCCTCCTTCCCCAGGAATGCCAATAGTCCTGCAGGCCATGTCACTGGCAATTCTGACGATTCCTCTCCTGCCTGGGATTCCTCCGATGCATCCTTGCGTGTAACGCCTACTGCTGCTGGCGCTGCTGTTGTTGCTGCTGGGAGTCGATGGTCATCCCAGAGGGGAAGTCGTAAGCCCACTTGTACTACTTCCAGTAAGCAATTGACTGTTCAACAGTCCTTTGCGAGGAAGATGAAATATCACAGCAGTCATCCTGCTGCAAAGCGGATAACTGAGGCCTTGACAACTATGTTGGTGTTAGACGTGCGTCCGGTATCCGCCGTTAGTTCACAGGGAACTAGACAATTTATTGAGGCAGTGTGCCCCCGTTACCAAATACCATCTAGGTTCCACTTCTCTAGGCAGGCGATACCGAGAATGTACACGGACGTCAGAAAAAGACTCACCAGTGTCCTAAAAAATGCAGTTGTACCCAATGTCCACTTAACCACGGACATGTGGACAAGTGGAGCAGGGCAGGGTCAGGACTATATGACTGTGACAGCCCACTGGGTAGATGTATGGACTCCCGCCGCAAGAACAGCAGCGGCGGCACCAGTAGCAGCATCTCGCAAACGCCAACTCTTTCCTAGGCAGGCTACGCTTTGTATCACCGCTTTCCAGAATACGCACACAGCTGAAAACCTCTTACGGCAACTGAGGAAGATCATCGCGGAATGGCTTACCCCAATTGGACTCTCCTGTGGATTTGTGGCATCGGACAACGCCAGCAATATTGTGTGTGCATTAAATATGGGCAAATTCCAGCACGTCCCATGTTTTGCACATACCTTGAATTTGGTGGTGCAGAATTTTTTAAAAAACGACAGGGGCGTGCAAGAGATGCTGTCGGTGGCCAGAAGAATTGCGGGACACTTTCGGCGTACAGGCACCACGTACAGAAGACTGGAGCACCACCAAAAACTACTGAACCTGCCCTGCCATCATCTGAAGCAAGAAGTGGTAACGAGGTGGAATTCAACCCTCTATATGCTTCAGAGGTTGGAGGAGCAGCAAAAGGCCATTCAAGCCTATACAATTGAGCACGATATAGTAGGTGGAATGCACCTGTCTCAAGCGCAGTGGAGAATGATTTCAACGTTGTGCAAGGTTCTGATGCCCTTTGAACTTGCCACACGTGAAGTCAGTTCAGACACTGCCAGCCTGAGTCAGGTCATTCCCCTCATCAGGCTTTTGCAGAAGAAGCTGGAGACATTGAAGGAGGAGCTAACACGGAGCGATTCCGCTAGGCATGTGGGACTTGTGGATGGAGCCCTTAATTCGCTTAACAAGGATTCACGGGTGGTCAATCTGTTGAAATCAGAGCACTACATTTTGGCCACCGTGCTCGATCCTAGATTTAAAGCCTACCTTGGATCTCTCTTTCCGGCAGACACAAGTCTGCTGGGGTTGAAAGACCTGCTGGTGACAAAATTGTCAAGTCAAGCGGAACGCGACCTGTCAACATCTCCTCCTTCACATTCTCCCGCAACTGGGGGTGCGAGGAAAAGGCTCAGAATTCCGAGCCCACCCGCTGGCGGTGATGCAGGGCAGTCTGGAGCGACTGCTGATGCTGACATCTGGTCCGGACTGAAGGACCTGACAACGATTACGGACATGTCGTCTACTGTCACTGCATATGATTCTCTCAACATTGATAGAATGGTGGAGGATTATATGAGTGACCGCATCCAAGTAGGCACGTCACACAGTCCATACTTATACTGGCAGGAAAAAGAGGCAATTTGGAGGCCCTTGCACAAACTGGCTTTATTCTACCTAAGTTGCCCTCCCACAAGTGTGTACTCCGAAAGAGTGTTTAGTGCCGCCGCTCACCTTGTCAGCAATCGGCGTACGAGGTTACATCCAGAAAATGTGGAGAAGATGATGTTCATTAAAATGAATTATAATCAATTCCTCCGCGGAGACATTGACCAGCAGCAATTGCCTCCACAAAGTACACAGGGAGCTGAGATGGTGGATTCCAGTGGGGACGAATTGATAATCTGTGAGGAGGGGGATGTACACGGTGATATATCGGAGGGTGATGATGAGGTGGACATCTTGCCTCTGTAGAGCCAGTTTGTGCAAGGAGAGATTAATTGCTTCTTTTTTGGGGGGGGTCCAAACCAACCCGTCATATCAGTCACAGTCGTGTGGCAGACCCTGTCACTGAAATGATGGGTTGGTTAAAGTGTGCATGTCCTGTTTTGTTTATACAACATAAGGGTGGGTGGGAGGGCCCAAGGACAATTCCATCTTGCACCTCTTTTTTCTTTTCTTTTTCTTTGCATCATGTGCTGATTGGGGAGGGTTTTTTGGAAGGGACATCCTGCGTGACACTGCAGTGCCACTCCTAAATGGGCCCGGTGTTTGTGTCGGCCACTAGGGTCGCTAATCTTACTCACACAGTCAGCTACCTCATTGCGCCTCTTTTTTTCTTTGCGTCATGTGCTGTTTGGGGAGGGTTTTTTGGAAGGGACATCCTGCGTGACACTGCAGTGCCACTCCTAGATGGGCCCGGTGTTTGTGTCGGCCACTAGGGTCGCTAATCTTACTCACACAGCTACCTCATTGCGCCTCTTTTTTTCTTTGCGTCATGTGCTGTTTGGGGAGGGTTTTTTGGAAGGGACATCCTGCGTGACACTGCAGTGCCACTCCTAGATGGGCCCGGTGTTTGTGTCGGCCACTAGGGTCGCTAATCTTACTCACACAGCTACCTCATTGCGCCTCTTTTTTTCTTTGCGTCATGTGCTGTTTGGGGAGGGTTTTTTGGAAGGGCCATCCTGCGTGACACTGCAGTGCCACTCCTAGATGGGCCCGGTGTTTGTGTCGGCCACTAGGGTCGCTAATCTTACTCACACAGCTACCTCATTGCGCCTCTTTTTTTCTTTGCGTCATGTGCTGTTTGGGGAGGGTTTTTTGGAAGGGACATCCTGCGTGACACTGCAGTGCCACTCCTAGATGGGCCCGGTGTTTGTGTCGGCCACTAGGGTCGCTTATCTTACTCACACAGCGACCTCGGTGCAAATTTTAGGACTAAAAATAATATTGTGAGGTGTGAGGTATTCAGAATAGACTGAAAATGAGTGTAAATTATGGTTTTTGAGGTTAATAATACTTTGGGATCAAAATGACCCCCAAATTCTATGATTTAAGCTGTTTTTTAGTGTTTTTTGAAAAAAACACCCGAATCCAAAACACACCCGAATCCGACAAAAAAAATTCGGTGAGGTTTTGCCAAAACGCGTTCGAACCCAAAACACGGCCGCGGAACCGAACCCAAAACCAAAACACAAAACCCGAAAAATTTCAGGCGCTCATCTCTACTTTGCACCCGCTTGTGAGTTGGCATCCCAGTCATTGAAGGAGGCTCTGGTACCCTCTCCAATGCTGATGGCGCACATTTTTTACCAGGACTGTGTGGTACGAACTACTGCTCCACTGCACGGACTGGGAGCAGTACCGAGCCAGGAGTAGCCATATGGGCAGGAGCACCCTGTGGCCTGTTTGAACAGAATGCTGCTGTGGTGGGAGGTGGGGTATGCCACAATTGGGACACCTTGGGTGACAATTGTGTGTAACTGGCCCCCCACCGTGGTGACTTACCACCCACCTGTTAGGTGTGTCACGCTTGGCTGGATTTGAGGATTCGACAGCTGAGTCTTGCCCAAGGAAGTAGTCGACTGCGGGTGAAGAAGACGTGGAGGCTGGAAATAGTTCCTTCTCATGGAATGAGGGATCAGAGGATAGCGTAGGTGGAGCTATGAGTCAGTGAGTAGTAGTTCTTGAGAACGAGGTTGAGGGAAAAGAACTGTGGCTTGTGAATGATGACTTAAAGACGAAGTTTTGAAGACAAAGAACTGTGGGCTGTGGCTTGAAAGACGAGGCTGGAGATAATGAACTGCGGACTGTGAATGGTGGTTTAAGGACGTCGCTGAAGATAAAGAACTGCGGATTGTAGCTTGAAAGACGAGGCTGGAGATAATGAACTGCGGACTGTGAATGGTGGTTTAAGGACGTGGCTGAAGATAAAGAACTGCGGACTGTGGCTTGAAAGATGAGGCTGTAGATAATGGACTGCGGACTGTGACTTGAAAGACGAGGCTGTAGCCCGGGACCGTCCGTGCCCAAGGGCTCTTACTAGTCTGGGGTTTCCAGGAGCGCTTCCACAGGCGGCAGTAGGTTAGAAACGGCAGGACTGCAGCAGCAAATGAGAAACGGCTAAGCAGAGTCAGGAGTAACCAGTACCCGGCAAGAATCCTGGGAGCATAGGCTGAAGCACCTACAACTGGGTTGTAACTTGAAGCACTGGTGTCCCTGTCATAATGAAAATGGGGCCTGTCCCTGTCATAAACCAGCCCCCTTTTATAAGGAGAACTCTCCCTGGATTGGCTGGAAAAAAAAACAGGAAACCTGCACTATGCTTCAGAATTTGGTCTCCAACATGGCGGCTCCCAGTAAAGCAGACCTTTCCGTATACACCACACAGCTCCCTGCCCCTGGTCTCCTAGCAACCGCCTAAGTGAGAGAGACCGCTGCAGCGGCGTCCCGCCGCCACGAGCGGACCCCCCACCGCCGCCTACCGCTGCACACGGACCCGGTGCGGCAGCCCTCCTCCGCCGCTGCCCACAAGCCACCTGCACAGCAAACCCCGCAGCCCCGGCGTGCCAGTAAGACCCCGGACACTGACAGTACCCCCCCTTTTGAGGGTGGACTCCGGACACCTATATGGTTTAGCTGGAAACTTGGCATGAAATGTCCGAAGAAGTCTTGGAGAATGGACATCTTCTGCTCCTACCCAAGACCTTTCCTCAGGTCTATATCCCTTCCAATCAACGAGATACTGGAGGCGACCATATCGTCTGCGGGAGTCGAGGATCCTGTGAATCTCAAATTCGTCTCCTTGTACTGATTGGATCTCGGGAGATTTAGGCAGAGCAGCTCTGAAACGATTGAGTACCAACGGTTTTAAAAGATAAATATGGGGGGGGGGGGGGGGGGGTGGCGGCCTAGCTGCTGCTGTGTGTGGAAGTGTCTCAGCAGAGCTCCAGGATTTCTGTCACTTCTCTCCCTCCCTGCACACCCATCTCTGCTCCTTTCCGCCTGGTGTCCTCTCCCCCACTCCTGCTGCTGTGCGCTGGCCGGTTGGTGAGGTCCGCGGAATCGGGGAGCGCTCCTGGAGGCTCCCGCGGATTATGGCCTAACTTCTGTCCTAAAGCCGGGGACTAAATTTTCAAGCCTACCCGGGCCGGACTTCCGGGACCAGGAAAAACGAGACGTGGCTTCGCTGGACGGCTCCTACCTCTCCCTGAAGGCTCCTGGAGGGTCTCTGGGGGCTCCCAGAGGCCGAGGACCCGTGGGCCCTTGTGCTTTCACTCCTGTGTGCCTGGGATCCATCTCTGTCTCCAGCTGGGAAGGAGACATTCACAGCCGGTGGCCGTTTTGGATTTTGCAGTCTGTGCAGCTCTGCAGCTCTGTCCCCTTCTGAGGCTGAAACTGAACCCTGAGCTGGACCAGGACCAGTGTTATCTGCCTGGGGCTCTCCTCCAGCTTTTGCTACTGCATCTCCCTTGGGGTGTATATTACATTACATGGTAGTGCTGCTGTTTCTGCTGGAATCCCCTGTTCTGGATCTGTGAGTACCCCCTTGCTGGGATTTGTTGTGCCTCTCTCATATTTGCCATTTCTCCCCGACCCTGCAAAGATCTCCTGCATGTAATAATGTTTGGATAGGGATGTGATGTGCTCTGTCCTCTCTACGCCTCCACCCGGGGTTCTCATGCATACGTATTAGCTTCTGTTTGGAACCAGCATACTACTCTGCCACCAGGGACTGTGACGCATTGGCCTTTCCGTTCCACTCGTCTACTCCTTCTACTGCAGCCCTCTAACGATGCCCCCTAAAAAAATTAAGGATGCACTCCCGCCCCCGGTGGCCTTCTCTAATCAAAAACGGGCGCGTATGTCCTCGTCTCCTGCCGGGAGCTCCATCCCCTCGAGCCAACCTGACCGTACTAAGGAGAGCTCTAGCCATTCCTTATCGGTCCCTGGGGTGGACTCTAATTCTACGGATCCTCTCACTGTCAAGACTCTATGTCAAGTCCTTGCGGCTTTTAAATCTGAGCTCACTCAAGACCTCTCCCTGGCTATCCGTGAAGTTAAAGTGGAGTTAACTGCTTTAGGTGATTGTACAGACCATCTTGAACGTAAAATGGAGGAACTGGTGTCCTCTCATAATGACCTTATTTCGGCCCATGACCGACAACAAGCTGAGATGGAGTCGTATAAAGACAAAATGGCGGATATAGAGGACAGGTCGCGGAGAAATAATATTAAAATCCGGGGTATCCCAGACTCGGTGGCCAATTTGAAACTTCTGGACTATGCTATGTCCCTCTTCCGCAAACTGCTCCCTGGGGCGGACGACAGGGATCTTCTCATCGATCGCATTCACCGGCTTCTGAAACCGCGGTCGGTTTCCGCCTCCTACACTCGGGATACCCTCCTCCGTGTTTTCTTCACGACCAAGGAACGGATAATGCAAGCTGCGTCTGATTCGGATTCGCTTGGAGGCCTACAAATATTTCCTGACTTCTCGGCACTGACCATCTCTAAACGTAGAGCTCTGGCTCCAATCACGGAGGCACTACGTTCTCATGACATTAGATACAGATGGGGCTTCCCAGTGAAATTGGTGATTTCCCATGAGAATTCCTCCTACGTAGTTGCCACTCTGGACGCTGGGGTTAAGCTGATTAATGACTGGGATGTTTCGGTCAAAGTGCCCTCTACATTGAAACCTCGACTGCCACTTACCCGTGAGTGGTCTGCGACCGGACTGAGTACTCTATGTTCCAATTAATGTAGTTCCTGGTTGATCTTCATGTTTGGTTGGGGACTCCGTCCCCCCTATAATGCATACCGGATACGTGAGTTTATCTGTTATATATGTGTATGCTTTTGGTTCCTTCATTTGCTGTTTATATTACTATGTGTACCTGCATTTTTCTCTGATTCTATCTCTTTTATCCTTCTTTTTCTGTTTACTGTACACATGAGGGTATCGCACTAGTCACTTAAATTATTTGTTGGTGTGCTTTTTGGTACCCTTATTGGTACTTGTAGTTTGGCTATATGTTATTGCTCCAGGTATACATGTGCCTTTTGTACCCCGGGTGGTGATACTACCGCCACCTCCCCATACTTTTTCTACTGCATACCTTTCCCCTGCAGTAGCAATGTGGTCCCGACATACTGGGCCCTTTTGGTTTTTCCTGCCTGTCCTTTCCTCTTTTTCCCCTAGTTTGTCCTCCCCCCTCCCCCATTTGGGATGTCAGCTGTTTTGGCTTTTTCTATATTTTAAATGGTTTGAATATATTCATTGAATGTTCAAGGGTTGAACTCCCCCAATAATCGCAGGCTTGCCTTGTCCACCTTTCATAAACACAGAGCTGACATAGTTGCTTTGCAAGAAACACATTTTTCGTCAGCAGGTCCCCCGGCTCTGAAAGACCGGAGATACCCAGTTGCCTTTTTTGCAAATGGCCCCTTCAAGCGAAATGGAGTGGCTGTTCTTTTTCGGAGCTCTGTTTTGTTTGAACTGCTGTCCCAGATAGCTGACAAGAATGGTCGTTTCCTCATTCTAGTTGGAAAATTGGAGGATAAGATGGTTACGATTGTGTCTCTCTGTGCTCCCAATTCTAACCAAGTCTCGTTCCTTAGAAAAGTTTGCTCGACTATTGCGAGGGTTCGTCAGGGTGCCCTGCTTATGTTGGGCGACTATAATTTAGTGCTTGATCCTAAATTAGATAGATCTCATCGGTCTCCTTCCCAGATGTATGCTGCTCCAGCTGGCCTGTCACTAGCCTTCCATAATTTGCTGCCAGAATATGACCTGTATGCCTTGTGGAGAGTTCAGAACCCAACTTCGAGTAATTATACATATTTCTCTCCAGTGCACAATTCCTACTCTCGCATAGATCTTATTCTTTGCGATAAGTGGACTTTGCAGCACTCAGCACAGGTGGATGTTCTGCCTATTTTCTGGTCAGATCATGCTCCTTTCCTGTGGTCTTGGAATATTTGCCCCCAGTTTACCCCCCCCCCCCCCCCCCCTCGGCCATGGCGCCTATCTGCCCACCTGCTATCGGACCCTATATCTAAAAAAGCGATTGATGATTGCATCTCCCTCTATATGGAAACTAATTCTCCCTCAGATACTTCTATCACGACTTTCTGGTGTGCTCTTAAGGCAGTTGTGCGAGGCACTGCGATCCAAGCTGGTGCTAGACTGAAACGACAAGCTATCCAACAACAACAACAAGACTTGGAATCTAAACTTAAGGAGGTTGAAGATAGGAATAAGCTCCACCCCTCTAGGGCCCTACGTAGGGTATTAGAGGATATCCGAGGCCAACTTCAGAAACTCCTTATGAGACGACCCAGTTTGCTTTAAATAGGTTGAGACAGAAATTTTACCTGACTGGTAATAGACCAGGGAAAATGCTGGCTCGCAAGCTCCGTGCTCTCCAGGCTCGTAATAGGATTTGACAGCTGATCTCTCCTCAGGGTGGTAAAGTGTCCAATCCATATGACATAGCAAATCAATTCGCTACATATTATACCAAGCTGTACAATCTTTCTTCTGATCCCCTTACTTTTCAACCCACTCCTGATTCTATACGATCCTTCCTAGCTGACGTCAAACTCCCCTCCCTTTCTGCGGAACAACTCGAGACATTAAATGCCCCGTGGACCTCCTCTGAGGTAGTTCAAGTAATGAAATCACTCCCGCATAATAAAGCCCCCGGTCCAGATGGCTTCATTAATGAATTTTACGTTTCTCTCTGTGACCAATTATCGCCCACCCTGACCTCCTTGTATAATTCAGTCTCCTCTCTTGGTGCTTTCTCTACAGAAATACTGGAGGCTCAAATTATCACTATACCCAAGCCAGGTAAAAACCCAGCGCATTGCCAAAATTATAGGCCCATTGCACTATTGTACGGCGATATTAACATTTTTGCCAAACTTGTCGCTTTTCGTTTAAATGTCTTTCTGCCATCTCTCATTGCCTACGACCAAGTTGGGTTTGTGCCTGGTAGACAGGCTTCTGACAGTACCCGTAGAGTTTTTGACTTGATTGATATTGTTCCCTCTAACACTGGCCTTCTCCTGCTCTCTTTAGATGCAGAGAAGGCATTTGATAGACTGAACTGGCAATACATGTCCTCGGTTCTAGACAAGTTTGGTTTTAGTGGCCATATTCTTTCTTCGGTTTTATCTTTATACAGCTCCCCCTCTGCACAGGTATTTAGTAACGGTTTCCTCTCCGATACATTTCCTATTATGAATGGAACCCTACAAGGTTGCCCTCTATCACCCTTAATATTTACGTTGGGCATAGAACCCCTTGCTGAGAAATTAGGATGTCTGGGGGCTTCCCAGGAGTGACTATTGGCACTACTACTCACAAGTTGTGCCTCTTTGCGGATGACGTCCTTCTGTTTGTTACGGACCCGCTATCCTCTCTTCCATGTTTGCATGCTATCTTGAGACAGTATAGTGAAGCTTCCTTTTATAAAATTAATACGACAAAGACAGATGCTCTCCTCATTAATATTCCAGCTCCCATAGTTTCCACCCTTCAATCACAATATCCATATAACTGGCGTTCAGCTTCAATTCAGTATTTGGGGATCCAAATCCCACCTTCTACGGTCTCTGTTTTTGATGTTAACTTACCACCACTCATTAATAGTTCTTTAGACCTGACAAAGTCCTGGATATCTTATGATATTTCGTGGATTGGCCGCCTAGCAGCCTTCAAAATGACTCTCTTACCTAAACTCATGTACTTATACCGAACCATGGCCCTCATTCCGAGTCGTTCGCTCTGTATTTTTCATCGCATCGCAGTGAAATTCCGCTTAGTGCGCATGCGCAATATTCGCACTGCGACTGCGCCAAGTATCTTTGCTATGAAGAAAGTATTTTTACTCATGGCTTTTTCATCGCTCCGGCGATCGTAATGTGATTGACAGGAAATGGGTGTTACTGGGCGGAAACACGCCGTTTTATGGGCGTGTGGCTGAAAACGCTACCGTTTCCGGAAAAAACGCAGGAGTGGCCGGAGAAACGGGGGAGTGGTTGGGCGAACGCTGGGTGTGTTTGTGACGTCAAACCAGGAACGACAACCACTGAACTGATCGCACAGGCAGAGTAAGTCTGGAGCTACTCTAAAACTGCTAAGTAGTTTGTGATCGCAATATTGCGAATACATCGGTCGCAATTTTAAGATGCTAAGATACACTCCCAGTAGGCGGCGGCTTAGCGTGTGTAACTCTGCTAAATTCGCCTTGCGACCGATCAACTCGGAATGAGGGCCCATACCTTTTCTTTTCCCTAAAACGTACCTTGATAGGTGTCATGCTATAATGCTACGCTATATCCGGAAGGCACGGCCACCCCGATTAGCTCGGTCCAAAATGATTCTCCCTCGCAGAAAGGGAGGGCTAGATATGCCCGACCTGGTTCTTTACCAGGAGGCATGTGTGCTGGCCCAGCTAAAATACTGTTTGAGTGCGGCGCCTGCAGTGGGATGGGTATCTCTTGAACGTACTGGGAGTTTGGACCTTCCCTTAGAAGACCTTTTTAAGATACACCCAAACTCTAGACCCCGCTTATTGGCCCTCCTCCCTGCCACTAGAACATCTTTACAAATCTGGGATAAATTGGTGACTCGCCTGCCTGGACATCAATTTCCTTATTCTACTATCTCACTATGAGCCACTACCTGGTTTGTTTGTGGTTTGACTGTCTTGGGGGACCTTCTGGATGGTAATGTTATGCTATCGTTTTCTCAACTCCAGTCTCGATATAATCTCCCCAGTGGAGAATTATTGCATTATTTTCAAATTCACCACTGGTACAAAGGTTTGCCTAGACAGGTGGCTCCCCCGAACCCGTTATCCCAGGTTGTCTTAACGCGTGTATCTCTGTGTGACTCCAGAGGGGACATCTCGTTTTGGTATAGGACGCTTGTCAGCTTGCTTATTACTACAAAGTCTAATGCGCAGCTGAAATGGGAACAAGACTTGGATCTTCCCCTATCTGAAGCCCAATGGGAACAAATTTTTATCTCTTCTTACCGAATGTCCAAGTGCTTGAATCACACAGAGATGCATATCAAACTCCTTAATAGACTATATTTAACACCGGATAGGCTACATATATTCTGGCAGTCTTGTTCCAAATATTGCTGGCGTAACTGTGGGGAAGTAGGCCATATTTTCCATATTTTCTGGTCCTGTCCTTCCCTTCGACATTTCTGGAGCGAGATATTTGCTTTGATTATTACGGTCTTACACCTGTCCCTCACCCCCTCTCTGGCCATAGCCCTGCTCCACATATTTCCTGCTGAGATACCACCTCATCAGAGATACCTGGTGGGGCATATTTGTATAGCTGCTAGGGCTGCATTGGCCCAAAGTTGGAAACAAGATTCTCCACCTCGTCTATCCCCAGTCACCAACAAAATACAATTCCATTTTACTATGGAAACTGAGTTCCTGCCTTACTCTTCTGCAGCCTCCTCCCCAATGGTGAAATGGAGGGCATGGCATGACTACGTCACTGCTGGAGGGGGTGTTTCACCTTCTCCCTAACTGACTCGGCTTATACCTCTGCCCTGTCCACCGGCCTTACCTTACTAGCCCTATGTCTTTTATTGATTATCTGTTTATTGACATGTTTTCATGTTTGGCCTGTGTTTATCTGTATCTTTTTCCAAGATGACTTTGTATTTTTTCTATTGTATCTATATTGGATTGTTATATTTGACTTTCTGACAATTTTGATATTTGCATATTTACATCCTGTTCCCTTGGTTCTATGTACCTCCCCGCCCCTTCCTTTTTTCTTTTCTGTACCCCTTCCCCTTGCAAAAAGAAAACTTGTTTCAATAAAAATCATTGATGAAAAGAGAAATATGAAAAATGCATTAAGGATTCTTAAATGCGGAGGCAACTTCACCTTGTAAGCCAAAGGATTTAATACTATCTCGATTGGGTAGGGTCCAATAAACCTGGGGGCAAACTTTTTAGTAGGTACCTGAAGGTGCCTCAGGTTACGTCTGCAAACCCAAACTCGATCCCCTACCTTAAGACTTGGTACAGCCTTTCGTTTTAAATCTGCATAGGTCTTATACCGCTTGGATGTCTTAAGCAAAGCCTCGTGAACTTGTCTCCAAATTTTGGTGAATTGTCGAAGTGCTAATTCTGCCGCAGGAACCTCAAGCATAGGTAGAAGTTGGAAGTCAGGAACCTTTGGATAAAAACCATAGTTTATATAGAATACAGAAGATTTTGTGGCAGAATGGTAGAGATTGTTATGGCCAAATTCTGTGAATGGGAGAAAGTCCAGCCAGTCGTCCTGAGAAGAAGACATAAATAAACGTAAAAATGTCTCCAGGTCCTGGTTCACTCTCTCCGTCTGACCATCTGTTTGGGGATGATACCCTGAGGAGAAATTCAGTTTTACACCAAGAGCAGAACATAGGGACCTCCAAAACTGAGCCACAAACTTGAGCCACAAACTTGGCCACAAACTGAGGACCTCTATCTGATACAATATCTTGTGGTAGACCATGGAGTTGGAAGATCTCTGCTATGAACAATTTTGCCAACTGGGATGCTGATGGGAGACCAGACAGAGGAACAAAGTGTGCCATTTTAGAGAACCGGTCAACTACGACCCACACGGTATTTTGTCTGCCAGAAACAGGTAAATCGGTAATAAAGTCCATAGAGATATGCGTCCATGGTCCTTGCAGCACAGATAATGGGTGGAGTAAACCAGATGGATGACCTTTTGGACTTTTATGTTGGGTACACTTCGGACAAGCAGCTATAAACTCTTGAACATCTGTCCTGAGTCGAGGCCACCAGTAAGAACACTGAATGAATTTGAACGTTTTCTGACCACCCTGCATGGCCCATAAAGGAGGAGGAGTGAGCCCATGTAAGGAGTTTGTTCCGAAGATTCGGAGTGACAAATATTCTCCCGGAAGGAGGAAGCGGAGAAGTACGAGTAGCTGAGAAAGAGGTGGATTCCAAGATAAACTGTTCCCTTGAATGATCAGTGGGTTCTTCAGAACTTAGTGAACGAGATAATGCGTCTGCTTTTCTATTGAGAGAACCTGGTCGGTAACTAAGTTTGAAGTTGAAACGGGTAAAGAAGAGTGCCCATCTTGCTTGGCGTGGGTTCAGACATCGAGCTGATTGTAGATATAGGAGGTTCTTGTGATCCATGGTTACCGAAATTGGATGCTGAGCTCCCTCCAACTGATACCTCCACTCCTCAAAGGACAATTTAATCGCCAGTAATTCTTGTTCTCCAATAGCGTAGTTCTGTTCAGCGGGAGAGAATCTTTGCGAGAAGAACGCACAGGGATGGACCTTCTTGTCCTCGAAGAGTTGGGACAACACTGCTCCTACTCCTACAGTGGAGGCATCTACCTCAACCAGGAACGGATGGCTGAGATCGGGTTGTCGAAGGACAGGAGCAGTCATGAAGGCTTCTTTTAAAGATGAGAAGGCTCCTAAAGCCTCTGGAGGCTACTTGGCAGGATCCACTCCTTTTCTAGTTAAGGCGATAATGGGAGCTGTGACAGAAGAGTAGTTTTTAATGAATCTTCGGTAGAAGTTAGCGAGTCCCAGAAAACATTGAACCCCCTTAAGGGTTGCGGGAAGCGACCAATCCTGGATCACCTGGCCTTTAGCAGGATCCATCTGTAACTTCTGTCCCGAGAGGATGTAACCGAGGAATGGGATCATTGATACTTCAAAGGTACACATCTCTAATTTGCAGATCAACCGATTCCTCCTTAACCGGGTTAGAACCTCTTTGACTTGTTCTCGATGGGTCTTCAGATCCCTAGAAAAGATAAGAATGTCGTCCAAATATACCACCAAGCAGACATAGAGGAGATCTCTGAAAATTTTGTTGACAAATTCCTGAAAGACAGCTGGGACGTTACACAGGCCGAAAGGCATTACCAGATATTCGTAATGCCCATCACTGGTATTAAACGCTGTCTTCCATTTGTCACCTGGGCGAATATGTATAAGATTGTAGGCCCCCCGTAAGTCCAATTTGGAAAACACTGTAGCTCCTTTGACTCGGTCGAATAGTTCTGGAATCAGAGGCAACGGATATCTGTTCTCAATGGTTATCTCGTTGAGACCGCTATAATCAATACAAGGTCGTAGACCCCCGTCCTTCTTCTTGACAAAAAAAAAACCCTGCCCCGGCTGGAGAGGTGGAAGACCTGATGAACCCCTTGTCCAAATTCTCCCGGATATACTCCGACATTGCCTGTGTCTCAGGGAGTGAGAGAGGGTAAGTTCGACCCCGGGGAGGAGTTTTGCCTGGTACCAGACCAAGGAGACAGTCCCAAGTGCGATGCGGAGGTAAGGTGTCTGCCCCGTGTTTACTGAAAACATCTTGGAAGGCCTGGTATTCCACAGGAAGGCTGGAGGGGCTGGAAGAACAGAGGGGTCTTACTGAGGGCAAACAGTTCTGGAAGCAATTTCGTCCCCAAGAGAGAACATCCATGGTGTGCCAATCTATGTGGGGATTGTGTTTTATTAACCACGGGAACCCTAGGATCAGTTCATGGGAGGCTTTAAGAATTACAAGGTAAGAGATGTTTTCTGAATGAAGAACTCCGACCTTCATCTTGAGAGGAATAGTACGAAAGGATATAATTCCCTCAGGAATATAACTTCCATCCACTGCAGTAATTAAAATAGTATGATCTAAACGGACCGTCTGAATTCCAGATCGTTTAACCAGAGCTGAAGTAATAAAGCTTTCGGCGGCTCCAGAATCAAGCAGTACAGGGATGAGAAGGGTGGAAGAAGGGAGCTCCAGATGGGTTAACAAAATAGACTCTTTCTTGGCAGGTAATTCTGAGGATTCTCCTAACTTAACCTCTCCAGCACAAGTTAGGAGCGGGCATTTCCCGGACGCTGACTACAGGATCTGACAAAGTGATCGGATGCACCGCAATACATGCATAAGTTCCCTTGTCGCCATCTCTGGCGTTCTTTGTTGGAGAGACGGGAGCGATTGATCTGCATGGGTTCTTCAGAAGTCGGGGATGGCTGTCTCGGTGGTGGAACGACTCGGGGCCTGGGTCGATCTGACCGTGATCTCTCCAGTGTTCTCTGTACCTCAGGTCTAATTTATTACACAAGGAAATTAACTTGTCTAATTTGTCTGGTACATCCTGCATTGCTAGATCATCCTTGATCTTCTCGGAGAGGCCATTCCAGAAAGCCGCAATGAGGGCTTCTTCATTCCAGTTCAATTCTGAGGAGAGGGTCCGGAACTGGCTTACGTACTGACTGACCATACGTGTGCCCTGACGTAGGCGCATGATCTCCAAAGAAGCGGCAGAGGTCCTGCCCGGTTCGTTGAAGATTCTTCGAAAAGTGGCCACAAAGTCTGAATAGTTTGAAAGGATGGAATCTGTTCTCTCCCACAAAGGTGAGGCCCAGTCCAACGCTTGCCCAGAGAGCAGAGAAATTATGTAGGCTATTTTGGTTCGTGCTGAAGGGAAATTGGCTGACTGAAGTTCAAACTGAATTTCGCACTGGTTAAGAACGCCGCGACATAGTTTCGGATTCCCATCGAACTTACTGGGTGATGGCAAATGTAAGCGTGGAAGTGGGATTGGCGCAGGAGGAAGTGGGGCCGGAGGCGCTATTGCAGGAGCAGCTGAAACAACTTGAGGAGCCGTCATGGCAACACAGAGAGAGTCGAGGTGGTCAGACATATTCTGCATAAACTGCACAATTTGAGATTGTGTAGCCTCCTGCTTACTCAAATGGGACAAAATATCCGCGGTAGTATCATCTCCTGAGGCCTGATCACCCGTTCCATGGGGCCAGTGCTTACTGTCACGCTTGGCTGTATTTGAGGATTCGACAGCTAAGTCTTGCCCAAGGAAGTAGTCGACTGCGGATGAAGAAGACGTGGAGGCTGGATATAGTTCCTTCTCATGGAACGAGGGATCAGAGGATAGCGTAGGTGGAGCTATGAGTCAGTGAGTAGTAGTTCTTGAGAACGAGGTTGAGGGAAAAGAACTGTGGCTTGTGAATGATGACTTAAAGACAAAGTTTTGAAGACAAAGAACTGCGGGCTGTGGCTTGGAAGACGAGGCTGTAGATAATGAACTGCGGATGGTGAATGGTGGTTTAAGGACGTGACTGAAGATAAAGAACTGCGGATTGTGGCTTGAAAGACGAGGCTGGAGATAATGAACTGCGGACTGTGAATGGGGTTTAAGGACGTCGCTGAAGATAAAGAACTGCGGACTGTGGCTTGAAAAATGAGACTGTAGATAATGGACTGCGGACTGTGACTTGAAAGACGAGGCTGTAGCCCGGGACCGTCCGTGCCCAAGGGCTCTTACTAGTCCGGGGTTTCCAGGAGCGCTTCCACAGGCGGCAGTAGGTTAGAAACGGCAGGACTGCAGCAGCAAATGAGAAACGGCTAAGCAGAGTCAGGAGTAACCAGGACCCGGCAAGCATCCTGGGAGCATAGGCTGAAGCACCTACAACTGGGTTGTAACTTGAAGCACTGGCGTCCCTGTCATAAACCAGCCCCCTTTTATAAGGAGAACTCTCTCTGGATTGGCTGGAAAAAACAGGAAGCCTGCACTATGCTTCAGAATTTGGTCTCTAACATGGCGGCTCCCAGTAAAGCAGACCTTTCCGTATACACCACACAGCTCCCTGCCCCTGGTCTCCTAGAAACCGCCTAAGTGAGAGAGACCGCTGCAGCGGCGTCCCGCCGCCACGAGCTGACCCCCCCACCGCCGCCTACCGCTGCACACGGACCCGGTGCGGCAGCCCTCCTCCGCCGCTGCCCAGAAGCCGCCTGCACAGCAAACCCCGCGGCCCCGGCGTGCCGGTAAGACCCCGGACGCTGACAAGGTGGCTGCAACCTACCTTGGGGAAATCGGACAGACTTTTGTGGTGGAGCCTTGAACTTGGACTTTATGTGGACTACGTGAACATTGTGTACCCACAAAGAAAGACCCACTGCACTATTGATGAACTGTCTAGGCCGGAGCCTACACCCCCCGGGTAGCGTCCCCTTCAACCGAAGAGACTGCGGGACCAGGAGCCAAATCGTTGGGACATGGCTCCCTGGTTGTCCTGCTTGAATTGGGGGGGGGGGGGGAGTGTGGCCGGACAACCCCTGGTAGCCACATGGACAATGGTGGCCGTGGCACTGAAGGGGTTAACCCCTAGTGCCTGGCGCCATTAGGAGGACGCTCTGCACCACTTTTAAACTGTGCACAGGCGCTAGGCACCATCTTTAAATGTATTGTAGTCGCTAGGCGCCGGGTATTTAAATATGTACAATACTTTAAAATATGTTTTATGACGTGTTTTAACGTGTCATATGTCATGCTCTAGGTGCAGTGGTAGGATTGCACATTTACAATTCATGCAAATGCCAGTACTTAGAAGGAATGTGTAAGTTATTTTGTTTCTAAAAGGCTTTGACAATTGTTGTTCAGCAATTTGTACATAGCAAGTCATATGTTAATTGTCCTAGCTAAAGCAGGGTGTCGATTAGCAGGCCTTTTGGTGGGCAAACATTCTCTTTCAGGTACAAACGAAGGTTTGGAAAGAAGACTGTGCTTTCAGCATCTCCTGTGGTGTGATAACTCAAAACTGGTTTTGCATGAAGACACAAGTGGCTGCTAAATCAGATTGTGTTTTACGAATGCAAACTAGTGGGTTTCATTTAACAAAAGTTTAATGAAAGATTTCTTAGGCTGCATTATCTAGGATGCAGATTATGTTTAACTTATAAGAACGTTGTCTATATGTGAGAGGATAAATGCAAATTCAAGTTATATTTACATTTGTGAAAGAGACAGGAACATGGTAATCAGATGGTGTTTGGGAAAGCACACTGGTGTGGTTATATATGAAAAGGAGCAGAACATTGCTTTATCTAATTCTTAACTTTTGAAATGTAACTTGTATTTATTTATATTTTGTGCAATAACCTGATTGATTGGAGAAGACAGGGAAGGCTTACCCCCCTGTGGTACTGTGTGTAGAATTGAGATAAAAAGAGGAGGCCTGTGAGCCTCCAGGGTGTATTATACCATTTTAATTCTGCTGTAACATCTGCTGTATTGCTGTTGCCCCTAGCAATAGGGAAGAGTCTTTCTTAAGACTATTTGGGCAAATAAAGATCTTCTGCCTAAAGACGACCGCTTCATCTTGTGACCTGCAGGGCTAGGCGAAACCTAGCTCTGTTCACCAGCTGTCCAGGATGTAACCAGCATCTCCAAGCTCTGCCTTTGGCCTGCTACTGTGCTGTGCTTAGGCAAGCAACGTTTGGGGATTCGGCAACACCACACAGGTGTGGTAAGGCGGCATGTCGACGCATACAGAGCAGAACCATGGCTCCAAACGCCACGGCAGGTTAGGAGTTTGGTGGTGGCAGCATAAACCCGCCCACGGCGCAGTGGGTGGAGTCAGTAACAGACGGTTACTGACGGTAAGCGGGAATCCCCTATGAGGCCAGGTCCCGTGTGACCTAAACATCCATTCTGTGTACTGGGGATGGGACACGAAAGCGGTGAGGGTTTTCGTATGGGACTGTCCGGTCACAATAACTAATCGTTGCAATGTGCTACAATTTACCCGTAGCTATCAAATTAATCCACACATTCTCCTGATCATTTTGACACTAAGCATGATATAATTAACTTGTTCCGTCCCAATAATACATATATATCCGGTTTTACACTCTATTATATAAATACAATTATAATACAAGTCTGGTGCTAAACATGTTCTGTCTATGTGTAATCTATGTGTTGAATAGGTATTTGTGGCTTCTCTGTGCGAATGCTTATGCTACCGTATATACTCTCGCCGAGCGTTAATATGCAAGGCGCGCGAGCCTGTGCACGCTGCATGTATGCGCACGCACGGCGGTAACGCACACGAACAGAGGCCACTCTGTTTGGAGTTTATACGTGTGTGTGTAATATTTTTAACTTTGACAGGGGGGATGCAGCCCTGTCTCAAGGAATAAAGGCCCTGGTAGAAGCTATTAGGGAGGTCCTGCAAATCAAAGATGACACAGTGACAGGAGAGGATGAGGAATCTTATTTTAATGTGAAAAAGAAATCCTCTGCTACTTTCCCTGCATCTCAGGAATTAAATTCCCTATTTAAGAAACTTGGGTTAATCCTGACAAGAAGTTTCAGATCCCTAAAAGGTTAATTACATCCTTCCCTTTTCCTCAGGATGATAGGAAAAAATGGGAAAACCCACCGATTGTTGATGCATCGGTATCTAGATTGTCACGCAAGATAGTCTTGCCTGTCCTGGGGCAGCCTCCTTAAAAGACACGGCTGACCGCAAGATTGAGACCACTCTCAAATCTCTGTACACAGCTGCGGGAGTAGACCAGAGACCTACTATACTTGTGCTTGGAGCACAAGAGCCATTGTAAAATGGTCAGGTAACCTACTTGAGGGATTAGATTCCTTACCCAAGGGGGAGATTGTTTTACTCCTACACTAGATACATGACTCTGCAAGTTTTATGGTAGAGGCCATAAAAGAGATAGGCTTGTTAAATGCATGCACCACGGCCATGGCAATTGTCAGCACGCAGAGGCCTATGGCTACGTCAGTGGACTGCGGATGCGGATTCCAGAAAAGGTGTGGAAAGCCTACCATTCACAGGTGAGGCCCTGTTTGGAGATGAACTGAATACTTGGATATCCAAGGCTATGGCAGGTAAGTCTACCAGGGACGTGCAGTCAGGGGAGGCAGTGCCTCCCCTGTTATTAATTATTAAAATAATATAAAGAAGATACTTATGACACATATTCTGTGTCATAAGTACGTTCTTTATTTAATTCTAATAATTTCCTGTGCTTAAATGTGTTTGGGAGGCACTGATAGCAGTGCCTCCCAAACACAATGCAGACGGGACAGAGCGGGGGGCGGGGCCAAGCACTGGGCTTTAATAGCCCATTCATAAAACTCCTAAAAGCGGCACTGAAAAAAGTGCCTCGCTGACAGGGACACCACCCCCATGTCAGCGAGGCACTTGTGATTGGACAGCGGATCCAGTGCTGGATCCGCTTGTCCAATCACCCAGACGCGGCGGGTCCTGGCGATGAGTGTCGTAGGAGGTAGCCGGGATGGCCCTGCAGTGTGTCCGGCTCTCCCCCCCGTCCTCCTCCCGCTGACAGCAGCCTCGGTGTGCGGCTCTCCCCCCCCTCCTCCTCTGCCCTCCGCTGAGCGCTGACAGCAGCAGCGTGTACGGCTCTCCCCTCGTCCTCCTCCCGCTGACAGCAGCCGCAGTGTGTGGCTCTCCCCCCGTCCTCCTCCCGCTGCGCAGTGTGCGGCTCTCCCCCTGTCCTCCTCCCGCTGCGCAGTGTGCGGCTCTCCCCCCGTCCTCCTCCCGCTGCACAGTGTGCGGCTCTCCCCCCGTCCTCCTCCCGCTGACAGCACCCGCGGTGTGCGGCTCTCCCATCCCACTGACAGGAGCAGCGGTTTGCGGCTGTCCCCCGACCATCTCCCGCTCACAGCCAGCAGCAGGTTAGTCAGAGACTCTCTCTCTCTCTCCTCCCCCCCCCCACCACCTGTGGATTGATCTCTCTCTCTCGCTCTCTCTCTCCTACCCCCCCACCTGTGGATTGCTCTCTCTCTCTCTCTTCCCCCCCCACCTGTGGATTGCTCTCTCTCTCTCTCTCTCTCCCCCCCCCCCACCTGTGGATTGCTCTCGCTCTCTCTCTCCTTCCCCCCCACCTGTGGATTGCTCTCTCTCTCTCTCTCTCTCTCTCTCTCTCTCTCTCTCTCCCCCCCCCCCCCACCTGTGGATTGAAGTTTAATGTTCATGTTTACAGGTACCGGCCCTATTGGATTCTACTGGACAAGTGGACGTGACCGGCGTGGGATGTAGGTAAGTAATCTGTCTCTCATTTTTACAGGTATCAGCCCTATTGGATTCTACTGGGCAAGTGGACGTGACCGGCGTGGGATGTAGGTAAGTATGTGTGAGTGTGTCAGTGTGATATAATAAATTTTTACTGTCACGGTGTGTGAGTTGTGTTTTTATTTGGGCCCATTAGTTCCCCGCATGCTGGTACTTGAGGTACTCCAAGTACCAGCAAGCGGGGGAGGCTTGCTGGGCCTTGTAGTTCCACAACAAAAAACAATATTATTTTTTTAACACTCTTATGGCTATCAGCCCGGCACCCACCGCTCAGGGGTGCTGGGGACAGCCTCGGGCTTCACCTCTGTCCCTTGGGTGCCTGGAGGGGGGGACCCCTTCATCTAAGGGGTCCCTACTCCTCCAGGGAACCCTGGCCAGGGGTGACTAGTTGGGGGGGGGTAATGCCACGGCCGCAGGGACTTACATAAATGTGTCCCCCGGCTGTGGCATTATGTCCCTGGCTAGTGGAGCCCGGTGCTGGTTTTAAAAATACGGGGGACCCCTACGTCTTTTGTCCCTCGTATTTTTGGAACCAGGACCAGACTAAGGTGCTGGTTGTCTTAATACGGGGAACCCCTCTTCAATTTTTTCCCCAGTATTTAAACAACCAGGACCGGCTCAAAGAGCCCGAGGCTGGTTATACTTAGGAGGGGGGACCTCACGCAATTTTTCTTTACATTTTTTAACCCATTCAGACCCTTCTCCATTAACTTAATGGGAGCCCTGGACAACAGAATTGCATTCATGTCCTCCTCCCACTCCCTTCCCAGTCCCAAACACTAATTTTTTTTTCTATAAAAATGTACAATATATCACAAGTATGATGAGCAGGCAGGCAGCGGGCATTGGCGGCATCGGAGTGAGATGCAAATTAGTGGCGGAGGGCTGGGTCAGTTGATTGTGGGCGAGTTTGTAAGCCGGCTCGGGCAGTAGCGGGCATTGGCTCGGCGGCAGTAGGGGTCATCGGCAGGATTCGGCGGACATTATGGCTGTAGTGCCTCACCAGCCACTGACCTCACCGCACGCCACTGAAGTCTACATACCTTCCTTCTGCAGCTCCTCCACCTAGGAAAACCTACTCGGCTCCGACACTGCAGTACTTTCGGACAGCAACATTTAAAATTAAGACCAGAGGTACTTCTACAGCCTTCAAAGGTTATAGAGGTAAACCCAAGAAACCAGCAACTGTAGACTCTCAGGAACAGCACTCGGGTTCTGCTTCCTCTAAGCCTTCAGCCTGACGGTGGACCGCACTGCCTGGAAGACAGGCAGGTGGGAGCCCGGTTAAGAGATTTCAGTCACATATGGGCGCAATCATGCCAGAATCCCTGGGTCATAGAGCTTATCACCAGGGTTACAGACTAGAGTTTCAGGAACTCCCACCTCACAGTTTCTTCAAATCAGGCTTACCAGCTTCTCAAGAGGCAAGTATAATTTTACAGGATGCAATTCAAAAACTGGTACAGACTCAGGTCATTGTTCTAGTTCCACCTCAGCTGCAGAACAAAGGTTATTATTCCAACCTGTTTGTGGTACCGAAGCCGGACGGTTCGGTGAGACCCAGTTTAAACCTCAAGTCATTGAACCCATATTTACAGGTGTTCAAATTCAAGATGGAGTCTCTAAGAGCGGTGATCTCATGGAAGAAGGGGAATTCTTGGTGTCTCTCGATATCAAGGATGCGTACCTTCATATTCCCATCTGGCCTCCTCATCAGGCTTATCTAAGGTCTGCATTACAGGACTGTCACTATCAGTTCCAGGCCCTGCCATTTGGCCTTTCCACAGCACCGAGGGTGTTCACCAAGGTAGTGGCAGAGATGATGTTTCTCCTCCGCAAACACGGAGTGAACATAATTCCGTACCTGGACGACCTGCTGATCAAGGCACCATCCAGGGAGAGGTTGTTGGACAACATTGCCCTCTCAACTCGACTACTCTGGCATCACGGGTGGATTCTGAACCTACTAAAATCTCACCTGGAACCAACGCAGAGACTTACATTCCTGGGGATGATACTGGATTCGGAGGCACAGAAGGTATTCCTTCCATTGGAAAATGCATTGGTAATCCAGTCGATGGTGCGGGATGTCTTGAAACCAGGTGGTCTTCAGTATGCCGCTGGCCGGGATCCCGGCCACCAGCATACCGGCGCCGGGATCCCGACCGCCGGCATGCCAACACATATTCTCCCTCTTGGGGGTCCATGCCCCCCCTCGAGGGAGAATAAATATGCGCGCCACCGTGCCCGCAGTTTGGCGAGTGCAGTGAGCCCGCAAGCGACTCATTAGCACTCGTCCAGCTGTCGGTATGCCGTGGTCAGGATCCCGGCACCGGTATGCTGGCCCCTGGGATCCCGGCCGCCGGCCAATCATACTACACCCCTTGAAACCAGCCCAGATATCGGTGCATCGCTGCATTCGCCTTCTGGGGAAGATGGTAGCTGCCTACAAGGCGCTACAGTAAGGAAGGTTTCACGCAAGGCCCTTCCTGCTGGATCTGTTGGACAAATGGTCTGAATCGCATCTCCACATGCACCAGAGGATATGTCTGTCGCCAAAAGCCAGGATTTCTCTTCTATGGTGGCTTCAGACTTCTCACCTGACCGAGGGCCAAAGGTTTGGGATTAATATTAGATTCTGCTAACCACAGACGCAAGCCTCAGAGGTTGGGGAGCAGTCACCCAGGGGGAACAGTTCCAAGGAAAATGGTCAAGTCAGGAAACCATTCTTCCAATCAACATTCTGGAACTAAGGGCCATATACAATGCCCTTCTACAGGCATCACATCTTCTTCAAGATCGAGCCATTCAAGTTCAGTCGGACAATGTGACAGCAGTAACATACATAAACCGACAAGGCGGAACGAAGAGCAGAGCAGCAATGTCAGAGGTGACAAGAATTCTCCTCTGGGCAGAAAGACACAGGGTGGCGTTGTCGGCAATCTTCATTCCGGGAGTAAACAACTGGGAAGCAGACTTCCTCAGCAGACACAATCTCCACCCAGGAGAGTGGGGCCTCAATCCGGAGGTGTTCGGGTGCTTGACATGTCGTTGGGGCATTCCACATTTCAACTTGATGGCCTCTCGTCTAAACAAGAAACTCCAGCTGTATTGTTCCAGGTCGACGGACCCACAGGCAGTGGCGGTGGACGCTCTGGCATCCCCATGGGTCTTCTCATAGTCCGTAGAAGATACTGGGCGCCCGCCCGATGCTTCGTTTTTCTGCACTGTTTCTTGTTATGTATTATTGTTGGTTCAGCCGTTGCTGTTCCTGTTCAAGTTGGTTAGCATGGCTTTCCTCTTGTTTGTGTGTGCTGGTTCGAATCTCACCACTGTTCAGTTTAATCCTTCTCTCGAAGTACAGTATGTCCGTCTCCTCGGGCACAGTTTCTAGACTGAGTATGGTAGGAGGGGCACAGAGAGAGGAGCCAGCGCACACTATTCATTTCTTAAAGTGCCCAAGGCTCCTAGTCAGAGGCGGATTGGCCATAGGGTTTACAGGGAAGATTCCCGGTGGGCCGACGCACCCGGTGGGCCTGTTTAGTTTGAGGACATGTGGTCCTTTTTATAGACATAATGAATAAGATGCAAAATAATTTGCATATATGAAAATTACTTTGCCACTTAGCCTGTGATTGCAGATGATCTAGTGTATGCTCTATCTGCCTACTTGGCTATCATATAAGATTGAGTGAATAGTGATTGGGATACGGTTGGTGTAATAAGCAAGAAAATATATCTTTCTAAAGAATGATATAGTTTCCTAAATTCTGAAGGTGTATCATATAATGTGCTCATTATATTTAATTTTATTTCTTTTTAACTTCCCCCTTCATGCTGGACATGCCCACTATCTGGAAAGTCTTGGGGGGAGGGTACTGCTGCCATGGCCCATGGCTAGACCTTACACCTCTGGTGCTGCCCATGTGGGGCCACTATTACAAATTTTTCCAGGGCCGCTTTTTGTTCCCAATCCGCCCCTGCTCCTAGTGGACCCATCTATACCCCATGGTACTAATGTGGACCCCAGTATCCTTTACGGACTATGAGAAAAGGATTTACCAGTAGGTAATTAAAATCCTATTTTTACATGTCACAACATGCTTGCAAGAGAGATATAACATTCCATTATGTATAATAACAAGGCTCATAAAACATAATGTTAATAGTAAGTACAGATTAAATAAACTAATATGATTGTGCGTCTGTACATGTACTATCAGGGCTGGTTCTAGACCACCCTGTTGAGCTCGGGGTGAAAGTTTCCTCCCCATTACGTCACCCCGGAGGGTGTAGTAGTGAATGCCGGCGGCCGGGCTCCCAGCGACCAGCATACCGGCACCGGAATCCTGACCGCCGGCATACCGACAGCTGGGCGAGCGCAAATGAGCCCCTTGCGGGCTCGCTGCGCTCACCAAGCTGCGGGCACGGTGGCGCGCGCTATTCTCCCTCCAGGGGGGTCGTGGACCCCCAAGAGGGAGAAAAAGTGTCGGTATACTGGCTGTCGGGATTCCGGCGCCAGTATACTGTGCGCCGGGATCCCCGCAGCCAGCAAACTGAAGACCACCCCACCCCGGTGCCCAGCCAGTTCCTGGCGTGTCACAGCTATGTATTCCATAGAAAAAAGAAAACTTATTGCAATAATCCCAGAGTAATTAATTGTCACATTTCAGCATACCTCCCAACATGACCCTCTCCAGGAGGGACAAAATGCTCTGCTTCTGGACTTTTCTCTTCATTTATGATTGGTAGAACCTGTTTTTAACAGGTTCATGGATAAGAAAGGTGTTTCAGAACAGGTGATGGTAATTATAAATTAAGAGGAGGTCCAGGAGCAGAGCATTCTGTCCCTCCTGGAGAGAGTCATGTTGGGAGTTATGTTTCAGCATTCATGTCCTCGTATGAAACTTTAAGTTCCTATCATCCCAATTTTTTTTAAATGATCCCACACACAATATAATATATAGCTGACATCCCTTCTCCCTTCCCCTATGACAACTGGAGAGGAAGGGGGTAGGGACGGTTTAAGGGCCCCTTTAACACGTAGAGTTTCAACAAAGGGTCAGGGATTCTTTTTACCTATACATATGAAAGTTCTCATTCATGCATGTAAATGGAAGAACTGTTACCTCTGTAGGACATTAATGGTACTGCAAAAAGCTGCACATTTTGTAAGCTCTAACTTCCCAAGCCTATACAGGTGAAACTCAGAAAATTAGAATATCATGCAAACAGGGCCGGTGCAAGGTTTCTCAGCACCCTAGGCAAATCTTCAGCTGACTCCCCCCCCACACCCGGACCCTCAGGTAAAAGAGTGCGAAGTCGGCATCTTATAAGTGTCACTTACAATATATATATATATGCAACAATAGAAGAACATCGGCATCTTATAAGTGTCACTTACAATATATATATATATATATATATATATATATATATATATATATATATACACACATACACACATTAATGTTTTGCCATGCTATTTTGTCCATCTACAGCCAGCTGACACCTCTCAGGCACTAGAGAGGCGCTGCAAATCTCCTGCCGGTCACATGAATGACAGCCAGCTGAGGTGCGAGGCACTGACTGTGGTTGTCCTTCTGGCTGATGCTGTGGCTCTGGTGAGGGTGGAAAGCGGGCGGATATTGCCCTTTAAAATGCACTCGTGCACGGGGTAGAGATTGCCAGGCTTGGACTCCCTGTCGTTGGTGCCTGTCAGGGCCGGCTGGGAGGGGGGGGGGGGGGGGGGGGGGCAGATCACCTGGTGTTTGACAAAGCCCTTGCCACCCTGGGTGCAGTCGTGGCCTCCTCCTCGGAGTCCAACAGCTCCCCGCAAGGCTGAGGGAGTGGATCTTCTTTCCAGTCATTGGGTTGAGGGAAGGAGGGAAAGAGCATCGCAGGGGGAGGGGGGGGGGGGAGGGGCAGACAGGCACCGGACATGCGGCTCCAGATATATATATATATATATGTAAAACATATGGAGATTGGTGGCACTCACGCAGACTTGATAAATGCAGGAAGAAGTTTCTTTATTTGCCTACATGTTTCGGGGAAAAGCACCCCGTCCTCAGGGCTAGACAACAATAAAAACATACAAATCCAACACTTAAATACACCACAGAAAGAGACATTAGTGCACTGATTGTACTCACCTGTCCTCACGGCGCTGCCGCTCGTCCGCACCTGCTGCACGCTTCCGTGTCGCTGGGCAATGACGTCACGGTGCGCCGCGGGGCAGGGAGATCGTCATGGAAACCAAACAAAAAAACAGTACATAGTTGCCGGCTCCCATAGAGCCTGTGAAAAGAAAACGAAATAAGAAATACCATTTAAAACAGCACATTTAAAATACATGCATATCGTCACTAGAAGGGGAAAAAAAACCAGCAATCCCTAGCCTATCTCATACACATTTCTATAGTGATATACCAAGGTTCTAATATTAAATGCAAAGAGAAAACTTTCTCTCTCATAGTAAATATGAAACAACTATCAATGATTCACCTCCCTTAAAAGCAACATAAATCATTCAAAGGTATAGGCGCCTAAAGAAAACACTGCAATCCCAGGTTTTCATTCAGGCCACCTGGAGATAATGTTCCTAATTTAAATATCCAACGGGATTCTTTCTGTAGGAGCAATCTGTCCCTGTTGCCACCCCTTAACGACATAGGGGTATGGTCAATCAGGATAGCACGAATGCTAGCCACCCCATGTTTGGCTGACAAGCAGTGTCGTGCAAATGGCTGATCGCTTGTGCCCTTCTCGAAAGCTTTTTTGATGGCACTCCGATGGAGTGCCATCCTTTCTCTAAATTGTCTTATGGTCTTGCCCACATAGGCAAGACCACATGGGCATGTGAGCAAGTAAACTACGTGGGTAGTAGTGCAGGTAAGCCGATGTCTAATGGGTATCTTATGCCCTGTTTGTGGATGGTTAAAGGTAGTGCCAGTTTGCAAAGTATTGCACGTAGCACACCCAAGGCACCTATAGCACCCCATCTTAGGTCTAAGGAAATGGGCTTGGTCATGTTTAGCTAAATTAGTGACATCGAGCCGAACTACATGGTCTCCTATGTTATTACCCCTAGTGTGGCTAGGTAATAGTCTAGTGTTGGACAGACTACTAAGAGCTGTTTCAGTTTGTATAATAGGCCACAGTTGTTTGGCCTTACTTACTGTCCGTTTTGAACTTGTGGTAAATCTACTCACCCAAGGTAACCTATCAACTGTAGCTTTCTGGTTAGAGCTAGAGTTTAATAATTGCTGTCTAGGGATACGGAGGACTGCTTCCTTTGATCTTTCTAGTTCCCTAATAGGGTATCCCCTTTGCGCAAATCTCAATAGCATTTCATCCAGGGCCATAATTGTCTCCTGTGGGTCTGATGTAATACGCCGCACCCGCAAAAATTGCGAGTAAGGCAGCCCTTTCTTAAGTGCAAGTGGATGGAAACTTTGGTAGTTCAAAAACGTATTTCTGTCGGTACTTTTGACAAATAAAGAAGTATTAAGTTGACCAGAATTAAGGGTAATGGAGACATCCAAATAGTTAACCTGCTTACCATCAATTACATACGTAAATTTTACTACATGTTCTAATGCATTATGTTGGTCCCATAGATCTATCAACTCATCTCTGGGACCATCCCAACAGACCAACAGGTCGTCGATATAGCGCCTGTAGTAAATTACATGGGGGCTAACAGAGGGGTCAAGATAGAACATGTTCTTTTCAAGCTGGTACATAAATGCATTGGCGTACGACGGGGCCACTGCAGACCCCATCGCACAGCCAGACAGCTGTAAATAAAATTCCCCATTGAAAACAAAATAGTTCCTCCTCAGAACCAAATCCAACAAGTGTAGAAAAAAAGACACTTCAGGCCCCTGGTACATCACATTATGCTCAATAAGTGCCTTTACAGCCTCCACACCTGCCACATGTGGAATGCAGGTGTAGAGGCTGGTGACATCAGCACTACATAACAAGGTATTATCAGGGACCGTACCCAATTGCTGCAATTGCAGCAAGAGGGACGATGTATCCTTAAGGAAGGAAGGCAATGCTTGAACACAAGGATTAAGATAGGCATCCAGGTAGACCGCAATAGGCTGATAAAGCGAACCCCTAGCCGACACAATAGGTCGACCTGGAGGATTCTCCAGGGTTTTGTGCACTTTAGGCAGGGTATAAAAGAGCGGTACTACCGGGAAGTCTACCGAAAGGGCAGTACACACATCTGGGGATATAATACCCAACCCCCTGGACTCATTAAGGTATACGTCCAACTCTTTCTTATAGTCCTTAGTAGGGTCTTTGTTAAGGCGGGCATATATAGAGGAATCCCTTAACTGCCGTTCACATTCAGCAATATAGGCCTCAGTGTCCTGTACGACTATAGACCCACCTTTGTCCGCTTTACGGATTATAATGTCAGATCTAGTAGACAGGTTTTTAAGTGTAGTTCGTTCTTCAAAAGAAAGGTTGAAGTGTACCGGCTCATTCATAGCCTGAATGCCTTCTCTCTCTACCATGCGGATAAATGTCCTGATGGACGAATTTTGACTGGGAGGGTCAAATTTGGATTTAAGAGCTATCTTCAGAAGCTGTGTAGGTATTTCTGGAGTGGCCATCTCAGAAGGCATCTCCCGAGGAGCTTTGCCATTGAAGTACTCCTTACGCTTCAAGGTCCTATTTAGGCGATAAACATCAGCCTTCCATTCTAGTGGGTCTGGAATCGTTGTAGGGACAAAAGAAAGTCCTTTGGCCAAAAGGCCATATTCTGAATCTGAAAGAGGAGTAGATGAGAGGTTGAAGACAAGCTCTTTTAGTGACGTGGCGGTCTTAGCTCGTAGGATCCTTTGATTTTGTTTGGACCTCCTCGTCCTCTGCCGCGTCCGCCTGCAGGTTTGCGGTTGGAGCGTCCTTGGACCCCCGTCAGAGGTTGGCCTAAAGGGACCATTCTCTCAGTTGATGTTGAGGGAGCTGAAGTTATATCCGAATCACTCGCAGAGGATGACATGCCCGGTTGTTCCCTGTGTCGCCAATTTTGTTGTCGACGTCTGGCGGGGTTTGGCTGCTGGTTTGGTCTTGAGCTACCCAGCCAAGGGTAAACCTGCCTTTGGGCATAGTCTCTTTGAACTTTAGCCAGTTTGTCTTTTTTGAACCGTATAAGGTCCTGTCGATATTTCTCCATCTGGGTATTTAACTTATTCATCCAGTCGGCCTGTGCATCCGCACAGATGGTGGCTTTATGTTGTTGCTCAAAGGACTGAATTTGCTCTTTTGCTAGATTTAATTCCCTGGTTGATTCCTCCACCACCAGCAGAATAAGGTCCATCGAGCACTTATTCAGAATGGCCACCCACCGACGGCAAAACTGTGCATTATAACGGCCAATAGTTGGCGAGTTGGATATCCTAAAACCACGGGGGATCAGGTTACTCCGATAATAATCGGATAGTGTAATACCATGATACATATAATCACATTCCCTTTGTTTTAGTTTTATCCATTGTCGGTACAGCTCCTCATTAGTATTAGAGACTGTCTCATCCATCAGTCTCCTATCCACCAGAATTGCTCTAGCTCTAACCAGAAAGCTACAGTTGATAGGTTACCTTGGGTGAGTAGATTTACCACAAGTTCAAAACGGACAGTAAGTAAGGCCAAACAACTGTGGCCTATTATACAAACTGAAACAGCTCTTAGTAGTCTGTCCAACACTAGACTATTACCTAGCCACACTAGGGGTAATAACATAGGAGACCATGTAGTTCGGCTCGATGTCACTAATTTAGCTAAACATGACCAAGCCCATTTCCTTAGACCTAAGATGGGGTGCTATAGGTGCCTTGGGTGTGCTACGTGCAATACTTTGCAAACTGGCACTACCTTTAACCATCCACAAACAGGGCATAAGATACCCATTAGACATCGGCTTACCTGCACTACTACCCACGTAGTTTACTTGCTCACATGCCCATGTGGTCTTGCCTATGTGGGCAAGACCATAAGACAATTTAGAGAAAGGATGGCACTCCATCGGAGTGCCATCAAAAAAGCTTTCGAGAAGGGCACAAGTGATCAGCCATTTGCACGACACTGCTTGTCAGCCAAACATGGGGTGGCTAGCATTCGTGCTATCCTGATTGACCATACCCCTATGTCGTTAAGGGGTGGCAACAGGGACAGATTGCTCCTACAGAAAGAATCCCGTTGGATATTTAAATTAGGAACATTATCTCCAGGTGGCCTGAATGAAAACCTGGGATTGCAGTGTTTTCTTTAGGCGCCTATACCTTTGAATGATTTATGTTGCTTTTAAGGGAGGTGAATCATTGATAGTTGTTTCATATTTACTATGAGAGAGAAAGTTTTCTCTTTGCATTTAATATTAGAACCTTGGTATATCACTATAGAAATGTGTATGAGATAGGCTAGGGATTGCTGGTTTTTTTTCCCCTTCTAGTGACGATATGTATGTATTTTAAATGTGCTGTTTTAAATGGTATTTCTTATTTCGTTTTCTTTTCACAGGCTCTATGGGAGCCGGCAACTATGTACTGTTTTTTTGTTTGGTTTCCATGACGATCTCCCTGCCCCGCGGCGCACCGTGACGTCATTGCCCAGCGACACGGAAGCGTGCAGCAGGTGCGGACGAGCGGCAGCGCCGTGAGGACAGGTGAGTACAATCAGTGCACTAATGTCTCTTTCTGTGGTGTATTTAAGTGTTGGATTTGTATGTTTTTATTGTTGTCTAGCCCTGAGGACGGGGTGCTTTTCCCCGAAACATGTAGGCAAATAAAGAAACTTCTTCCTGCATTTATCAAGTCTGCGTGAGTGCCACCAATCTCCATATGTTTTATATTGTCTATTGCTGACCTGGAGGGCACCGCAGCAAAGGAATATCTTCACTTTTATTTGGAGTGCCGGTAACACTTTGGATATATATATATATGTATATATGATGTATGCAGTCTAATATATTTATGCACACAGGTAAATTATCAATATGCCACTCTGATCCGCCAATATGCTGCAAAACATAGCCTGCAATCTAGGGGGGGGCTGTTAACATAGGAGAGCCTGCAATCTTGAAGGGGGGGGGGATAGTAATGTGCTGGAGTCTGCACTCATGGTGGAGGTGGCGCCGGAACTGAGTATAAGATGTAATACTTAAAAACCATTATCTAAAATTAATATTGGATGAAATACAGTAAGATAAAAAAAAAAAAAAGATCAAATGGGTACCAGGCAAATAACCTAAATAACAGTGCCCATGTATCTCTAATAATAAATAAATAAATGCCACAATAGGAATAAGTTATTCAATACAATACTATAGAATTGTCATTATAAGTTCAGGTTACAAGGAGAATCTGGAACTTACCAATAAATTAAACTCCTTTTACTCCAGCAACCATTTAACTTTACATATAATTTATAGATGCATAGTTCATGTTTTATGGGACCATGATTTCCTCTGTATTCAGGTGTAGCCATGTTAGAAGTTAGAACACCCGCACAATTATAACACCCGCACGGTTAAACTGCTCCAAGCAGCATTATTCCCAAAACAACACAGATGAGTGTTCCAATGCACACATCTGTGTTGTTTTGGGAATAAGTTATACAAAATGTACTGAAAGAAACAAGACACCCCTGGTAGGGAGCACTCTTATCTGAAGCAGAAATTGATTGACAATGTATAATTATCTTAGATAAAATGTTAATTTTTATTAGGTATGCCTTAAAAAAAGATTTTTCAGTTAACATAACACATGTATATTTAAAAAGAAAGAATTGTGATCATGTGTGAAAATATGTAATAATAGTAGTTATAGTGTTACCTGATTTTAACTATTCAGGAATATGTTAGGGTCCGTCAGCACAATCACCCCCCTATATATGGAATGCGTGATCCCTTAGAAAAATAAATTATTCTATTCTAAAGTGACCATCATCTTGTTGATATTGTAGCCCATATCTGATGTCCCAGGGCAAAATTTTGAATTGTAGGTCACAAATTCAAAAATATAGATTGTTAGTTTTGGTAAAATCCCCTAAAAGGAGGTATGAGGCACTTGTGCCTTAGATGCTGCTTTCTCCTAAATGAGCAGAAAACATCTATATCAGGTAGTCATGTAGTAAATATAATTACATCCAAAACAAATTGAATAATTTAAATCACGCAATGGAGGTATGAGGCACCAGTGCCTCAAAATAGCAATATATGCCTTATGTACACATTCCTCCTAACCAAACAATGAATGTTATATCAAAATAGCAATAGATTCAAGTATAGCTCTTAAATAGTAGATACTCTTATCTAGGGTACAGTTTAAGTGCCCAATTTCTGGGTTCCCAACCTCTTTTAGTCACCATTAAATAGTTGTAATTATTGTAACATGATCCTAATGAAAAAGTATAGCAGGGAATAATGGTGGCTAGGATGCAGGTGTAAGCCCCCTTCTGCTGTTCTCCCGTCTTGCCTAAGTGGTATAGGACGAGGAATGAGAGAGGATGGGTTCCCCCAACCTAGCCAGGA
This sequence comes from Pseudophryne corroboree, assembly GCF_028390025.1. Lineage (NCBI taxonomy): Eukaryota > Metazoa > Chordata > Amphibia > Anura > Myobatrachidae > Pseudophryne > Pseudophryne corroboree. The sequence goes on from NC_086448.1 coordinate 100,856,446, forward strand.
GAAAGAAAGAAGAGGTATCAAGCAATGAGACTGAGGCAACTACCCTTTGATGTCTGATATCAGGTAGCGCAAAGGGTTAGGTTGCATTCCTGTCTCCTATGAGAAGAAGAAACACAAATGACAGTCTGCACGTGATGTTATTTTTATACTGTACAAATTTCACGGAAAATAAATAACAATATGGCCGGTAAGAATCTCACCCCCTTTCCCCTATCTGTATATAATCAGATCAATACATAATACAAGCAGGGAGAATAAGATGATTATCTTGCTATTTTCCTGCCCTCAAAAATTCATAAGGGCAACAATGAAATGACAAGTAAGGATGTTATCCCCTTACTGTGGGCCACAAACAATCTACTCTGTACCTAATATAAAGAGAATTTATCCTGTATAATAGTGGGTATTTGAACAGAGGCACAGAGATAATTGAGTGGCAATAGGATAAAGATATCACCCCCTTTCCACAGTCTATGTATGGTCAAATCAATACGTGGTATAAACAAATAAGATGTATTGATACAGTGTTATTCGCTGCTATCTAACATTCACAGAAAAGATTTAGAAAGTAACAATAAAGTAACAGATGAGAACCTTCTCCCCTTGCTTCAAACTCCATGCAGTATTCTCTCTATATAACTTGGACAGGATTAATCCTGTATGATGGAAAATAATTGAACAAACAGGTGTGAAGCAATTAGGGAGGACATTGGGAAGGAACAGTTAATAACACGCTGGAAGGGGGGGGGGGGGGGGGGGGGAGTTAATAACATGCTGGAGCGGGGGGAGGGGGAGTTAATAACATGCTGGAGCGCAGGGGGGGGGGTTGTATTAATAACACGCTGGAGTCTGTCATGGGGTGGCTCAGTGGTTGGGAGTAACACGCTGGCGGCGAGAGTCTGCGCTTGCGGCGGGGGCGTAAACTGCGGGAGTCTGCAATCGCGTAGGGGGCGGTGGGTGTCTAACATGCGGTACCCAGCTAGACTTACCCACAGAAGTCGGCTGATAGCAGTTGAGGGCCTGCGGCATCTCTGCTCCTCGTCTCTTATGGAAGAGGAGGGGCTCGGGTGAGTTAAGGGAATAATAAAGAAGTCATTCTTTCATCGGCAGTGTGCGGTGCCGCCCCCCAGTGGCCGGCGCTCATAGGCAGCTGCCTAATGGTAGCGCCGGCCCTGCATGCAAATGTTCATTTATTTCAGTAATTCAACTTAAAAGGTGAAACTAATATATTATATAGACTCATTACATGCAAAGTGGGATATTTCAAGCCTTTATTTGTTATAATTTTGATGATTATGGTTTACAGTTTAAGAAAACCCCAAATCCAAAATCTCAGAAAATAAGAATATGACATAAAATCATTAAAAAAGGATTTTTTAATACAGAAGTGTCGGCCCTCTGAAAAGTATAATCATGCATATGTACTCAGTACTTGGTTTGGGCCCCTATTGCATGAATTACTACCTCAATGCGGCGTGGCATGGATTCTATCAGCCTGTGGCACTGCTGAGGTGTTCTGGAAGACCAGGATGCTTCCATAGCGGCCTTCAGCTCTTCTGCATTGTTCGGTCTCATGTCTCTCATCTTTCTCTTGGTTCTCTATGGGGTTCAGGTCAGGCGAGTTTGCTGGCCAATCCAACACAGTAATCCCACGGTCATTGAACCAGGTTTTGGTACTTTTGGCAGTATGGACAGGTGCCAAGTCCTGCTGGAAAATGAAGTCAGCATCTCCATCTCTTGTCAAGCCGCCCCTGGACAACAAACAATGGGGGTCATTCCGAGTTGTTCGCTCGTTGCCGATTTTCGCTATACTGCGAATAGTCACTTACTGCGCATGCGCAAGGTTCGCAGAGCGCATGCGCTTAGTTATTTTACACAAAAGTTATGTATTTTACTCACGGCGTAACAAAGTTTTTTCATTGTTCTGCTGATCGGTGAGTGATTGACAGGAAGTGGGTGTTTCTGGGCGGAAACTGACCGTTTTCTGGGAGTGTGCGGAAAAACGCAGGCGTTTCAGGGAAAAACGCGGGAGTGGCTGGAGAAACGGGGGAGTGTCTGGCCGAATGCTGGGTGTGTTTGTGACGTCAAACCAGGAACAAAACTGACTGAACTGATCGCAATGTAGGAGTAAGTCTCGAGCTACTCAGAAACTGCTAAGAATTTTCTATTCGCAATTCTGCTAATCTTTCGTTTGCAATTCTGCTATGCTAAGATACACTCCCAGAGGGCGACGGCTTAGCGTGTGCAATGCTGCTAAAAGCAGCTAGCGAGCGAACAACTCGGAATGAGGGCCAATGTCAGAAGCGTCTTACTTGGGCTAAAGAAAAAAGAACTGGTCTGTTGCTCAGTGGTCCAAAGTCCTCTTTTCTGATGAGAGCAAATTTTGCATCTCATTTGGAAACCAAGGTCCCAGAGTATGAAGGAAGAATGGAGAGGCACACAATCCAAGATGCTTGAAGTCCAGTGTGAAGTTTCCACAGTCTGTGTTGATTTGGGGAGCCATGGCATCTGCTGGTGTTGGTCCACTGTGCTTTATTAAGTCCAGAGTCAACATAGCCGTCTACCAGGATTTTTTAGAGCAATTCATGCTTCCTTCAGCAGACAAGCTTTATGGAGATGCTGACTTCACTTTCCAGCAGGACTTGGCACCTGCCCACACTGCCAAAAGTACCAAAACCTGGTTCAATGACCCTGGGATTATTGTGCTGGATTGCATTGCCAAGAAAAAGATGAGAGACATGAGACCGAACAATGCAGAAGAGATGATGGCCGCTATTGAAGCATCCTGGTCTTCCAGAACACCTCAGCAGTGCCACAAACTGATAGAATCCATGCCACGCCGCATTGAGGCAGTAATTCATGCAAAAGGGGCCCAAACCAAGTACTGAGAACATATGCATGATTATACTTTTCAGAGGGAGGACATTTCTGTAATTAAAATAATTTTTTATTGATTTTATGTAATATTAAACTTTTCAGAGATTTGGGATTTGGCTTTTTTATTAAGCTGTAAACCACCATCATCAAAATTATAACAAATAAAGGCTTGAAATATCTCACTTTGCATGTAATGAGTCTATATAATATATTAGTCACCTTTTAAGTTGAATTACTTATATAAATAAACTTTTGCACGATATTCTAAATCTCTGAGTTTCACCTGTACATATTAACTATGGGACAGGCAGCCCTGTGCTTAGTGTAAATATAGATTCCAAGGGGTACATTTACTAAGATGGGAGTTCTATTGAAGATGGGATGTTGCCCATAGCAACCAATCAGATTCTACTTCTCATTTGTCTAGCACCTTCTAGAAGATAGCTGGAATCTGATTGGTTGCTATGGGCAACATCCCATCTTAAATAGAACTCCCATCTTAGTAAATTTACCCCCAAGTGTCCACTGTCCAGCTCCTTATTGACTTCTTGCAACTAACTGAAGTGTTGGAGGATTAAATAAAGGAATGTGGTTTCACTGGGAGATGGTCTGGTGCTCATTTTTCTGACAACGGTGTTTTGGCGAGCACTACACCTGTGTCATCGCAGCACTTGAACTCTTGAACTGGTTATCACAGAAGCAATCCCACATAAAAAGTTAGTTTTTTTTTCTTTATGCATTAGGTACCTTCTAATAGGGATGACCATCAATGACTCCAAAAAAATAATAATCAAAAATTGATGGTATATGTCCGATGTTGAAAACTTTCACCCTCGATGAAGGAGAACCAGATGGTTTCCTGTCCACAATTATACAGAAACACCCTATGGTTTGTTTTTTTCTCCAAGGTGCTGGGACACAGAGCCTCCCATGAAGCTCCAATGCACCCAAGAAGTCCCACCCATGGGCTCTTATTGGCCCGCAGCCCAGTGAATGGTAAAGAAGGATAACCATCAGTGATTGAAACCATCGATGATTCCCTTGCAGATGGTTTCACACCATGAAAGTTAACTATAAATGGTACCAGTACCATCGAAGGTTGACCAACCAATAGCTATCCCACCAATGGCCATCCCTACCTTGTAATCATGCATCTGATTTTAGTTTTTATAAGAAGTGCTCCCATGAATTATTAACTTATTTTCCAAATGGAGGGCACAAAGTATGGCTGTCAGTCACACCCTGGATCACAGCTCCCAGCATGTCATGAAAAGGCAGACGCGGGAGAATGATAGGGCCAAACTTTCAGTATAAACGAAATACATACTATTTACCGGCGCCAGGGATGTCGGCTGTCAAGATACTGACAGCGGCGTCCTGGCCGTCAGTATGCCGGCAGTGGGGCGAGTGCTAGAAAGCCCCTTGTAAGCATGGTGGCTCGCCACAGGTTATATTCTCCCTCATATGTCACCGCCTGTCGGGATTCCGACGTTGGCATTGTGACCACCGAGATCCTGACAGGCGGTCTCGTGATTGCCTCCCGTATAAACAGCAGACAGAGTTTACAATGGCTTTCTATAGTATGTGCCTGTAATTGGCATGGTAATTCATAGCACTGCATAATTATACATTATTAACAGCAGGGTGAAGAAACAAACCAAAGAAAATGGTAATTGCCAATATTCTTCTTATAGGATACCCGGAATGGTATTGGGATCCCAGCGCACCTGTTAAGTAAGTATTCTAACCATCCCCCTCTACCTCCCTAACACCCCATCACCCCTCACACAGCCTAACCCTGGGTCTTGTGCCTAAACCTAACCTTCCCCCTCTGCAGCCTAACCCTCTCCGGCATACTTACGATCGGGATGCCGACAGTTGGGATTTCGGTACCTTATCCGCAGGGCCGGTGCAAGGTTTTTTGGCACCCTAGGCAAAACTTCAGCCATAACCCCCCCTCCCCCACCGCTACCACCCCTGTTGCCCTTCTTATAATCCGGCCCTGCTCCCAGCTACTGTGTAGATGAGTATATATATATAAAAAACTAGACACACGTAATACCTATCTATCTGTCTGTCTGTCTGTCTATCTATCTATCTATCTACACAGTATGTATACTCATATACACACAGTGGTCAAAGTGGAAATTTTGAAGTGGGGGTATGGAAAAGTGAAGGTTGTAATTTAGCGCGCGTGTGCTCCAGAAAGGGGACGTGGCCACTCAAAAGGGGGCGTGTCCTTCAGTGTAGTTTACCACACCATGGAGGTCATTCCGAGTCGCTCGCTCTGAAAATTTCTTCGCATCGCAGCGTTTTTCCGCTTAGTGCGCATGCGCAATGTCCGCACTGCGACTGCGCCAAGTAAATTTGCTATGAAGTTTGGATTTTTACTCACGGCTTTTTCTTCGCTCAGGCGATCGTAGTGTGATTGACAGGAAATGGGTGTTACTGGGCGGAAACAGGCCGTTTTATGGGCGTGTGGGAAAAAACGCTACCGTTTCCGGAAAAAACGCGGGAGTGGCTGGAGAAACGGAGGAGTGTCTGGGCGAACGCTGGGTGTGTTTGTGACGTCAAACCAGGAACGATAAGCACTGAACTGATCGCAGATGCCGAGTAAGTCTGAAGCTACTCTGAAACTGCTACGAGATGTGTAATCGCAATATTGCGAATCTTTCGTTCGCAATTTTAAGAAGCTAAGATTCACTCCCAGTAGGCGGCGGCTTAGCGTGTGCAATACTGCTAAAATCGCCTTGCGAGCGAACAACTCGGAATGAGGGCCCATATACCCCTTGGCCCTCATTCCGAGTTGTTCGCTCGCAAGGCGATTTTAGCAGTATTGCACACGCTAAGCCGCCGCCTACTGGGAGTGAATCTTAGCTTCTTAAAATTGCGAACGAAAGATTCGCAATATTGCGATTACACATCTCGTAGCAGTTTCAGAGTAGCTTCAGACTTACTCGGCATCTGCGATCAGTTCAGTGCTTATCGTTCCTGGTTTGACGTCACAAACACACCCAGCGTTCGCCCAGACACTCCTCCGTTTCTCCAGCCACTCCCGCGTTTTTCCCCACACGCCCATAAAACGTCCTGTTTCCGCCCAGTAACACCCATTTCCTGTCAATCACACTACGATCGCCTGAGCGAAGAAAAAGCCGTGAGTAAAAATCCAAACTTCATAGCAAATTTACTTGGCGCAGTCGCAGTGCGGACATTGCGCATGCGCACTAAGCGGAAAAACGCTGCGATGCGAAGAAATTTTCCGAGCGAACGACTCGGAATGACCTCCTTTATACACATTATGTACCACAATAGTAGGACCCATTATACTATCTAGTACTGGTGACCCTTTCACATTATAGCACACTGAATGAGCCGAAATTCATATTATAGCACACTGAATGAGCCGAAATTCATATTTTCTCTAACGTCCTAGTGGATGCTGGGGACTCCGTCAGGACCATGGGGAATAGCGGGCTCCGCAGGAGACAGGGCACATCTAAAAAGCTTTTTAGGTCACATGGTGTGTACTGGCTCCTCCCCCCATGACCCTCCTCCAAGCCTCAGTTAGGTTTTTGTGCCCGTCCGAGAAGGGTGCAAACTGGATGGCTCTCTTAAGGAGCTGTTTAGTAAAGTTTTTTTTTAGGTTTCTAATCAGTGATTCCTGCTGGCGACAGGATCACTGCAACGAGGGACTTAGGGGAGAGACTTGCAACTCACCTGCGTGCAGGAGGATTGAAGTTTTAGGCTACTGGACACTGAGCTCCAGAGGGAGTCGGAACACAGGTCAGCCTGGGGTTCGTCCCGGAGCCGCGCCGCCGATCCCCCTTACAGACGCTGAAGAAAGACGGCGGAACGGAGGTCCGGAAACAGGCGGCAGAAGACTTCACAGTCTTCAGAGAGGTAGCGCACAGCACTGCAGCTGTGCGCCATTGTTGCTACACGGCTCACTGACACGGTCACGGAGGGTGCAGGGCGCTGCTGGGGGCGCCCTGGGCAGCAATATAAATACCTATTTGGCAAATAAATACATCACATATAGCCATTAAGGCTATATGTATGTATTTAACCCAGGCCAGTTTTCCTAATAACCGGGAGAAAAGCCCGCCGTGAAAGGGGCGGAGCTTATTCTCCTCAGCACTCAGCGCCATTTTCCTGACCAGCTCCGCTGGTGAGGAAGGCTCCCACTCTCCCCTGCACTACAGAAACAGGGTTAAAGAGAAGGGGGGCATAAATTGGCGATATAATTATATATTAAGAGCCCATATATAGAAACAACACCTTCTAGGGTTGTTATATACATTATGGCGCTTTTGGTGTGTGCTGGCAAACTCTCCCTCTGTCTCCCCAAAGGGCTAGTGGGTCCTGTCCTCTATCAGAGCATTCCCTGTATGTGTGTGCTGTAGGTCGGTACGTGTGTGTCGACATGTATGAGGAAAATGTTGGTGAGGAGACGGAGAAAATTGCCTGTAATGGTGATGTCACTCTCTAGGGAGTCGACACCAGAATGGATGGCTTACTTATGGAATTACGTGATAATGTCAACACGCTGCAAGCCGGTTGACGACATGAGACAGCCGGCGGACAAATTAGTATCGGTCCAGGCGTCTCAGACACCGTCAGGGGCTTGTAAAAACGCCCATTTACCTCAGTCGGTCGACAGACACTGACACGGACACTGACCCCAGTGTCGACGGTGAAGAAACAAACGTATTTTTCTTTTAGGGCCACAAGTTACATGTTAAGGGCAATGAAGGAGGTGTTACGTATTTCTGATACCACAAGTACCACAAATAAGGGTATTTTGTAGGGTGGGAATAAACTACCTGTAGTTTTGCCTGAATCAGATAAATTAAATGAAGTGTGTGATGATACGTGGGGTTCCTCCGACAGAAAGTTATGGGCGGTATACCCTTTTTCCCGCCAGTAGTAAGGGCGAGTTGGAAAACACACCTTAGGGTGGACAAGGCGCTCACACGCATATAAAGTTACCGTTTCCAGATACGGCCGCCCTCAAGGAGCCAGCTGATAGGAAGCTGAAAAATATCATAACAGTATATACACACATACTGGTGTTATACTACGACCAGCAATCGCCTCAGCCTGGATGTGCAGCGCTGAGGGGGCTTGGTCGGATTTCCTGACTGAAAATTTTGATACCCTTGACAGGGACAGGATTTTATTGTCTATAGAGCATTTTAGGGATGCATTTCTATATATGTGTGATGCGCAGAGGCATATTTGCATTCTGGCATCAAAGAGTAAATGTGATGTACATATCTGCCAGACGAAGACACGACAGTGGTCAGGTGAGGCAGATTCCAGACGGCATATGGAAGTATTGCCGTATAAAGGGGCGGTCCATTGGACCTGGTGGCCATGGCAACAGCTGAAAAATCCACCTTTTGTTACCCCGAGTCACATATTGGCAGAAAAGGACACAGTCTTTTCAGTCTCAGTCCTTTCGTCCCCATACGGGCAGGCGGGCGAAGGCCAGTCATATCTGCCCAGGGGGAGAGGAAAGGGAAGAAGACTGCAGCAAGCAGATCATTCCCAGGAACAGAAGCTCCTCACGGCTTCTGCCAAGTCCGCAGCATAACGCTGGGGCCGTACAAGCGGACTCAGGTGCGGTAGGGGGTCATCTCAAGAGTTTCAGCAACACTCGCAAGGGAACTCCGGGATCCTACATGTAATATCCCAGGTGTACATTGGAAATTCGAGACGTCTCCCCCTCACACAATTCACAGGCTGTATTCCCAGCAGGTGATAATCAAAGTACCCTTCTTACAACAAGGAAGGGGGTAGTATTCCACACTATATTGTGGTACTGAAGCCAACCGGCTCGGTGAGATCTGAAATATTTGAACACTTACATACAAGCGTTCAAATCAAGATGGAGTCACTCGGAGCAGTGATAGCGAACCAGGAAGAAGGGGACGATATGATGTCACTGGATATCAGGGACGTTTACCTACAGGTCCAAATTTGCCCTTCTCACCAAGGGTACTTCAGGTTCCTGGTACAGAACTGTCACTATCAGTTCAGACGCTGCCGTTTGGATGGTCCACGGCGCCCCGGGTCTTTACCAAGGTAATGGCCGGAATGATGATTTTTCTTAAAAGAAACATGGACGCTTTCCTGATAAGGGCAAGGTCCAGAGAACAGTTGGAGGTCGGAGTAGCACTATCTTAAGTAGTTCTACGACAGCACGAGTGGATTCTAAATATTCCAAAATCGCAGCTTTTTCCGACGACACGTCTACTGTTCCTAGGGAAGATTCTGGACACAGTCCAGAAAAACGTGTTTCTCCCAGTGGAGAAAACCAGGGAGTTATCCGAGCTAATCGGGATCCTCCTAAAACCAGGAAAAGTGTCAGTGCATCATTGCACAAGAGTCCTGGTAAAAATGGTGGCTTATTACGAAGCAATTCCATTCGGCAGATTTCCCGCAAGAACTCTTCAGTGGGATCTGCTGGACAAATGGTCCGGATCGCATCCTCAGATGCATCAGCGGATAACCCTATATCCAAGGAAAAGGGTGTCTCTCCTGTGGTGATTACAGAGTGCTCATCTTCTAGAGGGCCGCAGATTCGGCATTCAGGATTGGATGCCGGTGACCACGGAGGCCAGCCTGAGAGGCTGGGGAACAGTCACACAGGGAAAAAATTTCCAGGGAAGTGTGATTAAGTCTGGAGAATTCTCTCCGCATAAATAAGCTTAGAACAAATTTATAATGCTCTAAACTTAGCTAGACCTCTGCTTCAAGGTCAGCCGGTATTGATCCAGTGGGATAACATCACGGCAGTCGCCCACGTAAACAGAAGGGCGGCACAAGAAGCAGGAGGGCAGTGAAAACTGCAAGGATTTTTCGCTAGGCGGAAAATCATGTGATAGCACTGTCAGCAGTGTTCTTTCCGGGAGTGGACGACTGGGAAGCAGACTTCCTCAGCAGGCATGACCTCCACCCGGGAGAGTGGAAACTTCATAGGGAAGTTTTTCAACATGATTGTGGACCGTTGGCAAAGACCAAAGGTGGACATGATGGCGTCCCGCCCGAACAAAAACGGGACAGGTATTCCGCCAGGTCATGAGACCTTCAGGCGATAGCTGTGGATGTTCTGGTAACACCGTGGGTGTACCAGTCTGTGTATGTGTTCCCTCCTCTGTTTCTCATAACCAGGGTATTGAGAATTATAAGACATAGAGGAGTATGAACTATACTAGTGGCTCCGGATGGGCCAAGATGGACTTGGTACCCGGAACTTCAAGAAATGCTCACAGAGGACTAAGGGCCTGGGGAGCTAAGAAGGGACTTGATTCAGCAAGTACCATGTCTATTCCAAGACTTACCGCGGCTGCGTTTGACGGCATGGCGGTTGAATGCCGGATCCTGAGGGGAAAAGGCATTCCATAAGAGGTCATACCTACCCTGGTCAAAGCCAGGAAGGAGGTGACCGCACAACGTCATCACCACATGTGGTGAAAATATGTTGCGTGGGTGAGGCCAGGAAGGCTCCACGACGGAAATTCAACTAGGTCGATTTCTACACTTCCTGAAAACAGGAGTGTTTTGGACCTCAAATTGGGGTTCATTAACATTTAAATTTCGGCCCTGTAGATTTCTTCCAGAAAGAATTGACTTCAGTTCCTGAAGTCCAGATTGTAAAGGATGTATTGCATATACAGCTTTTTTGTGCCCCTAGGGGCACCGTGAGATCTCAACATAGTGTTGGGATTTCTTAAAATCATATTGGTTTGAACCGCTCAAATCTGTGGATTTGAAATATCTCACATGGAAAGTGACCATGCTGTTGACAAATATCTCACATGGGAAGTGACCATGTTGTTAGCCCTGGCCTCGGCCAGGCGATTGTCAGAATGGGCGGCTTTGTCTTACAAAAGCCCATATTAAAATTTTCCATTTGAACAGGACAGAACTGGGACTCGTCTCCAGTTTCTTCATGAAGGGGTGTCAGCGTTTTCACCTGAAACAACCTCTTGTGGTGCCTGCGGCTACTAGGGACTTGGAGGACTCCAAGTTACTAGACGTGGTCAGGGCCCTAAAAATATATATATATATATATAGTTAGGACGGCTGGAGTCAGAAAGTCTGACTTGCTGTTTATACTGTATACACCCAACAAGCTGGGTGCTCATGCTTCTAAGCAGTCTATTGCACGCTGGATTTGTAGTACAATTCAGCTTGCACATTCTGTGGCAGGCCTGCCACAGACGAAATATGTAGATGCCCATTCCACAAGGAAGGTGGGCTCATCCTGGGCGGCTGCCCGAGGAGTCTCGGCATTACAACTTTGCCGAGCAGCTACGTGGTCAGGGGAGAACACGTTTGTAAAATTTTACAAATTTTGATACTCTGGCTAAGGAGGACCTGGAGTTCTCTCATTCGGTGCTGCAGAGTCATCCGCACTCTCCCGCCCGTTTGGGAGCTTTGGTATAATCCCCATGGTCCTGACGGAGTCCCCAGCATCCACTAGGACGTTAGAGAAAATAAGAATTTACTTACCGATAATTCTATTTCTCGTAGTCCGTAGTGGATGCTGGGCGCCCATCCCAAGTGCGGATTGTCTGCAATGCTTGTACATAGTTATTGTTACAAAAATCGGGTTATTACTATTGTTGTGAGCCATCTTTTCGGAGGCTACTTCGTTTTGTTATCATACTGTTAACTGGGTTCAGATCACAAGTTGTACGGTGTGATTGGTGTGGCTGGTATGAGTCTTACCCGGGATTCAAGATCCTTCCTTATTGTGTACGCTCGTCCGGGCACAGTACCTAACTGAGGCTTGGAGGAGGGTCATGGGGGGAGGAGCCAGTACACACCATGTGACCTAAAAAGCTTTTTAGATGTGCCCTGTCTCCTGCGGAGCCCGCTATTCCCCATGGTCCTGACGGAGTCCCCAGCATCCACTACGGACTACGAGAAATAGAATTATCGGTAAGTAAATTCTTATTATAGCACACGGTATGAGCCGAAATTCACATTATAGCACAGGGTATGAGCCGAAATTCACATTATAGCACACAGAATGAGCCGAAATTCACATTATAGCACATGGTATGAGCCAAAATTCACATTATAGCACACAGAGTAACCTATACAGTGACACACACAGTAACCTATACAGTAGCCTATAGTGACACACACAGTAACCTATGCAGTGACACACACAGTAACCTATAGTGACACACACAGTAACCTATGCAGTGACACACACAGTAACCTATACAGTAGCCTATAGTGACACACACAGTAACCTATGCAGTGACACACACAGTAACCTATACAGTAGCCTATAGTGACACACACACAGTAACCTATGCAGTGACACACACAGTAACCTATACAGTAGCCTATACAGTGACACCCACACAAAGTAACCTATGCAGTGACACACACAATATAAAATATGACACAGAAAGATGCACAGTAAATGACACACACTACATAAAATCAGCAGCACCCTGCCAGGAGCCCTTATGCTACTCTCACCCAGGCAGGGGCAGCAGTGTAGAGGTAGCTGGGCAGTGTCCGGCGTATTACAAGCACAGCTTCACTCTGCACCCAGATACAGGCGCCCAGCTCTGGTACAGTCAGATCGCCCCCGCCACCCCGAGTACACGGGACGTACATTGTGCCACAGCTGGGCAGCTGGGTAACTGGATCATTCCCCCCCCGAACTCCCAGCATGGCCGCTCCACGGCAGATTTGTAAAAAGTAGCGTCGCTTAGTACATACCGCCCTCAGTGCTCGAAGAAGTGCCGGTATGCCATACCGGAGTATACCGGACCACTTCGAGCACTGTATATATGTGTGTGTGTGTGTGTGTGTGTGTGTGTGTATGTATATGTATGTATGTATGTATGTATGTATGTATGTGTATATATAATAATATATATATATATATATATATATATATATAATAATATATATATATATATATATATATATATATAAAACCAGAGCCTAATATTCAAATTGAATTGGTGACTGGAGAACAAAAAAATAATACAGCCTGTCTCTTGCTTTGTTGATGGGAAAGACAGGCTGTAATGACCCATGCACAGGACAGAGAGAGACTGCACACTTTTCTCTGTCCCTTCTTCCCTGAAGACATGGAGCTGCAGGCTACTAAACTTACTACAGCGCAACAGGCAGCGGGAGCAGAGTCGCGGGATGGGGGGGAATGCGGGTTATGAGATGAAGGAGGTGGGGTGGGGTGGGGTGTTAGATGAGTGTGGCTTACAAGATTAGGAGCCCAGTGGGTGCGGGTAACAAGGCAGCGGGGGGGGGGGGGGGGGTGCGGGTTATGAGATGAAGGAGCCAGTGGGTGCAGGTACAGGTAAGCAGGAGCAGAGTCGCGGGGTGGGGGGGGGGAGAGATGAGTGTGGTTTTCAAGATTAGGAGATTAGGAGCCCAGTGGGTGCGGGTAACAAGCAGCGGGGGGAGCAGAGTCGCAGGGGGGGAGTGGAGAGTTACAAGATATTGCGGGTGCGGGTAACAGGCAGCGGGAGCAGAGTCACGGGGGGGAGAGAGAGAAGAGAGCGGATTTTCAAGATGCGTGTGACTAGAAGCGGCATGCGGGAGACCGGGAGCTCAATCGCGGGGGGGGGGGGGGGGGGGTGACATATTGATGCGCCGTGCGGGAGCACAATAACGGAGGGCAGGAGGGGTTATATATGGGAGGCCAGGAGCCCAATCGTGGGGTGATGCACATTCGGGAGCAGATGCAGTCAAAGCGCGGGGCGGCAATATGCCGAGACAGCCAAGTGCTATCGCGGAGGTGGGCAGCCGCGGCAGGATGGCAGAAAGAGGATAGAGTCAGTGTTCGCAATGCTTTCACCTGACTTTTTCACTCACATTTCACAGATCCAGTGGCAGCTTGGCGGCGATGACATCCATGACTGTTCCTCGTCTTTTTAAAAAAAGGTGGAGCTTGGCTGACTGAGCTGAGGCTAGAGTCACTGTATAAGACAGCAGCCACTCATTGCCAGTGTGTAGTGCCGCCCTCCAGTGGCCGCCGCCCATAGGCAGCTGCCTAAAGCTGCCTAATGGTGGCGCCGGCCCTGCTTATCCGTGATCAATGTCGGGATTCCGGAGTCAGTATTCCGACTGCCAGCATCCCCAACGCCGGTATGCTAACCGGATTCCGGATACCCAAGTGATTTAATGTAAAGAATAAAAAGATGCTATTCTCGCTGAAATGCATCATTGCAACCCTATTCCAGCTTTGCAATGCCAACAATAGCATGGGGTTACGATGAGCTGCCCGAAACTCAATAGTCTTACGGGGAATCAGGAAAAGTAGGCAAGTAGATCCCAACTATATCAGCAAGACTGTGGGGTTGCATGGGTGTATTGTAATGCACAACAGAATATGCTGGCTCTATATAATAAAATTAGTTAAAAGCCCATCAAAATGTCGGACACCAGGGCCGGATTATAATAGGAGGGCGGTCGCTACTCATACAGGTGCTGCCGGGTTTAGGGAAGTCCTGGTGTGTGTGTGTTTATGTATGCGTGCGGCGTTAACCTTTTATAAAATAAGAATTTACTTACCGATAATTCTATTTCTCGTAGTCCGTAGTGGATGCTGGGGACTCCGTCAGGACCATGGGGAATAGCGGCTCCGCAGGAGACAGGGCACAAAAGTAAAAGCTTTAGGATCAGGTGGTGTGCACTGGCTCCTCCCCCTATGACCCTCCTCCAAGCCTCAGTTAGGATACTGTGCCCGGACGAGCGTACACAATAAGGAAGGATTTTGAATCCCGGGTAAGACTCATACCAGCCACACCAATCACACTGTACAACCTGTGATCTGAACCCAGTTAACAGCATGATAACAGCGGAGCCTCTGAAAAGATGGCTCACAACAATAAAAAACCCGATTTTTGTAACAATAACTATGTACAAGTATTGCAGACAATCCGCACTTGGGATGGGCGCCCAGCATACACTACGGACTACGAGAAATAGAATTATCGGTAAGTAAATTCTTATTTTCTCTGACGTCCTAAGTGGATGCTGGGGACTCCGTCAGGACCATGGGGATTATACCAAAGCTCCCAAACGGGCGGGAGAGTGCGGATGACTCTGCAGCACCGAGTGAGAGAACTCCAGGTCCTCCTCAGCCAGGGTGTGCCCCTGACCAAGTAGCAGCTCGGCAAAGTTGTAAAGCCGAGACCCCTCGGGCAGCCGCCCAAGATGAGCCCACCTTCCTTGTGGAATGGGCATTTACATATTTTGGCTGTGGCAGGCCTGCCACAGAATGTGCAAGCTGAATTGTACTACACATTCAACTAGCAATCGTCTGCTTAGAAGCAAGAGCACCCCGTTTGTTGGGTGCATACAGGATAACAGCAAGTCAGTTTTCCCGACTCCAGCCGTCCTGGAAACATATATTTTCAGGGCCCTGACAACATCTAGCAACTTGGAGTCCTCCAAGTCCCTAGTATCCGCAGGTACCACAATAAGCTGGTTCAGGTGAAACGCTGACACCACCTTAGGGAGAAACTGGGGACGAGTCCGCAGCTCTGCCCTGTCCGAATGGACAATCAGATATGGGCTTTTGTGAGACAAAGCCGCCAATTCTGACACTCGCCTGGCCGAGGCCAGGGCCAACAGCATGGTCACTTTCCATGTGAGATATTTCAAATCCACAGATTTGAGCGGTTTAAACCAATGTGATTTGAGGAATCCCAGAACTACGTTGAGATCCCACAGTGCCACTGGAGGCACAAAAGGGGGTTGTATATGCAGTACTCCCTTGACAAACTTCTGGACTTCAGGAACTGAAGCCAATTCTTTCTGGAAGAAAATCGACAGGGCCGAAATTTGAACCTTAATGGACCCCAATTTGAGGCACATAGACACTCCTGATTGCAGGAAATGTAGGAATCGACCGAGTTGAAATTCCTCCGTGGGGGCCTTCCTGGCCTCACACCATGCAACATATTTTCGCCAAATGCGGTGATAATGTTGTGTGGTCACCTCCTTCCTGGCTCTGACCAGGGTAGGGATGACCTCTTCCGGAATGCCTTTTTCCTTTAGGATCCGGCGTTCAACCGCCATGCCGTCAAACGCAGCCGCGGTAAGTCTTGGAACAGACATGATCCTTGCTGAAGCAAGTCCCTTCTTAGTATCTCTTGAAGTTCCGGGTACCAAGTCCTTCTTGGCCAATCCGGAGCCACGAGTATAGTTCTTACTCCTCTCCTTCTTATAATTCTCAGTACCATTGGGTATGAGAGGCAGAGGAGGGAACACATACACCGACTGGTACACCCACGGTGTTACCAGAGCGTCCCAGCTATTGCCTGAGGGTCTCTTGACCTGGCGCAATACCTGTCCAGTTTTTTGTTCAGACGGGACGCCATCATGTCCACCTTTGGTCTTTCCCAACGGTTCACAATCATGTGGAAGACTTCCAGATGAAGTCTCCACTCTCCCGGGTGGAGGTCGTGCCTGCTGAGGAAGTCTGCTTCCCAGTTGTCCACTCCCGGAATGAACACCGCTAACAGTGTTATCACATGATTTTTCGCCCAGCGAAGAATCCTTGCTGCCCTTGCCCTCCTGCTTCTTGTGCCGCCCTGTCTGTTTACGTGGGCGACTGCCGTGATGTTGTCCGACTGGATCAGCACCGGTTGACTTTGAAGCAGAGGTCTTCCTAGGCTCAGAGCATTGTAAATTGCCCTTAGCTCCAGTATATTTATGTGGAGAGAAGTCTCCAGACTTGACCACACTCCTTGGAAATTTCTTCCCTGTGTGACTGCTCCCCAGCCTCTCAGGCTGGCATCCGTGGTCACCAGGACCCAGTCCTGAATGCCGAATCTGCTGCCCTCTAGTAGATGAGCACTCTGCAGCCACCACAGAAGAGACACCCTTGTCCTTGGAGATAGGATTATCCGCTGATGCATCTGAAGATGCGATCCGGACCATTCGTCCAGCAGATCCCACTGAAAAATTCTTTCGTGAAATCTGCCGAATGGAATCGCTTCGTAAGAAGCCACCATTTTTCCCAGGACTCTTGTGCATTGATGCACTGACACTTGGCCTGGTTCTAGGAGGTTCCTAACTAGCTCGGATAACTCCCAGGCTTTCTCCTCCGGGAGAAACACCTTTTTCTGGACTGTGTCCAGAATCATCCCTAGTAACAGCAGACGTGTCGTCGGAATCAGCTGCGATTTTGGAATATTTAGAATCCACCCGTGCTGTCGTAGAACTACTTGAGATAGTGCTACTCCGACCTCCAACTGTTCTCTGGACCTTGCCCTTATCAGGAGATCGTCCAAGAAAGGGATAATTAAGACGCCTTTTCTTTGAAGAAGAATCATCATTTCGGCCATTACCTTGGTAAAGACCCGGGGTGCCGTGGACAATCCAAACGGCAGTGTCTGAAACTGATAGTGACAGTTCTGTACCACGAACCTGAGGTACCCTTTGGTGAGAAGGGCAATTTGGGACATGGAGGTAAGCATCCTTGATGTCCAGGGACACCATATAGTCCCCTTCTTCCTGGTTCGCTATCACTGCTCTGAGTGACTCCATCTTGATTTGAACCTTTGTATGTAAGTGTTCAAAGATTTCAGATTTAGAATAGATCTCACCGAGCCGTCTGGCTTCAGTACCACAAATAGTGTGGAATAATACCCCTTTCCCTGTTGTAGGAGGGGTACTTTGATTATCACCTGCAGGGAATACAGCTTGTGAATTGTTTCCAATAATGCCTCCCTGTCGGAGGGAGACGTTGGTAAAGCAGATTTCAGGAACCTGCGAGGGGGTGACGTCTCGAATTTCCAATCTGTACCCCTGGGATACTACTTGTAGGATCCAGGGGTCCACTTGCGAGTGAGCCCACTGCGCGCTGAAACTCTTGAGACGACCCCCCCCCACCGCACCTGAGTCCGCTTGTACGGCCCCAGCGTCATGCTGAGGACTTGGCAGAAGCGGTGGAGGGCTTCTGTTCCTGAGAAGGGGCTGCCTGCTGCAGTCTTCTTCCGTTCCTCTACCCCTGTGCAGATATGACTGGCCTTTTGCCCGCTTGCCCTTATGGGGACGAAAGGACTGAGGCTGAAAAGACGGTGTCTTTTTCTGCTGAGATGTGACTTGGGGTAAAAAAGTGGATTTTCCAGCTGTTGCCGTGGCCACCAGGTCCGATGGACCGACCCCAAATAACTCCTCCCCTTTATACGGCAATACTTCCATGTGCCGTTTGGAATCTGCATCACCTGACCACTGTCGTGTCCATAAACATCTTCTGGCAGACATGGACATCGCACTTACTCTTGATGCCAGAGTGCAAATATCCCTCTGTGCATCTCGTATATATAGAAATGCATCCTTTAAATGCTCTATAGTCAATAAAATACTGTCCCTGTCAAGGGTATCAATATTTTCAGTCAGGGAATCCGACCAAGCCACCCCAGCGCTGCACATCCAGGCTGAGGCGATCGCTGGTCGCAGTATAACACCAGTATGTGTGTATATACTTTTTAGGATATTTTCCAGCCTCCTATTAGCTGGCTCCTTGAGGGCGGCCGTATCTGGAGACGGTAACGCCACTTGTTTTGATAAGCGTGTGAGCGTCTTTAATTTTCTATCGGGGAAAACCCACGCATCATCACACACTTCATTTAATTTATCTGATTCAGGAAAAACTACAGGCAGTTTTTTCACACCCCACATAATACCCTTTTTTGTGGTACTTGTAGTATCAGAAATATGTAACACCTCCTTCATTGCCCTTAACATGTGTGGCCCTAATGGAAAATACGTTTGTTTCTTCACCGTCGACACTGGAGTCAGTGTCCGTGTCTGTGTCTACCGACTGAGGTAATGGGCGTTTTAAAGCCCCTGACGGTGTTTGAGACGCCTGGACAGGTACTAATTGGTTTGCCGGCCGTCTCATGTCGTCAACCGACCTTGCAGCTTGTTGACATTATCACGTAATTCCCTAAATAAGCCATCCATTCCAGTGTCGACTCCCTAGAGAGTGACATCACCATTACAGGCAATTGCTCCGCCTCCTCACCAACATCGTCCTCATACATGTCGACACACACGTACCGACACACAGCACACACACAGGGAATGCTCTGATAGAGGACAGGACCCCACTAGCCCTTTGGAGAGACAGAGGGAGAGTTTGCCAGCACACACCAAAACGCTATAATTTTACAGGGACAACCTTATATAAGTGTTTTCCCTTATAGCATCTTAATATGTAATAATATCGCCACAAAAATGCACCCCCTCTCTGTTTTAACCCTGTTTCTGTAGTGCAGTGCAGGGGAGAGCCTGGGAGCCTTCCCACCAGCAGTTCTGTGAGGGAAAATGGCGCTGTGTGCTGAGGAGAATAGGCCCCGCCCCCTTTTCGGCGGGCTTCTTCTCCCGTTTTTCTGACAACCTGGCAGGGGTTAAATACATCCATATAGCCCCAGGGGCTATATGTGATGTATTTTTAGCCAGCATAGGTACTTTCATTGCTGCCCAGGGCGCCCCCCCAAGCGCCCTGCACCCTCAGTGACCGTTGGTGTGAAGTGTGCTGAGAGCAATGGCGCACAGCTGCAGTGCTGTGCGCTACCTTTAGAAGACTGGGAAGTCTTCAGCCGCCGATTTCTGGACCTCTTCTCTCTTCAGCATCTGCAAGGGGGTCGGCGGCGCGGCTCCGGTGACCCATCCAGGCTGTACCTGTGATCGTCCCTCTGGAGCTAGTGTCCAGTAGCCTAAGAAGCCAATCCATCCTGCACGCAGGTGAGTTCACTTCTTCTCCCCTAAGTCCCTCGATGCAGTGAGCCTGTTGCCAGCAGGACTCACTGAAAATAAAAAACCTAAGAAAACTTTTACTCTAAGCAGCTCTTTAGGAGAGCCACCTAGATTGCACCCTTCTCGGCCGGGCACAAAAACCTAACTGAGGCTTGGAGGAGGGTCATAGGGGGAGGAGCCAGTGCACACCACCTGATCCTAAAGCTTTTACTTTTGTGCCCTGTCTCCTGCGGAGCCGCTATTCCCCATGGTCCTGACGGAGTCCCCAGCATCCACTTAGGACGTCAGAGAAATATAGGTGCCATATATCTGTAATGGGCAGACTATAATGATGCACTATATACTAGAGATGAGCGGGTTCGGTTTCTCTGAATCCGAACCCGCCAGAACTTCATGTTTTTTTTCACGGGTCCGAGCGACTCGGATCTTCCCGCCTTGCTCGGTTAACCCGAGCGCGCCCGAACGTCATCATGACGCTGTCGGATTCTCGCGAGGCTCGGATTCTATCGCGAGACTCGGATTCTATATAAGGAGCCGCGCGTCGCCGCCATTTTCACACGTGCATTGAGATTGATAGGGAGAGGACGTGGCTGGCGTCCTCTCCATTTAGATTATAAGAGACTGAGAGAGATTTACTGGAGCTGACTAGGAGGAGTACTGTTACTGTAGAAGTGTAGAGACTGAGTGGAGAGAGTTTACTAGTGAGGACAGTGCAGTTTACTTTATAATCCGTTCTCTGCCTGAAAAAAGCGATACACAGCACACAGTGACTCAGTCACATACCATATCTGTGTGCACTGCTCAGGCTCAGGCCAGTGTGCTGCATCATCTATTATCTATATATAATATTATATATATCTGTCTGACTGCTCAGCTCACACAGCTTATAATTGTGGGGGAGACTGGGGAGCACTACTGCAGTGCCAGTTATAGGTTATAGCAGGAGCCAGGAGTACATAATATATTATATAGTGAGTGACCACCAGACACACAGTGCAGTTTATTTAATATATCCGTTCTCTGCCTGAAAAAAGCGATACACACAGTGACTCAGTCAGTCACATACCATATCTGTGTGCACTGCTCAGGCTCAGGCCAGTGTGCTGCATCATCTATTATCTATATATAATATTATATATATCTGTCTGACTGCTCAGCTCACACAGCTTATAATTGTGGGGGAGACTGGGGAGCACTACTGCAGGGCCAGTTATAGGTTATAGCAGGAGCCAGGAGTACATAATATATTATATAGTGAGTGACCACCAGACACACAGTGCAGTTTATTTAATATATCCGTTCTCTGCCTGAAAAAAGCGATACACACAGTGACTCAGTCAGTCACATACCATATCTGTGTGCACTGCTCAGGCTCAGGCCAGTGTGCTGCATCATCTATTATCTATATATAATATTATATATATCTGTCTGACTGCTCAGCTCACACAGCTTATAATTGTGGGGGAGACTGGGGAGCACTACTGCAGTGCCAGTTATAGGTTATAGCAGGAGCCAGGAGTACATAATATATTATATAGTGAGTGACCACCAGACACACAGTGCAGTTTATTTAATATATCCGTTCTCTGCCTGAAAAAAGCGATACACACAGTGACTCAGTCAGTCACATACCATATCTGTGTGCACTGCTCAGGCTCAGGCCAGTGTGCTGCATCATCTATATATATTATATATCTGTCTGACTGCTCAGCTCACACAGCTTATAATTGTGGGGGAGACTGGGGAGCACTACTGCAGTGCCAGTTATAGGTTATAGCAGGAGCCAGGAGTACATATTATATTAAAATTAAACAGTGCACACTTTTGCTGCAGGAGTGCCACTGCCAGTGTGACTGACCAGTGACCTGACCACACTGACCACCAGTATAGTTAGTAGTATACTTATATTGTGATTGCCTGAAAAAGTTAAACACTCGTCGTGTGACTTCACTTGTGTGTTTTTTTTTTTTTATTCTATAAAAATAAACATTCTGCTGACAGACAGTGTCCAGCAGGTCCGTCATTATATAATATATAATATATACCTGTCCGGCTGCAGTAGTGATATATATATATTTTTTATATCATTTATCATCCAGTCGCAGCAGACACAGTACGGTAGTTCACGGCTGTGGCTACCTCTGTGTCTCTGCACTCGGCAGGCAGTCCGTCCATAATTGTAATACCACCTAACCGTGGATTTTTTTCATTCTTCTTTATACATACATAGTTACATAGACATCTTCTCTTTATCAACCAGTCTATATTAGCTGCAGACACAGTACAGTACGGTAGTTCACGGCTGTGGCTACCTCTGTGTCTGCACTCGGCAGGCAGTCCGTCCATAATTGTATACCACCTAACCGTGTTTTTTTTTCATTCTTCTTTATACATACATAGTTACATAGACATCTTCTCTTTATCAACCAGTCTATATTAGCTGCAGACACAGTACAGTACGGTAGTTCACGGCTGTGGCTACCTCTGTGTCTGCACTCGGCAGGCAGTCCGTCCATAATTGTATACCACCTAACCGTGGATTTTTTTCAGTCTTCTTTATACATACATAGTTACATAGACATCTTCTCTTTATCAACCAGTCTATATTAGCTGCAGACACAGTACAGTACGGTAGTTCACGGCTGTGGCTACCTCTGTGTCTGCAGTCGGCAGGCAGTCCATAATTGTATACTAGTATCCATCTCCATTGTTTACCTGAGGTGCCTTTTAGTTGTGCCTATTAAAATATGGAGAACAAAAATGTTGAGGTTCCAAAATTAGGGAAAGATCAAGATCCACTTCCACCTCGTGCTGAAGCTGCTGCCACTAGTCATGGCCGAGACGATGAAATGCCAGCAACGTCGTCTGCCAAGGCCGATGCCCAATGTCATAGTACAGAGCATGTCAAATCCAAAACACCAAATATCAGAAAAAAAAGGACTCCAAAACCTAAAATAAAATTGTCGGAGGAGAAGCGTAAACTTGCCAATATGCCATTTACCACACGGAGTGGCAAGGAACGGCTGAGGCCCTGGCCTATGTTCATGGCTAGTGGTTCAGCTTCACATGAGGATGGAAGCACTCAGCCTCTCGCTAGAAAAATGAAAAGACTCAAGCTGGCAAAAGCAGCACAGCAAAGAACTGTGCATTCTTCGAAATCCCAAATCCACAAGGAGAGTCCAATTGTGTCGGTTGCGATGCCTGACCTTCCCAACACTGGACGTGAAGAGCATGCGCCTTCCACCATTTGCACGCCCCCTGCAAGTGCTGGAAGGAGCACCCGCAGTCCAGTTCCTGATAGTCAGATTGAAGATGTCAGTGTTGAAGTACACCAGGATGAGGAGGATATGGGTGTTGCTGGCGCTGGGGAGGAAATTGACCAGGAGGATTCTGATGGTGAGGTGGTATGTTTAAGTCAGGCACCCGGGGAGACACCTGTTGTCCGTGGGAGGAATATGGCCGTTGACATGCCAGGTGAAAATACCAAAAAAATCAGCTCTTCGGTGTGGAGGTATTTCACCAGAAATGCGGACAACAGGTGTCAAGCCGTGTGTTCCCTTTGTCAAGCTGTAATAAGTAGGGGTAAGGACGTTAACCACCTCGGAACATCCTCCCTTATACGTCACCTGCAGCGCATTCATAATAAGTCAGTGACAAGTTCAAAAACTTTGGGTGACAGCGGAAGCAGTCCACTGACCAGTAAATCCCTTCCTCTTGTAACCAAGCTCACGCAAACCACCCCACCAACTCCCTCAGTGTCAATTTCCTCCTTCCCCAGGAATGCCAATAGTCCTGCAGGCCATGTCACTGGCAATTCTGACGAGTCCTCTCCTGCCTGGGATTCCTCCGATGCATCCTTGCGTGTAACGCCTACTGCTGCTGGCGCTGCTGTTGTTGCCGCTGGGAGTCGATGGTCATCCCAGAGGGGAAGTCGTAAGCCCACTTGTACTACTTCCAGTAAGCAATTGACTGTTCAACAGTCCTTTGCGAGGAAGATGAAATATCACAGCAGTCATCCTACTGCAAAGCGGATAACTGAGGCCTTGGCATCCTGGGTGGTGAGAAACGTGGTTCCGGTATCCATCATTACTGCAGAGCCAACTAGAGACTTGTTGGAGGTACTGTGTCCCCGGTACCAAATACCATCTAGGTTCCATTTCTCTAGGCAGGCGATACCGAAAATGTACACAGACCTCAGAAAAAGAGTCACCAGTGTCCTAAAAAATGCAGCTGTACCCAATGTCCACTTAACCACGGACATGTGGACAAGTGGAGCAGGGCAGGGTCAGGACTATATGACTGTGACAGCCCACTGGGTAGATGTATGGACTCCCGCCGCAAGAACAGCAGCGGCGGCACCAGTAGCAGCATCTCGCAAACGCCAACTCTTTCCTAGGCAGGCTACGCTTTGTATCACCGGTTTCCAGAATACGCACACAGCTGAAAACCTCTTACGGCAACTGAGGAAGATCATCGCGGAATGGCTTACCCCAATTGGACTCTCCTGTGGATTTGTGGCATCGGACAACGCCAGCAATATTGTGTGTGCATTAAATATGGGCAAATTCCAGCACGTCCCATGTTTTGCACATACCTTGAATTTGGTGGTGCAGAATTTTTTAAAAAACGACAGGGGCGTGCAAGAGATGCTGTCGGTGGCCAGAAAAATTGCGGGACACTTTCGGCGTACAGGCACCACGTACAGAAGACTGGAGCACCACCAAAAACTACTGAACCTGCCCTGCCATCATCTGAAGCAAGAAGTGGTAACGAGGTGGAATTCAACCCTCTATATGCTTCAGAGGTTGGAGGAGCAGCAAAAGGCCATTCAAGCCTATACAATTGAGCACGATATAGGAGGTGGAATGCACCTGTCTCAAGTGCAGTGGAGAATGATTTCAACGTTGTGCAA
Source organism: Pseudophryne corroboree (assembly GCF_028390025.1). NCBI lineage: Eukaryota > Metazoa > Chordata > Amphibia > Anura > Myobatrachidae > Pseudophryne > Pseudophryne corroboree. The sequence goes on from NC_086448.1 coordinate 100,881,011, forward strand.
GGTTCTGATGCCCTTTGAACTTGCCACACGTGAAGTCAGTTCAGACACTGCCAGCCTGAGTCAGGTCATTCCCCTCATCAGGCTTTTGCAGAAGAAGCTGGAGACATTGAAGGAGGAGCTAACACGGAGCGATTCCGCTAGGCATGTTGGACTTGTGGATGCAGCCCTTAATTCGCTTAACAAGGATTCACGGGTGGTCAATCTGTTGAAATCAGAGCACTACATTTTGGCCACCGTGCTCGATCCTAGATTTAAAGCCTACCTTGGATCTCTCTTTCCGGCAGACACAAGTCTGCTGGGGTTGAAAGACCTGCTGGTGACAAAATTGTCAAGTCAAGCGGAACGCGACCTGTCAACATCTCCTCCTTCACATTCTCCCGCAACTGGGGGTGCGAGGAAAAGGCTCAGAATTCCGAGCCCACCCGCTGGCGGTGATGCAGGGCAGTCTGGAGCGACTGCTGATGCTGACATCTGGTCCGGACTGAAGGACCTGACAACGATTACGGACATGTCGTCTACTGTCACTGCATATGATTCTCTCAACATTGATAGAATGGTGGAGGATTATATGAGTGACCGCATCCAAGTAGGCACGTCACACAGTCCGTACTTATACTGGCAGGAAAAAGAGGCAATTTGGAGGCCCTTGCACAAACTGGCTTTATTCTACCTAAGTTGCCCTCCCACAAGTGTGTACTCCGAAAGAGTGTTTAGTGCCGCCGCTCACCTTGTCAGCAATCGGCGTACGAGGTTACATCCAGAAAATGTGGAGAAGATGATGTTCATTAAAATGAATTATAATCAATTCCTCCGCGGAGACATTGACCAGCAGCAATTGCCTCCACAAAGTACACAGGGAGCTGAGATGGTGGATTCCAGTGGGGACGAATTGATAATCTGTGAGGAGGGGGATGTACACGGTGATATATCGGAGGGTGAAGATGAGGTGGACATCTTGCCTCTGTAGAGCCAGTTTGTGCAAGGAGAGATTAATTGCTTCTTTTTTGGGGGGGTCCAAACCAACCCGTCATATCAGTCACAGTCGTGTGGCAGACCCTGTCACTGAAATGATGGGTTGGTTAAAGTGTGCATGTCCTGTTTTGTTTATACAACATAAGGGTGGGTGGGAGGGCCCAAGGACAATTCCATCTTGCACCTCTTTTTTCTTTTCTTTTTCTTTGCATCATGTGCTGATTGGGGAGGGTTTTTTGGAAGGGACATCCTGCGTGACACTGCAGTGCCACTCCTAGATGGGCCCGGTGTTTGTGTCGGCCACTAGGGTCGCTAATCTTACTCACACAGTCAGCTACCTCATTGCGCCTCTTTTTTTCTTTGCGTCATGTGCTGTTTGGGGAGGGTTTTTTGGAAGGGACATCCTGCGTGACACTGCAGTGCCACTCCTAGATGGGCCCGGTGTTTGTGTCGGCCACTAGGGTCGCTAATCTTACTCACACAGCTACCTCATTGCGCCTCTTTTTTTCTTTGCGTCATGTGCTGTTTGGGGAGGGTTTTTTGGAAGGGCCATCCTGCGTGACACTGCAGTGCCACTCCTAGATGGGCCCGGTGTTTGTGTCGGCCACTAGGGTCGCTAATCTTACTCACACAGCTACCTCATTGCGCCTCTTTTTTTCTTTGCGTCATGTGCTGTTTGGGGAGGGTTTTTTGGAAGGGACATCCTGCGTGACACTGCAGTGCCACTCCTAGATGGGCCTGGTGTTTGTGTCGGCCACTAGGGTCGCTTATCTTACTCACACAGCGACCTCGGTGCAAATTTTAGGACTAAAAATAATATTGTGAGGTGTGAGGTATTCAGAATAGACTGAAAATGAGTGTAAATTATGGTTTTTGAGGTTAATAATACTTTGGGATCAAAATGACCCCCAAATTCTATGATTTAAGCTGTTTTTTAGTGTTTTTTGAAAAAAACACCCGAATCCAAAACACACCCGAATCCGACAAAAAAAATTCGGTGAGGTTTTGCCAAAACGCGTTCGAACCCAAAACACGGCCGCGGAACCGAACCCAAAACCAAAACACAAAACCCGAAAAATTTCAGGCGCTCATCTCTACTATATACGCCAGTACTGGCACGTGTAAGCTCACCAGTCCCCACACAGCTCCCGGCCAGTCTGGGGGTACAGGACACAAGCAGCTGTCCGAAGGGGTCTGGGCATGGCCTGTCCGTGGCCTGTCAAGGGGTGAGCACAGAACCTTGCCTCTCCGTTGGCGCGCAGTATACATAAAGCAGCTGAGCCAGTTATCTGCCTCCTCACCCACATCCTCTGCAGCCCCAGCTCCGACCCCTCCTCCTCAGCGCACTGCTCACCCCACACAGGGTCTTACCTCTTCCTGCCACACTGATTCACCTTCTCCCCCTGCTGGTAAGTGGCCACACGTGTCCCAGATGCCTCCGCTCTGAGCACTGCAGGACCGTCTGGTGCATCCTGTATCCATTTCCTGGTTACTGCTGCTACTTGTTGCTGAGTCCCGGGATGGCAAGTAACCTGGGGGTGCAGAGTATGCTGTATATGGTGGCGGGAGAAGAACAGCGCCGTAACTACCTATGTGCCAGGTGTGCCTGGCACACAGCGCAGTTACACTGAGGGCGCACGGCGAGCGGCATGTAATCAGTCAAATTGACTCATTACATGCCGCCTCTGCTGGGTGCCGTGCGCCGCGCTGGAGGGAGAGCAGCGCTGGAGGCAGAGAAGGAGGAGGAGGGAGGGGACTTGAGCTGCAGCAGCGCTATGTCATTGATAGCAGCGCCGCTGCAGCACTCCCCTCTCCTTCTGTACTGGCTGCCCGGCGCTGCTGTGAATGCTGGGATGCAGTTCCCTCATCCCAGCATTCTCAGCAGCGGCCAGCCAATACGGAAGGAGAGGGGAGTGCTGCAGCGGTGCCGCTACCAATGACATAGCGCCGCTGCGGCTCAAGTCCCCCTCCCTCCTCCTCCTTCTCCACTACGGCTGCCCGGGATCTCTGCCAGCACGAGGAGCCTGAGAGATGGTAAGTATATATATCTCTCTCTTTCTCTCTCTCTCTCTCTCTCTCTCTTTCTCTCTCTCTCTCTTTCTCTCTCTGGTGTCTGTCTGCCACAATGTGTAAAAAGGGGGACTGGCTGCCGCAATGTGTAAAAAGGGGGACTGTCTGCCGTAATGTGTAAAAAGGGGGACGCTGTCTGCCATAATGTGTACAAAAAGGGGGCACTGTCTGCCATAATGTGTAATAAGGGGGACGCTGTCAGCCGTAATGTGTAATAAGGGGGACGCTGTCTGCCATAATATGTAATAAGGGGGACGCTGTCTGCCGTAATAGGTATTAAGGGGGACGTTGTCTGCCGTAATGTGTAAAAAAGGGGATGCCATCTGCCATAATGTGTAATAATAAGATTTTAAACCTACCGGTAAATCTATTTCTCCTAGTCCGTAGAGGATGCTGGGGACTCCGTAAGGACCATGGGGTATAGACGGGCTCCGCAGGAGATAGGGCACCTAAAGAGAACTTTGACTATGGGTGTGCACTGGCTCCTCCCTCTATGCCCCTCCTCCAGACCTCAGTTAGAGAACTGTGCCCAGAGGAGATGGACAATACAAGGCAGGATTTAGCAATCCAAGGGAAAGATTCATACCAGCCCACACCAATCATACCATGTAACCTGGAACATACATAACCAGTTAACAGTATGAACAAAAACAACAGTAACGGTCCAAAACCGATGTCAACTGTAACATAACCCTTATGTCAGCAACAACTATATACAAGTCTTGCAGAGTTTCCGCACTTGGGACGGGCGCCCAGCATCCTCTACGGACTAGGAGAAATAGATTTACCGGTAGCTTTAAAATCTTATTTTCTCTTACGTCCTAGAGGATGCTGGGGACTCCGTAAGGACCATGGGGTTTATACCAAAGCATCCAATCGGGCGGGAGAGTGCGGACGACTCTGCAGCACCTACTGAGCAAACGCTAGGTCCTCATCAGCCAGGGTATCAAACTTGTAGAATTTAGCAAAAGTGTTTGACCCCGTCCAAGTCGCCGCTCGGCAAAGTTGTAAAGCCGAGACGCCTCGGGCAGCCGCCCAAGAAGAGCCCACCTTCCTAGTGGAATGGGCCTTGACCGAATTTGGTACCGGCAATCCAGCCGTAGAGTGAGCCTGCTGAATCGTATTACAGATCCAGCGAGCAATAGTCTGCTTTGAAGCAGGAGCGCCAATCTTATTGGCTGCATACAGGACAAACAGAGCCTCTGTTTTCCTAATTCTAGCCGTCCTGGCTACATAAATTTTTAAGGCCCTGACTACGTCCAGGGATCTGGAATCCTCCAGGTCACCGGTAGCCACAGGCACCACAATAGGTTGATTCATATGGAACGACGAAACCACTTTAGGCAAAAATTGCGGACGTGTCCTCAATTCAGCTCGATCCACATGAAAAATCAAGTAGGGGCTCTTGTGTGATAGAGCCGCCAATTCTGACACTCGCCTTGCTGATGCTAAGGCCAACAACATGACCACCTTCCAGGTAAGAAATTTCAACTCCACCTTGTTAAGCGGTTCAAACCAGTGTGATTTTAGGAACTGCAACACCACGTTCAGGTCCCATGGTTCCACTGGAGGCACAAAAGGGGGCTGGATGTGCAGCACTCCCTTTACAAACGTCTGGACTTCTGGAAGAGAAGCCAATTCCTTCTGAAAGAAAATCGAGAGGGCCGAAATCTGTACCTTAACCGAGCCTAATTTCAGGCCCATATCCACTCCTGTCTGTAGGAAGTGGAGAAGACGACCCAAATGAAAATCTTCCGTAGGTGCATTCTTGGTCTCACACCAAGACACATACTTTCGCCAGATACGGTGATAATGTTTTATCGTCACCTCCTTCCTAGCCTTTATTAAAGTAGGGATGACCTCTTCCGGAATCCCCTTTTTTGCTAGGATTCGCGTTCAACCGCCATGCCGTCAAACGTAACCACGGTAAGTCTTGAAATACACAGGGCCCCTGCTGCAACAGGTCTTCCCTCAGAGGAAGAGGCCAGGGGTCTCCTGTGAGCATCTCTTGTAGATCCGAGTACCAGGCCCTTCGAGGCCAGTCTGGGACAACGAGTATCGTCTGTACTCTTCTTCGTCTTATGATCCTCAACACTTTCGTGATGAGAGGAAGAGGAGGGAACACGTAGACCGATTCGAACACCCACGGTGTTACCAGTGCGTCTACTGCTACTGCCTGAGGGTCCCGAGACCTGGCGCAATACCTCCGAAGTTTTTTGTTGAGGCATGACGCCATCATGTCTATTTGAGGAGTTCCCCAAAGACGTGTTACGTCTGCAAAGACTTCTTGATGAAGTCCCCACTCTCCTGGATGGAGATCGTGTCTGCTGAGGAAGTCTGCTTCCCAGTTGTCCACTCCCGGAATGAAGACAGCCGACAGAGCGCTTACATGATTTTCCGCCCAGCGAAGGATCCTTGTGGCTTCCGCCATCGCGACTCTGCTTCTTGTCCCGCCTTGGCGGTTTACATGAGCCACTGCTGTGACATTGTCTGATTGAATCAGAACCGGAAGGTTTCGAAGAAAACTCTCCGCTTGTCGAAGGCCGTTGTAAATGGCCCTGAGTTCCAACACATTGATGTGTAGACAGGACTCCTGGTCTGACCAAAGACCCTGAAAAGTCTTTCCCTGTATGACCGCTCCCCATCCTCGGAGGCTCGCGTCCGTGGTAACCAGGATCCAGTCCTGAATCCCGAACCGGCGACCCTCCAGCAGGTGAGCACTTTGCAAACCCCACAGGAGGGACACTCTGGTTCCTGGGGACAGAGTTATTTTCCGATGTAAGTGCAGATGGGACCCGGACCACTTGTCCAGAAGGTCCTATTGAAAAGTGGAACCTTCCGAAGGGAATGGCCTCCGTAGGCCGCCACCATTTCCCCCAGAACTCGAGTGCATTGGTGAACTGACACCCTTTTTGGTTTTAGCAGGTCTCTGACCATGTTCTGGATGTCTTGGGCTTTCTCTATTGGGAGGAAGACCTTAATTTGTTCCGTATCCAGTATCATACCTAGGAACGGTAGTCGAGTTGTCGGAATCAGCTGTGACTTCGGTAGATTTAGAATCCAACCGTGTTGCTGGAGCACTCTCAGAGAGAGCGCCACACTGCTCAGCAATTTCTCTCTTGATCTCGCTTTTATCAGGAGATCGTCCAAGTATGGGATAATTGTGACTCCATGCTTGCGCAGGAGCACCATCATTTCCGCCATTATCTTGGTGAAAATCCTCGGGGCCGTGGAAAGTCCAAACGGCAACGTCTGAAATTGGTAATGACAATCCTGTACAGCGAATCTCAGGTATTCCTGATGGGGGGCATATATGGGGACATGAAGGTACGCATCCTTTATGTCCAGAGACACCATAAACTCCCCCTCCTCCATGTTGGCTATTATTGCTCTGAGAGATTCCATTTTGAATTTGAATCTTTTTATGTACAGGTTTAGGGATTTCAGATTCAAAATCGGTCTGACCGTACCGTCCGGTTTCGGGACCACAAATAGGGTTGAATAGTAACCTCTTCCCTGCTGGTGCAGGGGAACCTTGATTATCACTTGCTGTATACACAGCGTTTGAATTGCAGCTAACACTACATCCCTTTCCGATGTGGAAGCTGGTAGGGACGATTTGAAAAATCGGCTCGGGGGCACATCCTCGAATTCCAATTTGTAACCCTGGGAAACTATTTCCAACACCCAGGGATTCAGGTCCGAACTGACCCAGGCCTGACTGAAAAGTCGAAGACGTGCCCCCACAGGTGCGGACTCCCTCAGAGGAGTCCCAGCGTCATGCTGTGGTTTTTGGAGCAGCCGGGGAGGACTTTTGTTCCTGGGCACCTGCCGAAGCAGGTGCTCTCTTGCCTCTGCCCTTACCTCTGGCGAGGAAAGAGGATCCCCGACCTCTTTTGGACTTGTGCGACCGAAAGGACTGCATCTGATAGGGTGTTGCTTTCTTTTGCTGTTGGGGAATATATGGTAAAAATGCTGTAGCTGTGGAAACCAGGTCCGTCAGCCCATTCCCAAACAATACATCACCCTTATAGGGTAGTACTTCCATATGTTTTTTGGAATCCGCATCACCCGTCCATTGGCGAGTCCATAAGGATCTTCTCGCTGAGATAGACATGGCATTGGCCCTAGAAGCTAGCAATCCAATGTCCCTTTGAGCATCCCTCATAAATAAGACTGCGTCTTTTATATGGGCTAGAGTTAGGAATATAGTATCCTTATCCATATTATCAAATTGATCTGTCAGCTCATCTGTCCAAGCTGCAATTGCGCTACACACCCATGCCGACGCAATCGTCGGTCTTAACACATCACCCGTATGAGAATAAATACCCTTTAAGGTAGTTTCTTGGCTGCGATCTGCAGGGTCCTTAAGGGCCGCTGTGTCAGGAGACGGTAGCGCCACTTTCTTGGACAAGCGCGTCAGGGCCTTGTCCACAGTGGGAGGTGATTCCCAAATCTCCCTGTCCTGCTTAGGGAAAGGGTATGCCATAAAAATTATTTTGGGGATCTGCGGTCTCTTATCCGGAGTCTCCCAAGCTTTTCCAAAGAACTCATTTAATTCATGAGATGTGGGAAAATTAATAATCTGTTTCTTTTCCTTAAACATGTGTACCCTTGTGTCGGGGACCGAGGGTTCATCCACAATATGCAACACATCCCTTATTGCCACAATCATACACTGAATGGTTTTAGTCCCCCTAGGGTGCAATTTTACTTTGTCATAGTCGACACTGGAATCAGAATCCGTGTCGGTAGTAGTGTCTTGTGTTAAGGGACGCTTTTGAGACCCCGACGGGCCCTGTGAGTCGGTCCAATCTGAGGATTGACCGCCTGATGTCCCCCCTAAACCAGCCTTATCAAGCCTTTTATGTAAAGATGCCACACTTGCATGCAACGTATGCCACATGTCCATCCAATCTGGAGTCGGCACAACCGACGGGGACACACCACTCATTTGCTCCACCTCCTCCTTGGAGAAGCCTTCCGCCTCAGACATGTCGACACACACGTACCGACACCCCACACACACAGGGATTAACCTATAAGGGGACAAAACCCCAACCAGGTCCTAAGGAGAGACAGAGAAAGAGTATGCCAGCACACACCAGCGCTTAACAACACTGGGGGAAAAAAAATATATATCCAGATAGCGCTTTTTTATATATATTATGTCAATTCCCACTCACTGCGTCGCCAAAGTTCCCCCCTCCTCTTTTTTCCAGCCTGTGTTCAGCAGGGGAGAGACCAGGGAGCCAGCGTTTTCTTTCTCATGCAGCTTCTGTGGAGAAAATGGCGCTGGTTAGTGCTGAGGATCAAGCCCCGTCCACCCGACGGCGGGCTTCGGTCCCAGTGATTTTTCAATAAAATCGCGGGGGAACAGCGATTTACTGCCTCCGCAGTCTAATCCCACTGTATTTCTGCCAAAATGTGAGGTTTATTGCTGCCCAGGGTGCCCCCCCCTGCGCCCTGCACCCTTCAGTGCTGCTCTGTGTGTGTGTGTGGGAGCAATGGCGCGCAGCTTACCGCTGCGCTCCTTACCTCATGAAGATCTGATGTCTTCTGCCGCCTAAGTTGTCTTCTGTCTTCTCTATCCGCTTCTACCTTCGGCATCTGTGAGGAGGACGGCGGCGCGGCTCCGGGACGAACCCCAGGTGAGACCTGTGTTCCGACTCCCTCTGGAGCTAATGGTGTCCAGTAGCCTTAGAAGCAGTGCCCAACTTAACAAGCCAGCTCTGCTTCTCTCTCCTCGGTCCCACGATGCAGGGAGCCTGTTGCCAACAGGACTCCCTGAAAATAAAAAACCTAACAAAATTATTTTTCCACAGAAAACTCTGGAGAGCTCTCTGCAGTGCACCCATTCTCCTCTGGGCACAAGATCTAACTGAGGTCTGGAGGAGGGGCATAGAGGGAGGAGCCAGTGCACACCATAGTCAAAGTTCTTTTTAGGTGCCCTATCTCCTGCGGAGCCCGTCTATACCCCATGGTCCTTACGGAGTCCCAGCATCCTCTAGGACGTAAGAGAAAAGGGGGACTCTGTCTGCCGTAATGTGTAATGAGGGACGTTGTCTGCCGTAATGTGTAAAAAGGGGGGACGCTGTCTGCCGTAATGTGTAATAAGGGGGACGTTGTCTGCCGTAATGTGTAAAAAAGGAGATGCCGTCTGCCGTAATGTGTAATAAGGGGGACGTTGTCTGCCGTAATGTGTAATAAGGGGGACTGTCTGCCGTAATGTGTAATAAGGGGGACGTTGTCTGCCGTAATGTGTAAAAAAGGGGATGCCATCTGCCGTAATGTGTAATAAGGGGACTCTGTCTGCCGTAATGTGTAATAAGGGGGACTGTCTGCCGTAATGTGTAAAAAGGGGGACGCTGTCTGCCATAATGTGTAAAAAGGGGGACGCTGTCTGCCGCAATGTGTAATAAGGGGACTGTCTGCCGTAATGTGTAAAAAGGGGGACGCTGTCTGCCGTAACGTGTAAAAGGGGCTCTACCTGGTGTAGTGGCGCTATAATTTGAATAATGGAGACTACTGTGCACCGTAGTATGAATTGGTATTATTTTGTGGCCACGCCCCTTCCCCATGAAGCCACGCCCTATATATTTTTCGCTCCTGTCTTGCGTGGGGGGGGGGGGGGGCAATGCCGTTTCTTGCACACAGCGCTAAAATACCTAGTTACGGCACTGGAGCAGAATATGGAGGAGGAGGTGCCATGTAAATAGGGGGCACTATATGCAGGGGCACTAGGGTGCTGTGTGGGGGCAGTATATGGTGGGGGGTGCAGAATATAGAAGAGGATGAGGGTGTAGTGTATACAGAGGCTGTATATGGTGGGGGGTGCAGAATATAGAAGAGGATGGGGGTGCAGTGTATACAGAGGCAGTATATTGTGGCGGTGCAGTGTACATAGGGAGTGTGTGTTTGTGTCACACAGAGGTGACTGTGTTGAAGAAATCTGCATCCCTCTCCATTGTCCCTATCTGCCCCCCCATCTCTATTCTCCCCAGACCTAATAAGTCTATCTATCTATCTATCTATCTATCTATCTATCTATCTATCTATCTATCTATCTATCTATCTATCTATCTATCTATCTATCTGTTGTACTGATGCCAGACTCATATGATAAATCTCTACCCTAATCTACCCTGACACACTGTACCACTATGTTACTGATTCCCCTGGCTCCTGTATGTATTTATGAGAGAAGGGAGAAGATTTGACCTTCCGCGGTTTCCGTAGCGCGGCGAGTCTTGTCACTATGGTAACGCTGTCTCGCTTGTGTTGACAACCAGAAGTCCCGGGAGAGAGAGAGATCCCGGGGAAATCACTGTACCAGCCGCCGCCACTCTCCCCGCCAGCCATGCCGGCAGCCCAGGAGATGACTACCGCCCGACCACCGGCCACCGGCATAACTTTAACCGGAACTTCCCGACTGGAGAATGGCAAAAAGACCGGGCGCCCCGTTGTGAGGCTGGTGGTGACCGACACTGACCTGGGGAGCAAGAGGTAACGATACCCAGCCCTGCGCGTACTTGGGGGAAAACGGTCCGGACCGGCTCTTTGCAGCGCACCCCACTGGGGGTGGGGGGAGATAGGGACTGGGAGAGAAAGGGAGTAGGGGCAGAAGGGGACTGGGGATAGACATGGAATTGGGAGAGAGAAGTGGGGGGGGGGGGGGGGGGGGGGGTTAGGTTAGGTGCAGATAATGACTGGAGGGTGGCAGTGCCAGTGCCAGTCAGTTACTTGATTAAATAAAAAATCTCCACCATTTCTCTGACGTCCTAGTGGATGCTGGGAACTCCGAAAGGACCATGGGGAATAGCGGCTCCGCAGGAGACTGGGCACAAAAGTAAAAGCTTTAGGACTACCTGGTGTGCACTGGCTCCTCCCCCTATGACCCTCCTCCAAGCCTCAGTTAGATTTTTGTGTCCGAACGAGAAGGGTGCACACTAGGTGGCTCTCCTGAGCTGCTTAGTGAAAAAGTTTAGAAGGGGGCGGAGCCTATCTCCTCAGCACACTGGCGCCATTTTCCCTCACAGCTCCGTTGGAGGGAAGCTCACTGACTCTCCCCTGCAGTCCTGCACTACAGAAACAGGGTAAAACAAGAGAGGGGGGGCACTAATTTGGCAGATAAATCTATACAGCAGCTATATAAGGGAAAAACACTTATATAAGGTTATCCCTGTATATATATAGCGCTCTGGTGTGTGCTGGCAAACTCTCCCTCTGTCTCCCCAAAGGGCTAGTGGGGTCCTGTCCTCTATCAGAGCATTCCCTGTGTGTGTGCTGTGTGTCGGTACGTTGTGTCGACATGTATGAGGAGGAAAATGGTATGGAGGCGGAGCAATTGCCTGTAATAGTGATGTCACCCCCTAGGGAGTCGACACCTGACTGGATGGTCTTATGGAAGGAATTACGTGATAGTGTCAGCACTTTACAAAAGACTGTTGACGACATGAGACAGCCGGCAAATCAGTTATTACCTGTACAGGCGTCTCAAACACCGTCAGGGGCTCTAAAGCGCCCGTTACCTCAGATGGTCGACACAGACCCAGACACGGACACTGACTCCAGTGTCGACGGTGAGGAAACAAACGTATTTTCCAGTAGGGCCACACGTTACATGATCACGGCAATGAAGGAGGTTTGAACATTTCTGATACTACAAGTACCACAAAAAAGGGTATTATGTGGGGTGTGAAAAAACTACCCGTAGTTTTTCCTGAATCAGATGAATTAAATGAGGTGTGTGATGAAGCGTGGGTTTCCCCCGATAAAAAACTGCTAATTTCTAAAAAATTATTGGCATTATACCCTTTCCCGCCAGAGGTTAGGGCGCGTTGGGAAACACCCCCTAGGGTAGATATGGCGCTCACACGCTTATCAAAACAAGTGGCGTTACCGTCTCCTGATACGGCCGCCCTCAAGGAACCAGCTGATAGGAAGCTGGAAAATATCCTAAAAAGTATATACACACATACTGGTATTATACTGAGACCAGCAATCGCCTCAGCCTGGATGTGCAGTGCTGGGGTGCTTGGTCGGATTCCCTGACTGAAAATATTGATACCCTGGACAGGGACAGTATATTATTGACTATAGAGCATTTAAAGGATGCATTTCTATATATGCGAGATGCACAGAGGGATATTTGCACTCTGGCATCAAGAGTAAGTGCGCTGTCCATTTCTGCCAGAAGAGGGTTATGGACGCGACAGTGGTCAGGTGATGCGGATTCCAAACGGCATATGGAAGTATTGCCGTATAAAGGGGAGGAGTCATTTGGGGTCGGTCTATCGGACCTGGTGGCCACGGCAACGGCTGGGAAATCCACCTTTTTACCTCAGGTCACCTCTCAGCAGAAAAAGACACCGTCTTTTCAGGCTCAGTCCTTTCGTCCCCATAAGGGCAATCGGGCAAAAGGCCACTCATATCTGCCCCGGGGCAGAGGAAGGGGAAAAAGACTGCAGCAGGCAGCCTCTTACCAGGAACAGAAGCCCTCCCCCGCTTCTGCCAAGTCCTCAGCATGACGCTGGGGCCTTACAAGCGGACTCAGGCACGGTGGGGGCCCGTCTCAAGAATTTCAGCGCGCAGTGGGCTCACTCGCAAGTGGACCCCTGGATCCTGCAGGTAGTATCTCAGGGGTACAAATTGGAATTCGAGACGTCTCCCCTCGCCGGTTCCTGAAGTCTGCTTTACCAACGTCTCCCTCCGACAGGGAGGCGGTATTGGAAGCCATTCACAAGCTGTATTCCCAGCAGGTGATAATCAAGGTACCCCTCCTACAACAGGGAAAGGGGTATTATTCCACGCTGTTTGTGGTACCGAAGCCGGACGGCTCGGTGAGACCTATTTTAAATCTGAAATCCTTGAACACTTACATACAAAGGTTCAAATTCAGATGGAGTCACTCAGAGCAGTGATAGCGAACCTGGAAGAAGGGGGACTATATGGTGTCTCTGGACATCAAGGATGCTTACCTTCATGTCCCAATTTGCCCTTCTCACCAAGGGTACCTCAGGTTTGTGGTACAGAACTGTCACTATCAGTTTCAGACGCTGCCGTTTGGATTGTCCACGGCACCCCGGGTCTTTACCAAGGTAATGGCCGAAATGATGATTCTTCTTCGAAGAAAAGGCGTCTTAATTATCCCTTACTTGGACGATCTCCTGATAAGGGCAAGGTCCAGAGAACAGTTAGAGGTCGGAGTAGCACTATCTCAAGTAGTACTACGACAGCACGGGTGGATTCTAAATATTCCAAAATCGCAGCTGATTCCGACGACACGTCTGCTGTTCCTAGGGATGATTCTGGACACAGTCCAGAAAAAGGTGTTTCTCCCGGAGGAGAAAGCCAGGGAGTTATCCGACCTAGTCAGGAACCTCCTAAAACCAGGCCAAGTGTCAGTGCATCAATGCACAAGGGTCCTGGGAAAAATGGTGGCTTCTTACGAAGCGATTCCATTCGGCAGATTCCACGCAAGAACTTTTCAGTGGGATCTGCTGGACAAATGGTCCGGATCGCATCTTCAAATGCATCAGCGGATAACCCTGTCTCCAAGGACAAGGGTGTCTCTCCTGTGGTGGGTTGCAGAGTGCTCATCTTCTAGAGGGCCGCAGTTTCGGCATTCAGGACTGGGTCCTGGTGACCACGGATACCAGCCTGAGAGGCTGGGGAGCAGTCACACAGGGAAGAAGTTTCCAGGGCTTGTGGTCAAGCATGGAAACGTCACTTCACATAAATATCCTGGAACTAAGGGCCATTTACAATGCCCTAAGTCAGGCAAGGCCTCTGCTTCAGGGTCAGCCGGTGTTGATCCAGTCGGACAACATCACGGCAGTCGCCCCACGTAAACAGACAGGGCGGCACAAGAAGCAGGAGGGCAATGACGGAAGTTGCAAGGATTCTTCGCTGGGCGGAAAATCATGTGATAGCACTGTCAGCAGTGTTCATTCCGGGAGTGGACAACTGGGAAGCAGACTTCCTCAGCAGACACGACCTCCACCCGGGGGAGTGGGGACTTCACCCAGAAGTCTTCCACATGATTGTGAACCGTTGGGAAAAACCAAAGGTGGACATGATGGCGTCCCGCCTCAACAAAAAACTGGACAGATATTGCGCCAGGTCAAGGGACCCTCAGGCAATAGCTGTGGACGCTCTGGTAACACCGTGGGTGTACCAGTCAGTGTATGTGTTCCCTCCTCTGCCTCTCATACCCAAGGTACTGAGAATCATAAGAAGGAGAGGAGTAAGGACTATACTCGTGGCTCCGGATTGGCCAAGAAGGGCTTGGTACCCGGAACTTCAAGAGATGCTCACGGAGGACCCGTGGCCTCTACCTCTAAGAAAGGACCTGCTCCAGCAGGGACCCTGTCTGTTCCAAGACTTACCGCGGCTGCGTTTGACGGCATGGCGGTTGAACGCCGGATCCTGAAGGAAAAAGGCATTCCGGATGAAGTCATCCCTACCCTGATCAAAGCCAGGAAGGATGTAACTGTGCAACATTATCACCGTATTTGGCGTAAATATGTTGCGTGGTGGGAGGCCAGGAAGGCCCCTACAGAGGAATTTCAACTGGGTCGTTTCCTGCATTTCCTGCAAACAGGACTGTCTATGGGCCTAAAATTAGGGTCCATTAAGGTTCAAATTTCGTCCCTGTCGATATTCTTCCAGAAAGAACTAGCTTCAGTTCCTGAAGTTCAGACGTTTGTCAAGGGGGTACTGCATATACAACCTCCTTTTGTGCCTCCAGTGGCACCTTGGGATCTCAATGTAGTTTTGGGGTTCCTAAAATCACATTGGTTTGAACCACTCACCACTGTGGACTTAAAATATCTCACATGGAAAGTGGTAATGCTGTTAGCCCTGGCTTCAGCCAGGCGTGTCTCAGAATTGGCGGCTTTATCCTATAAAAGCCCTTACCTAATTTTTCATACGGACAGGGCAGAATTGAGGACTCGTCCTCAATTTCTCCCTAAGGTGGTTTCAGCGTTTCACTTAAACCAGCCTATTGTGGTACCTGCGGCTACTAGGGACTTGGAGGATTCCAAGTTGCGGGACGTAGTCTGGGCCCTGAAAATATATGTTTCCAGGACGGCTGGAGTCAGAAAATCTGACTCGCTGTTTATCCTGTATGCACCCAACAAGCTGGGTGCTCCTGCTTCTAAGCAGACTATTGCTCGTTGGATTTGTAGTACAATTCAGCTTGCACATTCTGTGGCAGGCCTGCCACAGCCAAAATCTGTAAAAGCCCATTCCACACGGAAAGTGGGCTCATCTTGGGCGGCTGCCCGAGGGGTCTCGGCTTTACAACTTTGCCGAGCAGCTACTTGGTCAGGGGCAAACACGTTTGCTAAATTCTACAAATTTGATACCCTGGCTGAGGAGGACCTGGAGTTCTCTCATTCGGTGCTGCAGAGTCATCCGCACTCTCCCGCCCGTTTGGGAGCTTTGGTATAATCCCCATGGTCCTTTCGGAGTTCCCAGCATCCACTAGGACGTCAGAGAAAATAAGAATTTACTTACCGATAATTCTATTTCTCATAGTCCGTAGTGGATGCTGGGCGCCCATCCCAAGTGCGGATTGTCTGCAATACTTGTACATAGTTATTGTTACAAAAATCGGGTTATTATTGTTGTGAGCCATCTGTTCAGAGGCTCCTCTGTTATCATGCTGTTAACTGGGTTCAGATCACAAGTTGTACGGTGTGATTGGTGTGGCTGGTATGAGTCTTACCCGGGATTCAAAATCCTTCCTTATTGTGTACGCTCGTCCGGGCACAGTATCCTAACTGAGGCTTGGAGGAGGGTCATAGGGGGAGGACCCAGTGCACACCAGGTAGTCCTAAAGCTTTTACTTTTGTGCCCAGTCTCCTGCGGAGCCGCTATTCCCCATGGTCCTTTCGGAGTTCCCAGCATCCACTACGGACTATGAGAAATAGAATTATCGGTAAGTAAATTCTTATTTTCTGTGCAGATTGTTTCAAATTGTAACTTTTTAATATTGAAATCCTCAATTGTGACTGCCGGAACGGGGCGCAGGCTATATTAGCCATTCATTCCAGGTGCCGGCGTGATGCTCTGGCCCAGGCCTGGCCAACCTGTGGCTCTCCAGCTGTTGTAAAACTACAAGTCCCATCATGCCTTGCCACAGTTTTGCTATTAGGGAATGCAAACTAATTGGGGTTCCCCGTCACTTTACGAAGAAAACGACACCAAAAAAAGTAAAAAAACTCATGTCTGTCTTTTTCCATGTCGACCTAGTGGCCATGTTGACCTAATGCATGTCGACCAATAGTGGTCGACCTAATGACTGTCGGCCTAAGTGTGGTCGACTTAATGACCCATACCTCATTCTGACTGCCGGTCCGGGCATAGACCCCCTTAGCTAGTCGTTCCAGGTGCCAGATGGGGCGTAGAACACCTTGCACAGCTGTTTTGGTTGCCGAAATAGGGCACAGACCACTTAAGATAGCCTATGAGATAGCCGTTCCTGAACCTGCTACCTCCAACTCCTAAACAGGAGAGAAGACAGAAGACTTCTTTTTGGCGCACTCTTAATTAGAATTGTAGGAAGATTCAAAAATAATTTTGAATGAAATATAGTTAAAATATTGTCACCAAAATTCATCCCAAAGTGGTATTCTTGTGTGCTGATTAGTCACATGTAAATACACTTGTTATGTCCTCCGATGTATGAGGTATGGAATCACAATAACATTAACGTAATTGTTAATGAATATAGGATGCGTCCATAAAGTTACGGCGCATCCTTTATTCATTAACAATTACGTTTAAGCCCACACAACTGTACGTATAGCCATACTATGCACTGCTAAAGGAACTTAGACACAGACAACTCTGTAGGAATACATTATTGAACAGAAACTGAACTTATTGAGACCATAACAGTACAGTCCAATTCAGGACGTAGATATTCATTAAAAAAGGAATGAATCATTCTTGTGATTCCATGCCTCATACATCGGAGGACATAACAAGTGTATTTACATGTGACCAATCAGCACACAAGAATCCCACTTTGGGACAAATTTTGGTGATAATATTTTAACTATATTTCATTAAAAGTTATTTTTTAATCTTCTTACAAATCTAATTACGAGTGCGCCAAAAAGAAGTCTTGTGTCTTCTCTCCTGTTTATGTATATTTAGTAAGCAATTACTGACTTCATGGTGCACCACTGATGGATATGATGGAGACAGTGGGTCTCCATGTCAGTGAATTGTTGGTCTTTGTCTACTGTTCCTTATGATACTTTCTATGACCAGTGCGGAATCATACCAGCTTTTTATATACCTCCAACTCCTCCCTGCTAGTACCCTTCTTTAAGGGATGTAGCTAATATGCCGCTGTACGGGATCCCGACTGTCGAAATACCGATGCCGGAATCCCAAATGGCGGCATAATGCCGGCATCAAAAGCTTGACGGTGCTCTGGATCCCGGCATCAAAATACAGACGCCTAGAATCCTGAACACTCTTTTAGTGGTACGGGCTTGGTCCTGCTACGGGGGGTGGGAGGTTAGGTTTAGGCATTAGAAGGGGGGTTAGGGTGCAGGGACGGGAAGGTGATGGTTGGGTACCGGGGAGGGGAGGTCAGGGTTAGGCACTAAGCAGGGAGGTTTAGGTAGCGGGGAAGGTAGGGTTTGGGTTAGGCACCATCGGGGAGGGTTAGGGCTAGGCATCCACAAGGGAGGGTAGGGGCCAAGGGAAGGTTAGGGTACTTTCTGGGAGGGAGGGGGGGGGGCTGTCGGGATTCTGATGGACGGGATACCGTTGTCGGTATTCTAACCGTCGGCATTCCGTCCATCGGTATATTATACCAAATCCTTATTTAACTGTATCTATGACTTACTGTACCTTGTCTCCTGTGCTGTCATGAGTCCCATCCCTCCTACCACTCTTCCTGCTTAATTCACTGACTTGACCTACAGACAGTTGTTCCCATCTCTATATCCTTCACTGTATAGTTGCTTTAATTCTGTATTACTCTTCATCATAGAACCTCAGCTGTACTGCCTCCTTTGTACCATATTTCTTTACATTGTATTGTACATTTTGTTCTCTCAAACACCAGCCATGCCGCCCTATTCCAACTTCCTCCCTCCCTGTAGTTCATTACACATTTATTTTTCCATCCCCCCCCCCCCCCCCCCCCCTCCCCCCCCCCCTTCAGCACACACTCACTGCACCTCAACAGTCCTGTCCCGCCGTCACCTCCGGCGGTTTCCCCCCCTCTCTCTCTCTTCACCCTTTCTTGCGCCATACCTATTGCTCCTTTGACTACTATCCTTTCCACTATTTCCTCTCATGCCCCGCTCATCCTCACTTGCTCGCACACTAATCTTTATCTCATCCCTGGTTCACCGCACGTCCCCTCACAGCTCTGCCTCATGTTCTGTCCTCATTGACCCCCCGCTGGTCCCATTATCCTTCTCAGCCACCATCATCTCTGCCAATTTCATCCCATTGGCCGTTGTCACTCCCTCCCTTTCTCCTGGGCTCACCGGAACTCCTGATCGGTTTATAACATACTTTGCTTCATTCATGACCATTTACCTCTGACTCCCACTACGGTATAAGAGTTCTTCTCTCCCCCCTGCTGCACCTTCAGATCCTACCCCTGAAGCCTCCCTCTTGTTTTCCTCCTTTGAGCTCCAGTCTATCTGCTTCTTCCACCCTATTCACCATCGGGGACAATTTAGGGCCACATGGACCTGGGTCTGAAAATGATCAAGGGCCTGTAGTGAAGAGCAGAGAAGCTGTGACCAGTGTTGTGTGGGCAAAACTGGATTATCATCCCAGGTTACAGGTTCGGGACCCCTCCACCTATGAAGTACTCCTACAAAAAAAAATATTTTCTCGATAAAATGGAGATGAAGACAAAGCAAAAAAAGCACCTGTCCCACTACAAATGGAAAAAACACTAGAGAATACTGGCCCTCATTCCGAGTTGATCGCTAGCCGCCGTTGTTCGCTGCGTAGTGATCAGTTAAAAAAACGGCAAAACTGCATATGCACCGCAATGTGCACGCGCGGTGTACAGGTACAAAGAGCATCGTGCTTTTGCACAGGTTCTAGCAACGCTTTTAGTCGCACAGCCGATCGCAAGGAGATTGACAGAAAGTGGGAGTTTCTGGGTGTCAACTGACCGTTTTCTGGGAGTGGTTGGAAAAACGCAGGCATGGCCGGGCGTTTGCTGGGCGGGTATCTGACGTCATTACCGTGTCATTCGTCGCAGCAATCATCGTACAGAATAAGTAACTACAGGGCTGGTCTTGTTTTGCACAAAATGTGTTTGCTGCCGCGACTATGCATTTGCATGGCTGCTAAAAGTAGCTAGCAAGCGATCAACTCAGAATGAGGGCCACTGTTCTAAGGCTCAGAGGTACTGAGAGAAATACAATTTTAATGACATGATTTATGGTCAACCATGTGGCAAGCTGTGCATCTGGTAATCATCTTGCCATCATGACAATGGGTCTATTTTTATTTGGAGCTGTAGTCCCATCCTCCCCATTTTTAATCTGGCCCTGTTAACCATTGTGTCACCATCATCTACCAACCACCCGGTCCCTTCTCCCACTTCCTGGCTTCACCACTTCCTCTCCAAAGACTTTCTATCTCTTCAATATCCCATTGGAATCCATGAATGCTGTGGCTTCCAAGCTGCTCTGCTTCACCTTTGACCTCACCTAATGGACCAACTTGCCATTTCACTCCAGCCATCACTTGACCAAGGCTTCTCTCACCATTGTGATATCTCTGATTTCACCTTTTCCACCTTCCCCTATCTGACCCCCATACTCTCTTCTTTGATCTTTCACTTCTAC
Source organism: Pseudophryne corroboree (assembly GCF_028390025.1). Classification (NCBI taxonomy): domain Eukaryota; kingdom Metazoa; phylum Chordata; class Amphibia; order Anura; family Myobatrachidae; genus Pseudophryne; species Pseudophryne corroboree. The sequence goes on from NC_086448.1 coordinate 100,900,909, forward strand.
TTTCACCCTTGCTCCAAGGCTGTGAAACAACCTGGCTGATGATCACCCATACTTACCTACCCTCCCGGAAGCCTCCCGATTTTTAGGGTAGTCCCCTGCAGCCCTGGAAGGGTATATGACTCTTCCGCATCCTGCCCGCTTCCTAGAGAAGCCGGCAGGATGAGGATAAAAGTATTGAAAACCCAGCAGAGGGGTGGAGCTAAAAGACGTGGTAGACATAATATAGCCCCACCTGTACCCGAGGACCCGCAAATTACATGCATTTCCTTATCTTGGGGGCAGGGCCTAATTACATGACAGTCCGGCTCTGTCCCTAAAGTGACCTTCTGCATCTCCTCTCCTCCCCACCATCTTCTTCTCCACACTAGACACTCTCAATACGCTGATGAAAATCAAATATACATCTCCTCGTTTTCAGTTCCACTCTCTTCTTCACATTCATTGCATTTCTTATTCTTGCTGCTTTTACCTCTAGAACATCGTTTAAATCCGTATCTTCCTTATTCCTGGTGCCTCCAAAACTAATCATTAATTTTCTTCTTAGCCTACTGTAATCTCCACCTCCCTCCCACCCCCTTCCTTCGTATCACCACACTTTAACCTATTCACAATGCTGCTGCTTGTCTCATTTTCCTCTCCTGCCATACAGCTTCTAGCTTCCTCCTCTGCGACTTGCTTCACTGGCCTCCAATCACGCTCAGAGTCCAGTTAAAACGCCTCAACTGCATTCACAAAGCCTTAAATCACCTGCCCCTCCTTAGAACATTACATTTTCATATTACCGCCTTACGTCTCCTCTGACTAAACCCTCTGTTCCACCCTGGTCACTACCTAACACGCTCACCTTCAAGCTTATGCTTCAGGTGTCCCTATCCTCTAGCGTACACTTATACACCTTCGAACCTACATTTTTATTAAAGCACATCATCCTTCCCCATAACATTTTTCTTCTCTGCCCCTCCATCATGAATCCATTTAAGTTCACCCTCAAAAATTATCCAAGTCCATTAGTATGTTGGCATGGTCCTCCTCCCTCTTGTTTTTCCATAGCACACTCCATTGGGGAGTATTCAGTTGTTTGTAAAGTCAGTTGGATGTCTGTTTTTTTCCTATCTAATAGACAGGAAAAAACAGACACCCAACTGACTTTTCAAACAATTGAATTCCACCCCATGTCACCAGTGCTCAGCTCCCTTTTCGGTTACTGTGACTCTGCTTGTGTATCTTGAGTACAGGTTCACTTAGTACAGAATTGATCCCCAACTGTGACTCTGCTAGCCTCAGTGAGTTGCCTACCTATGCCCCTGTTATATGTCCTACTCACCATCCTACTGTGGTGATATGTTTATGTTTATTACTGATATAGTCTACATATGTGTTTTTATGTTTACCCTGTATGGCGCTGCATACACTTTGTGGCGCCTTAAAAACAAAAGTTAATAATAATAATCATAGTTGTCCTCCGCAATGATTTGTTTGAAACTAATATCTGGAAGATGACGCATACAAAAGTGTATTTTATTTAATATGAGTTTTATAAAAAAAACAATCGGTTCCCTTCATTTTACCTAATCACCAGTCACTGCTATTACTGCTCTTCATCTTTAGAGTCAGACTGCACGAAAAGAGGTGGAATACACTTGGAAAAGTTTAATTTGGGGGCATTCAAGGTAATGTTAAAGTCCGGGAGGGGACAGCAAGGTCAGCGAGGCACAGTGTGTGGTGCTGACGTGGGCAGAGTGTCCCTTGTTATACACTGACACAATGACACGATTACCGTCATTGTGAAGGACGGGTGGGGGCCACAACAATGTAATTCAGTACGAGTTACATCAACAGCCTGGATCACTGACGTCACTCAGCCCCTGGCAATCTCTGGGAGACCTGAATACTCTTCCGGGCATACGGGAGCCACTCGAGATTCGGGAACCCCACAGACGTTCTGTATAGTAGGCAGCCTACAGTTATGTAAACTGTCCAACTCTTCTATCCTGTCCAACTCTGTGTAACTGTCAAAAACCTGGTTCTGCCTCAAATTTTCTCTCTTTTGACCCTCCCTCCCTCTTGCTAAGTGACTGCCACCAAACTTACCTTTCCTTCCTCATTTTGTCGATCCTTCTATTTGTTGTTGGTTAAGTTTTCACTCGCCTTTGAGCTATCTACAACTTCAACAACCCACTCCCTCCCTCTGCCCTGCCACACTTCCTCAAAGGCTATTGAGCAACCTTGAAGACATTGCTCACTTCAGTTTCACCTTATCCTCGGTCTTGGTTCTCTCCGCCATCTCCACCCTTTTCTGTCATACAGTGGTGTCCACCCTCTATGAACAAGCCCTTAGCACTGCCCTTGACTTTATAACACCAGCTGTCACTAATGATGATGATCCCCTGCCCAGCCTTCATGCTGCACTCTGACCTTCTTTCTCTAAATATACTGAGCGCTGTGGAGGAAATTCTGCTTCCTTGCTGACTTACTCCATTTTAAATTCATTCTCTGCACTTTAATTTACCACGCTAATTTAAAATCTCCTCCCAATCACCCAAGCAACCCTTCACCACATTTTACTCCCTACTCTCCGCTTTTCCTCTGCCCTTAGTCTTATCCCTTCCTGAACCAACTTTTCCTCCAAAATCATTCTCTTCTGACGCCTGCTCCCACTTTGCCTACCTGGTCAATCTATCCACCTCCTCTGGTACCTTACCCATCTTTGTCTATGTCATGAACTCTCCCATTCTTAATAAGGCCTGCCTCTCTAACTACCTACCTATCTATCTCTCTCCAAACGACTTGTGCAGTTTGAACACAAGCAACTTCCTTCATTCCTCTACATCAAGTCCCTCCTTGACCCTCTCCAATCTTGTTTTACACATCTCCATTTCAGAATCACCTTAACCAAAGTAAAAAATGACTACCTTTCTGTTAAATCGAAGGGGAATATTTCTCTACTGATTCTTCTTGACCTCATTGGAGCTTTTGACATCATCAACCACCCCTTCCTCTTTAAATCCTCAACTCTGACACTGCTCTCTTCCTACTTGTCCATTGAATCTTTCACTATCTCCACTCCTTTCCCCTAACCTATCTGTAAAGACTTTATTCTTGTCCTCTAATCTTTTCCCTCTACACCTCTTTCCTTAGCAGGCATCACCGTCTTCATCCTGCAATATAATCTGTTATATTGTTATATATCTTCTCCTGGCCTCTTTTGTGCAACTCACACCTCTTGGATGTCCCATCACTTTCTGCTGCGAGGTACACTGGGCTCCACAAGGATTAACATCGGGGTGTAGAGCAGGATCTTGATCCGAGGCACCAACAGGCTCAAAGCTTTTGACTGTTCCCAAGATGCACAGTGCCGCCTCCTCTATAACCCCACATCGGTGCACAGGAGCTCAGTTTCGTTAACCAGCCCAATGCAGTAGCAGGTACCAGAGACGACAATCGCTCGTAGCCAATTACACCACACACTCACCACAGGAGAGGGTGTCAGCGGCTATGCCAATACCAACCCAAAGAAGCTAAGTGCGTCAGGGTGGGCGCCTTGTGGAGCCCAGTGTACCTTGCAGAAAGAGATTTCTCTAACGTCCTAGTGGATGCTGGGAACTCCGAAAGGACCATGGGGAATAGCGGGCTCCGAAGGAGGCTGGGCACTCTAGAAAGATTTATGACTACCTGGTGTGCACTGGCTCCTCCCACTATGACCCTCCTCCAAGCCTCAGTTAGATTTCGTGCCCGGCCGAGGTTGGATGCACACTAGGGGCTCTCCTGAGCCCTTAGAAAGAAAGTATAGATTTAGGTTTTTTATTTTCAGTGAGACCTGCTGGCAACAGGCTCACTGCAGCGAGGGACTAAGGGGAGAAGAAGCGAACTCGCCTGCTTGCAGCCGGATTGGGCTTCTTAGGCTACTGGACACCATTAGCTCCAGAGGGATCGACCGCAGGCCCAGTCCTTGGTGTTCGGTCCCGGAGCCGCGCCGCCGTCCCCCTTACAGAGCCAGAAGCAAGAAGAGGTCCGGAAAAACGGCGGCAGAAGACATCAGTCTTCACCAAGGTAGCGCACAGCACTGCAGCTGTGCGCCATTGCTCCTCATACACACTTCATACTCCGGTCACTGAGGGTGCAGGGCGCTGGGGGGGGGGGCGCCCTGAGAAGCAATAAAAACACCTTAGCTGGCAAAAACTCCACAATATATAGTCCCAGAGGCTATATATGTGGAAAATACCCCTGCCAGAATATGGAAAAAAGCGGGAGAATAGGCCGCGGAAAAGGGGCGGAGCTATCTCCTGCAGCACACTGGCGCCATTTCTCCTTCACAGATCCGCTGGAAGGAAGCTCCCTGGCTCTCCCCTGCAGTCTACACTACAGAACAGGGTAAAAACAGAGAGGGGGGGCACTAAATTTAGGCGCAATATATATATTATATAAAACAGCAGCTATAGGGGACATAACTCAGTTAGTCCCTGCATTATATAGCGCTCTGGTGTGTGCTGGCATACTCTCACTCTGTCCCCCCAAAGGGCTTTTGTGGGTCCTGTCCTCATTCGGAGCATTCCTTGTGTGTGTGCGGTGTGTCGGTACGGCTGTGTCGACATGTTTGATGAGGATAATGATGTGGAGGCGGAGCAGATGCCTTTAGAAGGGATGTCACCCCCTGCGGGGCAGACACCTGAGTGGATGGGCTTATGGAAAGTAATGAGTGCACGTATAGACTCCCTATATAAGAAAATCGACGACATGCCAAATGTGGGACAGCCGACTTCTCAGCTCGTGCCTGCCCAGGCGTCGCATGGGTCATCAGGGGCTCTAAAACCCCCGCTACCTCAAGCAGACCCAGATGTCGACACTGATACTGACACCAGTGTCGACGACGATGAGTCTAACCTGATGCCCACTAAGGCCATTCACTGCATGATTGAGGCAATGAAAGAGGTGTTACACATTTCTGATATAACTACAGGTACCACTAAAAAGGGTATTATGTTTGGAGAGAAAAAACTACCCATAGTTTTTCCCCCATCAGATGAATTAAATGAAGTGTGTGAAGAAGCGTGGGCTTTCCCTGATAAAAAATTGGTAATTCCTAAGAAGGTACTAATGGCGTTCCCTTTCCCGCCAGAGGATAGGTCACGTTGGGAAACACCCCCTAGAGTGGATAAAGCGCTCACACGTTTGTCTAAAAAGGTGGCACTACCGTCTCCGGATACGGCCGCCCTCAAGGAACCTGCTGATAGAAAGCAGGAGGCGATCCTGAAGTCTGTATATACACACACAGGCATTATACTTAGGCCAGCTATTGCGTCAGCTTGGATGTGCAGTGCTGCCGCTGCGTGGTCAGATAAACTGTCAGAAAATATTGACACATTAGACAGAGACACGATCCTGTTAACCATAGACCATATAAAAGACTCAGTCTTATATATGAGAGATGCACAGAGGGAAATCTGCCGACTGGCATCTAAAGTAAGTGCATTGTCCATTTCTGCTAGGAGAGGCTTATGGACTCGCCAGTGGACAGGAGATGCGGATTCAAAAAAGCACATGGAAGTGTTACCATATAAGGGTGAGGAATTATTTGGGGATGGTCTCTCGGACCTAGTTTCCACAGCAACGTCTGGGAAGTCAGCATTTTTACCCCATGTCCCCTCACAGCCTAAGAAGGCGCCGTTTTATCAGGTTCAGTCCTTTCGGACCCAGAAAAACAGGCGTGGAAAAGGCGGGTCCTTTTCTGTCCAGAGGCAGAGGTAGGGGGAAAAGGCTGCAACAAACAGCAGGTTCCCAGGAGCAAAAGTCCTCCCCCGCTTCTTCTTCCAAGTCCGCCGCATGACGGTGGGGCTCCACAGGCGGAGCCAGGTACGGTGGGGGGTCGCCTCAAAAATTTCAGCGATCAGTGGGTTCGCTCACAGGTGGATCCCTGGATCCTGCAAATAGTATCTCAGGGGTACAAGCTGGAATTCGAGGCGTCCCCACCCCACCGGTTCTTAAAATCTGCCTTGCCGATTGCTCCCTCAGACAGGGAGGCGGTGCTAGCGGCAATTCACAAGCTGTATTCCCAGCAGGTGATAATCAAGGTACCCCTACTTCAACAAGGCCGGGGTTATTATTCCACTCTATTTGTGGTACCGAAACCGGACGGTTGGTGAGACCCATTCTAAATTTGAAATCCTTGAACACGTACATAAAGAAATTCAAGTTCAAGATGGAATCGCTCAGGGCGGTTATTGCAAGCCTGGACGAGGGGGATTACATGGTATCCCTGGACATCAAGGATGCTTACCTACATGTCCCCATTTACCATCCTCACCAGGAGTACCTCAGATTTGTGGTACAGGATTGCCATTACCAATTCCAGACGCTGCCGTTTGGACTGTCCACGGCACCAAGGGTATTTACCAAGGTTATGGCGGAAATGATGATACTCCTTCGAAGAAAGGGAGTTTTAATTATCCCGTACTTGGACGATCTCCTAATAAAGGCGAGGTCCAAGGAACAGTTGTTGGTGGGAGTAGCACTATCTCAGGAGGTGCTGCACCAGCACGGCTGGATTCTGAATATCCCAAAGTCACAGCTGGTTCCGACGACACGGCTACTGTTCCTGGGTATGATTCTGGATACAGTCCAGAAGAAAGTGTTTCTCCCGGAGGAGAAAGCCAGGGAGTTGTCATCTCTAGTCAGAGACCTCCTAAAACCAAAACAGGTATCAGTGCATCACTGCACACGGGTCCTGGGGAAGATGGTGGCTTCTTACGAAGCAATTCCCTTCGGCAGGTTCCATGCCAGAATCTTTCAGTGGGACCTGTTGGACCAGTGGTCCGGATCGCATCTTCAGATGCATCGCTTAATAACCCTGTCTCCAAGAACCAGGGTGTCTCTACTGTGGTGGCTGCAGAGTGCCCATCTTCTAGAGGGCCGCAGGTTCGGAATACAGGACTGGGTCCTGGTGACCACGGATGCCAGCCTTCGAGGCTGGGGGGCAGTCATACAGGGAAGAAACTTCCAAGGACTATGGTCGAGTCAGGAGACTTCCCTTCACATAAATATTCTGGAACTAAGGGCCATCTACAATGCCCTAAGTCGAGCAAAAGCCCTGCTCCTACACCAGCCGGTGCTGATCCAGTCAGACAACATCACGGCAGTCGCCCATGTAAATCGACAGGGCGGCACAAGAAGCAGGATGGCGATGGCAGAAGCCACAAGAATTCTCCGATGGGCGGAGAATCATGTACTAGCACTGTCAGCAGTGTTCATTCCGGGAGTGGACAACTGGGAAGCAGACTTCCTCAGCAGACACGACCTCCACCCGGGAGAGTGGGGACTTCACCCAGAAGTCTTCCAGATGCTGGTAAACCGTTGGGAAAAACCACAGGTGGACATGATGGCGTCCCGTCTCAACAAAAAGTTAAAAAGATATTGCGCCAGGTCAAGGGACCCTCAGGCGATAGCTGTGGGCGCTCTAGTGACACCGTGGGTGTACCAGTCGGTTTATGTGTTCCCTCCTCTGCCTCTCATTCCAAAGGTATTGAGAATAATAAGAAAGCGAGGAGTAAACACAATTCTCGTGGTTCCGGATTGGCCAAGACGAGCGTGGTACCCGGAACTTCAAGAGATGCTCTCAGAGGAACCGTGGCCTCTACCGTTCAGACAGGACCTGATACAGCAGGGGCCCTGTCTGTTCCAAGACTTACCGCGGCTGCGTTTGACGGCATGGCGGTTGAACACCGGATCCTAAAGGAAAAGGGTATTCCGGAAGAAGTCATTCCTACGCTTATTAAGGCCAGGAAAGATGTTACGGCAACGCATTATCACCGCATATGGCGGAAATATGTTGCATGGTGCGAGGCCAATAAGGCCCCAACAGAGGAATTTCAACTAGGTCGATTTCTGCATTTCCTGCAAGCAGGAGTGGATATGGGCCTAAAACTAGGCTCCATTAAAGTACAGATCTCGGCTCTGTCGATTTTCTTTCAAAAAGAACTAGCTTCAGTACCTGAAGTTCAGACTTTTGTAAAAGGAGTGCTGCATATTCAGCCCCCGTTTGTGCCTCCTGTGGCACCTTGGGATCTCAACGTGATGTTGAGTTTCTTAAAATCACATTGGTTTGAGCCACTAAAAACCGTGGATCTGAAATATCTCACGTGGAAAGTGGTCATGTTATTGGCCTTGGCTTCAGCCAGGCGAGTGTCAGAATTAGCGGCTTTATCATGTAAAAGCCCTTATCTGATTTTCCATATGGATAGGGCAGAGTTGAGGACTCGTCCCCAATTTCTCCCTAAGGTGGTGTCAGCGTTTCACCTGAACCAGCCTATTGTGGTGCCGGCGGCTACTAGTGAATTGGAGGACTCCAAGTTGCTAGACGTTGTCAGGGCCCTGAAAATATATGTTTCCAGGACGGCTGGAGTCAGGAAAACTGACTCGTTGTTTATCCTGTATGCACCCAACAAGCTGGGTGCTCCTGCTTCTAAGCAGTCTATTGCTCGCTGGATTTGTAGTACAATTCAGCTTGCACATTCTGTGGCAGGCATACCACAGCCAAAATCTGTAAATGCCCATTCCACAAGGAAGGTGGGCTCATCTTGGACGGCTGCCCGAGGGGTCTCGGCTTTACAACTTTGCCGAGCAGCTACTTGGTCAGGGGCAAACACGTTTGCAAAATTCTACAAATTTGATACCCTGGCTGAGGAGGACCTGGAGTTCTCTCATTCGGTGCTACAGAGTCATCCGCACTCTCCCGCCCGTTTGGGAGCTTTGGTATAATCCCCATGGTCCTTTCGGAGTTCCCAGCATCCACTAGGACGTTAGAGAAAATAAGAATTTACTCACCGGTAATTCTATTTCTCGTAGTCCGTAGTGGATGCTGGGCGCCCATCTCAAGTGCGGATTGTCTGCAATACTTGTACATAGTTACTGTTAACTAAAGGGTTATTGTTGAGCCATCTGTTGAGAGGCTCAGTTGTTTTCATACTGTCAAACTGGATATAGTATCACGAGTTGTACGGTGTGATTGGTGTGACTGGTAAGAGTCTTACCCGGGATTCTAAATCCTTCCTTATTATGTCTGCTCGTCCGGGCACGGTGTCCTAACTGAGGCTTGGAGGAGGGTCATAGTGGGAGGAGCCAGTGCACACCAGGTAGTCATAAATCTTTCTAGAGTGCCCAGCCTCCTTCGGAGCCCGCTATTCCCCATGGTCCTTTCGAAGTTCCCAGCATCCACTACGGACTACGAGAAATAGAATTACCGGTGAGTAAATTCTTATTTTAACAACGGTAAGTTCTTACCATAAATCTTGTTTTCTGCTGACGGGTACACTGGGCTCCACAAGGATTAACATCAGGGATGTCCTAAAGCAGTTCCTTATGGGAGGGGACGCACTGTAGCGGGCACAAGAACCCGGCGTCCAAGGGAAGCATCCTGGGAGGCGGAGGTATCGAAGGCATAGAACCTTATAAACATAAAATACAATGATAGACAGATGAAAGCTTGAATGGAAAAATGTCCTACCAAATGGAGGAACAGAAGCCGCAGGTGTAGAATGCAAGGTAGTCCCGGGAAAAAAAATACCCTGGATAAGGCTCCTAAGGTTTCTTTCCAAACTAAGGTGGTCATTCCGAGTTGTTCGCTCGTTGCCGATTTTCGCTATGCTGCGATTTGTTGCTAAATGCGCATGGTACGCAGCGCGCATGCGCTTAGTTATTTAACTAAAAACTTAGCAGTTTTGCTGTTGTTCGTGCATCGCTTTTCAGTCGCACTGCTGATTGGTGAGTGATTGACAGGAAGGGCGTTTCTGGGTTAGAACTGAGCGTTTTCCGGGAGTGTTAAAAAACGCAGGCGTGTCAGGCAAAAATGCAGGAGTGTCTGGAGAAACGGGGGAGTGGCTGACCGAACGGAGGGCGTGTTTGTGACGTAAAACCAGGAACTAAATGGACTGAGGTGATCGCAATCTAGGAGTAGGTCTGGAGCTACTCAGAAACTGCTTGAAAAATTTCAGTAGCAATTCTGCTAATCTTTCGTTCGCAATTCTGCTAAGCTAAGATACACTCCCAGAGGGCGGCGGCCTAGCGTTTGCAATGCTGCTAAAAGCAGCTAGCGAGCGAACAACTCGGAATGACCACCTAAGTCCCTCACTTGGTCCAACAGTCCATAAATGTCCTTGGGCACTGTATGGCAACAGCCGACGCGTTTCGGGACGTCCAAGTCCCTTTTTCAAGGCTGTGTCAGGGAGCTACTCCGGCAATCCAGTTCCGGTTTTCACCCAATCCCAACCAGTGTTTAGACATAAATATTTAATAATATATTTAATATCTTGTAATATGAGCAAAGTAGAATGAAAAGTTACACAAATGTGGGGATATTATATTGTGTATTGATATTGCTCTGTTGCATGTGGATGGTGAATGGACAATCCTAGCAAAACCTGCATAGATTTAAAACAGGAACACTAAAAGGTAGGGAAATAAATTCCCAGGTAGATAATTCAAATAGGTAGATTGCTTTGTGAGTGTAACGGAATTAACAGAACATTTATGTTTTTACATTATTTTATTTTCTTCTGATTTTTCGTTCTAATTTTGTTTCTTTGTAAACATTTGACAAATGTCACTGGATCCTCTTCTGATATTTTTAATTCATCTCGTTTTAACATTGTTGTATAGTACATTAGTAAAAAAGTGGGTAACAGCAAGCACGGAGTTTGACCATATTCTGTAGCAGCAGATATAGTTAAGAGGGGATACGGTCAAAATCCGGATGGGCAGAAGGCCGACAGCGGAATCCCACACGTAAGGGTTGGGTCTAGCACTAGGGGGAGGGTTAAGGTTAGGCTGCGAGGGTAGGGGAGGTTAAGGCTAGGCTGCGGTGGGGATAGTTAGGCTGTGCGAAGGGGAGATTAGGCTTAGGCTGCGGAGGGGTGGGTTAAGGGTAGGGTAAAAATACTTACTGGGATGTGTCAGGATTCTGACTGTTGGGATCCCGCTGTTGATCTTCTGACTGTCGGGATCCCAACCTCCGGGATTTTGTACCCAACCCGTTAACAGTTTATCATCCTTTGATGATGTAATTATTATTGCCTTTCATCTCTTACTTACATACAAATAAAATGTTTCTCACCAATTCTTGACCACATATAAGAAGCATCCATCCATTGTAATCATTGTTCCATTAATATCTTCATGTTTATCATCATCAAATTGTATACCTTCCCCATGCTCTACACCAGGCATGTCCAAACTGCGGCCCTCCAGCTGTTGTGAAACTACACATCCCAGCATGCCCTGACACAGCTTTAGCAATCTCTGACAGCAAAACTGTGTCAGGGCATGCTGGGATATGTAGTTTCACAACAGCTGGAGGGCCGCAGTTTGGACATGCCTGTTCTACACTGTATTTACTGTAGCTTAGCTTTCTCAGCTCCACAACGACTGTATTATTTTCCATTATCCACTCTGGTCTCATTGACCTTGCTAGACCTCATAGCGTCTTCACCTTCTGAGAGACTCCATTCATAAAACAAAGACAAAATCAATGAAATGAAAATAATCAAAATAAATTTATTAAGAGTTTTTAAGTAGATTACACTTTTTACTCTGCATTAAAAAATTAGGAAATTATTGACCAAGATTGTCCGGCGGCTCTTACAAGCTTGTCCTATAAGAGGACCAAGCTGGTGGTAGCCCCATGACTCACAAAGAGTCATCCTTCAGCACTCAGGAGAGGAAAAACCCCCTGTGGAGGAAACCTCTGGTGACCCGTGGCTGGAGGACTGCCCGTCCCTCTGGGCATTAGGAGACTATGCAGAGTTACATTACCAAACTTAATCAAACATGAGCATGTGAGATTGAAATATACTAATAGCTATCATTGGCTGATGTCATTAATATAGCTCCTGTCCACATCTCCTGATACTACCCAATTCACATTCCTCACAAAGCTGCGCAATTTGCTGTAGAGGATGATCATCCCCTTTTGAGAAGCATCAAATTTACCCGAACGACTACAATATTGTGATAGCTGCGCTGTTCTGCTAGGACCTCCAGGGGTAGAAGTAAACAAGCTCAAGGTCATTTTTTTAGGGCAGTCAAGCTCCAAGCTGCAGGCACATCCAAGTGAGACACCTTGTCCTTGACAAGATACTGTACTTACCTCCCGTGGGGATCTTTCTCCGAGAAGGCTGTGTGTATATGAGGAAAACATCAGGTTGCAGGAGACGTATATGGAGGATGTTAATGACAGCCATGATTATGCCACGTCAGTGTCCTGGGTGTGTGAGAGAGGCAGTAATAGCAAAGCACTGATACAGGCAGTTACCATTATGACATCACAGCATGATCTTATTTGTGTTCTACATTCTATAAAGGAGAAGCGCACAAGATGATCTTTAGTGATGTGTGATATATATATATTCCTCTATAACCACCGCTTCCTATTATACACCTGTCATTTCATACACATCTGTCCCTTTAACATCTCTATTATCGGTCAATTGCATTCAATCAATCAGCTCCTATCTCCTCTTTCTTTTTCATCCACTAGGGGTCACTGGAGTACTCTTGGGATATGGACGGGCGGAGCCGAACAAAGGCACTGAATATTCAAATTTAGGACCCTCCCACCCCTCCATATCCCCGAGTACCTCAGTGTACTATCTCAGTGTTTTTTTCGGTGCTCACAGCACGAACATCGGCTTGTGGTATAGCCACACTTGGATTTTTATTTTTATTTTTATTTTTACACTTAGCACATCCCTTCCCAGTTTCTGGAAAAACATGGGTCCGGGATAGTGCCGCTGCACGGACAGCGCATGGCGTGTCGGTCCTCACAAAGAGCACCCTCACAGCCACAGACAGCATGGCGTGTCGGTCCTCACAAAGAGCACCCTCACGGCCACAGACAGCACTGCTTCTACAAACAGCAGCCAGGACTAGAGAGCTGGACGGGCTTGCAAGAAGCCGTCGCAGCCATAGATCACTGGAAGCTGACTGGAGCTGGACGGAGCTTACAGACATAGAAGCCCCGTCACAGCCAGGACTACAGAGCTGACGGAGCTTACAGAAGGCCGTTGCAGCCATGAGTCACACCACTGCAGCTGGCCGGAGCTTATACAGAAAGTCCCGTCACAGCCAGAAGTTACAGAAAGGTAGGCTGGGGAGCGGGGCGGTCAGCGCAGGCTGCCGCCCCGCTATGTGTGGGTTAAGGTGCAGTAGGTTAATACAATACAGCTCCGTCCCGCCGCACAGCAGGGGGAGCTCATACCCGCCAAGCCAGCCACTACCTTCTGAGGAGACAAGCCGTCCCCCGGCAGCCGCCAACTCCGTCCTGCCGCATAGCAGGGGGAGATCAGACGACGCTAAACAGCCGCTATGTATCAAGACGGGGTCATCAAACGCCCGTCCCAGCGCTCCGGTCGCCGCCAAGCTCCCTCCTGCCGCACAGCAGGGGGAGATCATACGAAGCAGCTGCTCCGTCTGACATCAGGCCGCCCGTCCCAGCGCTCCGGTAGCCGCCAGCTCCGTCCTGCCGCACACTGGGCTCCGTACGGCTGCACAGCAGGTAAGCCATACTTAGTACCAGTATGACCGCCGCTCCGTCCCGGCCTGCATACACAAATGCCAGGGCAGGCTTCCAACACGGCCGCCCAGCTACGTCCGGCCGCCCATCAGTCTCAGTACAGAGACGATCACAAGTGCAGGCTTCCCGCAGATGATCATAGGGGGGGAAGAGGCACGGTGGAAGCTGGCGGATATATGACCAGCTGGGTATATATATATATATATATATCTATCACAGATATAAGCTTGTTACCGGTACTGACAGTAATAATTGAACTATATTACTGGCTGTGATTTTCAGAGTTGAACCTATATTAATGGCTGCGATTAACAAGGCGAGGGAGCCTATATTAATATATTAATATTAATGTCTGGTGTGATAATGGCCTATCAGCTTATGTATATATTTATTCATAGAACAGTTGTAACCGTCCTGTGGTTATACTGTATAATAACCTATACGGAAAGGTCAGCATGGCAAAGGGGCCATTTTAACCATGCTGCCTGTTGTTTTCCAGTTTGTGATTCTGGAACATTCCTGCCCTACATCTCTGAGCCACCAGAGGCGCAGGGGTGTTAGTGGGAATTTTTAATCAGCATAAGTAAGCCATGTAAACTGTTTTTCTACATGATTCTAGAACATTCCTGCCCTACATCTCTAAGCCACCAGAGGCGTAGGGGGGTTAGTAGGAATTTGGTTCGGGTTTCATAGGCCATGTGAACTGCTTTTCACATAAAGATTACTCTGTTTTTTCTTCACAGCGAATAAATCTTTTGTTTTTCCTAAAGATTTCCGTAGAGAGAATCAACCTTGAGTTAATATTATTTTGCTGTTCACCAATACAATATATATATATGACATGATAACGTCATAAGGCGTGCAATGGCTGTCCGTGGCCTATTGGGGTGTCTGTCTGCATAGCGAATAAGGCTCTAGTGCAGACTAAAAATAACATTGGCATCGGAGTCTCGGAAGTTATTCCGCCAGCTCTAACAAAAGACAGTTTTCCAAAGGAATTCCCTTTGGGTACCACAGTGTTTATTTAACTGGTCTTCTAATGTAATGCACGATTCTATGTCAAATCTCACACAGATAACTACGAGTGAGAAGGGTTCATTAGACCTGCACTCAGATAGTGCAGGGTTGTTGCCAACATACATTGCTAAATTACAGGGAGTCAAGGTCTCCATTGTTCCACTTAGTAGACTTTGACCACTATTTAATCGTTTACAATATGACGCCATCCGACATTGGTAAATGCGTCTGTGTCAAACATTATAAAGACCCATGAAACATTTGGGTCACTAGACATTACGGTTAAAAGAAGCTACAGAGTATATCTGTAAAGCTTCTAACGACGTTTCATCGTCGCCAGTTCAGCACAAGGCCACAGCTTGTTGGTCCTACATTTGATATTCAGCCGTTAATCGAAACGGAATTCTTGTGCCGGCATTTAATCCCTTTAGACTTCAGTTTTCAAGGCGGTGATACACACACTCACGCCTTGTAACGACAGGTCGCTACGGTCTGCAAGCCAGTAGTTTGATGACCTCTTTTCCAATTGTGGGAGCGCGTCTTTACATGTTACCTTTGCGGGGTTTCCAGACTTCAACAGGGACATGACTGCCTCTGTCGAACGGATTGGCAGGTAGCCATTTGGTTTCTACTGGGTTTCAGCTGTCTTTATAATACAGGCAGAGTCAGGGTGGCTTATTCCCCTCTGGTTGGGGGAACCAATCCATACAGCTCCGTCGCAGTTTCAATCAGCAAATCACTTACTGCAGTTTGAAAATGGATTTGCTGCGGGTAGTATTGACATATTGGAGCCACAAAATTGAATACTGGCATTTGATCTTCACAATGCGTATATACCCATTCCGGTTTGTTCATCACAGGTTTTAGCGTTTGCAATTCGCCACAACCATTAACCATTTCATGTCTACCGTTGCTTATCGCTTTGGGTATTTACCAAAAGTGATGTTGGGATGATAGCTCATCTCACATAAGAACTCTGTCTCAACAAAGTTCCTCTAACTTGCGCTACTAAGGTATACTGCGGTAGCAGATCAAGTTCGAAAACAATCGCATCTAATTCCGTCTAAACGATGTCAAGGCCTAGGTAAGATGATAAATACGGTAAATCAAAGACTTTTACCTACTACACCAGCAATAACAAATGTACGTCTAGTAATTAGTGCAAAGCACGCACACTAGCGGTACATTGGTGTATTCACCTATTAAGAATAACGATGGGTTTTTCAATTTAGTTCGCCACCCTTCACTCGCATTTCCCACAGAGGGAAAAGGGTGCATATACTCTGGACGACAGTCGCAGAGGGTCAGGATTTGTAGTTAAAATCAGCAACAAAGGTTCTAAAACACGACAGATTGCTGTCGATATATGTCCTAGAACTCTGTGCATTTTACAATGCTATACATGATTCGCTTTCAGTCGGACCAGGTATATACTCTGGTTTCTCTTCAGGACGAATAAATCTTTCGCCTTGTACTAAAGATTGCTGTGGAGAGGAACAACCATGAGTTTCATGTAAATTTTTGATGCCTGTCTCACGCTGGCCTTAAGCAGTCAAACAAGGCAACGGCAGTTGCATACACAACAACCAGTGAGAACCAAGTAGCCGCATGGCAATGCGGCAGGTAACTCAAATCCTCAATGGCTCAGAACACCATTATGTGAAAATGTCAAGAGATCATTATGTGAGTGGACATCTGTTAGACAGAGGATCTCACCCGTCAGGATTTGGATCCTGAAAACTGGACATTAAATCTAGAGGTGTTTCATATGTGAGTCCACAGAAGGGGGTTACCCTCAAGTATACATGATGGCATCTCGCCACAATTACGAAAGCTCAGTATGTGTACAAAACAGATCACAAGGGCAGTGGCGGTGGAGTCTCTCACATTCATGTGGTCATTCAGCATCGTGTATCTGGCTCCACCATTTTCCGCTGCTCTCTCCGTTGTCAAAACGGATCATAAGACAGTTTGTCACAGTCATACTGGTGGTATCTCATGGGTTTCGGAGAAGTTTGCTTCTCGAATTTTCAAGGAATACTTGCACACGATCTTGGCCCGCTCATAATACGTCCAACCTGTTACATCAGGGAACGTTAGTTTACCCATAGTTACCTATGTACCTATTATCTAAGTACCGCAGCTGCGGTTGACGGGGTGAGGGTTCAGACCGCCCTCTTAAGAAATTGAGCATTACAGTATCGGTTATACTAACCATGTTACGAAATAGTAAGCCGTTTAAGGCAGCTCATTTTTACAAAATTTCGTGTGCTTACATAGGTTGTAAACCTCGGAAGTTCCAACATCATCCTTCAAGTAACCCGTATTCTGTTAAACGGGGTGGGATGGAAAACTGCGTGGATCTGCACGAAGAGTGCAGGTATCTGTGTGGTAAACTTATTTTCAAAGACGTTTGCTTCTGTTTGCGTCTGTACACATCTTTCTACAAGGTGTCATCAAAGTTCACACTCTATTTCTCCCACCTACAGCGCCAGGCGACTTGAAGTTGGGTTCAGATTTCTTACAGTTTTCATATTTTGAACCCTTCAACAAATGGGAATTAAGTTTCTCACTTTGGGAAAACATTTTTCTTCTAGCCTTGGCTTCGGCAAGGGTTCTGTTTTCATATTTGGGTGCCTTGTATTCCAAGCCACCGTATTTCAGTTTTCTCATGACAAAGCAGATCTTCGGACGAATCACGCTTTCGTATTCTTCACATCAATGTACCAATAGGGGTTCCTGTGTGGACAGCACATTCTAGAATTCTGAATGTGGTACACGCATTACGCGTTTATATATGTCCCGAACGTCAACAGTACGTGATATGAATACGTTGTTTGTTCTCTATGATACTGCCAACTGGGGTTAGCCAGTTTCTCAGCAGACATTATCCAGTTGGGTAATAATAATGACTACAAGTCAGGCTTACTTTAAGGCTAGGTTACAATCGCCTACGTCAGTAATAACTCATCCCACAGGTTCTGTGGGAATGTCAGACCCAGTGGGTCGTGGAGTGTCTAAAACGCGGCTATATAGCCTTCATGTGCACCATGTTGGTGCACGTTTACACGTTATAAATGGGGCGCCATCAGCATCTAGCCTTGGGCTGCCTACTGTTACAAGTATCAAACAGCTCTCCCGCCCACGAGGGAAGCTTTGGTACGTCCCAAGAGTACTCCAGTGACCCCTAGTGGATGAAAAAGAAAATAGGATTTTGGTACTTACCAGGTAAATCCTTTTCTTTGAATCCATAGGGGGCACTGGACGCCCACCCAGAGCAGTTTACCTGGGTTGTTTTAAGCTCAAGGGAGCTTAGGGTAACAAGTTTTACTTGATTGATATTAAGCTCAGAGGAGCTTATGGTAACACATTTTCACCGATTGGTTCAAATTATAAAGTTCTATCGGTTATGGCGTCAACTGTTTAGTTGACAGTAAGGTTATGGGTCAACATTGTTGTTGTCCGTTATGTATAGGTATTCTCCATTGTCAACCTCTCTATATCGTTCCTGTTCGCTCAGTAAAAAACACTGAGATAGTACACTGAGGTACTCGGGGATATGGAGGGGTGGGAGGGTCCTAAATTTGAATATTCAGTGCCTTTGTTCGGCTCCGCCCGTCCATATCCCAAGAGTACTCCAGTGCCCCCTATGGATTCAAAGAAAAGGATTTACCTGGTAAGTACCAAAATCCTATTTTCTCATTTCATTTATCTGCTGTTTTGGTCTTCTTTCCATTTTTCAGGACTGCTAGTAGAGTAGAAAATAACCAAAAGGATTGAGAGAATACCAAAAGCCACAATTAAAATAAAAATACAAAAATACAATTTTATGATGTTTATACATTGAATTTACATTAATACTGAAGCCAAGACTAGTTATTTCAGCACCTCTATGGGGTGCGACGAAAGACGACCAAGGTTTTTACTGCCGGATAACCAGTGTTACGTCAGTTTGCAAGGTCCTGCTGGAAACTTGGGGGTAGTTCAGAGTTGATCGCAGCAGCAAATTGGTTAGCAGTTGAGCAAAACCATGTGCACTGCAGGGGGGGCAGATGTAACATGTGCAGAGAGAGTTAGATTTGGGTGTGGTGTGTTCAATCTGCAATCTAAATTGCAGTGTAAAAATAAAGCAGCCAGTATTTACCCTGCACAGAAACAAATAACCCACCCAAATCTAACTCTCTGCACATGTTATATCTGCCTCCCCTGCAGTGCACATGGTTTTGCCCAACTGCTAAAAAATTTGCTGCTGCGATCAACTCTGAATTACCACCATTGTACTAATAGATTCTCCTTACAGTCTCTGGCATTGTACATTGTAGGCCATGCTGAAGATACAGTAGGGGCCCCATGATGCCCATTATACAGATGGAGTGTGATGAAGTCTAGCTTGGACTGCACATAACAGACCCTCCTGTAATAGCGCTACAGAAATACATAGCACCCATAGCGACAACTGCTGCCTGTGACTAGACGCTATGGTTCAGTAGTGATAAATGGATATTACATTGGCAGTATTTATTGTTAACTAAGCACCCATAATGTCCAGCGTCCAGTGGCAGAGCTGTATCTAGAGGGCAACTTAACCTAATGTTCCCTGCCAAAGAAAGATCCTTTGTTTTCTGCAATGATTCTTATTGTATTATTGCTCTGAGCTTTATAGGTTCATCATATATATTGCAGACAGGATATTCAATGCAGAAAAATACTCAAGAATGACATGTAGTAACCACACATGATGAGGAGTGTAGTGCTGCAAGCTCCATCACATGATTGCAGTAAGCCCCCCCCCCCCCCCCACACTTCTCGTTAGGCGCTATGGTGGATGCTGTGTTACAGCTATACTGTGGATTTTACAGTTATGTGTGTATGGCACTGTGGGTATGGGGGTGTATGCTGGGCTCTGGGTGGGTATGGGGTCTGTGTGCTGAGCACAGTGGTTATGGGTGCAGGGGAGGTTTATGCTAGGCACTATGCTAGAGACCGTGGGGGTATGGGGGGGGTGTATGCAGGACACTGGGTAGGGGGTGTATGCTGGGCACTGTATGGGGTGGTGTATGCTGGGTGCTGTGTAGGTATGTGTGTGTGTATGCTGGGCTCTGTATGGATATTGGGGATATATGCTGGGCACGGTACAGGTAGGGGGGCAGGGGGTTGTATGCTGTGCACTCTGGGTATGGGGAGTGTATGCTGGACACTGTGTATAGCGGGTGTATGCTGGGCACTGTGTGGGTATGGGGTGTGTGTGCTGAGCACAGTGGGTATGGGTGCAGGGGAGGTTTATCCTAGGCACTATGGGGGAGTATATGCTAGAGACTGTGGAGGTATGGGGGGGGTGTATGCTGGACACTGGGTAGGGGGTGTATGCTGGGCACTGTATGGATATTGGGGATATATGCTGGGCACGGTACAGGTAGGGGGGCAGGGGGTTGTATGCTGTGCACTCTGGGTATGGGGAGTGTATGCTGGACACTGTGTATAGCGGGTGTATGCTGGGCACTGTGTGGGTATGGGGTGTGTGTGCTGAGCACAGTGGGTATGGGTGCAGGGGAGGTTTATCCTAGGCACTATGGGGGAGTATATGCTAGAGACTGTGGAGGTATGGGGGGGTGTATGCTGGACACTGGGTAGGGGGTGTATGCTGGGCACTGTATGGATATTGGGGATATATGCTGGGCACGGTACAGGTAGGGGGGCAGGGGGTTGTGTGCTGTGCATTCTGGGTGTGGGGAGTGTATGCTGGACACTGTGTATAGTGGGTGTATGCTGGGCACTGTGTGGGTATGGGTGTGTGTGCTGAGCATAGTGGGTATGGGTGCAGGGGAGGTTTATCCTAGGCACTATGGGGGAGTATATGCTAGAGACTGTGGGGGTATGGGGGGGTGTATGCAGGACACTGGGTAGGGGGTGTATGCTGGGCACTGTATGGGGTGGTGTATGCTGGGTGCTGTGTAGGTATGTGTGTGTGTATGCTGGGCTCTGTATGGATATTGGGGATATATGCTGGGCACGGTACAGGTAGGGGGGCAGGGGGTTGTGTGCTGTGCACTCTGGGTAGGGGGAGTGTATGCTGGACACTGTGTATAGCGGGTGTATGCTGGGCACTGTGTGGGTATGGGCGGGTGCATGCTGACCACTCTGTGGCTACCCCCTGTCAGCTATAGAACATGTTACCAGACACAGAGGAAGAGAATGCAGCCTATCCTCTAACCATGAGCAGGTACCTTGTCACTAATCCTTCATGTTCCTTATTGGCAGATTGAGGGTTTTGTTGGGCCTGGGGCACTTAAGACAGTGAGGCTCTAGTGCAGCGGTGGCCAACCTGTGGCTCTTGAGCCACATGTGGCTCTTTCTTTATTCAAATGTGGCTCCCAACACTCTAAATCATGTGACCACAACAGATACAGAAACCGCTGCACTCCAGCCAGACAGGCAGCAGCACTACAGGGATTGAAAACTGAAGGAGTCAGATACTAGAGGTGAGACACCCACAAGCAAACAGAGAACACATTAGGGACTGCTGCAATGGCACGAGTTGGTGGGTGGGCTGTAGTGATACATGGGGGTGGGCTAGAGTGACACATGGCAGAGCTGGCTGGAGAGGCACAGGAGGGTCCTGGCAGGAGTGACGTGGGAGGGTGCTGGAAGTAGTGACACATGGGAGATATGGCTAGAGTAACATAGGAGGGTGGTAGCAGGAGTGACACATGGGAGATATGGCTGGAGTGACATAGGAGGGTGCTGGCAGTAGTGACACATGGGAGATATGGCTGGAGTGACATAGGAGGGTGCTGGCTGGAGTGACACATGGGAGATATGGTTGGAGTGACATAGGAGGGTGCTGGCTGGAGTGACACATGGGAGATATGGCTGGAGTGACATAGGAGGGTGCTGGCTGGAGTGACACATGGGAGATATGGCTGGAGTGACATAGGAGGGTGCTGGCTGGAGTGACACATGGGAGATATGGCTGGAGTGACATAGGAGGGTGCTGGCTGGAGTGACACAGCAGGGTCTTGGCAGTAGTGACACATGGGGGAGTGACAGGAGGGTGTTGGCTGGAGTGACACATGGGGGAGCTGAAGTTTATTATGATACACACTGATCACTATACGCAGGTCACACTGATTTCACCTACCTGATACACACTGATTACTATATACAGGTCACACTGATATCACACACCTGATACACACTGATCACTATACACAGGGCACACTGATATCACACACCTGATACACACTAATCACTATACACAGGTCACACTGATATCACACACCTGATACACACTGATCACTATACATAGGTCACACTGATATCACACACCTGATACACACTGATCACTATACACAGGACACACTGATATCACACACCTGATACACACTGATCACTATACACAGGTCACACTGATATCACACATCTGATACACATTGATCACTATACGCAGGTCACACTGATTTCACCCACCTGATGCACACTGATCACTATACGCAGGTCACACTGATATCACCCACCTGATGCACACTGATGCATAATTGCCCACTTTCCCAGAACTTGTGGAGAACTCCTGTTTTATTCGGGTAGTTCCCCACAACCCCCTTTTGTACATAGGCTAGGGGTTGTATCTGGCCCTGGGCATAGGCCATATAGGCAAACGCTTAGCTCACGGGTGGTGTCCAGCAGGCAACACAATGTCTGTTGGTGGGATTGGATGCAGTTTGAGAGGTATCAGCTAAAATCTTGCCTAAGGTACCTCATTATTCAGGGACGGCTCTGGCTAGGGATTAAGACATCATGACTAATTGATATTAACTAAGGCTCTGCTGTGGTTCAGAAAATGAACTAGGGCACTATTATGGAGCCTAAAACAAACATCTGTCATGGAGAGGTGTCTCTTTAGAAGCATAGGGACAGGGACCCCTTCATAATGTTGTTATGGGGCCCCCAAAGTTCTGGCTATGCATTTCATTAATAAATATAAAACTACTCTTTTGAATTCTTACTGTTGTTTTATTATTCTGGTAACCTTGTCTTTCAGGCAGTAGAATTTAAACCTATGGATCTGGATCGAGTGCTCAAGTTGTTTGAAGATCCGTTCTCTGTAAGTTATTGCACATATGTAGTTAGCAACCTCTTAACAATGACGATACCTAAACATGTAAAGATTATAGTGAAGCAATATATATGATTTTATGTAATATTTATTTCACTTTTGAATAAAGTAAAACCATACCTCCCAACATGACCCTCTCCAGGAGGGACACAATGCTCTGCTTCTGGACTTTTTCTTAATTTATGATTGTCTGCACCTGTGTTGAACAAATAAATGGATAAGAAAGGAGTTTTAGCAGAGGTGATGGCAAGGATACATTAAGAGGGAAGTCCAGGAGCAGAGCATTCTGTCCCTCCTGGAGGAGGTCATGTTGGGAGGTATGGTAAAACCCAAATAACAGACGGAGGTCCTGATGCAGAGATGGATGGAAGTTCATTGCTGCATGCAAGCTGCATTGAATTTCCGTCCGATCTGAATGAGGCACAGGCAGGAGATGCCTCAGTAGAAGAGACTCCTCCTGCATGTAGCTGCGATCCCAGCACTGCGACCAACGTCACAAGCTGGGATCCAACATCACAATCATCGGTTGCAGTGTCCCCGCAGAAGGCCAGTTGAATAAGCCTCAGCTTGCCAATGGTTTTGGGAGATGTAATGCCAGGAAGTCTGCATGGTGACATGCAGACCCTTGGCTCTCCCCTCCTAGAGATTGGGGGCAAAATCCCCATGAACGCGGGCCTTCCTCTACCATCTACCGTCCCCCTCAATGCCGCTGGGGCAGAGGAGAACTACAGTCAACAATGCAGGGCCTGTGCTGCGCATACACACCATGTTCAGCCGCAGATTCCCGTGAAGCCTTACAACAGAGATCAACTTGGAATCAGACCCTGAATTCATGTTAGACAATATTCTACAGTTAGATGATCACAAAATACTGGGATACGGTCATTAGGTCGACAATCATTAGGTCGACCACTATTGGTCGACATGCATTAGGTCGACATGGTCACTAGGTCGAGATGAACAAGGTTGACATGGAAAAATGTCGACATGAGTTTAAAAAAAAAAAAAAATATTTTTTTTTTGAACTTTTTCATACTTTACGATCCACCTGGACTACAATTGGGAATAGTAACCTGCGCCGAGTGCAGCGAGGCACCTTGCCCACAGAGGGTACACGGTGCACTAATTGAGGTTACCCGTCACTTTACGAAGAAAATGACACAAAAAAAAGTTTTAAAAAACTCATGTCGACCTTTTTCCATGTCGACTTTTTCCCCACACTTAGGTCGACAGTCATTAGGTTGACCACTATCGGTCGACATGGTCATTAGGTCGACATGAAAAAAGGTCAACATGAGTTTTTTTAACTTTTTTTGGGTGTCATTTTCTTCATAAAGTGACGGGAAACCCCAATTAGTGCACCGTGTCCCCTCGCATGGCTCGCTTCACTCGCCATGCTTCGGGCAAGGTTACTATTCCCAATCATAGTCCACGTGTTTCGTAAAGTATAAAAAAGTTCAAAAAATTATTTAAAAAAAAACAAAACCTCATGTCGACCTAATGACCATGTTGACATAATGCATATCAACCAATAGTTGTCGACCTAATGACTGCCGACCTAAGTGTGGTTGACCTAATGACCCATACCCCAAAATATTATAGCGTGCATCAAGCACAGAATAGGAAATAAGGGCCAGTTATTTAGAGCAGTGTTTCTGAAATCAGTGGTCTTCTGAGGCTGCTATCCGTGCATGTGTTCCAATGCTCTTCTCCAAATTACATGGGATATAATTGGCACCACCTGTGGATCTAGTCAAATGTGCCAGTCAGTAATCAATACCCCTGTGATGCAGCTAGGATACATGGAAAACATGCACTGTTAGTGGTCCCCAAGGGTCAGATCTCAGATTTTAAAGAATAGTGTTGGAACAAGTAACTGGAAAATATATTTTAAATTAACATATTAAAAACTGGTGATTCAGCTTTTAAGGTAAACGAATGACTGCCATAAAAACAGCATATACAGTATTATGTAGACATGTTGTAGCAGGAAGACATGATAGAGCATCATACAGGCATAGCAAGATTTAAAGCGACAAGTTCATTGCATTGCGCCATTCATGAGTTACTATACTGCATACTTGCCTACCTGACCCTCTCCATGAGGGAGAGAATGCTCTGTTCCTGGACTTTCCTGGTAATGTATGATTGCCATCACCTGTGGTGAAACACCTTTCTTATCAATTAACTAGCTCACCACAGGTGATGGCAATCACACATTACCAGGAAAGTCCAGGAACAGAGCATTTTCTCCCTCATGGAGGGGGTCAGGTAGGCAAGTATGCTATACTGTGAGCTGTAGAATTCATTATAAAGTAGATAACACAACAGTGTAATGTACTGTAGATGCTGACGTATAGGTGCGTCATACGCATAACATAACACTACAACATACCCCCCCCCCCCCCCCCAACTATCCTGATTTCAGCACGGACAGTCCCTATTGGGACTGCTTTGTCCTGATCTGCATGGGAGTTGGGATGCATGGCCCATTAACGCTGCTTTGCATAGTAGAGCAGCGGGAAGTGGGTGCTGTACATACCTGCCACTGGTGCGTGCGGCATGGGAAGGGGACTTAAGAGAGAGCAGTGGCAGTCTGGTGCCAGGCAAGCTCCTGGGAGTGAGGCCATGCCTTCTCCATGGCACAGGTACACCCCTTTGCAATGTGGCCACTCCCACAATTCCAGTCAGTTTACCCACAAATGTTGTGAGATATGCTACACTTAGATGCTGGGTTGTAGGCATGTCATGGGCAGAGACCGGTTCAAGTGTGTACCATAACACCACACGTATGTAGATAACATAAGGCTCTGTGTGATGATCTGCCATCTCCATCTTTTGCTAAGCCATTATACCATACTTGCCTACCTGACCCTCTCCATGAGGGAGAAAATGCTCTGTTCCTGGACTTTCCTGGTAATGTATGATTGCCATCACCTGTGGTGAAACACCTTTCTTATCAATTAACTAGCTCATACATTACCAGGAAAGTCCAGGAACAGAGCATTTTCTCCCTCATGGAGAGGGTCAGGTAGGCAAGTATGCATTATACCAGTGGTGCCCGCAGTGTCGTAGCTAGGAATTTTTAGCGCTGTGTGCAAGAAACGGCATTGGCGCCCCCCCCTTTCCCAATACAAGACAGGGGCAGTGCGTGCTGCAGGCGTGCAAAACATATATAGGGGCATGGCTTCATGGGGAAGGGGCATGGCCACAAAATAATACCAGTTCATACTACGGTGCACAGTAGTCTCCATTATTCAAATTACGCTGCACAGTAGCGCCACTACACCAGGTAAAGCCCCTTTTACACCTTACGGCGGACAGTCCCCCTTTTTACACATTACGGCAGCCAGTCCCCCTTTTTACACATTACGGCAGCCAGTCCCCCTTTTCTCTGACGTCCTAAGTGGATGCTGGGACTCCGTAAGGACCATGGGGATTAGCGGCTCCGCAGGAGACTGGGCACAACTAAAGAAAGCTTTAGGACTACCTGGTGTGCACTGGCTCCTCCCACTAAGACCCTCCTCCAGACCTCGGTTAGATTCTTGTGCCCGGCTGAGCTGGATGCACACTAGGGGCTCTCCTGAGCTCCTAGAAAGAAAGTATATTTAGGTTTTTTATTTTACAGTGAGATCTGCTGGCAACAGACTCACTGCAGCGAGGGACTAAGGGGAGAAGAAGCGAATCTACCTAACAGGTGGTAGTTTGGGCTTCTTAAGGTGGGTACACACTATTAGATATATCTGCAGATCAATTGATCTGCAGATATATCTATGTACGGATCGGGCAGTGTGCTGTGCATACACACAGCCCGATCCGTCGGGGGACTGACGTCATGAACTGGGCGGGCGGGCGTTCGCGCCCGCCCAGTTCACCTGTCAATCACCGCCGGCCGCCGCAGCATGTGTACGGGCGGTCGGACGACCGCCCCGTACACACACAGCGACGGGCTAATATATCGTTAGATATATTGGCTGTCGGCTGTGCTGCGCGGCCGACGCGATACGTCTGTGAACGACGGAGTTCACAGACGTATCGCCCGTACACACTGGCCGACGGTCCCGCGGTGTATCGGCCGTTCAAGAGAACGGCCGATACATCGACCAGTGTGTACGGGCCTTTAGGCTACTGGACACCATTAGCTCCAGAGGGATCGACCGCAGGACCCGACCTTGGTGTTCGTTCCCGGAGCCGCGCCGCCGTCCCCCTTACAGAGCCAGAAGCATGAGGAGTCCGGAAAATCGGCGGCAGAAGACTTCGGTCTTCACCAAGGTAGCGCACAGCACTGCAGCTGTGCGCCATTGCTCCTTATGTACACCTCACACTCCGGTCACTGATGGGTGCAGGGCGCTGGGGGGGGGCGCCCTGAGGGCAATATAAGACACCTTGGCTGGCAAATCATCACAATGGGATCAGTACTAAATGCCGGTGGTCGGAATCCCGGCGGTCGAAATACCGACACCGGAATCCCGACCACACAATCCCGACAGGGGTGGCGAGCGGAACGCAGCCCCTTGCGGGCTCGCTTCGCTCGCCACGCTGCGGGCACGGTGCCTCGCTACGCTCGGCACACTATTATATTCTCCCTCTATGGGTGTCGTGGACACCCACGGAGGGAGAATATGTCGGGATTGCGGCGGTCGGGATTCCGGCGTCGGTATTTCGACCGCCGGGATTCCGTCCGGCGGCATCTTGACCGGATCCCATCACAATATATAGTCCCAGGGCTATATATGTGATAAATTACCCCTGCCAGAATCCATAAAAAAGCGGGAGAAAAGTCAGCCGAAAAAGGGGCGGGGCTTCTCCCTCAGCACACTGGCACCATTTTATCTTCACAGTGCAGCTGGAAGACAGCTCCCCAGGCTCTCCCCTGTAGTTTTCAGGCTCAAAGGGTTAAAAAGAGAGGGGGGGCACTAAATTTAGGCGCAATATATGTATACAAGCAGCTATTGGGCGAAAAATCACTCAGTTATAGTGTTAATCCCTGCATTATATAGCGCTCTGGTGTGTGCTGGCATACTCTCTCTCTGTCTCCCCAAAGGACTTTGTGGGGTCCTGTCCTCAATCAGAGCATTCCCTGTGTGTGTGCGGTGTGTCGGTACGGCTGTGTCGACATGTTGGATGAGGAAGGTTACGCGGAGGCGGAGCAGAGGCCGATAAATGGGATGTCGCCCCCTGTGGGGCCGACACCAGAGTGGTTGGATAGGTGGAAGGTATTAACCGACAATGTCAACTCCTTACATAAAAGGCTGGATGACGTAACAGCTGTGGGACAGCCGGCTTCTCAGCCCGCGCCTGCCCAGGCGTCTCAAAGGCCATCAGGGGCTCAAAAAATGCCCGTTACCTCAGATGGCAGACACAGATGTCGACACGGAGTCTGACTCCAGTGTCGACGAGGTTGAGACATATACACAATCCACTAGGAACATCCGTTACATGATCTCGGCAATGAAAAATGTGTTACGCATTTCTGACATGAACCCAAGTACCACATAAAAGGGGTTTTATTTTTGGGGAGAAAAAGCAGCCAGTGTTTTGTTCCCCCATCAGATGAATGAATCAAGTGTGTAAAGAAGCGTGGGTTCCCCCGATAAGAAACTGGTAATTTCTAAAAAGTTACTGATGGCGTACCCTTTCCCGCCAGAGGATAGGTCACGTTGGGAGATATCCCTTAGGGTGGATAAGGCGCTCACACGTTTGTCAAAAAAGGTGGCACTTAGGATACGGCCACCTTGAGGGAGCCTGCTGATAAAAAGCAGGAGGCTATCCTGAAGTCTGTATATACACACTCAGGTTATATACTGAGACCTGCAATTGCCTCAGCATAAATAGTGCTGCTGCAGCGTGGTCTGATACCCTGTCAGATAATACTCTAAGACAGGGATAATATTTTGCTAACATAGAGCATATTAAAGACGTCGTCTTATATATAAAGGATGCACAGAGGGATATTTGCCGGCTGGCATCCAGAATTAATGCAATGTCCATTCTGCCAGGAGGGTATTAGAAACCCGGCAGTGGACAGGTGATGCTGCCTGTAAAAGGCACATGGAGATTCTGCCTTACAATGGTGAGGAATTGTTTGGGGATGGTCTCTGGGACCTCGTATCCACAGCAAAAGCTGGGAAGAATTTTTTTTACCTCAGGTTTCCTCACAGCCTAAGAAAGCACCGTATTTTCAGGTACAGTCCTTTCGGCTTCAGAAAAGCAAGCAGGTCAAAGGCGCTTCCTTTCTGCACAGAGACAGGGGAAGAAGGAAAAAGCTGCACCAGCAGCCAGTTCCCAGGATCAAAAGTCTTCCCCCGCTTCCTCTGAGTCCACCGCATGACGCTGGGGCTCCACAGGTGGAGACAGGTGCGGTAGGGGCGCGTCTCGGGAACTTCAGGGACCAGTGGGCTTGCCCACAGGTGGATCCCTAGGTTCTGCAAATAGTATCACAGGGATACAGGCTGGAGTTCGAGGCGACTCCCCCTCGCCGTTACCTCACATCAGCCTTGCCTGCTGCCCTCGGAGAAAGGTAGTACTGGCGGCAATTCACAAGCTGTACTTCCAGCAGGTGAAATCAAGGTACCCCTCCTTCAACAAGGCCGGGGTTACTATTCCAAATTGTTGTGGTACCGAAACCAGACGGTTCGGTAAGACCCATTCTAAAATTGAAAGCCTTGAACACTTATATACGAAGGTTCAAGTTCAAAATGGAATCGCTCAGGGCGATTATTACAAGCCTGGAGAATTTCATGGTATCACTGGACATCAAGGATGCTTACCTGCATGTCCCTATTTACCCTCTTCACCAGGAGTACCTCAAAATTGTGGTACAGAATTGTCATTACCAATTCCAGACGTTGCCGTTGGTCTGTCCCCGGCACCGAGGTATTTACCAAGGTAATGGCCGAAATAATTATCCCGTACTTGGACAATCTCCTTATAAAGGCGAGGTCCAGGGAGCAGTTGTTCGTCGGAGTAGCACTATCTCGGGAAGTGCTACAACAGCACGGCTGGATTCTGAATATTCCAAAGTCGCAGCTGGTTCCTACGACGCGTCTACTGTTCCTGGGTATTGTTCTGGACACATAACAGGATAAAAAGGGTTTCTCCCGGAGGAGAAATCCAAGGAGTTGTCGTCTCTAGACAGAGACCTCCTAATACGTATACAGGTGTCGGTGCATCAATGCACGCGAGCCCTGGTAAGGATGTTCTTACGAAGAAATTCCATTCGCCAGGTCCCATGCAATGATTTTCCAGTGGGATCTGTTGGACAAGTGGTCCGGGTCGCATCTTCAGATGCATCGGCGGATAACCCTGTCTCCAAGGGCCAGGGTGTCGCTGTTGTGGTGGCTGCAGAGTGCTCATCTTCTAGGGGGCCGCAGATTCGGCATACAGGACTGGGTCCTGGTGACCACGGATGTCAGCCTTCGAGGCTGGGGGGCAGTCACACAGGGAAGAAACTTCCAAGGCTATGGAAAAGTCAGGAGACTTCCCTACACATATATATTCTGGAACTAAGGGCCATTTACAATGCCCTAAGTCAGGCTAGACCCCTGCTTCAACACCGGCCGGTGCTGATCCAGTCAGACAACATCACGGCGGTCGCTCATGTAAACCGACAGGGCGGCACAAGAAGCAGGATGGCGATGGCAGAAGCCACAAGGATTCTCCGATGGGCGGAAAATCATGTGTTAACACTGTCAGCAGTGTTCATTCCCGGAGTGGACAACTGAGAAGCAGACTTTCTCAGAAGACACGACCTCCACCCGGGAGAGTGGGGACTTCATCCAGAAGTCTTCCAAATGATTGTACACCGTTGGGAAAGGCCACAGGTGGACATGATGGCGTCCCGCCTCAACTAAAAGTTACAAAGATATTGCGCCAGGTCAAGGACCCTCAGGCGATAGCTGTGGATGCTCTGGTAACACCGTAAGTGTACCAGTCGGTGTATGTGTTCCTTTCTCTGCCTCTCTTACCCAGGGTAATGAGAATAATAAGAAGGAGAGGAGTAACAACAATACTCATTGTTCCGGGTTGGCCAAGAAGAGCTTGCTAACCAGAACTCCAAGAAATGATCTCAGAGGACCCATGGCCTCTGCCGCTCAGACAGGACCTGCTGCAGCAGGGGGCCTGTCTGTTCCAAGACGTACCGCGGCTGCGTTTGACGGCATGGCGGTTGAACGCCGGATCCTGAAGGAAAAGGGAATTCCGGAGGAAGTTATCCCTACGCTATTTAAAGCTAGGAAAGAAGTGAACGCAAACCATTATCACCGCATATGGCGGAAATATGTTGCGTACTGTGAGGCCAGGAAGGCCCCAAAGGAGAAATTTCAGCTAGGTCGATTTCTGCACTTCCTACAGTCAGAGGTGACTATGGGCCTAAAATTGGGTTCCATTAAGGTCCAGATTTCGGCTCTATCGATTTTCTTCCAAAATTGAACTGGCTTCACTGCCTGAAGTTCAGACTTTTGTTAAGGGAGTGCTGCATAGTCAGCCCCCGTTTGTGCCTCCAGTGGCACCGTGGGATCTCAACGTGGTGTTGGATTTCCTGAAGTCGCATTGGGTTGAGCCACTTAAATCCGTGGAGCTATACTACCTCACGTGGAAAGTGGTCATTCTGTGGGCCTTGGCGTCGGCCAGGCGTGTATCAGAATTGGCGGCTTTGTCATACAAAAGCCCTTATCTGTATTTTATATGGATAAGGCGGAATTGAGGACTCGTTCCCAATTCCTTCCTAAGGTGGTATCAGTTTTTCATGTGAACCAACCTATTGTGGTACCTGCGGCTACTTGGGACTTGGAGGATTCCAAGTTACTGGACGTAGTCAGGGCCCTGAAAAGTATATGTTTCCAGGACAGCTGGAGTCAGGAAAACTGACTCGCTATTTCTCCTGTATGCACCCAACAAGCTAGGTGCTCCTGCTTCTAAGCAGACGATTGCTCGCTGGATCTGTAGCACGATTCAACTTGCACATTCTGCGGCTGGACTGCCGCACCCTAAATCTGTAAAAGCCCATTCCACGAGGAAAGTGGGCTCTTCTTGGGCGGCTGCCCGAGGGGTCTCGGCTTTACTACTTTGCCGAGCTGTTACTTGGTCGGGTTAAAACATTTTTGAAGAATCTACAAGTTTGATACCCTGGCTGAGGAGGACCTAGAGTTTGCTCATTCGGTGCTGCAGAGTCATCCGCACTCTCCCGTCCGTTTGGGAGCTTTGGTATAATCCCCATGGACCTTACGGAGTCCCAGCATCCACTTAGGACGTCAGAGAAAATAAGATTTTACTCACCGGTAAATCTATTTCTCGTAGTCCGTAGTGGATGCTGGGCGCCCATCCCAAGTGCGGATTGTCTGCAATACTTGTTTATAGTTATTGCCTAACTAAAGGGTTATTGTTGAGCCATCTGTTGAGAGGCTCAGTTATATTTCATACTGTTAACTGGGTATAGTATCACGAGTTATACGGTGTGATTGGTGTGGCTGGTATGAGTCTTACCCGGGATTCAAAATCCTTCCTTATTGTGTCAGCTCTTCCGGGCACAGTATCCTAACTGAGGTCTGGAGGAGGGTCTTAGTGGGAGGAGCCAGTGCACACCAGGTAGTCCTAAAGCTTTCTTTAGTTGTGCCCAGTCTCCTGCGGAGCCGCTAATCCCCATGGTCCTTACGGAGTCCCAGCATCCACTACGGACTACGAGAAATAGATTTACCGGTGAGTAAAATCTTATTTTTACACATTACGGCAGCCAGTCCCCCTTTTTACACATTACGGCAGCCAGTCCCCCTTTTTACACATTACGGCAGACAGTGCCTCCTTTTTACACATTACGGCAGACAGTGCCTCCTTTTTACACATTACGGCAGACAGCGCCTCCTTTTTACACATTACGGCAGACAGCGCCCTTTTTTACACATTACGGCAGACAGCGCCCCCCTTTTTACACATTACGGCAGACAGCGTCCCTTTTTACACATTACGGCAGACAGCGTCCCCCTTTTTACACATTACGGCAGACAGCGTCCCCCTTTTTACACATTACGGCAGACAGCGCCTCCTTTTTACACATTACGGCAGACAGCGCCTCCTTTTTACACATTACGGCAGACAGCGTCCCCCTTTTTGCACATTACGGCAGACAGCGTCCCTTTTTACACATTACGGCAGACAGCGTCTCCTTTTTACACATTGTGGCAGACAGCGTCCCCTTTTTACACATTACGGCAGACAGCGTCTCCTTTTTACACATTGTGGCAGACCGAATAGATAGAGAGAGAGAGATAGATAGATAGATAGATAGATAGATGATAGATAGATACTTACCATCTATCCCGGCTGGCGGTCAGGCTCCTCGGTGCTGGCAGATCCCAGGCGGGGGGAAGGAGGAGGAGGGAGGGGGACTGGAGTCGCAGCAGCGCTATGTAATTGATAGAGGCGGCGCTGCAGCAGTCCCCTCTCCTTCCGCATTCCGAGTGCTGGGATGAGGGAAGCGCATTCACTGCAGCGCCATGCAGCCAATGCGGAAGGAGAGGGGACAGCTGCAGCGGCGCTACTACCAATTACATAGTGCTGCTGCGGCTCCAGTCCCCCTCCCTCCTCCTCCTCCTCCCCTGCCTCCGGCGCTGCTGCTCTCCTCCAGCACGATGCACGGGCGCACACAGCACAGAACAGGTGGCTTGTAATGAGTCAATTTGACTCATCACAAGCCGCTGGCCGTTGCGCCCTCAGGGCAACTGCGCTGTGTGCCAGGCACACCTGGCACATACGTAGTTACGGCGCTGGGTGTCAGACCTTGTAAGTATTGTCTGGGCACCCTATACATACTGTATAAGTTACATTTGTTTAGTTTAGTTCCACCACAATGACAGTGTTATATACCTCACCATTGTTGTTTGTCCTCCGGCTTCACAATGCACAACTAATGCAAGACTGTGTGTGGCTTAATATAAAGTATCTGATCACAGCAAATGTCTGTCCTTGTTGAAGTGACCTAAATCTCAAGGACATGATGAGAAACACACGTCACGGCACACAAGACTACTGTAGCTGCTGTCACTGCCACCGTTATGTGGTTCTAGGCATAATGCCCTTGTGCTTTCAGTAATTCCTAGAAACAATAGTGACTGTAATAATATGGAAGCCTCTGCCATCAGAATCAGTAACTAATGAAGCTGATTTTTATGTTTTTCAGGGAAATTTAACAGAAAGACAATTAAGGGTTTTGAAGAAACTCACCAAACATTATTGCAGTGGTATTGTATCCTTTGTTTGCTGCTGTAAGTGCTCGTACAAGGGATTGTAACCATGAATGTATATATGTATATTACATATGGGAGGGATTTTATGCCGGAATTTACCAAATTAAGATTGATTTGTTCTTTAACAAAATGGATATGTTAGAGAAACATATTGTCATATAGCAAATATCATTATGTCAGGCAGAAGCGCTTTAAGAGAGGAGGGGCCTGTGTGCAGGCTCCGATTAGGCCCCCTCCTCTCTGGCGGCCCAGTAGACGCTGGCATTGTTCCAGAGTATTCTGCACACCCGCAGGTCTCCGGGAAGCTGGCGCCCGCACCACGTTCCCGGGGGACAGCTCTATTGCGCATGCACAAGTCACCGGAAAATGGACGCTGGAAAAGTTTTGCTGCCGTGCAGCTAGCACCGGGCTGACGGAGAAGTGAGTATAAGAAAATGGGTGTGCAGTGTGTGGGCCCCCCTGGACCAGGGGCCAGTGTGCACCCATTATAGATACGCCAGTGATGACAGGGCAGAAGATATTATCTTTCCCTTTACTATGCGGAATTGTTTTTTTCTCTAACGTCCTAAGTGGATGCTGGGGACTCCGTAAGGACCATGGGGAATAGCGGCTCCGCAGGAGACTGGGCACAAAAGTAAAGCTTTAGAACTACCTGGTGTGCACTGGCTCCTCCCCCCATGACCCTCCTCCAAGCCTCAGTTAGATTTCTGTGCCCGAACGAGAAGGGTGCACACTAGGTGGCTCTCCTGAGCTGCTTAGTGAAAAGTTTAGTTTAGGTTTTTTATTTTCAGTGAGACCTGCTGGCAACAGGCTCACTGCATCGAGGGACTAAGGGGAGAAGAAGCGAACTCACCTGCGTGCAGAGTGGATTGGGCTTCTTAGGCTACTGGACATTAGCTCCAGAGGGACGATCACAGGCCCAGCCATGGATGGGTCCCAGAGCCGCGCCGCCGGCCCCCTTACAGAGCCAGAAGACAGAAGAGGTCCGGAAAATCGGCGGCAGAAGACGTCCTGTCTTCAACAAGGTAGCGCACAGCACTGCAGCTGTGCGCCATTGCTCTCAGCACACTTCACACTCCGGTCACTGAGGGTGCAGGGCGCTGGGGGGGGGCGCCCTGAGACGCAATAAAAACACCTTGGATGGCAAAAAAATGCATCACATATAGCTCCTGGGCTATATGGATGAATTTAACCCCTGCCAGAATACATAGAAAAACGGGAGATAAGGCCGCCAATAAGGGGGCGGAGCCTATCTCCTCAGCACACTGGCGCCATTTTCCCTCACAGCTCCGTTGGAGGGAAGCTCCCTGGCTCTCCCCTGCAGTCACTACACTACAGAAAGGGTTAAAAAAGAGAGGGGGGGCACTAATTACGCGCAGTATTAAAGATACAGCAGCTATAAGGGGAAAAACACTTATATAAGGTTATCCCTGTGTATATATATAGCGCTCTGGTGTGTGCTGGCAAACTCTCCCTCTGTCTCCCCAAAGGGCTAGTGGGGTCCTGTCCTCTATCAGAGCATTCCCTGTGTGTGTGCTGTATGTCGGTACGTTTGTGTCGACATGTATGAGGAGAAAAATGATGTGGAGACGGAGCAGATTGCCTGTAATAGTGATGTCACCCCCTAGGGGGTCGACACCTGAGTGGATGAACTGTTGGAAGGAATTACGTGACAGTGTCAGCTCTGTATAAAAGACAGTGGTTGACATGAGACAGCCGGCTACTCAGCTTGTGCCTGTCCAGACGTCTCATAGGCCGTCAGGGGCTCTAAAGCGCCCGTTACCTCAGATGGCAGATATAGACGCCGACACGGATACTGACTCCAGTGTCGACGGTGAAGAGACAAATGTGACTTCCAGTAGGGCCACACGTTACATGATGGAGGCAATGAAAAATGTTTTACACATTTCTGATAATACGAGTACCACCAAAAAGGGGTATTATGTTTGGTGAGGAAAAACTACCTGTAGTTTTCCTGAATCTGAGAAATTAAATGAGGTGTGTGATGATGCGTGGGTTTCCCCCGATAACAACTGATAATTTCTAAAATGTTATTGGCATTATATCCTTTCCCGCCAGAGGTTAGGGTGCGTTGGGAAACACCCCCTAGGGTGGATAAAGCGCTCACACGCTTGTAAGGGCTCTACCCTCTACTGAGATGGCCGCCCTTAAGGATCCTGCTGATAGAAAGCAGGAGGGTATCCTAAAATGTATTTACACACATACTGGTGTTATACTGCGACCAGCAATCGCCTCAGCCTGGATGTGCAGTGCTGGGTTGGCGTGGTCGGATTCCCTGACTGAAAATATTGATACCCTAGATAGGGACAGTATATTTTTGCCTATAGAGCATTTAAAAGATGCATTTCTATATATGCGTGATACACAGCGGAATATTTGCCGACTGGCATCAAGTCTAAGTGCGTTGTCCATTTCTACCAGTAGAGGGTTATGGACACGACAGTGGTCAGGTGATGCGGATTTTAAACGGCATTTGGAAGTATTGCCTTATTAAGGGGAGGAGTTATTTGGGGTCGGTCTTTCAGACCTGGTGGCCACGGCAACAGCTGGGAAATCCACGTTTGTACCCCAGGTCGCCTCTAAACATGAGAAGACGCCGTATTATCAGGCGCAGTCTTTTCGTGGACAAGCGGGCAAAAGGTTCCTCATTTCTGCCCCGTGACAGAGGGAGAGGAAAAAAAGGCTGCAGAAATCAGCCAGTTCCCAGGAACAGAAACCCTCTCCCGCCTCTGCCAAGCCCTCAGTATGACGCTGGGGCTTTACAAGCAGAATCAGGCACGGTGGGGGGCCCGTCTCAATGAATTTCAGCGCGCAGTGGGCTCACTCGCAAGTAGACCCCTGGATCCTTCAGGTGATATCTCAGGGGTACAAACTGGAATTCGAGACGTCTCCCCCTCGCCGTTTCCTAAAGTCGGCTTTACCGATGTCTCCTTCTGACAGGGAGACAGTTTTGGAAGCCATTCACAAGCTGTATTCCCAGCAGGTGATAATCAAGGTACCTCTCCTGCAACAGGGAACGGGGTATTATTCCACACTGTTGTGGTACCGAAGCCAGACGGCTCGGTGAGACCGATTCTAAATCTAAAATCTTTGAACACTTACATACAGAGGTTCAAATTCAAGATTGAGTCACTCAGAGCAGTGATTGCGAACCTGGAAGAAAGGGACTACATGATGTCTCGGGACATCAAGGATGCTTACCTTCATGTCCAAATTTACCCTTCTCACCAAGGGTACCTCAGGTTTATGGTACAGAACTGTCACTATCAGTTCAGACGCTGCCGTATGGATGGTCCACGGCACCCCGGGTCTTTACCAAGGTAATGGCCGAAATGATGATATTCCTTCGAAGGAAGGGAATTTTAGTTATCCCTTACTTGGACGATTCCCTGATAAGGGTAAGATCCAGGGAACAGTTGGAGGTCGGTGTAGCACTATCTCAGGTAGTGTTGCGGCAGCACGATTGGATTCTCAATATTCACTGAAACAGCCCTGGTGTGTGTGTTAAATGATCTTCTGATGGCAAAAGACAGAGGTGACTGTTCAATATTAATCCTTCTGGATCTCTCGGCAGCATTTGATACCGTGGACCACGGGCTTCTGATTGAGCGACTGATACACTTCTGTGGTCTGGATGGCACAGTCCTAAACTGGTTCAAATCATTTCTCACAGGCAGGTCACAGAGAGTATCATCTGGATTATACTCATCACCACCAGTGCCATTGCCATGTGGTGTCCCACAAGGTTCTATACTATCCCCCATGCTTTTTGCAGTATACATGCTCCCATTGGGCGAAATAATCAGGCGCCATGGCCTGGTCTACCACTGCTATGCAGATGATACACAACTGTACTTGTCCTTTGCTCCGGGCACTGATAACCCAGTAGCAACCCTGAATGGCTGTCTAGCTGAACTACAGGAGTGGATGAGCGCCAGTTGGCTGCGACTGAACCCGGATAAAACAGAGGTCCTTATAATACGACCGCAACATCAAAGGACAAGACTGCAGCATAGCCAACCAACTGGACTTACACTCGGGGATTCAGAATTACAGACCAGTGATCATGTGCGGAATCTTGGCGTTGTCCTGGATGATGGCTTGACACTTAAACATCAGATATCAGCCACAATCAAATCCTCATTCTTTCACCTGAGGAACATAGCCAGAATCAAGCACCTAATTCCCTCAGATGATATGCCAAAAGTCATACATGCATTTGTATCATCTCGATTAGACTACTGTAATGCCCTCTACCTTGGTCTACCAGCAAAAGAATTGCAACGCTTACAGCTGGTGCAAAACACAGCTGCCAGGCTGTTAACCAACCAGCCCCGTTCCAGCCACATAACACCCATCCTCTACTCCCTTCACTGGCTGCCTGTAAGATGGCGAATCCTCTTCAAGATTGGCTTACTGAGTTTCAAAGCATTACATGACCAAGGCCCAAGGTACCTGAAACAGCTTCTGATCCCATACTGCCCCACTCGATTACTGCGATCTGTAGATGAAGGACTTTTAGCAGTACCTAGAATCTACCGTAATTCATCTGGGGGGTCGAGCTTTTAGTCATGCGGCTCCGACTCTATGGAACTCACTTCCCAGCACAGTGCGAGAGGCCCCAACTATAGAATCCTTCAAAAGTAGACTCAAGACTTTCCTGTTTACTCAAGCATTTCCATAGTGTCTCTTTTAGTATCTTCATGCTTCTGTATTTTATGAAAAATGTACTTCATTATTTTTCTGTACTATATTATGCTGTGTATCTGTTAAGCGCCTTGAGTCCTATTGGAGAAAGAGCGCTATATAAATAAAATTATTATTATTATTATTATTATTCCAAAATCGCAGCTGGTTCCGACGACTCGTCTTCTGTTCCTAGGGATGATCCTGGACACAGTCCAGAAAAAGGTGTTTCTCCCGGAGGAGAAAGCCAGGGAGTTATCCGAGCTAGTCAGGAACCTCCTAAAACCGAGCCAAGTCTCAGTGCATCAATGCACAAGGGTTCTGGGTAAAATGGTGGCTTCCTATGAAGCAATCCCATTCGGCAGATTCCACGCAAGAACTTTCCAGTGGGACCTGCTGGACAAATGGTCCGAGTCGCATCTTCAGATGCATCAGCGGATAACCCTGTCACCAAGAACAAGGGTGTCCCTCCTGTGTTGGTTGCAGAGTGCTCATCTTCTAGAGGGCCGCAGATTCGGCATTCAGGACTGGGTCCTGGTGACCACGGATGCCAGCCTGCGAGGCTGGGGAGCAGTCACACAGGGAAGGAATTTCCAGGGCTTATGGTCAAGCCTGGAGACATCACTTCACATAAATATCCTGAAGCTAAGGGCCATTTACAATGCTCTAAGCTTAGCAAGACCTCTGCTTCAAGGTCAGCCGGTGTTGATCCAGTCGGACAACATCACGGCAGTCACCCACGTAAACAGACAGGGTGGCACTAGAAGCAGGAGGGCAATGGCAGAAGCTGCAAGGATTCTTCGCTGGGCGGAAAATCATGTGATAGCACTGTCAGCAATTCCGGGAGTGGACAACTGGGAAGCAGACTTCCTCAGCAGACACGACCTCCACCCGGGAGAGTGGGGACTTCACCCAGAAGTCTTCCACATGATTATAAACCGTTGGGAAAAACTCGACAGGTATTGCGCCAGGTCAAGGGACCCTCAGGCAATAGCTGTAGACGCTCTGGTAACACCGTGGGTGTACCAGTCAGTGTATGTGTTCCCTCATCTGCCTCTCATACCCAAGGTACTGAGATTGATAAGATGGAGAGGAGTAAGCACTATATTCGTGGCTCCGGATTGGCCAAGAAGGACTTGGTAACCGGAACTTCAAGAGATGCTCACGGAGGATCCGTGGCCTCTACCTCTAAGAAGGGACCTGCTCCAGCAAGGACCCTGTCTGTTCCAAGACTTACCGCGGCTGCGTTTGACGGCATGGCGGTTGAACGCCGGATCCTGAAGGAAAAAAGGCATTCCGGATGAAGTCATCCCTATCCTGATCAAAGCCAGGAAGGATGTAACCGCAAAACATTATCACCGCATTTGGCGAAAATATGTTGCGTGGTGCGAGGCCAGTAAGGCCCGACGGAGGAAATTCAACTGGGTCGATTCCTACATTTCCTGCAAACAGGAGTGTCTATGGGCCTGAAATTGGGGTCCATTAAGGTTCAAATTTCGGCCCTGTCAATTTTCTTCCAAAAAGAACTAGCTTCAGTCCCTGAAGTTCAGACGTTGTAAAAGGGGTACTGCATATACAGCCTCCTTTTGTGCCTCCAGTGGCACCTTGGGATCTCAATGTAGTTTTTGGGTTCCAAAAGTCACATTGGTTTGAACCACTTAAATCTGTGGAGTTAAAATATCTCACATGGAAAGTGGTCATGCTGTTGGCCCTGGCCTGGGCCAGGCGCGTGTCAGAATTGGCGGCTTTATCTTGTAAAAGCCCTTATCTGATTTTCCATTCGGACAGGGCGGAATTGAGGACTCGTCCTCAGTTTCTCCCTATGGTGGTTTCAGCGTTTCACCTGAACCAACCTATTGTGGTGCCTGCGGCTACTAGGGACTTAGAGGACTCCAAGTTGCTAGACGTTGTCAGGGCCCTGAAAATATATATTTCCAGGACGGCTGGAGTCAGAAAATCTGACTCGCTGTTTATCCTGTATGCACCCAACAAGCTGGGTGCTCCTGCTTCTAAGCAGACTATTGCTCGTTGGATTTGTAGTACAATTCAGCTTGCACATTCTGTGGCAGGCCTGCCACAGCCAAAAATCTATAAATGCCCACTCCACAAGGAAGATGGGCTCATCTTGGGCGGTTGCCCGAGGGGTCTCGGCTTTACAACTTTGCCGAGCAGCTACTTGGTCAGAAGCAAATACGTTTGTAAAATTCTACAAAATTGATACCCTGACTGAGGAGGACCTGGAGTTCTCTCATTTGGTGCTGCAGAGTCATCCGCACTCTCCCGCCCGTTTGGGAGCTTTGGTATAATCCCCATGGTCCTTACGGAGTCCCCAGCATCCACTTAGGACGTTAGAGAAAATAAGAATTTACTTACCGATAATTCTATTTCTCGTAGTCCGTAGTGGATGCTGGGCGCCCATCCCAAGTGCGGATTGTCTGCAATACTGGTACATAGTTTCTCTGGAATTCTTTACCTCTCCCCCTCAGACTCTCCACCTCTCTACAAAACTTCAAACGGGCTCTTAAGACCCATTTCTTTACCAAACGTAGCCAAATCTCAACATAACCCTCTGTTCCACGCTCTCTATGTACCCCATCTGTGTCATCCCTGTCTGTCTACCCCTCCCCTTAGAATGTAAGCTCTCACGAGTAGGGCCCTCTTCCCTCATGTGCTTATACTTTTCTTACTTTAATAATCCTCAACCGCCCAGATCCCACAGTTTTTTGACCACCTGGAACTTATCTCTATGTTTACTGGTGTAGTTATGCTTAGCTGCCCTGTACTTGTCCTATATTGTATTCAACTGTAAGTCACTGTTTTCCTATTTTTTATGTGCATTTGTACTCTGTAATCGGGCGCTGCGGAACCCTTGTGGCGCCATATAAATAAAGGATAATAATAATAATAATAAATAATAATAGTTATTGTTACCAAAAAATCGGGTTATTGCTGTAGTGAGCCATCTTTTCTAGAGGCTCCTCTGTTATCATGCTGTTAACTGGGTTTAGATCACGAGTTGTACGGTGTGATTGGTGTGGCTGGTATGAGTCTTACCCGGGATTCAAAATCCTTCCTTATTGTGTACGCTCGTCCGGGCACAGTATCCTAACTGAGGCTTGGAGGAGGGTCATGGGGGGAGGAGCCAGTGCACACCAGGTAGTTCTAAAGCTTTACTTTTGTGCCCAGTCTCCTGCGGAGCCGCTATTCCCCATGGTCCTTACGGAGTCCCCAGCATCCACTACGGACTACGAGAAATAGAATTATCGGTAAGTAAATTCTTATTTTAAGTCAGAATTATGCGGCATCTGGATGATAGGTTGACAGTTAAACGGTCGATAAGCAATAGGTCCACAGGTTCAAATGGTCGACAAAGCATATGGTCGACATGAGTCTTTTTTTGAATATTAAATGTTTAAATTTGTAGGACTTTTTCATACTTTACCATCCACATGGAATACAATTGGGAATGGTAACCTGTGACAAGCACAGCGGTAGCACAATATCTCACAGTAAGCCCCATATCCCGCAGTAAGCCCCATATCCCGCAGTAAGCCCCATATCCCGCAGTAAGCCCCATATCCCGCAGTAATCCTCACATCCCGCAGTAAGCCCCATATCCCGCAGTAAGCCCCATATCCCGCAGTAAGCCCCATATCCCGCAATAAGCCCCATATCCCGCAATAAGCCCCATATCCCGCAGTAAGCCCCATATCCCGCAGTAAGCCTCACATCCCGCAGTAAGCCTCATATCCCGCTGTAAGCCCCATAATATCCTGCAGTAAGCCCCATATTCCACAATAAGCTCCATATCCTGCGATAAGCCCCATATCCCGCAGTAATCCTCATATCCCGCAGTAAGCCCCATATCCAGTAGTAAGCCCCATATCCTCACATCCCGCAGTAAGCCCCATATCCCGCTGTAAGCCCCATAATATCCTGTAGTAAACCCCATCTTCCACAATAAGCCTCATATCCCGCAGTAAGCTCCCTATCCCGCTGTAAGCCCCATATGCCACAGTGAACCACATATTCCACAGTAAGCCACATATCCCGCAGTAAACCCTATTTCTCTATCGTCCTAGTGGATGCTGGGGTTCCTGAAAGGACCATGGGGAATAGCGGCTCCGCAGGAGACAGGGCACAAAAGTAAAGCTTTCCGATCAGGTGGTGTGCACTGGCTCCTCCCCCTATGACCCTCCTCCAAGCCAGTTAGATTTTTGTGCCCGGCCGAGAAGGGTGCAATCTAGGTGGCTCTCCTAAAGAGCTGCTTAGAAAAGTTTAGCTTAGGTTTTTTATTTTACAGTGAGTCCTGCTGGCAACAGGATCACTGCAACGAGGGACTTAGGGGAGAAGAAGTGAACTCACCTGCGTGCAGGATGGATTGGCTTCTTGGCTACTGGACATCAGCTCCAGAGGGACGATCACAGGTACAGCCTGGATGGTCGCCGGAGCCTTGCCGCCGGCCCCCTTGCAGATGCTGAAGTAAGAAGAGGTCCAGAATCGGCGGCAGAAGACTCCTCAGTCTTCTAAAGGTAGCGCACAGCACTGCAGCTGTGCGCCATTTTCCTCTCAGCACACTTCACACGGCAGTCACTGAGGGTGCACGGCGCTGGGAGGGGGGCGCCCTGGGAGGCAAATGAATACCTATTTTGGCTAAAAATACCTCACATATAGCCTCCGGAGGCTATATGGAGATATTTAACCCCTGCCAGAATCAGTTAAGAACGGGAGACG
Organism: Pseudophryne corroboree; assembly: GCF_028390025.1. Taxonomy (NCBI): domain Eukaryota; kingdom Metazoa; phylum Chordata; class Amphibia; order Anura; family Myobatrachidae; genus Pseudophryne; species Pseudophryne corroboree. The sequence continues at coordinate 100,944,278 of NC_086448.1, forward strand.
AGGCCGCCGAAAAAGGGGCGGGGCCTATCTCCTCAGCACACAGCGCCATTTTCCCTCACAGAAAGACTGGAGGGAAGGCTCCCAGGCTCTCCCCTGCACTGCACTACAGAAACAGGGTTAAAACAGAGAGGGGGGGCACTAAATTGGCGTTAGAAATATATAAAAAAGATGCTATAAGGGAAAACACTTATATAAGGTTGTCCCTATATAATTATAGCGTTTTTGGTGTGTGCTGGTAAACTCTCCCTCTGTCTCTCCAAAGGGCTAGTGGGTCCTGTCCTCTATCAGAGCATTCCCTGTGTGTGTGCTGTGTGTCGGTACGTGTGTGTCGACATGTATGAGGACGATGTTGGTGAGGAGGCGGAGCAATTGCCTGTAATGGTGATGTCACTCTCTAGGGAGTCGACACCGGAATGGATGGCTTATTTAAGGAATTACGTGATAATGTCAACACGCTGCAAGGTCGGTTGACGACATGAGATGGCCGACAAACAATTAGTTCCGGTCCAGACGTCTCAAAAACACCGTCAGGGGTTTTAAAACGCCCGTTTACTTTAGTCGGTCGACACAGACACAGACAGGGACACTGAATCCAGTGTCGACGGTGAATAAACAAACGTATTCCTTATTAGGGCCACACGTTAAAGGCAATGAAGGAGGTGTTTCATATTTCTGATACTACAAGTACCACAAAAGAGGGTATTATGTGGGATGTGAAAAAACTACCGTAGTTTCTCTATCGTCCTAAGTGGATGCTGGGGTTCCTGAAAGGACCATGGGGAATAGCGGCTCCGCAGGAGACAGGGCACAAAAAAAGTAAAGCTTTTACCAGATCAGGTGGTGTGCACTGGCTCCTCCCCCTATGACCCTCCTCCAGACTCCAGTTAGATTTTGTGCCCGAACGAGAAGGGTGCAATCTAGGTGGCTCTCCTAAAGAGCTGCTTAGAGAAAGTTTAGCTTAGGTTTTTTACTTTACAGTGAGTCCTGCTGGCAACAGGATCACTGCAACGAGGGACTTAGGGGAGAAGTAGTGAACTCACCTGCGTGCAGAGTGGATTTGCTGCTTGGCTACTGGACACTAGCTCCAGAGGGACGATCACAGGTACAGCCTGGATGGTCACCGGAGCCGCGCCGCCGGCCCCCTTGCAGACGCTGAAGAGAGAAGAGGTCCAAAATCGGCGGCTGAAGACTCCTGAGTCTTCATAAAGGTAGCGCACAGCACTGCAGCTGTGCGCCATTTTCCTCTCAGCACACTTCACACAACAGTCACTGAGGGTGCAGAGCGCTGGGGGGGGCGCTCTGAGAGGCAAATAAAAACCTTATTAGAGGCAAAAAATACCTCACATATAGCCCACAGAGGCTATATGGAGATATTTAACCCCTGCCTAACTTCAAAAATAGCGGGAGACGAGCCCGCCGGAAAAGGGGCGGGGCCTATCTCCTCAGCACACAGCGCCATTTTCTCTCACAGAAAAGCTGGAGAGAAGGCTCCCAGGCTCTCCCCTGCACTGCACTACAGAAACAGGGTTAAAACAGAGAGGGGGGGCACTGATTTTGGCGATATTGTATATATATAAAAGATGCTATAAGGGAGAAACACTTATATAAGGTTGTCCCTATATAATTATAGCGTTTTTGGTGTGTGCTGGCAGACTCTCCCTCTGTCTCCCCAAAGGGCTAGTGGGTCCTGTCCTCTGTCAGAGCATTCCCGGTGTGTGTGCTGTGTGTCGGTACGTGTGTGTCGACATGTATGAGGACGATGTTGGTGAGGAGGCGGAGAAATTGCCTGTAATGGTGATGTCACTCTCTAGGGAGTCGACACCGGAATGGATGGCTTATTTAGAGAATTACGTGAGAATGTCAACACGCTGCAAGGTCGGTTGACGACATGAGACGGCCGACAATCTATTAGGACCGGTCCAGGCGTCTCAGAAACACCGTCAGGGGTTTTAAAAACGCCCATTTACCTCAGTCGGTCGACACAGACACAGACACGGACACTGAATACAGTGTCGACGGTGAATAAACAAACGTATTTCTCATTAGGGCCACACGTTAAGGGCAATGAAGGAGGTGTTACGTGTTTCTGATACTACAAGTACCACAAGAAAGGGTATTATGTGGGAGTGAAAAAACTACCTGTAGTTTTTCCTGAATCAGATAAAATAAAATGAAGTGTGTGATGATGCGTAGGGTTACCCCGATAGCAAATATTGGCGTTATACCCTTTCCCGCCAGAAATTAGGGTACGTTGGGAAACACCCCTTAGGGTGATAAGGCGCTCACACGCTTATCAAGTGGCGTTACCGTCTCCAGATACGGCCGCCCTCAAGGAGCCAGCTGATAGGAAGCTGGAAAAATATCCTAAAAAGTATATACACACATACGGTGGTTATACTGCGACCAGCGATCGCCATCAGCCTGGAGATGCAGTGCTGGGTTGGCTTGGTCGGATTCCCTGACTGAAAATATTTTATTCATGTAGAGCATTTAATAGGATGCATTCTATATATATGTATGTGAGATGCACAGAGGGATATTTGCTCTCTGGCATCAAGATAAGTGCGTTGTCCATATCTCCCAGAAGATGTCAGGGACACGACAGTGGTCAGGTGATACAGATCCCATACGGCAGATGGAAGTATTGCTGTATAAAGGGAAGGAGTTATTTGGGGGTCGGTCCATCGGACCTGGGGACCACAGCAACAGCTGGGAAATCCAACCTTTTTTACCCCAAGTTACATCTCAGCTAAAAAAGACACCGTCTTTTCAGCCTCAATCTTTCCTTTCCCATGAGGGCATGCAGGCAAAAGGCCAGTCATATCTGCCCAGACATAGAGGTAAGGGAAGTAGACTGCAGCAGGCAGCCCTTTCCCAGGAAAAGAAGCCCTCCACCGCGTCTGCCAAGTCCTCAGCATGACGCTGGGGCCGTGCAAGCGGACTCAAGGTGGGGGGGTAGTCTCAAGAGTCTCAGGGCGCAGTGGGATCACTCGCAAGTTGACCCTTAGATCGTACGAGTATTATCCCAGGGGTAAAGATTGGAGAGTCGAGACATCTTCTCCTCGCAGGTTCCTGAAGTCTGCTTTACCAACGGCTCCCTCCGACAGGGAGGCAGCATTGGAAACAATTCACAAGCTGTATATCCAGCAGGTGATAATCAAAGTACCCCTCCTACGACAAGGAAAAGGGTATTATTTTTCCACACTATATTGTGGTACTGAAGCCAGACGGCTTGGTGACACATAGTCTAAATCTAAAATGGTTTGAACACTTACATAAAAGGTTCAAATCGAGATAAAGTCACTCAGAGCAGTGATAGCGAACCGGAAAAAAGGGGACTATATGGTGTCCCTGGACATCAAGGATTACCTCCATGTCCAAATTTTGTCCTTCTCATCAAGGGTACCTCTGGTTCGTGGTACAGAACTGTCAATATCAGTTTCAGACGATGCCGTTTGAATTATCCACGGCACCCCGGGCCTTTTTTACAAGGTAATGGCCGAAAAGATGTTTCTTCAAAGAAAAAAGGCATCTAAATTATCCCTTACTTGCACGACCTAAAAAGGGCAAGTTCCAGAGAACAGTTGGAGGTCGGAAGAGCACTATCTAAAGTAGTTCTTCGACGGCACGACTGGATTCTAAATATTCCAAGAATCGCAGCTGTTTTCCGACGTCTGCTGTTCCTAGGGATGATTCTGGACACGGTTCAGAAAAAGGTTTTTCTTCCCGAGGAAAAAGCCAAGGAGTTATCCGACCTGTCAGGAACCTCCTAAAACCAGGAAAGGTGTCTGTACATCAATGCACAAGAGTCCTGGGAAAAATGGTGGCTTTTTACGAAGCAATTCCATTCGGCAGATTCCATGCAAGAATTTTCCAAAGGGATCTGTTGGACAAATGGTCAGGGTCGCATCCTCAGATGCACCTGCGAATAACCCTGTCGCCAAGGACAAGGGTATATCTTCTGTGGTGGTTGCAAAAGGCTCATCTATTGGAGGGCCGCAGATTCGGCATACAGGATTTGATCCTGGTGACCACGGACGCCAGCCTGAGAGGTTGGGGAGCAGTCACACAAGGAAGAAACTTCCAGGGGGTATGGACGAACCTGGAAAAGTCTCTTCACATAAACATTCTGGTACTAAGAGCAATCTAAAATGCTCTAAGCCAGGCGGAACCACTCCTGCAAGGAAAACCGGTGTTGATTCAGTCGGACAACATCACGGCGGTCGCCCATGTAAACAGACAGGGCGGCACAAGAAGCAGGAGTGCAATGGCAGAAGCTGCCAAGATTCTTCGCTGGGCGGAGAATCACGTAATAGCACTGTCAGCAGTGTTCTTCCCGGGCGTGGACAACTGGGAAGCAGACTTCCTCAGCAGACACGATATTCACCCGGGAGAGGGGGGTCTTCATCCAGAAGTCTTCCACATGCTAATAAACTGTTGGGAAAGACCAATGGTAGACATGATGGCGTCTCGCCTCAACAAGAAACTGGACAAGTATTGCGCCAGGTCAAGAGATCCACAGGCAATAGCTGTGGACGCACTGGTAACACCTTGGGTGTACAAATCAGTATATGTGTTTCCTCCTCTGCCTCTCATACCAAAGGTATTGAAGATTATACGGTGAAGAGGAGTAAGAACAATACTAGTGGCTCCGGATTGGCCAAGAAGGACTTGGTACCCGGAACTTCAAGAGTTGGTCACGGACGACCCGTGCCCTCTACTTCTGAGAAGGGACCTGCTACAACAGGGTCCCTGTCTCTTTCAAGACTTACCGCGGCTGCGTTTGACGGCATGGCGGTTGAACGCCAGATCCTAAAAGGGAAAGGCATTCCAGAAGAAGTCATTCCTACCTTGATTAAGGCAAGGAAGGAAGTCACCGCGAAACATTATCACCGCATTTGGCGAAAATATGTCGCGTGGTGCGAGGATCGGAGTGTTCCGACGGAGGAATTTCAACTGGGTCGTTTCCTACATTTCCTACAATCAGGATTGTCTATGGGTCTCAAATTGAGATCTATTAAGGTTCAAATTTCGGCCCTGTCAATATTCTTCCAAAAAGAATTGGCCTCAGTTCCTGAGGTACAGACTTTTGTTAAAGGAGTACTGCATATACAGCCTCCTGTGGTGCCTCCGGTGGCACCGTGGGATCTAAATGTAGTTTTAGATTTCCTCAAATCCCATTGGTTTGAACCATTGAAAAAGGTGGATTTTAAATATCTCACATGGAAAGTGACTATGTTACTGACCCTGGCTTCCGCCAGGAAAGTATCTGAATTGGCGGCTTTATCTTATAAAAGCCCTTATCTAATCTTCCATTCGGATAGGGCAGAACTGAGGACTCGTCCGCATTTTCTCCCTAAGGTGGTATCAGCGTTTCACCTGAACCAACCTATTGTGGTGCCTGCGGCCACTGGCGACTTGGAGGACTCCAAGTTGTTGGACGTTGTCAGAGCCTTAAAAATATACATTTCAAGGACGGCTGAAGTCAGAAAATCTGACTCGCTGTTGATACTATATGCACCCAACAAGTTGGGTGCCCCTGCTTCTAAGCAGACGATTGCTCGTTGGATTTGTAACACAATTCAACTTGCTCATTCTGTGGCAGGCCTGCCACAGCCTAAATCTGTTAAGGCCCATTCCACAAGGAAGGTGGGCTCATCTTGGGCGGCTGCCCGAGGGGTCTCGGCATTACAATTCTGCCGAGCAGCTACGTGGTCGGGGGAAAACACGTTTGTAAAATTCTACAAATTTGATACCCTGGCAAAAGAGGACTTGGAATTCTCTCATTCGGTGCTGCAGAGTCATCCGCACTCTCCCGCCCGTTTGGGAGCTTTGGTATAATCCCCATGGTCCTTTCAGGAACCCCAGCATCCACTTAGGACGATAGAGAAAATAAGAATTTACTTACCGATAATTCTATTTCTCGGAGTCCGTAGTGGATGCTGGGCGCCCATCCCAAGTGCGGATTATCTGCAATACTGTACATAGTTATTGTTAACAAATTCGGGTTATATTGTTAAGGAGCCATCTTTAAGAGGCTCTTTCTGTTATCATACTGTTAACTGGGTTTAGATCACAAGTTGTACGGTGTGATTGGTGTGGCTGGTATGAGTCTTACCCGGGATTCAAATTGCCTCCCTTATTGTGTACGCTCGTCCGGGCACAGTACCTAACTGGAGTCTGGAGGAGGGTCATAGGGGGAGGAGCCAGTGCACACCACCTGATCTGGTAAAAGCTTTACTTTTTTTGTGCCCTGTCTCCTGCGGAGCCGCTATTCCCCATGGTCCTTTCAGGAACCCCAGCATCCACTACGGACTCCGAGAAATAGAATTATCGGTAAGTAAATTCTTATTTTTTCCTGAATCAGATAAATTAAATAAAGTGTGTGATGATGCGTGGGTTCCCCCCGATAAAAAATTATGGGCGGTATACCCTTTCCCGCCAGAAGTTAGGGCGCGTTGGGAAACACCCCTTAGGGTGGATAAGGCGCTCACACGCTTATCAAAACAAGTGGCGGTACCGTCTATAGATAGGGCCGTCCTCAAGGACCAGCTGACAGGAGGCTGGAAAATATCATAAAAAGTATATACACACATACTGGTGTTATACTGCGACCAGCGATCGCCTCAGCCTGGATGTGCAGAGCTGGGGTGGCTTGGTCGGATTCCCTGACTAAAAATATTGATACCCTTGACAGGGACAGTATTTTATTGACTATAGAGCATTTAAAGGATGCATTTCTATATATGCGAGATGCACAGAGGGATATTTGCACTCTGGCATCAAGAGTAAATGCGATGTCCATATCTGCCAGAAGATGTTATGGACACGACAGTGGTCAGGTGATGCAGATTCCAAACGGCACAAAGGTGTATTGCCGTATAAAGGAAGAGGAGTTATTTGGGGTCGGTCCATCGGACCTGGTGGCCACGGCAACTGCTGGAAAATCCGCCGTTTTTACCCTAAGTCACATCTCTGCAGAAAAAGACACCGTCTTTTCAGCCTCAGTCCTTTCGTCCCTATAAGATCATATCTGCCCAGGGATAGAGGAAAGGGAAGAAGACTGCAGCAGGCAGCCCATTCCCAGGAACAGAAGCGTTCCACCGCTTCTGACAAGTTCTCAGCATGGCGCTGAGACCGTACAGGACCCCTGGATCCTACAAGTAGTATCCCAGGGGTACAGATTGGAATGTCGAGACGTTTCCCCTTCGCAGGCTCCTGAAGTCTGCTTTACCAAGGTCTCCCTCCGACAAGGAGGCAGTATGGGAAAAAATTCACAAGCTGTATTCTCAGCAGGTGATAATTAAATTACCCCTCCTACTACAAGAAAAGGGGTATTATTCCACACTATATTGTGGTACTGAAGCCAGAAGGCTAGGTGAGACTTATTCTAAAAAAATTTTTGAACACTTACAAAGGTTCAAATCAAGATGGAGTCACTCAGAGCAGTGATAACGAACCAGGAAGAAGGGCACTATATAGTGTCCCGGGACATCAGGGATGCTTACCTCTATGTCCCAAATTTGCCCTTCTCACTAAGGGTACCTCAGGTTCGTGGTGCAGAACTGTCACTATCAGTTTCAGACGCTGCCGTTTGGATTGTCCACGGCACCCCGGGTCTTTACCAAGGTAATGGCCGAAATGATGATTCTTCTTCGAAGAAAAGGCGTCTTAATTATCCCTTACTTGGACGATCTCCTGATAAGGGCATAGTCCAGGGAACAGTTGGAGGTCGGAGTAGCACTATCTCGGATACTGCTACAACAGCACGGGTGGATTCTAAATATTCCAAAATCGCAGCTGATCCCGACGACACGTCTGCTGTGCCTAGGGATGATTCTGGACACAGTCCAGAAAAAGGTGTTTCTCCCGGAAGAGAAAGCCAGGGAGTTATCCGAGCTAGTCAGGAACCTCCTACAAACAGTGCATCATTGCACAAGGGTCCTGGTAAAAATGGTGGCTTCCTACGAAGCAATTCCATTCGGCAGATTTCACGCAAGAACTTTTCAGTGGGATCTGCTGGACAAATGGTCCGGATCGCATCTTCAGATGCATCAGCGGATAACCCTATATCCAAGGACAAGGGTGTCTCTCCTGTGGTGGTTATAGAGTGCTCATCTTCTAGAGGGCCGCAGATTCGGCATTCAGGATTGGATGCTGGTGACCACGGAGCCCAGCCCGAGAGGCTGGGGAGCAGTCACACAAGGAAAAAAAAAATTTCCAGGGAGTGTGATCAAGTCTGGAGACTTTTCTCCACATAAATATACTGGAGCTAAGGGTAAATTTATAATGCTCTAAGCTTAGCAAGACCTCTGCTTCAAGGTCAGCCGGTATTGATCCAGTGGGAAAAACATCACGGCAGTCGCCCACGTAAACAGACAGGGCGACACAAGAAGCAAGAGGGCAATGGCAAAAACTGCAAGGACTTTTCGCTGGGCGGAAAATCATGTGATAGCACTGTCAGCAGTGTTTCATCCCGGGAATGGAAACTGGGAAGCAGACTTCCTCAGCAGGCACGACCTCCACCCGGGAGAGTGGAAACTTCATCGGGAAGTTTTTTCCACATGATTGTAAACCGTTGGGAAATACCAAAGGTGGACATGATGGCGTCCCGTCTGAACAAAAAACGGGACAGGTATTGCGCCAGGTCAAGAGACCCTCAGGCAATAGCTGTGGACGTTCTGGTAACACCGTGGGTGTACCAGTCGGTGTATGTGTTCCCTCCTCTGCTTCTCATACCTAAGGTGCTGAGAATTATAAGACGTAGAGGAGTAAGAACTATACTCATGGCTCCGGATTGGCCAAGAAGGACTTGGTACCCGGAACTTCAAGAGATGCTTACAGAGGTCTTATGGCCTCTGCCGCTAAGAAGGGACTTGCTTCAGCAAGTACCATGTCTGTTCCAAGACTTACCGCAGCTGCGTTTGTCGGCATGGCGGTGGAAAGCCGGATCCTAAGGGAAAAAGGCATTCCGGAAGAGGTCATTCCTACCCTGGTCAAAGCCAGAAAGGAGGTGACCGCACAACATTATCACCACATGTGGCGAAAATATGTTGCGTGGTGTGAGGCCAGGAAGGTCCCACAAAGAAATTTCAACTCGGTCGTTTCCTGCATTTCCTGCAAACAGGAGTGTCTATGGGCCTCAAATTGGGGTCCATTAAGGTTCAAATTTCGGCCCTGTCGATTTTCTTCCAGAAAGAATTGGCTTCAGTTCCTGAAGTCCAGAAGTTTGTCAAGGGAGTATTGCATATACAACCCCCTTTTGTGCCTCCAGTGGCACTGTGGGATCTCAACGTAGTTCTGGGATTCCTCAAATCACATTGGTTTAAAACCAGTCAAATCTGTGGATTTGAAGCATCTCACATGAAAAGTGACCATGCTCTTGGCCCTGGCCTGGACCAGGCGAGTGTCAAATTGGTGGTTTTTTCTCAAAAAAAGCCCATATCTGTTTGTCCATTCGGACAGGGCAGAGCTGCGGACTCGTCCCCAGTTCTCTCCCTAAGGTGGTGTCAGTGTTTCACCTGAACCAGCTTATTGTGGTGCCTTGCACCTACTAGGGACTCGGAGGACTCCAAGTTGCTAGATGTTGTCAGGGCCCTGAAAATATGTTCCAGGACGGCTGGAGTCAGGAAAACTGACTTGCTGTTATCCTGTATGCACCCAACAAACTGGGTGCTCTTGCTTCTAAGCAGACTATTGCTAGTTGGATGTGTAATACAATTCAGCTTGCACATTCTGTGGCAGGCCTGCCACAGCCAAAATATGTAAATGCCCATTCCACAAGGAAGATGGGCTCATCTTGGGCGGCTGCCCGAGGGGTCTCGGCTTTACAACTTTGCCGAGCAGCTACTTGGTCAGGGGCAAACACGTTTGCTAAATTCTACAAATTTGATACCCTGGCTAAGGAGGACCTGGAGTTCTCTCATTCGGTGCTGCAGAGTCATCCGCACTCTCCCGCCCGTTTGGGAGCTTTGGTATAATCCCCATGGTCCTTTCAGGAACCCCAGCATCCACTAGGACGATAGAGAAAATAAGAATTTACTTACCGATAATTCTATTTCTCGGAGTCCGTAGTGGATGCTGGGCGCCCATCCCAAGTGCGGATTATCTGCAATACTTGTACATAGTTACAAAAATCGGGTTATTATTGTTGTGAGCCATCTTTTCAGAGGCTCCGCTGTTATCATACTGTTAACTGGGTTTAGATCACAAGTTGTACGGTGTGATTGGTGTGGCTGGTATGAGTCTTACCCGGGATTCAAAATTCCTCCCTTATTGTGTACGCTCGTCCGGGCACAGTACCTAACTGGCTTGGAGGAGGGTCATAGGGGGAGGAGCCAGTGCACACCACCTGATCGGAAAGCTTTACTTTTGTGCCCTGTCTCCTGCGGAGCCGCTATTCCCCATGGTCCTTTCAGGAACCCCAGCATCCACTACGGACTCCGAGAAATAGAATTATCGGTAAGTAAATTCTTATTTTCTCTGACGTCCTAGTGGATGCTGGGTACTCCGTAAGGACCATGGGGTATAGACGGGCTCCGCAGGAGACTGGGCACTCTTAAAAGAAAGATTAGGTACTATATCTGGTGTGCACTGGCTCCTCCCTCTATGCCCCTCCTCCAGACCTCAGTTAGTATCTGTGCCCGGCCAGAGCTGGATGCACCCTAGGGGCTCTCCTGAGCTTCCTAGAAAAGAAAGTATTTGTTAGGTTTTTTATTTTCAGTGAGATCTGCTGGCAACAGACTCACTGCTACGTGGGACTGAGGGGAGAGAAGCGAACCTACCTGCTTGCAGCTAGCTTGGGCTTCTAAGGCTACTGGACACCATTAGCTCCAGAGGGATCGAACACAGGCCCAGTCCTCGGTCGTCCGGTCCCGGAGCCGCGCCGCCGTCCCCCTTGCAGAGCCAGAAGAACGAAGAGAAGATGAAAATCGGCGGCTGAAGACTCCGGTCTTCATTAAGGTAGCGCACAGCACTGCAGCTGTGCGCCATTGCTCCCTTAGCACACCACACACTCCGGTCACTGATAGGTGCAGGGCGCTGGGGGGGGGGGGCGCCCTGGGCAGCAATTAGATTACCTTACTTGGCGAAAAGCGCATAATACAGTCTGATAAACTGTATATGTGCATTAACCCCCGCCATTAAAGTACATAAAAGGACAGAAGCCCGCCGCTGAGGGGGCCGGGCCTTCTTCCTCAGCACACCGGCGACATTTTCTCTTCACAGCTCAGCTGGAAGGAAGCTCCCCAGGCTCTCACCTGCAGTATCCTGGTACACAAAGGGTAAAAAAGAGAGGGGGGGCACATAAATTTAGGCGCAAAACTGTGTATATAAGCTGCTATAGGGGAAAAATCACTCAGTATAGTGTACATCCCTGTATTATATAGCGCTGTGGTGTGTGCTGGCATAATCTCTCTCTGTCTCTCCAAAGGGCCTGGTGGGGGAACTGTCTTCAAATAGAGCATCCCCTGTGTGTGTGGTGTGTCGGTACACGTGTGTCGACATGTCTGAGGTAAAAGGCTCCTCTAAGGAGGTGATAGAGCGGATATGTGTGTGGGAGGGTGTCTCCGTCGACAACGCCGACACCTGTTTGGATATGTGTAAGTGCTGAGGTAAAATTATTGCACAAAAGGTTAGGGAACAGAAAGGAAATCTACCCTGGTCTGTCCCTATGTCACAGAGTCCTTCAGAGTCTCTCTATGTTCACTATCCAAAATAACAATGTATCGACACAGAGTTTAACTCCACTGTCGACTACGATAATGCAAAGTTACAGCCAAGAGTGCTAAAAGATATTCAATATATGATTATTGTAATAAAAGATGATTTGCATATCACTGATGACTCATCTGTCCCTGACACGAGAGTACACATGTTAAGGGGAAGAATGCTGAGGTCAATTTCCCTCCTCTCATGAGGAAAAAGAGCTGGAATCTCCAGACAAGAGACGGCAGCTTCCCACAAGAGAATTCTCAGGCTGTATCCTTTCCCCACTAGGGCCAGGATGTGTTGAGAATCTTCCCCTTGGGTGTCCTGTTTGCACTAGCTATTCTCAGGGATCCTGTAGATAGTGTGCACATTCTAGTATACTACCCAGACCGGCGATTGTGTCGGCATGGGTTTATAGCGCTGTGGCAGCGTGGACAGGTACCTTATCAGCAGAGATTGAGACCCTAGTATGCATATAAATATTTTAAGATGCTGTCTTAAGTGATAGATATATAATTATAAAGCATGCCCAAAGGGACATGAGTATACTGGGTCCTAGAGACAAAAGCTATGTCGATTTCTGCTTGACGTGTCCTGTAGAATATACATTGGACAGATGATGCCGACTTAAGAGGCATATGGAAGGCTGAGGATTGTGTGGAGAAAGGTTCTCGGGCCTGGTCTCCACAGCTATAGCTGGTAATTCTGATATTTTGCCTTATATTCCTGCACAGCCTAGGAAAGCACGACATTATTAAATGCAGCTTTTCGAATAAAGAAACAAGAAAGTCTGAGGTGCGTCCTTTCTTGTCAGAGCCGGGGGCAGAGGAAAGAAGCTGTACAACACAGCTAGTCCCCAGGAACAGAAGTCCTCCCCGGCCTCTACAAAAATCCACCGCATGTCGCTGGGGCTCCACAGGCGGAGCTAGGCCCGGTGGGGACACGCCTTCGTAAGTTCAGCCACAAGTGGGTTCACTCCCTGTTAGATCCCTGGGCAATAGAAATTGTATCGCAGGGATACAGGCTGGACTGTGAGAAGATGCCACCTCACCGAGGACCCGGCGGGCTTCCCCCCAAGAGGGGGAGCCAGTGTTAACTGCAATTCGTAAATTGTATCTTCAACAGGTGGTGGTCAAGGGTCCCCTCCTTCAACAAGAGGGTGTTATCATTCGACCATGTTATAATCCCGAAACCAGACGGTTCGGTTAGACCCATATTGTATTAAAATCCCTGAACATATACCTGAAAAGGTTCAGGTTCAAGATGGAATCGCTAAGAGCGGTCATTGCAAGCCTGAAATGAATCGGGACATAAGGAATGCATACCTTCGTGTCCCCATTTATCCACCTCATCAGGCGTACCTCAGAATTGCGGTACGGGATTGTCATTACCAATTTCACCAAGGTAATGGCGGATATGATGGTGCTCCTGCGGAAGCAAGGTGTCACTATTATCACATACTTGGATGATCTCCTCATAAAAGCGAGATCAAGAGAGCAGTTGCTGAACAGCGTATCACCTTCTCTGGAATTGAAACGGCAACACGACTGGATTCTATATATTCCGAAGTCGCAGTTGGTTCCTACAGCTCATCTGCCTCGCCTAGGCATGATCCTAGACACAGACCAGAAGAGGGTTTATCTCCCGATAGAGAGAGCTCAGGAGCTCATGACACTGGTCAGGAATCCATTGAAAACCAAAACAGGTGTCAGTGCATCACTGCACTCGAGTCCTGGGAAGGATGATGGCATCATACGAGGCCATCCCCTTCGGCTGGTTCCATGCAAGGACAATGGAACTTACTGGACAAGTGGTCCGGATCACATCATCAGATGCATCGGTTAATCACCCTATCCCCCAGGGCCAGGGTGTCTCTCCTGTGGTGGCTTCGGAGTGCTCACCTTCTCGAGGGCCGCAGATTCGGCATTCAGGACTGGGTCCTGGTGACCACGGATGCAAGCCTCCGAGGGTGGGGGGCAGTTACACAGGGAAGAAAATTCCAAGGTTTGTGGTCAAGCCAACAGACTTGCCTTCACATCAATATCCTGGAATTAAGGGCCATATACAACGCCCTAAGTCAAGCGGAGTTCCTGCTTCGCGACCAACCGGTTCTGATCCAGTCAGACCGCAGGGGCTCATGTAAACCGCCAGGGCGGCACAAGGAGCAGGGTGGCGAGGGTAGAAGCCACCAGAATTCTTCGCTGGGCGGAGAATCAAGTAAGCGCACTGTTAGCAGTGTTCATTCCGGGAGTGGACACGACCTCCACCCGGGAAAGTGGTGACTTCATCAGGAAGTCTTCACGCAGTTTTGCAAATTGATGGAAACTGCCTCAGGTGGACTACATGGCGTCCCACCTCAATAAAAAGATAAAAAAGGTTTTACGCTGGGTCAAGGGACTCTCAGGCGATAGCTGTGATCGCACTAGTAACACCGTGGGTGTTCCAGTCGGTCTATATATTCCCTCCTCTTCCTCTCAGACCCAAGGGCTGAGAATTGTAATAAACGGAGGAGTGTGAACAATATTCTTTGCTCCGGATTGGCCAAGAAGGACTCGGTACCCGGAACTGCAAGAAATGCTCTCAGAGGACCCATGGCCTCTGCCTCTCAGTCAGGACATGTTGCAACAGGGACCCTGTCTGATCCAAGACTTACCGCGGCTGCGTTGGACGGCATGGCGGTTGAACGCCGGATCCTAGCGGAAAAGGGCATTCCGGATGCAGTTATTCCTACGCTGATAAAGGCTAGGAAAGACGTGACAGCAAGACTGTTTCACTGTATATGGCGAAAATAGGTTGCTTGGTGTGTGGCCGGGAAGGCCCTACAGAGGAATTCCAGGGGGGTCGATTCCTGCACTTCCTGCAGTCAGGAGTGACTATGGGCCTAAAATTAGGATCCATAAAGGCCAAGATTTCGGCCCTATCCCTTTTTCTCTCAAAAAGAACTGGCTTCACTGCCTGAAGTTCGGACGTTGTTACAGGGGTGCTGCATATTCAGCCCCTTTTGTGCCTCCAGTGGCACCTTGGGATCTTAACGTGTGTTGGATTCCTAAAATCCCACTGGTTTGAGCCACTTAAGACCGTGGAGCTAAAATATCTCACGTGGAAAGTGGTCATGCTTTTGGCCTTAGCTTGGACTAGGCGTGTGTCAGAATTGGCGGCTTTGTCATGTAAAAGCCCATATCTGATCTTCCATATGGAAAGGGCAGAATGGAGGACTCGTCCCCAATTTCTCCCTAAGGTGGTATCATCGTTTCATTTGAACCAACCTATTGTGGTGCCTGCGGCTACTAGGGACTTGGAGGATTCCAAGTTGCTGGATGTAGTCCGGGCCCTGAAACTTTATGTTTCCAGGACGGCTAGAGTCAGAAAAACTGACTCGCTATTTATCCTGCATGCACCCAACAAGCTGGGTGCTCCTGCTTCAAAGCAGACTATTGCTCGCTGGATCTGTAGCACGATTCAGCTTGCACATTCTGCGGCTGGACTGCCGCATCCTAAATTACTAAAAGCCCATTCCACGAGGAAGGTGGGCTCTTCTTGGGCGGCTGCCCGAGGGGTCTCGGCTTTACAACTTTGCCGAGCTGCTACTTGGTCGGGTTCAAACACTTTTGCAAAATTCTACAAGTTTGATACCCTGGCTGAGGATGACCTTGAGTTTGCTCATTCGGTGCTGCAGAGTCATCCGCACTCTCCCGCCCGTTTGGGAGCTTTGGTATAATCCCCATGGTCCTTATGGAGTACCCAGCATCCACTAGGACGTCAGAGAAAATAAGAATTTACTCACCGGTAATTCTATTTCTCGTAGTCCGTAGTGGATGCTGGGAGCCCGTCCCAAGTGCGGACTCTCTGCAATACATGTATATAGTTATTGCTTAACTAAAGGGTTATTGTATGAGCCATCTGTTGAGAGAGGCTCAGTTATTGTTCATACTGTTAACTGGGTATAGTTATCACGAGTTGTACGGTGTGATTGGTGTGGCTGGTATGAGTCTTACCCTGGATTCCAAAAATCCTTTCCTAGTAATGTCAGCTCTTCCGGGCACAGTTTCCCTAACTGAGGTCTGGAGGAGGGGCATAGAGGGAGGAGCCAGGGCACACCAGATATAGTACCTAATCTTTCTTTTAAGAGTGCCCAGTCTCCTGCGGAGCCCGTCTATACCCCATGGTCCTTACGGAGTACCCAGCATCCACTACGGACTACGAGAAATAGAATTACCGGTGAGGAAATTCTTATTATAACGTCAGTTAGCTCCATATCCCGCAGTAAGACCCATATCCCGCAGTAAGCCCCGTATTCGTCAGTAAGTCCCATATCCCACGGTAAACCCCCTATCCCCCATTAAGCCCCATATTTTGCAGTAATCCCCATATTCACATATCCCACAGTAAGCCTCATATCCTGCAGTAAGCCCCATATCCTCATATCACACAGTAAGCCCCATATCCCACGGTAAGCCCCATATGCCGCAGTAAGTCTCATATCCCGCAGTAAGCCGCATATCCTCATATCCCGCAGTAAGCCTCATATCCTGCAGTAAGTCCCATATCCAGCGGTAAACCTCATCCTGCAGTAACCCCCGTATCCCGCAGTATCCCCCGCAGTAACCCCCCGTATCCCGCAGTAATCCCCACATCCCGCGGTAAGGCCCGTATGCTGCAGTAAGCTCCATATCCTGCAGTAGGCCCCATATCCCGCAGTAAGCTCCATTTCTGCTGCGGGGTACACTGGGCTC
The DNA here is from genome assembly GCF_028390025.1 of Pseudophryne corroboree. Taxonomy (NCBI): domain Eukaryota; kingdom Metazoa; phylum Chordata; class Amphibia; order Anura; family Myobatrachidae; genus Pseudophryne; species Pseudophryne corroboree. The sequence goes on from NC_086448.1 coordinate 100,960,720, forward strand.
CACAAGGAATGGACAATGGGGTGTAGAGTAGGATCTTGATCCGAGGCACCAACAGTCTCAAAGCTTTGACTGTTCCCAGAATGCATAGCGCCGCCTCCTATATCACCCCGCCTCCCTGCACAGGATCTCAGTTTTGTAGTTGGTGCTGCAGTAGCAGGCACTTAACAGAGGGGCTGCTCCAGGCAGCCCTAAGAAGAGCTTTTTTTCTGAGTAAAAAAGTGACGACTTCAAGGGCAGCAGCAGTGTTACATGTCAGTGGACATTCACGGCTGCAGCTCCGGCTCTCCCCAGCGGCGCTGTACACTCCCGAGCCCTGGTTGCCGGGTAACTACAGCAGGAGGCTCCGGTTTTCTTCTTGTCAGGCACACACGACGGGGGCTCTCCGGGATCGCGTGGCCGCGCTTCGGGAGGTGGTAAGTGGGTCCTGCTTGCGGGACCTGGTCTTTATCGCGATCCGGCGCGGTCAGTAGGAGGCGGGCCGCGCGCGCTGGCGGTGGACACTGTGGCAGTACAGGTGATCCCACTAGATCACCAGTGCATGGGACAGGTCAGGTTTTCTCTATAAACCGCTTTATTAGAGCCCGCAGTACCCGGTGGTTTTGCCAGCAGGGGGATAAGGCTTGGACCTGAAGCCCCTCCCCCAGCCCCAGGGCGCCATTTTCTGCAAATGTTCCCGCCCTGGAGCTGCATATCTGTCTCTCCCTCACTCCCTGGCAGTGTCTGCGGCGCCATTATCCCTCAGCTCACTGTTCCTGGGAATGCTTGGGCAAATCCTCCTATGTAAAGCCGCCTGGTTGTCAGTGCTGTGACTTTACAAGACACTTAAGTATTCTACCTGCCTTTTTTTAGTCAGAGTTAGTAAGAAAGAGTGCACTTAGTCAGGGTTTCCTAGTACAATTACCCTGTGATATACATCCAGTTCTTACTGTGTACTGTTATATCTATTGTTATATAGCTGTGTAAGCTAGTCCAGTGCAGTATTATTGTTAGTAATAACCTCTGCATTGTACAGACTGTGACTATTTGTGTGTGCATTTGATAGCTGAGTGGTGTCCATTTCGTGTCTTTCACTCAACCTGCTTGGTGCGTCAGGTTTTATCTAATATAGGATTTTTCACAAAGATATACTGTATTACGTATTTTTCTCTGTGATTTAGTCACCATATTTCTCCTTTATCTCTGTTGGTGCTGACTACACTGCGCAGGGGTTTGGGCTAGAGGTATTGTGCTGCTGACAAATTGTACTGTGTTACCTGATATTGCAAGTTATATCATGTCTGCTTATAAGGGTAACGGTTCTGGGGCTGAACACACTGCTGGTGTTGCTGAAGCCGCAGATACCTATGAGGAGAATATAGCAGCTTTGGGCTCTGGTTCTGGGGACTCCTTGCCCCCCAGTGGGACGGTGGCAACGGGGGCAAATAATGACCCGCCGTGGGCCGCTTTTTCCACGCTTCTGCATACGCTAGTTCATAAACTAACACCCCCTATGGGACCCCCAATGCCGGTGCAACCGTTTGTGGTCCCTGCAGCTAACCCGCCGTGGGCGGACGATTTATCTGCTCAAATAAAGAAGTTGAACCAGTCCCTGACTACTAAAAAGTCTGACCGTCGCTCGCCTACGTCCAAGGGGTCCTCTAAGCGAGCGCTTGTCTCCTCACAATCCACTGCTGTCACTGACACCTCGTCTGATGAAGACGGCACTTACACTGACCCCACAGATTCTGACTCAGATACGGCTGATGGGGAGGGTGGTTCACATGTGGATGTTCCTGATCTTTTGGAGGCTATTAAATTAATCTTACAGATTACGGATAATCCCGAGCCATCCGTTCCTCCTAAGAAACCAGATAGGTTCAAGCGTCAGAAGGTGATTAAACAAGTTTTACCTCACTCTGATCACCTAGTGGATATACGTCAGGAACCCTGGGAAAACCCGGGTACGAAGTTTCTGCCTCAAAAGAAGATGCTGGCTCGCTATCCCCTCGCGCCGGAGCTGTCTAAGATTTGGGAAACGCCTCCTCCAGTGGACTCACATGTAGCTAGGATGGTGGTTTCCTCAGCTCTACCGGTCACCACCATCACGTCTCTGAAAGAGCCTACGGATAAACGCGTGGAGGGTTGTCTGAAAGCGATTTACACCCTCACGGGTGCTGCACAAAGGCCCACTATTGCAGCTACTTTGGCTGCAGAGGCCATTGAAGCATGGGCCTTGGAGTTAGATGCTGAAATCTCCTCTGACCATGCTAGGCAATGCTTGTCTTATATTATCACAGCTTCTCGTTATATTAAAGAGGCGATGCCAGTATCCTGGCAGCCAAGGCTTCTACTACGTCAGTCCTGGCTCGCCGGATATTGTGGCTGAGATCCTGGTCTGTGGATCTGGACTCTAGAAAAACCTTGGAGGTATTCCCTTTTAAGGGAGATATTCTGTTTTAAATAAGATTGTGGCTGACTTGGCTACTGCCAAAACTGCCTGTCTGCCAAGTACTGCTCCTTCTGTTTCGAAGGCTAAAGGTACTTCCTTTCGCCCCTTTCGTCCTTCAGGTAAAGCAAAAGGTCAGGCGTACAACAAGCAGGCCTGCACTTCCAAACCTGGTAAGCCTAAGCCCAGAAGAGCCTGGGCGGCCCGTCAGCCAGCTTCCAAGACGGATAAGCCTGCCGCATGACGGGGCGGGCCTCCCTCTGGGGGATCCCAGGGTGGGGGGCCGGCTTCTAGGGTATATCCAGGAATGGTTGAAGACCACTTCAGATGCCTGGGTACGGGAAGTCGTCACTCGAGGTTACGCCATAGCCTTCAAAAACCGACCCCCTCATCGATTTTGCCAGACAGATGTCCCGTTGGACAAGACAAACGCAAACACTCTACATTCGGTGGTACAGTCCCTCCTGGATACAGGAGTCGTAGTACAGATGCCTCTTGCGCAGAGGGGCCAGGGGTACTATTCTCCGCTGTTTCTAGTCCCGAAACCGAATGGGTCCTCCCGGACCATTCTCAACCTCAAGGCATTGAACAAGTTTGGGAAGGTTTCCAAGTTCCGGATGGAAACCCTTCGCTTTATAGTTCTGGCCTTGGAACCTGGGGACTTCATGGTCTCCCTGGATATACAGGATGCTTACCTGCATATTCCTATAGCAGTGTCTCATCAGCAATACCTGAGATTTGCGATTGGCAACTGCCATTACCAGTTTCGGACGTTACCTTTTGGTTTAACAACGGCTCCGCGAGTCTTTACAAAAGTCATGGCGGTGATGACGGTGGTACTCCGCCGTCAAGAGGTCAGGATACTGCCGTATTTGGACGACTTGTTAATCCTGGCAAATTCCCCAGAACTTCTCCTGCGTCATCTAGATGTGACGGTCCGGTTTCTGCAAGCCCACGGGTGGCTCATCAACTGGAAGAAGCCATCCCTGATCCCTGCTCAGAGCATGGTGCATCTGGGAGCACTATTGGACACTCACAACCAGCGGTTGTTCCTGTCTCAGGAGAAAGTCCTGAAACTTCAGGACAGGATTCGTTGCTTCCTATCTCGTCCGCAAGTGTCGATACATTCGGCGATGCAGGTGCTGGGCCTCATGGTGTCAGCATTCGACATGGTGGAGTATACTCAATTTCACTCTCGCCCTCTCCAGAGGCTGATTCTAGCCAAATGGGACGGGCTGCCTCACCGGATCAGGTCTCAAATGATCTCATTGACTCCGGAGGTCCGTCTGTCGCTGCTCTGGTGGCTCCGGGACCAACAACTGTGCAGGGGCCGTCCGTTCTGGATATCCGACTGGGTCCTGTTGACGACAGATGCCAGTCTAAGAGGTTGGGGCGTGGTGCTGGAGCAACACTCCCTTCAGGGGCGGTGGACCAAGGAGGAGTCCCTCCTCTCGATCAATATTCTGGAGTTGCGGGGGGTCTTCAATGCCTTGAACCTAGCCCAGCATTTAATTCAGAACCGTCCTGTTCAAGTACAGTCGGACAACGCCACCACAGTGGCTTACATAAATCATCAAGGCGGCACTCGAAGCCGCCTAGCATTGAAGGAAGTCTCACAGATTCTACAGTGGGCAGAACGCCATCTACCGGCCATATCGGCAATATTCATTCTGGGAGTCCTGAATTGGGAAGCGGACTTTCTCAGTCGTCAGGACATGCATGCCGGCAAGTGGGGCCTCCATCCAGAAGTGTTTCAACTCCTAGTGGAAAGGTGGGGCCTTCCAGACGTAGATCTAATGGCGTCTCGACACAATCACAAGGTTCCGGTCTTCGGAGCAAGGACAAGGGATCCTCAAGCAGCATTCGTGGATGCGCTGGCGGTGCCGTGAAGGTTTCGGCTGCCGTACGTGTTCCCTCCGGTGTCACTCCTGCCCAGGGTAATTCGGAAGTTCAAGCAAGAAAAAGGAATTCTGCTTCTCATAGCTCCAGCGTGGCCCAGACGGCACTGGTTCTCAGACCTGCAAGGCCTATCGTCAGAGCGTCCACTTCTACTTCCACAACGCCCAGACCTCCTCGTTCAGGGCCCTTGTGTCTACCAGGACCTAGCCCGGCTGTCTTTGACGGCGTGGCTCTTGAAGCTTCCGTCTTAAGGGCTAAAGGGTTTTCTGAGGCGGTCATTCAAACTATGTTGCGGGCCCGGCTTCGGCTCGGATTTACCATGGGGTCTGGCATTCTTACTTTGTTTGGTGCGCATCTAACGATTATGACGCTTCCAAGTTTAGTATAGCCAAGTTGTTGGCTTTTCTGCAGCAGGGCCTGGACTTAGGCCTGCGTCTGGCCTCCCTCAAGGTTCAAATGTCTGCCTTGTCAGTGTGGTTTCAAAGAAAAATTGCAACCTTACCTGATGTGCATACCTTTACTCAGGGCGTGTTGCGTATCCAACCTCCCTATGTCCCGCCTGTGGCTCCTTGGGACTTGTCGGTGGTTTTGGAGGCGTTACAAGAGTCTCCGTTTGAACCTCTTGGTTCAGCTGACCTTAAGTGGCTTTCCCTTAAGGTGGTGTTTCTGCTGGCTATTGCTTTAGCTAGAAGAGTGTCGGATTTGGGTGCCTTGTCCTGTAGTTCCCCATATCTGATATTTCACCGTGACCGGGCGGTTCTTAGGACTCGTCCCGGCTATCTGCCTAAGGTGGTTTCCTCGTTCCACCTTAATCAGGAGATTGTAGTTCCGGCACTTGTTTCTCCTGATCTGTCTGCCAAAGAGCGGTCTTTGGATGTGGTACGGGCTCTCCGTATCTATGTGAAGAGAACTGCTCCTATTAGGAAATCGGATTCTCTTTTTGTTGTGTTTGGGTTTCACAAACGGGGCTGGCCTGCTCACAAGCAAACTCTGGCCAGATTGATTAGAATGGTGATTGCACATGCTTATGTGAAGGCTGGTCTCTCTGCTCCTGATCACATTAAGGCCCATTCTACTCGGTCTGTAGGACCTTCTTGGGCGGCCCAACATGGTGCGACCCTTGAACAATTGTGCAAGGCGGCTACGTGGTCCTCTGTGAACACGTTCATAAGGTTCTATGCCTTCGATTCTGCCGCTTCCCAGGATGCTTCCTTTGGACGCCGGGTTCTTGTGCCCGCTACAGTGCGTCCCCTCCCATAAGGAACTGCTTTAGGACATCCCCATTGTCCATTCCTTGTGGAGCCCAGTGTACCCCGCAGCAGAAAACGAGTTTTATGGTAAGAACTTACCTTTGTTAAAACTCTTTCTGGGAGGTACACTGGGCTCCACAAGGCGCCCACCCTGACGCACTTAGCTTCTTTGGGTTGGTATGGCATTAGCCACTGACACGTCTCCTGTCGTGAGAATGCGGTGTTGTGGCTACTAACCGTTGTCGTCTCTTTTCCTGCTACTGCATTGGACTGGTTAACTAAAAACTGAGCTCCTGTGCAGGGAGGCGGGGTGATATAGGAGGCGGCGCTATGCATTCTGGGAACAGTCAAAGCTTTGAGCCTGTTGGTGCCTCGGATCAAGATCCTACTCTACACCCCATTGTCCATTCCTTGTGGAGCCCAGTGTACCTCGCAGAAAGAGTTTTAACAAAGGTAAGTTCTTACCATAAAACTCGTTATCCCGCAGTAACCCCCGTATCCCGCAGTAACCCCCATATCCCGCAGTAAACCCCATATCCCGTAGTAAGCCCCATATACCCCAGTAAGTCCAATATCCCGCAGTAAGCCCCATATCCCGCAGTAAGCCCCATATCCCGTAGTAAGCCCCATATCCCGTAGTAAGCCCCATATCCCGCAGTAAGCCCCATATCCCGTAGTAAGCCCAATATCCCGCAGTAAGCCCCACATCCAACTGTAAGTCCCACAATTAATGAACAGTAAGGCATAGAATCTGGGTTAAGTGCCTGGAGCTTTGCAGTTACCACACGCAGTAAGCCTGTGGTAAACCCAGATAGTGCACTTAGGGGTATATTCAATAAGTGTCGGATCCTTTCCGACAAGCATTGTCGGAAAGGATACAACAATGCACTATTCAATAAGCTGCCAAATCCGTCTGTCAGATTTGAGCCGGGTAGTGGTGGTTCCCCCCAGGTGACACCCCTCCCCTCGCCACAGGAACCAGTTACGGGAGTTTCCTGCAGTGCGGCGCCCGCGCTGCCTGTGTGCAGCGGGGGGTAGGCGCTGGCCTTGCAGCATGTCTGTATACAAGGCAGCAGCCAATGACGGGTACAGGTGGGAGCGGTGTCACCAAGCCGGGTCCCAGGATGAAGAGAGAGATCATCAGCACGGCAGGGTGGATTGAGGAGGCGGCTGCAATGTCAATCCGACTTTTTTAAGAGTCGGATTGACATTGTTGGAAACGGGCTAAATCCTGTCTGGTTTGGCCCCGCTTCCAACAATACACCCGGATCGACAGCTGAAGCAGCCGATCCGTGTGCATTCCGGCAGCTTCCCGAAAAGTCAGGAATTCCCGACTTGTCAGAAACAAATGGCCCGCTAATGAATAGGTCGGAACCCCTTCCAACCTTAATCTGTTGGAAGCTGACTACTTTCCGAAAAGACGGCAGCTTCCGACAGCTATTGAATACACCACTTAACGTGGATTTCTGTTCGCACCTTCCTGAGGTAAGTCCAGCAGCTAATTGAATATGCCTCTATTTCTGGTAGTATACATACATAGGTACAGTTACTAGATATGATAGAGAAGTATGTGGTTTTTTTTTCAATAAAATTACATTACAGAGCCTGCGACTACAGTACCAGCTGAGGCAACTTTTAACAGAAATAAATAAGAGACAGGAGGGGTAACAATAGGGGAAGATGTGAGAGATCTATCTATCTCTATGGGCAGTATGTACCAACCTCTTGCGGTACATCCCGCCATACATTGCTGCAACACTAACCTCATATGTACTAACATATGCGATTAGTACTCCAAAGGGCAGCTCTCTCAATAATAGCTGCCCTTTAAGATGCGCTCCGGTCCCTGCACTTCCGGCTTTATGACCCGTGTGTCCATCTGTGCATGTGCAGTGACGTGGCGGCCGGGGGGGTCTGCTGGGAGGGATCTGACAGCACAGATGCGGAAAGAAGCCCATAGGCTTCTCTAGAGTAACACCAGCTATATAGCTGGTGTTACCCTCCGCATCGGAAACCCGGCAGCGGGGCTTTAGTACATATGAAAAATGCAGTAAAATCCTAAAAACTGGGTTTATACCACATTTTCCTGTTAGTACATTCTGCCCTTATCTATCTATCTATCTATCTATCTATCTATCTATCTATCTATCTATCTATCTATCTATCTATCTATCTATCTATCTATCTATCTCATAATGGGCCTCATTCAGATGTGGATGGACGTGCTGTGCATAGCACAAAGTTCCGATGGTCAGTACTTTGGGCTTGAGCCGGACCTGTAATGTGCATGTACAATACTGGTCTGTGAGGTTGGACCAAGATCAGCAGCAGACTATCAGTGATTGACAGTCTGCTGCCGTTTGGGGGCGGGGAGGAGGTGTATCGCCCTTGTATTGGGGGAGTGAGGAATTTTCTGGCCTCTTTGCTGGATCTGCAGCGGTCGGCTTGCGCGACCCTATGGGTCACGCAGGCAGTTGATGGAGTGACAGATTATCTGATGCTGTGTCCTAGAACGCGGTTCAGATCAGTAATGCAGCAGGAGGCATGACAGTATGGTATCGGGATCCTGGTGCGTGGGTGTCCCGGCAGTCAGAATACCGACAGCGGCATCCCGATGCTCAGGATCCCGACATCTACTAGACTATGCTGCTCCTAATCCCTAACCTCCCTAACCCTCCTCACCCGCAGCATAACCCTAACATCTCCATCTATGACCACCAGCCTCTAGTAGTACGATGATCACTACCTCAATACTTACATCTTAGCTGTACTATGTCTTGAGAATGTGTGGTGCTCTGTTATCTGTACTCTATTTCTGTTATTTATTTACTGTAATGCTATGTTTTGTCCCCTGTACTGTCCTTTGTACGGCGCTGCGAAACACATGTGGCGCCTTATAAATAAAATGTAATAATAATAATAATAACCCCCCTACCCCCCTCCACAGCCTATCCCTTCCCGGTGGTGCGTAACCCTAGCCCCCCTCCCCGCAGCTTAAACCTAACCCTCCCTCCCCCTCAGCCTAACCCTAATCCACTGAGGGGGTGCCTAAACCTAACCCTCCCTCCCCCGCAACCTATCCCTAGTTCTATACCACCCACTGCAGCCTAACCGTGTCCCACACCCCCTTCCCCTCCCCGCAGCCTAAACTTAACCTCCCCCTTTCCCGCAGCGTACCTCTCTGCAGTGGTATTCCAAGTGCCAGGATTCTGGCGTCATTATTCCGACTGCCGTGATCCCAAACGCAGGAACTGTGGCCGGATCCCAGTGTGACACCTCCTGCTGCATTACCATATTAGAGCTACATTCATGTAAGCTTCAGCAATATCACCTCCAACCACATCTAAACCAGGCCTAATACTTTACAGTATGAGTGCATGTCTGCAATGTCTATATCCTTGTACCCCTTACCATAGATGTAGATAGCACAAGTTGCATCCGCTTGTTTTGTTTAAAAACAAACAAACAATTTTTCTTTTTCATCCACTAGGGGTCACTGGAGTACTCTTGGGATATGGACGGGCGGAGCCGAACAAAGGCACTGAATATTCAAATTTAGGACCCTCCCACCCCTCCATATCCCCGAGTACCTCAGTGTACTGTCTCAGTGTTTTTTCGGTGCTCACAGCACGAACATCGGCTTGTGGTATAGCCACACTTGGATTTTTATTTTTAAATTTTATTTTTAATTTTTATTTTTACAACTTAGCACATCCCTTCCCAGTTTCTGAAAAAACATGGGTCCGGGATAGTGCCGCTGCACGGGCAGCGCATGGCGTGTCGGTCCTCACAAAGAGCACCCTCACAGCCACAGACAGCATGGCGTGTCGGTCCTCACAAAGAGCACCCTCACGGCCACAGACAGCACTGCTTCTACAAACAGCAGCCAGGACTAGAGAGCTGGACGGGCTTGCAAAAAGCCGTCGCAGCCAATAGATCACTGGAAGCTGACTGCGTCACAAGGACTACAGAGCTGACGGAGCTTACACAACGAAGCCCCGTTGCAGCCATGAGTCACACCACTGAAGCTGGACGGAGCTTATACAGAAAGTCCCGCCACAGCCAGAAGTTACAGAAAGGTAGGCTGGGGAGCGGGGCGGTCAGCGCAGGCTGCCGCCCCGCTATGTGTGGGTTAATGTGAATACAATACAGCTCCGTCCCGCCGCACAGCAGGGGGAGCTCATACCCGCCAAGACAGCCACTACCTTCTGAGGAGACAAGCCGTCCCAGTGCTCCGGCAGCCGCCAACTCCGTCCTGCCGCATAGCAGGGGGAGATCAGACGACGCTAAACAGCCGCTATGTATCACACAGACGGGGACATCAAGCCGCCCGTCCCAGCGCTCCGGTCGCCGCCAAGCTCCCTCCTGCCGCAGCAGGGGGAGTTCATACGAAGCAGCTGCTCCGTCTGACATCAGGCCGCCCGTCCCAGCGCTCCGGTAGCCGCCAGTCCGTCCTGCCGCACACTGGGCTCCGTACGGCTGCACAGCAGGTAAGCCATACTTAGTACCAGTATGACCGCCGCTCCGTCACGGCCTGCAAATGCCAGGGCAGGCTTCCAACACGGCCGCCCAGCTACGTCCGGCCGCCCATCAGTCTCACTACAGAGACGATCACAAGTGCAGGCTTCCCGCAGATGATCATAGGGGGGGGAAGAGGCACGGTGGAAGCTGGCGAATATATGACCAGCTGGGTATATATATATTTATATATATATCTATCACAGATATAAGCTTGTTACCGATACTGACAGTAATAATTGAACTATATTACTGGCTGTGATTTTCAGAGTTTAACCTATATTAATGGCTGCTATTAACAAAGCTAGGGAGCCTATATTAATATATTAATATTAATGTCTGATGTGATCATGGCCTATCAGCTTATATATATATTTATTCATAGAACAGTTGTAACCGTCCTGTGGTTATACTGTATAATAACCTATACGGAAAGGTCAGCATGGCAAACGGGCCATTTTAACCATGCTGCCTGTTGTTTTCCAGTTTGTGATTCTGGAACATTCCTGCCCTACATCTCTAAGCCACTGGAGGCGCAGGGGTGTTAGTGGGAAATTTTAATCGGCATGTAAACTGTTTTTCTACATGATTCTAGAACATTCCTGCCCTACATCTCTAAGCCACCAGAGGCGTAGGGGGGTTAGTAGGAATTTGGTTCGGGTTTCATAGGCCATGTGAACTGCTTTTCACATAAAGATTACTCTGTTTTTTTCTTCACAGCGAATAAATCTTTAGTTTTACTAAAGATTTCCGTAGAGAGAATCAACCTTGAGTTTAATATTATTATGCTGTTCACCAATACAATATATATATATGACATGATAACGTCATAAGGCGTGCAATGGCTGTCCGTGGCCTATTGGGGTGTCTGTCTGCATAGCGAGTAAGGCTCTAGTACAGACCAAAAAAAAAAAAATAACATTGGCATCGGAGTCTCGGAAGTTATTCCGCCAGCTCTAACAAAAGACAGTTTTCCAGAGGAATTCCCTTTGGGTACCACAGTGCTTATTTAACTGGTCTTATAATGTAATGCACGATTCTATGTCAAATCTCACACCGATAACCACGAGTGAGAAGGGTTCATTAGACCAGCACTCAGATAGTGCAGGGTTGTTGCGAACATACATTGCTAAATTACAGGGAGTCAATGTCTCCATTGTTCCACTTAGTAGACTTTGACCACTATTTAATCGTTTACAATATGACGCCATCCGACATTGGTAAATGCGTCTGTGTCAAACATAAAGACCCATGAAACATTTGGGTCACTAGACATTACGGTTAAAAGAAGCTACAGAGTATATCTGTAAAGCTTCTAACGACGTTTCATCGTCGCCAGTTCAGCACGACAAGGCCACAGCTTGTTGGTCCTACATTTGATATTCAGCCGTTAATCGAAACGGAATTCTTGTGCCGGCATTTAATCCCTTTAGACTTCAGTTTCAAGGCGGTGATACAAACACTCACGCCTTGTAACGACAGGTCGCTACGGTCTGCAAGCCAGTAGTTGATGACCTCTTTTCCAATTGTGGGAGCGCGTCTTTACATGTTACCTTTGCGGGGTTTCCAGACTTCAACAGGGTCATGACTGCCTCTGTCGAACGGATTGGCAGGTAGCCATTTGGTCTCTACTGGGTTTCAGCTGTCTTTATAATACAGGCAGAGTCAGGGTGGCTTATTCCCCTCTGGTTGGGGTAACCAATCCATACAGCTCCGTCGCAGTTGCAATCAACAAATCACTTACTGCAGTTTGAAAATGGATTTGCTGCGGGTAGTATTGGCATATTGGAGCCACAAAATACTGGCATTTGCAATGCGTATATACCCATTCCGGTTTGTTCATCACAGGTTTTAGCGTTTGCAATTCGCCACAACCATTAACCATTTCATGTCTACCGTTGCTTATCGCTTTGGGTATTTACCAAAAGTGATGTTGGGATGATAGCTCATCTCACATACGAACAATCGCATCTAATTCCGTCTAAACGATGTCAATGCCTAGGTAAGATGATAAATACGGTAAATCAAAGACTTTTACCTACTACACCAGCAATAACAAATGTACGTCTAGTAATTAGTGCAAAACACGCACACTAGCGGTACATTGGTGTATTCACCTATTACGAATAACGATGTGTTTTCAATTTAGTTCGCCACCCTTCACTCGCGTTTCCCACAGAGGGAAAAGGGTGCATATACTCTGGACGACAGTCGCAGAGGGTCAGGATTTGTAGTTAAAATTAGCAACAAAGGTTCTAAAACACGACAGATTGCTGTCGATAAATGTCCTAGAACTCTGGGCATTTTACAATGCAATACATAATTCGCTTTCAGTCTGACCAGGTATATACTCTGGTTTCTCTTCAGAACGAATAAATCTTTCGCCTTTTACTAAAGATTTCGGTGGAGAGGAACAACCATGAGTTTCATGTAAATTTTTGATGCATGTCCCACGCTGGCCTTAAGCAGTCAAACAAGGCAACGGCAGTTGCATACACAACAACCAGTGAGAACCAAGTAGCCGCATGGCAATGCGGCAGGTAACTCAGATCCTCAATGGCTCAGAACACCATTATGTGAAAATGTCAAGAGATCATTATGTGAGTGGACATCTGTTAGACAGAGGATCTCACCCGTCAGGATTTGGATCCTGAAAACTGGACATTAAATCTAGAGGTGTTTCATATGTGAGTCCACAGAAGGGGGTTACCCTCAAGTATACATGATGGCATCTCGCCACAATTACGAAAGTTCAGTATGTGTACAAAACAGATCACAAGGGCAGTGGCGGTGGAGTCTCTCACATTCATGTGGTCATTCAGCATCGTGTATCTGGCTCCACCATTTTCCGCTGCTCTCTCCGTTGTCAAAACGGATCATAAGACAGTTTGTCACAGTCATACTGGTGGTATCTCATGGGTTTCGGAGAAGTTTGCTTCTCGAATTTTCAAGGAATACTTGCACACGATCTTGGCCCGCTCATAATACGTCCAACCTGTTACATCAGGGAACGTTAGTTTACCCATAGTTCCCTAGGTACCTATTATCTAGGTACCGCAGCTGCGGTTGACGGGGTGAGGGTTCAGACCGCCCTCTTAAGAAATTGAGCATTACAGTATCGGTTATACTAACCATGTTACGAAATAGTAAGCCGTTTAAGGCAGCTCATTTTTACAAAATTTCGTGTGCTTACATAGGTTGTAAACCTCGGAAGTTCCAACATCATCCTTCAAGTAACCCGTATTCTGTTAAACGGGGTGGGATGGAAAACTGCGTTGATCTGCACGAAGAGTGCAGGTATCTGTGTGGTAAACTTATTTTCAAAGACGTTTGCTTCTATTTGCGTCTGTACACATCTTTCTACAAGGTGTCATCAAAGTTCACACTCTATTTATCCCACCTACAGCGCCAGGCGACTTGAAGTTGGGTTCAGATTTCTTACAGTTTCATATTGTGAACCCTTTCAACAAATGGGAATTAAGTTTCTCACTTTGGAAAACAATTTTTTCTTCTAGCCTTGGCTTCGGCAAGGGTTTGTTTTCATATTTGGGTGCCTTGTATTCCAAGCCACCGTATTTCAGTTTTCTCATGACAAAGCAGATCTTCGGACGAATCACGCTTTCGTATTCTTCACATCAATGTACCAATAGGGGTTCCTGTGTGGACAGCACATTCTAGAACTGAATGTGGTACACGCATTACGCGTTTATATATGTGCCGAACGTCAACAGTACGTGATATGAATACGTTGTTTGTTCTCTATGATACTGCCAACTGGGGTTAGCCAGTTTCTCAGCAGACATTATCGAGTTGGGTAATAATAATGACTACAAGTCAGGCTTACCTTAAGGCTAGGTTACAATCGCCTACGTCAGTAATAACTCATCCCACAGGTTCTGTGGGAATGTCAGACCCAGTGGGTCGTGGAGTGTCTAAAACGCGGCTATATAGCCTTCATGTGCACCATGTTTGTGCACGTTTACACGTTATAAATGGTGGCGCCATCAGCATCTAGCCTTGGGCTGCCTACTGTTACAAGTATCAAACAGCTCTCCCGCCCACGAGGGAAGCTTTGGTACGTCCCAAGAGTACTCCAGTGACCCCTAGTGGATGAAAAAGAAAATAGGATTTTGGTACTTACCAGGTAAATCCTTTTCTTTGAATCCATAGGGGGCACTGGACGCCCACCCAGAGCAGTTTACCTGGGTTGTTTTAAGCTCAAGAGAGCTTAGGGTAACAAGTTTTACTTGATTGATATTAAGCTCAGAGGAGCTTATGGTAACACATTTTCACCGATTGGTTCAAATTATAAAGTTCTATCGGTTATGGTGTCAACTGTTTAGTTGACAGTAAGGTTATGGGTCAACATTGTTGTTGTCCGTTATGTTATAGGTATTCTCCATTGTCAACCTCTCTATATCGTTCCTGTTCGCTCAGTAAAAAACACTGAGACAGTACACTGAGGTACTCGGGGATATGGAGGGGTGGGAGGGTCCTAAATTTGAATATTCAGTGCCTTTGTTCGGCTCCGCCCGTCCATATCCCAAGAGTACTCCAGTGCCCCCTATGGATTCAAAGAAAAGGATTTACCTGGTAAGTACCAAAATCCTATTATTTGCATCCACATGTTTGTCATGTGATTATCATTATCTTAAGCTATGTGTGTTTTTCCTTAATATTAAATTCCTTAAAAGCTTTTGAAAGAACTACCACAAATAGTGAAACTATTAGATATTTGTGCAACAAAGATAGAAGACCATAAAGATTTTATAGAGCCCATGTGTGACATTATAAAGATATGTGGGTAAGTGTCTGACAGTGGTGGCTGCTTGATCATAGTTTAATAATGGGAACCCTTTAAGCAGGGATTTGCAGTGAAAATAAATTGGCTGGTAATACCTGTACAAGGAGTAAATGTGCACGTCACCTTTTTTTTGGGGGGGGGGGCCTAATTCAGACCTGATCGCAGCAGCAAATTTGTTATCTAATGGGCAAAACCATGTGCACCGCAGTGGGGGGGGGGGGGGGGGGGGGGGGAGGGGTGGGGGGGGGGGGGGAGGGGGGGGGGGGGGCAGATGTAACATGTGCAGAGAGAGTTAGATTTGGGTGGGGTGTGTTCAAACTGAAATCTAAATTGCAGTCTACAAATAAAGCAGCCAGTATTTACCCTGCACAGAAACAATATACCCCACCCAAATCTAACTCTCTCTGCACATGTTGTATCTGCCCCCCTCCTGCAGTGCACATGGTTTTGCCCATTAGCTAAGCTAACAAATTTGCTGATGCGATCGGATCTGGTTTTGTGGACTTTACCAACTATGGAGTAAATTTACTTATGCTTCTAAAACAGAGAATTGGTGATGTTACCCATAGCAACCAATCATATGCTGTCTATCATTTTATAAAATGCAACAGAGAAATATTTAGAACATAAGGGTTAATTTACTAAAGGTTCTAAAACAGATAGTTGGTGATGTTGCCCATAGCAACCAATCAGATGCTGTCTAGCATTTCTCTGTTGCATTTTAGAAAATGATAGACAGCATATATTTAGAACATAAGGGTTAATTTACTAAAGGTTCTAAAACAGATAGTTGGTGATGTTGCCCATAGCAACCAATCAGATGCTGTCTAGCATATAAAACATACGGGGTAATTCAGACCTGATTGCTCCTCTGTGAATTTGCAGGGGTTTGCAATCAGATAGCCGCTGACCAGACAGAGTGAAAACTTGCCCCGTACAAGTCTGCGTACACCTTGCAAATATCTCTGCGAAAGCCGGTCAGCTGCAAATCCGGTCGCAACTCACTCACCATCGAATGATTTTTCTAGTCTGTGCGTAGCCCAGGACTTACTCCTACAGTGCAAAAGAATAAGGCTGATTGGGGCTGGACGTCACACACCCTCCCTGAAAACGCTTGGGAACGCCTGCGTTTTCCATGACACTCTCAGAAAACGGCCAGTTAACCACCCCCAAATGCCGGCTTCCTGTCAATCAGCCTGTGTACTCCTAGCGATAAAAAAAGTTGCTGGATTTTTCTGCAGTTTGGCTTCACGCATGCACACTACAATCCGTACGCATGCGCAGTCAATCAATAATCGTCCGCCTGGTGAATTCGCACAACAGCAATCAGGTCTGAATCGGGCCCTTCGTTGTGTTGGCTGTGGTATCTAGAATATAATTGTGGGAGACATCAAAGAACATGGTCTGTATATATGAGTAAACAACCTTTTGCTACCTGTGTGCCAGATAAAATCTAATTAACCTCATTGTGCCGATTCTACAGACCACTTATAGGCCATCAGACCCCTCCACATGCCCCTTACATGCCATCAGACCCCATATACATGTCCCTTATATGCCATCAGATCTCTTTACATGACCAGTATATGCCATCAGAACCCTCCACATGCCACTACTATACTATAAGAGCCATCCACATTATTTGTTATTATTTATTACCAGTTATTTATATAGCTCCTTGTTTGTTAAGTTTGGTTTGAATATGTGGGACCACACGTACCATAGGGAGTGAAGCTTAGTCAGTAAACTGTGTATGTTGGCATAAATGATATTACTGATGTTCCTGTTGGTATCCGGATGATAGGTCGACAGTCAATAGGTTCACCACTAATGGTCGAAATGCATTAGGTCGACGTGGACAAAAGGTCACCATTGACAAAATGTCGACATTGCAATGGTCGACACAGGAAAAGGTCGATGTGTTTTTTTAAAATTTTTAATTTCCCTATTTTCACCTTTTTCATACTTTTCCATCTATGTGGACTACGATTGGGAATAGTAGCCTGTGACGAGCGCAGTGGCAGCGGAGCAAGGCATCTTCGCTCGCCATTCAAGTGGACGTGGTGCACAAATTTTTGGTTTCCCCGCCATTTTACGGAGAAAACGTCACCAAAAAAATAAAATTTAAAAATCACATTGATCTTTTCCTGTGTCGACCTTGTTCTTGACGACCCATTGGTCCATAACCGTTCCTGCCTCATCAGCAATTTCCTGGGTTTTAAGCAGCCATATATGCTGGCAATGTTTAATTGGACAGATGTTGATGTAAGTCACCAGCCTGATTTTCCTCAATGACTTATTCTGTTGCTGTGTGAATCTCTGTACTTCCAGCCTCCCTTTCCTGAAAGAGAAGATGTCAGATGAAGCCACGTACGGAAACATTGTCGCAGAGTCATTATCTCAGTTAGGTGAGCACCGGGATTATACCTATTGCGATTGGTTCTGTATGGGAAGCCTAATCCCGGAATCTGCAGCCAGTACAAAGTGGTAATATAAATAATACCCTCTTTCGTCTATCAAAGATTTTAGTAGCACACTTTTGAGTCTACTTACCCTAACTTGGGTGGTTCAGTTATCGCCGGGAACCCCACGTTCTAATCTCCAGAGGCAGAATTTTTCCTTGCAGCCTCATTAGCCTCTACCTCTAATATAAAGGGAACCCCATTAGATTCTAATTCAGTGGGTTTCCCGCATTTACAGGTGTTTTACAGTAAGTGGAAAAGGAAAATTGAATAACTATTCCCCAAATGGCGCGATCAATTAGCTACGGGGTAAACACAGCGTTTAATTGAATTCCTCCCTTAGGGGCTGATTCTGAGTTGCACGCAAAAGTACAATCAGCAGTGTCTACTGGCGGTTGCCTATCTGCGGCTTTATGCAGCTACAAAGTCCTTCCCGTGTGTACATCCGTTGTGCCAAACGTGGCATGGAGTGAGAGGTCCGCTTTCACCATCCCTATAAACTGTTATACTAATTGGTGCACCCTTATACGCCACCATCTGTCTCACCATGGACACTTGCCCCAGCCCTTTGCAGATGCAGTTTCCCTGACTGACCGTGGCGTCCCATGCTTGCATCTGGGAATGCGGTTGCTTGCATTGACACACCCGTCACTATTTCATAACACGCC
This sequence comes from Pseudophryne corroboree, assembly GCF_028390025.1. Lineage (NCBI taxonomy): Eukaryota > Metazoa > Chordata > Amphibia > Anura > Myobatrachidae > Pseudophryne > Pseudophryne corroboree. The sequence goes on from NC_086448.1 coordinate 100,978,746, forward strand.
ATGCCACAGACCATTTTTGCCATCCACCTCCCAGTCATCGCCCATCACTTTTCCACCACCTCTCTGATACTGTCTGTACAATGGCAACAGTTCCTTTGTGAGGACACTCCGTGTTACACATGCGCCATAGGGGGTTTCAGAAATTTTTGCACAGTTGAGAAAGGGGGACATTCTGACCCATTCGCACGCAGCGGTTCTTTGCTGTGGTGCAAACGGATCAGAAATGCGCATGCGCGGTGGACGCATTGCGCACGTTTGTCATTGCCGGGCCACGACGCCGCCAGCGAGAAAAGTGAACGCAGCGGCAATCGCAAGAAGACGGACAGATGGGAGGCGTTTCGGGGCAGATACTCACCTTTTTCCAGGCGTGGTGAGTCCAACGCAGGCAGATACAGGCGTTTGGATGGCGGATGTCTGATGTCACAGCCGGGACCTTCATCGCTGGATCCGTCGCACAGGGTAAGTAGCTGCAGGGCTAGTCTTGTTTTGCAGGAATCTTTTTTAGCATAGCAGGGCTGCACAAGCGTTCGCAGCCCTGCTATGCTAAAATACACTCCCCCATAAGCGGCGTCTAGTTGATCGCACGAGCAGCAAAAAGTTGCTACGTGCGATCGACTCGGAATGACCACCCAAAGATCACTCCAAGTAAACACTGAGTGCGACTTAGGAGTATATTTGCAGGTATATAGAAGTGGAGATGTTGCACATAGCATTCAATCAGATTCTAGCTGTTATCTTCCAGAATGTACTAGATAAATACGTAGAATCTAATTGGTTGCTATGGGCAACAGCTCCACTTCTTAAACCCTGCACTTTATTAGATATACCTCTTAGAATCAGGCCCTTAATGTGTATGTTTTGTTATTGTTTATCATTAAACCAAAATGTGAGCGATGTCTCCCCAAATAGAGCAATTGTGCGCTTGTTTTCACAAGATCTCCTGTGTAGCTTGAAGCCCGGTAGCCGCAGAAGTCACGTAGAGTGACTGTGAATGTGGCAACAACACCTGCAGCTGTTGAAATCGATAGCTGCAGGTGTCGGAAAGGTCAGTGCCGCTGATCATTCATACATTGCCCAGCACATCGGCGCGCTATCTTACAGATAGCAGCGCCAGTAATGATACGTGCGCCCCTGTCATGTAGCCCACACGGGGTAGATGTATCATCAGTTGATACCGGGTTATTTACGCACGTTATGTGCTGCAGATACTGCATCCCCAGATGTATTATGGCTGTGATGCGTGTACTTTGCCTGGGGCGCTATGGGCTCTAGTCTTTCTCGGCGCTGCTTTCTACAAGATAGCGTGACGATTTCGACAGCTGCAGCTGTCATTGCCCGGTACACAACACTGTTCCTGGATGTCGATTCCGACAGCCAGAGATTGTGCTTAACAAAAATAAGGACATTTTTTCTTTTTCAATAACCGCAGTTACCGCTGCGGGATTGGTAACTAGCGCATGTGCACAATCTATGCAAACACCGGTCAGTGCAGCCTAAGAGGGAGTGCACATTGGAAGACCGTTACTGTAACACTCTGCCTCTTTGGCAAAGTAGCCGTTTATACATCCTGCTGTTGCAGGGACCTGCTTCGCCCTGCTGAATGGATGAAGCAGGCCCTGCCAAATAACGGCAGAATGAGTAATGAGTTTATATCTATACCACCGCCACATTAATACATGGGGGAGAAGCTGTATCAGCGCACGTGCGCTGATACCACTTCCCCCCATAACACACAATCATACATCTACCCCAGGGTTTGCAATGCAGACTAGACCTCGTGGTATATTTACTAAGTGATGACTTTTCAAAGCTGCAGCTCGTTGGCGGTTTTGGGCGCAGGATTTAATAGTGCAGTGATACTGAACGCAGAACATTTTCAAACTTAGTAGACATACCCTCATGTCTGCAAGCCTAAAGAATAACACTGCATTCACCATCATGTAGAGGAGAAAAAAATCTACAATTCACCGGTTCCTTCTTAAACGTTTTAAGAAGGGACCGGTGAATTGTAGATTTTTTTCTGTTGAGTGTTGCTCCAATGGTAGTAATTGGCAATGTTTGTGGGGTTAAACTTTTTTTTATCACTATGAAGTTATTGAGATATCTGGATGAACTTTGTTTAACATAATCACTGATCATTATGTGCATGATGTTGTAAATTACAGCTACTTATGCCAACTTTTTTGTTTCTGGAGCTTGTAGATGTCTACATGATGGACAAAATTGAAGCCCGCAGTGTTAAGTTCCTTCATTTGGGTAAGGGTAACAGTGCCCGCCAACTCCATGATGACATGGTGGCTGTTTATGGTGATGAAAATTCATCATAAGACACTGTTGTGAGGTGTAAAAGGGACTTTCAAACTGGACACGTGTCCCTCACAGATGAGCCTTGATCCAGGAGACCCTCAATCACGGATGATCTTGACACGGTGAAGGAAGTGAAGGCTCTTGTCCTTGAAGACAGATGACTAACCATTGAAGTGATCATGAAAGAAGTTGGTCTTAAGGGCCCTACACACTGGCCGATACCCTGTGAAAGATATGAACGATCTCATTCATTAATGAATGAGATACCGTTCATATCTTTCTGTGTGTAGGCACCAACGATGAACGATGTGCAGCCCCGCGCTCATTCATCGCTGGTGCCGGCTCGTTTAAACATGCAAGCCAATACGGTCAATCTCGTCCATATTAGCATGCATTGCTATGGAGCCGGGTGACGGGGGAGTGAAGAAACTTCACTCCCCCCGTCACTACCCCACCCGCCGGCGGGTCGGCCGTATTGGCCGTCGGGCACCTCGCCCGGCAATTGTGAAGTGTGTAGGGCCCATTAGTTATGGAAGTGTGTGGAAGATTATACATGAGCAACTGCACATGTCTAAACTGTCATCACGATGGGTCCCCTACTTGTTGACCCCATTTCACACGTAAACTTGACGTGAACTTTTGCTGCAGATAATGACTCTGTTTGAGCAGGATGAAGAGAATTTCTTTGCACGTCTCATGACTATGGATGAATACTGGGTCTACCTGTATGATCCGGAGAAAAATAAATGAGCAAGGAGTGGAAATACTCCTCCCCCCTTCCCCCTCCCAGAAAGGCTAAGGTGCAGAAATCTGCAGGGAAGGTCATGCTGTCCATTTTTTGGGACTGTTGTTGCGTAATACTAACCAGTTACCTACCGAATGGTAAGACCATCACCAGCGCTTACTACTGCACCCTTCTGCAGAAATTGAGAGATACCATGTAAGAAAAACACCATGGTATGATCAGCAAAGGCATCCATCTCTTAGCTGAAAATGCACTCGCTCGTTCCACCCAAGCATCCGCTGTAGAAACCAACATGTGTGGCTATGAAATTTTGCGCCATCCCCCCTATTTACCTGATCTCGCAACTAGTGATTTCTTCTCTTCCCTGATATGAAGAAGTCGTTTCGGTGCAGGCGGTTTGACAACCCAACTGATGTCATTATGGAAGTGGAACAGTGGTTATCAAGGCAATCACAGGACTTCTATAATGAAGGGTTGCGGAAGGTCGAGAAACGTTGGCAGAAATGTGTGGCTCTGCGGAGGGACTGTGTGGAGAAGACTTAAATTCAACATACAACTTTGACTTTCTATCTCATTCTGTTCATGGTGATAATTGAAACTTTATGATACTCCCTCGTACATAATGTATATAGAGCTCCTGAAACATTTAATGTCTCTCCATTATCTCCATCATCAGTGTCTTTGATGCCAATGTACCACTCCAAGCACAGGTGCTGATGCTGACATGAAACAGTAGCCAGCAGCTTCTTACCTGTGTAGCTGTAGCATAGTTGTCTACCTTTCATTGCTCCTCTCCGCCCCTGTTGCTTCAAAATGCCGCGAATCACGGATCTGTGAGGATTCGCATCATTTTAGCCCCAGTCCCTCTATTCGGACCTGCAATTCACGGTATTCTCTTACCATCCTGCATACTTCACTAGGAAGTTGGTGGGATGTGATAAATCTACCCACTTTTACAGGGGTGCAGGGTATTACCTGGAAAATTGGGAGTCTATCGCACCTTCCCGAAGCCAAGGTAAGTATGAGCTGTAGGCTGCTGCTCTTCCATGTCAGTGATAAGCTGGCAGTGTATCATCTTGACTGTAATGTCACAGCCAAGAACCACACTCCCTGGTATGGGATTACAGGGTGCCATGCCACCTTGTCATCTTGACTAAACACAGCGTGGGTTCTCACTGGCAAGATGAAGCTTCAATTCATATAAAATAGTTAATGTTAAGACCCTTCAGATGCAGAATGAGCTAAATCGATGGGATGTTGGCCTGGGGATATTCATCTGTGGTCTCCACTGTAGCTGCTTATTCACTTGCAGCTGTCAGGAAGATTTCACATTTCTTCATTGCTGAGAGGTAGAGCACTGATTGGATAGCTGCAGCATCCAACCAGTGACCTGCTCTCCAAATACTGTGTCAGCAACATGTGAAATTAGTAAAACTAGTATACAGTCACTATTACTAATTGTGGCTTTCCAGAACATGAAGCCAAGCTCTCCTTCATTGTATATGATATGTTCATCTCTGCTGCTGGTCACTTTCTGCCATGTTTCCCGAGAACCGCCACAGTCATTGCTATCAATCATCAGAAGAGTGATGATAATTCACTGTTGTGCTGTTTGTTATTCGTATTAAGTCTTAATAGAATATGTTTGATAATGAACCCTTACAGTGTGAATGAATGAAGAATCTAGCATTCCTGGTTTGTGGAGATTGGGTACAGGACTGACTGGGCATGTGTCTTGCAGGCTGTCTGATGCGGGTGCCAAGTTCTCAGGTCCGGATACAGATTTGCAATTCAGTTGCCAATTTTTACAGTCCAGAGTCTACAAAAAAGCAGCCTGAAGGTAAAACAGGTGTCTCTTACTGTGTGATGTTTATCAGTAAAGTCCGTTCCACCATTTTATTTCCCAGTAAACCATGAAACCAAGAACCGTGTGTTCACGTTTTATTTGTTTAATAATGTTAGAAAGCATCTAATTTTACAGTGTCATTAATTATGTGGTGTCAGAGTATAACTGTGCCCACAAGAAAAACACCAAAAAGACAACACCGAGGTCTGTCATGCCAAATAGGCAACACAAAAGCTTATCACACCAAAGAGTAACACAAAAGTCTGTCACTCAAATAGACAGTACAATGTCTATCACACAAATATGCAACACAGAAGTCTGTCACGCCACATAGGCAACACAGAAGTCTGTCACCCCATATAGGCAACACTGAAGTCTGTCACACCATATAGACACACTGAAGTCTGTCACACCATATAGACACACTGAAGTCTGTCACACCATATAGACTCACTGAAGTCTGTCACACCATATAGGCAACACTGAAGTCTGTCACACCACAGAAGTCTGTCACACCATATAGGCAACACAGAAGTCTGTCACACCATATAGGCAACACTGAAGTCTGTCACACCATATAGACACACTGAAGTCTGTCACACCATATAGACACACTGAAGTCTGTCACACCATATAGACTCACTGAATTCTGTCACACCATATAGGCAACACTGAAGTCTATCACACCATATAGACACACTGAAGTCTGTTCCACCATATAGGCAACACAGAAGTCTGTCACACCATATAGGCAACACAGAAGTCTGTCACACCATATAGGCAACACAGAAGTCTGTCACACCATATAGGCAACACAGAAGTCTGTCACACCATATAGGCAACACAGAAGTGTGTCACACCATATAGGCAACACAGAAGTCTGTCACACCATATAGGCAACACAGAAGTCTGTCACACCATATAGGCAACACAGAAGTCTGTCACACCATATAGGCAACACAGAAGTCTGTCACACCATATAGGCAACACAGAAGTCTGTCACACCATATAGGTAAAACAGAAGTCTGTCACACCTTATAGGTAACACTGAAGTCTGTCAGACCATATAGGCAACACAGAAGTCTGTAACAACATATAGGTAAAACAGAACACTGTCACACCAAATAGGCAACACAGAAGTCTGTCACACTATATAGGCAACACTGAAGTCTGTCACGCCATATAGGCAACACAGAAGTCTGTCAGGCCATATAGGCAACACAAAAGTCTGTCAGGCCATATAGCCAACACAGTAGTCTGTCAGGCCATATAGGCAACACAGAAGTCTGTCACGCCATTTAGGCAACACAGAAGTCTGTCAGGCCATATAGGCAACACAGAAGTCTGTCACGCCATTTAGGCAACACAGAAGTCTGTCACACCATATAGGCAACACTGAAGTCTGTCACGTCATATAGGCAACACTGAAGTCTGTCACACTATATAGGCAACACAAAGTCTATCACACAAATAGGCAATACTGAAGTGTGTCACACCATATAGGCAATGCTGATATTTATCACACCAATAAGTCAACACATAATTATTGATTAATTGTTGTAGTGTGGTATTTGTCATCACTAATGATCTATTTCAGATGTCTTTCTAATGGCCCTTTTGTTTTTAAAACGACTATATTGTGTTATCTTATCTTGGTCTAATTAGTGTCCTAAGTACAGTACAAGTTCTGAATAATAAATCTGTAACATCAATATTTTGTACACAGGTTTTCAACCAACCAGCGTGATGTACAAGATACAGATGGCTGAAGTGGGGGGTTTGGCGGAGACCCTTGTTTTATCCCTCACAGTAGTAGAGAATCATCTACAGGAGAAGTTAGCACTGCTGAAGGTCCTCCAGCTTCTATCTAGCACCCCTGGTATGTGTACGGCCCCTCCGCACTGAGGACACATTGGGACTGAATTTATTTTGTGTCTCATCTTTGTGTTTGATGCTGTCACATTGCATAAAGTGTTTGTAGAAATGCTGTCAAAGTTACAATAGAGGGCGCAAACTGTGTGCCATTAAATAATTGGTAGCAGCCTGATCTACACCATCACTGAGTGGGTGGATAATCTGATTCTTTTGAAGGGGAAATAATATATCTGTAACCTCTCCCGTCATAAATTTGGCAACACTTCCCTAAATGTTTCTGCACCCCCAGCATCTCTACTGAGTAATCCTATTTACACATGCAGATACCACCATCATTTTGTCCTGCGTATTTCACTATGTTGCTCACTTTTGGCTGCCATATGAGGCATTTAAAGATTTCACTGGATAACAACAGGAAGTCTGCAAACGTGGGTTTAAAGGGACTAGGATGATTTTTTAACATTCTTCTTCAATTGGGAAATTGGTCCGTACACAATACTGTTTCTTATATTTGTTCTAGAACACCTTTATAAATGGTAATTCTTCAGGTTAAAATCCTGTTACCTTTCATGCACCATATTGTTCATATACAGAGAACTGTAAACGTATGGCCCGGGCACAGGCTGCCTGCCGAATCTGCTCCCGCCTCAGTGACCCAGATCCCTCTGGACAGCTGCTTTTCCGTTCTTCCGAAATTTTGTGGAACCTGCTGGAAAATGGTCCTAAGGAAGAAATCATCAATCAGCTCAGCAACATAGAATGTATCTAGTAAGTATTTTCCAGAATCCACATACCAGGTCATGGTGTTCAGACAAATAGCCACAACAAAAACGAAGTTTAACCAAGGCCGCTTTGATAAAGAGGAAATGCTGACGTAGTAGCTGGCCCTGACCTTACAGGATAACATTAGGCTTTCCGGGAAAGTATTTTAGTGGTTGATTACACCAGTTTGTGTCTCCCTCCAGTGGACTGAAAGATTCTTTCATACGCCTGCTCACAAAAGGTTACAGGCACCATGATCGGCAGCTGAGAAACGATCTCCTTGTAATTGCCACCCTGATTGCGGAGAACAGCCGCCCTCCAATGGTTGTAAGTAAAATATGTGCGGACGTAAAATGCATTTAGCATTGAGTGTGGGCTGAGTAGTGTTTATAAAAAGCCAGTCTGTCGTCCAATAGGGACCCATGACATCACTGAGTGTGATTGGCGTGCTCCGTTCTCATGACTATTGCTTTGGTCATGAAGTGATGTCATGAGTTCTTTGTGACATGATTGGCTACACCTTGAGCCAAACAAATTGCTGCTACCACAGCATTTAGGTGGTAGGAGCTCTATAGAATGTTATTGTGAACATAATTGTGTGGTTTACATGGTATAATTTAAATTTAAAAAATGTTTTGCAGGGACCAAGATCATTTCTGTATAGTACAGGGAAGTATCAGTAGTAAAAACACCCAAACGGCAATTCGGTAAGGATTGCAAATTCTGCTAATTAGCAGAATTTGCAATCCTTTTGCTAGCATGCTGGGGTCCGCCCATCGCAGGACAAGGCCACCCAGCATGCTGACCGCCTCCCCCCCTTCAACAAGCAGAAATTGCGAACGCAGAAAAAGAGGATGCCTCCTGCCGGCGCAGCTTTGCTACACCTGCAGGAGGCCCACCGCCATGTTCCCGATCGCGGTGGCTGCGTGTGACGTCATGCAGCCGCTTCGATCATGCCCCCGTTTGCGCCGCACCGCCCCCGCAACACTCAGTGTCTGCCCTGGAAACTGAGTGTTGCTGTCCCACCCCGCCTCTGCCTGATTGACAGGCAGAGGCGATCGTATTTTCTGCGGCCCCCCCCGTAGAAAGTGTGGGCGCAGGTGCAGGACGCCCGCTGCGCATGCGCCCACGGAGCGCTTATAATAATTCTGGTTGGATCGCGACTTGCGATTCAACCTGAATTAGCCCCAATATATGGGAAAAACACAAAACCCAATTTGGCACTGATCTCATTTTTTTAACTGTTTGATCCAGCATGTGACTAAAATATCTTTTCTCTATCGTCCTAGTGGATGCTGGGGTTCCTGAAAGGACCATGGGGAATAGCGGCTCCGCAGGAGACAGGGCACAAAAAGTAAAGCTTTTCCAGATCAGGTGGTGTGCACTGGCTCCTCCCCCTATGACCCTCCTCCAGACTCCAGTTAGATTTTTGTGCCCGGCCGAGAAGGGTGCAATCTAGGTGGCTCTCCTAAAGAGCTGCTTAGAGAAAGTTTAGCTTAGGTTTTTTATTTTACAGTGAGTCCTGCTGGCAACAGGATCACTGCAACGAGGGACTGAGGGGAGAAGAAGTGAACTCACCTGCGTGCAGGATGGATTGGCTACTGGACATTAGCTCCAGAGGGACGATCACAGGTACAGCCTGGATGGTCACCGGAGCCGCGCCGCCGGCCCCCTTGCAGATGCTGAAGTTAGAAGAGGTCCAGAATCGGCGGCTGAAGACTCTGACAGTCTTCTAAAGGTAGCGCACAGCACTGCAGCTGTGCGCCATTTTCCTCTCAGCACACTTCACACGCTGTCACTGAGGGTGCAGGGCGCTGGGGGGGGGCGCCCTGGGAGGCAAATGTAAACCTATATACTGGCTAAAAATACCTCACATATAGCCCCCAGAGGCTATATGGAGATATTTAACCCCTGCCAAACTTCACTAAAGAGCGGGAGACGAGCCCGCCGTAAAAGGGGCGGGGCCTATCTCCTCAGCACACAGCGCCATTTTTTCTCTCACAGAAAGGCTGGAGAGAAGGCTCCCAGGCTCTCCCCTGCACTGCACTACAGAAACAGGGTTTAAACAGAGAGGGGGGGCACAAATTGGCGATATAAATATATATATAAAGATGCTATTAGGGAGAAACACTTATATAAGGTTGTCCCTATGTAATTATAGCGTTTTTTGGTGTGTGCTGGCAAACTCTCCCTCTGTCTCTCCAAAGGGCTAGTGGGGTCCTGTCCTCTGTCAGAGCATTCCAGGTGTGTGTGCTGTGTGTCGGTACGTGTGTGTCGACATGTATGAGGACGATGCTGGAGGAGGCGGAGAAATTGCCTGTAATGGTGATGTCACTCTCTAGGGAGTCGACACCGGAATGGATGGCTTATTTAGGGAATTACGTGAGAATGTCAACACGCTGCAAGGTCGGTTGACGACATGAGACGGCCGACAAACAATTAGTAACGGTCCAGGCGTCTCAGAAACACCGTCAAGGGTTTTTTATAAAAAACGCCCATTTACCTCAGTCGGTCGACACAGACACAGACACGGACACTGAATCCAGTGTCGACGGTGAATAAACAAACGTATTCCGCATTAGGGCCACACGTTAAGGGCAATGAAGGAGCTGTTACATATTTCTGATACTACAAGTACCACAAAAAAGGGTATTATGTGGAAGTGAAAAAACTACCTGTAGTTTTTCCTGAATCAGATAAAATAAAATGAAGTGTGTGATGATGCGTGGGTTTACCCCGATAGCAAATATTGGCGTTATACCTTTTCCCGCCAGAAGTTAGGGCGCGTTGGGAAACACCCATTAGGGTGGATAAGGCGCTCACACGCTTATCAAGTGGCGTTACCGTCTCCAAATACGGCCGCCCTCAAGGAGCCAGCTGATAGGCAGCTGGAAAAATATCCTAAAAAGTATATACACACAGACGGTGGTTATACTGCGACCAGCGATCGCCATCAGCCTGGAGATGCAGTGCTGGGTTGGCTTGGTCGAATTCCCTGACTAAAAATATTTTATTGATATAGAGCATTTAATAGGATGCATTCTATATATATGTATGCGAGATGCACAGAGGGATATTTGCACTCTGGCATCAAGATAAGTGCGTTGTCCATATCTCCCAGAAGATGTCATGGTTACGACAGTGGTCAGGTGATACAGATCCCTTACGGCACATGGAAGTATTGCCGTATAAAGGGAAGGAGTTATTTGGGGTCGGTCCGTCGGACCTGGGGGCCACGGCCACAGCTGGGAAATCCAACCTTTTTACCCCAAGTTACATCTCAGCAGAAAAAGACACTGTCTTTTCAGCCTCAATCCTTCCGTTCCCATGTGGGCAAGCGGGCAAAAGGCCAGTCATATCTGCCCAGACATAGAGGAAAGGGAAGTAGACTGCAGCAGGCAGCCCCTTCCCAGGAAAAGAAGCCCTCCACCAGTGGGGGGGTAGTCTCAAGAGTCTCAGCGCGCAGTGGGATCACTCGCAAGTTGACCCCTAGATCATACAAGTATTATCCCAGGGGTACAGATTGGAGAGTCGAGACATTTTTTCCTCGCAGGTTCCTGAAGCCTGCTTTACCAACGGCTCCCTCCGACAAGGAGGCAGTATTGGAAAAAAATTCACAAGCTGTATTTCCAGCAGGTGATAATCAAAGTACCCCTCCTACAACAAGGAAAAGGGTATTAGTCCTCCACACTATATTGTGGTACTGAAGCCAGACGGCTTGGTGAGACATAGTCTAAATCTGAAATCTTTGAACACTTACATAAAAAGGTTCAAATCAAGATGGAGTCACTCAGAGCAGTGATAGAGAACCGGAAAAAAGGGGACTATATGGTGTCCCTGGACATCAAGGATTACCTCCATGTCCAAATTTGCCCTTCTCAACAAGGGTACCTCTGGTTCGTGATACAGAACTGTCAATATCAGTTTCAGACGCTGCCGTTGAATTATCCACGGCACCCCGGGCCTTTACCAAGGTAATGGCCGAAAAGATGATTCTTAAAAGAAGAAAGGCATCTAAATTATCCCTTACTTGGACGATATCCTGAAAGGGACAAGTTTCCAGAGAACAGTTGGAGGTCGGAAAAGAACTATCTAAAGTAGTTCTACGACAGCACGAGTGGATTCTAAATATTCCAAAAATCGCAGCTGTTTTCCGATGATACGTCTGCTGTTCCTAGGAATGATTCTGGGCATAGTCCAGAAAGAGGTATTTCTCCTGGAGGGGAAAGCCAGGGAGTTATCCGACCTAGTCAGAAACCTCCTAAATCCAGGCCAAGTATCAGTGCATCAATGCACAGGAGTCCTGGGAAAAATGGTGGCTTCTTACGAAGCGATTCCATTCGGCGGATCTCACGCAAAAACTTTTCAGGGGGATTTGCTGGACGAATGGTCCGGATCGCATCTTCAGATGCATCAGCGGATAACCCTGTCTCCAAGGACAAGGGTGTCTCTTCTGTGGGGGCTGCAGAGTGCTCATCTTCTAGAGGGCAGCACATTCAGCATTCAGGACTGTGTTCTGGTGACCACGGATGCCAGCCTGAGAGGCTGGGGAACAGTCACACAAGGAAGAAATTTCCAAGGAAGTGTGGTCAAGTCTGGAGATTTCTCTCCACATGAATATACTGGAGCTAAGGGCAATTTACGATGCTCTGAGCCTAGGAAGACCTCTGCTTCAAAGTCAACCGGTGCTGATCCAGTAGGACATCATCATGGCAGTCGCCCACGTAAACAGACGGGGCGGCACAAGAAGCAGGAGGGCAATGACAGCAAGGATTCTTCGCTGGGCGAAAGATCATGTGATAACACTGTCAGCAGTGTTCATTCCGGGAGTGGACAACTAGGAAGATTTCCTCAGCATAAATGAATTCCACCCGGAAAAGTGGGAACTTCATCTGGAAGTTTCCACATGTTTGTAAACCGTTGGGAAAGACCAAAGGTGGTTATGATGGCGTCCCACATGAAGCGCCAGGTCTAGAGACCCTCAGGCAATAGCTGGGACGCTCTGGTAACACCGTGGGTGTACCAGTCGGTGTATGTGTTCCCTCCTCTGCCTTTCATACCCAGTGTATGGAGAATGATAGGAAGGAGAGGAGTAAGAACTATACTCGTGGTTCCGGTTTGGGCCAAGAAGAACTTGGTACCCGGAACTTCAAGAGATACTAGAAAGGATCTTGATTCAGCAAGAATCATGTCTGTTCCATGACTTACCGCAGCTGCGTTGACGCCAGGGCGGGTGAACGCCGGATCCTAAGGGAAAAAGGCATTCCGGAAGAGGTCATCCCTACCCTGGTCAGAGCCAGGAAGGAGGTGACCGCACAACATTATCACCGCTTAGGTGAAAATATGTTCCATGGTGTGAGGCCAGGAAGGCTCCACGGAAGAATTTCAACTAGGTTAATTCCTACATTTCCTGCAAGCAGGAGTGTATATGGGTCTCAAATTGGGGTCCATTAAGGTTCAAATTTCGACCGGTCGATTTTCTTCCAGAAAGAAATTGGCTTCAGTTCCTGAGGTCCAGAAGTTGTTAAGGGAGTACTGCATATACAACCCCTTTTTGATGTCTCCAGTGGCACTGGGCGATCTCAACGTAGTTTGGGATTCCTAAAATCACATTGTTTTACACAACTCAAATCTGTGGATTTGATATATCTCACATGGAAAGTGACCATGCTGTTGGTCCTGGCCTCGGCCAGGCGAGTGTCAGAATTGGCGGCTTTATCTCACAAAGCCATATCTGATTGTCCATTCGGACAGAGCAAAGCTGTGGACTCGTCCCCAGTTTCTCCCTAAGGTGGTGTCAGCGTTTCACCTGAACCAGCTTATTGTGGTGCCTGCGGCTACTAGGGACTTGGAGGACTCCAAGTTGCTGGATGTTGTCAGGGCCCTGAAAATATAGTTTCCAGGTCGGCTGGAGTCAGGAAATCTGACTTGCTGTTTATCCTGTATGCACCCAACAAGCTGGGTGCTCCTGCTTCTAAGCAGACTATTGCTCGTTGGATTTGTAGTACAATTCAGCTTGCTCATTCTGTGGCAGGCTTGCCACAGCAAAAAATATGTAAATGCCCATTCCACAAGGAAGGTGGGCTCATCTTGGGCGGCTGCCCGAGGGGTCTCGGCATTACAACTCTGCCGAGCAGCTACGTGGTCGGGGGAGAACACGTTTGTAAAATTTTACAAATTTGATACCCTGGCAAAAGAGGACCTGGAGTTCTCTCATTCGGTGCTGCAGAGTCATCCGCACTCTCCCGCCCGTTTGGGAGCTTTGGTATAATCCCCATGGTCCTTTCAGGAACCCCAGCATCCACTAGGACGATAGAGAAAATAAGAATTTACTTACCGATAATTCTATTTCTCGGAGTCCGTAGTGGATGCTGGGCGCCCATCCCAAGTGCGGATTATTCTGCAATACTTGTACATAGTTATTGTTACAAAAATCGGGTTATTGTTGTAGGAAGCCGTCTTTCAGAGGCTCCTTTTGTTATCATACTGTTAACTGGGTTTAGATCACAAGTTGTACGGTGTGATTGGTGTGGCTGGTATGAGTCTTACCCGGGATTCAAAATCCTCCCTTATTGTGTACGCTCGTCCGGGCACAGTACCTAACTGGAGTCTGGAGGAGGGTCATAGGGGGAGGAGCCAGTGCACACCACCTGATCTGGAAAAGCTTTACTTTTTGTGCCCTGTCTCCTGCGGAGCCGCTATTCCCCATGGTCCTTTCAGGAACCCCAGCATCCACTACGGACTCCGAGAAATAGAATTATCGGTAAGTAAATTCTTATTATTAATGGGCTGCTTTGTAGATTTGCACTAATACTGAGCAAAAGAACCTTGATCTACAGCATACCACACATCCAATTGGAAAATCACTGTTCCCGGGTGTGGTGCATGGTATTCTGATAGAAAATACAGGAATATGTAACTAAACATCACAGTCATAGGACTGATTGACTTGCATTAGAATATGTTGGGACCTTGAAAGCGGTGTCAGTTCCATGAAAGTTTGAAATAAGGGAACATAAAAGGAATTTATCAGCCAATCTGTTATAAGTGGAAGACGCACCTATGTGTGAAAGATGTTTTCTCCTCATGAGTATTGTTTGATGATGTCATGCAGGCAGTCAGACACTGGGTGGCAGTATTGCATTGAAGTGTTTGAATGATGCAATTTTTAGTTTTATTTTATTTATTATTTATTTATTAACGGTTTCGTATATAGGGCAGCAAATTCCATTGCGCTTTACAAATCCAGTAATCCATATGCAATTGTTTCCTTTTTATACCACCAGCTTAAAACTTGGTTCAGAGCCGGCATTATAGCAATAGAAGCATTATAAATGAAGTGATTTATAATGGAAGTAACATGTTAATGTGCATTTGTGCTAAGAATATAGTCCTGCAATCTTGTTTTGTACTGTATAGGCCCCCATACACTACAACGATATGTCCTGAGGCTGAAGTCTGAGGCGATTTCCCTTGAACTCTCCCGGGATCTTCCTGGGAGTGGTTCCATACGATTCCATACGATTTGGTACATTTGGCATACAATATATTGTATGCGATCCCAGCCATGCCTGCGGGAACCGACATATCACGAGTGCAGCACTAACTATCTAGGGGAGCCGATCCGACCCTCACGGGAACGCGCATTGGATCAGAAACACATCCAAAATGCCCGATTTCACCTGATATATCGCCCCGAATGCCCGAAATTGGATGAAATCGGGCATTATCGTTCTAGTGTATGGGGCCCTTTAGTCACTGTTCATATGGTTTCTTTTATGTGCAGTACTCTGTAAGGAGCTGCAGACCCCTTTTGGCGCCATATAAATAAAGGACAATGATAATAATAAAGTACAGCCTTCTCTGAAGTCATCACCTTCTGGCACAGGATCCTTGTCATTTATCATTAGATGTTTCTGTTTCACTGCCAAGATTATATTATATTAAATATCGTTTATATTATTATTATTATTATTATGTTGTTGTCTTCCAATGACATATAACATAGTGTGGTCAATCCTATTATGTGCGAGTTGCAGAATGCGAGTTTCTGCCAAATTGCATCATATTGCAATCCAGTTAGAAACTCCCATTGAACCAGGCAGAGAAAAGTCTAATTTTCCCGTTCGCACCCCCCTGAGGGTAAGAGATGGTAGGGAAAATCCTTATTTTAAATTTAAGGGGGATATCCTATTAGCCCCGGTAAAACATTGGGTGCGAAAAACGTATGTTTTTCATGATTTTTCCCAATGTTTCACCGACTTTTTTTTTTTTTTATCCAGGCTATCCAGATTGATCGCCTGTAAAAAAAAAATGCCCTTTCTCCTGAAAACACACATGTTCACTGAAACCTGTGTGTTTTCAGTAGAAACAGCCCCGTTTTCACACAAAAACGGGGCTGTTTCTGGGGATTTGGCCTATGACCGCGGACAACCTGCAACGTCCCATGCCCACTGCAGCAGCAGCAGGCTGGGACTGCAGACATGGTGCCGCGGTCCGGAAGCTGCCATTCGGCGCAGTGACCCCCGGCGGGGATGCCGGGGCATCGCCATGACCGCATCCACCCCTCTCCTCCGCCCCCGGCAGCGGTCACATGATGGGGGTGCGCCCATGTGACCGAGGGGAACCAGAGGAACAGCACTGCATCGGGAGCTGTCAGCAGCCGGCACCCGGTGCAGCATCAGCTAGCCCCCGATAAGCCACTGCTCGTGCTGCCTTATCAGGGGTAATAGGATAGCCCCCGGCGGGACAATTAGTCCCGGTAAATTATCGGGGCTAACTGGATATCCCCCTAAAATGTCCCCACCCCCCTGCGAGTACAGCTAATTTGAATTTTTAATTGGATTGGAGAATTCTCGGGAGCGCACATTCATGCAGATGTCTGTGAGTTTCATGAAACAACCCACACCTAATTTGATTGACTCCTAATGTGATAAAATAAATATACACGTGTAGCATGTCTGGTCATTTTTGTATAACATTATACATTATTGTTTTTACTGTAAACATAGAGGGGTCAGATCTGGTGAGATTCGGCCATGAGGGGGGCGAGTTACCATTGAATTGACCCCAAAGAGAGAGAGATTTCTCTTTCTTCCTAGAGAATGCTGTGGTCCACATTAGTACCATGGGGTATAGACGGGTCCACTAGGAGCCACTGGCACTTTAAGAGTTTAATAGTGTGGGCTGGCTCCTCCCTCTATGCCCCTCCTACCAGACTCAGTTTAGAAAATGTGCCCGGAGGAGCCGGTCACAGCTAGGGGAGCTCCATAGGAGTTTTTCTAGTTTTTTTATTTTTCTTAGAGTGAGGCACAGGGAGGCTGCTGGCAACAGCCTCCCTGCTTCGTGGGACTTAGGAGGGAGTAGTGTCCAACCCTGAGAGGTTAATGGCCACTATCTCCGCTGACAGGACACTGAGCTCCTATCGTTAGCTGCCCGAGGCGACCGCTCACTCCCACAGCATGCCGCCGCCCCCTAACAGAACCAGAAGATTCCTCAGAGCGGACCCAGTGGATTCCAGCGCCATTTTCTCCCTGCAGATACAACTACAGAGACGCTGACTGGGAGTGCTGTCCCTCCACACGACTCCAACTATCCTGTGCGGTACCTGGGGGTTGTAGAAGGAAGGGGGGCGGGCTGAGCCTGTAAATTACTGTGTAGTCTATTAAGGGTACACAGTCAGCGCCAGGTATTTTGTTTACAACTGCCTAATTAAGCGCTGTGTGTGTGCTGGTTCCAAGCTCTGTGTTCCTCTGAAGGTACTTGGGGGGGAAACTGTGTCTGACTTTCCCTGTGTATGTGCGTGGGTGTATATTCTCTCACATAGGGGGTCATTCCGAGTTGTTCGCTCGCTAGCAGATTTTAGCAGCATTGCACACGCTAGGCCGCCGGCCTCTGGGAGTGTATTTTAGCTTAGCAGAATTGCGAACGAAAGATTAGCAGAATTGCGAATAGAAAATTCTTAGCAGTTTCTGAGTAGCTCGAGACTTACTCCTACACTGCGATCAGCTCAGGCCGTTTCGTTCCTGGTTTGACGTCACAAACACGCCCTGCGTTCGGCCAGCCACTCCCCCGTTTCTCCAAACACTCCCGCGTTTTATCCTGGCACGCCTGCGTTTTTCCGCACACTCCCAGAAAACGGCCAGTTTCCGCCCAGAAACACCCACTTCCTGTCAATCACACTCCGATCACTTCAACGATGGAAATTCTTCGGTCGGACGTGAGTAAATCTACTAAGTTTTGTGCTAAAATACTTAGCGCATGCGCACTGCGTACCATGCGCATGCGCATTTTCGCCTTAATCGCTCCGTTGCGAAAATCGGCAACGAGCGAACAACTCGGAATGACCCCCATAGCCATGTCCAGGGACTCTGTGTCTTATGCTGCAGAGGAAGTTTCTTCTCCAGAGGAATCCATTCCCTGTACCCAGGAATGTAATGTCTTGTCTCAGGCTTCTATCTCTGAGCCAGGATGGCTGACTTCAATTGAGGGAATGATCTCTCAGATTGCTACTAGGGTGGCTCATACTGAGTCTGAATCTCAGGTTTTAAAGAATTCTATGGCAGTTTGGTCAGGTTCTGTACCTATTCCTTCTAAAGCCCCTAGCATATACCCAAAGAAATGTGCGCTTGCCCAGATTATGCAAGCCGACACGGATACCGACTCTGATACAGTAGACGGTGATGGGGATGTGCTGAGGGGGGAGGCATCCCTTGCAAAGGGGGTGCAGCTCATGATTGAGGCCATTAGAGATGTATTAAACATTACTGACACACCACCTGAACAGGTTGAGGAGGCTTACTTCGCAGACAATTGAAAGCCTTGCTAACCTTCCCTGCGTCTAAAGAATTAAAACGCTCTATTTGAAAAATCCTGGGAAACCCCGGAGAAAAAATTCCAGATTCCCAAGAGGGTTCTGGTTGCTTTTCCCTTCCCTGAGGAGGATAGAAGAAAATGGGAAAACCCACCCATAGTTGACGCATCTGTCTCCAGACTGTCAAAAAAGGTGGTTTTACCTGTCCCTGGATCTACCGCGTTAAAAGAACCGGCTAATCGTAAAATTGACACTACTCTCGAATCCATATACACTGCTTCAGGGGTGGCGTTAAGGCCTACTATTGCCTGAGCATGGATTTCTAAAGCTATAGTAAAGTGGTCAGGCACGTTACTAGAAGACTTAGATACAATGGATAGAAGTGACATTGAACTGTTTTTACGTAACATACAGGATTCTGCGGGTTTCATGGTGGAGTCCATGAAGGACCTGGGTACGCTGAATGCAAGGATATCTTCCATGTAGGTCTCAGCTCGCAGGGGACTCTGGCTACGCCAATAGTCTGCAGACGCGGAATCCAGGCGAAGTGTGGAGAACCTACCCTTCACAGGTCAGGCTCTATTTGGGGAAGTGTTGGATGCGTGGATTTCCACGACTACCGCGGGTAAGTCACCTTTTCTTCCCTCAGCTGCTCCTTCTACGAAGAAACCCTTTTCTTCCTCGGCATCGCAGTCCTTTCGGACCGCTAAGATGAAAAAGTCCAAGCCTCCTACCACTTTCTTTAGAGGTGGTTGGGTAAATTCCAAGAAGCCTGCTCCTGCAGGCTCCAAGGACCAGAAGCCTGCTTCTGGTTCCTCAAAATCCTCAGCATGACAGTGGACCGCACAGCCTGGAGAACGGGTTGGTGGGTGTGAGACTCAGACGTTTCAGCCATGTCTGGGTGTTGTCCGGCCTGGATCCCTGGGTACAGGATATTGTGTCCCAGGGGTACAGACTGGAGTTTCAAGAACTCCCGCCTCACCGATTCTTCAAATCAGGCTTGCCAGCTTTACTGACAGACAGGGCTATCCTACAGGAAGCCATCCAAAAATTGGAAAAGTCAGAGGTCATTGTTCCAGTTCCACCTCATATGCAACACATGTACTTTTCAAACCTTTTCGTGGTACTGAAACCGGATGGTTCGGTCAGACCAATTTTGAACTTGAAATCGTTAAACCCTTATTTTAGGGAGTTCAAATTGAAAATGGAGTCTCTGAGAGCGGTGATCTCAGGTCTGGAGGAGGGAGAGTTTCTGGTATCCCTGGATATCAAGGATGCGTACCTCCACATCCCGATTTGGCTGCCGCATCAGGCTTATCTCATATTTGCACTGGTAGACAGTCACTATCAGTTTCAGGCACTGCCATTCGGGCTCTCCACAGCACCGAGGGTGTTCACCAAGGTGATGGCAGAGATGATGGTTCTCCTGCGCAGACACGGAGTGAACATAATTCCATATCTGGACGATCTGCTGATAAAGGCATTGTCCAGGGAGAGGCTATTGCAGTCCATTTCTCTCACAACTCGTCTGCTCAGGGAACATGGTTGGATCCTGAACCTTCCAAAGTCACATTTGGAGCCGACGAGGAGATTGTCTTTCCTGGGGATGATCCTAGACACGGAAATGCAGAGAGTGTTTCTACTGGTGGAGAAAGCGTTGGTGATACAATCGATGGTCCGGGATCTCTTGATGCCTGCCCGAGTATCGGTTCATCAATGCATTCGCCTTCTGGGAATGATGGTTGCCTCCTACGAGGCTCTACAGTACGGCAGATTTCATGCTCGATCCTTCCAACTGGACCTCCTAAACAAGTGGTCGGGTTCTCATCTACATATGCACCAGAGGATTTGTCTGTCGCCGAAAGCAAGGATTTCACTCCTCTGGTGGCTGCAAATGCCTCACCTTCTGGAGGGCCGCAGGTTCGGGATTCAGGACTGGATCCTTATAACCACGGATGCAAGTCTCAGGGAATGGGGCGCAGTCACTCGAGGGGAAACATTCCAAGGAAGGTGGTCAAGTCTGGAATCCAGTCTTCCAATAAACATTCTGGAGCTAAGAGCCGTGTACAACGGTCTTCTCCAAGCGGCACATCTTCTGTGAGATCAGGCCATTCAAGTGCAGTCGGACAATGTAACGACGGAGGCCTACATAAACCAACAGGGGGGAACGAAGAGCAGAGCTGCAATGTCGGAGGTAACAAGAATCATCCTCTGGGCAGAAAAGCACGCGTTGGTGCTGTCAACAATTTTCATTCCGAGAATGGACAACTGGGAAGCAGACTTCCCAGCAGACACGATCTCCATCCAGGAGAGTGGGGCCTCCATCCGGAGGTGTTCACGGAGGTGACAAATCTTTGGGGTGTACCTCAAATAGACATGATGGCCTTCCGTCTCAACAAGAAGCTTCGGAGGTATTGTTCCAGGTCAAGAGACCCGCAAGCAGTGGCTGTGGATGCTCTGGTGACTCCGTGGGTGTTCCAGTCAGTGTACGTATTCCCTCCACTTCCACTCATTCCAAGGATCCTAAAGCTCATAAGGAGAACAAGCGTTCAGGCAATCCTCATTGCTCCGGATTGGCCAAGAAGGGCTTGGTACGTTGGCCTTCTGGGTTTACTGCTGGAAGATCCGAGGCCTCTCCCTCTTCGGGAGGACCTGCTGCAACAGGGGCCGTTCGCCTATCAAGACTTACCGCGGCTACGTTTGACGGCATGGAGGTTGGATGCCAGATACTAGCTCGGAAGGGCATTCCGAACAGGGTTATTCCTACCCTGATACAGGCTAGGAGAGGAGTAACGTCTAAACATTACCATCGCATTTTGAAAAAGTATGTATCGTGGTGTGACTCCAAGAAGTTTCCTATGTTGGAGTTTCAACTGGGACGATTTCTCCTCTTCCTACAAGCAGGTGTGGATATGGGCCTGAGGTTGGGATCCGTAAAGGTCCAGATTTCGGCCTTATCCATTTTCTTCCAGAAACAGCTGGCTTCCCTCCCTGAGGTTCAGACTTTCTTGAACGGGGTTCTGCACATCCAGCCTCCCTTTGTGCCGCCTACGGCGCCCTGGGATCTTAACGTGGTGTTGCAGTTCCTCCAATCGGATTGGTTCAAGCCTCTGCAGGAGGTTGAGGTCAAGTTTCTCACGTGGAAGGTTGTCACTTTGTTGGCCTTAGCTTCTGCTAGACGTGTGTCGGAGTTGGGGGCTTTGTCTTGTAAAAGTCCCTACTTGATCTTCCATGAAGATAGAGCTGAGCTCCGGACACGTCAGCAGTTCTTCCAAAGGTTGTGTTGGCTTTTCATATCAATCAACCATTGTGGTGCCAGTTGCTACTGACTCCTCAATTCCATCAAAGTCCTTGGATGTTGTAAGGGCTCTGGAAATTTATGTGAAGAGGACTGCTCGTCACAGAAAATTGGACTCTGTTTGTCCTGTATGATCCTAAGAAAATTGGGAGTCCTGCTTCTAAGCAGACGATCTCTCGCTGGATCAGGTTCACTATCCAGAATGTGTATTCTATGGCAGGATTGCCGTGTCCAAAATCTGTTAAGGCCCACTCTACTCGTAAAGTGGGTATTTCCTGGGCGGCTGCCCGGGGTGTCTTGGCTTTACAGCTTTGCCGAGCGGCTACTTGGTCTGGGTCGAACATGATTGCTAAGTTCTACAAGTTCGATACTGTGGCCTCTGAGGACCTAAAATTTGGTCAATCAGTTCTGCAGCAGCCTCCGTGCTCTCCCTCCCGTACTGGGAGCTTTGGTACATCCCAATGGTACTAATGTGGACCCCAGCATCCTCTAGGACAGTTGTTCCCAAACTTTTTTTGCATTATGGCGCCCTAGAGTATCAGAATTTTTTTCACGGCACCCCTAGGACAAAAATTTCTTATTGAGAAATTTAGAAAGAAATATTAAATTAAGTATATTGTGTTTATATGTCATCCTTAGGCTCAGTTGTGTGGTGAGAAACAAGATTTGCTTCTGTTTGTCCCCATTTCTCTGACGTCCTAAGTGGATGCTGGGGACTCCGTCAGGACCATGGGGATTAGCGGCTCCGCAGGAGACGGGGCACAAAACTAAAGCTTTAGGATCAGGTGGTGTGTACTGGCTCCTCCCCCTATGACCCTCCTCCAAGCCTCAGTTAGGTTTTTGTGCCCGTCCGAGCAGGGTGCAATCTAGGTGGCTCTCTTAAGGAGCTGCTTAGAAAAAGTTTTTAGGTTTCTTATTTTCAGTGAGTCCTGCTGGCAACAGGCTCACTGCATCGAGGGACTTAGGGGAGAGAAGTTCAACTCACCTGCGTGCAGGATGGATTGGCTTCTTAGGCTACTGGACACCATTAGCTCCAGAGGGAGTCGGAACACAGGTCTCACCCTGGGGTTCGTCCCGGAGCCGCGCCGCCGACCCCCCTTGCAGATGCTGAAGATTGAAGGTCCAGAAACCGGCGGCAGAAGGCTTTTCAGTCTTCATGAAGGTAGCGCACAGCACTGCAGCTGTGCGCCATTGTTGTCACACACTTCACACCAACGGTCACGGAGGGTGCAGGGCGTTGCTGGGGGCGCCCTGGGCAGCAATGTATAATACCTTATTCTGGCTAAAAATACATCACATATAGCCCCTGGAGGCTATATGGATGTATTTAACCCCTGCCAGGTCTCAGAAAAACGGGAGAAGAAGCCCGCCGAAAAGGGGGCGGGGCCTATTCTCCTCAGCACACAGCGCCATTTTCCCTCACAGAAAGGCTGGTGGGAAGGCTCCCAGGCTCTCCCCTGCACTGCACTACAGAAACAGGGTTAAAACAGAGAGGGGGGGCACTTATTTGGCGATATGTATATATATATTAAAATGCTATAAGGGAAAAACACTTATATAAAGGTTGTCCCTGTATAATATAGCGTTTTTGGTGTGTGCTGGCAAACTCTCCCTCTGTCTCCCCAAAGGGCTAGTGGGGTCCTGTCCTCTATCAGAGCATTCCCTGTGTGTGTGCTGTGTGTCGGTACTTGTGTGTCGACATGTATGAGGACGATGTTGGTGAGGAGGCGGAGCAATTGCCGGTAATGGTGATGTCACTCTCTAGGGAGTCGACACCGGAATGGATGGCTTATTTAAGGAATTACGTGATAATGTCAACACGCTGCAAGGTCGGTTGACGACATGAGACGGCCGGCAAACCAATTAGTACCTGTCCAGGCGTCTAAAACACCGTCAGGGGCGTTAAAACGTCCTTTTACCTCAGTCGGTCGACACAGACACGGACACTGACTCCAGTGTCGACGGTGAAGAAACAAACGTATTTTCCTTTAGGGCCACACGTTACTTGTTAAGGGCAATGAAGGAGATGTTACATATTTCTGATACTACAAGTACCACAAAAAAGGGTATTATGTGGAGTGTGAAAAAACTACATGTGGTTTTTCCTGAATCAGATAAATTAAATGAAGTGTGTGATGATGCGTGGGTTTCCCCCGATAGAAAATTATTGGCGGTATACCCTTTCCCGCCAGAAGTTATGGCGCGTTGGGAAACACACCTTAGGGTGGATAAGGCGCTCACACGCTTATAAAAACAAGTGGCGTTACCGTCTCCAGATACGGACGCCCTCAAGGAGCCAACTGATAGGAGGTTGGAAAATATCCTAAAAAGTATATACACACATACTGGTGTTATACTGCGACCAGCGATCGCCTCAGCCTGGATGGGCAGCGCTGGGGTGGCTTGGTCGGATTCCCTGACTGGAAATATTGATACCCTTGACAGGGACAGTATTTTATTGACTATAGAGCATTTAAAAGATGCATTTCTATATATGCGAAACTCTGGCATCAAGAGTAAGTGCGATGTCCATATCTGCCAGACGATGTTTCTGGACACGACAGTGGTCAGGTGATGCAGATTCCAAACGGCACATGGAAGTATTGCCGTATAAAGGGGAGGAGTTATTTGGGGTCGGTCCATCGGACCTGGTGGCCACGGCAACAGCTAGAAAATCCACCTTTTTTACCCCAAGTCACATCTCAGCAGAAAAAGACATAGTCTTTTCAGCCTCAGTCCTTTCGTCCCCATAATATCTGCCCAGGGATAGAGGTAAGGGAAGAAGACTGCAGCAGGCAGCCCATTCCCAGGAACAGAAGCCTTCCACCGCTTCTGCCAAGTCCTCAGCATGACGCTGGGGCCGTACAAACAGGTGCGGTGGGGGGTCGTCTCAAGAGTTTCAGCACGCAGTGGGCTCACTCGCAAGTGGGCCCCTGGATCCTACAAGTAGTATCCCAGGGGTACAGATTGGAAATTCGAGACGTCTCCCCCTCGCAGGTTCCTGAAGTTTGCTTTACCAACGTCTACCTCCGACAGGGAGGCAGTATTGGAAACAATTCACAAGCTGTATTCCCAGCAGGTGATAATCAAAGTACCCCTCCTACAACAAGTAAAGGGGTATTATTCCACACTATATTGTGGTACTGAAGCCAGACGGCTCGGTGAGACCTATTCTAAATGGAGTCACTCAGAGCAGTGATAGCGAACCAGGAAGAAGGGGACTATATGGTGTCCCTGGACATCAAGGATGCTTACCTCCATGTCCAAATTTGCCCTTTTCACAAAGGGTACCTCAGGTTCGTGGTACAAAACTGTCACTATCAGTTTCAGACGCTGCCGTTTGGATTGTCCACGGCACCCCGGGTCTTTACCAAGGTAATGGCCGAAATGATGATTCTTCTTCAAAGGCGTTTTAATTATCCCTTACTTGGACGATCTCCTGATAAGGGCAAGGTCCAGAGAACAGTTGGAGGTCTGAGTAGCACTATCTCAAGTAGTTCTACGACAGCACGGGTGGATTCTAAATATTCCAAAATCGCAGCTGTCTCCGACGACACGTCTGCTGTCCCTAGGGATGATTCTGGACACAGTCCAGAAAAAGGTGTTTCTCCCGGAGGAGAAAGCCAGGGAGTTATCCGAGCTAGTCAGGAACCTCCAAAAACCAGGAAAAGTGTCAGTGCATAATTGCACAAGGGTCCAGGGAAAAATGGTGGCTTCTTACGAAGCAATTCCATTCGGCAGATTTCACGCAAGAACTTTTCAGTGGGATCTGCTGGACAAATGGTCCGGATCGCATCTTCAGATGCATCAGCGGATAACCCTGTCTCCAAGGACAAGGGTGTCTCTTCTGTGGTGGCTGCAGAGTGCTCATCTACTAAAGTGCCACAGTTATGCATTCAGGACTGGGTCCTGGTGACCACGGATTCCAACTTGAAAGGCTGGGGAGCAGTCACACAGGGAAAAAATTTCCAGGGAGTGTGATCAAGTCTGGGGACTTCTCTCCGCATAAATATACTGGAGCTAAGAGCAATTTACAATGCTCTAAGCTTAGCAAGACCTCTGCTTCAAGGTCAGCCGGTATTGATCCAGTGGGACAACATCACGGCAGTCGCCCACGTAAACAGACAGGGCGGCACAAGAAGCAGGAGGACAATGGCAGAAACTGCAAGGATTCTTCGCTGGGCGGAAAATCATGTGATAGCACTGTCAGCAGTTTTCATTCCGGGAGTGGACAACTGGGAAGCAGACTTCCTCAGCACGACCTCCACCCGGAATAGTGGGGACTTCATCGAGAAGTTGTTTCCACATGATTGTGCACCGTTGGGAAAGACCAAAGGTGGACATGATGGCGTCCCGCCTGAACAAAAAACTGGACAGGTATTGCGCCAGGTCAAGAGACCCTCAGGAAATAGCTGTGGACGTTCTGGTAACACCATGGGTGTACCAGTCGGTGTATGTGTTCCCTCCTCTGCTTCTCATACCAAAGGTACTGAGAATTATAAGATGTAGAGGAGTAAGAACTATACTCGTGGCTCCGGATGGGCCAAGAAGGACTTGGTACCCGGAACTTCATGAGATGCTCACAGAGGACTCAGGGCCTCTGCCGATAAGAAGGGACTTGCTTCAGCAAGTACCATGTCTGTTCCAAGACTTACCGCGGGTGCGTTTGACGGCATGGCGGTTGAACGCCGGATCCTAAGGAAAAAAAAAGGCATTCCGGAAGAGGTCATTCCTACCCTGGTCAAAGCCAGGAAGGAGGTGACCGCACAACATTATCACCACATGTGGCGAAAATATGTTGCGTGGTGTGAGGCCAGGAAGGCCCCACGAAGAAATTTCAACTCGGTCGATTCCTGCATTTCCTGCAAACAGGAGTGTCTATGGGCCTCAAATTGGGGTCCATTAAGGTTCAAATTTCGGCCCTGTCGATTTTCTTCCAGAAAGAATTGGCTTCAGTTCCTGAAGTCCAGAAATTTGACAAGGGAGTACTGCATATACAACCCCCTTTTGTGCCTCCAGTGGCACTGTGGGATCTCAACGTAGTCCTGGGATTCCTCAAATCACGTTGGTTTAAACCGCTCAAATCTGTGGATTTGAAATATCTCACATGGAAAGTGACCATGATGTTGGCCCTGGCCTCGGCCAGGCGAGTGTCAGAATTGGCTGCTTTGTCTCACAAAAGCCCATATCTGATTGTCCATTCGGACAGGGCAGAGCTGCGGACTCGTCCCCAGTTTCTCCCTAAGGTGGTGTCAGCGTTTCATCTGAACCAGCTTATTGTGGTACCTGCGGCTACTAGAGACTTGGAGGACTCCAAGTTGCTAGATGTTGTCAGGGCCCTGAAAATATAGATTTCCAGGACGGCTGGAGTCAGGAAAACTGACTTGCTGTTATCCTGTATGCACCCAAAAAACTGGGTGCTCTTGCTTCTAAGCAGACGATTGCTAGTTGAATGTGTAGTACAATTCAGCTTGCACATTCTGTGGCAGGACTGCCACAGCCAAAATATATAAATGCCCATTCCACAAGGAAGGTGGGCTCATCTTGGGCGACTGCCCGAGGGGTCTCGGCTTTACAACTTTGCCGAGCTGCTACTTGGTCAGGGGCACACCCTGGCTGAGGAGGACCTGGAGTTCTCTCACTCGGTGCTGCAGAGTCATCCGCACTCTCCCGCCCGTTTGGGAGCTTTGGTATAATCCCCATGGTCCTGACGGAGTCCCCAGCATCCACTTAGGACGTCAGAGAAAATAAGATTTTACTTACCGATAAATCTATTTCTCGTAGTCCGTAGTGGATGCTGGGCGCCCATCCCAAGTGCAGATTGTCTGCAATACTTGTACATAGTTATTGTTACAAAAAAATCGGGTTGTTATTGTTGTGAGCCGTCTGTTCAGAGGCTCCTACGTTTGTCATACTGTTAACTGGGTTTAGATCACAAGTTGTACGGTGTGATTGGTGTGGCTGGTATGAGTCTTACCCGGGATTCAATATCCTTCCTTATTGTGTACGCTCGTCCGGGCACAGTATCCTAACTGAGGCTTGGAGGAGGGTCATAGGGGGAGGAGCCAGTACACACCACCTGATCCTAAAGCTTTAGTTTTGTGCCCTGTCTCCTGCGGAGCCGCTAATCCCCATGGTCCTGACGGAGTCCCCAGCATCCACTACGGACTACGAGAAATAGATTTATCGGTAAGTAAAATCTTATTATTTTATGATTGGCAGCCACCAGCACTAGTTTTGCCTATTATATTGACCATAAATAATTTGAATTGGTCCTGGACCACCAACCCAGGGCACCCCTGCAAGTGTCCCGAGGCACCCCAGGGAGCCACGGCACACAGTTTGGGAACCACTGCTCTAGGACGTAAGAGAAAAAATAGGATTTTAATTACCTACCGGTAAATCCTATTCTCATAGTCCGTAGAGGATGCTGGGCGCCCGCCCAGCGCTTCGTTATCTTGCAGTGGTTACTTGGTTCAGTACTGCCTTGTACTTTGTTAAGTACTGCGTTATTACTTGGTTCGGTAATGTTATTCAGCTATTGCTGAGTTTTCAAGCTAGTTAGCTTGGTTTGCCTTGTTTGTGTGAGCTGGTGTGAATCTCGCCACTATCTGTGTAAAATCCTTTTCTCAAAGTTGTTCTCCTCGGGCACAGTTTCTGGTAGGAGGGGCATAGAGGGAGGAGCCAGCCCACACTATTAAACTCTTAAAGTGACAGTGGCTCCTGGTGGACCCGTCTATACCCCATGGTACTAATGTGGACCCCAGCATCCTCCACGGATTACGAGAAAAGGATTTACCGGTAGGTAATTAAAATCCTGTTTTAATTCTTTATAGATTTTATTTATTTATTAATTAATTTATTTGTTTACTTCTAGGAAAGTGGATTTGCTAAACAACTAATTCTGTTTGCAACTTTTACAGAAGGTTAGTGTTTTGTGTATGTGTGAATTTATACATGTATACCCCTCTCACACTGCCAGCAATATCCCGGGTATTTCACGTGAACTCGCAGGAACCCGGATATTGCGCAGTGTGAAACCACCCAGTTGAAATAACCCCATTAGTTGTGGGGCCTCCGGGATTGGTATGGCTGGGCTGTTTGGGGCATCATTATTGTAACACCTAATGTAACACTTTTTGCCACTGAAACTGCTTTTTACTAATGTAACACTTTTTTTGATGCCATAATTATTACTTTTCACCTATGTAACTCGTTTAGCACATAGCTGCTACTTCTTACTAATGTAACACTTTTTAACACTTAAACTGCTACTCCTTATTAGTGTGATACCTTTGGGCAGTTGGCTTACACTGGCCTGGGGGGTCCTGTGTTCTGGACTAGAAATTTAGGGATGTTAGGTGCCTACCTGATGAGGTCACCTGGCTGTGGTAGGTGTGCCCATATTTTTGGTTAAAAAATGATGCTAAGAACCTCAAGTTTACTCCATGTTAAATTGCAGAGTGTATTATAACTGTTCTGATTGCCAGTGGGGGTCATTCCGAGTTGTTCGCTAGCTGTTTTCGTTCGCAGCGCAGCGTTTAGGTAAAAAAGCGGCACTTCTGTGCATGCGTATGGGGCGCAGTGCGCACGCGCGATGTACTTTCACAACAGCCAATGCAGTTTCACACAAGGTCTAGCGACGCTTTTCAATCGCACTGCTGGGCGCAGAGTGATTGACAGGAAGTGGGTGTTTCTGGGAGGTAACTGACCGTTTTCGGGGAGTGTGTGTAAAAACACAGGCGTGTCAGATACAAACGCGGGCGTGCCTGGAGAAACGCAGGCGTGGCTGGGCGAACGCAGGGCGTGTTTGTGACGTCAAAACAGGAACTAAACAGTCTGAAGTGATCGCAAGCTAGGAGTAAGTCTCGAGCTGCTCAGAAACTGCGCAATCGTTTTTTGTAGCAGTGCTGCGATTCTTTCGTTCACACTTCTGCTAAGCTAAGAGATACTCCCAGTGGGCGGCGGCTTAGCGTTTGCACGGCTGCTAAAAGCAGCTAGCGAGCGAACAACTCTGAATGAGGGCCTGTGTTCTTAGTGCTTAGACCAGTGATTTTCAACCTTTTTTTACTCGCGGCACACCGAACAATATTTTAAAATTGCCAAGGCACACCATCAGTTCACCCACAGGAAAATAAAAACAAAAAACACACATTGGTCCTCATAGTAAAAAACAGATCCACACATACATTGGTCTACACAGAAAAAACAATCACATTGCTACCCACTTAAATCATGTTGCTCCCTACATAAATCCTATTGCTCCCCACAGGAGAAATAAAATAACAAACGTTAGCTCTTACCGGTCAGCTGTCCTCCTCCCTGTTCCTCAGTGGCGCGGGTTGTTCATAGTGGAGTACTGCGAATACCGAGCAGCGGGCGGTCGGGCAGGTGTGGATGAGGGTGGGCAAGGAAAGCTGTGGATGCAGGCGGGAACTGGAAGATGTGTATGCAGGCGGGTGGGCTGGCTGAGTGGTGTGACACTGCGGCCGTGACCTATGATATCACACCGCCGCGTCACCAAGGCTTAGGTCATGGCCGGAGCATGACTGATCCTCTAAGAAGAGCCCGGGCCAACAGTTCACTCTGAAGGTGCAGGAAGCTGCTCTGGCTCCGCGGCACACCTTGCAACTGGTCGCGGCAGACTGGTGTGCCACGGCACACTGGTTGAAAAAGCCTGGCTTAGAGTGTGAACTATCATTTTCTCTTTTTTTCTTTTCTTTAACTCATGCTCTTATGTATAACTTATACCTACTGTATGTCTACAATATTCAGTGTTGTTTTTTGTTAAGTAATCTCGTGGTTTTTGGATCTGATTATTTTGTATTTTTGATACCTCCTTGAAATATTATGTCTACCTTTGAGAATGTCTTCAGTTTATCTTCTGTTTTATATTAAATAAAGAGATTTAAAATATAATACAGCAGATCATGTGGGCATTCAGCTCTCAGAGTCCCCTCCTAGATATTGTGTATTTACATATTGTTCTGTTATTTTTTTTAAATTTAGTTAAAAGTAACAACCCATTAGTGAAAAGCTTAAAACTTTTGCATAACCATGAAGATTTTGAGATGAAGAAGTTGCTGTTCAACGTGCTGGTGGTGTTATCTAAGGACCTGTCCACAGTTCAGGTGAGAAATAGACCTGGCAGTACATGCTGGTGGTGTTATCTAAGGACCTGTCCACAGTTCAGGTGAGAAATAGACCTGGCAGTACATGCTGGTGGTGTTATCTAAGGACCTGTCCACAGTTCAGGTGAGAAATAGACCTGGCAGTACATGCTGGTAGTGTTATCTAAGGACCTGTCCACAGTTCAGGTGAGAAATAGACCTGGCAGTACGTGTTATCTAAGGACCTGTCCACAGTTCAGGTGAGAAATAGACCTGGCAGTACATGCTGGTGGTGTTATCTAAGGATCTGTCCACAGTTCAGGTGAGAAATAGACCTGGCAGTACATGCTCGTGGTGTTCTCTAAGGACCTGTCCACAGTTCAGGTGAGAAATAGACCTGGCAGTACATGCTGGTGGTGTTCTCTAAGGACCTGTCCACAGTTCAGGTGAGAAATAGACCTGGCAGTACATGCTGGTGGTGTTATCTAAGGACCTGTCCACAGTTCAGGTGAGAAATAGACCTAGCAGTACATGCTGGTGGTGTTATCTAAGGACCTGTCCACTGTTCAGGTGAGAAATAGACCTGGCAGTACATGCTGGTGGTGTTATCTAAGGACCTGTCCACAGTTCAGGTGAGAAATAGACCTAGCAGTACATGCTGGTGGTGTTATCTAAGGACCTGTCCACAGTTCAGGTGAGAAATAGACCTAGCAGTACATGCTGGTGGTGTTATCTAAGGACCTGTCCACTGTTCAGGTGAGAAATAGACCTAGCAGTACATGCTGGTGGTGTTATCTAAGGACCTGTCCACAGTTCAGGTAAGCAGTAGACCTCGCAGTACATACTGGTGGTGTTATCTAAGGACCTGTCCACAGTTCAGGTAAGCAATAAACCTGGCGGTACATGCTGGTGGGATATGTAGTTAACTTGCCGGCAGACGGGATCCCGGCGGTCACGATACCGATACCGGGATCCCGACCACTGATAGTTCTGCCAACCAGAATCCCGGCTAACGGGCTATTCCCACTTATGGGTGTCCATGACACCCATAGAGTGAGAATAGAACCTGTGGCAAGCGCAGCGAGCCACCGAGCCCACAGCCCACCGAGCACACAGTTTCTTTGGATTACTTAGAAAGCTTGTCATGTTTGTACAGCCTCTCCTATGATATCGGTTATCATACCTGATTGTAATGACTATTTCTTGTGTTATGTATTTAGTTGCTCTGCGATGGGAAGGTGGTTTTAGCCCTTTTTAACTATGTCAAAGCAAATGAAAAGCCTGGAGTCCATGACTGGCCTGCTGCCCGTTTTGAAGAGTTACAGCTACACGCCATCGCCACATTGTCTACCGTGGCTCCTCTGCTGGTGGAAGACTACATGACATGTCAGGGAAACACCCGTATTCTCCTCTTCCTGGAGTGGTGCTCCAGCCAAGGTGACACAAATAATCATCCCTACAGAAAGTTTACATACGTCAGTATTATAGCTAACACACTTCTCACACTCACCTACAAAGCCCTCACCCACTCCTCTCCCTCTTACATCTCTGACCTTATCTCTGTTTACATTCCCATCCGTCCTCTTCGCTCTGCTAATGCACGCCGTCTCTCCTGCCAACTAATTACCTCCTCCCACTCCTACCTACAAGATTTTGCACGTGCTGCTCCCTATCTTTGGAATGCTCTACCTCTCCCCATCTGACTCTCCACCTCTCTACAAAACTTCAAACGGGCTCTCAAGACCCACTTCTTCACCAAACCCTGTCAACTCTCCTCCTAACCCACTTGTCTATGCTCACTGTCTACCCCTTCTGTGTCACTCTGGTCTGTTAGCCCCTCACCTTTTAGATTGTAAGCTCACAAGAGCAGGGACTTCTTTCCTCATGTGCCTTTCCTTTTCTTACTTACACTATCTTATACTCCTTACTGCCTTTGATGGCACCTAACCCTGGGTTTTCTATACCTGTCCTATATTGTCTTGTACTGTAAGTGCGGTTTTCTTGTTTGCTCATTTTATTAT
Source organism: Pseudophryne corroboree (assembly GCF_028390025.1). NCBI lineage: Eukaryota > Metazoa > Chordata > Amphibia > Anura > Myobatrachidae > Pseudophryne > Pseudophryne corroboree. The sequence continues at coordinate 101,011,523 of NC_086448.1, forward strand.
GTACTGTGTAATGGGCGCTGTGAATTCCTTGTGGCGCCATATAAATAAAGGATAATAATAAGAATTTGTACACAATATAGTACTGTAATTGTGTATTGTTGCCTCAGTCCCCCAGTACCTGCGAGCGATACACCATGGATGCATCTGTGCCTAACTACAGGTCAATGATACATAAAACTCTGAATCTATACAATAATTTCCTAAGGTCTGTCTCGTCTCCTCAATGTGGGCGCCGTGGAAGCCTGGGTGCACTGCGCATTGCCACTCCAATGACTTCCACTGTGAGGGTATGAGGGAGACTGGACAGACCTAGTAATGCAGAAGAGGAACAGGTAAGTATAAGAAGGAAGTATAAGAAGGATGGAGACGAGCACACACACATATATATATATATATATATATACGTGTCCTCATACAACTAGCCTCAATACGCCATGAGGTACAAGACCAGTGAGCCGCCAGGTCCCATGTGACTGCTAGCGCTGCCATTCTTTTTTGCGACTAGGACGCACCCGAAGACTGCTGATTAATTTGATATGCACACTTGTATATCTGTCTGCATTGTGACTAAGACGCATTTTCGTGTAAAAAGACACTAAATAGACCGCCGGCGCTAGAAGAGTCGCACGTAACCCGGCTGCCTAGGGAGGCTGTTTTGTGCAACTGCAGCAATAATGTATGAGGACACATCTGTATATAATACAATTATTTTTTCTGCGGATGTTGAGAACCTGGACCACTTGATTGACTTGGGAGCAGGTGGTTTGGTTATTATGGGTTACATCACATTCCGAGAGTTCACCATATTATTAGTCTGATCTGGTGACGTGCTTTATTGTGTAGTTTTTAGCTTTACATTGCTTTATAATTACATTTGCTTTTCTTTTATCAGATGGATTCTCTGGCCAGGGCAATTCTTTCCATGGCACAGGTGGGCGGGGCAACAAGCATGCTCAGATGCGCTACAGCTTGAGACTTCTCAGGTCTATGGTGTCCGTAGGGGATGAGGCTGTAAATCAAGACTTGTGTGACCAGGGAGCAATTAGTCAGCTCTTAGGTAAATCAAAATACAGTTCTTTACTCACAGCAATTATATGTACATTATATAAAGGCTTGCTGTTATGTTGTATGTTGATTATGGTTACAAATGTCAGTGATTTAAAAAAAATAAGAATTTACTCACCGGTAATTCTATTTCTCGTAGTCCGTAGTGGATGCTGGGGACTCCGTAAGGACCATGGGGAATAGCGGGCTCCGCAGGAGACTGGGCACTCTAAAGAAAGATTTAGTACTATCTGGTGTGCACTGGCTCCTCCCTCTATGCCCCTCCTCCAGACCTCAGTTAAGGAAACTGTGCCCGGAAGAGCTGACATTACAAGGAAAGGATTTTGGAATCCAGGGTAAGACTCATACCAGCCACAACAATCACACTGTACAACTTGTGATAAACTTACCCAGTTAACAGTATGAATAACAACTGAGCATCACTCAACATATAACCATAACCCTTTGTTAAGCAATAACTATATACACGTATTGCAGAAAGTCCGCACTTGGGACGGGCGCCCAGCATCCACTACGGACTACGAGAAATAGAATTACCGGTGAGTAAATTCTTATTTTCTCTGACGTCCTAGTGGATGCTGGGGACTCCGTCAGGACCATGGGGAATAGCGGCTCCGCAGGAGACAGGGCACAAAATTTAAAAGTTTGACCACTAGGTGGTGTGTACTGGCTCCTCCCCCTATGACCCTCCTCCAAGCCTCAGTTAGGTTTTTGTGCCCGTCCGAGCAGGGTGCAATCTAGGTGGCTCTCATAAAGAGCTGCTTAGAGTAAAAGTTTTGATAGTTTTATTATTTTCAGTGAGTCCTGCTGGCAACAGGCTCACTGCAACGAGGGACCTAGGGGAGAAGAAGTGAACTCACCTGCGTGCAGGATGGATTTGCTTCTTAGGCTACTGGACACTAGCTCCAGAGGGACGATCACAGGTACAGCCTGGATGGGTCACCGGAGCCGCGCCGCCGACCCCCTTGCAGATGCCGAAGTAAGAAGAGGTCCAGAAACCGGCGGCTGAAGGCTATTCAGTCTTCATGAGGTAGCGCACAGCACTGCAGCTGTGCGCCATTGCGCTCAGGCACACTTCACACCGGCGGTCACTGAGGGTGCAGGGCGCTGGGGGGGGCGCCCTGGGCAGCAATGTTAATACCTTTCTGGCTAAAAAGAATACATCACATATAGTCCATGAGGCTATATGGATGTATTTCACCCCTGCCAGGTCTCAGAAAAACCGGGAGAAGAGCCCGCCGGAATAGGGGGCGGGGCCTATCTCCTCAGCACACAGCGCCATTTTCCTACACAGCTCCGCTGCTAGGAAGGCTCCCAGGCTCTCCCCTGCACTGCACTACAGAAACAGGGTAAAAAACAGAGAGGGGGGGGGCATTTTTTGGCGATATTATATATATTTAAGCAGCTATAAGGAAACAACACTTATATAAGGTTGTTCCTATATAATTATAGCGCTTTGATGTGTGCTGGCAAACTCTCCCTCTGTCTCCCCAAAGGGCTAGTGGGGTCCTGTCTTCTATCAGAGCATTCCCTGTGTGTCTGCTGTGTGTCGGTACGTGTGTGTCGACATGTATGAGGACGATGTTGGTGTGGAGGCGGAGCAATTGCCGGTAATGGTGATGTCACCCCCTAGGGAGTCGACACCGGAATGGATGGCTTTGTTTATGGAATTACGTGATAATGTCAGCACGCTGCAAAAGTCGGTTGACGACATGAGACGACCGGCAAACCAGTTAGTACCTGTACAGGCGTCTCAAACACCGTCAGGGGCTGTAAAACGCCCTTTGCCTAGTGTCGACGGTGAAGAAACGAACGTGTTTTCCAGTAGGGCCACACGTTATATGATCACGGCAATGAAGGAGGCTTTGCATATCTCTGATACTGCAAGTACCACAAAAAGGGGTATTATGTGGGGTCTGAAAAAACTACCTGTAGTTTTTCCTGAATCAGAGGAATTGAATGACGTGTGTGATGAAGCGTGGGTTACCCCTGATAAAAAACTGCTAATTTCAAAGAAGTTATTGGCGTTATACCCTTTCCCGCCAGAGGTTAGGGCGCGCTGGGAAACACCCCCTAAGGTGGACAAGGCGCTCACACGTTTATCCAAACAAGTGGCGTTACCGTCTCGTGATACGGCCGCCCTCAAGGATCCAGCTGATAGGAGGCTGGAAAATACTCTAAAAAGTATATACACACATACTGGTGTTATACTGCGACCAGCAATCGCCTCAGCCTGGATGTGCAGTGCTGGGGTGGCTTGGTCGGATTCCCTGACTGAAAATATTGATACCCTGGATAGGGACAGTATTTTATTGACTATAGAGCAATTAAAGGATGCATTCCTTTATATGCGAGATGCACAGAGGGATATCTGCACTCTGGCATCAAGAGTAAGTGCGATGTCCATATCTGCCAGAAGAAGTCTATGGACACGACAGTGGTCAGGCGATGCGGATTCCAATATTTGCCCCGAGGCAAAGGAAAGGGTAAGAGACTGCAGCAAGCAGCCCCTTCCCAGGAGCAGAAGTCCTCCCCGGCTTCTGCAAAGGCCTCAGCATGACGCTGGGACCTTACAAGCGGACTCAGGGGCGGTGGGGGGTCGCCTCAAGATTTTCAGCGCACAGTGGGCTCACTCGCAGGTGGACCCCTGGATCCTGCAGGTAGTATCTCAGGGTTACAGGTTGGAATTCGAGAAGTCTCCCCCTCGCCGGTTCCTAAAATCTGCTTTGCCAACGTCTCCCTCAGACAGGGCGACGGTATTGGAAGCCATTCACAAGCTGTATTCTCAGCAGGTGATAATCAAGGTACCCCTTCTACAACAGGGAAAGGGGTATTACTCCACGCTATTTGTGGTACCGAAGCCGGACGGCTCGGTAAGACCTATTCTAAATCTGAAATCTCTGAACCTGTACATACAAAAATTCAAGTTCAAGATGGAGTCACTCAGAGCAGTGATAGCGAATCTGGAAGAAGGGGATTTTATGGTGTCCTTGGACATCAAGGATGCTTACCTTCATGTCCCAATTTGCCCTTCACACCAAGGGTACCTCAGGTTCGTGGTACAAAACTGTCATTATCAGTTTCAGACGCTGCCGTTTGGATTGTCCACGGCACCCAGGGTCTTTACCAAGGTAATGGCCGAAATGATGATCCTTCTTCGAAGAGAAGGCGTATTAATTATCCCTTACTTGGACGATCTCCTGATAAGGGCAAGATCCAGAGAACAGCTGGAGGTCGGAGTAGCACTAACTCAAGTAGTGCTCCAACAGCACGGGTGGATTCTGAATTTTCCAAAATCCCAACTGATCCCGACGACACGTCTGCTGTTCCTAGGGATGATTCTGGACACTGTTCAGAAAAAGGTATTTCTTCCGGAGGAGAAAGCCAGGGAGTTATCCGAACTCGTCAGGAACCTCCTAAAACCAGGGACAGTGTCTGTGCATCAATGCACAAGAGTCCTGGGAAAAATGGTGGCTTCTTACGAAGCGATTCCATTCGGCAGATTCCATGCACAAATTTTTCAGTGGGATCTGCTAGACAAATGGTCCGGATCGCATCTGCAGATGCATCAGCGGATAAAATTGTCGACAAGGACAAGGGTCTCTCTGCTATGGTGGTTGCAGAGTGCTCATCTGTTAGAGGGCCGCAGATTCGGCATACAGAACTGGGTCCTAGTGACCACGGATGCCAGCCTGAGAGGCTGGGGAGCGGTCACACAAGGAAGAAACTTCCAGGGCGTGTGGTCAAGCCTGGAAACGTCTCTCACATAAATATACTGGAACTAAGAGCAATCTACAATGCTCTAAGCCTGGCAAAACCTCTGCTTCAGGGTCAGCCGGTGTTGATCCAGTCGGACAACATCACGGCAGTCGCCCGCGTAAACAGACAGGGCGGCACAAGAAGCAGGAGGGCAATGGCAGAAGCTGCAAGGATTCTTCGCTGGGCGGAAAATCATGCGATAGCACTGTCAGCAGTGTTCATCCCGGGAGTGGACAACTGGGAAGCAGACTTCCTCAGCAGACACGATCTTCACCCGGGAGAGTGGGGACTTCATCCAGAAGTCTTCCACATGATTGTAGTCCATTGGGAAAGACCAATGGTGGACATGATGGCGTCCCGTCTCAACAAAAAACTGGACAGGTATTGCGCCAGGTCAAGAGACCCTCAGGCAATAGCTGTGGACGCTCTGGTAACACCATGGGTGTACCAGTCAGTGTATGTGTTCCCTCCTCTGCCTCTCATACCCAAGGTACTGAGAATTATACGGCAAAGGGGAGTAAGAACGATACTAGTGGCTCCGGACTGGCCAAGAAGGACTTGGTACCCGGAACTTCAGGAGATGCTCACGGAAGATCCGTGGCCTCTACCTCTAAGAAGGGATCTGCTTCAGCAGGGACCGTGTCTATTCCAAGACTTACCGCGGCTGCGTTTGACGGCATGGCGGTTGAACGCCGGATCCTAAGGGAAAAAGGCATTCCGGAAGAGGTCATCCCTACCCTGGTCAAAGCCAGGAAGGAGGTGACTGCACAACATTATCACCGCATTTGGAGAAAATATGTTGCATGGTGTGAGGCCAGGAAGGCCCCGACAGAGGAATCTCAACTGGGTCGATTCCTACATTTCCTGCAAACAGGATTATCTATGGGCCTCAAATTAGGGTCCATTAAGGTTCAAATTTCGGCCCTGTCGATTTTCTTCCAGAAAGAATTGGCTTCAGTTCCTGAAGTCCAGACTTTTGTAAAAGGAGTACTACATATACAGCCCCCGGTTGTGCCCCCAGTGGCACCGTGGGATCTCAATGTAGTTTTGGATTTTCTCAAATCCCATTGGTTTGAGCCACTCAAATCGGTAGATTTGAAATATCTTACATGGAAAGTAACCATGCTACTGGCCCTGGCTTCAGCCAGGAGAGTGTCGGAATTGGCGGCTTTATCGTATAAAAGCCCATATCTGATTTTCCATTCGGACAGGGCAGAATTGAGGACGCGTCCTCATTTTCTGCCTAAGGTGGTATCAGCGTTTCACCTGAACCAGCCTATTGTGGTGCCTGCGGCTACTAGCGATTTGGAGGATTCCAAGTTGCTGGACGTTGTCAGAGCATTGAAAATATATATTTCAAGGACGGCTGGAGTCAGAAAATCTGACTCGCTGTTTATACTGTATGCACCCAACAAGCTGGGTGCTCCTGCTTCTAAGCAGACGATTGCTCGTTGGATTTGTAGCACAATTCAACTGGCACATTCTGTGGCAGGCCTGCCACAGCCTAAATCTGTCAATGCCCACTCCACAAGGAAGGTGGGCTCATCTTGGGCGGCTGCCCGAGGGGTCTCGGCATTACAACTCTGCCGAGCAGCTACGTGGTCAGGGGAGAACACGTTTGTAAAATTCTACAAATTTGATACCCTGGCTAAGGAGGACCTGGAGTTCTCTCATTCGGTGCTGCAGAGTCATCCGCACTCTCCCGCCCGTTTGGGAGCTTTGGTATAATCCCCATGGTCCTGACGGAGTCCCCAGCATCCACTAGGACGTCAGAGAAAATAAGAATTTACTCACCGGTAATTCTATTTCTCGTAGTCCGTAGTGGATGCTGGGCGCCCATCCCAAGTGCGGATTGTCTGCAATACTTGTACATAGTTATTGTTACAAAAAAATCGGGTTGTTTATTGTTGTGAGCCATCTTTTCAGAGGCTCCTACGTTATCATACTGTTAACTGGGTTCAGATCACAAGTTGTACGGTGTGATTGGTGTGGCTGGTATGAGTCTTACCCGGGATTCAAAATCCTTCCTTATTGTGTACGCTCGTCCGGGCACAGTATCCTAACTGAGGCTTGGAGGAGGGTCATAGGGGGAGGAGCCAGTACACACCACCTAGTGGTCAAACTTTTAAATTTTGTGCCCTGTCTCCTGCGGAGCCGCTATTCCCCATGGTCCTGACGGAGTCCCCAGCATCCACTACGGACTACGAGAAATAGAATTACCGGTGAGTAAATTCTTATTTTCTCTAACGTCCTACTGGATGCTGGGGACTCCGTAAGGACCATGGGGATTATACCAAAGCTCCCAAACGGGCGGGAGAGTGCGGATGACTCTGCAGCACCGAATGGGCAAACACCAGGTCCTCCTCAGCCAGGGTATCAAACTTGTAGAACTTTGCAAATGTGTTTGAACCCGACCAAGTAGCAGCTCGGCAAAGCTGTAATGCCGAGACCCCTCGGGCAGCTGCCCAAGAAGAGCCCACCTTCCTTGTGGAATGGGCTTTCACTGATTTTGGATGCGGCAATCCAGCCGCAGAATGAGCCTGCTGAATCGTGTCACAGATCCAGTGAGCAATGGTTTGCTTTGAAGCAGGAGCACCCAGCTTGTTGGATGCATACAGGATAAACAGCGAGTCAGTTTTCCTGACTCCAGCCGTCCTGGCAACATAGATCTTCAAAGCCCTGACTACATCAAGCAACTTGGAATCCTCCAAGTCACGAGTAGCCGCAGGCACCACAATGGGTTGGTTCAAATGAAAAGATGACACCACCTTTGGCAGAAACTGCGGACGAGTTCGCAATTCTGCCCTATCCATATGGAAAACCAGATAGGGGCTTTTACATGACAAAGCCGCCAATTCTGACACACGCCTAGCTGAGGCTAGGGCCAACAGCATGACCACTTTCCACGTGAGATACTTTAGCTCCACTGTCTTAAGTGGCTCAAACCAGTGGGATTTCAGGAAAGCCAAGACCACGTTAAGATCCCAAGGTGCCACTGGTGGCACAAAAGGAGGCTGAATATGCAGCACTCCCTTAATAAACGTCTGAACCTCAGGCAGTGAAGCCAATTCTTTTTAAAAGATGGATAGGGCCGAAATCTGGACCTTTATGGACCCTAATTTTAGGCCCATAGTCACACCTGACTGTAGGAAGTGCAGGAATCGACCCAGCTGGAATTCCTCTGTAGGGGCCTTCCTGGCCTCACACCAAGCAACATATTTTCGCCATATACGGTGATAATGTTTTGCTGTCACGTCCTTCCTAGCCTTTATCAGCGTAGGAATAACTGCATCCGGAATGCCCTTTTCTGCTAGGATCCGGCGTTCAACCGCCATGCCGTCAAACGCAGCCGCGGTAAGTCTTGGAACAGACAGGGCCCCTGTTGCAACAGGTCCTGTCTGAGAGGCAGAGGCCATGGGTCCTCTGTGAGCATTTCTTGCAGTTCCGGGTACCAAGTCCTTCTTGGCCAATCCGTAACAATGAGTATTGTTCTCACTCCTCTTTTTCTTACGATTCTCAGTACCCTGGGTATAAGAGGAAAAGGAGGAAACACATAGACCGACTGGAATACCCACGGTGTCACCAGTGCGTCCACAGCTATCGCCTGAAGGTCCCTTGACCTGGCGCAATACCTCTTTAATTTTTTGTTGAGGCGGGACGCCATCATGTCCACCTGTGGCAGTTCCCATCGATTTACAATCTGCGTGAAGACTTCTTGATGAAGTCCCCACTCTCCCGGGTGGAGGTCGTGTCTGCTGAGGAAGTCTGCTTCCCAGTTGTCCACTCCCGGAATGAACACTGCTGACAGTGCTTGCACGTGATTCTCCGCCCAACGAAGAATCCTAGTGGCTTCCGCCATTGCCACCCTGCTTCATGTGCCGCCCTGGCGGTTTACATGAGCGACTGCAGTGATGTTGTCTGACTGAATCAGCACTGGTTGGTCTCGAAGCAGAGGCTCCGCTTGACTCAGGGCGTTGTATATGGCCCACAGCTCCAGGATATTTATGTGCAGACAAGTCTCCTGACTTGACCACAGCCCTTGGAAGTTTCTTCCTTGAGTGACTGCCCCCCACTCTCGGAGGCTTGCATCCGTGGTCACCAGGACCCAGTCCTGTATGCCGAATCTGCGGCCCTCGAGGAGGTGAGCACCTTGTAGCCACCACAGAAGAGACACCCTGGCCCTGGGGGACAGGGTGATCATCCGATGCATCTGAAGATGCGATCCGGACCACTTGTCCAGCAGATCCCACTGAAAGATCCTCGCATGGAACCTGCCGAAGGGAATGGCTTCGTATGACGCCACCATCTTTCCCAGGACTCGTGTGCAGTGATGCACCGACACCTGTTTTGGCTTTAGGAGGTCTCTGACCAGAGTCACAAGCTCCTGAGCCTTCTCCTCCGGGAGAAACACCTTCTTCTTGTCTGTGTCCAGAATCATGCCCAGGAAAGGCAGACGCGTCGCAGGAATCAGCTGCGACTTTGGAATGTTCAGAATCCAGCCGTGCTGACGCAACACTTCCTGAGAGCGTGCTACGCAGATCAGCAACTGCTCCCTGGACCTCGCCTTTATGAGGAGATTGTCCAAGTATGGGATAATTGTAACCCCTTGCTTCCGAAGGAGCACCATCATTTCCGCCATCACCTTGGTAAAAACTCTCGGTGCCGTGGACAGGCCAAACGGCAACGTCTGGAATTGGTAATGACAGTCCCATACCACAAACCTGAGGTACTCCTGATGAGGCGGATAAATGGGGACATGCAAGTAAGCATCCTTGATGTCCAGAGACACCATAAAATCCCCCTCTTCCAGGCTTGCAATGACCGCTCTGAGCGATTCCATTTTGAACTTGAATTTCTTCAGATAAATGTTCAGGGATTTTAAATTTAAAATGGGTCTGACCGAACCGTCCGGTTTCGGTACCACAAACATAGTGGAATAGTAGCCCCTTCCCCGTTGAAGGGGGGGAACTTCTACCACCACCTGCTGGAGAAAAAGTTTGTGAATTGCCGCCAACACTATCTCCCTTTCCATGGGGGAAGTTGGTAAGGCCGATTTTAGGTAACGGTGAGGGGGCGTCACCTCGAATTCCAGCTTGTATCCCTGAGACACAACTTGTATAGCCCAAGGATCCACCTGTGAGCGAACCCACTGGTGGCTGAAATGTCGGAGACGCGCCCCCACGGCTCCTGGCTCCGCCTGTGGAGCCTCAGCGTCATGCGGTGGATTTTAGTGGAAGCCGGGGAAGACTTTTGTTCATGGGAACTAGCTGTATGGTGCAGCTTTTTTCCTCTACCCCTGCCTCTGGCAAGAAAGGACGCACCTCTGACCTTTTTGCTCTTCTGAGAACGAAAGGACTGCATTTGGTAATACGGTGCTTTCTTAGGCTGTGGAGGGACATAAGGCAAGAAATTTGACTTCCCAGCCGTAGCTGTGGAAACTAGGTCCGAGAGACCGTCCCCAAACAATTCCTCACCCTTATAAGGTAAAACCTCCATGTGTTTTTTAGAGTCGGTATCCCCTGTCCATTGCCGAGTCCATAAGACCCTTCTGGCAGAAATGGACATTGCGTTTACTCTAGAGCCCAGCAGGCACATGTCCCTCTGGGCATCCCGCATATATAGGACCGCGTCCTTGATATGTGCCATGGTCAGTAGAACAGTGTCCCTGTCCAGGGTATCTATCTCCTCAGACAGAGTATCCGTGCCAGAATGTGTATAAACAGACTTCAGGATAGCTTCCTGCTTTCTATCCGCAGGATCCTTTAGGGCGGCCGTATCCTGAGACGGCAGGGCCACCTTCTTAGACAAGCGTGTCACCGCCTTGTCTACCCTAGGGGAGGATTCCCAGCGTAACCTGTCCGTTGGCGGGAAAGGATACGCCATAAGTAATCTCTTGGAAATTATCACCTTCCTGTCAGGGGAATCCCACGCTTTTTCACATAATTCATTTAATTCATGTGAAGGGGGAAAAGTCACTTCATGGTTTTTCTCCCCATACATATAAATCCTCTTGTCAGGGACAGGATTTTCCTCAGAAATGTGTAATACATCCTTTCTTGCCACAATCATGTAGCGGATGGCTTTAGTCATTTTAAGCTGCAACTTTGCCTCATCGTCATCGACACTGGAGTCCGTTTCAGTGTCGACATCTGTGTCAACTATCTGTGATAGTGTGCGCTTTCGAGACCCTGACGGCCTCTGCGCTGTAGGATCAGGCAAGGGTTGAGACCCTGACTGTCCCTAGGTTACAGTTTTATCCAATCTGTTATGCAAGGAGTTTACATTATCATTTAACACCTTCCACATATCCATCCAATCAGGTGTCGGCACCGTCGGCGGCGACACCACACTCAGCTGCACTTGTTCTGCCTCCACGTATCCTTCCTCATCAAACCTATCGACACAGGCGTACCGACACACAGCACACACACAGGGAATGCTCTGACTGAGGACAGGACCCCACAAAGGCTTTTGGGGAGACAGAGAGAGAGTATGCCAGCACACACCCCAGCGCTATATAACCCAGGGATTACACTGTACCTTAGTGTTTATCCCGTAGCTGCTGTTAAATATATTTCTGCGCCTAAATTTATGTGCCCCCCCTCTCTTTTTTACCCTCTATTACACCTGTATACTGCAGGGGAGAGCCTGGGGAGCGTCCTTCCAGCGGAGCTGTGAAGAGAAAATGGCGCTGGTGTGCTGAGGAAGAAGGCCCCGCCCCCTCAGCGGCGGGCTTCTGTCCCGCTTTAATGTGTAAAAAATGGCGGGGGCTCGGGCATATATACAGTCCCAGACTGTATATATGTCTATTTTTGCCAAAAAGGTAATTAATTGCTGCTCAGGGCGCCCCCCCGTGCGCCTTGCACCCTACAGTGACCGGAGTGTGCGGTGTGCTGTGGGAGCAATGGCGCACAGCTGCAGTGCTGTGTGCTACCTTAAGTGAAGACAGGAGTCTTCAGCCGCCGATTTCGATGTCTTCATGCTTCTGCTGCTTCTGTTCTTCTGGCTCTGCGAGGGGGACGGCGGCGTGGCTCCGGGAACGGACGATCAAGGTTAGGTACCTGTGTTCGATCCCTCTGGAGCTAATGGTGTCCAGTAGCCTAAGAAGCGCTACCTAGCTGCCGTGAGTAGGTTTGCTTCTCTCCCCTCAGTCCCTCGTAGCAGAGAGTCTGTTGCCAGCAGAAGCTCTCTGAAAATAAAAAACCTGCCAAAATACTTTCTTTTCTAGCAAGCTCAGGAGAGCCCACTAGGAGCACCCAGCTCTGGCCGGGCACAGATTCTAACTGAGGTCTGGAGGAGGGGCATAGAGGGAGGAGCCAGTGCATACCAGATAGTACTAAATCTTTCTTTAGAGTGCCCAGTCTCCTGCGGAGCCCGCTATTCCCCATGGTCCTTACGGAGTCCCCAGCATCCACTAGGACGTTAGAGAAAAAAAGTCTGCTTGTCCATTTTTTCATTGTAAAGTTTTATTCACAAATAATCCAAACAGAAAGCATTTCAATGGCACATTCAACAGTCATTAAAGTGCACTCAACCCCAATACAAAGTGGAGTGGGATCCAGGCCGCGGAATACCGGCAGAGGGAAGGGGGGGCGTGAGTGTAACAAGTCCCTTGGAGGCTCGCCACGGTGCGGGCTCGGTGGCGACGGGTTCTATTCCCACTCTATGGGCATGCCGACTGCCGGCATTGTGAGGGGGCGGGATGTAGGGGGAGGCTATGTGACCGTCGGTCTCCTGACTGTCAGTCACATAACTACAGTACATCCCCCTGTGGTAGCATTGATAAGAATGCAGCTTGTTAATTAATCAGAGATATTGCTAATGCATAGTGATGTCATTGTTTCCTAGCGATAGGCTGCATTCTCATCATGGCAGCTGGTCTCCAATATGGCTGCCTCCATACTGTGTTGGTGCAGATGAACACATCCTTTAATAAGATTTCTCTTTCATCCACTAGGGGACACTGGAGAAATCTTAAACAGCTGGGGTATGAAGGGATGCAGACCGGAGGTAGCACAATATACTGTAATAACAAAAAAAATTATGCACAGCTGGCTCCTCCCCCTTCACGCCCCCTAATCCCTCCAGTTTGAACAATTGTGCTGGAGGTAGCAGCACAAGAAAGGAGCTCTTGCTCCATGAGAGACTTTCTTTTTTACTTTAAATATGTTATGAGCCGATCCAGCCTAACTGTAAGGAGGTAGAAGGCTCTCTAAACTGTGTTTACAATTTCAGTGAGACAAATATCCCGTCAGAAGGGATCAGCATCTCACCCAGAGGATCTAAAGGAGCAGTGAGTACTAATAAGCAGGGGTCACAGCGGGCAGCAGGGCACCCTAATCCCCCATAGCAACACGGGAGTCTCCCTCACTAAAGCTATATAGCGGTTAGCGGCGACTGGGGCGCCAAGTGAGATACAACACAGACAGGCAGGGCGGTTCCGGGCCGCGCCCGGTGCACAGTCGGCGGGATACTCAGTAGTGACCTAGCCAGGTAAATAGATGCATGCGCAGCACGGAAGGTTTGCTGCCAGTGGGATGACTGTGTCTGTCCACATTACGCAGCGTAAAGTGGTAGATCAAAGACGCTACGCAGAGGGTAATGGAGAAAAGCTGCTAAGGTACACAGAGGAGTAGGCGCACAGGATGGAGACCAGGCTGCAAGGTGACTGAAAATTTTTAATGGAGCCCATTTTAGATTCTGTTTAGGCACGCAGTTTGTGAGGGCAGTCCTCTCTGAGAAGAGGGAGACTATACTGTAGATTGTTTTTTATTGTAGTGCTATCTGAACAAAGCATAATACCTACCAGCATTGCGATGTATGTTCACTGCAGGCCTCTGTGAGACATAATAAAAGTTTATATTTCTGCTGCGGGGTACACTGGGCTCCACAAGGAATGGACAATGGGGTGTAGAGCAGGATCTTGATCCGAGGCACCAACAGGCTCAAAGCTTTGACTGTTCCCAGAATGCATAGCGCCGCCTCCTATATCACCCCGCCTCCCTGCACAGGATCTCAGTTTTGTAGTTGGTGCTGCAGTAGCAGGCACTTAACAGAGGGGCTGCTCCAGGCAGCCCTAAGAAGAGCTTTTTTTCTGAGGAAAAAAGTGAAGACTTCAAGAGCAGCAGCTGTGTTACATGTCAGTGGACATTCACGGCTGCAGCTCCGGCTCTCCCCAGCGGCGCTGTACACTCCCGAGCCCTGGTTGGCGGGTAACTACAGCAGGAGGCTCCGGTTTTATTCTTGTCAGGCACACACGACGGGGGCTCTCCGGGATCGCGTGGCCGCGCTTCGGGAGGTTTTAAGTGGGTCCCGCTTGCGGGACCCGGTCTTTATCGCGATCCGGCGCGGTCATGTGGGAGGCGGGCCGTGCGCGCTGGCGGTGGACACTGTGGCAGTACAGGCGATCCCACTAGATCACCAGGGCATGGGACAGGTCAGGTTTTCTCTATAAACCATTTTATTAGAGCCCACAGTACCCGGTGGTTTTGCCAGCAGTGTGATAGAGCTTGGACCTTAAGCCCCTCCCCCAGCCCCAGGGTGCCATTTTCTGCAAATGTTCCCGCCCTGGAGCTGCATATCTGTCTCACCCTCTTCACTGGCAGTGTCTGCGGCGCCATTATCCCTCAGTTCACTGTTCCTGGGAATGCTTGGGTAAAAATCCTCCTATGTAAAGCCGCCTGGTTGTCAGTGCTGTGACTTTACAAGACACTTAAGTATTCTACCTGCCTTTTTTAGTCAGTGTTAGTAAGAAAGAGTGCACTTAGTCAGGGTTTCCTAGTACAATTACCCTGTGATATACATCCAGTTCTTACTGTGTACTGTTATATCTATTGTTATATAGCTGTGTAAGCTAGTCCAGTGCAGTATTATTGTTAGTAATAACCTCTGCATTGTACAGACTGTGACTATTTGTGTGTGCATTTGATAGCTGAGTGGTGTCCATTTCGTGTCTTTCACTCAACCTGCTATCCCTATATTCTATAACCTGAGGGGGCTTGGTGCGTCAGGTTTTATCTAATATAGGATTTTCACAAAGATATACTGTATTACGTATTTTTCTCTGTGATTTAGTCACCATATCTCTCCTTTATCTCTGCTGGTGCTGACTACACTGCGCAGGGGTTTGGGCTAGGGGTATTGTGCTGCTGACAAATTGTACTGTGTTACCTGATACTGCAAGTTATATCATGTCTGCTTCTGAGGGTAATGGTTCTGGGGCGGAACACACTGCCGGTGTTGCTGAAGCCGCAGATACCTATGAGGAGAATATAGCAGCTGTGGTCTCTGGTTCTGGGGACTCCTTGACCCCCAGTGGGACGGGGGCAAATAATGACCCGCCGTGGGCCGCGTTTTCCACGCTTCTGCATACGCTAGTTCATAAACTAACACCCCCTATGGGACCCCCAATGCCGGTGCAACCGTTTGTGGTCCCTGCAGCTAACCCGCCGTGGGCGGATGATTTATCTGCTCAAATAAAGAAGTTGAACCAGTCCCTGACTACTAAAAAGTCTGACCGTCGCTCGCCTACGTCCAAGAGGTCCTCTAAGCGAGCGCTTGTCTCCTCACAATCCACTGCTGTCACTGACACCTCATCGGATGAAGACAGCAATTACACTGACCCCACAGGTTCTGACTCAGATACGTCTGATGGGGAGGGTGGTTCACATGTGATGTTCCTGATCTTTTGGAGGCTATTAAGTTAATTTTACAGATTACGGATGATCCCGAGCCATCCGTTCCTCCTAAGAAACCAGATAGGTTCAAGCGTCAGAAGGTGATTAAACAAGTTTTACCTCACTCTGACCACCTAATTTATATACGTCAGTAACCCTGGGAAAACCCGGGTACGAAGTTTGTGCCTCAAAAGAAGATGCTGGCTCGCTATCCCCTCGCACCGGAGCTGTCTAAGAATTGGGAAACGTCTCCTCCAGTGGACTCACATGTGGCTAGGATGGTGGTTTCCTCAGCTCTACCTGTCACCACCGTCACGTCTCTGAAAGAGCATACGGATAAACGCGTGGAGGGTTGTCTGAAAGCGATTTACACCCTCACGGGTGCTGCACAAAGGCCCACTATTGCAGCTACTTGGGCTGCAGAGGCCATTGAAGCATGGGCCTTGGAGTTAGAGGCTGAAATCTCCTCTGACCATGCTAGACAATGCTTGTCTTATATTGTCACAGCTTCTCGTTATATTAAAGAGGCGGCTTCTGATGCCGGTATCCTGGCAGCCAAGGCCTCTACTATGTCAGTCCTGGCTCGCCGGATATTGTGGCTGAGATCCTGGTCTGTGGATCTGGACTCTAGAAAAACCCTGGAGGTACTCCCTTTTAAGGGAGATATTCTGTTTGGGGAGGATTTAAATAAGATTGTGGCTGACTTGGCTACTGCCTAAACTGCCTGTCTGCCAAGTACTGCTCCTTCTGTGTCGAAGGTACTTCCTTTCGCCCCTTTCGTCCTTCAGGTAAAGCAAAAGGTCAGGCGTACAACAAGCAGGCCCGCACTTCCAAACCTGGTAAGCCTAAGCCCAGAGGAGCCTGGGCGGCCCGTTAGCCAGCTTCCAAGATAAGCCTGCCGCATGACGGGGCGGGCCTCCCTCTGGGGGATCCCAGGGTGGGGGGCCGGCTTCTAGGGTATACCCAGGAATGGTTGAAGACCACTTCAGATGCCTGGGTACGGGAAGTCGTCACTCGAGGTTACGCCATAGCCTTCAAAAACCGACCCCCTCATCGATTTTGCCAGACAGAAGACAAAGGCAAACACTCTGCATTTGGTGGTACAGACCCTCCCGGATACAGGAGTCGTAGTACAGGTGCCTCTTGCGCAGAGGGGCCGGGGGTACTATTCTCCGCTGTTTCTAGTCCCGAAACCGAATGGGTCCTCCCGGCCCATTCTCAACCTCAAGGCATTGAACAAGTTTGTGAAGGTTTCCAAGTTCCGGATGGAAACCCTTCACTCTATAGTTCTGGCCTTGGAACCTGGGGACTTTATGGACTCCCTGGATATACAGGATGCTTACCTGCATATTCCTATAGCAGTGTCTCATCAGCAGTACCTGAGATTTGTGATTGGCAACTGCCATTACCAGTTTCGGGCGTTACCTTTTGGTTTAACAACGGCTCCGCGAGTATTTACAAAAGTCATGGCGGTGATGACGGTGGTACTCCGCCGTCAAGGGGTCAGGATACTGCCGTATTTGGACGACTTGTTAATCCTGGCAAATTCCCCAGAACTTCTCCTGCGTCATCTAGATGTGACGGTCCGGTTTCTGCAAGCCCACGGGTGGCTCATCAACTGGAAGAAGTCATCCCTGATCCCTGCTCAGAGCATGGTGCATCTGGGAGCACTATTGGACACTCACAACCAGCGGTTGTTCCTGTCTCAGGAGAAAGTCCTGAAACTTCAGGACAGGATTCGTTGCTTCCTATCTCGTCCGCAAGTGTCGATACATTCGGCGATGCAGGTGCTGGGCCTCATGGTGTCAGCATTCTACATGGTGGAGTACGCTCAGTTTCACTCTCGCCCTCTCCAGAGGCTGATTCCGGCCAAATGGGACGGCCTGCCTCACCGGATCAGATCTCAAATGATCTCATTGACTCCGGAGGTCCGTCTGTCGCTGCTCTGGTGGCTCCAGGACCAACAACTATGCAGGGGCCATCCGTTCTGGATATCCGACTGGGTCCTGTTGACGATAGATGCCAGTCTAAGAGGTTGGGGCGCGGTGCTAGAGCAACACTCCCTTCAGGTGCGGTGGACCAAGGAGGAGTCCCTCCTTTCGATCAATATTCTGGAGTTGCGGCGGTCTTCAGTGCCTTGAACCTAGCCCAGTATTTAATTCAGAACCGTCCTGTTCAAGTACAGTCGGACAACGCCACCACAGTGGCTTACATAAATCATCAAGGCGGCACTCGAAGCCGCCTAGCAATGAAGGAAGTCTCACGGATTCTACAGTGGGCAGAACGCCATCTACCAGCCCTATCGGCAATATTCATTCCGGGAGTCCTGAATTGGGAAGCGGACTTTCTCAGTCGTCAGGACGTGCTTGCCGGCGAGTGGGGCCTCCATCCAGAAGGGTTTCAACTCCTAGTGGAAAGGTGGGGCCTTCCAGACTTAGATCTGATGGCGTCTCGACACAATCACAAGGTTCCGGTCTTTGGAGCAAGGACAAGGGATCCTCAAGCACCATTCGTGGATGCGCTGGCGGTACCGTGGAGGTTTCGGCTGCCGTACGTGTTCCCTCCGGTGTCACTCCTGCCCAGGGTAATTCGGAAGTTCAAGCAAGAAAAAGGAATTCTGCTTCTCATAGCTCAAGCGTGGCCCAGACGACACTGGTTCTCAGACCTGCAAGGCCTATCGTCAGAGCGTCCTATTCTACTTCCACAATGCCCAGACCTCCTCGTTCAGGGCCCCTGTGTCTACCAGGACCTAGCCCGGCTGTCTTTGACGGCGTGGCTCTTGAAGCTTCCATCTTAAGGGCTAAAGGGTATTCTGAGGCGGTCATTCAAACTATGTTGCGGGCCCGGAAACCGGCTTCGGCTCGGATTTACTATAGGGTCTGGCATTCTTACTTTGTTTGGTGCGCATCTAACGATTATGACGCTTCCAAGTTTAGTATAGCCAAGTTGTTGGCTTTTCTGCAGCAGGGCCTGGACTTAGGCCTGCGTCTTGCCTCCCTCAAGGTTCAAATTTCTGCCTTGTCGGTGTGGTTTCAGAGAAAAATTGCGACCTTACCTGATGTGCATACCTTTACTCAGGGCGTGTTGCGTATCCAACCTCCCTATGTCCCCGCCTGTGGCTCCTTGGGACTTGTCGGTGGTTTTGGAGGCGTTACAAGAGTCTTCGTTTGAACCTCTTGGTTCAGCTGACCTTAAGTGGCTTTCCCTTAAGGTGGTGTTTCTGCTGGCTATTGCTTCAGCTAGAAGAGTGTCGGATTTGGGTGCCTTGTCCTGTAGTTCCCCATATCTGATATTTCACCGTGACCGGGCGGTTCTTAGGACTCGTCCCGGCTCTCTATGTGGTACGGGCTCTCCATATCTATGTGAAGAGAACTGCTCCTATTAGGAAATCTGATTCTCTCTTTGTACTGTTTGGATTTCACAAACGTGGCTGGCCTGCTCACAAGCAAACTTTGGCCAGATGGATTAGAATGGTGATTGCACATGCTTACGTGAAGGTTGGTCTTTCTGTTCCTGATCACATTACGGCCCATTCTACTCGGTCTGTTGGACCTTCTTGGGCAGCCCAACGTGGTGCGACCCTTGAACAATTGTGCAAGACGGCTACGTGGTCCTCTGTGAACACGTTCATAAGGTTCTATGCCTTCGATACTGCCGCTTCCCAGGATGCTTTCTTTGGACGCCGGGTTCTTGTGCCCGCTATAGTGCGTCCCCTCCCATAAGGAACTGCTTTAGGACATCCCCATTGTCCATTCCTTGTGGAGCCCAGTGTATCCCGCAGCAGAAAACGTGTTTTATGGTAAGAACTTACCTTTGTTAAAACTCTTTCTGCGAGGTACACTGGGCTCCACAAGGCGCCCCCCCTGACGCACTTAGCTTCTTTGGGTTGGTATGGCATTAGCCGCTGACACGTCTCCTGTCGTGAGAATGCGGTATTGTGACTACTAACCGTTGTCGTCTCTTTTCCTGCTACTGCATTGGACTGGTTAACTAAAAACTGAGATCCTGTGCAGGGAGGCGGGTTTATATAGGAGGCGGCGCTATGCATTCTGGGAACAGTCAAAGCTTTGAGCCTGTTGGTGCCTCGGATCAAGATCCTGCTCTACACCCCATTGTCCATTCCTTGTGGAGCCCAGTGTACCTTGCAGAAAGAGTTTTAACAAAGGTAAGTTCTTACCATAAAACTCGTTTTTTTTTCTTCCAAAGGACTCTGCTGACAGGTCCTGCGGAGGAAGAGTCAAGGGGGTCATTCAGACCTGATCGCACGCTAGATTTCTCTTTCATCCATCTGGAGGATGCTGCACACTTACTGATGGGTTAGAGTGTGTGGGAAGGGAGTTTGGCACAGAACCTATAAAAACTAACTCCTCCCCCCTCTAACCCCTCCCATCTCCAACCTGACCAGCAGATTACCTCAGTTTTAGTTTTGTGCCTGAGGAGTACAGGCACAGATTTGTTTGACTAGATTTTAGTTAGGTTTCTTTTCTTTATTTTAGTTTTCTAATGTACTTAGTCCCTGTTTACAGCTGACAAGTATAATAGGAGTGGAGTTAGTTAGTTAAGGACTTTCCCACTCTACAGAGCCTCTAAGAAGTCACCATACTACTTAGTCACTGGGGCATACTTGATTCCGGTACTGATATCCGAGGAGGCAATTTCCAGGTAGGACAGCCACAACATGCCTGGGCAGGGTTGGGCTGTTATTACAAGTATTGTTACAAGTATATGTATGCTGTATCTGTGTATTAAGGCGCCTGTGTATTTTCAAACTTCACTTCAGGGAGCGGACCTTTTACCTTCTCAGAGCTGACGGAGCGGTTCAGTCCCGCTGCCGCGGCTCGTTTCACCGGAGCCGCGTCCCTCAGTTCGGGCGCAATGGTCCCTTTCCGGAAGGGGATGTACGCAGAGGTCCGTTTCCTGAAGGGGAGCGGCAGCCGTGGCGGAACGCAGGAGGAAGGTGACATCTTCCCGCCTTACACTTTCCGCCCAGCTGCGTCTTCCCGCCCGCCTTCCTCATTCTGTGGGGGCGGGACTGAGCCGCGGGTGCCATCTTCTCAACGCTCTCTGAAAGGACACAGTGGGGGATGCTGCGCTGCACGTAGTTCATTTACACAGGGAATCCATCGTCTCACCCTGTTCAGTACAGGCGGGGAGCAGCACAAATAGCAAGTATAACAGTGCCCTGTATTGTTGTACGACTGTTTCATATGTTGTAGAATTAGTTTAGTTAATCTAGGCTCTAGGTTCCTTTATTACTTACTCTGTGATTTATACAGATGGGGTACATGTCATTAAAACACATAATTAGAGGGAAATCTTTTATATGTTTAACTCTCTATAGAACTACTGTCTTTTTATTTACTTATTGTTTACTTAATAGGCCACTGATAGGATTTAACAGATAATGGCCAGTAAACCGGACAAATCTGCTAAAGGGAAAGCAGGCTCAGCTGTGTATTTTGCCTGTTCTCAGTGTGGCTACAAACTTTCAAAGGGTAGCACGGATCCCATTTCTCTCTGCACTGCCTGCTCCGTGACACCTGTTGTAGAACAGCCTAGTGCAGCGGTGGCCAACCAGTGGCTCTTGAGCCACATGCAGCTCTTTCTTTCTTCAAATGTGGCTCCTAAAACACAAAGTTACATGACCACAACAGATCCGGTAACCACTGCACTCCACAAAGACACGCAGCAGCATTACGGGGACTTAGAACTGAGGGAGCCAGATACTAGAGATGAGACACCCACCAGCAAACAGAGGACACATAAGGGGCTGCTGCAATGGCATGAGTTGGGGGAAGCTGAAGTGACACGAGGGTGCTTGCAGGAATGATACATGGGAAAACTGGCTGGAGTGACACAGGAGGATGCTTTCAGGAGTGACACATGGGGGAGCTGTCTGGAGTGACAGGAGGGTGCTGTCTGGAGTGACAGGAGGGTGCTGTCTGGAGTGACACATGGGGGAGCTGAAGTGTATTATGTGAATCTGGCTTTTCCAATATATTTTATGTGGATCTGGCATTTACAATTATTTTATGTGGAAGTGGCTTTTTTAATGTACTTTATGTTGGATCTGGCTTTTTCAATGTATGTTATACCAGGGGCGTGGCCTAGCAGGCACAAGGCCACACCCCATTTTTGCATGTGCGCCTTCGGCTCGATGTCGGCTCTTTGATGTACCTAACAATTTTCTGGGGCTCTTTGTCTCTGACTGGTTGGCCACCCCTGGCCTAGTGGGTCTACAGATCAGTCTATTCCTTTGTGGGCCAGGAACATGGCAGATGCTATTGCTGATTTGTGTCAGTCCCACTCAAGTACTGATTCCAGTCAATCTGCTAAAGAGCCACCATGGGCAAGAAATATGGGCAGGAGTCTTTCAGACTTAGCACAGTCTATTAGCAAAATTGTGACTGCTTCATGCTCAGCGGCCACTAAACGACAGCATCCGCTGCCCGCTATCACCTTCCCAGGAGAGGAGTTAGATTCGGTAGCCACCCCTCTGGAAGAAGGTGAACTGGATTCTGAATGGGAGGATACTTCCGATTGGGAAGAAGAGGAGTTGTCTACAAGTTCAGGTGTCAGTTTATTGATAGAGGCCATACGTCAGACATTTAACCCTCCAGATACGGTGGAGGCGGAGAGTTCGACAGCCTTTTTCAAACGGCAGAAAAGACAAGTAGCTGTCTTTCTTTAATATACTCATTTTACAGAGATTTTGAAAGAACCTTGACTTAAGCCGGATTTACGCTTTCAGGCTCCTAAAAAATTAAGATTTCTGTATCGTTTTGCAGAAAAGGACACAAAATTCTGGCAAACTGCTCCGAAGGTGGATGCTCCTATTTCTCAATTGGCGAAGACTACAGTAATCCCGTCGGTACAATCAGTGACGTTGAAAGATCCAATGGATAGGAAGATTGAGGCGATTCTTAAATCCATTTCTCTGACGTCCTAGTGGATGCTGGGAACTCCGTAAGGACCATGGGGATTAGCGGCTCCGCAGGAGACTGGGCACAAAAGTAAAGCTTTAGGACTACCTGGTGTGCACTGGCTCCTCCCCCTATGACCCTCCTCCAAGCCCCAGTTAGATTTTTGTGCCCGGCCGAGAAGGGTGCACACTAGGGGCTCTCCTGAGCTTCTTAGTGAAAGTTTTAGGTTTTTTATTTTCAGTGAGACCTGCTGGCAACAGGCTCACTGCATCGAGGGACTAAGGGGAGAAGAAGCGAACTCACCTGCGTGCAGAGTGGATTGGGCTTCTTAGGCTACTGGACACCATTAGCTCCAGAGGGACCGAACACAGGCCCAGCCTCGGAGCTCGGTCCCAGAGCCGCGCCGCCGGCCCCCTTACAGAGCCAGAAACAAGAAGAGGTCCGGAAAAATCGGCGGCAGAAGACATCAGTCTTCAACAAGGTAGCGCACAGCACTGCAGCTGTGCGCCATTGTTACTCAGGCACACTTTACACTCCGGTCACTGAGGGTGCAGGGCGCTAGGGGGGGGCGCCCTGAGCAGCAATGTAAAACACCTTGGCTGGCATAAATACACCACATATAACCCCCAGGGCTATATGGATGTATTTTAACCCCTGCCAGAACTTACAAAAAAGCGGGAGAAAAGGCCGCCGAGAAGGGGGCGGAGCCTATCTCCTCAGCACACAGGCGCCATTTTCCATCACAGCTCCGCTGGAAGGACGTCTCCCTGACTCTCCCCTGCAGTCCTGCACTACAGAAAAGGGTAAAAAAGAGAGGGGGGGCACTAATTTGGCGCAGTTTTGATACTAACAGCAGCTATAAAGGGAAAAGCACATTTTATAGTGGTATTCCTGTTTATATATAGCGCTCTGGTGTGTGCTGGCATACTCTCCCTCTGTCTCCCCAAAGGGCTAGTGGGGTCCTGTCCTCTATCAGAGCATTCCCTGTGTGTGTGCGGTGTGTCGGTACGATTGTGTCGACATGTTTGAGGAGGAAAATGAGATGGAGGCGGAGCAATTGCCTATTATACAGTTGTCACCCCCTGGGGAGTCGACACCTGAGTGGATGAGCTTATGGAAGGAATTGCGTGACAGTGTCAGCTCGTTACGACAGACAGTTGACGACATGAGACAGCCGGCTACTCAGCTTGTGCCTGTCCAAGGGTCTCAAACGCCATCAGGGGCTTTAAAACGCCCGTTACCTCAAATGGCAGACACAGACACGGATACTGACTCCAGTGTCGACGATGATAAGACAAACGTGACTTCCACTAGGGCCACACGTTACATGATTGAAGCAATTAAAAATGTATTGCATATCTCTGATAATACAAGTACCACTAAAAAGGGTATTATGTTTGGTGAGAAAAAACTGCCTGTAGTTTTTCCTGTATCCGAGGAATTAAATGAAGTGTGTGATGAGGCGTGGGTTTCCCCCGATAAAAAACTGATAATTCCTAAAAGGTTATTGGCATCGTACCCTTTCCCGCCAGAGGATAGGGCACGTTGGGAAACACCCCCTAGGGTGGATAAAGCGCTCACACGTTTGTCAAAACAGGTAGCACTACCCTCTCCTGATACGGCCGCCCTAAAGGAACCTGCCGATAGAAAGCTGGAGAATATCCTAAAATGTATATACTCTCACACGGGTGTTATACTGCGACCAGCAATCGCCTCAGCCTGGATGTGCAGTGCGGGCCTGGCGTGGTCGGATTCCCTGACTGAAAATATTGATACCCTAGATAGGGACAGTATATTACTGACTATAGAGCATTTGAAGGATGCATTTCTATATATGCGTGATGCACAGAGGGATATTTGCCGACTGGCATCAAGAGTTAGCGCGCTGTCCATTTCTGCTAGAAGAGGTTTATGGACGCGGCAGTGGTCAGGTGATGCGGATTCTAAAAGGCACATGGAAGTATTGCCTTATAAGGGGGAGGAGTTATTTGGGGTAGGTCTATCAGACCTGGTAGCCACGGCAACTGCTGGAAAATCCACATTTTTACCCCAGGTAGCTTCTCAACCTAAGAAGACGCCGTATTATCAGGCGCAGTCCTTTCGGCCCCATAAGGGCAAGCGGGCAAAAGGCGCCTCATTTCTGCTCCGTGGCAGAGGGAGAGGAAAAAGGCTGCAACAAACAGCCAGTTCCCAGGAACAAAAGCCCTCTCCCGCCTCCGCAAAGTCCTCAGCATGACGCTGGGGCTTTACAAGCAGACACGGTGGGGGCCCGTCTCAAGAAGTTCAGTGCGCAGTGGGCCCACTCGCAAGTGGACCCCTGGATCCTTCAAGTGGTATCTCAGGGGTACAAATTGGAATTCGAGACGTCTCCCCCTCGCCGTTTTCTAAAGTCTGCTTTACCGACGTCTCCCTCAGACAGGGAGGCAGTATTGGAAACCATTCACAAGCTGTATTCCCAGCAGGTGATAATCAAGGTACCCCTCCTACAACAGGGAAAGGGGTACTATTCCACACTATTTGTGGTACCGAAGCCGGACGGCTCGGTGAGACCAATTTTAAACCTAAAATCCTTGAACACTTACATACAAAGGTTCAAATTCAAGATGGAGTCACTCAGAACAGTGATTGCAAACCTGGAAGACGGGGACTATATGGTGTCTCTGGACATCAAAGATGCTTACCTACATGTCCCAATTTGCCCTTCTCACCAAGGGTACCTCAGGTTTGTGGTACAGAACTGTCACTATTAGTTTCAGACGCTGCCGTTTGGATTGTCCACGGCACCCCGGGTCTTTACCAAGGTAATGGCCGAAATGATGATACTCCTTCGAAGGAAGGGAGTTTTAGTTATCCCTTACTTGGACGATCTCCTGATAAGGGCAAGATCCAGGGAACAGTTGGAAGTCGGGGTAGCACTATCTCAGATAGTGCTGCGCCAGCACGGTTGGATTCTCAATATTCCAAAATCTCAGCTGATCCCGACTACCCGAATCCTATTCCTAGGGATGATCCTGGACACAGTCCAGAAAAAGGTGTTTCTCCCGGAGGAGAAAGCCAGGGAGTTATCCGAACTAGTCAGAAATCTCCTAAAACCAGGCCAAGTCTCAGTGCATCAATGCACAAGGGTCCTGGGAAAGATGGTGGCTTCTTACGAAGCAATCCCATTCGGCAGATTCCACGCAAGAACCTTCCAGTGGGATCTGCTAGACAAATGGTCCGGGTCGCATCTTCAGATGCATCAGCTGATAATCTTGTCACCAAGGACAAGGGTGTCTCTCCTGTGGTGGTTGCAGAGTGCTCATCTTCTAGAGGGCCGCAGATTCGGCATTCAGGACTGGGTCCTGGTGACCACGGATGCCAGCCTGAGAGGCTGGGGAGCAGTCACACAGGGACGAAATTTCCAGGGCTTGTGGTCAAGCCTGGAGACATCACTTCACATAAATATCCTGGAGCTAAGGGCCATCTACAATGCTCTAAGCCTAGCAAGACCTCTGCTTCAAGGTCAGCCGGTGCTGATCCAGTCAGACAACATCACGGCAGTCGCCCACGTAAACAGACAGGGCGGCACAAGAAGCAGGAGGGCAATGACAGAAGTTGCAAGGATTCTTCGCTGGGCGGAAAATCATGTGATAGCACTGTCAGCAGTGTTCATTCCGGGAGTGGACAACTGGGAAGCAGACTTCCTCAGCAGACACGACCTCCATCCGGGGGAGTTGGGACTTCACCCAGAAGTCTTCCACATGATTGTGAACCGTTGGGAAAAAAGGTGGACATGATGGCGTCCCGCCTCAACAAAAAACTGGACAGGTATTGCGCCAGGTCAAGGGACCCTCAGGCAATAGCTGTGGACGCTCTGGTAACACCGTGGGTGTACCAGTCAGTGTATGTGTTCCCTCCTCTGCCTCTCATACCCAAGGTACTGAGGATCATAAGAAGGAGAGGAGTAAGGACTATACTCGTGGCTCCGGATTGGCCAAGAAGGACTTGGTACCCGGAACTTCAAGAGATGCTCACAGAGGACCCGTGGCCTCTACCTCTAAGAAAGGACCTGCTTCAGCAGGGACCCTGTCTGTTCCAAGAC
This sequence comes from Pseudophryne corroboree, assembly GCF_028390025.1. Taxonomy (NCBI): domain Eukaryota; kingdom Metazoa; phylum Chordata; class Amphibia; order Anura; family Myobatrachidae; genus Pseudophryne; species Pseudophryne corroboree. Next base: position 101,038,027 of record NC_086448.1, read on the forward strand.
TTACCGCGGCTGCGTTTGACGGCATGGCGGTTGAACGCCGGATCCTGAAGGAAAAAGGCATTCCGGATGAAGTCATCCCTACCCTGATCAAAGCCAGGAAGGATGTAACTGTGCAGCATTATCACCGTATTTGGCGTAAATATGTTGCGTGGTGCGAGGCCAGGAAGGCCCCTACAGAGGATTTTCAACTGGGTCGTTTCCTACATTTCCTGCAAACAGGACTGTCTATGGGCCTAAAATTAGGGTCCATTAAGGTTCAAATTTCGGCCCTGTCGATTTTCTTCCAGAAAGAACTGGCTTCAGTTCCTGAAGTTCAGACGTTTGTCAAGGGGGTACTGCATATACAGCCTCCTTTTGTGCCTCCAGTGGCACCTTGGGATCTCAATGTAGTTTTGGGGTTCCTAAAATCACATTGGTTTGAACCACTCTCCACTGTGGACTTAAAATATCTCACTTGGAAAGTGGTAATGTTGTTAGCCCTGGCTTCAGCCAGGCGTGTCTCAGAATTGGCGGCTTTATCCTATAAAAGCCCTTACCTAATTTTTCATACGGACAGGGCAGAATTGAGGACTCGTCCTCAATTTCTCCCTAAGGTGGTTTCAGCATTTCACTTGAACCAGCCTATTGTGGTGCCTGTGGCTACTAGGGACTTGGAGGACTCCAAGTTGCTGGACGTAGTCAGGGCCCTGAAAATATATGTTTCCAGGACGGCTGGAGTCAGGAAATCTGACTCGCTGTTTATCCTGTATGCACCCAACAAGCTGGGTGCTCCTTCTAAGCAGACTATTGCTCGTTGGATTTGGAGTACAATTCAGCTTGCACATTCTGTGGCTGGCCTGCCACAGCCAAAATCTGTAAAAGCCCATTCCACAAGGAAGGTGGGCTCATCTTGGGCGGCTGCCCGAGGGGTCTCGGCTTTACAACTTTGCCGAGCAGCTACTTGGTCAGGGGCAAACACGTTTGCTAAATTCTACAAATTTGATACCCTGGCTGAGGAGGACCTGGAGTTCTCTCATTCGGTGCTGCAGAGTCATCCGCACTCTCCCGCCCGTTTGGGAGCTTTGGTATAATCCCCATGGTCCTTACGGAGTTCCCAGCATCCACTAGGACGTCAGAGAAAATAAGAATTTACTTACCGATAATTCTATTTCTCATAGTCCGTAGTGGATGCTGGGCGCCCATCCCAAGTGCGGATTGTCTGCAATACTTGTACATAGTTATTGTTACAAAAATCGGGTTATTATTGTTGTGAGCCATCTTTCAGAGGCTCCTCTGTTATCATGCTGTTAACTGGGTTCAGATCACAGGTTGTACGGTGTGATTGGTGTGGCTGGTATGAGTCTTACCCGGGATTCAAAATCCTTCCTTATTGTGTACGCTTGTCCGGGCACAGTATCCTAACTGAGGCTTGGAGGAGGGTCATGGGGGGAGGAGCCAGTGCACACCAGGTAGTCCTAAAGCTTTTACTTTTGTGCCCAGTCTCCTGCGGAGCCGCTAATCCCCATGGTCCTTACGGAGTTCCCAGCATCCACTACGGACTATGAGAAATAGAATTATCGGTAAGTAAATTCTTATTTTTTGCCTTATCGGGTATTTCTCTGGGTCCTTAAGGCCGTAGACGAATGGCTAGCTCGAGTGGTATCTGGCATGCAATCTGATGACCCATCGGAGGCTATTCAGCTAGATGAACAAATTTCTGAGGCTCTCACTTATGTTGGTGAGGCCTTGTTGGACTCGGCCTTGCTACGGTCACGTGTATTTGCTCTAACGGTTACAGCAAGGCGTTCTCTCTGGCTTCGAGTTTGGAATGCTGATTCCAAACTAACGTTCCGTTTGAGGGAGACTTTCTCTTTGGTACGGAATTTACAAAGATTATCTCTTAATACCACGGGTGGCAAGAGCCCGTTTCTTCCAGTTGCGCCTCAGAAGCCAAAATCAACTAAATTTCGGTCCTATCGTACTCAAGGCAGGGGCGATTTCCACTCTTTTTGAGCCTTTTCAAGATTTCCATGCAGAGGTGTGTTCCGAGGGAGAGGATCACAGGCACCACGTAAACTGGCAGTCAAGCCTGCCGACAAGCCTATCGCATGACACGGGGAGGTCTCTGGAGGGATCGTTGGTGGTTGGAGCTCGGTTACTGCAATTCAGGGAAGTGTGGCTCCAGTCACATCCAGATCGGTGGGTGACGGGGGTCATAACCCGAGGTTACATTTTGGATCTCGAGGAACCTGTCCCAGACCCCTTTTTCATCACTCCTCTCCCACGCGATCCCTCCAGATGACAAGCACTGATTCAGGCAACTTCCACACTTTTACACAATGGAGTAATTCTTTCAGTCCCCAAACTACAAGGGGCTCAAGGCTGTTACTCAAGTCTTTTTCTCGTAAACAAACCGGACTGTTCGTTTCGACCCATTTTAAATCTAAAATGCCTGAATCCATATCTTTGTCCAGAAAATAATAATGGAATCGATTCGTTCAATCATCGATGCCATGGAACCGGAGGAATATTTGGCATCTGTAGACATAAAAGACACATACCTCCATGTTCCCATTTGGTCGGGTCATCAACATCTATTGAGACTCGCAGTCGGCTCTCTGCATTTCCAGTTTTAAGCTCTTCCGTTCGGTCTATCCACCGCCCCTCGGATATTTACAAAAAAAGTGGGTCATGTAGTGGCGGTCCTCAGATGTCAGGGGGTCAACATTACTCCTTACCTGGACGATTTGTTGCTGAAGGCTCCAACACTTCTTCAACAACACCACAGCCACTCTACAATCAATTGGGTGGATTGTGAATTTCTGGAAATCTTCATTGATCCCCTCTCAGGAGATGGTCTTTCTAGGTCTCCTATTCAACACGAGAAGTCAGAAGGTTTTTCTACCTCAGGACAAGCTTCACGATCTGCAATCCAGAATCCGCTCCCTGTTACAATTGCTGAGTTTCTCAGTTCTCAGATGTATGCAAGTGTTGGGCAAGATGGTGGCGACCTTCCAAGCGGTACCATGACCATATACCAGATTCCATGCTCAGCCCCTTCAGGCTCAGATTCTGGGCTCTTGGAAGCAAACGGGTCCACATCTGGACTTGCAATTGTGCCGGCTGTCAGTTCAGACTCGACAGTCTCTCCATTGGTGGCTTCACAGTCCCAATCTAACCAAGGGGGCACCGTTCACAGTTTGGTCTTGGATTAAGGTCACCACGGACGCCAGCCTAATCGGTTAGGGGGCAGAGTTTCAATCTCAGCACTTCCAGGGACTCTGGAACAGTCAAGAATCGAAGTTACCAATCAACATTTTGGAGTTGAGAGCAGTTCGGTATGCTCTGATTCAGGTACAAACCAGTGTCCAAGGTCATCTGGTACGCATTCAATCAGACAACGCCACAGCGGTGGCTTACATAAACAAACAAGGTGGGACTCGCAGCTGGAGAGCCATAAAGGAGGTCGCCATATTCTCCAGTGGGAGGAACGGTGGATTCCAACCATCTCCGCAGTTCACATTCCAGGCATGGACAACTGGGAAGCAGATTTCTTAAGCCGTCACACGATACATCCGGGAGAATGGGAACTTCATCAAGAAGTCTTTCTGACCCTAGTGTCTCTGTGGGGAACACCCGAGATCGACCCCATGGCGTCTCGTCTCAACCGAAAGGTACCTCGGTATGGCTCACGAACTCAGGATCCTCAACCAACGCTGATCGATGCCTTGACAGCTCCGTGGCATTTTCGACTGGCAAATGTGTTTCCGCCATTCCCCTTGATACCACGCCTACTTCAACGCATCCGGAGAGAAGGTCTTCCGGTCATTCCTGTAGCGCCAGACTGGCCTCATCATCCGTGGTACTCTCTTCTCCGCAGCTTGGTGACCAAGGAACCGTTCCGTCTACCAAGGTCCTTGTCACCACCACGTTTTAACTCGTCTGGCTTTGATGGCATGGGTCTTGAATCCAGCATTTTGAGGGCAAAAGGGTTATCTCGACGAGTGGTAAAAACTATGCTTCAGGCTAGGAAACCAGTCACCTCTCGTATTTATCACAGAGTATGGCGTATCTACATTGCTTGGTGTGAAAGGCGTGGGTTGTTGCCGCACCTCTTTTGTTTACCTCGTCTTTTGTCCTTCCTTCAGGATGGTCTGATTAAAGGACTTCGTTTGTGTTCCCTTAAGGGTCAAGTTTCGGCATTGAAGGTACTTTTTCAGAAAAGATTGGCTCTCATTCCGGAGGTCCAGACATTCCTTCAAGGTGTAATCAGGATTCAAGTTCCGTTTGTTCCTCCGGTTCCACCTTGGGATTTAAATTTGGTTCTTCGGGCTCTGCAGAAGCCTCCGTTTGAGCCACTAGAAACCGTTGAATTACGTTTTCTCACTCTGAAGATGGTTTTTCTTTTGGCCATTGCTTCTGCCAGGCGTGTTTCAAAGTTAGCAGCGCTTTCTTGCAGACCACCATTGTTGGTTTTTCACGACGATCGAGTGGTCTTACATATGAAGCCTTCCTTCTTACCAAAAGTTGTGTCGGCTTTCCTTATGAATCAGGACATAGTGCTTCCAGCGGTTGTTCCAGAGTCTTCTGGAAAGGATTGTCATTTGGCGTTATTGGATGTTGTTCGAGCCTTACGCATTTATTTGTCTCGTACGGAGTCTATTCGTCGTACGAATACCTTGTTGGTTTTGGTTGATGCGCCCAAACGTGGCTGTCCGCCTTCTGAAAATACAGTGGCGCATTGGGTTACTTGTGCTATTCGGCAGGCCTATGTTTCTTCGGCATTACCTGTTCCTGACTCATTGAGGGCTCATTCGACTAGGACTGTTGAAGCCTCCTGGGGTCTTCGTGGTGGTGTTTCAGTTGAGCAGCTGTGTAGAGCAGCAACTTGGTCTTCCGTGCATACTTTCACCAAGTTTTTACCGTTTTCATACTTTTGGTTTGGAGACTGCCTCTGTTGGGCATCAGATTTTGCAGACGGCTATGCCGTCTACTTCTCCCTCCTCTATTTAGCTTGCTTTGGGAAATCCCATCAGTAAGTGCGCAGCGTCCCCCAGATGGATGAAAGAGAATAGGGATTTTTGTTTGCTTACCATAAGATCTCTTTCTCTGATTCCGTCTGGGGGACGCTGCGCACTTACTGATGAGTTACAGTGTGTGGGAAGGGAGTTTGGCACGGAACCTATAAAAACTAACTCCTCCCCCCTCTATCCCCTCCCATCTCCAGCCTGACCAGCAGATTACCTCAGTTAATGTTTAGCAAAGCCGGAAGATGCAGAATAGAATACAATCTATTTCTGCAGGTTTCTTGGTAGAAGCTATGAAGGACCTGGGTTCCATAGCGGCAGGGATTTCTTCCATGTCAGCTTGTTGTGGACTGTGGCTCTGCCAGTGGTCGGCCGACGCGGAATCCAGAAAGAGTGTGGAGTCGCTGCCCTATACTATACAGGTAAAGCTCTCTTTGGGGAAGCCGTAGATGCGTGGATATCTACCGCTACAGCGGGTAAGTCTCCGTATCTTCCCTCCGCAGCTCCTGCTCCGAAGAGGTCCTTCACCTCAGCTTCTCAGCAGTCCTTTCAGCCCAACAAGACCAGAAAGGCCAAATCTTCCAGTTTCTTCTTCAGGGGAGGTAAGGTTAAGTCCAAGAAGCCTACCGCTGCAGGTTCCAAAGACCAAAAGCCTGACGGTGGACGGGATGGCCCGGAGGTGGGGCCCGTGGGGGCGAGACTCAGACAGTTCAGTCATGTCTGAGTCTCCTCCGGCCTGGATCCCTGGGTGGTGGATATTGTCTCTCAGGGATACAGGCTGGAATTTCAAAGTCTCCCTCCTCATCGGTTTTTCAAGTCGGGCTTGCCAACTTTGTTGGAGGACAGCACAGTGCTACAAGAGGCTGTTCAAAGGCTGGTAGAGGCACAAGTCATTGTGCCAGTCCCACCGCACATGCTAGCGAAAGGTTACTATTCGAACCTTTTCGTGGTACCGAAACCGGATGGTTCGGTCAGGCCCATCGTGAACCTGAAATCATTGAACCCCTTTCTAAAGGAGTTCAAGTTCAAGATGGAGTCTCTCAGGGCGGTGATATCAGGTCTGGAAGAGGGGGAATTCCTGGTATCCTTGGATATCAAGGATGCATACCTTCACATTCCGATCTGGTTACCGCATCAGGCTTACCTCCGCTTTGCATTGCTGGACTGTCATTTTCAGTTTCAGGCCCTGCCGTTCGGCCTCTCGACAGCGCCGAGGGTGTTTACCAAAGTGATGGCGGAGATGATGATGCTACTCCGGAAGCGGGGTGTGAACATCATTCCTTACCTGGACGATCTCCTGATAAAGGCGTCGTCCAGGGAACTGTTTAAGTCCATTGCTCTCACAACGCGGCTGCTTCAGAGCCATGGGTGGATTCTGAATTTTCCAAAGTCACATTTGGAACCGACCCGGAGATTGTCGTTTCTGGGAATGATCCTGGATACGGAAGTACAGCGGGTGTTCCTTCCGCGGGACAAGGCCTTGGTGATCCAATCCATGGTCCGGGATGTCTTGATGCCACCCCGGGTGTCAGTTCATCTGTGCATCCGCCTTTTGGTAAAGATGGTGGCCTCCTACGAGGCTCTCCAGTACGGGAGGTTTCATGCTCGGACCATCCAACTGGATCTCCTGGACAAGTGGTTGGGTTCACACCTCCACATGCATCAGAAGATTTGTCTGTCGCCAGAGGCAAGGATTTCTCTCCTCTGGTGGCTCCAGTTGCCTCACCTCCTGGAAGGCCGCAGGTTCGGGATTCAGGACTGGGTCCTGCTTACAACGGATGCAAGCCTCCGGGGCTGGGGGTGACCTTCCAAGAAAGGTGGTCAAGCCTGGAAGCCGGCCTGCCCATCAACATACTGGAAGTAAGAGCTGTCTACAACGGTCTTCTTCAGGCGGCCACTCTTCTAAGAAACCGGGCCATTCAAGTACAGTCAGACAACGTAACAACAGTGGCTTACATAAACCAACAGGGCGGAACGAAGAGCAGAGCGGCAATGTCAGAGGTCACAAGGATACTCCTCTGGACGGAAAAGCACGCATTGGCGCTGTCAGCCATCTTCATTCCGGGAGTAGACAACTGGGAAGCAGACTTCCTCAGCAGACACGATCTGCATCCGGGAGAGTGGGGTCTCCATCCAGAGGTGTTCAATGAGGTAACAGATCTTTGGGGGCTACCCCAAATAGATATGATGGCCTCTCGTCTAAACAGGAAGCTTCGGCGCTATTGTTCCACGGTCAAGGGACCCACAGGCAGTGGCAGTGGATGCCCTGGTGTCTCCGTGAGTGTTCCAGTCGGTATACGTGTTTCCTCCCCTCCCTCCCATCACAAAGATCCTAAAGCTCGTAAGGAAAACAAGGGTTCAAGCGATTCTCATTGCCCCAGACTGGCCAAGAAGGGCTTGGTACGCGGACCTTCTGAATCTGCTGCAAGAAGAGCCGAGGCCTCTTCCTCTTCGGGAGGACCTGTTGCAGCAGGGGCCGCTCGCCTATCAAGACTTACTGCGGCTACGTTTGACGGCATGGAGGTTGAGCTCCTGATTCTGAAAGAAGTAATTCCTACCCTCATACAGGCTGGGAAAGGGGTAACGTCAAAACATTACCACCGTATTTGGAAGAAATATGTTTCTTGGTGTGAGTCCAAGAAGTTTCCTGTGGTGAAATTTCATCTAGGATGTTTCCTACTTTTCCTGCAGGCAGGAGTGAATATGGGGCTGAAGTTGGGATCTGTGAAGGTCCAGATTTCAGCCCTGTCCATTTTCTTTCAGAAACAATTGGCTGCCCTCCCTGAGGTTCTGACCTTTTTGAAGGGAGTTCTGCATATCCAACCTCCCTTTGTGCCGCCTACGGCGCCTTGGTACCTTAACGTGGTATTGCGGTTTCTCCAGTCGGATTAGTTTGAGCCTAAACAGGAAGTAGAGCTAAAATTTCTTACGTGGAAAGCGGTCACTTTGTTGGCTTTAGCTTCTGCCAGGCGTGTCTCCGAGCTGGGGGCTTTGTCATGCAAAAGCCCTTACTTGATTTTCCATGAGGATAGGGCTGAGCTCCAGACTCGTCCGCAGTTCCTTTCAAAGGTTGTTTCAGCATTTCATATCAACCAACCTATCGTGGTGCCAGTGGCTACTGACTCCTCGATTACTTCAAAGTCCTTGGATGTGGTGAGGGCTCTGAAGATTTATGTGAAGAGAACATCTCGTCACAGGAAGTCGGACTCTCTGTTTGTCCTGTACGATCCCAAAATAATTGAGTGTCCTGCTACTAAGCAGTCTATTTCTCGCTGGATTAGGTTCACTATCCAGCACGCCTATTCTACGGCAGGACTACCGTGTCCTAATTCGGTTAAGGCCCACTCTACTCGGAAGGTGGGGTCTTCCTGGGCGGCTGCCCGGGGTGTTTCGGCAGCACATCTTTGCCGAGCGGCAACTTGGTCGGGGTCGAACACGTTTGCAAGGTTCTACAAGTTCGATACTTTGGCCTCTCATGATCGGACGTTCAGTCAATCAGTTTTGCAGGAGCCTCCGCGCTCTCCCTCCCATTCTGGGAGCTTTGGTACATCGCCATGGTACTAATGTGGACCCCAGCATCCTCTAGGACGTTAGAGAAAAAATAGGATTTTGGTACCTACCGGTAAATCCTTTTCTCGTAGTCCGTAGAGGATGCTGGGGCCTGCCCAGCGCTTCGTTTTCCTGCTAATTGTTATTTGGTTCAGTACCACTTAGTTTAGTTGCGTACTGCATTGTTACTGGGTAAGTAATGTTTCAGCCGTTTGCTGATTAGTTCAAGATAGTTGTCTTGACGTGCCTGTATGTATGAATCTCACCACTATCTGTGTTAAGTCCTTCTCTCGAAGTATGTCGTCTCCTCGGGCACAGTTTCTAGACTGAGTCTTGTAGGAGGGGCATAGAGGGAGGAGCCAGCCCACACTCTTAAACTCTTAAAGTGCCAATGGCTCCTGGTGGACCCGTCTATACCCCATGGTACTAATGTGGACCCCAGCATCCTCTACGGACTACGAGAAAAGGATTTACCGGTAGGTACCAAAATCCTATTTTTCCAGGGTTACAAGAGGAACTAAGAGCAAAAAGTCACAGGGGTCCGACCTCACACCATTCCTTACTAAAAAGAGCACCCCGGCCAAGAGCAGGCCTGATGCTCCTGAACCCCCCCATGGTCCCTCCGACTCGGAGGCCGAAGACGACGACCTCACATCCCTTACCCGCAGGGACTTTCTCTCCCTCCTTAAGGAGATGCGGGATGTTAAAACCTCTGTCCAGGCTCTCCACTCCCTGAAATCCGATATTGCCGACATTGGCTCCAGAACCGATCAACTTGAACGACGAGTGGAAGAGGTGGTGTCGTTGCAGCAAACGGTCGAGACCGACTTCCATCAACTCCGCCAAGATGTTGCCCACTTGCAGGAGGAGCATGAGGACCAAGACAATAGGGCGAGGAGAAACAACCTGAGGATCCGGGGTATTCCTGAGGAGGTCGAGGCGGCCCACCTTGACCTTTACCTTAAGCGCCTCTTTGCCCACCTGACACCCCTGAAGAACATCTTCTCCTAGATCGAGCGTATCGAGCCCTGCGACCTCGCTCTCAAGACTCCTCCCAGCCCAGGGATGTCATCCTCCGACTGCACTACTTCACTGCGAAAGAGGCCATTATGAGAGAAGCCCAACGGCTCAGGTCTGTGACTTTCCAGAATACCCCCCTGCAGATTTTTCAGGACTGGCCAAACGTAGAGACTTTAAACCCGTCACTTCCCTGCTCTCCCGTCATAATGTTAAATACCGCTGGGGTTTCCCTTTCCGTATCCTGGTTTGGCACCAAGGGAAGCTCCTCACGGCCAGGAATCTACCCGAGGCTCAAACGCTGCTCTCCAAGCTGGGTATCCACACCGCCAAACAGGATATTCCTACTCAATGCCTGCCGCCGCGGACACAGCGGGACCCGCTTCAGCCCCCTCAATCTGAGTGGTTTACGGTCCCACCTTCTGCGACCTCCCCAGCTCCACCTCCAGTTCCCTGATGGACTTTCAGCTCTCTAATTTAATGCCTTCTCTATATAATTATGTCGACCTTTCCTGGTCGCACTCCCCTACCCGGGGAGTTGTTTCACTTTAGATCTCCCGTATCCTGATTTCCCGGCCCCTTAGTTGATTCTCGACTGTTTTGTTGGTTACCTCTTGTTAAAATGTTACACTGTTGACATGTTAATATGCTGAAAACTGATATTCTGTTTTTTCTCTACCCCCTGCCCCTCCCTTCCTTTCTGGAGCTGGCGCTCCATCTGTTCTTTGTCCCTGTTTTCTTTCCAGCTTTTTCCCTCAGGTCCTCCCAGGGGAGGTTTGCCTCCTACCCCTCGCTATGTGGTTTGTGATCCATTATCTGGACCCCATGCCGCGCCCCCTTAGGGCTTTGAGCCCTCTTGCTGACCTAGGTGCCCTCCCGACACCTAGTATCCCTTCCCCCTGTCAGCACTATCGGTCCTGGCCCCTACTGCCGGATGACCAGCCACCCTCCCTTCCCCCCCGGTTTCCTTTCCTTCCTCCCTCCCTACTGACCACATTGTCTCTCGCTTTATATTCTTCTTCTCTATCTCTCTTCCTCCTTCCTCTACTTTCAGTGCTCTCCGCTCTTTCTATTCTGCCTACCTCTTTGCTGCTTGCCCATGGGTCTCCGGGTACTATCCTTTAATGTGAAGGGCTTGAATAGCCCTCAAAAGAGAGGTAAGCTCTTTGCCTCCCTTAAACTCCATAAAGGCGACCTGGTCTTTCTCCAGGAGACTCACTTCCTACATAACTCCCATCCTACGCTGCAATGTAAACCATACCCTGATTCTTTCCATGCCTGTGACCATTCGGCTAAGAAACGGGGGGTTGCGATTTTATTTGCCCGCCACCTCACCTTTGAGCTTCTAGATTCTCATGCCGACAAGGATGGCCGGTTCCTTGTCTTGGTGGGGAAACTTAATAACAAACTCTGTACCCTAGCCAACGTCTATGCCCCTAACCAACGACGGGAACGATTCTTTGCAAAGTTAGATACTCTCCTTACTCGAGTCCGACAAGGCGACCTCATACTTGCTGGGGACTTTAACTCCGTTTTAAACCCACAGATAGACCGCTCTCCCTCTCCCCCCCACTGCTTCCCCGTCGGACTCCCTCCGCTCCAGATCCCTCGTCCGTCTCATGCGATCCCAGCTTCTCTATGACTCCTGGAGGATAAAAGACCCCTCTGCTCGTGACTATACCTTTTATTCTGCTCCTCATAATTCCTACTCCCGCATTGATATGGTCCTGCTCAGCCACGATCTCGCCTTAAATCTCCACGATGCCCATATTCACCCATTGATCTGGTCTGATCATGCCCCTATCTCCTGCGATCTCTCGGGTCTGATCTCACGCCCCCGCCCCATGACATGGCGTCTTAACGACTCCCTCCTTCACAACCCGGAGGTACGTTCCCATCTTCGGGACACGATCTACGACTATTTTACCCTGAACGATACCCCTGACATTTCTAGGTCCACTCTCTGGCTGGCACACAAGGCAGTTCTTCATGGGCACGTTATCAGCCTGGTCTCAAAAAGCAATCCCTCACCCAGTTTAACAAACTCTCTATTAAACTCCACACACTTGAGACCCAGCATAAGGCGTCCTCCGACCAGGCTGTCTTGTCTGAACTCCGTACTGTTAAGGCAGAACTTGATCTCCTTCTCTCCAGACGGGTGTCCAAACGTCTTAAGTGGCTTCGCCAGTCTTTTTACGAGAAAGGAGACAAGGCGGACAAGATCCTAGCGGCACGACTCCGTTCCACGAGAGCCAAAACTAATATTATCTCTATCAGAAACTCTCTCAATCAGCTTGTTCAAGACCCCACCGCCATCAGGGCTGCCTTCCAATCCTATTACGCTGACCTGTACAACCTTCCACCCCCCTCACCTGGTTCTTCCCCTCTGCCCCACTCCGACCTAGTCTCTCACTTTCTTTCTGCTTCTAACTTGCCTAGATTGCCTCAGGACGCCATGGACCATCTTAACAGTGAGATCTCGGTGGAAGAAATTGCTCAGACTATACTCATGCAAAAAATTGGTAAATCCCCGAGCCCGGATGGGTTCACAGCTCTTTACTACAAAAATTTTTCCGATCTTCTCTCCCCCTACCTTCAGTCCCTGTTTAATAGGATTGTCCATGGCGACCCCTTTCCCCCTGAGATGTTGGAGGCTAGAATTGTGGTGATCCCTAAGGAAGGCAAGGACACCCTTAACTGCGCTAGCTACCGCCCTATATCTCTCTTGAACTTGGACTTGAAAATCTTCGCTAAGATCCTAGCCAACCGCCATAACCCGTACCTCCCTTTCCTTGTCCATTACGACCAGGTGGGGTTTATCCCGGGCCGTCAAGCGAGAGATAACACCAGACGTGCTATTGATCTTATACATATCTCGAACTCCAGGAGATCCCCCACTATCATGCTCTCCTTAGATGCTGAAAAGGCATTTGACCGGATCTCCTGGAGTTTCCTGAGAGCCGCCCTGGAGGCCTATGGCTTGTCTGGTGGCTTTCTCACTGGTGTCCTGGCACTATACTCCGCCCCCTCTGCCACAGTCTTAATCAATGGCGTCCCGTCTGCTCTGGTCAGCATTTCAAATGGTACACGTCAGGGATGCCCCCTCTCACCGCTAATATTTGCCCTCATTATTGAACCCCTCGCTTCTCAAATTAGAGCTCATCCAGATATACACGGTATACAAGTAGGCCGTTTCGATCCTAAAATCTCCCTCTTCGCTGACGACATTCTACTTTCTCTAACCCAAACCCTTATCTCACTCCCAAACTTATTTTCAGTCCTGCATTCTTACAGCCTTATATCAGGGTACAAGATCAACTATTCCAAGTCCGAGGCTATGCTGCTTCATGTCCCTCACCGAGAGGCTGAGTCCCTTCGCGCCAACTTTAATTTTAAATGGCAGCCCACAAAGATTAAATATTTGGGGATTTATTTGACCTCCCGCTATGACTCTCTCTTCCGGGAAAATTTTCCACCCCTCCTCACCAACACACTCGCTGACCTGACATCCTGGAACAGTCTTTTCATTTCGTTGCTGGGCAGGATCATAGCGGTTAAAATGACCATAGTCCCCAAATGGCTTTACCTTTTCCAGACCCTCCCGGTGGCAGTCCCGGCCTCCTTTCTTCGCACTATCCAACGAGCCCTCGTGCGTTTTATCTGGAACCACAGACCCCCCCCCCCCCCCCCCGCATCGCCACCAATACCCTGAAACGGCCAACCTCCGCTGGCGGTAGGGGTCTTCCTGATATCAAACTCTACTATCTAGCCTCTCACCTATCCCATATTGTCACCTCTTTATGCTCCTCCGGGATCTGTATCCTGGTTGGATATTGAGGCAGCCCTCGTTAGCCTCTCAGACCTGACCCCCTTATGGGGTCTGCCCTCTACCTCCCGACCCCCAACCTCCAAACTTCTCCCCACTATTACATTTAACCTTAAAATTTGGGACTCCCTCTCCCTGAAGATGGGTCTTACCACTACCCCCTCGCCCTTGACCCCTATCTGGCAGAAACCTATGTTTCCTCCTGGATTTTCAATTACGAGATTCCGTTCATGGATAACGCTGGGCTTCAAATTCCCAACTAATTTTGCCGATTGGGGTCAATGGCTGTCCCTACCTGACCTCCAACAGAAGACCCGTTCGTACCCACTTAATCCCTTCCAATTTCTACAAATCCGCCACTTCCTAGGTTCTCTGCCCTCCTCCGCCTTGCTTCGTGTCCTCACCCTCTTTGAAAGTTTATGCATTAACTCTCACCTCTCCAAAGGCTTAATCTCCCAACTCTACTCCCTTTTACTAGATTCTTCCCTTCCCTCCTCCCGGCCCCACGAGCTCGCATGGGAACGTGATCTTAAGCCTCCCCCAGAGAGTGAGGATTGGGAGGACATGAGACTGCGGATTGCTAAATGCTCTATTGCTACTGCTTTTAAGGAGATGGCCTACAAAATTTACTACCGTTGGTACTACACTCCTGACAAACTCTTTCCGTCTTCCTCCCCTAATTCCTGGAGGAACTGCGGGTCTAGAGGCACTATGCTGCACATATGGTGGACCTGCCCGTCCATCGCTTCCTTTTGGTACCTAGTCCACTCCCTCCTTAATTCGCTTTTGGATTCCCCCGTGCTGAAAGATCCCTGGATCTTTTTGCTGTATTACCCTCCTCCGATCTTAATAAATTCTCCCAAAAACTGGCCACACATATTCTAACGGCAGCGAAGTCGCTGATAGCTCTTAACTGGAAGAACCCCTCTCCGCCCTCTCTCCCGTCCCTTAAAACTAAAATTTGGCATATTGCGTCAATGGAAAAGATTACATATTATCTCCATGACCGGGGTCACATTTTTGAGCAGGTCTGGGCCGCCTGGCTCGCTGCTGAACGTAGATCGCCATTTCCCCCCTCTTGCTCCTAGTTCCTTCCGCAGACCCATGGGCATTGCCTACTGCTCCTCCTTCATGCCTCCCTCCTCTTCTTCTCTTTTCTCTCTCTCCCCTTCCTTCTCTTTCTTATCTTCTCTTGTCTCTCCCTTGACCTCCCTCTCCCTCTTTCTCCCGATCTTACTATTTCCAGGATATGTACTGTAAACAGATTATACTGTGGTATCCCCCCTGTCCCCCTTTCCCTTCTCCCCTTCCCCCCCCCCCCCGAATCTCATACTTGATTGTTATTGTTCTTTCTTTTTTGATTAATCTCGCTGTTTATTTTAAAGTCTGTGGTTTCTGCTGGACGTTGGATCTTATGGCCACCTGTCCCATGTGTTCATGTAATGTTTCCCTATTATGTTTGACCACGTACAAATAAAGAATTAAAAAAAAAAAAGGTGAGGGCATTAGATACGGCGATTCAGAGGTTACTTCAGACGGAAGTAATTATGCCAGTCCCGACTTCTCATTGAGGAACTGGTTTTTATTCAAATCTTTTTGTTGTACCTAAGCTGGATGGGTCTGTCAGGCCAATCCTCAATTTAAAGATCTTAAATCAATTCCTGAGGGTTTACAGATTCAAGATGGAGTCAATACAGTCAGTTATTGCGAGTCTAGAACATCAGGAATTCAGGGTGTCCATGGACACGTACCCCCATGTTCCAATTGGGCCCCCGCACCAAGCCTTTTTCCGGTTTGCAGTGGGCAAGATTCATTACCAGTTCAGAGCCCTTCCATTCTGCCTATCATCAGCCCCGAGAATCTTCACAAAGATCATGGCTACCATGGTGGCAAAATTGAGATTGTTAGGGGTAATGATAATTCCATATCTGCACAACCTTCTAATCAAGGTTCCCTCTCAGGACCAGTTGATCCGGGATGCTCAGATCACTCATCAATTTCTGATTCGACAAGTCTAGATTGTGAATTTAAAAAAAACTAAAAATAAATCCAATTTACAACCAACGCAGAGGATTAAATTCCTGGGTCTCATTTTAGATACAATACATCTGAACGTGTTTCTCTCAGAAGACAAGATTCGATCCTTCAGGGAAATAGTACGTCAGCTTCTGCAGAACCAAACGGCCTCTCTGCATCTCTGTGTAATGCTTCTGGAAAAGATGGTAGCATCCTCCGAAGCGATCCAATACGGCAGGCTTCATTCCAGACCCTTTCAGCTGAATCTTATTGCTCAGGGAGTAGGCATGCGTTGGCTTCTCCACCGAAGAACTCGCTTGTCGCCCCAAGCCAGGTCCTCATAAATATGGTGGTCGGTCCGCAGGACTCTATCGGCAGTAAAGGGGTTTGGAATCTGGAATTGGAAGATTCTGACAACAGATGCCAGTCTCAGAGGATGGGGGGCAGTACTGGAAACCATCAGTTTCAGGGAAGATGGTCACCACAGGAGAGCAGTCTTCCAATAAATGTTCTGGAATTAAGAGACATTTTCTCTAACGTCCTAGTGGATGCTGGGGACTCCGTCAGGACCATGGGGAATAGCGGCTCCGCAGGAGACAGGGCACAAAAAGTAAGCTTTTAGGATCACATGGTGTGTACTGGCTCCTCCCCCTATGACCCTCCTCCAAGCCTCAGTTAGGTTTTTGTGCCCGTCCGAGCAGGGTGCAATCTAGGTGGCTCTCTTAAAGAGTTGCTTAGAAAAAGTTTTTAGGTTCTTTATTTTCAGTGAGTCCTGCTGGCAACAGGCTCACTGCATCGAGGGACTTAGGGGAGAGAAGTGAACTCACCTGCGTGCAGGATGGATTGGCTTCTTAGGCTACTGGACACCATTAGCTCCAGAGGGAGTCGGAACACAGGTCTCGCCCTGGGGTTCGTCCCGGAGCCGCGCCGCCGACCCCCCTTGCAGATGCTGAAGATTGAAGAGGTCCGGAACCAGGCGGCAGAAGACTTTCAGTCTTCATCAGGTAGCGCACAGCACTGCAGCTGTGCGCCATTGTTGTCAGCACACTTCACACAGCGGTCACGGAGGGTGCAGGGCGCGGGGGGGGGCGCCCTGGGCAGCAATGTATAATACCTGTATGGCGAAAAATACATCACATATAGCCCTTGAGGCTATATGGATGTATTTAACCCCTGCCAGATATCACAGACTCCGGAGAAGAAGCCCGCCGAAAAGGGGGCGAGGCCTATTCTCCTCAGCACACAGCGCCATTTTCCCTCACAGAAATGCTGGTGGGAAGGCTCCCATGCTCTCCCCTGCACTGCACTACAGAAACAGGGTTAAAACAGAGAGGGGGGGCACTGATTTGGCGATATGAATATATATTAAAATGCTATAAGGGAGGAACACTTATATAAAGGTTGTCCCTGTATAATTATAGCGTTTTGGTGTGTGCTGGCAAACTCTCCCTCTGTCTCCCCAAAGGGCTAGTGGGTCCTGTCCTCTATCAGAGCATTCCCTATGTGTGTGCTGTATGTCGGTACGTGTGTGTCGACATGTATGAGGAAAATGTTGGTGAGGAGGCGGAGCAAATTGCCTGTAATGGTGATGTCACTCTCTAGGGAGTCGACACCGGAATGGATGGCTTAATTATGGAATTACGTGATAATGTCAACACGCTGCAAGCCGGTTGACGACATGAGACGGCCGGCGAACAAATTAGTACCTGTCCAGGCGTCTCAAACACCGTCAGGGGCTGTAAAACGCCCATTTACCTCAGTCGGTCGACACAGACCCAGACACGGACACTGATTTCAGTGTCGACGGTGAAGAAACAAACGTATTTTCCTTTAGGGCCACACGTTAAGGGCAATGAAGGAGGTGTTACATATTTCTGATACTACAAGTACCACAAAAAAGGGTATTATGTGGGATGTGAAAAAACTACCTGTAGTTTTTCCTGAATCAGATAAATTAAATGAAGTGTGTGAGATGCGTGGGTTTCCCCCGATAGAAAATTATTGGCGGTATACCCTTTCCCGCCAGAAGTTAGGGCGCGTTGGGAAACACCCCTTAGGGTGGATAAGGCGCTCACATGCTTATCAGAACAAGTGGCGGTACCATCTACAGATAGGGCCGTACTTAAGGAGCCAGCTGATAGGAGGCTGGAAAATATCCTAAAAAGTATACACACACATGCTGGTGTTATACTGCGACCAGCGATCGCCTCAGCCTGGATGTGCAGAGCTGAGGTGGCTTGGTCGGATTCCCTGACTAAAAATATTGATACCCTTGACAGGGACAGTATTTTATTGACTATAAGAGCATTTAAAGGATGCATTTCTATATATGCGAGATGCGCAGAGGGATATTTGCACTCTGGCATCAAGAGTAAATGCGATGTCCATATCTGCAAGAAGATGTTTATGGACACGACAGTGGTCAGGTGATGCAGATTCCAAACGGCACAAAGATGTATTGCCGTATAAAGGGGAGGAATTATTTGGGGTCGGTCCATGGGACCTGGTGGCCACGGCAACTGCTGGAAAATCCACCGTTTTTTACCCTAAGTCACATCTCTGCAGAAAAAGACACCGTCTTTTCAGCCTCCGTCCTTTCGTCCCTATAAGAGTCATATCTGCCCAGGGATAGAGGAAAGGGAAGAAGACTGCAGCAGGCAGCCCATTCCCAGGAACAGAAGCCCTCCACCGCTTCTACCAAGTTCTCAGCATGACGCTGGGACCGTACAGGACCCCTGGATCCTACAAGTAGTATCCAAGGGGTACAGATTGGAATGTCGAGACGTTTCCCCCTCGCAGGTTCCTGTAGTCTGCTGTACCAATGTCTCCCTCCGACAGGGAGGCAGTATTGAAAACAATTCACAAGCTGTATTCCCAGCAGGTGATAATAAAATTACCCCTCCTACAACAAGGAAAGGGGTATTATTCCACACTATATGGTGGTACTGAAGCCAGAAGGCTAGGTGAGACCTATTCTAAATCTGAAATATTTGAACACTTACAAAGGTTCAAATCCAGATGCAGTCACTCAGAGCAGTGATAGCGAACCGGGAAGAAGGGGACTATATGGTGTCCCGGGACATCAGGGATGCTTACCTCCATGTCCCAAAATTTGCCTTTCTCACCAAGGGTACCTCAGGTTCGTGGTACAGAACTGTCACTATCAGTTTCAGACGATGCCGTTGGATTGTCAAAGGCACCCCGGGTCCTTACCAAGGTAATGACCGAAATGAGGATTCGTCTTCAAAGAAAATGGACGACCTCCTGATAAGAACAAGGTCCAGAGAACAGTTGGAGGTCGGAGTAGCACTATCTCAAGTAGTTCTACGACAGCACGGGTGGATTCTAAATATTCCAAAACCGCAGTTGTTCCGACGACACGTCTGCTGGTCCTAGGGATGATTCTGGACACAGTCCAGAAAAAGGTGTTTCTCCCAGAGGAGAAAGCCAGGGAGTTATCCGAGCTAATCGGGATCCTCCTAAAACCAGGAAAAGTGTCAGTGCATCATTGCACAAGAGTCCTGGTAAAAATGGTGGCTTATTACGAAGCGATTCCATTCGGCAGATTTCACGCAAGAACTCTTCAGTGGGATCTGCTGGACAAATGGTCCGGATCGCATCTTCAGATGCATCAGCGGATAACCCTATATCCAAGGACAAGGGTGTCTCTCCTGTGGTGATTACAGAGTGCTCATCTTCTAGAGGGCCGCAGATTCGGCATTCAGGATTGGATGCTGGTGACCACGGAGGCCAGCCTGAGAGGCTGGGGAGCAGTCACACAGGGAAAAAATTTCCAGGGAGTGTGATCAAGTCTGGAGAATTCTCTCCACATAAATATACTGGAGCTAAGAGCAAATTTATAATGCTCTAAGCTTAGCAAGACCTCTGCTTCAAGGTCAGCCGGTATTGATCCAGTGGGATAACATCACGGCAGTCGCCCACGTAAACAGAAAGGGCGGCACAAGAAGCAGGAGGGCAGTGGCAAAACTGCAAGGATTTTTCGCTGGGCGGAAAATCATGTGATAGCACTGTAAGCAGTGTTCATTCCGGGAGTGGACGACTGGGAAGCAGACTTCCTCAGCAGGCACGACCTCCACCCGGGAGAGTGGGAACTTCATCGGGAAGTTTTCCGCATGATTGTGAACCGTTGGGAAAGACCAAAGGTGGACATGATGGCGTCCCGCCCGAACAAAAAACGGGACAGGTATTGCGCCAGGTCACGAGACCTTCAGGCGATAGCTGTGGACGTCCTGGTAACACCGTGGGTGTGACAGTCGGTGTATGTATTCCCTCCTCTGCTTCTCATAACCAAGGTATTGAGAATTATAAGACGTAGAGGAGTAAGAACTATACTCGTGGCTCCGGATTGGCCAAGAGGGACTTGGTACCCGGAACTTCAAGAGATGCTCACAGAGGACTAATGGCCTCGGGAGCTAAGAAGGGACTTGCTTCAGCAAGTACCATGTCTGTTCCAAGACTTACCGCGGCTGCGTTTGACGGCATGGCGGTTGAACGCCGGATCCTAAGGGAAAAGGCATTTCGGAAGAGGTCATACCTACCCTGGTCAAAGCCAGGAAGGAGGTGACCGCACAACGTTATCACCACATGTGGTGAAAATATGTTGCGTGGGTGAGGCCAGGAAGGCCCCACGAAGAAATTTCAACTAGGTCGATTTCTGCACTTCCTGCAAACAGGAGTGTCTATGAGCCTCAAATTGGGGTCCATTAAGGTTCAAGTTTCGGCCCTGTAGATTTTCTTCCAGAAAGAATTGGCTTCGGTTCCTGAAGTCCAGAAGTTTGTCAAGGGAGTATTGCATATACAGCCCCTTTTGTGCCTCCAGTGGCACCGTGGGATCTCAACGTAGTGTTGGGATTCCTCAAATCATATTGGTTTGAACCGCTCAAATCTGTGGATTTGAAATATCTCACATGGAAAGTGACCATGCTGTTGGCCCTGGCCTCGGCCAGGCGATTGTCAGAATTGGCGGCTTTGTCTTACAAAAGCCCATATTTAATTTTCCATTCGGACAGGGCAGAACTGCGGACTTGTCCCCAGTTTCTTCCTAAGGTGGTGTCAGCGTTTCACCTGAAACAACCTATTGTGGTGCCTGCGGCTACTAGGGACTTGGAGGACTCCAAGTTGCTAGACGTTGTCAGGGCCCTGAAAATATATATATATATATATATATATATATATATATATATATATATATAATTCCAGGACGGCTGGAGTCAGAAAGTCTGACTTGCTGTTTATATTGTATGCACCCAAAAAGCTGGGTGCTCCTGCTTCTAAGCAGACTATTGCTCATTGGATTTGTAGTACAATTCAGCTTGCACATTCTGTGGCAGGCCTGCCACAGCCAAAATCTGTAAATGCCCATTCCACAAGGAAGGTGGGCTCATCTTGGGCGGCTGCCCGAGGGGTCTCGGCTTTACAACTTTGCCGAGCAGCTACGTGGTCAGGGGGGAACACGTTTGTAAAATTCTACAAATTTGATACCCTGGCTGAGGAGGACCTGGAGTTTCTCTCATTCGGTGCTGCAGAGTCATCCGCACTCTCCCGCCCGTTTGGGAGCTTTGGTATAATCCCCATGGTCCTGACGGAGTCCCCAGCATCCACTAGGACGTTAGAGAAAATAAGATTTTACTTACCGATAAATCTATTTCTCGTAGTCCGTAGTGGATGCTGGGCGCCCATCCCAAGTGCGGATTGTCTGCATTACTTGTACATAATTATTGTTACAAAAATCGGGTTGTTATTGTTGTGGGCCATCTTTTCAGAGGCTCCTTCGTTGTTATCATACTGTTAACTGGGTTCAAATCACAGGTTGTACGGTGTGATTGGTGTGGCTGGTATGAGTCTTACCCGGGATTCAAGATCCTTCCTTATTGTGTACGCTCGTCCGGGCACAGTACCTAACTGAGGCTTGGAGGAGGGTCATAGGGGGAGGAGCCAGTACACACCATGTGATCCTAAAAGCTTACTTTTTGTGCCCTGTCTCCTGCGGAGCCGCTATTCCCCATGGTCCTGACGGAGTCCCCAGCATCCACTACGGACTACGAGAAATAGATTTATCGGTAAGTAAAATCTTATTTTCAGTGCACTTCCTCTAGGGAAGACCTAGCGATGGCTCAGCACGTAAGAGTACAGTCGGACAATGTGACGGCAACCGCTTACACAAACCGTCAGGAAGGAACAAGAAGCTGCATGGCTTTAAAACAGGCCACAAGGATTCTGTCTTGAACAGAAAAGCACTACATAATACTATCGGCAGTCCTCATTCCAGAAGTGGACATTTTGGAGGCAGACTACCTCAGTCATCAAGAGATGCATCCAGATGAGTGGTGTCTACACCCCAAGGTATTCGAGGCAGTAGTACGTCAGTGGGCTCTACCGCAGATAGATCTAATGGCCCCTCGGAACAACCAGCACCTGCCAAGATATGTGGCCAAGATGCGGGATCCAGCAGCGGAGGCGGTGAACGCGCTGGCGATCTCCTGGACATATACAAACTAGTGTACATCTTCCCGCCGTTTCCCCTGTTACCAAGAGTGTTGAAAGAGGTGTAACAGGAAGGAACGTCGGTGATTTTTATTAGCACCAGACTGGCCTCGCAGAAGTTGGTACATGGACCTGAGGGGACTTCTGGCGGAAGATCCTTGGAAACTGCCACAGAGGGAGGACCTGTTGTCACAGGGTCCATTCCTTCACTCAGATCTGAAACATCTATGTTTGACGGTGTGGTTTTTGAGACCAGGATACTGAGAAACAAGGGTTTTCCAAATTTGGCTATTCCTACCATGTTAGCTGCAAGGAAGCCAGTTACTGCAGCACACTATTATAGAATCTGGAAGAAGTAAATGGACTGGTGCCAGTTTAGGGGTTGGAAACCCAGATAATTCAGCCTTTCTAGGCTTTTGCGGTTTCTCTAAAATGGTTTGGATGGTGGTTTGAGATTGAGATCCTTAAAGGTCCAGGTCTTAGCCCTCACGATCCTGTTTCAACAACGTCTGGTGTCCTTGCAGGAGATCCAGACAGTTTTACAAGGCGTCTTGAGAATACAACCACCTTTACGTCCTCCCACGGGCCTGTGGAATCTAAATTTGATGTTAGAATGTTTGAGATCTGCATTTTTTGAGAGTTTGGAAAAATCAGATCTGAAATACTTGAGCTGGAAGGTAGTCCTGTTCCTAGCTTTAGCAAGGAGGGTCTCCGCGTTAGGGGATCTGTCATGTAGAAGTCCTTTCCTAGTTTTTCATGAAGATAGAGGGGAGCTTCATACAAAGGCGGAGTTTGTTACCTAAGGTGGTTTCCGGTTTCCACATAAACAAACCAATTGTGGTCCCCTCCTTCCAGGAATTGACAGACGGGGACGTAACCTTGGATGTGGTCAGAGCCTTAAGGGTGTACGTACAGGCCACACATTCCTTTAGGAAGTCAGACGCTTTGTTTGTTTTGTAGTATGGTCCCAGGAAGAGCTGGCCGGCTTCGAAACAAACTTTGGCCAGATGGAAACGACTAACCATAAAGCAGGCATATCTCTCTAGTGGTAAGAAAGTTCCATGTTAAAGTAGGGGCTCATACTACTAGATCAGTGGGTGCTTCATGGGCTGTGGCTAGAGGTACCTCCACTACCCAAATGTGCAGAGCTGCAACGTGGTCATCTACACACACGTTCACTCGATGGTACAAGTTTGATACGTTTGCATCTAGAGATGCAAGTTTTGGACTTCAGTTTCCAGACAGCACTCCCGCCCGTGGGAGTATCTTTGGGACGTCCCCAGCTGTTTAAGATATCTCCAGTGTCCCCTAGTGGATGAAAGAGAAAAGAGGATTTTGGTACTTACCGATAAATCCATTTCTCTGAATCCACTCGGGGACACTGGACACCCGCCTCGGTGCTGTCAGCCTGCATGGGGTTCACTACGGCTGGCCGGCGGTCGGGCTCCCGGCGACCAGCATCCCGGCGCCGGCTTACCGACAGCTTGGCGAGCGCAAATGAGCCCCTTGCGGGCTCGCTGCGCTCGCCACGCTACGCGCGCCACACTATTTTATTCTCCCTCTATGGGGGTCGTGGACCCCCACGAGGGAAAATAAGTGTCGGTATGCCGGCTGTCGGGCTCCCGGCGCCGGTATACTGAGCGCCGGGAGCCCGACCGCCGGCAAACAGAAGACCACCCGCCTGCATGTCCTTGTTAAATTTAGTTCAAACAGTTTGTTTATTAGATTAATTGTTCTTGGTTACTGTTCGACGTGTTGGTACGGTTGGTTCCTTCCCATATGATCTTGATTTTTCATGTTCCCTCTTCTCTGCGTCAAACTGGAGCGATTAGGGGGCGTGAAGGGGGAGGAGCCAGCTGTGCATAATTTTTTTGTTATTATATTGTGCTACCTCCGGTCTGCATCCCTTCACACCCCAGCTGTTTTAAGATATCTCCAGTGTCCCCGAGTGGATTCAGAGAAATGGATTTATCGGTAAGTACCAAAATAATCCTCTTTTCTATATACCATCTAAATATACAGGCACAAATACAAAGTCAGGTGCCTTTTCTGCTGGTGTACAACTCCTCAAATTCCATGGCCACTGAAATGCTTATTTGTTGTGATCAGGACTGCTGAAACATACCATGGCAAGAGCTGACGGGAGTGACGGCACTGTCCAGTTGGAGATGCAGTGTGACATCCTCTTCATTTTGTCCTCAGTATGCGAGAGTGACCTCCACAAAAAGGTTTGCATTGTCTTTTGTACCAAATGTGATATCCAAGGTCACACTGCCTTTATAATGGGGGTAATTCCAAGTTGATCGCAGCAGGATTTTTGTTAGCAATTGGTCAAAACCATGTGCACTGCAGGGGAGGCAGATATTACATGTGCAGAGAGAGTTAGAGTTGGGTGGGGTGTGTTCAATCTGCAATCTAATTTGCAGTGTAAAAATAAAGCAGCCAGTAATTACCCTGCACAGAAATAAAATAACCCACCCAAATCTAACTCTTTCTGCACATGTTATATCTGCCTCCCCTGCAGTGCACATGGTTTTGGCCAATTGCTATAAAAAATCCTGCTGTGATCAACTTGGAATTACCCCCAATATGTAGTATCTGGTGTTTATGGCTTATTTTACTATTAAATAATATGCATAAGTTGGTATGTTGTGTATTCACTAATGTAATAGTTATTTTAGCAAGGGTTAAACTTTGTGCACTCAGGACCCACAGGATAGAGCATCTATATGTTCCTGGCATGGCTGCAAATAGGCATAATAACATACAAATGTAGCTACTGTATGCTCATCTTACTGTGATGCGGCATGTTGTATCACAACTATTCGCAGCCAGCAGTCACTTCATTCCAATCCCGTGCCCGAAGCATTAACCACCCTAACTGTTAGCTCAGGCCAGGGTTTGCTGGGAAAGTGAGTACCCCTCCCAATAAAGGGGTTCCCAACCTCCTCCAGAGAACCCAAGGCCTGTGCTGAAGTCTGGGGCTATCCCCGGCACCCCTGGTGTGTGGGTGCCGAGTTGACAGCATTTGAGTTTTTAAATAATATTGTTTTTTTGCAGTAGGACTCCACCGCATGCCAGTACTTGGAGAACCACAAGTACGAGCATGTGGGGCATTGAAGGGCTCGTTGGTACCTATAGTATCCGGGTAGGTATTTTTAAATATTCATTTCTTATATATCAATTTATTATCTATAAATAGCAAAAACATTTTATATTTTTTAATATTTTGTTTATCCATGACAGAAATTGGTTTGTACTTTTAATGCTTTAAATGTACTATAAATGTATATAAAATAAATGTTATTTGAATCTAAATGGATATCCTCCATTATTGAATTAATTCTGTATTTAATGGTTTTAAGGTGGTTCAAAGGTGTTACCCAATGGTTTAATAAAATAAAATATTTCTATCGTACCCTCTTCCAGTGACGGAGAATCCATCATCCTTGATAGGGTGTAAGTCTGGATACTGTGCTGGCTGTTCCATGACTTGAAGCCCACCAACTTGTTGTTTTCCTTGTAGTTCTGTCAGGATGTAGTTATGTGACCGGCGGTCACATTACGACAGCTAAATCCTGCACCCCTTTAAATCCCGACTAGCAGGGGCTTGTCCCACTCGTGGGTGTCCACGACACCCATAGAGCCTGCAAGGGGCTTGTTGCGCTCGCCCCCCTTCCTGCATTCCACTACCAGGATCCTGCGGTCAGTATGCTGACTGCCGGGATCCCCAGCGCCGGTCACGCATACCCAACCCGTTCTGTCATAGTGTGGTACTATGTTCTGGGTCATTATCTTGCTTTAGGATGAACCCTTGACCAACTAGGTATAGACCAGATGGTATTGCATGGTGCCGCAAAATACTGTGGTAGCCCTTTTGGTTCAGAAGTCAGTCACTCTGTGCAAAACTCCGCCTCAGGATCCATCAAAAGAGCCTCGGACTGTCACACATCCTCCTGAGCACCAAACAATCACACTTCCTCTTGAGCACCAGACAATCACACTTTTTCTTCATACTTCATCCTAAGCTTCATACGATAACGCTTCCTCCTGAGCCCCGGACCATCTTTCTTCCTCTTGAGCCCCAGACCATCACACTTCCTCCTGAGCCCCAGACTATCACACTTCCTCCTGAGCCCCAGACCATCACGCTTCCTCCTGAGCCCCAGACCATCACGCTTCCTCCTGAGCTCCAGACCATCAAACTTCCTGCTAAGCCCCAGACCATCACACTTTCTTCTGTGCCCCAGGCCATCACACTTTCTCCTGAGCCCTAGGCCATCACACTTCCTCCTGAGTCCCAGACAGTCACACTTCCTTCTGAACCCCAGGCCATCACACTTCCTTCTGACTCCCAGGCCATCACACTTCCTCCTGAGTCCCAGGCTATCACACTTCCTCCTGGGCTCCAGACCTTTACACTTCCTTCTGCGAGATGCAGATGTGGATGCAATTTCAGTGAGTCTGACTGTATATTTGAAGTGGCAGTGATTTAAAAGACAAAACCCAAGTTTTGTTTGTATTGTAACTGATTTCCACTTTAAAAATAGGTGCAGACTCACTGGAATTCCACCAGTGCTTGTAACTCACAGGCTATTACATAAGCCCCTAAAACTTGCAAGTTCTTCTATATGTTTATTGTTAGTAATGCTTTTTTGTTGATGTTTTGTGCGTCATCTTCAAATATCTTGTTATTGTTTAGGAATTGTTTGGAACAGAAGGGGTGGATGTGCTATTACAGCTCCTCAAGATGGACCCCTCTATGCTTCACAGTGGGTTAGGTCACAACAAACTTCTTTTCTGCACACTCGACTGCATTTGGTAAGTATTAATAAAAAAAAAAGGCCTTTGAAAGCTTCAATAATGAGAATTTGTAATGATTATTGCGTAATAAGGGTCGTTATTACAATAAAATAATAATGAGGTCATGATCCCTTCCAATAATTTATGAGTTGTAGATAACATTTGAAACTACTGTTGTATATAGATGAAGTGAACAAGGGGCTCATGTATGCTGGGGAGGCAGTCATTTGACCGCCTGTCGGGATCCCGGCGGTGAGAATACCGACGCCGGATTCCCGACACCAGCTGAAATACCGGCGGTCGGAGTCCTGACCACCTGCTAGTTATCCCTCTTGGGTGGTAGTCCACGCCACCACCCAGAGGGGAATAGAAACCTGTGCGTAGGTCGCCACCGGGCCTCGAAGCGTGGTGAGCCCGCGAGTGGACACGCTGTGCTCGCCGCCAGGATTCTGGCTGTCGGGCTCCCGGCGTCTGTCTCCTTACCGCCGGGACCCCGACCGCCTGGATCTCGCACTGATCCCGTATGTTGCTATAGGCTCCAGAGGCCCATTTTTGTCACCTAGCTTTTTAAACAGAAATGCTTGAGTGTCACAGATGGCCAACCAGCCATGGTTTATGGCCCATCCTTCATTGCTTAAAGATTGCTTAATGTCTGGGGCTTGAAGGGAATATTTGGGGTTACTCCAAGGGCATTGTAGATTTATATAAGAACCATAATCCATCAGAGCTCTACCTTAATCCAGTCTATATAAAATTGTTACCAGTAGTACCAGCCATATGACGTGTTATTGATAGATAAGAAGCTATGGGTATAATATATTTTCTAAGGACTCCTATTATTCATGTTTCCTATGTATATGTATAGAGAATAATACTCTGTTTATTGGACCTTTTTATCATATCTCTAATATGTTTTAGAAGAGTTAAAATAAGTGTATAACTCATTATTAGCAGTATTTATGAAGATAAAGAAAATGTAGAAAGTGCTGAATGATTTGAGAAATTGTCAGTTCTTGGTCTTTCTACTAATACTAATTAATACTTTCTAGGATTCCCCAGGTAACAGTTTACATGAGTTATGACCACTTCTATTTATTCCTGTTTTACTGATTGCATTTACTGCCTGTTTGTCTGTGTTGGCTGCGGATAAGCTGTCTCCAGCACACAGCTGAGGCAGTTTTCTTGTGGCAGAAAGTGCAGTCTGTCCATTCACGGGGTTACAAGTTCCTTGTGCCTCAGAGATGTGATTAATCTCTCTCTGGGTCTTGTTAGGTGTTCAGAATGAATTACCAACTGTCGGGATGCCGGCCGTCAGTGTGCCGGCAGCAGAGCGAGCGCAAAGAGTCCCCTTGCGGGCTTGGTGGCTTGCTGTACTCTCCACAGGTTCTATTCCCAGTCTATGGGTGTCATGGACACCAGCGAGTGGGAATAGCCCCTGTGAGCTGGGATTCCGGCTGTCGGTATTGTCAGCAGTCGGGATTCCAGCGTCGATATCCTGACCGCCGGGATCCCGACTGCCAGCAAAGTAACTGCATCCCCTTGTTAGAAGAGAAATGCTTTTTATGACTCTTTTGTGTCTTTTTAATTATATTTTTATTTTATTTCTTTTAAGGTCTTGTATTGTAGGATGTTTTCCCTTAGAAGACTATTTCCTTGAACAGAAGGGCATGTTTATCATTTTGGATTTATTAGCAGTAAGTATATTAGTATATTAGAAGGTTTATTTGTAGCCCTTTTACATTACTCAAAGCGACTCTAGGGGGTAGATTTACTAAAGATTCTAAAACAGACAAGTGGAGATGTTGCCCATAGTAACCATTTAGATTTCGTTTATCATTTTCTAGGATGCAATAGAAAAATGTTAGCTATAATCTGATTGGTTGCTATGGGCAATGAAAATTTAGTTTTGGGTGGAACCTCCAATGCAAAACACAGTCTCTAATATTCAGTTACCTGAAGTCCAGCGGTCAGGCTGTCCGGCCAGTTCCTTGGCATCCTGCTCACCTTCCATTGCTATGCTTGCTGGCAGAAAGTGCGGCAGACACCATTACAGTCTTATCTGTTCTTGCTGACCTTGTTGTTTACCATACATCGCGGGCCAGCCATAGGCGTGCGCAGGACATTTTATGAGGAGGTGCACCGTCGGAGGGGCGTGTTTATCACCACCTACTGGGCGTGTGTAGTCCCGCCTATTGGGAGTGTCTAGCACCGCCTATTGGCACTCAAAGCAATATAAATCACATAACACAAGGGGCGTGGCCACTGCAAATGGGGGCGTGTCAATGTGACACGATACCTGTTTCTCATCACTCTGGGAGTATTCCTTTCCATTCCATATGCACCTTACCTATATGGTGGTTTCTCACAACGTGGACCCTCAGAAGAAATGTCCTCCCTGGGCAGACGGCGTCTTCAGTAGGTAATCACTATTCATGAAGGAAATAACATAGTCCAGAAGATGACTGTGTAGGAATATAACCAAGATCATCATCATGCAACAGAGGTTCAAGCAGACTCGTGTCACCTCCTGCCCTCTGTGTCTCTCAGCTACACCATCATCTCCTCCCTGTGTATCTCAGCCACACCCTCATCTCCCGCCTGCGTCTCTCTGCCACACCATCTCCTCCCCTACCTGATTCGTCTCTCAGCCACACCATTGTCCCCTCCCTGTGTCGTCTCTCATCCACACCATCATCTTCTGCCTGTGTCTCCCTGCCACGCATCTCTCACATTCCATCTTACGTTGTGTCTTTCAATCTCCCCCCTTCACTCTGTGTCTCTCAGCCTCCCACCCTTCAGTCTGTGTCTTTCAGCCTCACACCCTTCACTCTGTCTCTCAGCCTGTCCACCTTTGTTCTGTGTCTCTCAGCCTCCAACCATTCACTCCGTGTCTCTCAGCCTCCACCTCCCTTCATTCTGTGTCTAGTACCACTTACAGACAGTGCCCACAGTAGTAGTCCTCCTTACACTGTGCCCACAGCAGTAGTGCCCCTTACACAATGCCCATAGTAGTAGTGCCTCTTACACAATGCCCACTGCAGATGTGCCCCTTACACAGTTCCCATAGTTTTAGTGCCCCTTACACAATGCCCACTGCAGTTTTCCCCCTTACACAATGGTCACAGTAGTTGTGCCCCTTACACAATGCCCACAGTGGTTGTGCCCCTTACACAATGCCCACAGTGGTTGTGCCCCTTACACAATGCTCACAGTAGTTGTTCCCCTTACACAATGCTCACAGTAGTTGTGCCCCTTACACAGTGCCCATAGTAGTAGTGCCCCTTACAGAGTGCCCATAGTAGTAGTGCCCCTTACACAGTGCCCATAGTAGTAGTGCCCCTTACGCAGTGCCCATAGTAGTAGTGCCCCTTACACAATGCCCACACAGTAGTTGTGCCCCTTACACAAAACCTACTGCAGTTGTGCCCCTTACACAATGCTCACACAGTAGTCGTGCCCCTTACACAATGCCCACACAGTAGTTGTGCCTCTAACACAATGCCCACACAGTAGTCGTGCCCCTTACATAATGCCCACACAGTAGTCGCGCCCCTCACATAATGCCCACATAGAAGTCGTGCCCCTCACATAATGCCCACACAGTAGTCATGCCGCTCACATAATGCCTACACAGTAGTCGTGCCCCTCTCAATGCACACAAAGTAGACGTGCATTTTCGTAATGCACACACAATAATCGTGCCCCTTATGTTATACAAATAGTAGGAGTTCCCCTTACATAATGCCCAAAGTTGTGCACCTGGTCCTTACACAATTTATCATCCGGGTCCAGGTCGTCGTCCTCTCCACCTAAGAAGAATGCTGTGGCCGGCGTTGCCTTGGAACACGAGGAGAGAGAGCACGGTCCTATGGCCTGGAGGCGGCACGGCATCACGTCATCAAGAGGTGGAGCCTGAAGAAGGTTTCTCCGTCTGTTCACCCATGCAGTGCGGCGCCGGCCAGTAAAGTAATGGTTGTGAACAGTCCTGACTGGGTGGTGGGCTGTAGGCTGCAGGGACAAGAATGACAGTGATCACTGCACACTGCTTGATGGAGTGCCAGACATTAGGGGGTGCCTGTGCGCACCAGGCACCCCCCATTGGTAGTAGGTAGTTGGTAGACCAGGCATGTTGTCTACCAACTACCTACTACCAGCAGGTGCAAGACCTGTGCTAGTCTCCTACAACTTCATTTTAGTGCAATTCCAGGGCATTATATTTTATCACCCAAGGCTGTGGTTCTCAAACTGCATGCCATGGCACCCTGGGGTGCAGCGGGACACTTGTAGGGGAGCCTTGGATTGCTGGTCCAGGACCAATTCAACAGGCAAAACCAGTGCTGGTGCCTCGCCACATAACTGAACCTAAGGATGACATACTGTATATACACAATGTACTTAATTCAATATTTCTTTCAAAATTTCTCAATAAGAAACTTTTGCCCTAGGGATATCGTAAAAATAATTCTGATACTCTAGGGCGCCGTGATTCAAAAACGTTTGAGATCTACTGACTCAAGGCAATAATTCAAACTGCTCCTATCTTTGTCAGTTTATATACACACTGCATAATAAGATAAAGCCATAATCAGATTTGCATAAAGCTCTGAGACCAATGTTTATCTTCCTGTGGTGTCTGCTGCCATATAATAAGATTATGGTACGAGGCAGTTGGGAATTCTCACCTGCTTGTGGTGGTCAAGTGACAATCTAATAATGAAGAATTAGGCCTCCTGCTGCTTCGCTTAAGCAGAACAATGTGTATCCTGTGCCCCCAAAACTTGTTGCGCCCAAATCAAGGGCCTCTAGCATACAAGTCATTGTAAATCCATGATATGCTGTACTCGAATGACAGAGCTTTGCAGGCGGAATGTCTCATATAATGTATGTTTTTAATCTTTAAAGTGTTTACAGTATGACAGACAGTGCCCTTTTCACAGTCGATTTCCTTCCTCCCCAGCTTAATCTGAAGAGTCTGACCAACCTGGTGCTCGGAATACTGGTGGAATTCTGTGATAATCCGAAAACCATTTCACACATTACAACTTGGCGGGGGAAAAATAATGAGTCGGCCCCAAAACTGCTTGTCCTGCTGTGGAAGCAAGAAGAGGAGGAGCTGGGCGTGAAAAGAGACCACTATGGGCGTATTATTGGTAAGTACAGTGTGCTGGATAAAGAGTGATGTTAGGATAGTAGTGGATTACAAGCAGACTGTTCAGACATGCGTTCTCTTATAGTACAGCGGTTACCGTGAAATAACATTTTTCAAATTCAGCATTCATTAGACACTAAGGGCCTGCTTCTGAGTCACAGAATCTTGTATGTGACGCATAATTTCTCGTTAACAGCCAAAGGCTGCCTACATATCTTCGTGAACGGACGCTCGTGCAAGAGAACTGTTTTGTGGGTGTGCGTATGCTTTGTGGACACCAAGTTCAGATGAATCTCCGGCACCTAGTATCTGCGTCAGAGGGCACAGATTTCCCGGCCTCGCTAGCAGGCAGGAGGTGGCCAGTCTGACTAAGCTTTGGCTTACTCAGATGGCTGATGCTGGAAACATAGCTACAGTTAGGTTGGGTACACATTAGATTATTTGTGTGCCTGGCGATATCGTCATCGACAGTACGTGGTGGCATCGGCAAGTGCATACACACTTGTTGATGCCAGCAGCGAAGAGCGATGGACGTGGTGGTGGGGGGGGGCGGGTTGGAGTGGAGGCCATGCTGCATTTGGCTGCTTACGACGTGCAGGAACGCGCATTGTCAGCGACATAGTGCATATACGCTGGACGATATTGTGACTGATCTGTCGGAATCGGGCACATCGTCCATGATGTTGTCTAATGTGTACCCGGCTTTAGTTGCGATTGTGATCTCTGATGGCGTCTTTTCTTCTGAGACGCCCTCTGCATATTGGATGTACGAAATTGCAATGCTTCCCTGCGGCTGTACAAGACCATACAACTATGAATCAGGCCCTATATGTATAACATTTTATATCATGCCAGCCAACTGCTACAGAAATACCTTTTTTAAGTATTTCAAAGTTTTGAATCCATCTTCCTGTTCCAACCGCTACTATCTGCCTTATGCTAATCCGGGAACCTCAGATTTAAATTTAGTGTTCGGAACCCACCAGAGATGAGGTCACCTAGACGCTGGTTGGTGGGCTAGTATTTTCTGGCTGAAAAGTATTCCAAGAACCTTGACTTAGCTCTATGTTAGATTGCGGACTTTATTATAATTATTCTGATTAGCAGTACTTGGTATTGTGGAGTGTGCATTGGCACCAAATTTTCTTTCATTATAGCTTTATAAAAAGGATAGAAAACATAATAACAGTCCCATTCTTTTTAATTATAAACAAATCTTTGAGTAGTTGTATGCTGGAGTTACAGATTCACTGTGTAATGGAAGCACATATAAGTAAACGATGCACATACTGTAGGTGGAAATGATGGATTACAGAGATTTAGAAAGATAAGCAGTCAGAGCTACTTAAACAGGGATGTGGTCAGGATCCTTGCAGTCAGAATCTGCAGTTAAGTACTGGGGTTAGGGTTAGACACTAGGAGAAGGGTTAGGGTTAGACTGGGGGGATAATAATTAGATGTACTGAGAGGTCATAATTAGAGTGTTGAAAAGTGGTGCCAATATGATACCCCAAAGCAGCCAGGTCACACCAACCCACGGTCCCCACGCCCCAAACTCATCCCTAAAACTTGTTTTTTTTTTCTTTCTCTCATACGTTCTAGAGCAGGGGTGGGCAATTATTTCAGCTGAGGGGCCACTTGACACTTTCCTGTCAGTATTCGAGGGCCGCACACAAAATAGCAGCTACCCCACGTACCAAAAATATAGGGACGAGGCTTCATGGGGAAGGGGTGTGGCCAAAAAATAATACAGATTCATATTAGGCTGCACAATAGTCTCCATTATTCAAATTATGCCACACAGCGCCACTTACACACATTACGTAAGTGTCTTATGGCCCCTGGGGAAAAGTGTGACGCAGTGACAGAACACGGGGGGTGTGACACGGTGACAGAACACGCGGGGTGTGACACAGTGACAGAACACGGGGGTGTGACACGGTGACAGAACACAGGGGGGGACATGGTGACAGAACATGTGGGGTTGAGTCAGTGACAGAACGCGGGGGGTGACACGGTGACAGAACACGCGGGGTGTGACACTGTGACAGAACACGGGGGGGGTGACACGGTGACCGAACACGGGGTGACACGGTGACAGAACATGTGGGATTGAGTCAGTGACAGAACACGGGGGGTCGGGGGTTTGGGGGTGGTACAGCGAGCGTTAAAGATCTCCCCCCAACCTAAAATCAGTCTGACGCCACTGCCTGCACACACGAACATATACACACACACACACACACACACACACACACACACACACACACACACAAATACACTTTCTTTCTCTTACTCACTTTTTCCATTAACTTATCTGGCTGGCTGGCAGTGGCAGGAACGAAGGAAGGCTCTGTAGCAGTTGTTCTTGTCCCATGTAGCTCCGCCCCCTGAGGTCCGTGTAACCCCGCCCCCTCACCGGCGCATAGCTCCGCCCCCTTTTTGGCTGAACATGAACGCTGCCGTTGTCACTGGAGGCGGGAGGGGGAGGCTACAAGGCAAGAAGATGACAGTGTGGCAGGCGCCGTGCAGCAGCAGCAGGGGAGACAGGCGCCGGCGGCTTGGAGGTACTGCAGAGCAATGACAAGCAGCTCAGCCTGTCGGGCCGCTTGTCATTGCGCACTGGTGGGAAGCAGTGGGCCGGGCAGGATCGGTCTGCGGGCCGCATCCGGCCCGCGGGCCGTATTTTGCCCACCCCTATTCTAGAGGATGCTGGGGTCCATTTCATGACCATGGGGTATAGACAGGTACGCAGGAGCCATGGGCACTTTAAAACTTTTCAAGGGTGTGAACTGGCTCCTCCCTCTATGCCCCTCCTCCAGACCTCAGTTTTAGAAATGTGCCCAGGCAGACTGGATGCACTCCAGAAGAGCTCTACTGAGTTTCTCTGAAAAGACTTATGTTAGGTTTTTTATTTTCAGGGAGAACTGCTGGCAACAGTCTCCCTGCTTCGTGGGACTGAGGGGACAGAAGTAGGAACCAACTTCCTAAAGAGTTTCATGGCTCTGCTTCTGGCTGACAGGACACCATTAGCTCCTGAAGGGAACTGAACGCTAGCCGTGCCAAGATGCTCACTCCACCAGCACGCCGTCACCCCCCTCACAGAGTCAGAAGTCAGAAGACAGGTGAGTGTTAGAAGACAGATCTTCAATCAAGAAAGTGACGGCTAAAGGTACCGCGCAGCTAGCGGGAGCGCAGCGCGCCATGTTGCCCACACATACACAGGCACAGCAGGGTGCGGGGGGCGCCCTGGACAGCATGAAACCTATGGAAACTGGCATAAATAAGGGGCATAAGTTGCTGAGGCACAGTCCTAACCCTGCCAGTATAAAAAATTACCTCATAAAAGCTGAGGAGAAACACACCATTGAAGAGTGGAGCTTCCTACTCAGTCAGCCAGCACACTGCTCAGCGCCATTTTCTCTCTCTCCTCAGGCTGCAGAGACAACGCTGGTCCTCCTCCACTACTGAACAAGTATCAGGGTGCAAAACGGGGGGGCCACAGTGAATTTGGTGCTATATAATTGTGTGATTAGCATTATAAAAGCGCTGCATGTCAGTGGGCATTTTGTGTTCACAGACATTGTGTTACTGGCGCTGGGTTGTGAACTGGCAAATCCTATTAGTGTCCCTCTGACAGATTTTACTGTGGGTCTGTCCTCTATAAGTCCCGGAGTGTCTGTGGTGTGGTTGAGCACGTGTGTGACATGTCTGTGGCAGGGAATCTCTTCCTCTGTGGAAGACATGTTAGAGACACAGAGGTGTAATATGACACCAAGAGCCTGACTGAGTGAAAGGTTACATGATAGTGTGAATCACTACTGAATCTCATACAAAAAACTGAATATAATCTGTTGAAGATGTGATTTTTAATAGTTCTGCCTTTCATCCTAAGGGGCCCCTCTGGGTCACATACAAATTTGCAAGTACAAACTGATACCGACACGGACTCTGTTTCCTGTGTCGACACTAGTGATTCCAGGGGAATAGGTCCTAAATTAGCAAAAAAGCATTCAAAACATGTTTTAGCTATAAAAGTGGTGTTAGAAGTTACAAAGCCCCTCTTTTACCACAAGGAGAGGTTTACTTTAGTAAAGAAGTAATGTAATTTTCCCTCCACCTCAGGAACAGTCTCTTGGAGGGAGTCTGATTTAACCTGAAAAGAAATTTCAGATTCCCAAAAGGAATTCAGGCAGCTTACCTTTTTCCAAAAGGTGGGAGTCACCCCGCTTTTTAGACAGGGCCCTGTCATAAAAGAGAAAAGGTGTTTCTCCCTGCGCCTGGAATGGCTTCACTTAAGGAGCCGACAGGCACAATTGAGTGAGGTGATCTATTGATGTGGCCAATGGGACACTACTCAGGCCTACCATTGTCTGTGCGTGGGTGAGTAGTGCTATTGAGAAGTGGTCAGAAAACTTGTCATTAGACATTGACACAATAGATGGAGACGAGATACTCCTAACATTAGGTCATATCAAAGACGCTGCTGCGTACGTACTAGAAACCATGAAATATATTGGTCTCTTGGGATCAAGAACAGCTACCATGGCAGTATCGGCTCGGAGGGTGTTGTGGATTCGCCAGTGGAATACTGATGCAGATTCCAAAAGAAATATGGAGGCTCTCCCGTATAAAGGTGAGGCCTTGTTTGGTGATGGGCTGGATGCTTTAGTCTCGGCGGCTACCGCAGGTAAGTCGACATTCTTGCCCTATGCTCCTACACCGGCGACAAAGACACATCACTCTCACATGCAGTCCTTTCGGCCAACAAATACAAAAAGGCCAAAGGTTCCCCCTTTTTTGCAGGTAGGGGAATGGGAAAGGAAAGAAATCCGCAGCGTCTACCGGATCGCATGAGCAGAAGTCCACCCCTGCTTCTGCCAAATCTGCAGCATGACGCTGGGGCTCCCTTGCGGGAGTCCGCTCGGGTGGGAGCACGTCTGAAACTTTTCAGTCAAATCTGGATTCAATCTGGCCTGGACCCATGGGCCTTACAAATAGTGTCCCATGGGGACAAACTAGAGTTTCAAGACGTCCCCCCATGCCGATTTTTCAAATCGACCTTGCCAGCTTCTCTTCCAGAAAGAGAGGCAGTAACATTGGCAATTCAAAAATTATGTCAGGATCAGGTCATTGTCCTGTTACCCTTGTCACAGCAAGGAGAAGGTTTTTATTCAAGCCTCTTCGTAGTTCCGAAGCCGGACGGCTCGGTCAGACCGATTTTAAACCTGAAAAATCTGAATCTCTACCTGAAAAGGTTCAAGTTCAAGATGGAATCCCTGAGGGTAGTTATTTCCAGTCTGGAGGAGGGGGACTTCATGGTGTCAGTAGACATAAAGGATTCTTACTTGCATGTTCCCATTTATCCTCCTCACCAAGCTTATCTGAGATTCGCAGTACAGGATTGCCGTTACCAGTTCCAGACATTGCCGTTCGGACTCTCCACGGCACCGAGGGTATTCACCAAGGTGATGGAGGAGATGATGGTTCTCCTTCGTCAAAAAGGAGTCAATATAATCCTTATCTGGACGATCTCCTGATAAAAGCGAGATCCAGGGAACAGTTGGTGCAGAACATCGCACTCTCACTAGAGGTACGCAGGTTTGGGATTCACGACTGGGTCATAATAACCACGGATGCAAGTCTCCGAGGCTGGGGAGCTGTCACACAAGTGGAAAGCTTCCAAGGAAAATGGTCAAGTCAGGAAACCTGCCTTCACATAAACGTTCTGGAATTGAGAGCCATTTACAACGGCCTTCTACAAGCGGTACATCTTCTTCAAGATCATCCCGTGCAGATCCAGTCGGACAATGTAACAGCAGTCGCTTACTTAAACAGGCAAGGCGGAATGAAAAGCAGAGCGGCAATGGCAGAGGTGACAAGGATTCTACTCTGGGCAGAAAGACATGTAAGAGCTCTGTCAGCAGTTTTCATTCCGGGAGTGGACAACTGGGAAGCAGACTTCCTCAGCAGACACGATCTCCATACAGGAGAGTGGGGCCTCCACCAAGAAGTCTTCGTAGAGGTGACAAGTCTTTGGGGAGTTCCTCAAGTAGACATGATGGCATCTCGATTAAACAAGAAGCTTCAGAGATATTGTTCCAGGTCGAGAGACCCTCAAGCAATAGCAGTGGATACACTGGTGACCCAGTGGGTGTTTCGGTCGGTATATGTTTTCCCTCCACTTCCACTGATTCCAAAAGTTCTCAAAATAATAAGAAGAACAAGAGTTTGAGCAATCTTCATTGCCCCAGACTGGCCAAGGAGGAGGGCTTGGTATCCAGATCTTCAGGAGTTGCTCATAGAAGATCCTCTGCCTCTTCCTCCTCGAGAGGACCTACTACAGCAGGGGCCGTGTATGTATCAAGACTTGCCGCGGCTACGTTTGACGGCATGGCTGTTGAGCGCCGGATCCTAGCCCGAAAGGGTATTCCCGAGGAAGTCATCCCCACTCTTTTTCAGGCCAGGAAAGGAGTAACGTCTAAACATTACCACCGTATTTGGAGAAAATATGTGTCTTGGTGTGAATCCAAGAAGGCTCCTACGGAAGAGTGTGAGTTGGGATGTTTTTTCCATTTTCTGCAGGCTGGTGTGGATGCGGGCCTTAGATTGGGGTCAATCAAGGTCCAGATTTCGGCCTTATCAGTTTTCTTTCAAAAACAATTGGCTTCCTTTCCAGAAGTTCAGACGTTCGTGAAAGGGGTTCTGCACATCCAGCCTCCATTTGTGCCTCCAGTGGCACCATGGGACCTTAAGGTGGTGTTGCAGACCCTTCAATCAGATTGGTTTGAACCTCTGCAGGAGATAGAATCGAAGTTTCTCACTTGGAAAGTGGTGATGCTTTTGGCCTTGGCATCCGCAAGGCGGGTGTCTGAGTCGGGGGCCTTGTCTTACAAGAGCCCTACCTGATCTTTCATGAAGCTGGGGCAGAGTTGAGAACTCGTCAACAATTTCTTCCAAAGCTGGTTTCGTCCTTCCACATAAACCAACCTATTGTGGTGCCAGTAGCTACTGACACTTTCACTGAGTCACAGTCTCTAGATGTGGTTAGAGCTTTGAAGATTTATGTCGCAAGAACAGCTTGGTTACGGAAAACAGAGGCTCTGTTTGTCCTGTATGCTCCCAGCAAGGTTGGGTGTCCTGCTTCTACAGCTTGGTTACGGAAAACAGAGGCTCTGTTTGTCCTGTATGCTCCCAGCAAGGTTGGGTGTCCTGCTTCTAAGCAGACTATTGCGCGCTGGATCAGAGGAACGATTCAGCATGCTCATTTTACGACTGGATTGCCGTTACCTACGTCGGTGAATGCCCATTCTACTAGGAAAGTGGGCTCGTCCTTGGCGGCTGCCCGGGGGGCCTCGGCATTGCAACTTTGCCGAGCAGCTACTTGGTCAGGGTCAAACACTTTTGCTAAATTTTATAAGTTTGACACTTTGAACGATGAGTACCTCAAGTTTGGTCAATCGGTGCTGCAAGGTCATCCGCACTCTACTGGAGCTTTGGTATAAACCCCATGGTCATGAAATGGACCCCAGCATCCTCTAGGACGTATGGGAAAACAGGATTTTAATGCCTACCGGTAAATCCTTTTTTCCTAGTCCGTAGAGGATCCTGGGCGCCCGACCCAATGCGTACTTTACCTGCAGTTTTGTTCAGTTAGTTACACAAGTGTATTACATTTGTTTTCAGCATGTTGCTGTAAATGGTTCATGCCTGTTGGCGTGTGTTATGTTGAATGCTATGTTGTGCGGCATGGTTGAGGTGTGAGCTGGTATGAATCTCACCATTAGTATAAAAGTAAATCCTTTCCTCAAAATGTCCGTCTCCCTGTGCACAGTTCCTATAACTGAGGTCTGGAGGAGGGGCATAGAGGGAGGAGCCAGTTCACACCCTTGAAAAGTCTTAAAGTACCCATGGCTCCTGCAGAACCGTCTATACCCCATGGTCATGAAATGGACCCCAGCATCCTCTACGGACTAGGAGAAAAGGAATTACCGGTAGGTATTAAAATTCTGTTTTTACCAATGTAACACTTTTCAACACTTAACTATTACCTTTCGCCTATATAACACTCTCAACACATAGCTGCTGCTTCTTACTAATGTAACACCTTTTAACACTTGAACCTTTCACTACTGTGATGTCTTGGGGCGGTTGGCTTGAGCTGGCCTGGGGGGTCCTGTGCCCCGGACTTAAACCTTAGTGTTAGGGACCCACCAGATGAAGTCACCTAGATGCGGTTGGTGGGCCCATATTTTTGGCCAAAATTATGCTAAGCACCTCAAATTTACTCTGCTTTTATTATAATTATTCTGATTACCAGTGTTTATTCCTTAGAGTGTACACCTGCATTTTTCTTTTTCCCAGTGGTGAGGTATAGAATTAGAAATGTATTGCATGTATATTGTAGTTTGTAAATGGCCTTTAATGCTTGCTGTTTACTGCTTACCATGAGTGAACTATGAGTGTATTTTAATTATACAAATAAAATATTAAGAACAGAGTCCTTTAAGCTGGATACACACTGTACCAAGATATATATCAACTGCTGGAGCCATCGACTGAGTGGCTGATTCGGGTAAGCATCTAAACTTACCGATTGGCTGTTTGATGTGTCGTCTTGACGTCACAGATGGGCAGCCATTTGAATTTGTCCACCCAGCTTTAACATCAGTCCCTGCAGCCAGTGTGCAGGCGGTTAGCGGATTGCCCGTAAACACAGCCAGATGCGCCACTATATGCAGATATATCGGGCATTGGCTGTGCTTCAGGTCTAGTACAATACTGTGGGCCGGATTCAAATGTTGTCTCCCCCCTCCCGGACGCTATCGCGCCCGCCGGCATTATTCTAATGTTACTGCCAACGGGCGCGACAAGTTCATTTTATCTCGCTACCCCCAGAGGTAGCGAGCTGAAATGCATGTAAAGAGAC
This sequence comes from Pseudophryne corroboree, assembly GCF_028390025.1. Lineage (NCBI taxonomy): Eukaryota > Metazoa > Chordata > Amphibia > Anura > Myobatrachidae > Pseudophryne > Pseudophryne corroboree. Next base: position 101,078,826 of record NC_086448.1, read on the forward strand.
CATTAATTTAGAAGGGTTTAGGTATTTTGCATGCCAAAACCCGACTGTACTGGGCGCGATCAGCACGATAACTGGGGCCATTTGAATATCGCCTCTCTTTCTCCTGTCACTTTAGACGATAGATAGGGGGCACGTTAACATTTGAATCCGGACATCAGACTGTGTGTATGTCTGTGAATGACATCGCTCACAGATATATTGGGTGTACAGACCCACCGACGCGCTAGTGATATATATTGTCCATTCATATGAACAGACGATATATCACTCAGTGTGAACACAGCTTTAGAAAATCCTTTGTTTTAATAAATGGTAGCAAAAGCATAATATGTTATGGTTTTAGGATTACTGTTCGGGAAACGCGTGGACTCCTATACAAAACCCTCTTCAGTTCTAAGTAGATTGCGAGTTGCCAGAGGTGGAGAGGTAATACAAGACTGCAGAGTAGTAACTGTAGAGAACTGTTATAAGACATCGGAGGTCATTCTGACCTGATCGCACGCTGCCATTTTTCACAGCGGTGCGATCAGGTCTGTAGTTCGCCTGCGCATGGGTCAGAAAGCGATCGCACCAGCGATTGCAAGAAGATTGACAGGAAGAGGCCGGCCGGAGGTGTCAACTGACCATTTTCAGGGAGTGTCCGTCCAAACGCAGGCGTGCCCTGACGTCAGCTCCATCCTGGATGATTGCAGCGGGTGAGTAAGTCCTGAGCTGTGCAGAAACTGCACAAACTTTTGTTTGTGCAGCTCTCTGCACAAGCGAGCACAGCCCTGCACAGCGACTACCCCCTCCCCTGTAGGCGGCGGCTACCTGATCGCAGCAGTGCTAAAAGTAGCCTGCTAGCGATCAGGTCGGAATGACCCCCAGCTTATCTGTTACCTACTTGGCTGTTGTATAGCAAACCGAAGACAAATTCCTAGTATACGCAAGTATACCTGGCCAATAAAGCTGATTCTGATTATACGGAATGTAATACAAAGGACTTCACTGCTCAATTTTCTCTTTCATCCGACAACCAAGTTACTATTGTCAGAAACCTGCTACTATAATAAGAATTTACTTACCGATAATTCTATTTCTCGGAGTCCGTAGTGGATGCTGGGGTTCCTGAAAGGACCATGGGGAATAGCGGCTCCGCAGGAGACAGGGCACAAAAAGTAAAGCTTTAGGATCAGGTGGTGTGCACTGGCTCCTCCCCCTATGACCCTCCTCCAAGCCTCAGTTAGGTACTGTGCCCGGACGAGCGTACACAATAAGGAAGGATTTATGAATCCCGGGTAAGACTCATACCAGCCACACCAATCACACTGTACAACCTGTGATCTGAACCCAGTTAACAGTATGATAACAGCGGAGCCTCTGAAAAGATGGCTCACAACAATAATAACCCGATTTTTGTAACTATGTACAAGTAATGCAGATAATCCGCACTTGGGATGGGCGCCCAGCATCCACTACGGACTCCGAGAAATAGAATTATCGGTAAGTAAATTCTTATTTTCTCTATCGTCCTAGTGGATGCTGGGGTTCCTGAAAGGACCATGGGGATTATACCAAAGCTCCCAAACGGGCGGGAGAGTGCGGATGACTCTGCAGCACCGAATGAGAGAACTCCAGGTCCTCCTTAGCCAGGGTATCAAATTTGTAGGATTTTACAAACGTGTTTGCCCCTGACTAAATAGCCGCTCGGCAAAGTTGTAAAGCCGAGACCCCTCGGGCAGCCGCCCAAGATGAGCCCCCTTCCTTGTGGAATGGGCATTTACATATTTTGGCTGTGGCAGGCTTGCCACAGAATGTGCAAGCTGAATTGTATTACACATCCAACTAGCAAAAGTCTGCTTAAAAGCAAGAGCACCCAGTTTTTTGGGTGCATACAGGATAACAGCAAGTCAGTTTTCCTGACTCCAGCCGTCCTGGAACCTATATTTTCAGGGCCCTGACCACATCTAGCAACTTGGAGTCCTCCAAGTCCCTAGTAGGCGCAAGACACCACAATAAGCTGGTTCAGGTGAAACACTGACACCACCTTAGGGAGAGAACTGGGGACGAGTCCGCAGCTCTGCCCTGTCCGAATGGACAAACAGATATGGGCTTTTTTGAGAAAAAAACCACCAATTTGACACTCGCCTGGTCCAGGCCAGGTCCAAGAGCATGTTCACTTTTCATGTGAGATGCTTCAAATCCACAGATTTGACTGGTTTTAAACCAATGTGTTTTGAGGAATCCCAGAACTACGTTGAGATCCCACAGTGCCACTGGAGGCACAAAAGGGGGTTGTATATGCAATACTCCCTTGACAAACTTCTGGACTTCAGGAACTGAAGCCAATTCTTTCTGGAAGAAAAATCGATAGGGCCGAAATTTGAACCTTAATGGACCCCAATTTGAGGCCCATAGACACTCCTGTTTGCAAGAAATGCAGGAATCGACCGAGTTGAAATTTCTTCGTGGGGCCTTCCTGGCCTCACACCACGCAACATATTTTCGCCACATGTGGTGATAATGTTGTGCGGTCACCTCCTTTCTGGCTTTGACCAGGGTAGGAATGACCTCTTCCTGAATGCCTTTTCCCTTAGGATCCGGCGTTCCACCGCCATGCCGTCAAACGCAGCTGCGGTAAGTCTTGGAACAGACATGGTACTTGCTGAAACAAGTCCCTTCTTAGCGGCAGAGGCCATAAGTCCTCTGTGAGCATCTCTTGAAGTTCCGGGTACCAAGTCCTTCTTGGCCAATCCGGAGCCATGAGTATAGTTCTTACTCCTCTACGTCTTATAATTCTCAGTACCTTAGGTATGAAAAGCAGAGGATGGAACACATACACCGACTGGTACACCCACGGTGTTACCAGAACGTCCACAGCTATTGCCTGAGGGTCTCTTAACCTGGCGCAATACCTGTCCCGTTTTTTGTTCAGACGGGACGCCATCATGTCCACCTTTGGTAATTCCCAACGGTTTACAATTATGTGGAAAACTTCCCCATGAAGTTCCCACTCTGCCGGGTGGAGGTCGTGCCTACTGAGGAAGTCTGCTTCCCAGTTTCCATTCCCGGAATGAAACACTGCTGACAGTGCTATCACATGATTTTCCGCCCAGCGAAAAGTCCTTGCAGTTTTTGCCACTGCCCTCCTGCTTCTTGTGCCGCCCTGTCTATTTACGTGGGCGACTGCCGTGATGTTTTATCCCACTGGATCAATACCGGCTGACCTTGAAGCAGAGGTCTTGCTAAGCTTAGAGCATTATAAATTTACCCTTAGCTATATTTATGTGGAGAAAAATCTCCAGACTTGATCACACTCCCTGGAAATTTTTTCCTTGTGTGACTGCTCCCCAGCCTCTCGGGCTGGCCTCCGTGGTCACCAACATCCAAAACTGAATGCCGAATCTGCGGCCCTCTAGAAGATGAGCACTCTGTAACCACCACAGGAGAGACACCCTTGTCCTTGGATATAGGGTTATCCGCTGATGCATCTGAAGATGCGATCCGGACCATTTGTCCAGCAGATCCCACTGAAAAGTTCTTGCATGAAATCTGCCGACTGGAATTGCTTCGAAGGAAGTCACCATTTTTTTACCATGGCCCTTGTGCAATGATGCACTGATTTTAGGAGGTTCCTGACTAGCTCGGATAACTCCCTGGCTTTCTCTTCCGGGAGAAACACCTTTTTCTGGACTGTGTCCAGAATCATCCCTAAGCACAGGAGACTTGTTGTCGGGATCAGCTGCGATTTTGGAATATTTAGAATCCACCCCTGCTGTTGTAACAGTATCCGAGATAGTGCTACTCCGACCTCCAACTGTTCCCTGGACTTTGCCCTTATCAGGAGATCGTCCAAGTAAGGGATAATTAAGACGCCTTTTCTTCGAAGAAGAACCATCATTTCGGCCATTACCTTGGTAAAGACCCGGGGTGCCGTAGACAATCCAAACGGCAGCGTCTGAAACTGATAGTGACAGTTCTGTACCACGAACCTGAGGTACCCTTAGTGATAAGGGCAAATTTGGGACATGGAGGTAAGCATCCCTGATGTCTCGGGACACCAGATAGTCCCCTTCTTCCCGGTTCGTTATCACTGCTCTGAGTGACTCCATCTTGATTTGAACCTTTGTAAGTGTTCAAATTTTTTTAGATTTAGAATAGGTCTCACCTAGCCTTCTGGCTTCAGTACCACAATATAGTGTGGAATAATACCCCCTTTTCTTGTTGTAGGAGGGGTAATTTAATTATCACCTGCTGGGAATACAGCTCGTGAATTTTTTCCCATACTGCCTCCTTGTCGGAGGGAGACCTTGGTAAAGCAGACTTCAGGAGCCTGCGCAGGGGAAACGTCTCGACATTCCAAACTGTACCCCTTGGATACTACTTGTAGGATCCAGGGGTCCTGTACGGTCTCAGCGTCATGCTGAGAGCTTGTCAGAAGCGGTGGAACGCTTCTGTTCCTAGGAATGGGCTGCCTGCTGCAGTCTTCTTCCCTTTCCTCTATCCCTGGGCAGATATGACTCTTATAGGGACGAAAGGACTGAAGCTGAAAAGACGGTGTCTTTTTCTGCAGAGATGTGACTTAGGGTAAAAACGGTGGATTTTCCAGCAGTTGCCGTGGCCACCAGGTCCGATGGACCGACCCCAAATAACTCCTCTTCCTTTATACGGCAATACACCTTTGTGCCGTTTGGAATCTGCATCACCTGACCACTGTCGTGTCCATAAACATCTTCTGGCAGATATGGACATCGCACTTACTCTTGATGCCAGAGTGCAAATATCCCTCTGTGCATCTCGCATATATAGAAATACATCCTTTAAATGCTCTATAGTCAATAAAATACTGTCCCTGTCAAGGGTATCAATATTTTTAGTCAGGGAATCCGACCAAGCCACCCCAGCTCTGCACATCCAGGCTGAGGCGATCGCTGGTCGCAGTATAACACCAGTATGTGTGTATATACTTTTTATGATATTTTTCCAGCCTCCTGTCAGCTGGCTCCTTGAGGACGGCCCTATCTATAGACGGTACCGCCACTTGTTCTGATAAGCGTGTGAGCGCCTTATCCACCCTAAGGGGTGTTTCCCAACGCGCCCTAACTTCTGGCGGGAAAGGGTATACCGCCCATATTTTCTATCGGGGGGAACCCACGCATCATCACACACTTCATTTAATTTATCTGATTCAGGAAAAACTACGGTAGTTTTTTCACATCCCACATAATACCCTCTTTTGTGGTACTTGTAGTATCAGAAATATGTAACACCTCCTTCATTGCCCTTAACGTGTGGCCCTAATAAGGAATACGTTTGTTTATTCACCGTCGACACTGGATTCAGTGTCCCTGTCTGTGTCTGTGTCGACCGACTAAAGTAAACGGGCGTTTTAAAACCCCTGACGGTGTTTTTGAGACGTCTGGACCGGTACTAATTGTTTGTCGGCCGTCTCATGTCGTCAACCGACCTTGGCGCGTGTTGACATTATCACGTAATTCCCTAAATAAGCCATCCATTCCGGTGTCGACTCCCTAGAGAGTGACATCACCATTACAGGCAATTGCTCCGCCTCCTCACCAACATCGTCCTCATACATGTCGACACACACGTACCGACACACAGCACACACACAGGGAATGCTCTGATAGAGGACAGGACCTACTAGCCCTTTGGAGAGACAGAGGGAGAGTTTGCCAGCACACACCAAAAACGCTATAATTATATAGGGACAACCTTATATAAGTGTTTTCCCTTATAGCATCTTTTTTATATATTTCTAACGCCAAATTAGTGCCCCCCCTCTCTGTTTTAACCCTGTTTCTGTAGTGCAGTGCAGGGGAGAGCCTGGGAGCCTTCCCTCCAGCCTTTCTGTGAGGGAAAATGGCGCTGTGTGCTGAGGAGATAGGCCCCGCCCCTTTTTCGGCGGCCTCGTCTCCCGCTCTTAACGGATTCTGGCAGGGGTTAAATATCTCCATATAGCCCCCGGAGGCTATATGTGAGGTATTTTTAGCCAAAAAAGGTTTTCATTTGCCTCCCAGGGCGCCCCCCTCCCAGCGCCCTGCACCCTCAGTGACTGCCGTGTGAAGTGTGCTGAGAGGAAAATGGCGCACAGCTGCAGTGCTGTGCGCTACCTTAAGAAGACTGAGGAGTCTTCTGCCGCCGATTCTGGACCTCTTCTCGTTTCAGCATCTGCAAGGGGGCCGGCGGCGAGGCTCCGGTGACCATCCAGGCTGTACCTGTGATCGTCCCTCTGGAGCTACTGTCCAGTAGCCAAGAAGCCAATCCATCCTGCACGCAGGTGAGTTCACTTCTTCTCCCCTAAGTCCCTCGTTGCAGTGATCCTGTTGCCAGCAGGACTCACTGTAAAATAAAAAACCTAAGCTAAACTTTTCTAAGCAGCTCTTTAGGAGAGCCACCTAGATTGCACCCTTCTCGGCCGGGCACAAAAATCTAACTGAGGCTTGGAGGAGGGTCATAGGGGGAGGAGCCAGTGCACACCACCTGATCCTAAAGCTTTACTTTTTGTGCCCTGTCTCCTGCGGAGCCGCTATTCCCCATGGTCCTTTCAGGAACCCCAGCATCCACTAGGACGATAGAGAAAAATTGTTGACATCATAGAGCACTTTGTATTTATTTCTGCTGCAGGGTACACTGGGCTCCACAAGGATAGACATTGGGGTGTAGAGTAGGATCTTGAAAAGCTTTGACTGTTCCCAGAATGCTGAAAAGCTTTGACTGTTCCCAGAATGCATAGTGCCGCCTCCTCTATAACCCCGCCTCCCTGCACAGGAGCTCAGTTTTGTAGTTGGTGCCGCATATAGCAGGCACATAACAGAGTGGCTGCTCTGGGCAGCCCTAAGAAGAGCTTTTTGAGAAGAAAAGTGAAGACTTCAAGGGCTGCAGCAGTGTGTACATGTCTAGTGACATTCACTGCTGCAGCTCCATCTCTCCCCAGTGGCGCTGTACACTCCCGAGCCCTGGTTGCCGGGAAACTACAGCAGGAGGCTCCGGTTTTCTTCCATGGTCAGGCACACACGACGGGGGCTCTCCGGGATCGCGTGGCCGCGCTTCGGGAGGTGGTGAGTGGGTCTAGCTTGCGGGACCCGTACTTTATCGCGATCCGGCGCAGTCAGTGGGAGGCGGGCCGCGCGCACTGGCGGTGGACACTGTGGCAGTACAGGCGATCCCACTAGATCACCAGGGCATGGGTGCAGGTCAGGTTTTCCCTTAAAACCATTTTAATAGTAGCCCACAGTACACGGTGATTTTGCCAGCAGGGGGATAAGGCTTAGACCTGGAACCCCTCCCCCAGCCCCAGGGCGCCATTTCCCGCCCTGGAGCTGCATATCTGTCTCTCCCTCAGTCCCTGTCAGTGTCTGGGCGCCATTTCTCTCATCTACACTGTTCCTGGGACTGCTTGGGCAAATCCTCCTGTGTAAAGCCGCCTGGTTGTCAGCGCTGTGACTTTACATGACACTTAAGTATTCTATCTGCCTATTAGACAGTGTTAGTTAAGAAAGAGTGCATTTAGTCAGGGTTTTCTAGTACAATTACCCTGTGATATACATCCAGTTCTTACTGTGCAGTGTTATATCTATTGACTACATAGCTATATAAGCTGGTCCAGTGCAGTATTATTGTTAGTAATAACCTCTGCATTGTACAACTGTGACTACATGTGTGTGCATTAGCTTGCTGAGTGGTTTCCATGTCGTGTCTCTCACTCAACTTGCTATCCCTATATTCTATAACCTGAGTGGGCTTGGTGCGTCAGGTTTTATATTTATATAGGATTTTCACAAGATATACTTTAATACGTATTTTTCTCTGTGATTTTAGTCACCATATCTCTCCTATATCTCTGCTTGTGCTGACTACACTGCGCAGGGGTTTGGGTAAGAGGTATTGTGCTGCTGCCAATTGTACTGTGTTACCTGATACTGCAAGTTATATCATGTCTGCTTCTGAAGGTAACAGTTCTGGGGCGGAACACACTGCAGGTGTTGCTGAAGCCACAGATCCATATGAGGAGAATATAGCAGGTGTGGGCTCTGGTTCTGGGGGCTCCTTGCCCCCCAGTGGGACTGTGGCAACGGAGGTACATAATGACCCACCGTAGGCTGCTTTTTCCACGCTTCTGCATACGCTAGTTAATAAACTAACACCCCCTATGGGACCCCCAATGCCGGTGCAACCGTATGTGGTCCCTGCAGCTAACCTGCCGTGGGCGTACAATTTATCTGCTCAATTGAAGAAGTTGAACCAGTCCCTGACTACTAAAAAGTCTGACCCTCGCTCGCCCAAGCCCAAGGGGTCCTCTAAGCGAGCGCTTATCTCCTCACAATCCACTGCTGTCACTGACACCTCGTCTGATGAAGATGGCACATATACTGACCCCACAGATTCTGACACAGATACTGCTGATGGGGAGGGTGGTTCACATGTGGATGTTCCTGATCTTTTGGAGGCTATTAAGTTGATTTTACAGATTACGGATGATCCCGAGCCATCCGTCCCTCCTAAGAAACCAGATAGGTTCAAGCGTCAGAAGGTGGTTAAACAAGTTTTACCTCACTCTGACCACCTAGTGGATATACGTCAGGAACCCTGGAAAAACCCGGGTAAGAAGTTTGTGCCTCAAAAGAAGATGCTGGCTCGCTATCCCCTCGCGCCAGAGCTGTCTAAAAATTGGGAAACGCCTCCTCCAGTAGACTCACATGTGGCTAGGATGGTGGTTTCCTCAGCTCTACCTGTCACTACCATCACGTCTCTAAAAGAGCCTACGGATAAACGTGTAGAGGGTTGTCTGAAAGCGATTTACACTCTCACAGGTGCTGCACAAAGGCTGCAGAGGCTATTGAAGCATGGGCCTTGGAGTTAGAAGCTGAAATCTCTTCTGACCATGCTAGACAATGCTTGTCATATATTGTCTCAGCTTCTCACTATATTAAATAGGCGGCTTCTGATGCCGGTATGCTAGCAGCCAAGGCCTCTACTACATCAGTCCTGGCTCGCCGGATATTGTGGCTGAGATCCTGCTCTGTGGATCTGGACTCTAGAAAAACCCTGGAGGTACTCCCTTTCAAGGGAGATATTCTGTTTGGGGAGGACTTAAATAAGATTGTGGCTGACTTGGCTACTGCCAAAACTGCCTGTCTGCCAAGTACCGTTCCTTCTGTGTCGAAGGCTAAAGGTACTTCCTTTCGCCTCTTTCATCCTTCAGGTAAAGCAAAAGGTCAGGCGTACAGCAAGCAGGCCCGCACTTCCAAACCTAATAAGCCAAAGCCCAAAAGAGCCTGGGCGGCCCGTCAGCCAGCTTCCAAGACGATAAGCCTGCCGCATGACGGGGTGGGCCTCCACCTGGGGGATCCCAGGGTGGGGGGCCGGCATCTAGGGTATACCCAGGAATGGTTGAAGACCACTTCAGATGCCTGGGTACGGGAAGTCGTCACTCGAGGTTACGCCATAGCCTTCAAAAACCAACCCCCTCATCGATTTTGCCGGACAGACGTCCCGTTGGACCAGATAAAGGCAAACACTCTACATTCGGTGGTACAGACCCTCCTGGATACAGGAGTCGTAGTACAGGTGCCTCTTGTGCAGAGGGGCCGGGGGGAAATATTCTCCGCTGTTTCTAGTCCCGAAACCGAATAGGTCCTCCCGGCCCATTCTCAACCTCAAGGCATTGAACAGGTTTGTGAAGGTTTCCAAGTTCCGTATGGAAACCCATCGCTCTATAGTTCTGGCCCTGGAACCTGGGGACTACATGGTCTCCCTGGACATACAGGATGCTTACCTGCATATTCCTATAGCAGCGTCACATCAGCAATTCCTGAGGTATGCAATTGGCAACCTCCATTACCAGTTTCGGGCGTTACCTTTTGGTTCAACTACGGCTCCGCGAGTCTTCACCAGTTATGGCTGTGATGATGGTGGTACTCCGCCGTCAAGGGGTCAGGATACTGCCGTATCTGGACGACTTGTTAATCCTGGCAAATTCCCCAGAACTTCTCCTTCGTCATCTGGATATGACTGTCCGGTTTCTACAAGCCCACGGGTGGCTCATCAACTGGAAGAAATCCTCCCTGGTCCCTGCTCAGAGCATGGTGCACCTGGGAGCGTTATTGGACACTCACAACCAGAGGTGGTTCTTGTCTCAGGAGAAAGTCCTGAAGCTTCAGGACAGGATTCGTTACTTCCTTTCTCGTCCGCAAGTGTCGATACATTCGGCGATGCAGGTGCTGGGCCTCATGGTATCGGCATTCGACATGGTGGAGTATGCTCAGTTCCATTCTCGCCCCCTCCAGAAGCTGATTCTAGCCAAGTGGGACGGCCTGCCTCACCGGATCAGGTCTTACATGATCTCATTGACTCCGGTGGTCCGTCTGTCGCTGCTCTGGTGGCTCCAGGACCGACGATTGTGCAGGGGCCGTCCCTTCTGGATATCCAACTGGGTCCTGTTGACGACAGATGCAAGTCTAAGAGGTTGGGGCGCGGTGCTGGAGCAACACTCCCTTCAGGGTCGGTGGACCAAGGAGGAATCCCTCCTCTCGATCAACATTCTGGAATTGCGGGCGGTCTTCAATGCGTTGAACCTGGCCCAGCATTTCATTCAGAACCGTCCTGTTCAAGTACAGTCGGACAACGCCACCACAGTGGCTTACATAAATCATCAAGGCGGCACTCGAAGCCGTTTGGCAATGAAGGAAGTCTCACGGATTCTACATTAGGCAGAACGCCATCTATCGGCCATATCGGCAATATTCATTACGGGAGTCCTGAACTGAGAAGCGGACTTTCTCAGTCGTCAGGACGTGCATGCCGGCAAGTGGGGCCTCCATCCAGAAGTGTTTCAACTCCCAGTGGAAAAGTGGGGCTTTCCAGACGTAGATCTGATGGCGTCTCGACACAATCACAAGGTTCCGGTCTTCGGAGCAAGGACAAGGGATCCTCAAGCAGCATTCGTGGATGCGCTGGCGGTGCCGTGGAGGTTTCGGCTGCCGTACGTGTTCCCTCCGGTGTTACTCCTGCCCAGGGTAATTCGGAAGTTCAAGCAAGAAAAAGGAAATCTGCTTCTCATAGCTCCAGCGTGGCCCAGATGGCACTGGTTCTCAGACCTGCAAGGCCTATCGTCAGAGCGTCCAATTCTACTTCCACAACGCCCAGACCTCCTCGTTCAGGGCCCCTGTGTCTACCAGGACCTAGCCCGGCTGTCTTTGACGGCGTGGCTCTTTAAGCTTCCGTCTTAAGGGCTAAAGGGTTTTCTGAGGTGGTCATTCAAACTATGTTGCGGGCCCGGAAACCGGCTTCGGCTCAGATTTACTATAGGGTTTGGCATTCTTTTACCTAAGGTGGTTTCTTCGTTCCACCTTAACCAGGAGATTGTGGTTCCGGCACTTGTTTCTGTTTCTCCTGATCTGTCTCCCAAAGAGCGGTCTTTGGATGTGGTACGGGCTCTCCGTATCTATGTGAAGAGAACTGCTTCTATTAGAAAAACTGATTCTCTCTTTGTGCTGTTTGGATTTCACAAACGGGGCTGGCCTGCTCACAAGCAAACTTTGGCCAGATTGATTAGAATGGTGATTGCACATGCTTATGTGAGGGCTGGTCTATCAGCTCCTGCTCACATTACGGCCCATTCTACTCGGTCTGTTGGACCTTCTTGGGCGGCCCAACGTGGTGCGACCCTTGAACAATTTTGCAAGGCGGCTACGTGGTCCTCTGGACACACGTTCATAAGGTTCTATGCCTTCGATACTGCCGCTTCCCAGGATGCTTCCTTTGGACGCCGGGTTCTTGTGCCTGCTACAGTGCGTCCCCTCCCATAAGGAACTGCTTTAGGACATCCCCTATGTCTATCCTTGTGGAGCCCAGTGTACCCCGCAGCAGAAAACGAGTTTTATGGTAAGAACTTACCTTTGTTAAAACTCTTTCTGCGAGGTACACTGGGCTCCACAAGGCGCCCACCCTGACGCACTTAGCTTCTTTGGGTTGGTATGGCATTAGCCGCTGACACTTCTCCTGTCGTGAGAGTGTGGTGTATGTGGCTACTAACCGTTGTCGTCTCTTTTCCTGCTACTGCATTGGGCTGGTTAACTAAAAACTGAGCTCCTGTGCAGGGAGGCGGGGTTATAGAGGAGGTGGAGCTATGCATTCTGTGATCAGCCTGTTGGTGCCTCGGATCAAGATCCTACTCTACACCCCTATGTCTATCCTTGTGGAGCCCAGTGTACCTCGCAGAAAGAGTTTTAACAAAGGTAAGTTCTTACCATAAAACTTGTTTTCTAGAACATTAGGCAAAACATAGGCACTTGTATAACGCTACTATTTGTAATACCCGCATCTTTGCTACTCCTGCTGCGTTGTTCTCTGCTTTATCCTTCTGTATTCCAGCTCAGTACGTTCCACTTATCTCTGCTGTAAGTTCTTCTTCCCGTCCCTCGCCTGACATGCTGAACTGGTATTATACGGTTGTCTGACTAATGAGTGTGATATCTGAGCAGTTGTATTGGTCTTACATGACTAGATGCAAAGAAACCCCTGGTTGGACAATTCCAGGAGGAGCAGGAGGTCACCCCAATGCCTGTGAACTGCTTCAGCATTGCAATCATGGAAGTGGCTGAAAACATCCGGGCCAAAATTTATTCTGTGTTTTCCAAACTCGGTAAGAACTTTAATACTGTATACATTACCAGTATGGGTATCTGATATCTGAGAGGCAGGAGGAGTGTATTCTAAGACTCAAAAAGCCAAGTCACGCCTATTAGTGTGTAGTCCCAATTTACGGACATATAGGGCTGAATGCAATGCAGCGTGAGACGGCCGGAGCTCCAAGATTCTGGCTGAACTGGGTTTGCTTTGTAAATGAGTGCCGCTTTATAAAACCATACGAGTTCTGACGGAATCTCGGAGCTGCGGCTGTCTCGCACTGCATTATATCCGGCCCATAGATGGATAGGAAATGTGCTGTTTCTTATTACTCCTGATGGATTTTTTCTTCAGCCTGTTGATTGATACTACAGACACTTGGAGGCGCTATGTAAATAAAAGATCATAATGATAGTGTTACTGGGCATGTGAGTTTGTCATCAGTTTAGCGGAGTTGAAGAATATTTACATTAGAGCCTTGTGTTGAAAAATGCATTGATATATCATTAAGTGGTTCTCAAAATAATGGAAATCCTGTCTCTAAGATATTCTTGATTCAAAACGATGAGAAATGGAAATACAGTATGTATGAGACGTCCTACAGGTCCACCACTAGTGCTGCCCTAAACATATGTATAATGGGGGTCATTCCGAGTTGTTCGCTCGCTAGCAGTTTTTAGCAGCCGTGCAAACGCATTGTCGCTGCCCACCGGGGAGTGTATTTTCGCTTTGCAGAAATGCGAATGCTCGTGCCGCAGAGCGCCTGCAAAAATATTTTGTGCAAAACAAGACCAGCCCTGGACTTACTCTTCATGTGCATTGATTCTAACGTTGGAGGGACGGCTTTTGACATCACACACCCGCCCAGCATTCGCCCAGCCACGCCTGTGTTTTCCATGACACGCCTGTTTTTCCAAACACTCCCTGAAAACGGTCAGTTGGCACCCAGAAACGCCCCCTTCCTGTCAATCTTCTTGCGGCCGACAGTGCGATTGAAAACGTCGCTAGAACCTGTGCAAAACCACAAAGCTCTTTGTACCCGTACGTCACGCGTGCGCATTGCGGTGCATGCGCATGTGCAGATAAGCCATTTTCTCTATCGTCCTAGTGGATGCTGGGGTTCCTGAAAGGACCATGGGGAATAGCGGCTCCGCAGGAGACAGGGCACAAAAAGTAAAGCTTTAGGATCAGGTGGTGTGCACTGGCTCCTCCCCCTATGACCCTCCTCCAAGCCTCAGTTAGATTTTTGTGCCCGGCCGAGAAGGGTGCAATCTAGGTGGCTCTCCTAAAGAGCTGCTTAGAAAAGTTTAGCTTAGGTTTTTTATTTTACAGTGAGTCCTGCTGGCAACAGGATCACTGCAACGAGGGACTTAGGGGAGAAGAAGTGAACTCACCTGCGTGCAGGATGGATTGGCTTCTTGGCTACTGGACAGTAGCTCCAGAGGGACGATCACAGGTACAGCCTGGATGGTCACCGGAGCCTCGCCGCCGGCCCCCTTGCAGATGCTGAAACGAGAAGAGGTCCAGAATCGGCGGCAGAAGACTCCTCAGTCTTCTTAAGGTAGCGCACAGCACTGCAGCTGTGCGCCATTTTCCTCTCAGCACACTTCACACGGCAGTCACTGAGGGTGCAGGGCGCTGGGAGGGGGGCGCCCTGGGAGGCAAATGAAAACCTTTTTTGGCTAAAAATACCTCACATATAGCCTCCGGGGGCTATATGGAGATATTTAACCCCTGCCAGAATCCATTAAAGAGCGGGAGACGAGCCCGCCAAAAAAGGGGCGGGGCCTATCTCCTCAGCACACAGCGCCATTTTCCCTCACAGAAAGGCTGGAGGGAAGGCTCCCAGGCTCTCCCCTGCACTGCACTACAGAAACAGGGTTAAACAGAGAGGGGGGGCACTAATTTGGCGTTAGAAATATATAAAAGATGCTATAAGGGAAAACACTTATATAAGGTTGTCCCTATATAATTATAGCGTTTTTGGTGTGTGCTGGCAAACTCTCCCTCTGTCTCTCCAAAGGGCTAGTGGGTCCTGTCCTCTATCAGAGCATTCCCTGTGTGTGTGCTGTGTGTCGGTACGTGTGTGTCGACATGTATGAGGACGATGTTGGTGAGGAGGCGGAGCAATTGCCTGTAATGGTGATGTCACTCTCTAGGGAGTCGACACCGGAATGGATGGCTTATTTAGGGAATTACGTGATAATGTCAACACGCTGCAAGGTCGGTTGACGACATGAGACGGCCGACAAACAATTAGTACCGGTCCAGACGTCTCAGAAACACCGTCAGGGGTTTTAAAACGCCCGTTTACTTTAGTCGGTCGACACAGACACGGACACTGAATCCAGTGTCGACGGTGAATAAACAAACGTATTCCTTATTAGGGCCACACGTTAAGGGCAATGAAGGAGGTGTTACATATTTCTGATACTACAAGTACCACAAAAGAGGGTATTATGTGGGATGTGAAAAAACTACCGTAGTTTTTCCTGAATCAGATAAATTAAATGAAGTGTGTGATGATGCGTGGGTTCCCCCCGATAGAAAATTATGGGCGGTATACCCTTTCCCGCCAGAAGTTAGGGCGCGTTGGGAAACACCCCTTAGGGTGGATAAGGCGCTCACACGCTTATCAAAACAAGTGGCGGTACCGTCTATAGATAGGGCCGTCCTCAAGGAGCCAGCTGACAGGAGGCTGGAAAATATCATAAAAAGTATATACACACATACTGGTGTTATACTGCGACCAGCGATCGCCTCAGCCTGGATGTGCAGAGCTGGGGTGGCTTGGTCGGATTCCCTGACTAAAAATATTGATGCCCTTGACAGGGACAGTATTTTATTGACTATAGAGCATTTAAAGGATGCATTTTCTATATATGCGAGATGCACAGAGGGATATTTGCACTCTGGCATCAAGAGTAAGTGCGATGTCCGTATCTGCCAGAAGATGTTTATGGACACGACAGTGGTCAGGTGATGCAGATTCCAAACGGCACAAAGGTGTATTGCCGTATAAAGGAAGAGGAGTTATTTGGGGTCGGTCCATCGGACCTGGTGGCCACGGCAACTGCTGGAAAATCCACCGTTTTTACCCTAAGTCACATCTCTGCAGAAAAAGACACCGTCTTTTCAGCCTCAGTCCTTTCGTCCCTATAAGAGTCATATCTGCCCAGGGATAGAGGAAAGGGAAGAAGACTGCAGCAGGCAGCCCATTCCCAGGAACAGAAGCGTTCCACCGCTTCTGCCAAGCTCTCAGCATGACGCTGGGACCGTACAGGACCCCTGGATCCTACATGTAGTATCCCAGGGGTACAGATTGGAATGTCGAGACGTTTCCCCTTCGCAGGCTCCTGAAGTTTGGTTTACCAAGGTCTCCCTCCGACAAGGAGGCAGTATGGGAAACAATTCACAAGCTGTATTCCCAGCAGGTGATAATCAAATTACCCCTCCTACAACAAGAAAAGGGGTATTATTCCACATTATATTGTGGTACTGAAGCCAGAAGGCTAGGTGAGACCTATTCTAAATCTAAAAAAATTTGAACACTTACAAAGGTTCAAATCAAGATGGAGTCACTCAGAGCAGTGATAACGAACCAGGAAGAAGGGGACTATATAGTGTCCCGAGACATCAGGGATGCTTACCTCCATGTCCAAAATTTGCCCTTCTCACTAAGGGTACCTCAGGTTCGTGGTACAGAACTGTCACTATCAGTTTCAGACGCTGCCGTTTGGATTGTCCACGGCACCCCGGGTCTTTACCAAGGTAATGGCCGAAATGATGATTCTTCTTCGAAGAAAAGGCGTCTTAATTATCCCTTACTTGGACGATCTCCTGATAAGGGCAAAGTCCAGGGAACAGTTGGAGGTCGGAGTAGCACTATCTCGGATACTGCTACAACAGCACGGGTGGATTCTAAATACTCCAAAATCGCAGCTGATCCCGACGACAAGTCTGCTGTGCCTAGGGATGATTCTGGACACAGTCCAGAAAAAGGTGTTTCTCCCGGAAGAGAAAGCCAGGGAGTTATCCGAGCTAGTCAGGAACCTCCTAAAATCAGTGCATCATTGCACAAGGGTCCTGGTAAAGATGGTGACTTCCTACGAAGCAATTCCATTCGTCAGATTTCACGCAAAAAATTTTCAGTGGGATCTGCTGGACAAATGGTCCGGATCGCATCTTCAGATGCATCAGCGGATAACCCTATATCCAAGGACAAGGGTGTCTCTCCTGTGGTGGTTACAGAGTGCTCATCTTCTAGAGGGCCGCAGATTCGGCATTCAGGATTGGATGCTGGTGACCACGGAGGCCAGCCCGAGAGGCTGGGGAGCAGTCACACAAGGAAAAAATTTCCAGGGAGTGTGATCAAGTCTGGAGACTTTTCTCCACATAAATATACTGGAGCTAAGGGTAAATTTATAATACTCTAAGCTTAGCAAGACCTCTGCTTCAAGGTCAGCCGGTATTGATCCAGTGGGAAAAACATCACGGCAGTCGCCCACGTAAATAGACAGGGCGACACAAGAAGCAGGAGGGCAATGGCAAAAACTGCAAGGACTTTTCGCTGGGCGGAAAATCATGTGATAGCACTGTCAGCAGTGTTTCATTCCGGGAATGGAAACTGGGAAGCAGACTTCCTCAGCAGGCACGACCTCCACCCGGCAGAGTGGAAACTTCATCGGGAAGTTTTCCACATGATTGTAAACCGTTGGGAAATACCAAAGGTGGACATGATGGCGTCCCGTCTGAACAAAAAACGGGACAGGTATTGCGCCAGGTTAAGAGACCCTCAGGCAATAGCTGTGGACGTTCTGGTAACACCATGGATGTACCAGTCGGTGTATGTGTTCCATCCTCTGCTTCTCATACCTAAGGTACTGAGACTTATAAGACGTAGAGGAGTAAGAACTATACTCATGGCTCCGGATTGGCCAAGAAGGACTTGGTACCCGGAACTTCAAGAGATGCTCACAGAGGACTTATGGCCTCTGCCGCTAAGAAGGGACTTGTTTCAGCAAGTACCATGTCTGTTCCAAGACTTACCGCAGCTGCGTTTGACGGCATGGCGGTGGAACGCCGGATCCTAAGGGAAAAAGGCATTCCGGAAGAGGTCATTCCTACCCTGGTCAAAGCCAGAAAGGAGGTGACCGCACAACATTATCACCACATGTGGCAAAAATATGTTGCGTGGTGTGAGGCCAGAAAGGCCCCACGAAGAAATTTCAACTCGGTCGATTCCTGCATTTCCTGCAAACAGGAGTGTCTATGGGCCTCAAATTGGGGTCCATTAAGGTTCAAATTTCGGCCCTGTCGATTTTCTTCCAGAGAGAAGTGGCTTCAGTTCCTGAAGTCCAGAAGTTTGTCAAGGGAGTATTGCATATACAACCCCCTTTTGTGCCTCCAGTGGCACTGTGGGATCTCAACGTAGTTCTGGGATTCCTCAAATCACATTGGTTTAAAACCAGTCAAATCTGTGGATTTGAAGCATCTCACATGAAAAGTGACCATGCTCTTGGCCCTGGCCTGGACCAGGCGAGTGTCAAATTGGTGGTTTTTTTCTCAAAAAAGCCCATATCTGGTTGTCCATTTGGACAGGGCAGAGCTGCGGACTCGTCCCCAGTTCTCTCCCTAAGGTGGTGTCAGTGTTTCACCTGAACCAGCTTATTTTGGTGCCTTGCGCCTACTAGGGACTTGGAGGACTCCAGGTTGCTAGATGTTGTCAGGGCCCTGTAAATATAGGTTCCAGGACGGCTGGAGTCAGGAAAACTGACTTGCTGTTATCCTGTATGCACCCAACAAACTGGGTGCTCTTGCTTCTAAGCAGACTATTGCTAGTTGGATGTGTAATACAATTCAGCTTGCACATTCTGTGGCAGGCCTGCCACAGCCAAAATATGTAAATGCCCATTCCACAAGGAAGGTGGGCTTATCTTGGGCGGCTGCCCGAGGGGTCTCGGCTTTACAACTTTGCCGAGCGGCTTTTAAGTCAGGGGCAAACACGTTGGTAAAATCCTACAAATTTGATACCCTGGCTAAGGAGGACCTGGAGTTCTCTCATTCGGTGCTGCAGAGTCATCCGCACTCTCCCGCCCGTTTGGGAGCTTTGGTATTATCCCCATGGTCCTTTCAGGAACCCCAGCATCCACTAGGACGATAGAGAAAATAAGAATTTACTTACCGATAATTCTATTTCTCGGAGTCCGTAGTGGATGCTGGGCGCCCATCCCAAGTGCGGATTATCTGCAATACTTGTACATAGTTACAAAAATCGGGTTATTATTGTCGTGAGCCATCTTTTCAGAGGCTCCGCTGTTATCATACTGTTAACTGGGTTCAGATCACAGGTTGTACAGTGTGATTGGTGTGGCTGGTATGAGTCTTACCCGGGATTCAAAATCCTTCCTTATTGTGTACGCTCGTCCGGGCACAGTATCCTAACTGAGGCTTGGAGGAGGGTCATAGGGGGAGGAGCCAGTGCACACCACCTGATCCTAAAGCTTTACTTTTTGTGCCCTGTCTCCTGCGGAGCCGCTATTCCCCATGGTCCTTTCAGGAACCCCAGCATCCACTACGGACTCCGAGAAATAGAATTATCGGTAAGTAAATTCTTATTTTTTACACTGATCGCTACGCAGCGAACATCGGTAGCTAGCGATCATCTCAGAATGACCCCCAACGTTTGTATATTTTTGCGAATGCAATTTTAATTATTAGGCTTACCAGATACTTATACGCCATTAGGCAATCATCCATAACAGATTCCAGGTGAGTTCCCTAACTTTTCTTCATTAGTCTTTTATACATTAATCTTAGTGTTTAAAAATCATTGCCATCCTTGTTCCATTGGAGAATGTGTTATTAATCGTCTTCTTTATATAAAGCCTCCTGTAGTTTCGTTTGGCAGGCCTTTAAGAGTTAACCAGTCAATTGACTTTTTCTTTGTATTGTTTGTATTTGAAGTGTTTCATGCGTTAATTTGCTCTTTTTGTAGGTTTTGAAAACTTGCCTGGTCTGTCTGTGCTGGATTACGTCACACTCAGCATAATAAGTAGATACCTTGATTTTAAAGTAAGTTCCTTTTTGCACAACAATATAGAGCTACTATATGGTGTATTTAGTGTTGATTTGGTTTTTTCTGCAGCAGGGTACACTGTGGGGTGTAGAGTGGATCTTGATCCAGAGGCACCAACAGGCTAAAGCTTTAGGCTGCCCCAGGATGCATTGGGGCCTCCTCTGTAACCCCGCCTCCAGGCACTGTGAGCTCAGTTTCGAGTTGGTTCCTGTAATAGGAGGGCTGCACTGGGCAGCCCTGAAAAAGCTTTTCCTGACAGAAAATTTCTTAAAAACTGGGCTGTCAGCGCTGTATGTCATTTTGACACTTCAGTGCAGCAGCTCCATCACCTCCCAAGCGGCGTTGCATACTCCCCGCGGCTCAGTTTCCAGGTACTTGTGGCGGAGACGCTATGGCTTTAGGCACATGGTCGCAGACGCTCTCCTGGTTCACGTGGGTGCTACGGGGAGGAGGTAAGAGGGTTTCCCAGGTGGGACCCACCGCTAAATCGCGTTCCTGATTGCAGTCTAAGGAGACGGACTACGACGCTGGCATGGACACTGTCACCGAGCAGGGACCCCACTATATCTCCGTAGTACCGGTGGTGAGGTTCAGCTTAGGGGAGTCGGCGCTTGACCTGTAGCCTCTCCCTGGCCCAGGGCGACATCTACTGCAGATTTTCCCGCCCTGGAGCTTTCTCACACTCTCCCGCACTCCCTGACTGAGACGCTGGGCGCCATTTTAGGAGTATAGCTGCGGCTAGTCCCTGGGACTGCAGGGCAAGGTCTCCCTGTATACAGCGCTGTGATTTTACAAACAATTG
Source organism: Pseudophryne corroboree (assembly GCF_028390025.1). Lineage (NCBI taxonomy): Eukaryota > Metazoa > Chordata > Amphibia > Anura > Myobatrachidae > Pseudophryne > Pseudophryne corroboree. The sequence goes on from NC_086448.1 coordinate 101,099,333, forward strand.
AGTATTCTACATGTCTCTATACAGACAGCGTTAGTTAAGAAAAAGTGTACCAAATACAAAATATATTGTACAAGTATTCTAATATATACCTCCTGTCTAGGACCGCGCTGTGTTTTATATATACATATATTATTTATAAATAAATAAATTAAAGCAGTTTGGTGGTTATATATATATATATATATATATATATATATCTATATGAATATCAAAAGCTCACCAGACTCAGTGTGCACTGAGTCTGGTGAGCTTTTTATATCCATATAGATAGAGAGTTTTAACAGCGGCATCAGTCTCCTGGGCATGTGCTATACATATAAGTAATAAATGTATCTGTATTTATATATAAAAATACTTTGTAGTGTATTAACAGCACTTTTTATATAACCACAAAACTGCTTGAATTTATTTATTTATAAAATTGAATTGTGATAAGTGTGTTATTTTTATATGTGGTAATGCTTTGTACATGTGTGTATGTTTGCATTGAAAGAGTTAAACCACAGGTTAGCTATTAACCTTATGATTGGTCCGGCTGGGTTTAAATAGAGCCTGGGAATGCTTCCTTGATTATCCTCTGACGAAACCGCTGGTGCAGAGTAGCGGAGAAACGCGTAAGGAAGGCTTTTTTAAAAGGACTTTGTTGCCCGGAATACTACAACATACTCCACCTCTTGGAATACAAATTTGCCGATTTGCTGCTTTATATGGGGACCAAGCTTATGAGAGACCTGGCTAAGGAGGTCCGTACCCCGTTTGAAAAAGGACAATCACGGCTGTGAGTAGTGCGGCTGCATTCAGCAGGGGTCGTAGCATACCGCTGTGACCATTCATCTAAACACAGCGCTCTCCCCCTGCTACATTGTTACATAAATTTATGTGATTATGCTGAACTGGACACACAGAACTATTCTGCATAAAGCAATGTACTCGCCATTTGGTTTTAAGAAAGTAAAGTGTGTTGTTACAGACACAGGACAAACAAATAAGCTACACATCGGATTTAAAAAATCCTTTAATTGTTGTGGAAAATGTTAACTTTTCTTGATTGGAGTAAAGGGCAAGGGCTAGTTCATTGTTTTTTAAATGCAAATTTGCACTGATATATCTCTTTTATGCATTTGTTCGTTTATATGTACATACATTTTTTTTAAATGATTGTCAATAAACAAACTGTTGCGCTCCCTTGATAAGTAGATTATCTTTATTTTCACAAGTTTCCCAGAGACCTATCACTATATTCTGTACCCTAAGGGACTAGGTGCGTCAGGGTCGTTTATATAGTGCGTCACAGTATTTACCTATTCAGTGTATTCTACTGTGTACTCAGTCACATAATACTGGATTTATTCGCAGGTGTTGTGTACTGGGGACTCAGTCACATACTATCGGATTTATTCGCAGGTATTATACTCTGTCTCTGCTCATCATACTAAACCGCTCTCTGTTGCATTTGTGTAGAATGTCTAACAGGAAGGGCAGTAAATCTGTATCCAATCAGGAGCCACCCTCGACCGCTTACTCCAGCCTACTGGGTACTCTCCTGGAACTCCTAACGCCCCCAATGGGACCACATTTACTATTACAGCCTCATATAGTCCCTATGGTTAATCCGCCTTGGGCGGACAACTTGTCTAACCAGTTGCAGCAGTTGACTCATTCCTTGGTCTGACAAAAATCTACCTCCGGTCACTCCTGTGTCGCTGGGTCAGCTAAGCGGATTGCTTCCTCCTCACAATCCACAAATCTCTCAGATGTTTCATCTGAAGAGAAGGGGGAGCATACTGTCCTGTCAGACGCTGAATCAGGCGTTTCTGACGAGGATTCTACAATGCAAATTGACGTCCCTGCTCTAGTGGTTGCTATTAAGCAAATCCTACAAATTACTGATGATAAGGAACCCACTACTGTTACCAAGAAAACTGACATGTTTAAACGGCAGAAGGTGGCTAATAATCTGTTACCCCATTCTGACCATTTGGTGGACTGTACATCAGGCAGGAACCCTGGTCTAATCCAAGGAAGATATTCCCTCTCTCTTAACGGGCCTGATCTCTCTCCCCTCTCCCTGCAGAGTAAAGGTCCATACACACGGAGCGATATAATTGAGCGATTTTGACTATATAGTCAAAATCGCTCTGTGTGTACACAGTCAGCGATAGCGATGCGCGTCCCTGCCAGGTCGCTATCTCTGCTAAAAATAGACTGTGCAGGCAAGTCCATTTTGGCTAGGTTGCTGGAAAAGATAAAGCATCCCCTTGCTTATATGAGTTAGCCAAAATCGCCCATAGCCAAAATCGCTTGCACACCTAGTCAAAATCGCTGGTAAAGTTAGTCAAAATCTCCTACTGCCAGTTCAAGGGAAAACGCTCAGTCAAAATCTCTCATATACAAAATCTCTCTGTGTGTATGGACCTTTATGCAACAAGTGGGAAAATTCACTGCCGGTGGATTCTCATGTCACCCGCCTAGTGGTGTCACCACTGTCACTTCACTGAAAGAACCGACAGATAAGCGTGTGGAGGGATCTCTGAAATCTATTTACTCCCTGACAGGTGCTGTACATAGACCCACTATTGCTGCCTCCTGGGCTGCTAAAGGTATTTAAACATGGGTTCAGGCATTAGAGGAAGAGCTGTCCGAGGATATAGCTGACAATGCCAGACAATACCTGTCTCACATTACCACCGCCGCCTATTAAATTCAGGAGGCGTCCTCTGAGGCGGGTGTGTTGGCGGCCAAGGCGTCGACTCCGTCTGTCCTGGCTCACTGTATTCTGTGGTTGAGGTCATGGAAGGTGGACCTGGACTCCAAAAAGACCTTGGAGGTGCTCCTTTTTAAGGGAGACATATTGTTTGGGGACGACCTAAATAAAATTGTGTCTGAACTGGCGGCTGTCAAAACTGCCTTTCTCCCAAATACTATTCCTTCTGTACAGAAGGTAAAAGGTATAACTTTTCGTTCTTTTCGACCTCAAGGGAAAGCAAAAGGTTAGGCATACCCGAGACAATCTCATGCTTCCAAAACCAATAAGCCCAAGACAAAGCAGTCCTGGGCGGCTTGTCAGCCTGCTTCTAAACAAGACAAGCCTGCCGCATGAAGGGGCGGGCCTCCCCCTGGTGGACCCCAGGGTGGGAGGCCGACTTCTGCAGTTCACCCAAGTCTGGTTGAAGACTACATCAGATGCGTGGGTGCGAGAAGTTTTCTCTCACGGGTACACACTCTCTTTCAAGAGACGTCCCCTTCGCCAGTTTGTGCACCATGGTCATCCCATCGGATCCACTAAAGGCGCAGGCTCTGCAGCAGGTTGTGAGTTCTCTCCTGGATACAGAAGTGGTAGTGCCGGTACCTCTGTCCCTGTTTCTAGTCTGGAAAACCGATGGGTCCTTCCGGCCTATACACAACCTCAGATCACTAAACAAGTTTGTGAGAGTGTCCAAAGTTCCATATGGAGACGCTGCTCTCAATTGTACAGGCGATGTAACCCGGAGACTATATGGTATCCCTGGATATTAAGGATGCGTACCTGCATATACCTATTGCCAAGTCACATCAGCAGTATCTACGTTTTTTTATTGGCAACCTACACTATCAGTTTCAGGCGCTGCCATTTGGACTGGCTACGGCTCCTCGGATATTCACCAAGGTCATGGCTGTAATGACAGCACCTCACCGTCACCAGGGAGTCAGGATAATGCCATATCTGGACGTCTTGCTGATCCTGGCAAACTCCCACGATGTCCTCCTCAGTCATTTACAACTGATGGTAAGCTTCCTACAACCCCACGGGTGGTTCATCAGTTGGAAGAAATCCTCGCTGGTCCCAGCTCAAAGCACACACAGTCAACGTCTGTTCCTGTCTCTGGATAGCTTCAGGACAGGATAAGATGCTTCCTTTGTCGCTCCAGAGTGTCGATGCACTCGGCGATGCAAGTACTTGGCCTGATGGTGGCGGCATTCGACATGGTAGAGTATGCTCAATTTCATTCCTGCCCTCTGCAGAGGTAAATTCTTTCCAAGTGTAACGGCCTGCTTCATCGGATCAAATCTCACATGATTACTTTGACTCCGGAGGTTCGTCAGTCGCTGACCTGGCGGCTACAGGACCAGCTGGCTGTCTCTTCTGGGTCCTGCTGACGACGGATGCCAGTCTGCAGGGATGGGGTGCGGTGTTGGAGCAACACTCTTTCCAGGGTTGTTGGACCAAGGAGGAGTTTCTCCTCCCAATAAACATTCTGGAGCTGCAGGCAGTGTTCAATACGTTACCTCTCACCCTGTGTCTGGTACAGAACAGGCATGTCCAAGTACGGTCAGACATTGTTGGAAGTGTCAAAAATCCTTCGATGGCCGGAACGCCATCTGCCAGCAATATTGGCAGTGTTCATTCCGGGTGTCCTAAACTGGGAAGCCAACTTCCTGGAGTCTTCATCTGGAAGTCTTTCAACTCCTATTGGACACGTGGGGCCTACCGGATGTAGACCTGATGGCGTCTTGACAAAGTCACAAAGTTCTGATCTTCGGAACAAGGACTAGGGATCCTCAGCAGCGTTTGTGGACGCACTAGCCATTCCATGGAACTTTCGGCTGCCTTACGTGTTCCTTCCAGTGTCACTCCTGCCCGGGGTCCTGCGGAAGTTCCAGCAAGAAGTAGAAATACTACTGCTAGTCGCTCCGGCATGGCCCAGACGGCATTGGTTCTCAGACCTGCAGGGTCTGTAGACAGAGCATCCTCTTCTACTTCCTCAACCACCAGACCGCCTCATACAGGGCCCGTGTCTCTATCCAAACCTGGCCAGACTGGCTTAGACAGCGTGGCTCTTGAAGCATCACTCCTGAGGGCCAAAGGATTCTCTTAGGCGGTCATCCAAACTATGTTGAAAGCCCGTAAACCGGCATCTGCCCGGATCTATTACAGGGTATGGAATTCTTACTTCACCTGGTGTGCTGATAAGAACTATGATGTGTACAGATTGAAAACATCCAGAATACTGGCTTTCCTGCAACAAGGCCTGGACTTGCAACTCTACCTGACGCTTCATACATTCACTCAGGGTGTGTTAAGGATTCAGCCTCCCTATGTCCCTCTGGTGGCTCCATGGGATCTGTCTGTTGTCCTGAATGCCTTGCAAGAGTCTCCATTTGAACTACTTGAGTCAGTGGACCTTACTTGGCTCACTACCAGGGTCCTGTTTCTGTTGGCTATTGCCCCTGCTAGAAGGGTGTCGGAGCTAGGCGCTTTGTCCTGTCTTCCACCCTTTCTAATATTACATCATGACCGGGCAGTTCTTAGAACTCACCCAGGTTATTTACCTAAGGTGGTGTCATTTTTTCACCTTAACCAAGAAATTGTGTTCCCGGCCTTTATCACTTCGGATTTATCCCCCAAAGAGCGGTCTTTGGATGTCGTAAGGGCTCTCTGTATATATGTGGAGAGGACTGCCTCTATCAGGAGGTCAGATACCCTTTTTATACTGTTTGGATTTCACAACCGTGGCTGACCTGCGAATAAGCAAACCTTGGCCAGATGGATAAGAATGGTGATTGCACAAGCTTATGCGGCCACAGAACAATTGTGAAAGGTGGCTATGTGGTTCTCTGTAAACACGTTTATTAGGTTCTACGCCTTTGATACTTTCACCTACCAGGATGCTACCTTTGGACACTGATTTCTCATACCTGCTAAGGTGCGTCCCCTCCCTTGAGGAACTGCTTTAGGACATCCTCGATATTTTCCTGTGAAACACAGTGTATCCCGCTGCAGAAAAGGAGAGTTATGGTAGACTTACCATTGTTAACTCTCTTTCTGCGAGGTACACTGGGTTCCACAGGATGCCCACCCTCGCGCACCTAGCTTCTATGAGTTTGTATGGCATTAGCCGCTGGTCCCTTCTCCTGTCATGAGAATGTGGTTCAATGTGACTAACATCTGCCTTCTCTTTTACCTGCTCCTACATTGGACTGGTTAACGAAACTGAGCTCACAGTGCCTGGAGGCGGGGTTACAGAGGAGGCCTCAATGCATCCTGGGACAGCCTAAAGCTTTAGCCTGTTGTTGCCTCTGGATCAAGATCCGCTCTACACCCCGATGTTTTCCTGTGGAACCCAGTGTACCTTGCAGAAAGAGAGTTAACAATGGCAATTCTACCTTAACTGTCCTTATTGTTAGCTTGCCAGATGTACTTAGCCACAGCAGAAGTGACTCCCCCGTGGCTCTTATGTCAGAAATTGAGCAGGGTGTGGCTGATGGAGTGTGTTTGGCAAATTGGGCATTAATTACTCTACACAAATATTCAAATAGCGTAGTCCGCCCATTTACGTCCGCATTGGCACCTTGCTTTCCGATATGTCATCACCATCTGTGTTTATATGCACCTGACCAGCAAAAAGGTGCAAAGATATGCCTCTGACCAGGTCTATATGTATAGTTTTGCAGGTATTTTCTATCTAGGTTGTAGTTGTACTTAGTGCCTTGGCATGGTGAACATGTCATAGTATGGTCTTATGCTTTTACATAGAGATAATGTGTTCCTCCTTTGTAGACCTAGGTGTACCCCAAGGTTCTTTCCTTGGTCCTCTTCTCTTCTCTCTCTATACGTCCTCACTAGGTAAGCTCATTAGTTCTTTTGGTTTCCAATATCATCTCTATGCTGATGACACCCAAATCTATCTTTCCTCTCCAGACCTCTCCCCTGCTCTCCTCACTCGTATCTCCAACTGTCTCTCTGCTACCTCTTCCTGGATGTCCCAGCGCTTTCTTAAACTTAACATGTCTAAGACCGAGCTGATCATCTTCCCTCCCTCCCGCATAACCTCACCTCTTACAATCTCATTATCTATTGATGGCACTACGTTCTTCTCTAGCCCCCCAGTGCGCTGTCTTGGAGTAATCCTTGACTACTCCCTCTCCGTCAAACCACACATTCAGCACCTCTCACAAACCTGCCGTTTTCATCTAAAAAATATTTCCAGGATCAGACCCTTTCTGACCCAGGATGCTACTAAGACTCTTATCCACTCACTGGTCATCTTCAGACTGGACTACTGTAATCTCCTCCTGACTGGCATTCCTCACAAACACCTCTCTCCATTCCAATCTATCCTCAATGCTGCTGCCCGGCTCATTTTCCTCACCAAACGAACTAAGTCTACCTCTCCTCTCTTACTAGACCTTCACTGGCTCACCTTCCCTTTCAGAATCAATTTCAAGCTTTTCACACTTGCTTACAAAGCCCTCACCCACTCCTCTCCCATCTACATCTCTGACCTTATCTCGCTTTACACTCCCACCCGTCCTCTTCGCTCTACTAATGCACGACGACTCTCCTGCCTACGGATTACTTCCTCCCACTCCTACCTCCAAGATTTTTCACGTGCTGCTCCACATCTCTGGAATTCGCTACCTCTCCCCCTCAGACTCTCCACCTCTCTACAAAACTTCAAACGGGCTCTTAAGACCCACTTCTTCACCAAACCCAGCCAAATCTCATCCTAACCCTCTGTTCCACGTTCTCTATGTACCCCATCTGTGTCACCCCTGTCTGTCTACCCCTCCCCTTTAGATTGTAAGCTCTCACGAGCAGGGCCCTCTTCCCTCATGTGCTTATCCTTTGTCTTACTTTAATAATCTTCAACTGTACCACATCCAGCAGTCTTCTGCCACCTGATACTTATTCCAGTGTCATCTGCTGATGTAACTATGTTCATTTACCCTGTACTTGTCCTATACTGTCATCAACTGTAAGTTGCTGTTTTCCTGTTTGATTATTTATGTACTCTGTAATTGGGCGCTGCGGAACCCTTGTGGCGCCATATAAATAAAGGATAATAATAATAATAATAATAATAATAGACACGTGTTCAACTTTGTGTAAACTGCTTTTCCCAGAAACCTTTGCATCAGAAATGAACACAAGCTTTGATATACAGTATGTAACTGTCCAGTTGGGCTAATATTATAATAATATATAAGAGGAACTTAGGAATTATAATATGATATTCGCTCTACTGGAAGGCCAAGCTAATTGTGAGATGTACAGCTCTGTGTTATTAGCATGATTAAGAATTAGATTACTATTACTGCTGTCTGTTCTGTACTGTAAGGTTGGAGAAGTATGGAGTGAAATTAGAGCAGAATTAAATGTGGAAAATATCCGGCCAGTGACCTCTGATCATGAAGCTTTGGACGTCATTGAGAAACATACAGAGAATGTCAGTAAGGATGTTGCCGCTCACCAAACTGAAATGATTGAAAATCACCAACAGATGGAGCTTCAGGAAGAACAGCAAAAATATGCAGAGGTGACTTCATAAACCATATTCCCCCTCCTCCAATGTCGTATTACATGCCCTGTACTGTCCTGGTTGTCACAGTGAGGCAGTGGTCACCGCTAAGCAGGACACAACTGGTGTTATCAGGGAGAGCATTGGAGGGTTCTGTCCTGATTGTCACAGTGTGGCAGGGCTCACCGCTAGGCAGGACACAACAGGTGTTATCAGGGAGATTGTAGGATGGTACTGTCCTGATTGTCACAGTGAGGCAGTGGTCACCGCTAAGCAGGATACAACTGGTGTTATCAGGGAGAACTCTGGAGGGTTCTGTCCTGATTGTCACAGTGAGGCAGTGGTCACCGCTAAGCAGGACACAACTGGTGTTATCAGGGAGGGCATTGGTAAGCAGGACACAACTGGTGTTATCAGGGAGAGCGTTGGAGGGTTCTGTCCTGGTTGTCACAGTGAGGCAGTGGCCACCGCTAAGCAGGACACAACAAGTGTTACCAGGGAGGGCATTGGTAAGCAGGACACAACTGGTGTTATCAGGGAGGGCATTCCTAAGCAGGACACAACTGGTGTTATCAGGGAGAGCTTTGGAGGGTTCTGTCCTGATTGTCACAGTGAGGCAGTGGTCACCGCTAAGCAGGACACAACTGGTGTTACTAGGGAGGGTGTTGGAGGGTACTGTCCTGATTGTCACAGCGAGGCAGTGGTCACCAATAAGCAGGACACAACTGGTGTTACCAGGGAGAGCGTTGGAGGGTACTGTCCTGATTGTTACAGTGAGGTAGTGGTCACCGCTAAGCAGGACACAACTGGTGTTATCAGGGAGGGCGTTGGAGGATACTGTCCTGATTGTTACAGTGAGGCAGTGGTCACTGCTAAGCAGAACACAACAAGTGTTACCAGGGGGGGGCATTGGTAAGCAGGACACAACTGGTGTTATCAGGGAGAGCGTTGGAGGGTACTGTCCTGGTTGTCACAGTGAGGCAGTGGTCACCGCTAAGCAGGACACAACTGGTGTTACCAGGGAGAGCGTTGGAGGGTACTGTCCTAATTGTTACAGTGAGGCAGTGGTCACCGCTAAGCAGGACACAACTGGTGTTATCAGGGAGGGCGTTGTAGGGTACTGTCCTAATTGTTACAGTGAGGCAGTGGTCACCGCTAAGCAGGACACAACTGGTGTTATCAGGGAGAGTGTTGGAGGGTTTTGTCCTGGTTGTCACAGTGAGGCAGTGGTCACCGCTAAGTAGGACACAACTGGTGTTATCAGGGAGGGCGTTGGAGGGTACTGTCCTAATTGTTACAGTGAGGCAGTGGTCACCGCTAAGCAGGACACAACTGATGTTATCAGGGAGAGCTTTGGTGGGTACTGTCCTGGATATCACAGTGAGGCAGTGGGCACCTCTAAGCAGGACACAACTGGTGTTATCAGGGAGAGTGTTGGAGGGTTTTGTCCTGGTTGTCACAGTGAGGCAGTGGTCACCGCTAAGCAGGACACAACTGGTGTTATCAGGGAGGGCGTTGTAGGGTACTGTCCTAATTGTTACAGTGAGGCAGTGGTCACCGCTAAGCAGGACACAACTGATGTTATCAGGGAGAGCTTTGGTGGGTACTGTCCTGGATATCACAGTGAGGCAGTGGGCACCTCTAAGCAGGACACAACTGGTGTTATCAGGGAGAGTGTTGGAGGGTTTTGTCCTGGTTGTCACAGTGAGGCAGTGGTCACCGCTAAGTAGGACACAACTGGTGTTATCAGGGAGGGCGTTGGAGGGTACTATCCTGATTGTTACAGTGAGGTAGTGGTCACCGCTAAGCAGGACACAACTGGTGTTATCAGGGAGGGCGTTGGAGGGTACTGTCCTGATTGTTACAGTGAGGCAGTGGTCACCGCTAAGCAGGACACAACTGGTGTTATCAGGGAGAGCTTTGGTGGGTACTGTCCTGGATATCACAGTGAGGCAGTGGGCACCGCTAAGCAGGACACAACTGATGTTATCAGGGAGAGCTTTGGTGGGTACCGTCCTGGTTATCACAGTGAGGCAGTGGGCACCTCTAAGCAGGACACAACTGGTGTTATCACTGAGAGTGTTGGAGGGTTTTGTCTTGGTTTTCACAGTGAGACAGTGGTCACCGCTAAGCAGGACACAACTGATGTTATCAGGGAGAGCTTTGGTGGGTACTGTCCTGGTTATTACAGTGAGGCAGTGGGCACCTCTAAGCAGGACACAACTGGTGTTATGAGGGAGAGTGTTGGAGGGTTTTGTCCTGGTTGTCACAGTGAGGCAGTGGTCACCGCTAAGCAGGACACAGCTGGTGTTATCAGGGAGGGCGTTGGAGGGTACTGTCCTGATTGTTACAGTGAGGTAGTGGTCACCGCTAAGCAGGACACAGCTGGTGTTATCAGGGAGGGCGTTGGAGGGTACTGTCCTAATTGTTACAGTGAGGCAGTGGGCACCTCTAAGCAGGACACAACTGGTGTTATCAGGGAGAGCGTTGGAGGGTACTGTCCTGATTGTTACAGTGAGGCAGTGGTCACCGCTAAGCAGGACACAACTGGTGTTATCAGGGAGGGCGTTGGAGGGTACTGTCCTAATTGTTACAGTGAGGTAGTGGTCACCGCTAAGCAGGACACAGCTGGTGTTATCAGGGAGAGCGTTGGAGGGTACTGTCCTGATTGTTACAGTGAGGCAGTGGTCACCGCTAAGCAGGACACAACTGGTGTTATCAGGGAGGGCGTTGGAGGGTACTGTCCTAATTGTTACAGTGAGGCAGTGGTCACCGCTAAGCAGGACACAACTGATGTTATCAGGGAGTGCTTTGGTGGGTACTGTCCTGGATATCACAGTGAGGCAGTGGGCACCTCTAAGCAGGACACAACTGGTGTTATCAGGGAGAGTGTTGGAGGGTTTTGTCCTGGTTGTCACAGTGAGGTAGTGGTCACCACTAAGCAGGACACAACTGGGTGCTATCAGGGAGAGCGTTGGAGGGTACTGTCCTGATTGTCACAGTGAGGCAGTGGTCACCGCGAAGCAGGACACAACTGGTGTTATTAGGGAGGGCATTGCTAAGCAGGACGCAACTGGTGTTATCAAGGAGAGCGTTGGAGGGTACTGTCCTGGTTGTCACAGTGAGGCAGTGGTCAACGCTAAGCAGGACACAACTGGTGTTGTCAGGGAGAGCTTTGGAGGGTACTATCCTGGTTGTCACAGTGAGGCAGTGGTCACCGCTAAGCAGGACACAACTGGTGTCATCAGGGAGAGCTTTGGAGGGTACTATCCTGATTGTCACAGTGAGGCAGTGGTCACTGCTAAGCAGGACACATCTGGTGTTATCAGGGAGAGGGTTGGAGGGTACTGTCCTGTTTGTCACAGTGAGGCAGTGGTCACCGCTAAGCAGGACACAACTGGTGTTATCAGGGAGGGTGTTGGAGGGTTCTGTACCGTACGCTTTTGATTTATTTTCTTTGGTTTCATTAACTTACTGTATCAGGGGGGTTTAAAAAGGATGGTTTCAAAAAGGGTTGAAAGAAAAAGGACTTTGGTAACCCAAGTTACAGTAGGTTACCACCAGCAGCCAAACCGGGATAGATCCATTAAATCAGTTGTTTATGCCAAATTCTGACCCTACATTCTGCCTGTTGAAGCAGAATTTGAGACTCATCTGCTCACAGATATGCAAGTGTCACATATCAAATTAATCAGTGCAGTCGCGTGAAGCAGTTTTGTTGCATTGCATAGCGATTAAAACACACATTTGAGCAAATAGGATGCACAAAATATGCTTAATGCAAGCCACTCACACAGGACTTGTACCGTTGAGAAGGCATCTTTGGCGCTACTACAACAACAGTGTATTAGGACACATCTGTACATGCCTGATAACTTACTATGGCCCTCATTCCGAGTTGTTCGCTCGCTAGCTGCTATTAGCAGCATTGCACACGCTAGGCCGCCGCCCTCTGGGAGTGTATCTTCGCTTAGCAGAATTGCGAACGAAAGATTAGCAGAATTGCTACTAAATAATTCTTTGCAGTTTCTGAGTAGCTCCGGACCTACTCACAGATTGCGATCAGCTCAGTCCGTTTAGTTCCTGGTTTGACGTCACAAACACGCCCTGCGTTCGGCCAGCCACTCCCCCGTTTCTCCAGACACTCCCGCTTTTTTCCCTGACACGCCTGCGTTTTTTTGCAAACGCCGGGAAAACGCGGAGTTACCACCCAGAAACGCCCCTTTCCTGTCAATCATTTACCGAACAGCAGCGCGACTGAAAAGCGCCTTCAGAATCCACAGCAAATCTGCTAAGTTTTTAGTTAAAGAACTAAGCACATGCGCCCTGCGTGCCTTGCGCATGCGCAGTTTGCAAAAAATCGCAGCATAGCGAAAATCGGCAACGGGCGAACAACTCGGAATGACCCCCTATGTACATAGGGGGTCATTCTGAGTTGATCGCTCGCTAGCAGTTTTTAGCAGCCGTGCAAACGCTATGCCGCCACCCACTGGGAGTGTATTTTAGCTTAGCAGAAGTGCGAACGGTTGTATCACAGAGCGCCTGCAAAAAATTTTTGTGTAGTTTCAGAGTAGCTCAAAACCTGCTCAGCGCTTGCGATCACTTTCAGACTATTCAGTTCCAGATTTGACGTCACACACCTGCCCAGCGTTCGCCCAGCCACACCTGCGTTTTTCCTGGCACGCCTGCGTTTTTCCGAACACGCCCTGAAAACGGTCAGTTGCCACCCAGAAACGCCAACTTCATGTCAATCACTCTGTGTCAACCAGTGCGACTGAAATACATCGCTAGATCCTGTGCAAAACTGCATCGTTCGTTGTGCCCATACGTTGTGCGTGCGCATTGCACCGCATGTGCAGAACTGCCGTTTTTTAGCCTGATCGCTGCGCTGCGAACAAATGCAGCTAGCGATCAACTCAGAATGACCCCCACTGTACAATGGCCCTCATTCCGAGTTGTTCGCTCGCAAGGCGATTATAGCAGAGTTACACACGCTAAGCCGCCGCCTACTGGGAGTGAATCTAAACATCTTAAATGTGCGACCGATGTATTCGCAATATTGCGATCAAAACCGAGTTAGCAGTTTCTGAGTAACTCCAGACTTACTCTGCCTGTGCGATCAATTCAGTGCTTTTCGGTCCCGGCTGACGTCATAAACACACCCAGCGTTCGCCCAAGCACTCCCACCGTTTCTCCAGACACGCCTGCGTTTTTTCCGGAAACGGTAGCGTTTCCTGCCACACGCCCCTAAAACGCCGTACATCCGCCCAGTAACACCCATTTCCTGTCAATCACAATGCGTTCTCCGGAGCGACGAAAAAGCCGTGAGTAAAATTACTTTCTTCTTAGTAAAGTTACTTGACGCATGCGCAGTGCGAACATTACGCATGCGCACTAAGAGAATTCTCACTGCGATGCGATGAAAAATACCGAGCGAACAACTCGGAATGAGGGCCAATGTTCATTCACTTACAGATAAAAGAAAACCACAAACAGAGTGAAATAGTTCTGAAGTCGTGGGATAATTTCCTGGCAAGGACATCCAATTATGAAGCCTTAAAGGTACTTTACTTGATTTGTGATTCTGCCTGTCACATTTTCACATGACTGTAATGTTTCATGTACCTTCATATTCAGTTGATCTCTATGGAGTAACGGCTGACCGTGCACATTGGTGCTTTACTGTCACAGATATGGAAATCGGCCCTTTCTCTGTCATATGTCTCACCTAAGCACCCTTTGTACCAAGGTTTATTCTGAATTGTGATTCAGAAATTTGCCCAGTATTGTATATATAAATGCCATGTTATTCATTTATTTAGAGAGCAAAGAGACTTCAGGAAAAGTCTATCGAATCATCGAGACCTAAGGCAAGACCACAGAATGTGACCATGCACTCTACACAGATCCCCCGACTGAATACAACGGTAAGAAGACACTATCCATTGCAGGCAGTCAGGATCTTCGAGATATATATATATATATATATATATATATATATACACACTGCTCCAAAAACTAAAGGGAACACTTAAACAACACATCCTAGATCTGAATGAATTAAATATTCTTATTAAATACTTTGTTCTTTACATAGTTGAATGTGCTGACAACAAAATCACACAGAAATGATCAATGGAAATCAAATTTATTAACCGATGGAGGTCTGGATTTGGAGCCACACTCAAAATTAAAGTGGAAAAACACACTACAGGCTGATCCAACTTTGATGTAATGTCCTTAAAACAAGTCAAAATGAGGCTCAGTAGTGTGTGTGGCCTCCACGTGCCTGTATGACCTCCCTACAACGCCTGGGGATGCTCCTGATGAGGTGGCGGATGGTCTCCTGAGGGATCTACTCCCAGACCTGGACTAAAGCATCCCCCAACTCCTGGACAGTCTGTGGCGCAATATGGCGTTGGTGGATGGAGCGAGACATGATGTCCCAGATGTGCTCAATTGGATTCAGGTCTGGGGAACGGGCGGGCCAGTCCATAGCATCAGTGCCTTCGTCTTGCAGGAACTGCTGACACACTCTAGCCACATGAGGTCTAGCATTGCCTTGCATTAGGAGGAACCCAGGGCCAACCGCACCAGCATATGGTCTCACAAGGGGTCTGAGGATCTCATCTCAGTACCTAATGGCAGTCAGGCTACCTCTGGCGAGCACATGGAGGGCTGTGCGGCCCCCCAAAGAAATGCCACCCCACACCATTACTGACCCACTGCCAAACCGGTCATGCTGGAGGATGTTGCAGGCAGCAGAACGTTCTCCTTGGCGTCTCCAAACTCTGTCACGTCTGTCACATGTGCTCAGTGAGAACCTGCTTTCATCTGTGAAGAGCACAGAGCGCCAGTGGCGAATTTGACAATCTTGGTGTTCTCTGGCAAATGCCAAACGTCCTGCACGGTGTTGGTCTGTAAGCACAACCCCCACCTGTGGACGTCGGGCCCTCATACCACCCTCATGGAGTCTGTTTCTGATCGTTTGAGTAGACACATGCACATTTGTGGCTTGCTGGAGGTCATTTTGCAGGGCTCTGGCAGTGCTCCTCCTGTTCATCCTTGCACAAAGGCGGAGGTAGTGGTCCTGCTGCTGGGTTGTTGCCCTCCTACGGCCTCCTCCACATCTCCTGATGTACTGGCCTGTCTCCTGGTAGCGCCTCCATGCTCTGGACACTACACTGACAGACACAGCAAACCTTCTTGCCACAGCTCGCATTGATGTGCCATCCTGGATGAGCTGCACTACCTGAGCCACTTATGTGGGTTGTAGACTCCGTCTCATGCTACCACTAGAGTGAAAGCACCGCCAGCTTTCAAAAGTGACCAAAACATCAGCCAGAAAGCATAGGAGCTGAGAAGTGGTCTGTGGTCACCACCTGCAGAACAACTCCTTTATTGGGGGTGTCTTGCTAATTGCCTATAATTTCCACCTGTTGTCTATTCCATTTGCACAACAGCATGTGAAATTGATTGTCAATCAGTGTTGCTTCCTAAGTGGACAGTTTGATTTCACAGAAGTGTGATTGACTTGGAGTTACATTGTGTTGTTTAAGTGTTCCCTTTATTTTTTTGAGCAGTGTATATGTATATATATATATATATATATATATATATATATAAACATATACAAGTCTGTTAGGACCGGCACTCCCCCATACGGTTAACAATGCTCCGGTGCCCTCTGGATAGAGTTGAATATACTAAACAAACGAAGCGGCACTCCGAGATTGATAAATCCAGATGTATTTCACACAAAGTGATCCAACGTTTCGGGGTCTATGCGCCCCTTTGTCAAGGTGAACAATACCACACAAATTCAAACACATACCTTATATGCTGAAGAAGCCCGCCAGTGTATCACTCACGCCCGCCCGGCCGCGTGCATCCCGTCCTCGCTTCCGGCTCTTCAAACCGACGTCATACACAGCGCGCCCTGCGCGTGTATTGTAGTCATGGAAACCCGACATCCTGACCAGCCAGGCTGCGGCGCTGTTTAAAACAAATTAATAGAGTGCACAAAACTGTTTTTTTAGCTGTTTTTTTAGTTTTGTGCACTCTATTAATTTGTTTTAAACAGCGCCGCAGCCCGGCCGGTCAGGATGTCGGGTTTCCATGACTACAATACACGCGCAGGGCGCGCTGTGTATGACGTCGGTTTGAAGAGCCGGAAGCGAGGACGGGATGCACGCGGCCGGGCGGGCGTGAGTGATACACTGGCGGGCTTCTTCAGCATAAAAGGTATGTGTTTGAATTTGTGTGGTATTGTTCACCTTGACAAAGGGGCGCATAGACCCCGAAACGTTGGATCACTTTGTGTGAAATACGTTTGGATTTATCAGTCTCGGAGTGCCGCTTCGTTTGTTTAGTATATATATATATATATATATATATATATATAAAAAGTATTATAAAGTTATAGTGCCAACACGGTTAAAATGCTTTAAGTAGCATTACAACCGTGCCCGTGTACATGTGTTTTGTGTGTGGTTCGCATGATGTGAATGCTTACATATTCTTTATACAGAGCTTTGTAATATAATTAATGCCGTATAAATAACCAGTAATCAGTAATATTGTAGTCTCTATTAAAAACAGATGCCACCCACAATGGCTGATCAGATAAAATCAATAAATAGGGTCACAAAGGAGTAAAATAACAGTTGACCTTAAAGCAATTTTTCAAAAACAAAATATTTTTTTTGCATAAATAATTCAGTTACAATTAGGATAAGTTGTCATGCCTTGAAAATATCCTATATAATAAAACGCTGCTCCTCACCACTATGGGGGGAATGTAAATGTTTTGCTCGTTGCCGGCTACCAGATGGCGCCCAACGGAGCAAGTAAAGTGTTGCTCCGATCGGCGCTGACATTACCGTTATGCTGTTCCGTCATTTTGACAGGCTGGTAACTAGTATAACTCAACTGATAAATCACATATAGACGTTGATTTCTTTAATTAATTCGCCCCCGCATGCAAGGAGGGTGAGTTGCCGGTGTAGCGGCGTAGACACTCCAGCAACAAAGCTAAACTTGCCCCCCTCAGGGCCCAGTCTCGCCCTGGACTTGCTGATTTTTATATGGGGTTGTGAACAGAAATTAGTGAGTCTGGAGCTACCATAAGTGCCGCGTATAGCCACACTTACTTGTGGGTGTGAGGTGATCGCTCCTAATTGAAACAACCCCATAGGTGGAGAGCCATAGAGTTATACATTATCATAACCAATTAGGTACCTGGGGGGCCCGGTGACCGACCAGGCCCGGTAGTTCTCCTATTTCTGCCGCAGTCAGTAAGCAGTGATGCAACATCTGGTGTCTGGCTGGAATGCCAGACACCAGATAAGGAATATTCTATGATAATATATAATGTTGCAGATTTCCACTTACAAGTGAATACTCAGTTATACTTCATACATTTTCAAGGCACAAATACTTGTGAATATGTTTTTCCATTTTTTATACTGAAACAAAATACCAGTATCATCTGCTTTCAATGCCAGTGTGACCATATGCATTGGATCTTGCCAGTGAGAAGACAGCCTATTATAGATAAAAGTAAAAACAACATGTCTTGTAATGGACAGTTCTTATCTGCCGTCAAATTCTATGGGGTAAATTTACTAAGATGGGGGTTCTATTTAAGATGGCATGTTGCCCATAACAACCAATCAGATTCTACTTCTCAATTATCTAGCACCTTATAGAAGATAATACCTGCAATCTGATAGGATGTTGCCAATAGCAACCAATCTTAAATAGAACTCCCATCTTAGTAAATTTACCCATATGCGTCTATGGTTTGGTGAGACATCTGTATAAAATGTGCTCCCCTAAGACAGAAGTACTGACGTTTCACCCACTGTCCTTGTAGGTGGCTTGTGGGCCGGTGGTGACCGTGGAAAGCACACCCTCTAAATTTACCGGAGGAGCCCTGGCGGATACAGACCTGGCCCTAAAGAGAGTTCCAATCCGGGGCGGAGCGCTACAGAAGACCAGAAGTGTGAAAATGTTTTACTGAGCGATAAGAAGAGGAGCTACGTACAGATAGGAGATGCATAAGACATTACTGCAGCTGCTGAGAAATGAAGTGCATACACTAATGCACCAATAAAAATGGGTTTGTGCCTTATAGCGTCATTAATTATTCTGTCATCGGTTATAACAGATAAAGCTTTAAAGTCAATTTGCGACAAGCCTCCCGCCCCCTTAGTTTAATGTGCCCCTCCCTATAGCATTGTTATATTGAGGGTGGGTTTTCTGGGGACCCTATTGCAGTGTTAGTAATATAAGACAGCGCAGTTTTCCTTATGCTGCCATATACTGTAGCATAGTATGTCTGTACTTTGCATTGTGTAACGAGCCGGAGACAAAACAACTGATACATAGAATAAATTCATATAGGTTATGAAAATAGAATAGTGAGAGTGTAACGCTGTGCTTTCATTGATTATGTGAGCGCGTTGTAGTGTCCAGCCAGTGCACTACCGGATACAAAATAAGTGCAGCAGGCAACTTACATTTGCACATGAAAAAGGGATCACTATTACTCCAGAGCTTCATATAAGGAACTGTATCAAGGATGTACTGTCAGTTCATGGAACAAATCATTTCATTCGCAATTGGAGTGTACCTGTCCGTGTATTTTTATTTTGTATATTATATATTAAACTTTGTTTTACTGTTGTAAAATAGAATAAAAGTCACAGTTTTTTGGTCTCTGAACACTATAATGATGGTATAGGACAGTACAGTATGTATAGTCTGACAGTATATTGATGGCTATAAACCAGTATGTATACTGATGTGGCCTCATATAACACTGCTTTCAGCTCTTCGCCAGGACGGGCTGTTATAGGAACCCATCTCGTGGCAAGTGCTTTTTGGTAAATTCTCATGAAAATATTCATTTTCACTTTATGAATTTACACAAAAAAATATTTATCACATCCACATTAAAAATATGGATTGTGATAAATATGCCCCATGGACACTATATAGGCCAGATGCTCTCACTCCATTCCCTCTTTACTTATCTATGCCTCTGACTGTGTTCCATCAGGCTCTAACCTTTAAACAGGACGGTATACCGCAGTGTCGTACTTAAACATAGAAACATAAAATGTGACGGCAGATAAGAACCACTTGGCCCATCTAGTCTGCCCCTTTTTTACCACATTTTTATCTCAAACCTTATTTGGGGGTCATTCCGAGTTGTTCGCTCGTTATTTTTTTGTCGCAACGGAGCGAATAGTCGCTAATGCGCATGCGCAATGTCCGCAGTGCGACTGCGGCAAGTAAATTTGCTATGCAGTTAGGAATTTTACTCACGGCATTACGAGGTTTTTTCTTCGTTCTGGTGATCGCAATGTGATTGACAGGAAGTGGGTGTTTCTGGGCGGAAACAGGCCGTTTTATGGGTGTGTGCGAAAAAACGCTACCGTTTCTGGGAAAAACGCGGGAGTGGCTGGAGAAACGGAGGAGTGTCTGGGCGAACGCTGGGTGTGTTTGTGACGTCAAACCAGGAACGACAAGCACTGAACTGATCGCAGATGCCGAGTAAGTGTGGAGCTACTCAGAAACTGCTAAGAAGTGTCTATTCGCAATTCTGCTAATCTTTCGTTCGCAATTTTAATATGCTAAGATTCACTCCCAGTAGGCGGCGGCTTAGCGTGTGCAATGCTGCTAAAAGCAGCTTGCGAGCGAACAACTCGGAATGACCCCCTTGATCCTTATTTCTGTGTAAGGATATCCTTATGTCTATCCCATGCATGTTTAAATTGCTCTACTGTCTTATCCTCTACCACCTCTGATGGGAGTCTAATCCACTTGTCCACTACCCTTTTGTGAAGTAATTTTTCCTCCTGGGGCATGAAGGGCCCACCAGGTGAGTGCATTGGTAGGGGCCCATGTTTAGGGGTGTTGTCAGTCTCCAAAGGGGGTGTGGCCAGCAGCCACATTGGTTTGCCTAACCATTAGAGAGTGCATGGTCTGGGCCCCTTGATAAATATATACAGTAAATCCTGCTCATGCATGATAATGTACCAGATTAATAACAGCAGTGCACTGTACAGAATACACCATAGTCCTGTGCAGTATAAGGTAACATATGTATAATGCATAATTCAAGTGCACAGTCTAGAACCTAATCCCTAGAGGAGGGGGTTTCCCCTGTGGGACAGTCCGACTCTGGTATACCGTATGGGCAAGCTTGGTTCATGTATAGAGTGGTGTTATTAAGAGGGGCAGTAAATGAATGGTTTTACTTTCATTTTTCTTTCCAGTAAATATAGTGACTTAATAACAAATGAGCACAAAGTCACTAGTTTACATGCAATCCCCAGGGCAGCATCATACATACAGTAGGTGAGAGCGCAGCACACACTTTAGGTGGATTGCAGGGCCCATCATGTGTGTGTATTGGGGGGGGGGGGGGGTTATCTACCCTGTTGTCTGTCCCTAGTCTGAGTTACTTTACAAGCACATCTGAACTCCAGCCTTAAAGCATCCGTGGTCCGGTTCCCTGCAGGTGTCAGCTGGTTTTGCAGACTGACATCCTCTCATGACGTCACACATTTAAGGCGCTGTCAGTGACTGGGGTTTGGTAATTCATCGTCTTTGTCATTAATAATGCACACTCCTTGTCAATCTGAGAACGGTTACCCATATAGTACATCATCTTCTGTGTAATAGAGACTTGGGCAGAGGTGTGCTGGAAGCAGAGCTGCGCTCAATTTGTTCAGTCTCCGTCATAGGAACAGGAATTGTATTTTGAAAGGAAACGGATCTCTTGAGAATAAGAACACAGCGTATGGGGGGAGCGTACAGGGGACATCATCTCCGTGTACAGTAATGTTAGCAATATAGGACTAATTTACAGCAGAGCTGCAGCCGCCATGTCCGCAGATTGTGCATTAATATAATAAAGAAACAGCTGAATTCTGTCATCAGGAACTGATCTTGTCAAATCAGAAGAAGTAAAAGAACACATCTACAGTAACATCTCACTGTGACATTATGAGGCCCATCTATGACAAGTGGTGCCCCAGCCAATCAGCTCCTAATTGTCATGTGCTAGAAAAGTGACAGGAGCTGATTGGCTGGAGATCCTTTATCCAACTCAATGAGTTTTAAACAGCCTAAACTCATTGATAAATCCCTTTCTCTGATGTCTGCAAATGGAGAATAAGTGGGTGGCACACCAGAAATATGTTTAATGGTAGGCAGTATAGTACAGAACAGTAACAGAACTCATTGTACCAACGGATTCAGTACGGGATCCCGACAGTCATAAGACCGACGCCGGGATCCTGACGGCGAGCACATGTCCGCTCGCCACGCTTCGGGCCCGGTGGCGAGCTTTGCTTGCCATACTAAATTACTCCCTCTCGGGGGGTGGCATAGATAACCCATTAAGTGGGAATTCCAGGCCTTGGTCGGGATTCCGACTGCTGGGATTCCCTTGAACCTCGGGATTCTGGACCTGACCGCCGGGATCCTGACAGCCAGGAAACTAACTGCTTCCCGTACCAACTGTCCCTAATAGACATGGATGGAGATTCTAAAGCTGTAGCCTGTAAAGTAATGCCCCCTGGAAATGTTGTTAAGTAACTGCCAATTTATATACTTTATTGAAAGAGCACTTCTCACGTCAGGAGCAAATGCATCAAAGCTTGGAAAGAGATAAAGTAGAGAGAGATAAAGTAACAGCCAATCAGCTCTTAACTGTCACTTTTCAAACATTCTTCCTGCCAACTACCCAGCCAAATGGGGCAATGCAGTCCTGAACATGACAGTGGGGCAGGGCTTGGAAATTGAGACGGTTGGGAGTAATGTTAAAACTAATTTCTGTTGTAGAAGAGAAAAGCTCTGCAACCATCTAGTTTTTAGGGTACACCCCCAGAAATGTCCCTTTTAATTCTGATTGCAATATTTTTTTTTGTATAATCTGTTTTTATTTATTTAGGACAATGTAAGGATTACATCACATTTTGATAGAAAAAGAAGGAAATCATCAGGACATACAATGAAGGTCTATTACATCCTAGCCTGTAAGCGTAGGGTAGCGTATCGCCCCCAGCGCTGGGGGTTGGTACAGGTATTGGCATTAGTAGGTGTTTCTATAATATCCATTTAGTGACCGTTCGTTGTCCATCTATACAATAATGTAATCGTGGTATCTTAAGTAACATTGTGGAGAAGATATAGAAAAGATAGAAGAATGAAGTAAGAGAAAGGAGAGGGGAAGAACATAGTGTGACCAAGCTGGGGGGGCTTTCGAATTGGGGTGGAAGTGCGGTGCAATCTCTCTATTTAATCAGTTGCTTGGTTAGGTCATTTGGTAGCATAGACGTAGTCTTTGTAGTCTCTGGAGGACACATACTCCATCCAGGGCATCCATGTGGCCATGAACTCCGAGAGTTTGTCTCTGGAGACCAGGAGGATGTTTTCCATATTCATATAGTAACTAATTCTTGTAAACCATAGTTTCCTTGTGGGTGGGAGTTGAGATCTCTATAGTGTGGGGGTGACTGCCCGCGCAGCGTTAGACAAGTGACGATGTAGCGATGTTTTGTGCTGAGCCAGTGAGATTGGGGAGTGGGAATGCAACCAGAAGGCTGGGTCTGTGGGAACGGGAGTATGAAGTATGTCTTGAGAAATGGATACAACATCAGTCCAGAATGGTTTTAGTAGGGGACAGTTCCACCAGATATGCATTAGGGAGCCTACAGCACTGAGACACCTCCAGCATCTGTCCGTCACTCCAGGATACATGAAGTGGAGGAGAGAGGGGTGTCTGTACCATCTCATTAAGAGCTTATATTAAGTTTCCCTAACTTGTATACAGACTGAGCTTTTATGGGATTTGAGCAATATCATCTGCCAATCTTTGTCTGTTAGGGGAATCCCGAGGTCCCTTCCCCACGCCAGCTGGAAGGGTGTGGGCTTCTGAGCGCTTGGGGTCTGCAGTAGTCTATAAAGTGAGGAGACGGTGTGTTGAGGGGGGCATGTAGCGACGCACATCCTCTCAAACTGTGTTAACTCTCGTGCGGCCTGGAGGTATCTACGCTCTGAGTGCAAAAAGTGTCTAAGCTGCAGGTATTTCCAAAAGTCATGTTGTGGGATTTCCCATTTTGATCGTATTTCCGAGAATTGTTTAACTCCCGAGGAAACTGCCATCTGGCCTACTCTAAAGAGACCCTCAAGGGCCCAGTCACGAAAATGGGAGGGTATTAAGCCGGGCTGGAAGTCGGGGTTAGCTAGAAAAGAGGTCAGTGGGCCAAAATCAGAAGAGAGGAAGGGCCAGCGGCGCGCTTTTTTCCAGAAGGAGAGGGTCGCTGTGATAGTTGGGTGAGGGGAGGGGGCCTTGGGCAGGGAGGGGAGCCAGGGAAAGATCTCTGGGAATTGTTGCATATATAGCCCCTCTATAGCCACCCATTGCTTTGTGTCTCGACTCCTCGTCCAGTCCAGAACCCTATTGAGCAATATTGCCCTATAGTAGCCTCTGATATCAGGCAATTGGAAACCACCACTTCGGGTGGAGCGAATCATAATGGATCGGCTGATTCTTGGCCGTCTCCGAGACCAGATAAATTGTTGTATCAAGAGTTGGATGGATCTGAACCAGGAGTCTGGGATCTGTATGGGGAGGGTCTGTAGTTTGTAGAGTAATTTGGGGAGAGTATTCATCTTTACAACGTTCACCCTCCCCATCCAAGAGAGTGGTTTGAGGTACCATCTGCTATAGTCAGCCCTGAATGATCGAAGGAGGGGGGCGAAGTTTAAAGTGTATAAACAGGACAGGTCATTTGGTATCTGTAATCCCAAGTAGGACAGGTGGGAGGCATTCCAGGTAAAGGGGAAGGATCGCTTAAGTTTAGCTATTGTGTCGGGGGGGGGGGGGTGTGGAAATGTTCAGGGCGCATGATTTGGTCATGCTGATCTTAAAGTTGGAGAGTGTTCCGAAATGAGAGAGCTCCTGCATAAGGTGAGGGAGGGAGGAAACCGGGTGTGTTATTGTGGCTAGTATGTCGTCAGCAAACAGGGAAAGTTTGTGCTCTGTATCCCCAATCCTCAGGCCCGTAATACTATCATTGGCCCTAATAGCTCTAGCAAAAGCTTCGATACAGAGGACGAAGAGTAGAGGGGATAGTGGGCAGCCCTGTCGTGTCCCGTTGCTTATGGGAAAGGAGTCGGATAAAGATCCGTTTATTCGGACCCGAGCTGTGGGTGATCTATAAAGTCCCATTATTCTATCAAGCATCCGGGGACCCAGTCCAATATGCTCCAGCACAGACCTCATAAAACCCCAACCGACCCTGTCGAAGGCCTTTTCGGCGTCGGTGGATAATAGCACTGTGGGTGGACCACCCTGGGACGCGATGTGGATCAGG
Source organism: Pseudophryne corroboree (assembly GCF_028390025.1). Lineage (NCBI taxonomy): Eukaryota > Metazoa > Chordata > Amphibia > Anura > Myobatrachidae > Pseudophryne > Pseudophryne corroboree. The sequence goes on from NC_086448.1 coordinate 101,124,009, forward strand.
CTCAGTACCTTGGTGGTATTGTCCTTTGCCTCGCGGTTCGGGACAAAGCCCACCTGGTCGTTGTGGATTAGGGAAGGCAGGAATACGTTCAGTCTATTTGCCATTAGTTTTGCGAAAAGCTTGACATCAACGTTTAGGAGGGATATGGGCCTATAGCTGGAACATACCAAGGGGTCCTTACCGGGTTTGGGCAAGACAGAGATGTGTGCCTCCAGGGACTGGCTAGAGAAGTGGGTTTCTGCGGAAATTGAATTAAAGGCTTGGAGAAGATAGGTGAGTATGAGGTCTTTGAATTGTTTATAGTAGGTGAGGGTGAAGCCGTCCGGCCCTGGGCTCTTAGCAGATGGCGTCATGGCCAGGGCAGTCTCCAATTCTTGTTGGGTAAAAGGTAATTCCAGGGCTTCCCTATCTGAAGGTGGTAGGACGGGGTAGGACACTTTTTCTAGATATGCCTTCGCTTGTAAAAAGTCGGAAGGGGTGGTGGTGCCATCAGGTCGGTTCTCTAAGTTATATAAAAGGGAGTAATACTGTTTGAAGCATGCCGCAATTTCCGGGGTTTTGAATCGGAGAGTATTTCCGAGATCTTTTATATTGTTAATATACAAAGAGGAGCGTTGGGCCTTGACAGCCTGGGCCAGGAGGCGACCAGGTTTATTACCCCACTGGTAATATTTGGAGTTGCATTTACGAACTGAAAGTTGGATACTATCAGTAAGGGTTTTCTTTAGCTGAGCCCGTGTATCCAGAAGTTTTAAGTAATCGGACTCCGACAGAGTCGTTTTGTGCAGGGACTCAAAATGGTGGAGTCGGTCTAATAGTTTGGTGATTAGTGCTGACCTCTGTTTCTTCACAAATGTCCCCAACTGTATGAGCTTACCTCGTATGGTGCATTTATGTGCTTCCCACAGGGTAATTTTTGAGACATTGTCGGTGTCGTTTATGGAGAAGAATTCAGCCAGGGCCTTTTCCATTTCGCCCTTGCAATATTGGTCTTGCAGCAATGACTCATTAAGACGCCAGGTCCACTGACCTGGGGTAGTCTGGGGGGTCGAAAGCGTCATGTATACTGGGGCATGGTCAGACCAGGTTATCGAACCTATGGAGGAGTCTATTAATAAGGGGAGATGCCTATGGCTCAGAAATAAATAATCGAGGCGGGAGTAGGCATTGTGTGGGGGAGAATAGAATGAGTAGTCTCTATCCGAGGGATGAAGAATCTGCCAGGAGTCGGCTAACTGGAGGTCGTGAAACAGTCGTCTAACCTGTCGGTATTGACGTTGGGAAGCCCGGGGAGCGTGAGAAGATGAATCTAAGGATGGATCCATTATCCAGTTCAGATCGCTTCCTAGAACAGTTACCCCTGAAAGGAATGGTTCTATTTGAGAGAGTGCGGTGCGGAAAAATGGAACCTGGTCCTTGTTTGGCGCGTAAAGTGCGATAAATGTGTATGGGCAAGTGCATATGGTACAACGAACTATCAGGAATCTACCCGGGATCAGCTTATGGACTGATACGTCTGACAGCTGGAGAGTCCTGGAGAACACTATCGCTACACCCTTTGATTTAGAGTCTGGGTTATTATTATAAAAGGCCTGGGGGTAGCGGTAATTAGTCAGGGGAGGATTTTTAGCTGAGATTTTGAAATGCGTCTCCTGGACCAGTGCAACATCTACTCTATCAGCCCAAAGGGACCTCAAAAGGGATGATCTTTTCTCCGGTATATTGAGACCTTTCGCGTTAATCGATGTAACTTTAATTTTGCCTGTAGACGTCATAGGGGATATGTGTTATAATGGTGGGCGGTGGGTCCAGAATGGTCAATAGAGGAAGAGAGGGAGAGGTAGGGAGGAAAAAGAAAAGGACAGAACATGGAGAAAAAACAATGAAAACATTCAAAACATTCAAAAAACCCGCGATGGAGTAACCGATCCAGCTAAGGATCGGGAACCCAAGAGGCCAAACAGCCAGGAGCGGGTATGGGGCAGGTGAGCCACCGCCAAAGGCATAACGATAATGAGAAAAAAGTATGCATTAAACAGTATACATGTATAGATTTAACTAATTGCAAACAAAAAGCTATAAGCCTTAAACCTCATCAACATAGTGAAATCTTCGAATAGGAGGATGCAAGAATTTCTGTAATAATGGAACAGGAAATTACAATAATAATCAACGACCCAAGACATGTTGGGGGGGGAGTGAGGGCGGAGCCTCAGTATCAGCGTGGTTTCATTTGGGGGTTCTTCAGACGTGTGAGATGGTATTACGTTGTAACCTGAGAATAGTGTCACGCTGCAAACCTATAGAAACTTTTTAAGTAAAGCTATATCAAACAAAAAATCTCAGGTAGTCGGTCAGGTAACACGTGAATCCTTATTGGAGGGGGATCCGTTGGTGCTCTTCCCTCCAGCCTTTCGCACCATTTGCCAAGATGATCCTGTATTCAGGGATTGGTGAGATGGTAGCTCTGGGATAGGGAAGTCCCAATCGCGCAGGTCAGGTTTTGGTATACCAAGTCCTTTGCAGAACTCTGGGAGGTCTGAGTAGGAGTTTAGGGTGTGGGTTTTCCCGGATGAGGAGACCTGGAGATTAAAGGGAAAGCCCCACCTGTATTTCAATTGGCGTTTGCGGAGTTCATCCGTTAGGGGCTTAAGGGCCTTCCGCTGTTGTAGTGTATGCCAGGACAAGTCTTGGTAAATTTGGATCGCAGAACCATTGAAGTCCACTCCATCAAGTTGGCGGACTTTGCGCATGATATCCTTTTTGGGAGAAATAATGCAACCTGCATATGACATTGCGTGGTCTGTCTGCGGAGAGACCCCTCGGTTTCAAAGCGCGATGAGCCCTATCGAAAGTGATGGTATCATTGGGATCATTACCTAGGATCTCGTTGAAGATCTTTGTAAGAGCGTCGATCAGGCCCGTTTGAGGGACTTCCTCCGGCAAACCCCGCACACGAATATTATTTCTCCTCCCTCTGTTATCCAAATCTGTTATCCGTGTTTGGAGGGAGCGGATCTCCGATGATTGGGCTTCAATGACGTTCGTCAATGATTTTAGGAAAGTGTCAGAGGAAGTTTGGTGGTCCTCGAAGCTCGACACCCGATCAGAGATGTGAGAGATATCCTGTCTCATTGCGGCCAGTTCACGCCTCACTGTGTCCTGCAGGTCTTGTTTAGTGGGGAGATTTTTCATATAGGCTAATATGTCCTGCAGGTCCTTGCCTCCCGGGGTGTGAGCATGTGGTGTATCCGTGTTTGGGGAGGACTGGTGAGGGGTCTGCGGGAGGGAGGGGGAGGTTGTTGTAGGAGGGTTGTCTGTTGGAGCAGGCAAGGTAGGTTGTAAAAAGGGCCTCATTGCAGATTGCGACATGTTCCCCCGAGGAGTTGGTTTGCCGGTCTTCTGAGAAGATTTCTTGTTCTTGGGCATCACTCAATCAACATCAGGAAGCTTAATTTCCTTGAGGTCAGATTGACGAGGTGAAGTACGGTTACATGGTTTGCATAAGAGTGCATTCAGCGGCGCGGCTCCCTCTGGGTTGGCATCAGCAGCACATTACGGCATCGGTGGTCACGGTGACCGTTCCAGGTGCATGTCTTATAGCATTATAGGCTCTGAGAGACTGAGAAGCTATTATATAATTTCCCTTGTGTAAGCAAAAGTTTGCTTCTCCACTTAATTGCCTCAAAGTGACCACCAGGGGGAGCCTTCTGAGTGAGCTGTAGCTTGGGACCTGAGGATAAATGTGTCTCAGGCCTGCCGGATGCTGGGAAATGGAGTCCCCGGCTTCAAGGGGGAAACCAGGCCACAACCCGCAGGGGGGTGTTAAGGCCCCCTTCAGCTTTGTGGAACCAGCCCTCTTAGCAGTGAATCTTAGCAGTGGAGCAACTGAGCGGCTCTGGCTTGTATGTGTGGGCACTGTGATGGGGGAGAAATGTGCCCCTATACCAGAAACGCCGTGTCAGGTAGGGCTGTGGTCCCTGGCCGCCTCGTTGTTTTTTCCGGGGCTGTGCGTCCAGGGTTAGGGAGAGCCCTGGGGTCTATAGAGCGTGAAGGGAGAGGGATGGGTGTGTTGCTTCCGATGCGGCCGGGCTGATCGGGTGGAAGGATTTGCCGCGCCTCGGGGATGCAGGGGAGAAGCGGCCGGCTCGTGGGAGTCCCGGCAGCTCCGTGCAGGCAGCTGGTGCGACGGTCGCGGGCTAAGCTCCGTCTATGGAGCAGACTCACCGCTTCGTTGGGGCCCGTCCCTCCTCTCTTCTGGTGAGTCTCGATAGGCTCGGGGAGAGCGACGGGGTCTCGTTGCTATGTCCGTACGCGGCGGGAAGTCGTTCTCGGGTGCAGCTTCTACTTCAGGCCCCGGTCTCTCTCTGGGGAGGAAGGCCGCAGTCCGCGGGAGCGCTTAAAAGCGCTCCCTGACTCCGTGGGTTCCTCAGGTGCCGGCAGCAGTATAGGGGGGGTCTCTGGGGTGTCGTCTGGCCGTTTAGGGATGTGGATAAATAGGGTTAGGAGCCCTTATAAGTGCTAGTGCAGGGAGAGCTGGGGAGAGGCACGTCTACTGCACTTGCCAGCCAAGCCACGCCCCCTGATTGCAATATTTAATCCCACAAAATGAGATCTCCTAGGTGCACCTCCCTGCAGTCCCTGGCTGCTGCTGCAGCAGGCATAGGGCACTGACTGGAGGGGTCCGCGGCTTATCAGGATTTTGTTTCACCTGCCTCAAACAGGCAAAGCAAAATCCCTGATGAGCTCCAGCTTTTCGGGTCTGCGGCAGCGGAAACACGCAGGATCACTGAACCTGTGTGTTTTTGCATAGAAAATTATTTTTTGCACGGGAGATCTAATTGGAAACCCGTAAAAAAAAAATCGGTGAAAAATCTCCTATTTTTCGCACCCAAAGTCCCATCGCTACTAATTTGATACCGCCCAATGGGGGTCATTCCGACCCAATCGCATGCTGCACTTCTTCGCATGTGCGACGTGCGCATTGCACAAACGTGTTGTTGCCCATCGACGGGCAACGACGCCGGGAACGAGGAAAGCGGTCGCAGCGGCGACTGCAAGAAGATTGACAGGAGGAAGGCATGTTGGGGCGTCAACTGACCATTTTCCATGAGTGGCCCAGCGAACGCAGGCGTTTTGAGGGTGGATGTCGGACGTCAAATCCGGGACCTGCATCGCTAGATCCGTTGCAAATGGTAAGTAGGTCTAGGGCTGGTCTTGTTTACGTGAAACTTTTTTTTAGCGTTCGCAGCCCTGCTATGCTATCATACACTTCCCAATAGGCGGCGTCAGGTTGATCGCACCAGCAGCAAAAAGTTACTACGTGCGATCAACTCGGAATGACCCCCAATATGGGGTGCAAGATTTAGGCAAAAATGTGAAAGTCCAAAAGTTGCTCCATGCATCTGCCATATGGCACACACACGATGGGTAAATAAGGACACATCTGTAGTTGGGGGTGGGGGGTTTGCTGGATTTCCTGAGAGCCACCAGAGTTATAAAGCCTAGACTGCCTAATGGCTGGACACATGAAATAACGACAGACATATATCACTAATGATGAACTGATGCACTGCAAATGCATGACTGGCAGCCTCAGCTGTGAGTAGTTGATGGATGCACTTTATCAAAATTGATTTCCGAGTCATTCAGTGAATAATGATATTCGAAGTCAAAAATATTACATACACACAACATATAAACTCCAAACAGATTGGTCTCTGTTTGTGCGTTTTGCGCATATACGGTAGCATACGCATTCGCACAGAGAAGCCACAAAGACATATACAACATATTCATACAACACATAGACAAAACATGTTTAGCACCATTTTGTATTAAATTATATAATAGAGTGTAACATCAGATATATATGTATTATTGGAACGGAACAAGTTAATTATATCATGCTTAGTGTCAAAATGATCAGGGGACTGTGTGGAGTAATTTGATAGCTATGGGTAGATTGTAACACATTGCAACGATTAGTTATGATTAAATGTATGAATATGAAGCCACATTCTAAAGTGAACAAAAGAACTTCCTGAAAGACAGCATGTGTGCAGCAAAAAACATTGGCTAACCCCTATAATTGCATCTTCAAGCTGGACGTTGCTTGCATATGAACTGACCAATAACACATAATGAATGAGAGACCTTCCTCCCCTGGACCAATAACAGAAGACTCAACCCCAGACATGAACTTTCCCCAATACACAGTATATAGGTATTTCCCCTCACCCAGGAAGTTCAGTTGGTGCAGATTCTAAAATGGAGACGACAGTGAGCATGGGACAGGGTGATGTATGCTGGCTGTAACTGATTCTTTTGTAACTGTATCTGCTTCTTTTATAACTGTAACTCTGTAACCATATATATTATAATAGGATTTTAATACCTACCGGTAAATCCTTTTCTCCTAGTCCGTAAAGGATGCTGGGGTCCACTTCAGTACCATGGGGTATAGACGGTTCCGCAGGAGCCATGGGCACTTTAACACTTTTCAAGGGTGTGAACTGGCTCCTCCCTCTATGCCCCTCCTCCAGACCTCAGTTATAGGAACTGTGCCCAGGGAGATGGACATTTCGAGGACAGAATTTACTTTTATACTAATGGTGAGATTCATACCAGCTCGCACCTCAACCATGCCGCACAACATGGCATTCAACATGACACACGCCAACAGGCATGAATCATTTACAGCAACATGCTGAAAACAAATGAAACACAACTTGTGTAACTATAAAGAACAAACTGCAGGTAAAGTACGCACTGGGTCGGGTGCCCAGCATCCTCTACGGACTAGGAGAAAAGGATTTACCGGTAGGTATTAAAATCCTATTTTCTCATACGTCCTAGAGGATGCTGGGGTCCACTTCAGTACCATGGGGTTATACCAAAGCTTTAGTACAGGCGGGAGAGTGTGGATGACCCAGCAGCACCGACTGACCAAACTTAAGGTCCCCATCGGCCAAAGTGTCAAACTTATAAAATTTAGCAAATGTGTTTGACCCTGACCAAGTAGCGGCTCGGCAAAGTTGTAAAACCGAGATGCCCCGGGCAGCCGCCCAGGATGAGCCCACTTTCCTAGTAGAATGGGCCTTCACCGACTTCTGTACCGGGAAGCCTGCCGTAGAATGAGCGTGCTGAATTGTCCCTCTGATCCAGTGCACAATAGTCTGCTTAGAAGCAGGACACCTAATCTTGCTGGGAGCATACAGGACAAACAGAGCCTCTGTTTTCCGTAACCGAGCTGTTCTTGCAACATAAATCTTCAAAGCTCTAACCACATCTAGAGACTTTGACTCAGTGAAAGTGTCAGTAGCTATGGCACCACAATAGGTTGGTTTATGTGGAAGGACGAAACCACCTTTGGAAGAAATTGTTGACGAGTTCTTAACACTGCCCTATCTTCATGGAAGATCAGGTAAGGGCTCTTGTGAGACAAGGCACCCAACTCAGACACCCGCCTTGCGGATGCCAAGGCCAAAAGCATCACCACTTTCCAAGTGAGAAACTTAAATTCTATCTCCTGCAGAGGTTCAAACCAATCTGATTGAAGGATCTGCAACACCACATTAAGGTCCCATGGTGCCACTGGAGGCACAAATGTAGGCTGGATGTGCAGAACCCCTTTCACGAACGTCTGAACTTCTGGAAAGGAGTCCAATTGTTTTTGAAAGAAAACTGATGAGGCCGAAATCTGGACCTTGATTGACCCCAATCTAAGGCCCGCATCCACACGAGCATGGAGAAAACATCCCAACTTCTTCCGTAGGAGCCTTCTTGGATTCACACCAAGACACACATTTTCTCCAAATACGGTGGTAATGTTTAGACGTTACTCCTTTCCTGGCCTGAATAAGAGTGGGGATGACTTCCTTGGGAATACCCTTTCGGGCTCGGATCCGGCGCTCAACAGCCATGCCATCAAACGTAGCCACGGTAAGTCTTGATACACACACGGCCCCTGCTGTAGTAGGTCCTCTCGAGGAGGAAGAGGCCGAGGATCTTCTATGAGCAACTCCTGAAGATCTGGATACCAAGCCCTCCTTGGCCAGTCTGGGGCAATGAAGATTGCTCAAACTCTTGTTCTTCTTATTATTTTGAGAACTTTTGGAATCAGTGGAAATGGAGGGAAAACATATACCGACCGAAACACCCACTGGGTCACCAGTGCATCCACTGCTATTGCTTGAGGGTCTCTCGACCTGGAACAATATCTCTGAAGCTTCTTGTTTAGACGAGATGCCATCATGTCTACTTGAGGAACTCCCCAAAGACTTGTCACCTCTGCGAAGACTTCTTGGTGGATGTCCCACTCTCCTGGATGGAGATCGTGTCTGCTGAGGAAGTCTGCTTCCCAGTTGTCCACTCCCGGAATGAAAATTGCTGACAGAGCTCTTACATGTCTTTCTGCCGAGAGGAGAATCCTTGTCACCTCTGCCATTGCTGCTCTGCTTTTTGTTCCGCCTTGCCTGTTTATGTACGCGATTGCTGTTACATTGTCCGACTGGATCTGCACGGGATGATCTTGAAGGAGATGTACCGCTTGTAGAAGGCCGTTGTAAATGGCTCTCAATTCCAGAACGTTAATGTGAAGGCAGGCTTCCTGACTTGACCATTTTCCTTGGAAGCTTTCCCCCTGTGTGACAGCTCCCCAGCCTCGGAGACTTGCATCCGTGGTTATTAGGACCCAGTCGTGAATCCCAAACCTGCGTCCCTCTAGTAGGTGAGAACTGTGTAGCCACCACAGGAGCGAAATCCTGGCTTTGGGGGACAGGATTATTTTGGTGCATGTGGGATCCGGACCACTTGTCCAACAGGTCCCACTGGAATACTCTGGCATGCAATCAGCCAAACTGTATGGCCTTGTAGGCCGCTACCATTTTTCCCAACAACCGAATGCATTGATGGATCGACACGCTTGTTGGTTTCAATATTTGTTTGACCATTTTCTGGATTTCCAGAGCCTTTTTTGCACTGGAAGAAATACTCTCCGTACTTCTGTGTCCAGAATCATCCCTAAAAAGGACAATCTTGTCGTCGGTTCCAACTGCGACTTTGGAAAATTCATGATCCAACCGTGTTGTTGGAGTATTGACAGGGAGAGTGCGATGTTCTGCACCAACTGTTCCCTGGATCTCACTTTTATTAGGAGATCGTCTAGATAAGGAATTATATTGACTCCATTTTGACGAAGGAGGACCATCATCTCCGCCATCACCTTGGTGAATACCCTCGGTGCCGTAGAGAGTCCGAACGGCAATGTCTGGAACTTGTAATGGCAATCCTGTACTGCGAATCTCAGATAAGCTTGGTGAGGAGGATAAATGGGAACATGCAAGTATGCATCCTTTATGTCTACTGACACCATGAAGTCCCCCTCCTCCAGACTGGAAATCACTACCCTCAGGGATTCCATCTTGAACCTGAACCTTTTCAGGTAGAGATTCAGATTTTTCAGGTTTAAAATCGGTCTGACCGAGCCGTCCGGCTTTGGAACTACGAAGAGGCTTGAATAAAAACCTTCTCCTTGCTGTGACAAGGGTACCAGGACAATGACCTGATCCTGACATAATTTTTGAATTGCTGTTGTTACTGCCTTTCTTTCTGGAAGAGAAGCTGGCAAGGTCGATTTGAAAAATCGGCATGGGGGGACGTCTTGAAATTCTAGTTTGTACCCATGGGACACTATTTGTAAGACCCATGGGTCCAGGCCAGATTGAATCCAGATTTGACTGAAAAGTTTCAGACGTGCTACCACCCGAGCGGACTCCCACAAGGGAGCCCCAGCGTCATGCTGCAGATTTGGCAGAAGCAGGGGTGGACTTCTGCTCTTGCGATCCGGGATACGCTGCGGATTTCTTTCCTTTTCCCCTTCCCCTACCTGCAAAAAAAGGGGGAACCTTTGGCCTTTTTGTATTTGTTGGGCCGAAAGGACTGCCTGTGAGAGTGATGTGTCTTTTTTGCTGGTGTAGGAGCATAAGGCAAGAATGTCGACTTACCTGCGGTAGCCGCTGGGACTAACGCATCCAGACCATCACCAAACAAGGCCTCACCTTTATACGGGAGAGCCTCCATATATCTTTTGGAATCTGCATCAGCATTCCACTGGCGAATCTACAATGCCCTCCGAGCTGATACTGCCATGGTAGCGGTTCTTGATCCCAAGAGACCAATATATTTCATGGTTTCTAGTACGTACGCAGCAGCGTCTTTGATATGACCTAATGTTAGGAGTATCTCGTCTCCATCTATTGTGTCAATGTCTAATGACATGTTTTCTGACCACTTCTCAATAGCACTACTCACCCACGCACAGACAATGGTAGACCTGAGTAGTGTCCCATTGGCCACATCAATAGATCACCTCACTCACTTGTGCCTGTCGACTCCTTAAGTGAAGCCATTCCAGGCGCAGGGAGAAACACCTTTTCTCTTTTATGACATGGCCCTGTCTAAAAAGCGGGGTGACTCCCACCTTTTGGAAAAAGGTAAGCTGCCTGAATTCCTTTTGGGAATCTGAAATTTCTTTTCAGGCTAAATCAGACTCCCTCCAAGAGACTGTTCAATTCCTGAGGTGGAGGGAAAATTACATTACTTCTTTACTAAAGTAAACCCTCTTCTTGTGGTAAAAGAGGGGGCTTCGTAACTTCTAACACCACCTTTATAGCTAAAACATGTTTTGAATGCTTTTTTGCTAACTTAGGACCTATTCCCCTGGAATCACTAGTGTCGACACAGGAATCAGAGTCCATGTCGGTATCAGTTTGTACTACTTGTGCAAAATTGTATGTGACCCAGAGGGGTCCCTGTGGATGAAAGGCAGAACTATTAAAAATCACATCTTCAACAGATTATTTTCAGTTTTCTGTATAAGATTCAGGGGGTCATTCCGAGTTGTTCGCTCGTTGCCGATTTTCGCAACGGAGCGATTAAGGCGAAAATGCGCATGCGCATGGTACGCAGTGCACATGCGCTAAGTATTTTAGCACAAAACTTAGTAGATTTACTCATGTCCGACCGAAGAATTTCCATCGTTGAAGTGATCGGAGTGTGATTGACAGGAAGTGGGTGTTTCTGGGCGGAAACTGGCCGTTTTCTGGGAGTGTGCGGAAAAACGCAGGCATGCCAGGATAAAACGCGGGAGTGTCTGGAGAAACGGGGGAGTGGCTGGCAGAATGCAGGGCGTGTTTGTGATGTCAAACCAGGAATGAAACGGGCTGAGCTGATCTCAGTGTAGGAGTAAGTCTCGAGCTACTCAGAAACTGCTAAGAAATTTCTATTCGCAATTCTGCTAATCTTTCGTTCGCAATTCTGCTAAGCTAAGATACACTCCCAGAGGGCACGGCCTAGCGTGTGCAATGCTGCTAAAATCTGCTAGCGAGCGAACAACTCGGAATGACCCCCTCAGTCCAACCTCTTACCGATATGATTCACACTACCATGTAACCTTTCACCCAGTCAGGCTCTTGGTGTCATATTACACCTCTGTGTCCCTAACATGTCTCCCACAGAGGAAGAGTTCCCTGCCACAGACATGTCACACATATGCACAACCACACCACAGACACTCCGGGACTTATAGGGGACAGACCCACAGTAAAATCTGTCAGAAGGACACAGATAGGATTTTCCAGTTCACAACCCAGCACCAGTAACACAATGTCTGTGAACACAAAATGCCCACTGACATGCAGTGCTTTTATAATGTTAATCACACAATTATATAGCACCAAATTCACTGTGCCCCCCCCTCCCCCCCCCTGTTTTGCACCCTGATACTTGTTCAGCAGTGGAGAAGGACCAGCGTTCTTCTCTGCAGTCTGGAAGAGAGAAAATGGCGCCGAGCAGTGTGCTGGCTGACTGAGGAGGAAGCTCCACTCTTCAATGGTGTGTTTCTCCTCAGCTTTTATGAGGTCATTTTTTATACTGGCGGGGGTAGGACTGTGCCTCAGCAACTTATGCCCCTTATTTATGCCAGTTTCCATAGGTTTCATGCTGCCCAGGGCGCCCGCGCCCTGCTGTGCCTGTGTATGTGTGGGCAACATGGCGCGCTGCGCTCCCGCTAGCCGCGCGGTACCTTTAGCCGTCACTTTCTTGATTGAAGATCTGTCTTCTAACACTCACCTGTCTTCTGACTTCTGGCTCTGTGAGGGGGGTGACGGCGTGCTGTGGGAGTGAGCATCTAGGCACGGCTAGCGTTCAGTTCCCTTCAGGAGCTAATGGTGTCCTGTCAGCCAGAAGCAGAGCCATGAAACTCTTTAGGAAGTTAGTTCCTACTTCTGCCCCCTCAGTCCCACGAAGCAGGGAGACTGTTGCCAGCAGTTCTCCCTGAAAATAAAAAACCTAACATAAGTCTTTTCAGAGAAACTCAGTAGAGCTCCTCTGGAGTGCATCCAGTCTGCCTGGGCACATTTCTAAAACTGAGGTCTGGAGGAGAGGCATAGAGGGAGGAGCCAGTTCACACCCTTGAAAAGTCTTAAAGTGCCCATGGCTCCTGCGGAACCGTCTATACCCCATGGTACTGAAGTGGACCCCAGCATCCTCTAGGACGTATGAGAAAACAATGATATACTGTACCTATGTTATATTGTATGCATACCCTTTTAATATCAAATATATATATATATATCTGAGCGTTGGACCTCAGCTTACGTGTGCGACTGCTTGCTTTCTCTTAAGGGATATAGTACTGTGACGTTCAGCGCACTTTTATCGTATATGGTAATAAGATGCGCCTTGCGTTCGCAGTATATATTAACGCTGGCATTGTAATGTTTATTTAGAAATCATTTAAAATTCACAAATGTATAATATCTTTTTTTTGTAAAAGCAATGGAAAGATGCCCGGATCACACAGTCTCTGCAGTCCTTGGATACCAAAAATATTTTTCAACTTTATTTATTTTATAAACTGTGTATATTGATAAAATACTGCATGCTCTTTATTTACTTTTTTAATGACAAATTAATTTTCAGCAGCGATCTTCAAATTTGCTAATAATACAAACATGTGAGTGTACTGCGTTCTTGTTACCTGGTGACATGGTACAGACGTTGTGTGTAGGTGGGAATGGGCCGGCCTACCTGAGAGATTGTCTTTTGGAAATACATTATAAACAACAGTAGAAGAAGGCAACCTTGGTATAGGAATATATATTCAGAGAGACGGAAAATAACCTTCTTGATTAAACGTTGTTAGTTTGGGCTGCTACGTGTATGGAATGCCTCCTAGTGTGATACCTTCCCGATTCACTCCTCACGTTAAAACCAGGGGTTGATCAAGGTGTCTCCTACCAAAGAAAAGAGAAGATCAATCATTATAAACCGATACATTCGATGGTAAAATGTCCTTTTATATCAGTTGTGTACTTATTGTTTTGGATCACACCTTTTGTTTTTAAATCAATTTTTTAGATGAAAACTGCATAAAAACACACCTATGGGTCATTAATGACCCATAACATAGCACCATACACCACATTCCATTTAAAACAATTACATGTGTAATATTCATCTGTGTTCCCCATGAGTCACTCCGTAGGAGCGCTAAGGGCCTGATTCTTAGCTGTACGCTAATCCAATGGTTTGCATACAACTATGATGGTGGGGGGAGTGCACATATGCAAAACGGATCCTGCGCCATCGCAAACAGTGCAAGGCTGTGACCGCCTGGGGGTGGCGGTGGGCAGCACTCCCAAAAATGGGGGAGCGTAGTTTACATTATCTGGGAGTACCAGTGTCTGTGTCTTCTGATGCATGGCTACTCCGGAAGCCTGAACAGCCCGGCCATCCTGAGAAATCTGAGGGCCCCGGAAGACTGAACAGCCCGGCCATCCTGAGTAACCTGAGGGCCCTGGAAGTCTGAACAGCCCAGCTATACTGAGTGACCTGAGGGCACCGGAAGCCCGAACAGCCCAGCCATCCTGAATAACCTGAGGGCACGGAAAGTCTGAACAGCCCAGACATCCTGAGTGACCTGAGGGCTCCGGATGTCTGAACAGCCCGGCCATCCTGGGTAACCTGAGGCCCCGGATGGCTGAACAGCCTGGCCATCCTGAGTAACCTGAGGGCCCCGGAAGCCTGAACAGCCCGGCTATCCTGAGTGACCTGAGGGCACAGAAAGTCTGCACAGCCCGGACATCCTGAGTAACCTGAGGGCCCCGGAAGCCTGAACAGCCTAGCCATCCTGAGTAACCAGAGGGCACGGAAAGTCTGAACAGCCCAACCATCCTGAGTAACCTGAGGGCCCCCGGAAGTCTGAACAGCCCGGCCATCCTGAGTGACCTGAGAGCCCCGGAATCCTGAACAGCCCAGCCATCCTGAGTAACCTGAGGGCTCCGGAAGCTTGAACAGCCCGGCCACCCTGAGTAACCTGAGGGCACGGAATGTCTGATTAGCCCGGCCATCCTGAGTAACCTGAGGGCCCCGGATGCCTGAACAGCCCGGCCATCCTGAGTAACCTGAGGGCACGGAAAGTCTGAACAGCCCGGCCATCCTGAATAACCTGAGGGCCCTGGAAGTCTGAACAGCCCGGCCATCCTGAGGGCCCCGGAAGCCTGAACAGCCCGGCCATCCTGAGTGACCTGAGGGTTAGTTTATAAGATGGCTGATGTTCACGTAAGTGACATTAAATTTCCTCCATGCAGTCTTGCCTGCACAAAATACACTGTTGTGGACCGATATACAAACACAGGACCAGCGATGTCACTGCTATTGAAACAACTGCAGTCCCAGTTTCTGACCATCTATATCAAGGCGGGAAGGGGGGGGGGGGATAAGCTGGACTGCACACCTGATTCGAAATGTAATGAGAGGTGAGACTTGTAGTTTCACACAGAAAAAAAAAAAAAGATAATCCCGGAGGGACACTGTATATACTAAACACTGGTAATCAGAATAATTATAATAAACTCTGTCAAATTGAGGTGCCCTGCATAATTTTGGCCAAATATATGGTCCCACCAACCGCAACCAGATGACTTAATTTCGCCTTGGTAATGTATGGACCCACCAGATCAGGTCACATGGTCGCGGTTGGTGGGCCCATATTTATGGCCAAATTTATGCAAAGCCCCTATATTTTGCTCAATGTTAGATTGAAGAGTTTATTATATATATTCTGATTAGCAGTGTTTAGTATATAGTGTGCACATGGATTTTCTCTGTTTTCTATGTGCATCTACATCAGATCCAAATTGGACAGTGTCCAAAAGTTGAAGTATGAGTTTCAGCTGGCAGTAATAGGGTGGTATATATTACCACTCACCAGTGCTACATTGGAATACTGCACAATTTATTTTAGGCTTGGTACACATCAGGCGATATGTTGGCCGATCCCGTGGATTGGTGCAACATATCGTACACATCATCTGATGTGTACGCGTGGTTGCGCTCTCCTGCCCTCCAATATTGGAGATGTCACATCTGATGTTCTGCACATCAGATGAGACAATCTAGCGGCCGACGGCATGCTCCTGGATGTGGCCACGGAACGATATAGTGCATATCGCACAGTTGCGCAATATATCTTTCTGTGTGTACAGCCACGATCCAGGTTGTTGTGATGTGTATGACTGGAGTTACCTTTCACTGGTTTTTGTAGATAAACTGAAAGTTGTCTTCTGCCCATCCCGTGAGACCTTGAGAGGACACAGTCTACATATATGTCCCAGAAGTCCTGTGCTAATCCCTCAAAGAGAGCATTATGCTTTGGATTAGCTGATTCTTTCAAGTAGACCATGAAGTCCCACAAGCCCATGACCGTATCTGCCACCCGAAGCTTCTTCATCTCCACCAGCTTGTGGGTTGCTGCTTCCCAGCACTCATTGTCAATTTCTCCAAGTCCTCCCGAGTTTAGATGTCCTTGGGATTCTTTATGATACATTGACCTGGCATAGACCGAGGTCACCATGAGAAGACAGATCAGCTGAAGAAACCAGTTGCTCGCTGCAGATTCCATAACCTGTCTTCAAAGGATCTGCAAGTAAGAACAACACAGCAGGTCTGAGGATTAAAATATTTGTTTTGTTTTTATAGTGACAAGCCAAGATGCCAAAGCCATGACTTTAGCCGTAACAAGCTGCAGTGTGTATGATGTGCATGTTAAACTAAAGGAACGCTTAAACTATCCCGAGACACATCCTTACCAGACTGAAAAACAATGGATTACATTCAATATCATCTTATTTGGTGCCTAAAAAGTGATTTACAAGAAGATCGGACCTAATTATCCTTAGATGGCATCTAATAACACTGACAAATTCCCCAAATTATGCATTTTCAGAGCTTGTTGAATTAGGAAATTAGTAGGCTACCTCCAAACTTGTATGGGGACTGCGTTCCACTTTGGTGCTTTCAGAAAAGCAGGGGATTTCAGTGAAATTTGAATTTGGACCATTTGAATACACTGTTATTGTCCAAGTACTGTACATTGTGTCCTTGGTGTGCTGTTTGTCCATTGGAGTGGTACTGTATGCAATACTTTGATTCAGGCACTGGGACCAGTTGATTCTAAAAGATGAGTGCCGGCAGGGTTGGCGCAATATGAATATATATATATATATATATATATATATATATGTATATACACACACAGGTTGAGTACCCCTTATTCAAAATCACACAGTTTTGGTTCCCCCACTGATATTATGACACAAACATATATATATATATATATATATATCTATGTAATATTTCTATATATACACATAATATATGTCATTGTCTCAATAGGGGACCCAAAAATGTGGGATTTTTAATTTTGGATAAGGGATACTCAACCTGTACATATATATATATCCCTTATACATATGTTTGTATATGTTTATATATTGTGAATATATATACTATGCTGTGCCCTATATAGTAGATATATATATATATATATCTTACACTAAAAAAATCCTTTATTAATATTTTTTAGTTGCCTGCACAATTAATTGTGCCTTTTTCTACTCTCTCCTGGTTAACACCAGATGGAAATGATGTTAACTTTATGAGAAAAGTTTGGAGAAGAGAAACTACTTCAAGGAAAAGATTGATAAGATCCTAAATGAAATGTTATGCTCTTCCTCAGTCAATGACCTGCTCATTTCCCTGCCTGTACCCTTTGCCACCTTCTCCTCATTTGATCCCACAAATGAAGATGAAGTATCTACATCCTCCTCATCCTTCTACTCTACTCTGGCTAAGTCTCCTGTGCTTATCCCAACGTTAACTAAAATCTGTAATTTTTCTCTCTCTACTGGTACCTTTCCATCACTGTTCAAGCATGTAGTGATTACTCCCATTCTGAAAAAGAATAAATTCTCATTCTGAGAAAAATTTTATTCTGACCCTAACTCTCTTAAACTACTGTCTCATCTCTCAGCTCCTATAACCCTAGAGGCTACTTGAGAGACTTGCCTACACTCATCTTCCACACTTTCTTAACTCACACAACTTATTGGACCCACTTCAGTCAGGCTTCGTTCCCAACACTCCACAGAGACAGCGCTGACTAAAGTAGTGAATGATCTAGTCACTGTTAAGTCTAAAGGCCATTATTCACTTCTTATTCTTCTAGATCTCTCTGCTGCATTTGACACCGTTGACCACTCTCTCCTTATACACACACTACAATCCCTAGGTCTTCAGGACACAGCCCTTTCCTGGTTCTCATCCTACCTATTTAATTGCTCTTTCAGTGTCCACTTCTCTGAATCCACCTCCAACTCTAATCCATGCTCTCATTATCTCCCGCATTGATTATTGCAATTGTCTCCTTACTGGTCTTACCAAAAACAGTCTCTTACCACTATAATGAATTCTGAATGCACCTGCAAGGCTAATCTTCCTCGCTAGACATTTATTATCTGCTGATCTGCTCTGTCAGTCCCTCCATTGGTTACCTGTTTTCTACCGTATTCAATATAAAATACTTTTACTTAAACACAAGGCTATTAACCAAACTACACCAACATAAATAATAAGATTTCTCTGACGTCCTAGTGGATGCTGGGGACTCCGTAAGGACCATGGGGAATAGCGGCTCCGCAGGAGACTGGGCACAAAAGTAAAAGCTTTAGGACTACCTGGTGTGCACTGGCTCCTCCCCCTATGACCCTCCTCCAAGCCTCAGTTAGATTTTTGTGCCCGAACGAGAAGGGTGCATGCTAGGTGGCTCTCCTGAGCTGCTTAGAGTAAAAGTTTAAATTAGGTTTTTTATTTTCAGTGAGACCTGCTGGCAACAGGCTCACTGCACCGAGGGACTAAGGGGAGAAGAAGCGAACTCACCTGCGTGCAGAGTGGATTGGGCTTCTTAGGCTACTGGACATTAGCTCCAGAGGGACGATCACAGGCCCAGCCATGGATGGGTCCCAGAGCCGCGCCGCCGGCCCCCTTACAGAGCCAGAAGACTGAAGAGGTCCGGGAAATCGGCGGCAGAAGACGTCCTGTCTTCAATAAGGTAGCGCACAGCACCGCAGCTGTGCGCCATTGCTCTCAGCACACTTCACACTCCGGTCACTGAGGGTGCAGGGCGCTGGGGGGGGGCGCCCTGAGACGCAATAAAAACACCTTAGATGGCTACAAATACATCACATATAGCTCCTGGGCTATATGGATGCATTTAACCCCTGCCAGTTTTTCCTTAAAAAAGCGGGAGAAAGGCCGCAGAGAAGGGGGCGGAGCCTATCTCCTCAGCACACAAGCGCCATTTTCCCTCACAGCTCCGTTGGAGGGAAGCTCCCTGACTCTCCCCTGCACTACAGAAACAGGGTAAAACAAGAGAGGGGGGGCACTAAATTTGGCAGATTAATAATACAGCAGCTATATAAGGGAAAAACACTTATATAAGGTTATCCCTGTATATATATATAGCGCTCTGGTGTGTGCTGGCAAACTCTCCCTCTGTCTCCCCAAAGGGCTAGTGGGGTCCTGTCCTCTATCAGAGCATTCCCTGTGTGTGTGCTGTGTGTCGGTACGTTGTGTCGACATGTATGAGGAGGAAAATGGTATGGAGGCGGAGCAATTGCCTGTAATAGTGATGTCACCCCCTAGGGAGTCGACACCTGACTGGATGGTCGTATGGAAGGAATTACGTGATAGCGTCAGCACTTTACAAAAGACTGTTGACGACATGAGACAGCCGGAAAAACAGTTAATATCTTTCCAGGCGTCTCAAACACCGTCAGGGGCTCTAAAGCGCCCGTTACCTCAGATGGTTGACCCAGACACGGACACTGACTCCAGTGTCGACGGTGAGGAAACAAACGTATTTTCCAGTAGGGCCACACGTTACATGATCACGGCAATGAAGGAGGTTTTGAACATTTCTGATACTACAAGTACCACAAAAAAGGGTATTATGTGGGGTGTGAAAAAACTACCCGTAGTTTTTCCTGAATCAGATGAATTAAATGAGGTGTGTGATGAAGCGTGGGTTTCCCCCTATAAAAAACTGCTAATTTCTAAAAAATTATTGGCATTATACCCTTTCCCGCCAGAGGTTAGGGCGCGTTGGGAAACACCCCCTAGGGTAGATAAGGCGCTCACACGCTTATCAAAACAAGTGGCGTTACCGTCTCCGGATACGGCCGCCCTCAAGGAGCCAGCTGATAGAAAGCTGGAAAATATCCTAAAAAGTATATACACACATACTGGTGTTATACTGAGACCAGCAATCGCCTCAGCCTGGATGTGCAGTGCTGGGGTGGCTTGGTCGGATTCCCTGACTGAAAATATTGATACCCTGGACAGGGGCAGTATATTATTGACTATAGAGCATTTAAAGGATGCATTTCTATGCGAGATGCACAGAGGGATATTTGCACTCTGGCATCAAGAGTAAGTGCGCTGTCCATTTCTGCCAGAAGAGGGTTATGGACGCGACAGTGGTCAGGTGATGCGGATTCCAAACGGCATATGGAAGTATTGGCGTATAAAGGGGAGGAGTTATTTGGGGTCGGTCTATCGGACCTGGTGGCCACGGCAACGGCTGGGAAATCCACCTTTTTACCCCAGGTCACCTCTCAGCAGAAAAAGACACCGTCTTTTCAGGCTCAATCCTTTCGTCCCCATAAGGGCAAGCGGGCAAAAGGCCACTCATATCTGCCCCGGGGCAGAGGAAGGGGAAAAAGACTGCAGCAGGCAGCCTCTTCCCAGGAACAGAAGCCCTCCCCCGCTTCTGCCAAGTCCTCAGCATGACGCTGGGGCCTTACAAGCGGACTCAGGTACGGTGGGGGGTCGTCTCAAGAATTTCAGCGCGCAGTGGGCTCACTCGCAAGTAGACCCCTGGATCCTTCAGGTGATATCTCAGGGGTACAAATTGGAATTCGAGACGTCTCCCCCTCGCCGTTTTCCTAAAGTCGGCTTTACCGACGTCTCCCTCTGACAGGGAGGCAGTTTTGGAAGCCATTCACAGGTGATAATCAAAGTACCCCTCCTGCAACAGGGAACGGGGTATTATTCCACACTGTTGTGGTACCGAAGCCGGACGGCTCGGTGAGACCGATTCTAAATCAAAAATCTTTGAACACTTACATACGGAGGTTCAAATTCAAGTTGGAGTCACTCAGAGCAGTGATTGCGAACCTGGAAGAAGGGGACTACATGATGTCTCGGGACATCAAGGATGCTTACCTTCATGTCCCAATTTACCCTTCTCATGCCGTTTGGATGCTCCACGGCACCCCGGGTCTTTACCAAGGTAACGGCCGAAATGATGATACTCCTTCGAAGGAAGGGAGTTTTAGTTATCCCTTACTTGGACGATCTCCTGATAAGGGTAAGATCCAGAGAACAGTTGGAGGTCGGTGTAGCACTATCTCAGGTAGTGTTGCGGCAGCACGGTTGGATTCTCAATATTCCAAATTCGCAGCTGGTTCCGACGACTCGTCTTCTGTTCCTAGGGATGATCCTGGACACAGTCCAGAAAAAGGTGTTTCTCCCGGAGGAGAAAGCCAGGGAGTTATCCGAGCTAGTCAGGAACCTCCTAAAACCGAGCCAAGTCTCAGTGCATCAATGCACAAGGGTTCTGGGAAAAATGGTGGCTTCCTACGAAGCAATCCCATTCGGCAGATTCCACGCAAGAACTTTCCAGTGGGACCTGCTGGACAAATGGTCCGGGTCGCATCTTCAGATGCATCAGCGGATAACCCTGTCACCAAGGACAAGGGTGTCCCTCCTGTGGTGGATGCAGAGTGCTCATCTTCTAGAGGGCCGCAGATACGGCATTCAGGACTGGGTCCTGGTGACCACGGATGCCAGCCTGCGAGGCTGGGGAGCAGTCACACAGGGAAGGAATTTCCAGGGCTTATGGTCAAGCCTGGAGACATCACTTCACATAAATATCCTGAAGCTAAGGGCCATTTACAATGCTCTAAGCTTAGCAAGACCTCTGCTTCAAGGTCAGCCGGTGTTGATCCAGTCGGACAACATCACGGCAGTCACCCACGTAAACAGACAGGGTGGCACAAGAAGCAGGAGGGCAATGGCAGAAGCTGCAAGGATTCTTCGCTGGGCGGAAAATCATGTGATAGCACTGTCAGCAGTGTTCATTCCGGGAATGGACAACTGGGAAGCAGACTTCCTCAGCAGATCAGGCAATAGCTGTAGACGCTCTGGTAACACCGTGGGTGTACCGGTCAGTGTATGTGTTCCATCCTCTGCCTCTCATACACAAGGTACTGAGAATTATAAGATGGAGAGGAGTAAGCACTATATTTGTGACTCCGGATTGGCCAAGAAGGACTTGGTAACCGGAACTTCAAGAGATGCTCACGGAGGATCTGTGGCCTCTACCTCTAAGAAGGGACCTGCTCCAGCAAGGACCCTGTCTGTTCCAAGACTTACCGCGGCTGCGTTTGACGGCATGGCGGTTGAACGCCGGATCCTGAAGGAAAAAGGCATTCCGGATGAAGTCATCCCTATCCTGATCAAAGCCAGGAAGGATGTAACCGCAAAACATTATCACCGCATTTGGCGAAAATATGTTGCGTGGTGCGAGGCCAGTAAGGCCGACGGAGGAATTTCAACTGGGTCGATTCCTACATTTCCTGCAAACAGGAGTGTCTATGGGCCTGAAATTGGGGTCCATTAAGGTTCAAATTTCGGCCCTGTCAATTTTCTTCCAAAAAGAACTAGCTTCAGTCCCTGAAGTTCAGACGTTTGTAAAAGGGGTACTGTATATACAGCCTCCTTTTGTGCCTCCAGTGGCACCTTGGGATCTCAATGTAGTTTTTGGGTTCCAAAAGTCACATTGGTTTGAACCACTTAAATCTGTGGAGTTAAAATATCTCACATGGAAGGTGGTCATGCTGTTGGCCCTGGCCTGGGCCAGGCGCGTGTCAGAATTGGCGGCTTTATCCTGTAAAAGCCCTTATCTGATTTTCCATTCGGACAGGGCGGAATTGAGGACTCGTCCCCAGTTTCTCCCTAAGGTGGTTTCAGCGTTTCACTTGAACCAACCTATGGTGGTGCCTGCGGCTACTAGGGACTTGGAGGACTCCAAGTTGCTAGACGTTGTCAGGGCCCTGAAAATATATGTTTCCAGGACGGCTGGAGTCAGAAAATCTGACTCGCTGTTTATCCTGTATGCACCCAACAAGCTGGGTGCTCCTGCTTCTAAGCAGACTATTGCTCGTTGGATTTGTAGTACAATTCAGCTTGCACATTCTGTGGCAGGCCTGCCACCGCCAAAAATCTGTAAATGCCCACTCCACAAGGGAGGTGGGCTCATCTTGGGCGGCTGCCCGAGGGGTCTCGGCTTTACAACTTTGCCGAGCAGCTACTTGGTCAGGAGCAAATACGTTTGTAAAATTCTACAAATTTGATACCCTGGCTGAGGAGGACCTGGAGTTCTCTCATTTGGTGCTGCAGAGTCATCCGCACTCTCCCGCCCGTTTGGGAGCTTTGGTATAATCCCCATGGTCCTTACGGAGTCCCCAGCATCCACTAGGACGTCAGAGAATATAAGAATTTACTTACCGATAATTCTATTTCTCGTAGTCCGTAGTGGATGCTGGGCGCCCATCCCAAGTGCGGATTGTCTGCAATACTGGTACATAGTTATTGTTACCAAAAAATCGGGTTATTGCTGTAGTGAGCCATCTTTTCTAGAGGCTCCTCTGTTATCATGCTGTTAACTGGGTTTAGATCACAAGTTATATGGTGTGATTGGTGTGGCTGGTATGAGTCTTACCCGGGATTCAAAATCCTTCCTTATTGTGTACGCTCGTCCGGGCACAGTATCCTAACTGAGGCTTGGAGGAGGGTCATAGGGGGAGGAGCCAGTGCACACCAGGTAGTCCTAAAGCTTTTACTTTTGGGCCCAGTCTCCTGCGGAGCCGCTATTCCCCATGGTCCTTACGGAGTCCCCAGCATCCACTACGGACTACGAGAAATAGAATTATCGGTAAGTAAATTCTTATTTTTACTTACCGGTAAATCTATTTCTCGTAGTCCGTAGTGGATGCTGGGGACTCCGTAAGGACCATGGGGAATAGACGGGCTCCGCAGGAGAAAGGGCACTTTAAGAAAGAATTAGGATACTGGTGTGCACTGGCTCCTCCCTCTATGTCCCTCCTCCAGACCTCAGTTAAGGAAACTGTGCCCGGAAGAGCTGACAGTACAAGGAAAGGATTTTGGAATCCAGGGTAAGACTCATACCAGCCACACCAATCACACCGTATAACTCGTGATAAACTTACCCAGTTAACAGTATGAACAACAACAGAGCATCAGATAACCCTGATGCAACCATAACATAACCCTTATTTAAGCAATAACTATATACAAGTATTGCAGAAAAAGTCTGCACTTGGGACGGGCGCCCAGCATCCACTACGGACTACGAGAAATAGATTTACCGGTAAGTAAAATCTTATTTTCTCTAACGTCCTAGTGGATGCTGGGGACTCCGTAAGGACCATGGGGATTATACCAAAGCTCCCAAACGGGCAGGAGAGTGCGGATGACTCTGCAGCACCGAATGAGCAAACACAAGGTCCTCCTCAACCAGGGTATCAAACTTGTAGAACTTTGCAAAAGTGTTTGAACCTGACCAAGTAGCCGCTCGGCAAAGCTGTAATGCCGAGACCCCTCGGGCAACCGCCCAAGAAGAGCCCACCTTCCTTGTGGAGTGGGCTTTTACTGATTTTGGAAGCGGCAATCCAGCCGCAGAATGAGCCTGCTGGATCGTGTTACAGATCCAGCGAGCAATAGTTTGCTTTGAAGCAGGAGCACCCAGCTTGTTGGATGCATACAGGATAAACAGCGACTCAGTTTTCCTGACTCTAGCCGTTCTGGCTACATAAACCTTCAAAGCCCTGACTACATCTAGTAACTCGGAATCCTCCAAGTCACGAGTAGCCACAGGCACCACAATAGGTTGGTTCATATGAAAGATGACACCACTTTTGGCAGAAATTGCGGACGAGTCCGCAATTCTGCCCTGTCCATATGGAAAACCAGATAGGGGCTTTTATGTGACAAAGCCGCTAATTCTGACACACGCCTAGCCGAAGCCAAGGCTAATAGCATGACCACCTTCCACGTGAGATATTTTAACTCCACGGTTTTAAGTGGCTCAAACCAGTGTGATTTCAGGAAACTCAACACCACGTTAAGATCCCAAGGTGCCACTGGAGGCACAAAAGGGGGCTGAATATGCAGCACTCCCTTTACAAACGTCTGAACTTCAGGAAGAGAAGCCAGTTATTTTTGAAAGAAAATGGATAGGGCCGAAATCTTGACCTTAATGGACCCCAATTTTAGGCCCAAAGTCACTCCCGACTGTAGGAAGTGAAGGAAACGGCCCAGCTGGAATTCCTCTGTAGGGACATTTCTGGCCTCACACCAAGCAACATATTTTCGCCATATACGGTGATAATGTTTAGCCGTCACATCCTTCCTAGCCTTTATCAGGGTAGGAATAACCTCATCCGGAATGCCTTTTTCTGCTAGGATCCGGCGTTCAACCGCCATGCCGTCAAACGCAGCCGCGGTAAGTCTTGGAACAGACAGGGCCCCTGTTGCAACAGATCCTGTCTTAGAGGCAGAGGCCATGGGTCCTCTGTGACCATTTCTTGCAGCTCTGGATACCAAGTCCTTCTTGGCCAATCCGGAACAATGAGTATTGTTCTCACTCCTCTTTTTCTTATGATTCTCAGCACCTTGGGTATGAGAGGAAGAGGAGGAAACACATAAACCGACTGGAACACCCACGGTGTCACCAGTGCGTCCACAGCTATCGCCTGAGGGTCTCTTGACCTGGCGCAATACCTCTGTAGCTTTTTGTTGAGGCGGGATGCCATCATGTCCACCTGTGGCAGTTCCCATTGCCTTGCAATCTGCGTGAAGACTTCTTGATGAAGTCCCCACTCTCCCGGGTGGAGGTCGTGTCTGCTGAGGAAGTCTGCTTCCCAGTTGTCCACTCCCGGAATGAACACTGCTGACAGTACTCGTACGTGATTCTCCGCCCATCGAAGAATTCTGGTGGCTTCCGCCATCGCCACCCTGCTCCTTGTGCCGCCTTGGCGGTTTACATGGGCCCTCATTCCGAGTTGATCGGTCGCAAGGCGAATTTAGCAGAGTTACACACGCTAAGCCGCCGCCTACTGGGAGTGAATCTTAGCTTCTTAAAATTGCGACCGATGTATTCGCAATATTGCGATTACTAACTACTTAGCAGTTTCAGAGTAGCTCCAGACTTACTCTGCCTGTGCGATCAGTTCAGTGCTTGTCGTTCCTGGTTGACGTCACAAACACACCCAGCGTTCGCCCAGGCACTCCCACCGTTTCTCCGGCCACTCCTGCGTTTTTTCCGGAAACGGTAGCGTTTTCAGCCACACGCCCCTGAAACGCCGTGTTTCCGCCCAGTAACACCCATTTCCTGTCAATCACATTACGTTCGCCGGAGCGATGAAAAAGCCGTGAGTAAAATTACTTTCTACATAGCAAAGTTACTTGGCGCAGTCGCAGTGCGAACATTGCGCATGCGTACTAAGCGGATTTTCATTGCGATGCAATGAAAAATACCGAGCGAACAACTCGGAATGAGGGCCATGATCCACTGCGGTGATGTTGTCTGATTGAATTATTACCCGTGCCACGCGCTAGTCCAGGGAGGCAGAGGGAGATTAGGGAGGTAAATGTGTGGCTTAGGGATTGGTGCAGGAAAGAGGGGTTTGTGTTCCTGGAACACTGGGCGGACTTCTCAGTCAGGCGCCATCTCTTCTGTCGTGACGGATTGCACCTGACTGAGGAGGGGGCAGCGGTGCTGGGGGGAAGGATGGTTAGAAGGTTGGAGGAGATTTTAAACTAGGAGCCTGGGGGGAGGGTTTAGCTAGAAACTACGGGTCATGCAGTGAGAATAGTGGGGATGGCAGTAGTAAACGAAATGGGGGAGAAGTTGGGGGGAGGGTAAGAGCAGGCGATAAGGTTACTAACATGGGTACTAAAAGGGATTTTACCAAAGCACTAACCAATGACGATTACAGGTCATCCTTGCTACATAAGGTGAAAGATGTCCCTAACGCAAGGTAAAATACTTATCTTAGTTGTATGTATGTAAATGCCAGAAGCATTACTGGTAAAAAGGGTGAACTAGAAATACTTGCAGCAAGCAAACAGTATGATATTATAGGCATTACTGAAACTTGGTGGGGTGAATCTCATGATTGGACAGTCAATCTAGAGGGCTATACACTGTTTAGGAGAGACAGACTAAATAAAAATGGTGGAGGGTTGTGTCTTTACGTAAAGCCGTTTTTAAAACCTAATATATGGGAAGATATTCAGGAGGGGACTGTAGACACTGTCGAGACATTATGGGTAGAAATTGCATGCGGGGAAAAAGGAATAAAAAAGTTAGTATTGGGTGTATGCTATAGGCCGCTTGGTATCAACGAATCTGATGATGAATTGTTACTAAAGCAAATTGAAAGAGCAGCAAGAGTAGGAGACATAGTAGTGATGGGAGATTTTAACTATCCAGAGATAAACTGGAAAAACAATTCATGTGATACTGCTAGGGGCAATATGTTTTTAAACACACTTAATAACTACTTAGTCCAACTAATTGAGGAACCAACTAGGTACAATGCAATCTTAGACCTGGTATTAACAAACAATGGGGATTTGGTACAGGTTGAGTATCCCTTATCCAAAATGCTTGGAACCAGAGGTATTTTGGATATCGGATTTTTCCGTATTTTGGAATAATTGCATACCATAATGAGATATCATGGCAATGTGACCTAAATCTAAACACAGAATGCATTTATGTTTTATATGCACCTTATACACAGCCTGAAGGTAATTTTAGCCAATATTTTTTTATAACTTTGTGCATTAAACAAAGTGTGTCTACATTCACACAATTCATTTATGTTTCATATACACCTTATATACACAGTCTGAAGGTCATTTAATACAATATTTTTAATAACTGTGTGTATTAAACAAAGTTTGTGTACATTGAGCCATCAGAAAACAAAAGTTTCACTATCTCACTCTCGCTCAAAAAAGTCAGTATTTCGGAATATTCCGTATTTCGGATATTTGGATATGGGATACTCAACCTGTATCAGGTATTATAGTAGGGGAACCCATAGGAAACAGCGACCACAATATAGTCACATTCAATATCAGTTTCTATAAACAGCCCTATACTGGCTCAACTAGGACTTTAAACTTTAGCAAAGCAAATTTTGAAAAGATGAGGGTATTTTTCAGTGATATTGAATGGGAAGGTTTGTTTTTAGGAAAAAATACTACGGAGAAATGGGAGGTACTAAAATTCCTGCTAGCTAAAAATACACTCAAATGTATTCCTATGAGTAGCAAAAAAAAGAATAAAAATCATAAACCGATGTGGCTTAACAAAAAGATTAAGGAACTTATGGGCAAGAAAAGGCGAGCATTTAAAAAATACAAATCTGACGGGGAAGCAGAGTCATTTCAGCACTATACGGAATGTAACAAAATTTGCAAAAAGGAAATAAGAGCGGCTAAAGTAGAAACTGAAAAACTAGTAGCAAAGGAAAGCAAAGCGAATCCCAAAAAATTATTTAAATACATTAATAGCAAGAGATTAAAGAAGGAGAGTATAGGCCCTTTAAAAGACAAGTTGGGAGTCTTAAGCAAAAATGATAATGACATAGCGGACACACTAAATGAGTTTTTTTCAACAGTATTCACTAGAGAGGACCCAATTCAGGGACTGACACACAATCTCAATAATGAGAATATCACACTGATAGGTACTTATTTAAGCGAGGAAGTAGTCTGTGACGATTAAAACATTTAAAGATTAATAAATCACGAGGGCCCGATGGTATTCATCCAAGGGTTCTAATGGAGCTTCACTCTGAACTGGCAAAACCGCTATCTTTGATCTTTAAGGATTCAGTTATATCAGGTATGGTTCCCAAAGACTGGCGTATAGCGGAAGTAGTGCCTATATTCAAAAAGGGAAGTAAAGCTGAACCAGGTAATTATAGACCAGTTAGTCTTACATCTATAGTGGGGAAAGTATTGGAAGGTATTCTAAGAGATAGTATTCAGAAGTTCCTTGAAACCAATAAGGTCATTAAAAGGAATCAACATGGGTTTATGAAGGACAGATCCTGTCAAACCAACTTACTTGGCTTTTATGAAACAGTAAGCGCAAACCTAGATCAGGGTAAAGACGTGGATGTAATCTTTTTAGACTTTGTCAAAGCGTTCGATACTGTACCACACATGAGACTTATCTACAAGCTACAAGAATCAGGGCTAGGAAGCACAATATGCACTTGGGTCAAAAACTGGTTAGATAATAGGAAGCAGCGCGTTGTGGTTAATGGATCTTTTTCAACTTGGACTGAAGTGCTAAGTGGTGTGCCGCAAGGCTCAGTATTAGGACCGCTATTGTTCATATTTTCATTAACGACCTAACAGAAGGTCTAGAGAGCATGGTGTCAATTTTTGCAGATGATACCAAATTGTGTAAGGCTATAAATACAGAGGAGGATGCCGAGTCTCTTCAGAACGACTTAGTTAAATTAGAAGCATGGGCAGCCAAATGGAGAATGCGCTTCAACACAGACAAGTGTAAGGTAATGCACTGTGGTAACAAGAACAAAAATTACACCTACCTACTAAATGGGGTAAAATTAGGGGATTCTGTACTGGAAAAGGACTTAGGTGTCCTCATAGATAGCAAGCTAAGCAGTAGTACCCAAAGTAGGACTGCAGCAAAGAAGGCTAATAAGATATTAGCATGCATAAAACGGGGTATTGATGCTAGGGACGAGAGTATTATACTCCCGTTATATAAATCACTAGTGAGGCCACACCTTGAATACTGTGTACAATTCTGGGCACCGTACTACAAAAAGGATATCCTGGAGCTTGAAAAGGTACAGAGGAGGGCGACCAAAATAATTAAGGGCATGGAGACGATGGAATACAAGGAAAGGCTTGAAAGACTAGGCATGTTTACATTGGAAAAGCGGAGACTAAGGGGGTCATTCCGAGTTGTTCGCTCGCAAGCTGCTTTTAGCAGCTTTGCACACACTAAGCCGCCGCCTACTGGGAGTGAATCTTAGCTTATCAAAATTGCGAACGAAAGATTAGCAGAATTGCGAATAGACACTTCTTAGCAGTTTCTGAGTAGCTCCAGACTTACTCTGCCACTGCGATCAGTTCAGTCAGTTTCGTTCCTGGTTTGACGTCACAAACACACCCAGCGTTCGCCCAGACACTCCTCCGTTTCTCCAGCCACTCCCGCGTTTTTCCCAGAAACGGTAGCGTTTTTTCACACACTCCCATAAAACGGCCAGTTTCCGCCCAGAAACACCCACTTCCTGTCAATCACATTACGATCACCAGAACGAAGAAAAAACCTCGTAATGCCGTGAGTAAAATACCTAACTGCATAGCAAATTTACTTGGCACAGTCGCACTGCGGACATTGCGCATGTGCATTAGCGACTAATCGCTCCGTTGCGAGAGAAAAATAACGAGCTAACAACTCGGAATGACCCCCTAAGAGGGGATATGATCAACATCTACAAATATATAAGGGGACAATAGACAGAGCTTGCGCGGGACCTGTTTTTGGTTAGATCAACACAGAGGACTCGTGGACACTCGCTCAGGTTAGAGGAGAGGAGATTCTGCACAATACGGCGTAAAGGCTTTTTCACGGTAAGGACAATACGTGTTTGGAATTCCCTGCCCGAGGGAGTTGTAATGGCGGAATCTGTCAACACCTTTAAGAATGGGTTAGATAAATTCCTAGTGGATAAGGATATCCAGGGGTATGGTGCATAGTCATGCATTATAGTTACTATAAATAGGGATAAAATGCAACGGCTGACAGCAGCATCAGTCAGAAATTTTAGTCAAATCATCATGCATAGGAGACCACAAATAGGTTGAACTCGATGGACAATTGTCTTTTTTCAACCTCAGATACTATGTTACTATGTATGTTACTATGAATCAGCACCGATTGGTTGCGAAGCAGGGTCTCCGCTTGACTTAGGGCGTTGTATATGGCCCTTAGTTCCAGGATATTGATGTGAAGGCAAGTCTCCTGACTTGACCACAGACCCTGGAAATTTCTTCCCTGTGTGACTGCCCCCCACCCTCGGAGGCTTGCATCCGTGGTCACCAGGACCCAGTCCTGAATGCCGAATCTGCGGCCCTCGAGAAGGTGAGCACTCTGCAGCCACCACAGAAGAGACACCCTGGCCCTGGGGGATAGGGTGATCAGCCGATGCATCTGTAGATGCGATCCGGACCACTTGTCCAACAGATCCCATTGAAAGGTCCTCGCATGGAACCTGCCGAAGGGAATGGCCTCGTATGACGCCACCATCTTTCCCAGGACTCGCGTGCAGTGATGCACCGACACCTGTTTTGGTTTTAAGAGGTCTCTGACCAGTGTCATGAGTTCCTGAGCCTTCTCCGTCGGGAGAAAAACCTTCTTCTGGTCTGTGTCCAGAATCATGCCCAGGAAGGGTAGACGCGTCGTAGGAATCAGCTGCGACTTTGGAATATTCAGAATCCAGCCGTGCTGTTGTAACACTTCCCGAGAGCGTGCTACGCTGATCAGCAACTGCTCTCTGGACCTCACCTTTATGAGGAGATCGTCCAAGTATGGGATAATTGTGACTCCCTCCTTTCGCAGGAGCACCATCATTACTGCCATTACCTTGGTAAATATTCTCGGTGCCGTGGACAGACCAAACGGCAACGTCTGGAATTGGTAATGACAACCCTGTACCACAAATCTGAGGTACTCCTGATGAGGTGGATAAATGGGGACATGAAGGTAAGCATCCTTTATGTCCAGAGACACCATAAAATCCCCTTCCTCCAGACTTGCGATGACCGCTCTGAGCGATTCCATCTTGAACTTGAACCTTTTCAGGTATATGTTCAGGGATTTTAAATTCAATATGGGTCTGACCGAACTGTCCGGTTTCGGTACCACAAACATTGTCGAATAGTAACCCCTTCCCTGTTGAAGGAGGGGAACCTTTACCACCACCTGCTGGAGATACAATTTGTGAATTGCTGCTAACACTATTTCCCTCTCTATGGGGGAAGCTGGCAGGGCCGATTTGAGGTAACGGTGAGGGGGCATCACTTCGAATTCCAGCTTGTAACCCTGAGACACAATCTCTATAGCCCAGGGATCCACCTGTGAGTGAACCCACTTGTGGCTGAAATTTCGGAGACGCGCCCCCACCGGGCCTGGCTCCGCCTGTGGAGCCCCAGCGTCATGCGGCGGATTTAGAGGAAGCCGGGGAGGACTTCTGTTCCTGGGAACTAGCTGTATTGTGCAGCTTCTTTCCTCTACCCCTGCCTCTGGCAAGAAAGGACGCACCTCGGACTTTCTTGCCTCTATGTGATTGAAAGGACTGCATTTGGTAATACGGTGCTTTCTTAGGTTGCGAGGGAATATATGGCAAAAAATTTGACTTTCCAGCCGTAGCTGTGGAGACCAGGACCGAGAGACCGTCCCCAAACAACTCCTCACCCCTGTAAGGTAAAACCTCCATGTGCCTTTTTGAGTCGGCATCGCTTGTCCATTGCCGAGTCCACAGGACCCTTCTGGCGGAAATCGACATTGCATTTATTCTAGAGCCCAGTAGGCTAATGTCTTTTTGGGCATCTCTCATATATAGGACAGCGTCTTTTATATGCCCCAGGGTCAGTACTATAGTATCCTTGTCCAAGGTATCAAGTTCCTCAGATAAGGTATCTGTCCATGCTGCTACAGCACTACACATCCAGGCCGACGCAATCGCCGGCCTTAGTAGGGTACCTGAATGTGTATAAATGGACTTCAGGATACCTTCCTGCTTTCTATCCGCAGCATCTTTTAGGGTGGCCGTATCCTGTGACGGCAGGGCTACCCTCTTGGATAAGCGTGTTAAAGCTTTGTCTACCCTAGGGGAGGATTCCCAGCGTAACCTGTCCGTTGGCGGGAAAGGATACGCCATAAGCATCCGTTTGGAAATCTGCAGTTTTCTATCTGGAGATTCCCAAGCCTTTTCACATAACTCATTTAACTCATGTGAAGGGGGAAAGGTCACCTCTTGCCTTTTCTCCCCATACATATAAACCCTCTTGTCAGGGACTGGGGTTTCCTCTGTGATGTGTAACACATCCTTCATTGCTATAATCATGTAGCGGATGGCTTTAGCCATTTTAGGCTGCAACTTTGCATCATCGCCATCGACACTGGAGTCGGAATCCGTGTCGATATCTGTGTCAACAACTTGGGATAGTGGCCGCTTCTGAGACCCCGACGGCCTCTGCGCTGTAGGATCAGGCATGGGTTGAGACCCTGACTGTCCCAAGGCTTCAGCTTTATCCAACCTTTTATGCAAGGAATTAACATTATCATTTAAAACCTTCCACATATCCATCCAATCGGGTGTCGGCGCCGTCGGCGGCGACCCCACATTCATATGTACCCGCTCTGTTTCCACATAGCCTTCCTCGTCAAACATGCCGACACAAGCGTACCGACACACCACACACACAGGGGATGCTCTATTTGAAGACAGTTCCCCCACAAGGCCTTTTGGAGAGACAGAGAGAGAGTATGCCAGCACACACCCCAGCGCTATATTACCCAGGAGTCACACAGTAACTTAGTGTTAACCCAGTAGCTTCTGTATATACTGTTTTTGCGCCAAATTTATGTGCCCCCCCTCTCTTTTTACCCTCTTTCTACCGTGATTCTGCAGGGAAGAGCCTGGGGAGCTTCCTCTCAGCGGAGCTGTGGAGACAAAATGGCGCTGGTGAGTGCTGAGGAAGAAGCCCCCTCAGCGGCGGGCTTCTGTCCCGCGTTTTGTGTAAAAATAATGGCGGGGGCTCATGCATATATACAGTGCCCAACTGTATATATGCTGCTTTTGCCAAGAGGTACCTAATTGCTGCCCAGTGCGCCCCCCCCTGCGCCCTGCACCCTACAGTGACCGGAGTGTGTGGGTTTAGTGTGGGAGCAATGGCGCACAGCTGCAGTGCTGTGCGCTACCTCATATGAAGACTGGAGTCTTCTGCCGCCGATTTCGAAGTCTTCTTGCTTCTGACGCCGGCTTCTGTCTTCTGGCTCTGCGAGGGGGACGGCGGCGCGGCTCCGGGATCGGACGACCAAGGGTGCGTTCCTGTGTACGATCCCTCTGGAGCTAATGGTGTCCAGTAGCCTAAGAAGCATGACCTATCCGCAGTTAGTAGGTCTGCTTCTCTCCCCTCAGTCCCACGTAGCAGAGAGTCTGTTGCCAGCAGATCTCTCTGAAAATAAAAAATCCTAACAAAATACTTTCTTTCCTAGCAAGCTCAGGAGAGCTCACTAAGGTGCACCCAGCTCGTCCGGGCACAGATTCAAACTGAGGTCTGGAGGAGGGACATAGAGGGAGGAGCCAGTGCACACCAGTATCCTAATTCTTTCTTAAAGTGCCCTGTCTCCTGCGGAGCCCGTCTATTCCCCATGGTCCTTACGGAGTCCCCAGCATCCACTAGGACGTTAGAGAAATCTTCTCTAATCTCAAAATATCTCCCAACCTGACCTCTTCGCTCTGCACAAGATCTTCGTCTCTCATCCACACTCATTATTCGCTCCCATTCACGATTGCAGGACTTTCTTTGAGCTGCAGCCACTCTGTGGAATTCCGTCCCACGCACAATAAAGGTCCATACACACTGGGCGTTTTTGCCCAGTGTGTATGCTGGGTGATGATGTGGAGATCGCTGGCAAGAAAATAGCTCAGTGCATACACACTGAGTGATTTTCATTGTGCCCAGTGATGTTCACGGGGGTGTGAACCACTTTCCACAGGAAGAGACTATGGAAAGGGGTTCACTCAGCTGGTAAAACAGCCTGACCATATACACTGGCCAAGTTTGAGCTCAAAGTAGCTCAAAACGCCAAAAGTTAGCTACTTTGAGCTCAAAATTGGCTAGGGTGTATGGGCCTTTAGACTTTCCTCTAGTCAATCCTTCAAGCATCACTGAAAACTTATCTCTTCAGGCAAGCTTATCAAATACCGGAACCGCTCACATAACCTTCATAAGCTATCCTACTGAAGTACATGCCCTCTATAAAGTCCACACATAACCTCACAGATTTTGTCTTTATTTACTTCACATCCTCCTGACCCCTGGCCAGTATTGCTGTATGCAGAGCCGGATTAAGGGGGGGGCCCGGGGGATACGTACCCCGGGCCCCCCTTTCCAAAAGGGCCCCCTGCTACACCGCAGATCGGATCTCTCTTCCGATCCGATCTGCGGTGCTGTGCTCCGCTCCCCGGCTCCCTTAGAACAGATTGACATGCGGACGAGCGTCCGCATGTCAATCTGCGGTCTCCTCTCCCTCTCTGCTGTGTTGGAGGGACACGGAGCGCATCGCGCGTCTCTCCTGTGTCCCTCCCTGGCTCTCCCCCGGCCGGTCTAAGGAAGTGCCGTTCGTGAGCTCTGATTGGCTCACGAACCGGCACTTCCTGTATTAGACCAGCCAGGGGAGAGCCAGGAGGGACATAGGAGAGACGCGTGATGCGCTCCGTGTCCCTCCAACACATGGGGGGGGGGGGGAGCAGGCACTTGGGGCATATACCTGGCACTGTGGGGGGCAGATCTGGCGCTGGGGGCATATACCTGGCACTGTGGGGGGGAAGATCTGGCACTGGGGGCATATACCTGGCACTGTGGGGGGGAAGATCTGGCACTGGGGGCATATACCTGGCACTGTGGGGGGGAAGATCTGGCACTGGGGGCATATACCTGGCACTGTGGGGGGCAGATCTGGCACTGGGGGCATATACCTGGCACTGTGGGGGGAAGATCTGGCACTGGGGGCATATACCTGGCACTGTGGGGGGAAGATCTGGCACTGGGGGCATATACCTGCACTGTGGGGGGCAGATCTGGCACTGGGGGCATATACCTGGCACTGTGGGGGGAAGATCTGGCACTGGGGGCATATACCTGGCACTGGGGGCATATACCTGGCACTGGGGGGGCAGATCTGGCACTGGGGGCATATACCTGGCACTGTGGGGGGTAGATCTGGCACTGGAGGCATATACCTGGCACTGTGGGGGAATATCTGGCACTGGGGGCATATACCTGGCACTGTGGGTGAATATTTGGCACTGGGGGGAGCAGGCACTGAGGGGGCATATGTGGCACTGGGGGGGGGTATATGTGGCACTGGGGGCATGTACCTGGCACTGTGGGGAATATCTGGCACTAGGGGCATATACCTGGCACTGTAGGGGAATATCTGGCACTGGGGGCATATGTGGCACTGGGAGCATGGCCCTAGCAACAAGCACTACCCCCTAGCAACGAGCATGACACCCAGTGCATGAAACCCCTGGCAACGAGCATGACACCCTGAGCATGAAAACCCCTGGCACCGTGCATGGAACCAAGAGCATGAAACCCCTGGCAACGAGCAGGTAATTTAAAAGTAATTAGAAGCCTTACTGTAGAACTTAATGTGTAATGGGCATTACGGTGTGTGGCATAATGTATCACGGACATTGCGGTGTGTGGCATAATGTATCAGGCATTACGGTGTGTTGTATACTATATCACGGGCATTGTGGTATGTGGTATAATGTCTCAGGATCGTTGTGGTGTGTGTCATACTGTGTCACAGACATTGTACGTGCTATAATGTATCAGGGGCATTGCAGTGTGTAGCATAATGTATAACGGGCATTGCGATTCCTGTCATAATGTGTCACAGGCATTACGGTGTGTGGCATAATGTGTCTGGGGCATTACAGTGTGTGCATATTGTGTCATGTGCATTATTGTGTGTGGAATAATGTCTAAGGGCCATTGCAGTATGTGGAATAATGTATACTGGGCATTACTATAAGGAGGAAAAATGACAAATAATGTAAGGGGCATGAATCAGGATTATTTTTCTTTCCTGTGGTGGCCAACGTCTGGGCGTGCAGGTTGCAAAACTGGGGTATAAGGTAGTCTTTTCCTGCAATGCCACGCCCTCCACGCAAAGCCACGCCCATTTCGACAAAGCCACACACCCTTTTTGCCGGCGCGCGCCTGCGGCGTGCACATTTTTCTACCTTTGCTAGTGCCAATTATGGGGGGGGGGGGGGGGGGCGCCGAAGGATTTTTTGGCTTGGGGGAGAAAAATTTCTAGTTACGCCACTGGGCTCAGCTGTCCAATAATGTATCAATGAAACAGCCTGCGTGCCCAGCCAATGACTGAGCGGCAGGCTGCTTCATTCATACTTTATTGGACAGCTGAGCCGTCGCTCAGCTCAGCTGTCCTGTCTGTGCGCCCGCTGCTGCAGTGAGGACGGGATCCGGGGAGCACAGCACCGCAGATCGGATCGGAAGAGAGATCCGATCTGCGGTGTGCTGCTTGGGGAGGCAAATATATATATATATATATATATATATATATATATATATGTGTGTGTGTGTGTATATATATATATATATGTATATGTGTGTGTATATATATATATATATATGTATATATATATATATATTTTTATTTTTTTTCTGCCTTCTCTATTAGGGGCCCCACTCTCTTAAGTGCCCCGGGCCCCCCATGGTCTTAATCCGGCTCTGGCTGTATGACTATATTATACATCCCTTTGCAATCTGGCTGTACCATTTTGCAATAGAGAGCACTTGTCCTTGTGCATCAATGCTTATTCTCCCTATAGATTGGTAGTTTGTGAGCAGGGCCTTCCTACCTCTATGCCTGTCTGATATTACCCAGTTTGTTCTATCACTGCTGCTTACAATTGTAAAGCACAATGGAATATGCTGCGCTAAATAATAAACATGATAAATACATAAATGCATAATAATAATAATAATAATAATAATAATAATAATACAGGTTGAGTATCCCTTATCCAAAATGCTTGGGACCAGAGGTATTTTGGATATCGGATTTTTCCGTATTTTGGAATAATTGCATACCATACTGAGATATCATGGTGATGGGACCTAAGACTAAGCACAGAATACATTTATGTTACATATACACCTTATACACACAGCCTGAAGGTCATTATAGCCAATATTTTTTTATAACTGTGCATTAAACAAAGTGTGTCTACATTCACACAATTCATTTATGTTTCATATACACCTTATACACACAGCCTGAAGGTCATTTAATACAATATTTTTAATAACTTTGTGTATTAAACAAAGTTTTTGTACATTGAGCCATCAGAAAACAAAGGTTTCACTGTCTCACTCTCACCCAAAAAAGTCCGTATTTCGGAATATTCCGTATTTCGGATATTTGGATATGGGATACTCAACCTGTAATAATAATTTGCTTCTCTCACTATTAGCACCATTTGGCTATACTTATCTGTGTACATGCCTATGACACCAAGGGCAACTGCACGTAAATACTGTAGGAACATGACATAAAAGACTTTTACAGTGTACCTCTTTCTTCCCTGTATCTGGAGAGGAAGTCATGGTCCTCATCCGGTCCTCACCCCCCTCCACCTCCCCACTTGACCCTATTCCCTCCCGCCTTCTCCGCTTCCTCTCTTCTTCTGCCTGTTCCCATCTTGCCCATCTACTCAATCTCTCACTCTCATCAGGCACTGTCCCTTCTGCCTTTAAGCATGCACTTGTATCCCCTATTCTTAAATAACCTTCCCTTGGTCCAACCAATCTCTCCAACTACTGACCCATCTCTCTTCTCCCTTTTGCCTCCAAACTCCTTGAGCATATTGTCTACAACCGCCTCACTGTCTTTCTTTCTTCCCACTCACTGCTTGACCCTTTCCAGTCTGGTTTCCATCCTCAGCACTCCACTAAAATTGCCCT
Source organism: Pseudophryne corroboree (assembly GCF_028390025.1). NCBI lineage: Eukaryota > Metazoa > Chordata > Amphibia > Anura > Myobatrachidae > Pseudophryne > Pseudophryne corroboree. The sequence continues at coordinate 101,162,349 of NC_086448.1, forward strand.
CACGAAAGTCTGCAATGACCTCCTTGCTGCTAAATCCAAGGGCCACTACTCTCTGCTTATTCTCTTTGACCTCTCTGCTGCTTTTGACACTGTAGACCACCCTCTCCTCCTGCAAATCCTTTACTCCCTTGGTTTGCGTGATACTGCTCTCTCCTGGCTGTCCTCCTACCTTTCTGACCGTTCCTTCTCTGTCTCCTCTTATGACTCCACCTCCCCCCCACTTCCTCTACTAGTATGTGTCCCCCAAGGTTCTGTTCTTGGGCCTCTCCTTTCTCTCTCTCTACACATCCTCATTAGGTGAGCTCATTAGCTTTTTTTGACTTAAAATATCATCTCTACGCTGACGATACTCAAATCTATTTTTCCTCCCCTGACTTCTTCCCTGCTCTCCTCACTCGTATCTCCAACTGTGTCTCTGCTATCTCCTCCTGGATGTCCCAGCGCTTTCTTAAACTTAACATGTCTAAGACTGAGCTGATCATCTTCCCTCCCTCCCGCATAACCTCACCTCCCACAATTTCATTATCCATTGATAGCACAACTATCTCCTCTAGCCCCCAAGTGCGATGTCTTGGAGTAATCCTTGACTCCTCCCTCTCCTTCAAACCACACATTCAGTACCTCTCAAAAACCTGCCATTTCCATCTCAAAACATCTCCAGGATCAGACCCTTTCTCACCCAGGATGATACTAAGACCCTCATCCACTCACTGGTCATCTCCAGATTAGACTACTGCAATCTCCTCCTATCTGGTCTCCCTCAAAAATGCCTCTCTCCACTTCAATCTATCCTCAATGCTGCTGCCCATCTCATCTTTCTCACCAAACGTACTACATCCGCATCCCCTCTCTTGCAGGACCTCCACTGGCTACCCTTCCCATTCAGAATCCAATTCAAGCTTCTCACACTCGCCTACAAAGCCCTCACCCACTCTTCTCCCTCTTACATCTCTGACCTTATCTCTCTTTACATTCCCACCCATCCTCTTCGCTCTGCTAATGCACGCCGTCTGTCCTGCAAACTAATTACCTCCTCCCACTCCTACCTACAAGATTTTGCACGTGCTGCTCCCTATCTTTGGAATGCTCTACCTCTCCCCATCTGACTCTCCACCTCTCTACAAAACTTCAAACGGGCTCTCAAGACCCACTTCTTCACCAAACCCTGTCAACTCTCCTCCTAACCCTCTTGTCTATGCTCACTGTCTACCCCTTCTGTGTCACTCTGGTCTGTTAGCCCCTCACCTTTTAGATTGTAAGCTCACAAGAGCAGGGACTTCTTTCCTCATGTGCCTTTCCTTTTCTTACTTACACTATCTTATACCCCATACTACCTTTGATGGCACCTAACTGCGGGTTTTCTATACCTGTCCTATATTGTCTTGTACTGTAAGTGCGGATCCCTTGTGGCGCCGTATAAATAAGGATAATAATAATACCTCTAGTTTATTTTTTATTACAATCGTCCACATTTCTAAAGACAACTTCTAATAATATCTATTGTATCAATGTGTGTGTAACGAAGTGACTGCTGATTACATAAAAATAACCAATTATAAAGCTATAAAAATCAAATTGCCATATAACATTCTAGGCTGAAACATATATTTACGCTATTTAGAAAAAGCAGCTTTGTGAATGTATTTCAGGGGCTCCTTTGAAGAATCTCGATGTTGGAGAAATGACAGCAGTTGCTTAGTTAGGTGTACTGTGTTCTGTCTTTGAAGTAATTATACCAAGAGTCCTAGATAAAGGTCTGGGAGCACTCAGCACTTTCTAACAAGTGCATTGTCCTACGCTCCCTTTGATTCTTGCTCTGTGTGAGTCAATATTTTACTGATCCACTTGTTGAATCGCAAGACACATTGCGGTAAATAAGAGCGCAGCATGCAGTGTAATGTATACGGTATTTGTGTGTCCTGTGCCTTTGTGTGCATTTATACTTCTGCCAAACAACTAGTGATTTTTTTATCTCACAAATTAAAGCGTAAACATATCAATATAAATTTGACATATGTACTCCATTAATCTATGCTGTCTATTGAAGTTTTCATCTGCCTGTTAATAAACTGTACATCTGAGATGTCCGTAACGTGTGGCATCTTGATCCCTTTTATTCACAATGGAGTTAGGCAACACGCAGCTGTGCACTATAAGTCTCAGCATGCCCTGACAACCCCACATGGTACCTAATCCTGCTTTATAGCAATGTAAAGTAAAAATAAATGTATTCAATAGCTGCAACTGTGAATGATGTAGGATATTATAATTCTACCCCCCAAAAATCGAAATAAATATATATATATATATATATATATATATACACACATACAGGTTGAGTATCCCTTATCCAAATATTCCGAAATACAGAATATTCCGAAATACAGACTTTTTTGAGTGAGATAGTGAAACCTTTGTTTTTTGATGGCTCTATGTACACAAACTTTGTTTAATACACAAAGTTATTAAAAATATTGTATTAAATGAGCTTCAGGCTGTGTGTATAAGGTGTATATGAAACATAAATGAATTGTGTGAATGTAGACACACTTTGTTTAATGCACAAAGTTATAAAAAATATTGGCTATAATGACCTTCAGGCTGTGTGTATAAGGTGTATATGTAACATAAATGCATTCTGTGCTTATATTTAGGCCCCATCACCATGATATCTCATTATGGTATGCAATTATTCCAAAATACGGAAAAATCCCATATCCAAAATACCTCTGGTCCCAAGCATTTCGGATAAGGGATACTCAACCTGTATATATATATTCTTTAAATTAAGTTTCTAAATAATAAAACACAGACAAAAGTAAACAGTACAGCAGGATATTAAAACAGCCTCGTAATAAATTACTAGCTGAGTTTACTTATATACACATATTTAAATATTACCTGAAAGATAGATATTTATATACTATATATATATATACACACACACACACACACACACACACACACACACACACACATAGCTTTTATATATGTGAGTATATACAATATATATAAACAACATATTAGACAGTATATATATATATATATATATACATATATATATATATATATATATATATATATATATGTATATATATATAAAATGTATATTACAACATATATTCTTACTTCTATTGTACTTCATGTTTCTGTAAATGATAGAATCATGTAATTGTTATAATACCCGGTATGTACTACTTACTTTCTAACACGCTGTGGAATATGTTGGCGCTTTATAAATCAATAACAAGAGACTAGAGATAACAGATCAGTAATAGGCAGGCAGGTAGAGAGACAGATGTAATAGATATATTTAGTTATTACAGACCTGAGCTGTCTTCTGATCAGAGGAGGAGAGGTGAGCAGTGGGACAGTCTTGGGAATTTTTATATTGAAACCCCTCCTACGAAGCTGCGTCACAACCAGGGAGCCTGCAATCCTATCTGAGTCAATGGTAAAACAATGTGTTATGTTGAGATCATTACTGTGAGCAAGAAGAGAGCAGTTTACCAGAAAAATATAACATAGTCAACAAGTAAAAATAGGACTGGTGAGTAAAGAATACAAATCTGGAGATTGAGGGGGTTAATAAATTACAACCATCAATCAAGTGCGGTTTCTCACATTTAGTAATGTGCTAATAATATAAAATTAGAACAATCTATAGATTGATTTTCTAAATCTATATATTGCAATGGGTTCTAAAGAGTAGATTATTTTTATCCAAAATTATAACTCACAACATCCATTCCGAAGGTCAATATACTGTATGTTATTAAACTGAATAGTAGCTACAGGGCAGAAGAGAGCCTGTCCGGACCTGGGTACTTTTCAGGGGGTGTGGCCTACTCACGGGAGGCGTGACCTGCACATTTCCAAGGAAATTCCACGGCGAGATTCTACTTATTGTGCATGATTTGCTAGCAAATCCAAAATAGTGCTCAAGAGAGTAAAACATGTAAGCTATGACACAGTTATAGCTGGTTCTATCCGTAGGCCGATAAATCGATAACTGAGCAATCTGCAAGACGGCACGTTCTGATGCTTGTCATGGCTGTGCCATAATGCCACTATAAAAGGAAAAATAAGACAGAGATTATCTTCCCTTGTAGCCATTTCCATGCTCAGATGTGAACTAGTTTCTAAAACCTTCTGTGTGGACTATGGCGATGTGTGGGCCAAACAGGTTGGAAAATCAGAATCGAACTGAGCACAGTAGCCGCCATCAGAAGTTGTAACCTGGACACAGTGGAAAGGAACGTCAAACTAGTAACGCTCACTGTCCGTCGTGTTTGGGAAGCCCAGCATAGGGTTCCCCCACCATGATGGCAGGTGTTGCGGTCTGTTTTTCTACTTACTTACAAAGTTGCTATTTCAAAGAAAAAATCCAAGTGGAAATCCAGTAAATTTTCTGGGGTGCTGCTGGACTGACGTGTTTCGCTGGTGGGGGGGGTCCCATCTTTTTTTTTAAAAGCTTGGAACCCCCCAGCGAAACACGTTAGACAGCAGCACCCCAGAAAATGTACTGTATTTCCACTTGGACTTTTTATTGTGACCCAAACCAGACCTTTACCAACATGCCAAATATGGATGGCGACTCCTAGGGTCATCACTGACACAGCTGCAGTTTCTTTGCTTCAGGGGACTCCTTCAATTACAGTCTTTGCCATCTGCTGGTTATAGGACCCCGGACCCCAAGTTGGGACAGCGACACACTGCCAAGACCCACCATCCACGACTTGCTACTTAAATCCATTCATCGAGGTCTCTTTAAGGAACAGGACACATTCAGCTTCACCGCAATACTGTGGACGTGAAATCTTCAAAAAAGGGGTGACTATTTAATGCCACTGCTTCATGCTTTTTTTTCAGATTTTTTCTTTTACATTGGTAGTTATACATTTATAATAATACCTTTATTAATGTATACATAACTTTTTAACAGATATTGTACACCACAATAGGTGTTGGCCTATATCAATTGAATATTTTTTTATTATTTGTTTCAAATAAATGCTAATGAATTCAATTTCACTTCACTTATAACTTTGGGCGTAATTCAGACTTGATCTCTAGGCTGCGTTTTCTCACAGCCTGCGATCAGGTCCGAACTGCGCATGCTTATGCACCACAATGCGCAGGCGCGTCGCACGGGTACAAATCGGATCGCCGCTCAGTGATGGGTTTGTGCAACAGATCCGTTCACCCAGGCGATCGCAAGGAGATTGACAGGAAGAGGGCGTTTCTGGGTGGCAACTGACCTTTTTTCAGTGAAGGGTTGGAAAAATGCAGGCGTGTCCAAGCGCTTGAAGGGAGGGATCTTGACGTCAATTCCGGTCCCGGACAGGCTGATGTGATCACAGCGGCTGAGTAAGTCCTGGGCTGCATAGAGACTGCACAAAATCAGTTTGTGCAGCTCGGCTACACATGCGTTCGCACACTTGCACAGCTAAAATACACTCCCCTGTAGGCGGCGACAATCTGATCACAGCAGTGCAAAAATCGTTTGCTAGCGATCAGGTCTGCATTATCCCATTTGTCTCTTTCCTCAAAGAAGCGCAGTGTTTTCTTCCTTTTCTGCTGTTTAAAGTTCATGGAATTGACTATGCCTGCTATTCACACAGCCACTTGGTGATTAGAGCACAATATAGCTCCCGTCTTTCAAAATACTAGTTTATTTCCTTCCTTTTTTGCATAACCTATTAGTATGTTTTTGGAAACATGGAAGTCTTCCCGCTCCATCTCCTCCTGTTACATGCTGTGGAACAAGGTCTATCAGTTTATACTTCAGTGATGCAATATTGGATCCATGCCATGGAAATGTCTTACCCTTGGGTGTTCCATATATGTTACCATTGACAGCTGCCCTGATGGCAGATCAGTGTAAAGTCATGCGTTCCTTGTATAATACTGTTTTGCCTATACAGTATAGGTAACAAGGACAGACTATCATATACTGTACAGTGCAAATGACAGCTACAGGTCAGTACGTGGTGTATCTTCTAGCTTTTACAGGTGTTGTGACCGTCTCAGAGGCGTGGTACAGCTTACTACTGCGAGCCCGTACATAGTAAACCTGGTTCTGGGTCTCACTTCCAACAGCCATGCTGCACAACCATAAGGTTACTGAGGTTGATTATCGTCCGCTTTGCGTCCGATGGTTGCGTCCTCATACACAAGCAGCAGATCTCAAATGCCTCCAATGGGCATCTTAATACAAATCCAGTATGGCAGCAACACTTGCATATTTTCATACAGCCCCTGTGTACTGAATCACAGCTGTGACGGCCTTTGTGTAAATCTCCCAATCAGGCACTCGGTAACTTCCACTAGGGCAAAATGTGACCATTGGTTCTCTCAGACGCATAAACCGCCATGGCCATAGATTTATGATCAGCATGCGTGCAGTTTCCATACAGCACTGTAATACATGAGGTAAAAGGTTCTTGATAAAACACATCAATATAAATGTATGAGAATATTCCTTGGTAAATTACACTATATAAAGACACAATGGGTACACTGTACAAAGGTCAACAAAATTTCAAAACACATCAGGATGAAACACAATTATCCCAGTAGACCAGGAGAATAAGAACTCATGACTGACATAGGTTGGAATGTGGACCACTTTCAGGAAGAATCCAGAACTCCCTAAATGTACTATTTAAATGCGCTTTGATGCTTATGGGGTAGATGTATCAAGAAGTGTAAGGAATGGAGAAGTGGACAAGTGGAGAAGTTACTCACAAAAAAAAAAAACCTGCTTCTATTTATCATTTTATAGAATGTACTTGATAAATGCTACGTCCAAGTTGATTGGTTGCTATGGGCAATTTCTCCATTCTTGTTCCAACCTTATGTGTATGTGTTTATGTATTTTGTTGACCTTTGTACAGTGGCTCGATGAATTGCATTACCGTGGACCAGCCCAGCTGTACAGTGCCACAAATGTGATTTAGGTGAGTTACGACATCAGTCCCCCAGACTTCTCACTAATCTAAATCCAGGAAAACTCACTGAAATAATGTGCCGTTTGGGGCTCAGCCACGATAATGTAATCTGTATAATCATAATGTAATCTGCATAATCAGGACCAATCCTGTGAATTGCGTCATCAATGCTTTGCCAACTTCAGAAGAAAGGGAAGTGGGATTTGGAGGGTGGCCTACTCTCCAGTAGGGATGGACATTGGAAGCCCGGCATCAAATCAACCTATGTGATTGCTACTAGCCATCGCATCGAAACCATTTGATGGTATAACCATCAATGGTTACACTGTACACAAGTAGGCATAGCTTTGCGCATTCGCTAAGCTATGTGCACCACTTCCGACTGTCCGCGACTGAGTAATAACAAAAGTCAGCCATCGGAAAGCTGCATCCTTGGTTGTTTACCATCGAATACCTACAATTTGATGGAAAAAGTACATCCAATGGGATTGAGAACATCGATGATTGCTAAACATTGTCTTCCGATGTCCATCTCTAGTCTCCAGAAGCCCAGGAATACCACCTGAAATTTGAGTGTCCGAAACATTCTGTAAGAGTAGACAAGTATCTGTTAAGGGCTCTATACACCCGCCAAATCCAGAACACTGCCTTAAATACACAAATTCTTTTCCTAGTGATAGATCTTTTCATAGATCCGTGCAAATGCACTAAGCCACAAGCGTTCCCCAGAAGGTGCATTAGGGAATTGTACCTGCTCCCTGCATAGTATTACTGCTTACTGTGTAATAGCAGCACTGTTACTCCCAGCATCTCCTGCTCTACACTACATGCAGTGTATGGGGATACTGCACTCCTGGTATAACGTGAGCAGAGGCTGTATAGTAGGTCACAGTGCTGCATTCCTCTATGAAAACTACTGTATGTTATTACAAAAATGAAAATTCCTACAAAGAACAAGAGTGACATCCTGGTTACAGTGAGCGCTGTCCGCAATCACCAGCACTGACTGCAGACTGGCCGGAACCAAAGCGCTGAGGCTGAGCTGTGTTTCCGTCGGGCGAGTTTAGCGGCTGCACAGTGTCATGCTGTGTCGGTTGGTTCTATATCGGAGGGGCTGAAGGGACCTTGGTTCTATATCGGAGGGGCTGAAGGGACCTTGTGACGTATTGAGGGGAGGAGCTACGTCACCAGGGGGAGGAGCTACGGGCGAACAGGGTACCCGAAAAGTACCCTCGCGGGCTCGCTTCGCTCGCCACGCTTCGGGCACGGTGGCTCGCTCCGCTCCGCTTCGCTCACCACCTAATTACTAAAGGTAATAGTTGGTGGCGTGGATAGCAGAGGAACTATCCCGCTGGCCTAGCTCCTCCCCCTTGCGTCGTAACTCCTCCCCCTTACGGAAAAGGTCCCTTAGCCCACTTGATTCTAGCATCTACCATGCTGTGTCTGAGATACAGCGTGTAGTTGGTATAGGGTGAAGGGTGTCTATTGCTGTCAGGGGGCTGCTCTCTGCTCTGCACCATGGTGTGGGTCAGCAGGGTCCTGCTCAGGAAGGTACTGTACACTGGAGATATATACATCGTGTGTCTGTCTATCTATCTTTCTCTATCGTCCTAAGTGGATGCTGGGGTTCCTGAAAGGACCATGGGGAATAGCGGCTCCGCAGGAGACAGGGCACAAAAAAGTAAAGCTTTACTAGGTCAGGTGGTGTGCACTGGCTCCTCCCCCTATGACCCTCCTCCAGACTCCAGTTAGATTTTGTGCCCGAACGAGAAGGGTGCAATCTAGGTGGCTCTCCTAAAGAGCTGCTTAGAGAAAGTTTAGTTTAGGTTTTTTTCTTTACAGTGAGTCCTGCTGGCAACAGGATCACTGCAACGTGGGACTTAGGGGGAAAGTAGTAAACTCACCTGCATGCAGAGTGGATTTGCTGCTTGGCTACTGGACACCATTAGCTCCAGAGGGATCGAACACAGGCCCAGCCGTGGAGTCCGGTCCCGGAGCCGCGCCGCCGACCCCCTTGCAGATGCTGAAGCGTGAAGAGGTCCGGAAACCGGCGGCTGAAGACTCCTCAGTCTTCATAAGGTAGCGCACAGCACTGCAGCTGTGCGCCATTTTCCTCTCAGCACACTTCACTGGGCAGTCACTGAGGGTGCAGAGCGCTGGGGGGGGGCGCTCTGAGAGGCAAATATAAACCTTATACAAGGCTAAAAATACCTCACATATAGCCCATAGGGGCTATATGGAGATATTTAACCCCTGCCTGACTGGAAAAATAGCGGGAGAAGAACCCGCCGAAAAAGGGGCGGGGCCTATCTCCTCAGCACACGGCGCCATTTTCTGTCACAGCTCCGCTGGTCAGAACGGCTCCCAGGTCTCTCCCCTGCACTGCACTACAGAAACAGGGTAAAACAGAGAGGGGGGGCACATTAATGGCTATATATATATATATTAAAGCAGCTATAAGGGAGCACTTAATATAAGGATATCCCTTGTATATATAGCGCTTTGTGGTGTGTGCTGGCAGACTCTCCCTCTGTCTCCCCAAAAGGGCTAGTGGGTCCTGTCTTCATTAGAGCATTCCCTGTGAGTTTGCGGTGTGTGTCGGTACGTGGTGTCGACATGTATGAGGACGATATTGGTGTGGAGGCGGAGCAATTGCCAAATATGCAGATGTCACCCCCCAGGGGGTCGACACCAGAATGGATGCCTTTATTTGTGGAATTACGTGATGGTTTATCTTCCCTTAAACAGTCAGTTGAGGACATGAGGCGGCCGGACAATCAATTAATGCCTGTCCAGGCGCCTCAAACACCGTCAGGGGCTGTAAAACGCCCTTTGCCTCAGTCGGTCGACACAGACCCAGACACGGGCACTGATTCCAGTGACGACGGTAGAAATTCAAACGTATTTTCCAGTAGGGCCACACGTTATATGATTTTGGCAATGAAGGAGACGTTACATTTAGCTGATACTACAGATACCGTAAAACAGGGTATTATGTATGGTGTGAAAAAACTACAAACAGTTTTTCCTGAATCAGAAGAATTAAATGACGTGTGTGATGAAGCGTGGGTTGCTCCTGATAAAAAGTTGATAATTTCAAAAAAGTTATTGGCATTATACCCTTTCCCGCCAGAGGTTAGGGCGCGCTGGGAAACACCCCCTAAGGTGGACAAGGCGCTCACACGCTTATCCAAACAAGTGGCGTTACCCTCTCCTGAGACGGCCGCACTTAAGGATCCATCAGATAGAAAGATGGAAGTTATTCAAAAGAATATATACACACATGCAGGTGTTATACTACGACCAGCTATAGCAACTGCCTGGATGTGCAGTGCTGGAGTAGTTTGGTCAGAATCCCTGATTGAAAATATTGATACCCTAGATAGGGACAATGTTTTACTGTCGTTAGAACAAATAAAGGATGCATTTATCTATATGCGTGATGCACAGAGGGATATTTGCACACTGGCATCTCGGATGAGTGCTATGTCCATTTCAGCCAGAAGAGCCTTATGGACACGACAGTGGACAGGCGATGCGGATTCAAAACGTCACATGGAGGTTTTGCCGTATAAAGGGGAGGAGTTATTTGGAGTTGGTCTATCAGACTTGGTGGCCACGGCTACTGCCGGGAAATCCACTTTTTTACCTCAAGTCACTCCCCAACAGAGAAAGGCACCGACCTTTCAACCGCAGCCTTTTCGCTCCTACAAAAATAAGAGAGCAAAGGGCTTGTCGTATCTGCCACGAGGCAGAGGAAGAGGGAAGAGACACCAACAGGCAGCTCCTTCCCAGGAACAGAAGCCCTCCCCGGCTCCTGCAAAAACCTCAGCATGACGCTGGGGCCTCTCAAGCGGACTCGGGGACAGTGGGGGGCCGTCTCAAAAATTACAGCGCGCAGTGGGCTCACTCGCAGGTAGACCCCTGGATCCTGCAGATAATATCTCAGGGGTACAGGTTGGAATTAGAGACGGATCCTCCTCATCGTTTCCTGAAGTCTGCCTTACCAACCGTCTCTTCCGAAAGGGAGAGGGTGTTGGAAGCCATTCACAAGCTGTACGCTCAGCAGGTGATAGTCAAAGTACCCCTATTACAACAAGGAAAGGGGTATTATTCCACTCTATTTGTGGTACCGAAGCCGGATGGCTCGGTAAGGCCTATTCTAAATCTGAAGTCCTTGAACCTCTACATAAAAAAGTTCAAGTTCAAGATGGAGTCACTCAGAGCAGTGATAGCGAACCTGGAAGAAGGGGACTTTATGGTATCCTTGGACATCAAGGATGCGTATCTACACGTTCCGATTTACCCCGCACACCAGGGGTACCTCAGGTTCATTGTTCAAAACTGTCACTATCAGTTTCAGACGCTGCCGTTCGGATTGTCCACGGCGCCTCGGGTCTTTACCAAGGTAATGGCCGAGATGATGATTCTTCTTCGAAGAAAAGGCGTATTAGTTATCCCATACTTGGACGATCTCCTAATAAGGGCAAGGTCCAGAGAACAGCTGGAGACAGCTTTAGCACTATCTCAAGAGGTGCTAAGACAACACGGGTGGATTCTGAATATTCCAAAATCCCATTTAATCCCGACAACTCGTCTGCTGTTCCTAGGAATGATTCTGGACACGGTTCAGAAAAAGGTTTTCCTTCCAGAGGAAAAAGCCAAGGAGTTATCCGATCTGGTCAGGAACCTCCTAAAACCAGGAATGCACAAGAGTCCTGGGAAAAATGGTGGCTTCTTACGAAGCAATTCCATTCGGCAGATTCCATGCAAGAATATTCCAAAGGGATCTGTTGGACAAATGGTCAGGGTCGCATCTGCAGATGCACCTGCGAATAACCCTGTCACCAAAGACAAGGGTGTCACTTCTGTGGTGGTTGCAGAAGGCTCACCTATTAGAAGGCCGCAGATTCGGCATTCAGGATTGGATCCTGGTGACCACGGACGCCAGCCTGAGAGGCTGGGGAGCAGTCACACAAGGAAGAAACTTCCAGGGAGTATGGACGAGTCTGGAAAAGTCTCTTCACATAAACATTCTGGAACTAAGAGCAATCTACAATGCTCTAAGCCAGGCGGAACTTCTCCTGCAAGGAAAGCCGGTGTTGATTCAGTCGGACAACATCACGGCGGTCGCCCATGTAAACAGGCAGGGCGGCACAAGAAGCAGGAGTGCAATGGCAGAAGCTGCCAAGATTCTTCGCTGGGCGGAGAATCACGTGATAGCACTGTCAGCAGTGTTCATCCCGGGCGTGGACAACTGGGAAGCAGACTTCCTCAGCAGACACGATCTTCATCCGGGAGAGTGGGGTCTACATCCAGAAGTCTTCAACATGTTAATAGACCGTTGGGAAAGACCAATTGTAGACATGATGGCGTCTCGCCTCAACAAGAAACTGGACAAATATTGCGCCAGGTCAAGAGATCCACAGGCAATAGCTGTGGACGCACTGGTAACTCCTTGGGTGTACCAGTCAGTGTATGTGTTTCCTCCTCTGCCGCTCATACCAAAGGTATTGAAGATCATACGGCAAAGAAGAGTAAGAACAATACTAGTGGTTCCGGATTGGCCGAGAAGGACTTGGTATCCGGAACTTCAAGAGATGCTCACGGACGAACCGTGGCCTCTACCTCTGAGAAGGGACCTGCTACAGCAGGGTCCCTGTCTTTTTCAAGACTTACCGCGGCTGCGTTTGACGGCATGGCGGTTGAACGCCAGATCCTAAAAGGGAAAGGCATTCCAGAAGAAGTCATTCCTACCTTGATTAAGGCACGGAAGGAAGTCACCGTGAAACATTATCACCGCATTTGGCGAAAATATGTAGCGTGGTGCGAGGATCGGAGGGTTCCGACGGAGGAATTCCAACTGGGTCGTTTCCTACATTTCCTGCAATCAGGATTATCTATGGGTCTCAAATTGGGATCCATTAAGGTTCAAATTTCGGCCCTGTCAATATTCTTCCAAAAAGAATTGGCCTCTGTCCCTGAGGTCCAGACTTTTGTCAAGGGAGTACTGCATATACAGCCTCCTGTGGTGCCTCCGGTGGCACCGTGGGATCTAAATGTAGTTTTAGATTTCCTCAAATCCCATTGGTTTGAACCATTGAAAAAGGTGGATTTGAAATATCTCACATTGAAAGTGACTATGTTACTAGCCCTGGCCTCTGCCAGGAGAGTATCTGAATTGGCGGCTTTATCTTATAAAAGTCCTTATCTAATCTTCCATTCGGATAGGGCAGAACTGCGGACTCGTCCGCATTTTCTCCCTAAAGTGGTATCAGCATTTCATCTGAACCAACCTATTGTGGTGCCTGCGGCCACTAGCGACTTGGAGGACTCCAAGTTGTTGGACGTTGTCAGAGCCTTAAAAATATACATTGCAAGGACGGCTGGAGTCAGAAAATCTGACTCGCTGTTTATATTGTATGCACCCAACAAGTTGGGCGCACCTGCTTCTAAGCAGTCGATTGCTCGTTGGATTTGTAACACAATTCAACTTGCACATTCTGTGGCAGGCCTGCCACAGCCTAAAACTGTAAAAGCCCACTCCACAAGGAAGGTGGGCTCATCTTGGGCGGCTGCCCGAGGGGTCTCGGCATTACAACTCTGCCGAGCAGCTACGTGGTCGGGGGAGAACACGTTTGTAAAATTTTACAAATTTGATACCCTGGCAAAGGAGGACCTGGAGTTCTCTCATTCGGTGCTGCAGAGTCATCCGCACTCTCCCGCCCGTTTGGGAGCTTTGGTATAATCCCCATGGTCCTTTCAGGAACCCCAGCATCCACTTAGGACGATAGAGAAAATAAGAATTTACTTACCGATAATTCTATTTCTCGGAGTCCGTAGTGGATGCTGGGCGCCCATCCCAAGTGCGGATTATCTGCAATACTTGTACATAGTTATTGTTAACTAATTCGGGTTATTGTTAAGGAGCCATCTTAAGAGGCCCTTTCTGTTGTCATACTGTTAACTGGGTTTAGATCACAAGTTGTACGGTGTGATTGGTGTGGCTGGTATGAGTCTTACCCGGGATTCAAAATGCCTCCCTTATTGTGTATGCTCGTCCGGGCACAGTACCTAACTGGAGTCTGGAGGAGGGTCATAGGGGGAGGAGCCAGTGCACACCACCTGACCTAGTAAAGCTTTACTTTTTTGTGCCCTGTCTCCTGCGGAGCCGCTATTCCCCATGGTCCTTTCAGGAACCCCAGCATCCACTACGGACTCCGAGAAATAGAATTATCGGTAAGTAAATTCTTATTATCTATCAGCTCAGGACATGCAGCAGGTAGGGTGACCATAATATCCCTTTAATCTGGGACACATATGATTTACACAGGTTCTGTGGCTGGCTAAACTCTAGCCTGAATTTTCACCTGGTTTTAGCCAGCCACAGAACCTGTGTAAATCATATGTGTCCCAGATTAAAGGGATATTATGGTCACCCTACGAGCAGGCTGGAGCTATTGCATTGGTTATCATGGCATGCTGGGATCTTTAGTGCAGGTGTTGCTCGCTGTCTGAGCGAATAATTACCATGGCTTCTGTGTTGGTTGCCTATCAGAGTCCGGAATGTAGTTGGCTTGTTAGCATGCAGTATGCGGACCCCGGCAAGTGCTACTTGAAGCATTTTAGGCACGCTGGTAGCTTACAGCTTTACTGCTAACGCGCCTAAATGCTTTACGTAACCGTCATCCTGGTGTCTGCATTGCGGTGTCCTCACGCCACTTGTCGACATGGTTACAGAGTCTTATATAGCCAAACAACTAATGATATAACGGGACCCAGCGCTATATCATTGGTTGTTTGGCTGTATCATGTGACTGGTAATACATTTATTCACGCCTAAAGAAATTCTAAGGGGCCAGTTCAATTTCCACCAATGTGCTATTGCGACGCTGCTAGACCGCTACTGTAAATGTGTCATAGGCGCAAACTTATCCATGCACATTGCTTATATTGATTTTCCCCCTTTGTTTGTGGTAACGTGAGGAGTGTACCTTTTCTAAAAAAGATTTCTTTTTCATCCACTAGGGGTCACTGGAGTACTCTTGGGATATGGACGGCTTCCACCGGAAGAAGGCACTGAATAAATAAATTTTTGAGACTACTCCTCCCCTCCATATCCTCGAGCACTTCAGTGTTTTTTCTGTGCTCGACACAGTTAGAAGGCATAGTGGAGCTCGTCCACAAAGTATTGGAATTTTTTCTAAGTTTTTTTTTTCCTTTCAAGGATTTCCACGTCCTTTCCCCCCTTCTAACAGGCGTGGGTCAGGGACAGTGGAAGCGGCTGAGAACAGCCGTGAGTGTCGGACCTCTCTGTAAAGAGCTCCCTCACTCCACCTGCAGGCTGCCTGCAAAAAGCTGGACGGAGCTTGGATGAGAAGCCCCGTCATAGACTTTTGTTACGGTCCAGGTATGTTGGGTAGGGGCGGTCAGCTTATGCTGCCGCCCCACTATTGGGGATTGTATTGGGCATGTTTTACTCACTAACGACCGCTGCCCGGAGCGCGTGTGCATAGGCCGCTTCACGGCTCTATGCAGCGCGCTCTCACTCTCCGCCGCTCCCAGCATCTTAAGTTACCTAGCAGACCGCTGCTCCCTGCGCCGCAGCAGCCGATATGTTCCCCGCTGCCTGGCTACACAGGAGGCCACTCCACTCTATGCTGTGTGTGGCGGGCCGGGAGCGCGTGTGCATAGGCCGCTCCACGGCTCTATGCAGTACGCTCTCTGCTCCCGCTGACCGCCCGCATCAGCCGAGGAGTTCCCCGCTGCCTTGGCATACAGGTACAGGCCGCTCACACGGCCCTATGCAAAGTTCCACAGGCCCCGACCCGGTGCTGTACACGGAGGTCGTGGGGGTGGGGGGAGACATTAGCAGTATTGGCAGTGTTAAGCTTTGTAGAAAAACTTGGTACTTAACATGTTTAATGTTCTCCTGTCTGTTCCAGGATTCCTATATTACATCTCGGCTTAAGAGTGGTACTAGGGGAATTTGGGGGTCAGTTTTCTTATTGCTGGCAGGCACTGCACTTGCCTGATATATACAAGGAACTTTGGTGTTATTACTGAGTCGTGCAGACTGTCTGTGTGTAGTTTGTATTGTCTGTCTTTATAATGAGTAAGACACCAGCAAAATCTAAGAAACATTTTTCATGTCATGTCTGTAAGAGTGTGTTGCCTGATGGATCCACCACATGTACAGCATGTGTTGTTAATACAGCCACAAATACGATTTCCACAGAAGTAAAGCCAGCATCTCTGGACCCTCCATGGGCTTTACTTGCAGATGTATTAGTTGGTTTACAATCAGAGCTGGCCGCCTCTCGTGAAGAAAGAGAGGCGGCAAGATCTGAGTTTAAAATGAGACCATTTGAGTTACCAGGGGAGTCTCAATCTGGTCAGAGGTCCACCTTCAGTGGAAAAGATAAGTTTCCTTTTCCTAATAATTTTCCAGTCTCTGGGATACTAGACCTCACTGAACATGAGTATGAGGAGGGCGAAATAGACCAACAGTCAGATAGTGACGATTTTGACAGCCCAGGTATTGATAATCTCATCAGAGCAGTACGTCAGTCGCTGGAGTTTACGGAAACTGAGGAGCCCCTGACGAATGATGAGGTAGTCTTTACTAAACGACAGAGATCTCCGATGTGTTTCCCTATTTCGGAATCTCTTAATAAAATGTTACTGGAAACACGGAAGAATCCGGATAAACGGTTTTCTATACCTCGTAGATTTAAATCGAGTTACCCGTTTCCAGAGTCCATGACAGCTACATGGGAGAACCCACCATCGGTGGATTCATCCGTATCTAAACTTACAAGGAAGTTAACCATACCAGTACCAACTGCTACTACGCTTAAAGACCCTGCAGATCGTAAAATAGAGGCTATGCTAAGGTCCATGTATACAGCAGCTGGAGTGCTGCTGAGACCTGGGTTGGTTGGCATTTGGGTTACTAAAGCATTAATGGTATGGATAAAAGAGCTCAAGTCGGCTCTGCAAGATGACCATCTTATACTTCTCGCGGATCAAATCTGGGAAGCTGCTGAATATCTATGTACAGCTTCTACTGACGTCTGTCAGCTTACTTCTCGCCTGTCCTCATCGCTAGTCATAGTACGACGAGCACTTTGGCTGCGCTTTTCGGTCCTGAATTGGACAAATGGATTTCTGAGGCTACTGGAGGAAAGTCTGTGTTTCTTCCATCGCCTACAACTATACCTAAACGGAAATATTCTGGTCCGGCGTTCAAATCCTTTAGAACTCAGCCCTTTCGTGGGCAGGGCACAGGAGCAGTCACGCCTGGTAGAAGAGGTCGGGGACGTAGTGCCCGACAATCCAATGCACGTCGTCAAGACACTAAGACCACTAACAAACCAGTGGCATGACGGGCTCCCAGCCCATCTCGGATCTCCAATTGTGGGAGCACGCCTTCAGAGCTTTCAGGGGGCGTGGCTGCAGACGTCCACAGATGGGTGGATCCGCAATTTAGTATTAGAGGGTTACAAAATAGAGTTCGATTATCTTCCGACAGGAAGATTTTTCACGACAGGACTGCCTGTGTCGGACGACAAGAAAGCAGTTCTGCAGGTTGCCATTCAGTCTCTGCTGAATGCTGCAGTTGTAATTCCGGTCCCCGTGCAGGAACAGGGGCAGGGTTATTATTCCAGTCTGTTTCTGGTACCAAAACCAGATGGCTCAGTCAGGCCAATATTGAACCTAAAAGGTCTCAATCATTACGTCACTTACCACAGATTCAAGATGGAATCTCTCAGGTCAGTAATTGCAGGGTTAGAGCCACAGGAATTCATGATTGCACTGGATCTCAAAGATGCGTACTTACACATTCCGATTTGGCCACCTCACCAGAGTTTCTTAAGGTTTGCAATAAGGCGAGACCATTACCAGTTTCAGGCTCTGCCGTTTGGCCTCTCATCAGCGCCTCGGGTATTCACCAAGGTAATGTCCGTGATGATAGCTCATCTCAGGTCCCTAGGAGTAATAATTGTTCCGTATTTGGACGATCTACTCATAAAGGCTCCGTCTCAACAATTGCTTCTCCAGCATGCTTTGCTAACGTACAATGTACTAGTTCAGCACGGTTGGATAGTCAGTTTAAAGAAATCACATCTAATTCCGTGTCAACGACTTCAATTCCTAGGGATGATTCTCGATACAGTAAATCAAAAGGTTTACCTGCCACAACAGAAAGTACAGGTCATTCGTCATCTGGTGCAATTAGTGCTCAAGCCACGCACAGTCTCAGTACATTTGTGCATTCGCCTTTTAGGCACAATGGTGGCGGCTTTCGAAGCACTTCAGTTCGGAAGATTTCACTCACGTCCGTTTCAACTGGAGGTGTTAGCGCAATGGTCGGGATCACATCTGCAGATGCACCACAGGGTGAGATTGTCGCCACAAGTCAGGGTGTCTCTTCTCTGGTGGTTAAAAATACACAATCTATCTGCAGGGAGACGATTCGGCGTCGTGAATTGGATAATTCTGTCAACAGACGCAAGTCTCAGAGGTTGGGGAGCTGTAGTTCAGAGTTATCGGCTCCAGGGCCTCTGGGCAGATCACGAAAGATCGCTATCCATAAATGTTCTGGAACTCAGGGCGATTTACAATGCTCTAAGACAAGCAGTGTACATGTTTCGTTTTCAGACTGTTCAGGTGCAGTCAGACAATGCGACGGCAGTCGCATACATAAACAAACAAGGAGGAACGAGAAGCCGCATGGCAATGCGGGAAGTAGCTCGGATCCTTAGATGGGCCGAATATCACCAGGTGATATTGTCGGCAGTGTTCATTCCGGGAGTGGACAACTGGGAGGCAGATTTTCTCAGTCGTCGGGATTTTCATCCAGGAGAGTGGGCATTAAATCCAGAAGTGTTTCAGATGTTGATCCAGAGGTGGGGTTACCCTCAGGTGGATCTGATGGCATCCCGCCACAATCATCAGGTGTCACGATATGTGTCCAGAACAAGAGATCCAAGGGCAGTGGCGGTGGATGCTCTCACAGCCGCGTGGCCGTACAGCCTCGTGTATCTGTTTCCACCGTTTCCGCTGCTCCCGCTGTTGCTAAAACGGATCAAGAGAGGGTCCGTCACAGTCATACTAATAGCGCCTCATTGGCCTCGGAGAACTTGGTTCTCGGATCTCCTCGGTTTACTCGCAGACGATCCGTGGCCACTCCCACTACGTCCGGACCTGTTACAACAGGGTCCGTTCCTTTACCCCGATTTAGCGCGGCTGCGTTTGACGGGGTGGCTGTTGAAAAGGCCATCTTGAGAAGTGAGGGCATTCCGGAGTCTGTTATACCAACCATGGTACGAGCTAGGAAGCCGGTTACGGCAGCTCATTATTACAGAATCTGGCGTACTTATATAGGTTGGTGTGAAGCTCGGAAGTTTCCGACATCATCTTTTAATTTATCCCGTCTTTTGTTATTTTTACAGATGGGGTTAGATGGAGGACTACGTCTTTCCACACTAAAGGTGCAGGTATCTGCGTTGTCAATTTACTTTCAAAGGAAATTGGCCTCGTTGCCATCAATACATACGTTTCTACAGGGTGTAATGAGGATACAGCCTCCTTTCATTCCACCTACAGCACCATGGGACTTGAATCTGGTTTTAGATTTCTTACAGTCCGATTACTTTGAACCCTTACAACAAGTGGATATTAAATTTCTCACTTGGAAAACGATTTTTCTTTTAGCCTTAGCTTCGGCTAGGCGAGTTTCAGATCTGGGTGCCTTGTCGTGCAAGTCACCGTATTTAGTTTTTCATGATGACAGAGCGGAACTTCGGACGAATCCCGCTTTTCTACCAAAGGTAGTGTCGTCTTTTCACATCAATCAACCAATAGTAGTTCCGGTATTAATAGAGAATGCTGAAACGTTGGATGTGGTTCGCGCATTACGCGTCTATGTATCCCGAACGTCTACGGTTCGTAAGACGGATACGTTGTTTGTTCTCTATGATGCGGCTAAGAGGGGTTGGCCAGCCTCTAAGCAGACCTTATCCAGATGGATCAAACTGACCATACGTCAGGCTTACCTTCATGCTAGGTTACAGCCACCTACATCAGTAACAGCTCATTCCACACGTTCTGTGGGAACGTCATGGGCAGCGAGTCGTGGGGCTTCTACGACACAGCTTTGCCGTGCGGCTACTTGGTCTTCAGTGCACACGTTTGTGCGCTTTTACAAGTTTGATACGTTCGCGGCATCAGCATCTAGCTTTGGCCGTTTAGTGTTACAAGTGCCAAACAGCTCTCCCGCCACAGAGGAAACTTTGGTACATCCCAAGAGTACTCCAGTGACCCCTAGTGGATGAAAAAGAAAGTAGGATTTTGGTACTTACCAGGTAAATCCTTTTCTTTGAATCCATAGGGGGCACTGGACGCCCACCCAGAGCAGTTTATCTGTTTTAGGAAGTTCAGTGGTTCTTATGGTAACACACTTTCACGACTGGTTTAAATTTAACAAAGGTTAATCAGTTAGGGTGTCAACTGTTTAGTTGTCTGTTACGTTTTGTGTCAACTTTATTGTTGTCCGTGAGATTATAGGTAATTCTCCTTTTGTCAATCTCTCTATCGATCCTGTTCGGCTCAGTAAAAAACACTGAAGTGCTCGAGGATATGGAGGGGAGGAGTAGTCTCAAAAATTAATTTATTCAGTGCCTTCTTCCGGTGGAAGCCGTCCATATCCCAAGAGTACTCCAGTGCCCCCTATGGATTCAAAGAAAAGGATTTACCTGGTAAGTACCAAAATCCTACTTTCTTAAACATATTGATGTTTTCTTTCTAGTATGGAAACTTTGTAGACAATTTGAGAGTCATGGTGAAAGGAGGAGCCGGTGGAATGGGCCTCCCGCGCTTAGGTGGAGAAGGAGGGAAAGGAGGTGATGTGTGGGTGATGGCAGCACACGGAATGACAATGAAAACCGTGAAAGACCAATATACGCAGAAACACTTTGTTGGAGGTAACGGGGTCAATAGTAGGTGAGTTCCATTTACGCTGGAAGCATGTGCTATGTTGCTGGACTAAAAAACACTTAAAGTGCGCTGTAACCAATCATATTCTGTTGTTTCACTTAGATAATTGATTTCTAGCAGATGTGTGAGTGGTGCTATGAATAATAATTCTCCTTCATTAGGCAATAACAAAGACATCACCAATAATGAGCCCCAATAATATTGTTTGTCCTCGTGATTGATGTTTACCTGCCTTTCTTTTTCTTTTTTTCCCCCCCACCATATATACAGACTCACAACTGTATCGGGTATGGGTCATTGGGTCGATTCAACTTAGGTCGACAGTCATTATCTCGACCACTGAAGGTCGACATGTGCTAGGTCGACAGGTGAAAAGGTCGACATGAGTTTTTGGACTGTTTTTGGTGTTGTTTTCTTCGTAAAGTGTCGGGGAGACCCAATTAGTGCACCGTGTCCCCTCGCATGGCGAGCGAACTTCGGGCAAGGTGCCTCGCTCCGCTACCGCTTTGCTCGGTACAGGTTACCGTTCCAATCGTAGTCCACGTGGATCGTCAAGTATGTAAAAATCCAAAAAATGAAGACAAAAAGTGAAAAACTAATGTTGACCTTTTGACCTAGTATATGTCGGCCTAATGACCATGTCGACCTTCAGTGGTCGACCTAATGACTGTCGACTTAAGCTGTGTCAACCTACCGACCATATCCCATCCGGATACCGCCACTTTGGCAACACCTCAAAATATACTCCTTTCATTGATTATTTAAGTTTGTTTTTTTGTCTTGCGTTCTCACCAAATTAAGATTAAGATTGGCTTTCCTGATTCTCCACCATCATTCAGGGCACACCTTCTGGAATTGTAACTCTTTCCTCATAGAAACATAGAATTTGATGGCAGATATGAACCACTTGGCCTATCTAGTCTGCTCCTAAATCAGGAGTGGGGAACCTTTTTTTTTCTACCAAGGGCCATTTGGATATTTATAAAATCCTTCGGGGGCCATACAAAAATTCTCAACTTAAAAAATTACCTGGCCCCCCCTGTAGGTCTGCCCCCCCAAAATGGGTGTTGCCAATTAAAATGGGACGTGATACACACATGCCCCCAATAGTGCAGTGCCAGATCCACAATTGCCCCGACAGTGCCAGGTGTACAACTGCCCCGACAGTGCCAGCTATACAACTGCCCCCACAGTGCCAGCTATACAACTGCCCCCACAGTGCCAGCTATACAACTGCCCCCACAGTGCCAGCTATACAAATGCCCCCACAGTGCACCCCCTCCCCACTGTGCTGCTCACCGCTGCTGCTCCATCTGGCGGCGTGTCTTGGGGGTCAGGGCAGGGAGGAGAGCGCGGCTATGTCGGGTGGCGTGTAGGACCTCAAACCAGCCGCCGGTTTGTGAGCAAATCAGAGCTCGCTCCTGATAGGCTGCCGGTCCGCGAGCTCTGATTGGCTCACAAACCGGTGGCTGGTTTGAGATCTTACCTGCCGCCGGACATGTAGCTGCGCTCTCCTCCTTGACAGCTGAGACATGCCGCCGCCCGATTGAGCGGCCGCGTGTCTCAGTGACACAAGCGGGTGGGTCTTATACGGCCCGCGGGCCGGAGGTTCCCTACCCCTGTCCTAAATCATTATTCTGTATCTGCTTAAACCAAATACATTTCTACTTCTGTCATACGTTCTGGGACCTGTTTTGTTCGTTTTTATCTATATCATTTTTATACAGTAGATATTACTAAAGCTGTTTTTTTTTTCCTGAATTTGCAGAAACACAACCATTCAGTAGGCACCAAGCAATCTCTGTCAAACACTTTGGTGCACATGTAATTAGCTGCAGTGTGTACCATGTGACTAAAGCTCCAGGTTTAACGGCCAGAGCTATTCAATTATTACGCTGTAAACCAGTACATTCTGCGGTAGGTGGCTAACATCTATGTGTTATCCCACGTGGTAAGCCCCAGAGGGTGTATTTAATGCAGCTTTCTCTTACGTCCTAGAGGATGCTGGGGACTCCGTAAGGCTCATGGGGTATAGACGGGCTCCGCAGGAGATATGGGCACCTAAAAGAACTTTCTAGTATGGTGTGCACTGGCTCCTCCCTCTATGCCCCTCCTCCAGACCTCAGTTAGATCTTGTGCCCAGAGGAGATAGGGTGCATTACAGGAGCTCTCCTGAGTTTTCTGTAAAAATCATTTTGTTAGGTTTTTTATTTTCAGGGAGCTCTGCTGGCAACAGACTCCCTGCATCGTGGGACTGAGGGGAGAGAAGCAGACCCACTTCTTAAGAGTTAAGGGATCTGCTTCTAGGAAACTGGACACCATTAGCTCCAGAGGGAGTCGGAACACAGGTCTCACCCTGGGGTTCGTCCCGGAGCCGCGCCGCCGTCCTCCTCACAGATGCCGGAAAAAAGAAGCCGGGTGAGTATGACAGATCATAGGAAGACGTCAGGCGGCAGAATACTTCAGATCTTCATGAGGTAAGCAGGTAGCTGCGCGCCATTGCTTCCACATTTACACACACACATGGCACTGATGGGTGCAGGGCGCGGGGGGGGGGCGCCCCGGGCAGCAATAAATCTCGTTTTTAGGCAAGAAGCATGTAGTTAGGCTGCGGGGCAGTAAACTACGAATCCCCGCCATTTTTTTTCAAAATATCGAGCGGGACAGAAGCCTGCCGCGTGAGGGGGCGGAACTTGATCCCTCAGCACTAACCAGCGCCATTTTCTCCACAGAGGCTGCAGAGAACGCTGGCTCCCCAGACTCTCCCCTGCTGAGCATCAGAGGGCTGAAAATAAGAGAGGGGGGCACATATTTAAAGCGCAGTGAGTGGGAAATTTGGTATACATTTATATGTAAAAGCGCTATCTGTGTTTTTTTCCCCTGGGTCAGTTGGAGCTGGTGTGTGCTGGCATACTCTCTCTCTGTATCTCCAAAGAGCCTTCTTTGGGGAATTGTCCCCTTATAGTTATATCCCAGTGTGTGTGTGTGGGGTGTCGGTACGTGTGTCGGCATGTCTGAAACGGAAGGCTTATCCAAAGAGGAGGTGGAACAGATGAGTGGTGTGTCTCAGTTGGCGGTGCCGACTCAGGATTGGATGAAGATGTGGCATATGTTAAATGCTAGTGTAGCTTCACTGCATGAAAGACTGGACAAAGCAGAGTCCAGAATGTCGGCAGGTAATCAATCTACAGATTGTGCCGACTCACAGGACCCGTCGGGGTCTCAGAAACGTCCCTTCTCACAAATAAGGGACACAGATTACGACACGGACTCTGATTCCAGTGTCGACTATGATGAAGTAAGGTTGCACCCCTGGGTGACAAAAAGTATTCAATGCATGATTATTGCAATAAAAGATGTGTTACATATCACTGATGAGCCCTCGGTGCCCGACACGAGGATACACATGTTTAAGTGAAAGAAACAGGTTATAAACTTTCCTCCTTCCCTTGAAATTAATGAGTTATGTGAAAAAGCTTGGAAAACTCCAGATAAGAAACTGCAGATTCCCAAAAGGGTTCTTATGGCGTACCCTTTCCCTACACAGGACAGGGTACGCTGGGAATCCTCTCCCACAGTGGACAAAGCCTTAACACGCCTTTCCAAGAAGGTAGCGCTACCGTCCCCTGACACAGCGGCCCTCATGGACCCTGCGGACCGCAGGCAAGAGACTACACTAAAGTCTATCTACACTCATACTGGTACTTTGCTTAGACCGGCAATTGCGTCGGCATGGGTATGTAGTGCAGTAGCAGCTTGGACAGATACACTGTCAGCTGACCTTGATACCCTAGATAGGGATACAATTTTGTTAACATTAGCTCATATTAAGGACGCAGTCTTATATATGAGGGACGCTCAGAGACATTGGTTTACTGGGTTCAAGAGCCAATGCTACGGCTATTTCGGCAAGAAGAGCCTTGTGGATCCGCCAATGGACGGGGGATGCAGACTCAAAAGGGCATATGGAGGTTTTACCTTACAAAGATGATGTATTGTTTGGGGATGGCCTCGCGGACCTGATCTCTACAGCTACCGCGGGTAAGTCGACCTTTTTACCTTTTGTTCCCCAACAGCAAAAGAAACCCCCACAATATCAGATGCAGTCCTTTCGGTCGCATAGATCCAGAAGAGGTCGGGGCTCCTCTTTCCTCGCCAGAGGTAAGGGTAGAGGCAAGAGGACACCTGCTGCGGCTGGTTCCCAAGAGCAGAAGTCCTCCCTGGCTTCCGCTACGTCCACCGCATGACGCTGGGGCTCCCCTGCGGGAGTCCGCTCAGGTGGGGGCACGCCTTCGACTATTCAGCCAAGTCTGGGTTCAGTCAGACGTGGACCCTTGGGCGATAGAAATAGTCTCCCAGGGCTACAAGCTGGAATTCAAAGAGGTGCCCCCACGCCAATTTTTCAAGTCGGCCTTACCAGCTTCTACTCCAGAGCGGGAAGTAGTGCTAGCTGCAATTCAAACGCTGTGTCAACAGCGAGTGATTATCAGGGTTCCCCTGAGCCAACAGGGAAAAGGGTATTTCTCTGACGTCCTAAGTGGATGCTGGGACTCCGTAAGGACCATGGGGAATAGCGGCTCCGCAGGAGACTGGGCACAACTATAAAGAAAGCTTTAGGTCTAACTGGTGTGCACTGGCTCCTCCCACTATGACCCTCCTCCAGACTTCAGTTAGAATCTTGTGCCCGGCTGAGCTGGATGCACACTAGGGGCTCTCCTGAGCTCCTAGAAAGAAAGTATATTTTAGGTTTTTTATTTTACAGTGAGATCTGCTGGCAACAGACTCACTGCAGCGAGGGACTAAGGGGAGAAGAAGCGAACCTACCTAACTGGTGGTAGCTTGGGCTTCTTAGGCTACTGGACACCATTAGCTCCAGAGGGATCGAACACAGGACCTGACCTCGATCGTTCGGTCCCGGAGCCGCGCCGCCGGCCCCCTTACAGAGCCAGAAGCAAGAAGTGTTCCGGAAAATCGGCGGCAGAAGACTTCTGTCTTCAACAAGGTAGCGCACAGCACTGCAGCTGTGCGCCATTGCTCCTCATGCACACCTCACACTCCGGTCACTGATGGGTGCAGGGCGCTGGGGGGGGGCGCCCTGAGGGCAATATAATACACCCTTGGCTGGCAAATCTATACCATATATAGTCAGGAAGGCTATATAGGTGTAAAAATACCCCTGCCAGAATTCCAGAAAAAGCGGGAGAAGTCCGCCGGAAAAGGGGCGGGGCCATCTCCCTCAGCACACTGGCGCCATTTTTCCCTCACAGCTCCGCTGGAAGGACGCTCCCTGGCTCTCCCCTGCAGTGTCAAGCTACATAAGGGTAAAAAAGAGAGGGGGGGCACTAAATTTAGGCGCAGTGTATATATATATATATATATATATATATATATATATATATATATATATATATATATAATATAAGCAGCTATAAGGGAAAAAACACTCATTTATAGTGGGATCCCTGTGTTATATAGCGCTCTGGTGTGTGATGGCATACTCTCTCTCTCTGTCTCCCCAAAGGGCTTTGTGGGGTCCTGTCCTCTGTCAGAGCATTCCCTGTGTGTATGCGTTGTGTCGGTACGGCTGTGTCGACATGTTTGATGAGGAGGCTTATGTGGAGGCGGAGCAGATGCCGATAAATGTGATGTCACCCCCTGCGGGGTCGACACCTGAGTGGATGGTTCTGTGGAAGGAATTACGCGACAACGTCGACTCCTTGCATAAAAGGTTTGACGACATACCAAATATGGGACAGCCGGCTTCTCAGCCTGTGCCTGCCCAGGCGTCTCAAAAGCCATCAGGGGCTCTAAAACGCCCGCTACCTCAGATGGCAGACACAGATGTCGACACGGATACTGAATCCAGTGTCGACGACGATGAGACTAATGTATCTTCCAATAGGGCCACACGTTATATGATTGAGGCAATGAAAAATGTGTTGCATATTTCTGATGTTACCCCGGGTACCACAAAAAAAAAAAGGGTATTATGTTTGGAGAGAAAAAACTACCAGTTGTTTTTCCTCCATCTGAGGAATTAAATGAAGTGTGTGAAGAAGCGTGGGCTTCCCCCGATAAGAAACTGGTAATTTCTAAGAGGTTACTAATGACGTACCCTTTCCCGCCAGAGGATAGGTCACGTTGGGAAACATCCCCTAGGGTGGATAAAGCGCTCACACGCTTGTCAAAGAAGGTGGCACTACCGTCTGCGGATACGGCCGCCCTGAAGGAATCTGCTGATAGAAAGCAGGAGGCTATCCTGAAGTCTATATATACACACACAGGTGTTATACTGAGACCAGCTATTGCTTCAGCATGGATGTGCAGTGCTGCAGCTGCGTGGTCAGATTCCCTGTCGGAAAATATGGATACCCTAGACAGGGACACTATATTGCTAACCGTAGAGCATATTAAAGACGCACTCTTCTACATGAGGGATGCACAGAGGGATATTTGCCGGCTGGCATCTAAAATAAGTGCAATGTCCATTTCTGCTAGGAGAGGGTTATGGACTCGGCAGTGGACAGGAGATGCAGATTCTAAAAGGCACATGGAAGTTTTGCCTTATAAGGGTGAGGAGTTGTTCGGGGATGGTCTCTCGGACCTCGTTTCCACAGCAACAGCTGGGAAGTCTACATTTTTACCCCATGTTCCCTCACAGCCAAAGAAAGCACCGTATAATCAGGTACAGTCCTTTCGGCCCAATAAGGGCAAGCGGGTTAAAGGCGCGTCCTTTCTGCCCAGAGGCAGAGGTAGAGGGAAAAAGCTGCAGCATACAGCCAGTTCCCAGGAGCAAAAGTCCTCCCCCGCTTCCTCTAAGTCCACAGCATGACGCTGGGGCTCCACAGGCGGAGCCAGGTACGGTGGGGGCCCGTCTCAAAAATTTCAGCGATCAGTGGGCTCGCTCACGGGTGGATCCCTGGATCTTTCAAGTAGTATCTCTGGGGTACAAGCTGGAAATCTTCAGATGCATCGGCTGATAACCCTGTCTCCAAGGACCAGGGTGTCTCTGCTGTGGTGGCTGCAGAGTGCTCATCTTCAAGAGGGCCGCAGATTCGGCATACAGGACTGGGTCCTGGTGACCACGGATGCCAGCCTTCGAGGCTGGGGGGCAGTCACACAGGGAAGAAACTTCCAAGGACTATGGTCAAGTCAGGAGACTTCCCTGCACATAAATATTCTGGAGCTGAGGGCCATTTACAATGCCCTAAGTCAGGCAAAACCCCTGCTTCAAAACCAGCCGGTACTGATCCAGTCAGACAACATCACGGCGGTCGCCCATGTAAACCGACAGGGCGGCACGAGAAGCAGGACGGCGATGGCAGAAGCCACAAGGATTCTCCGATGGGCGGAAAATCACGTGTTAGCACTGTCAGCAGTGTTCATTCCGGGAGTGGACAACTGGGAAGCAGACTTCCTCAGCAGGCACGACCTCCACCCGGGAGAGTGGGGACTTCATCCAGAAGTCTTCCAACTGATTGTAAACCGTTGGGAAAGGCCACAGGTGGACATGATGGCGTCCCGCCTAAACAAAAAGCTAGAAAGATATTGCGCCAGGTCAAGAGACCCACGGGCGATAGCTGTGGACGCTCTAGTGACACCGTGGGTGTACCGGTCGGTTTATGTGTTCCCTCCTCTTCCTCTCATACCAAAGGTACTGAGGATAATAAGGAGAAGAGGAGTAAGAACTATACTCATTGTTCCGGATTGGCCAAGAAGAGCTTGGTACCCGGAACTTCAAGAAATGATCTCAGAGGACCCATGGCCTCTGCCGCTCAGACAGGACCTGCTGCAGCAGGGGCCCTGTCTGTTCCAAGACTTACCGCGGCTGCGTTTGACGGCATGGCGGTTGAACACCGGATCCTGAAGGAAAAGGGCATTCCGGAGGAAGTCATTCCTACGCTGATTAAAGCTAGGAAAGAAGTAACCGCAAACCATTATCACTGCATATGGCGAAAATATGTTGCGTGGTGTGAGGCCAGGAAGGCCCCAACGGAGGAATTTCAGCTGGGCCGTTTCCTGCACTTCCTACAGTCAGGGGTGACTATGGGCCTAAAATTGGGTTCCAATAAGGTCCAGATTTCGGCTCTATCGATTTTCTTCCAGAGAGAACTGGCTTCACTACCTGAAGTTCAGACTTTTGTTAAGGGAGTGCTGCATATTCAGCCCCCTTTTGTGCCTCCAGTGGCACCTTGGGATCTCAACGTGGTGTTGGATTTCCTAAAGTCACATTGGTTTGAGCCACTTAAAACCGTGGAATTGAAATATCTCACGTGGAAAGTGGTCATGTTGTTGGCCTTGGCTTCGGCCAGGCGTGTATCACGGCTTTGTCATGTAAAAGCCCTTATCTGATTTTCCATATGGATAGGGCAGAATTGAGGACTCGTCCCCAGTTTCTTCCTAAAGTGGTATCCGCTTTTCATCTGAACCAACCTATCGTGGTGCCTGCGGCTACTACAGACATGGAGGCTTCCAAGTTGTTGGACGTAGTCAGGGCCCTGAAAATCTATGTTTCCAGGACAGCTGGAGTCAGAAAGACTAACTCGCTATTTATCCTGTATGCGCCCAACAAGTTGGGTGCACCTGCTTCAAAGCAGACTATTGCTCGCTGGATCTGTAGTACGATTCAGCTTGCACATTCTGCGGCTGGACTGCCGCATCCTAAATCAGTAAAAGCCCATTCCACGAGGAAGGTGGGCTCTTCTTGGGCGGCTGCCCGAGGGGTCTCGGCTTTACAACTTTGCCGAGCAGCTACTTGGTCGGGGTCAAACACATTTGCTAAATTCTACAAGTTTGACACCCTGGCTGAGGAGGACCTAGAGTTTGCCCATTCGGTGCTGCAGAGTCATCCGCACTCTCCCGCCCGTTTGGGAGCTTTGGTATAATCCCCATGGTCCTTACGGAGTCCCAGCATCCACTTAGGACGTCAGAGAAAATAAGAATTTACTCACCGGTAATTCTATTTCTCGTAGTCCGTAGTGGATGCTGGGCGCCCATCCCAAGTGCGGATTGTCTGCAATACTTATATATTGTTATTGTTTAACTAAAGGGTTATTGTTGAGCCATCTGTTGAGAGGCTCAGTTGTTGTCATACTGTTAACTGGGTATTGTATCACGAGTTATACGGTGTGATTGGTGTGGCTGGTATGAGTCTTACCCGGGATTCTAAATCCTTCCTTATTGTGTCAGCTCTTCCGGGCACAGTATCCTAACTGAAGTCTGGAGGAGGGTCATAGTGGGAGGAGCCAGTGCACAGCAGTTAGACCTAAAGCTTTCTTTATAGTTGTGCCCAGTCTCCTGCGGAGCCGCTATTCCCCATGGTCCTTACGGAGTCCCAGCATCCACTACGGACTACGAGAAATAGAATTACCGGTGAGTAAATTCTTATCTATTCAACCCTATTTGTGGTCCCGAAGCCGGATGGTTCGGTCAGGCCCATTTTAAACCTAAAATCCCTGAACCTGTACCTGAAAAGATTCAAATTCAAGATGGAATCGCTTCGAGCGGTGATAGCCTGCCTGTAAGGGGGGGATTTTATGGTGTCACTGGACATAAAGGATGCTTACCTTCATGTCCCCATAAATCCCTCTCATCAGGAGTACCTGAGATTCGCGGTACAGGATTGTCATTACCAGTTTCAGACGTTGCCGTTTGGGCTGTCCACGGCCCCGAGGATTTTCACCAAGATAATAGCGGAAATGATGGTGATCCTGCGCAAGCGAGGAGTCACAATTATGCCATACTTGGACGATCTCCTGATAAAAGCGAGATCAAGAGAGCAATTACTGGAGAACGTGGCACTCTCTCAGAGAGTGCTTCAGCAACATGGGTGGATTCTCAATCTACCAAAGTCACAGTTGGTTCCGACAACTCGACTAGCCTTCCTTGGCATGATACTGGACACGGAACAAAAGAAAGTTTTCCTCCCGTTGGAAAAAGTCCAGGACCCCCAGAACATGGTCCGAGAACTACTGAAGCCGAAAAGAGTGTCCGCTCATCAATGCACTCGGGTTCTGGGGAAAATGGTGGCAACTTACGAGGCCATTCCCTTCGGCAGGCTCCATGCAAGGACGTTTCAATGGGATCTTCTGGACAAATGGTCCGGGTCCCATCTACAATTACATCAAAAAATAACACTGTCCCCCAGGGCCAGGGTGTCTCTTCTATGGTGGCTGCAAAGTGCTCACCTTCTAGAGGGTCGCAGGTTCGGCATTCAGGACTGGATCCTGGTAACCACGGACGCGAGCCTCCGAGGATGGGGAGCAGTCACCCAAGGAAGAAATTTTCAGGGACTATGGTCAGACCAGGAGTCCTGTCTACACATCAACGTGTTGGAGCTAAGGGCCATATACAACGGCCTTCGACAAGCGGAGATTCTTCTTCGCAACCTACCGGTTCTGATTCAATCAGACAATGTCACAGCAGTAGCTCATGTGAACCGCCAAGGCGGGACAAGAAGCAGAGTTGCGATGGAGGAAGCCACCAGGATTCTTCGCTGGGCGGAAAATCACGTAAACGCTCTGTCAGCGGTCTTCATTCCGGGAGTGGACAACTGGGAAGCAGACTTCCTCAGCAGACACGATCTCCATCCAGGAGAGTGGGGACTTCATCAAGAAGTCTTTGCAGAGATAACGGATCTCTGGGGAGTTCCTCGAATAGACATGATGGCGTCACGCCTCAACAAGAAGCTTCGGAGGTATTGTGCCAGGTCCCGGGACCCTCAGGCAATAGCAGTAGATGCTCTGGTAACACCATGGGTATTCCAGTCGGTCTACGTGTTTCCTCCTCTTCCTCTCATCACAAAAGTGTTGAGGATCATAAATCGAAAAAGAGTACAAACAATTCTCATTGTTCCAGACTGGCCTCGAAGGGCCTGGTACTCAGATCTTCAGGAGATGCTCACGGAAGATCCCTGGCCTCTTCCTCTAAGGGAAGACCTGTTACAGCAGGGGCCCTGCATGTTCCAAGACTTACCGCGGTTACGTTTGACGGCATGGCGGTTGAACGCCGGATCCTAGCGGAGTAGGGTATTCCGGAGGAGGTCATACCTACTCTAATAAAGGCTAGGAAGGAGGTGACGGTAAAACATTATCACCGTATCTGGCGGAAATATGTCTCTTGGTGTGAAACCAAGAATGCTCCTACGGAAGATTTCCATCTGGGCCGTTTTCTCCACTTCCTACAGACAGGAGTGGATATGGGCCTAAAGTTAGGCTCCATTAAGGTACAGATTTCAGCCCTATCTATATTCTTTCAGAAGGAATTGGCTTCTCTCCCAGAAGTCCAGACTTTTGTAAAGGGAGTGCTGCACATCCAGCCTACTTTTGTGCCACCAGTGGCACCATGGGACCTTAACGTGGTGTTACAGTTCCTTAAATCACACTGGTTTCAACCCCTTCAAACGGTTGAATTAAAATTTCTAACCTGGAAGGTGGTCATGTTATTAGCCTTGGCATCTGCAAGGCGGGTGCCAGAGTTGGCGGCATTGTCTCACAAGAGCCCCTACTTGATTTTTCATGTGGATAGAGCGGAATTGAGGACTCGTCCTCAATTTGTGCCTAAGGTGGTTTCTTCATTTCATATGAACCAACCTATTGTGGTACCTGTGGCTACGAGTGACTTGGAGGACTCCAAGTCCCTGGATGTAGTCAGGGCCTTAAAAATCTATGTAGCCAGGATGGCTAGGATTAGGAAGACAGAGGCTCTGTTTGTCCTGTATGCAGCCACCAAGGTTGGCGCGCCTGCTTCTAAGCAGACTATTGCTCGCTGGATCTGTCACACGATTCAGCAGGCTCATTCTACGGCTGGATTGCCGTTACCAAATTCGGTAAAGGCCCATTCCACTAGGAAGGTGGGCTCTTCTTGGGCGGCTGCCCGAGGCGTCTCGGCATTACAGTTGTGCCGAGCAGCTACTTGGTCGGGTTCAAACACTTTTGCTAAATTCTACATGTTTGATACCCTGGCTGATGAGGACCTCGCGTTTGCTCAATCGGTGCTGCAGAGTCATCCGCACTCTCCCGCCCGGTTTGGAGCTTTGGTATAAACTAGAGATGAGCGGATTCGGTTTTACTCGGTTTTACTCGGTTCTCAAAACCGAATCTTATTGGCTATCCAAAACACGTGACATCCGTGAGCCAATAAGATTCGGTTTTGAGAACCGAGTAAAACCGAATCCGCTCATCTCTAGTATAAACCCCATGGTCCTTATGGAGTCCCCAGCATCCTCTAGGACGTAAGAGAAAATAAGATTTTAAATCTACCGGTAAATCTTTTTCTCCTAGTCCGTAGAGGATGCTGGGCGCCTGTCCCAGTGCGGACTAAATCTGCAAGACTTGTATATAGTTGTTGCTTACATAAGGGTTATGTTACAGTTGAGATCGGTCGTTGACTGATGCTGTTTTTGTTCATACTGTTAACTGGTTGCGTATATTCCAGGTTATACGGTGTGGTTGGTGTGGGCTGGTATGAATCTTGACCTTAGATTACAAAATCCTTTCCTCATATTGTCCATCTCCTCTGGGCACAGTTTCTCTAACTGAGGTCTGGAGGAGGGGCATAGAGGGAGGAGCCAGTGCACACCCATACTAAAAGTTCTTTATAGTGCCCATGTCTCCTGCGGAGCCCGTCTATACCCCATGGTCCTTACGGAGTCCCCAGCATCCTCTACGGACTAGGAGAAAAAGATTTACCGGTAGGTTTAAAATCTTATTTTTTCTTACAGTGGAAAAGGCTCTGGAAATTCAGAGCCTGGTCAAACAAAGTCTGAAACCACCAAGATTATCGATCCATCAATGCACTCGGTTGCTGGGGAAGATGGTGGCGGCCTACGAGGCCATTAAGTTTGGCAGATTCCATGCCAGAGTTCTTCAGTGGGACCTGTTGGACAAGTTGTCCGGGTCCCATCTGCACATGCACCGAAGGATAACCCTCTCTTCCAAGACCAGAATCTCACTCCTGTGGTGGCTGCACAGCTCTCACCTCCTAGAGGGACGCAGGTTCGGGATCCAGGACTTGATCTTAGTGACCACGCATGCGAGTCTCCGAGGCTGGGGAGCTGTCACACAGGGGGAAAGCTTCCAGGGAAGATGGTCAAGCCAGGAAATGTGTCTACACATAAACGTTCTGGAGTTAATGGCCATTCACAACGGCCTTCTGCAAGCGAAACATCTTCTTCGCAATCAGTCTGTCTTGATTCAGTGAGACAACATAACAGCAGTAGCGTACATAAACCGCCAGGGCAGAACAAAGAGCAGAGCGGCTATGGCAGAGGCCACAAAGGTTCTCCATTGGGCGGAAAGGCATACAAGCGCTCTGTCAGCGATCTTCATTCCAGGAGTGGACAACTGGGAAGCAGACTTCCTCAGCAGACACGATCTCCATCCAGGAGAGTGGGGTCTTCATCAAGAGGTCTTTGCAGAAGTGACAAGTCTTTGGGGAATTCCTCAAATAGACATGATGGCGTCTCGCCTCAACAAGAAACTTCAGAGATATTGTTCCAGGTCGAGAGACCCTCAAGCAATAGCAGTGTACGCCCTAGTGACACCGTGGGTGTTTCAGTCGGTGTACGTCTTTCCTCTGCTTCCACTCATTCCAAAAGTGATAAAGATCATAAGAAGAACAAAGGTTCAAGCAATCCTCATTGTTCCAGACTGGCCAAGGAGGGCTTGGTATGCAGATCTTCAGGAATTACTCATAGGAGATCCCTGGCCTCTTCCTCTGAGGGAGGATCTGTTACAGCAGGGGCCGGGCGTGTTCCAAGACTTACTAATCGTTTGTCGGCTTGGAGGTTGAATGCCGGATCCTAGCCCAAAAGGGTATTCCCAAGGAAGTCATCCCCACTCTTATTCAGGCTAGGAAAGGAGTAACGTCTAAACATTACCACCGTATTTGGAGAAAATACGTGTCTTGGTGTGAATCCAAGAAGGCTCCTACGGAAGAATTTCAGCTAGGACGTTTTCTCCATTTTCTACAAGCCGGTGTGGATGCGGGCCTAAAGTTGGGCTCCATTAAAGTACAAATTTCAGCCTTATCGGTTTTCTTCCAAAAACAATTGGCCTCCCTTCCAGAGGTTCAGACTTTTGTGAAAGGCATGTTGCACATCCAACCTCCCTTTGTGCCCCCTGTGGCACCGTGGGATCTTAACGTGGTGTTGCAATTCCTTCAATCTCATTGGTTTGAACCTTTACAAAAGGAGTTGAAATTCCTCACTTGGAAAGTGGTCATGCTGTTGGCCTTGGCATCCGCCAAGCGGTTGTCTGAATTGACGGCCTTGTCTCACAAGAGCCCTTATTTGATCTTCCATGAAGATAGAGCAGAGTTGAGGACTCGTCAGCAGTTTCTGCCGAAAGTGGTTTCGTCGTTCCACTTGAACCAACCTATTGTGGTACCAGTGGCTACTGACGCCTTGCTGGAATCGAAGTTTCTCGACGTTGTCAGAGCTTTGAAAATTTATGTGGCCAGAACGGTTCACTTTAGGAAAACGGAGGCTCTGTTTGTCCTGTATGCTCACAACAAAATTGGGGCTCCTGCTTCCAAGCAGACTATTGCGCGCTGGATCTGTCATACGATTCAGCAGGCTCATTCTACGGCTGGATTGCCGTTACCGAAATCGGTGAAGGCCCATTCTCCCAGAACGGTGGACTCGTCCTGGGCGGCTGCCCGGAGGGTCTCGGCATTACAACTTTGCCGAGCGGCTACTTGGTTGGGTTCAAACACCTTTGCAAAGTTCTACAAGTTTGATACCCTGGCTGATGAGGACCTCATGTTTGGTCAATCGGTGCTGCAGAGTCATCCACACTCTCCCGCCCGTTCTAGAGCTTTGGTATAAACCCCATGGTTCTTGAATTGACCCCAGCATACTCTGGGACGTATGAGAAAATAGGATTTTAATACCTACCGGTAAATCCTTTCTCTTAGTCCGTAGAGGATGCTGGGCGCCCATCCCAGTTCGTACTGTATCTGCAGTTATTAGTTGTGGTTACACACATGTTGTTTTACGTTTATAGTCAGCCTGTTGCTGATGTTGTTCATGCCGTTGACTTGCGTTGTGTTGAATGCCACGTTGTACGGCGTGCTTGAGGTGTGAGCTGGTATGTATCTCACCTTAGTTTTACAATAAATCCTTTTCCTCGAAATGTCCGTCTCCCTGGGCACAGTTCCTATAACTGGAGTCTGGATCAGGGGCATAGAGGGAGGAGCCAGTTCACACCCCTTTGAAAATCTTAAAGTGCCCATGTCTCCTGCGGATCCCGTCTATACCCCATGGTTCTTGAAGTGACCCCAGCATCCTCTACGGACTAAGAGAAAAGGATTTACCGGTAGGTATTAAAATCCTATTATTATTATTTCTGTATTTATTTATATAGCGCTCTTTCTCCAATAGGACTTAAGGCGCTTAACAGGTAGCATGAACATAATATAGGGGGTCATTCCGAGTTGTTCGCTCGCTAGCTGCTTTTAGCAGCATTGCACACGCTAGGCTGCCGCCCTCTGGGAGTGTATCTTAGCTTAGCAGAATTGCGAACGAAAGATTAGCAGAATTGCTACTAAATAATTCTTTGCAGTTTGAGTAGCTCCGGACCTACTCACAGATTGCGATCAGCTCAGTCCGTTTAGTTCCTGGTTTGACGTCACAAACGCCCTGCGTTCGGCCAGCCACTCCCCCGTTTCTCCAGCCACTCCCGCGTTTTTCCCTGACCCGCCTGCGTTTTTTTGCAAATGCCGGGAAAACGCTGAGTTACCACCCAGAAACGCCCCTTTCCTGTCAATCATTTACCGAACAGCGGTGCGACTGAAAAGCGCCGCAGAATCCACAACAAATCTGCTAAGTTTTTAGTTAAATAACTAAGTGCATTCGCCCTGCGTGCCTTGCGCATGCGCAGTTTGCAACAATTCTCAGCATAGCGAAAATCGGCAACGAGCGAACAACTCGGAATGACCCCCATAGTACAGAAACAATCAAGTACAGAAAAGCTTTTCATAAAATACAGAGAGCATGTAGATAATAAAGGGACATTATGGAAATGCTTGAGTACACAGGAAAGTCTTGAGTCTGTTTTTGAAGAATTGTGTCAGGGAAGTGAGTTCCATAGAGTCTGAGCCGCATGACTAAAAGCTTGACCCCCCCCCCCCTTCCCCCCCCGATGAATTATGGGAGATTCTAGGTACTACTAAAAGTCCTTCATCTACAGATTGCAGTAATTGAGTGGGGCAGTATAGCTCGAGTGACGCAAACTCCATACACAAGTATTATCAGAACAAGGCTTGGCCAGTCCCATAGAAGCTGGTGGCACTGGAGCAGGCTTCCTGGTCCTTTAAGGTTCAGGAGGGTTCATAATAGCAGTCCATATTAGGAAAGGGGGTCGGTATGGGATCCCGGAAGATGGGATGCCAGCGGTCACATTACCGATGCCGGCATCCCGATGGTCACGGTCCTGAGAGAGGTGAGTGAGAGAAGTATTCAAAGTCCCCCCCCCCTAATCCCCCCCTTTTCCTCAGCTTAACCCTAACCCTCCCCCTTAGTGCCTAAACCTACCCGAAGTGGTGCCTAACTCCCCGCCCCCCTGGCATCTGTGATCTGATGGGTGTCGGGATTCTGACGTCGGTATTTCGACTTCCGGTGTCTTGAACGTATACCCAGGAGAGAGAGCTGGATTTCTGTACCTCTGTTTTTAGTCAAACGGAGTAGTGGCAAATGTTCAATTCTTAAACATAATCCTAAAAGTAATTAACATTAAACTTTATAGCTTGTGCTGTCTTCATGAGACGAATCGGAGACTCTTTTGCTTTAGAACCACAAGTCTGATCGTAACCCTCCTCCATAATAGTATTGTTTTAGTATAAGGGAGACGGACCTTCTGGTCAATGAGGATAAGAAAAGTTTTTGGAAAACAATATCCATTCCTACCTAAAATATTAGCTGTAATACGAAGGACAATGATAACTTGGATCTAATAACAGCTAAGATGTCATCCATACACTGGGCTGGCTGTACAACATGTGAGACCGCTTCAGGCAGCAGCATTAAGCGTATATAGCTATATTCAGATAAGAAATTGGAGATCCCTTCTAAAGGAATTCAAACTCCAGGGCATATGTAGAAAACCTCAGAGAGTATTACTAAAGCTCAGAAGTATTAGTAGCCTGGAAAGAACTCAAACATTCTGTCTGGGGTAACATTTGCAGTGAGACAGTAGTGTCGTACATGGGGCCTAATTCAGACCTGATCGCAGCAGCAAATTTGTTAGCAGTTGGGCAAAACCATGTGCACTGCAGGGGGGGGCAGATATAACATGTGCAGAGAGAGTTAGATTTGGGTGGGGTGTGTGCAAACCGAAATCTAAATTGCAGTGTAAAAATAAAGCAGCAAGTTTTTCTCTTACGTCCTAGAGGATGCTGGGGACTCCAAAAGGACCATGGGGTATAGACGGGATCCGCAGGAGCTTGGGCACACTGAAAAGACTTTAACTGGGTGTGAACTGGCTCCTCCCTCTATGCCCCTCCTCCAGACCCCAGTTAGACTTTGTGCCCAGGACTGACTGGACACTCACTAGGGGAGCTCTCCTGAGTTTCTCTAGAAAAGACTTTGTTAGGTTTTTTATTTTCAGGGAGACCTGCTGGGTACAGGCTTCCTGCAGCGAGGGACTGAGGGGAGAGAAGTCATACCTACTTCTACTTAGTTTAAGGGCTCTGCTTTTTAGGCTACTGGACACCATTAGCTCCAGAGTGTTCGATCACTTGGTGCGCCTAGCTGCTTGTTCCCGGAGCCGCGCCGTCACCCCCCTCACAGAAGCCAGAAGAAAGAAGCCGGGTGAGTATGCAGAAGGCAGAAGACTTCAGTGACGAGGTACAGCGCAGCGGTAGCGCTGCGCTCCATGCTCCCACACACTTCACCAACGGCACTCACAGGGTGCAGGGCGCTGGGGGGGGGGAAGGGGCGCCCTGGGCAGCAGTTACTGAGGTCTGGGAAGCCGGCAGAAGGCTTTTCGGTGCCTCTGCACCGTTTTTCAAACCCCCGCCGGCATTTTCAATTTTCAAATTTAGCGGGCTGAAGCGTGCCGGGAAGGGGCGGAGCTTAGCAGCACGGCTCACCAGCGCCATTTTCCCTCATACACTCGGCTGCATGAGACGCTTCCCGGGACCTCCAAAGCTCCACTACAAGTAACGGGGTGCTAATCAGGGGGGGCACAGTTTGTGGTGCATATTTATTGTCCTTGAAGCAGCGCTTTACACATATATTCTTTGGTGGGATATATGGGCGCTGGGGTGTGAGCT
Organism: Pseudophryne corroboree; assembly: GCF_028390025.1. Lineage (NCBI taxonomy): Eukaryota > Metazoa > Chordata > Amphibia > Anura > Myobatrachidae > Pseudophryne > Pseudophryne corroboree. The sequence continues at coordinate 101,201,576 of NC_086448.1, forward strand.
GGCATACTCCCTCTGTGTTTCTCTATCCAGGCTTCCTTGTGGGCCTGTCCCCTAGCTGAGGCATTGTGTGTGTGTGTGTTGGTGTGTCGATACTCAGTGTCGGCATGTCTGAGGCTGAATGTTATTCCCCGGAGGAGGTTACTGGGGGAGCAGATGCGGGTCTGGAATTGGCTCTGTCGGTGCAGCAGACACCTGATTTACTCACATTGTTAAGTACACTTAATACAAATGTGGCTTCTTTGTCAAAGAGGTTAGATAAATCAGAGTCGCAGACACAGGTGTGGAGGAAATCCATGGAGGATGCTTTGTCTCAGGTGCAGACCCCATCGGGGTCGCAAAAGTGGCCGTTTACCCAAGTTGTAGATACTGATACCGACACGGATTCTGATTCCGAGGTCGATTTCACTGAGGCTGCTTTACATCCACGATTAGTTAAGAGTATTCAGTACATGATTGTGGCTATAAAGGATGTTTTACGCATTTCTGATGAACCTGCGGTGCAGGAAACAAGGATTTGTTTGTTCAAAGGGAAAAAACCTGAGGTGAAGTTTCCCCCCTCTCATGAAATGAATACTCTTTGTGAAAAGGCTTGGGAGTCGCCGGACAAGAGGTGGCAGATTCCCAAGAGGATTTACGTGGCGTATCCTTTCCCCTCTGATGACAGGGAAAAATGGGAGGCGTCTCCAAATGTTGACAAAGCTCTATCTCGTTTGTCTAAGAAGGTGGCGTTTCCGTCTCCTGAAACGGCAGCTCTCAAGGATCCGGCGGATCGCAAGATGGAGACGTCTCTGAAGTCCATTTTCGCTAATACGGGTGCATTGCTCAGACCTGCTGTGGCATCGGTATGGGTGAGTAGTGCTATTGCAAAATGGGCTGAGAATTTAGCTGCTGATATGGATACCCTTGATAAAGATAATGTTCTTTTGACTCTTGGTTATATCAAGGACGCTGCAGATTACCTGAAGGATGCGGCGAGGGATGTTGGTCTCTTGGGATCAAGAGCCAATGCCATGGCGATCTCGGCCAGGAGGACGCTGTGGATCCATCAATGGAATGCTGATGCCGACTCCAAGAGAGCTATGGAAGCTTTACCCTTCAAAGGTAATGTCTTGTTTGGGGACGGCTTGGCTGACCTGGTCTCTACCGCGATTGCGGGTAAGTCATCTTTTCTTCCCTATATTCCCACACAACAGAAAAAGGCACCACATCAGCAGATGCAGTCCTTTCGTCCAAATAAATACAGGCGTGGAAAAGGTTCGTCCTTCCTCGCTTCAAAGGGTAGAGGAAGGGGAAGGAAGTCGCCTGCAGTGTCAGGCGCCCAGGACCAAAAGTCCTCCCCTGCCTCTACCAAGTGCACCGCATGACGCTGGGGCTTCCCTGGGGGAGTCCAGACCGGTGGGGGGCCGTCTGCGGATCTTTAGTCAGGTCTGGATTCAATCAGGCCTGGATCCTTGGGTCCTAGAGATTGTATCTCAGGGATACAAGCTGGAGTTTCAGGAGGTGCCCCCTCACCGGTTTTTCATTTCGGCCTTACCAGTGTCTCTTCCGGACAGGGAGGTGGTGCTGGCAGCAATACAAAAGTTGTGTCAACAGAGGGTCATTGTTCCCGTTCACCCGTCCCAACGGGGGGAGGGGTTCTACTCGAGCCTCTTTGTTGTACCGAAACCGGACGGTTCGGTCAGACCGATTCTGAACCTAAAATCCCTCAATCCATACTTGAAAGTTTTCAAGTTCAAGATGGAATCTCTTCGAGCTGTGATTTCCAGCCTAGAAGGGGGGGATTTTATGGCGTCAGTCGACATAAAAGATGCCTACTTACATGTCCCGATATATCCTCCGCATCAAGCCTTCCTCAGGTTTGCGATACAGGATTCTCATTACCAATTTCAGACGTTGCCGTTTGGGCTTTCCACGGCCCCGATGATTTTCACCAAGGTCATGGCAGAAATGATGGTTCTCCTTCGCAAGCAAGGGGTTACCATTATCCCGTACTTGGACGATCTCCTGATAAAGGCGAGGTCCAAGGAACGGTTGCTGAAAAGTGTGAATTTTTCACAGTCTGTTCTGCGACAGCATGGTTGGGTGCTAAATTTGCCAAAATCTCAGTTGATTCCGACCACTCGGCTGCCCTTTCTGGGCATGATTCTAGACACGGAGTTACGGAGAGTGTTTCTTCCGTAAGACAAAGCTCTGGAACTGCAGACGATGGTCAGGGAACTTCTGAGGCCGACAAGTGTGTCGATTCATCACTGTACTCGGGTTCTGGGGAAAATAGTTGCGGTGTACGAAGCCATTCCATTTGGCAGGTTTCATGCCCGGGTGTTTCAGTGTGACCTGCCGAGCATATGGTCCGGGTCTCACCTGCACATGCACCGGAAGATAAGTCTATCTCCCAAGGCCAGGATTTCTCTCCTGTGGTGGCTACAAAGTTCTCACCTCCTAGGAGGGCGCCGGTTCGGTATCCAGGACTGGGTACTACTGACAACAGATGCAAGTCTCCAAGGCTGGGGCGCAGTCACTCAAGGAAGAAATTTCCAGGGGAAGCGGTCGCTCCAGGAAGCTTGTCTCCACATAAATGTTCTCAAGTTAAGAGCCATTTACAACGGCCTGCTACAAGCAAGAAGCCGACTTCAGGGTCGTCCTGTCCTCGTACAGTCGGACAACATCACAGCGGTGGCGCATATAAACCGTCAAGGCGGAGCAAGGCGGCTATGGCGGAGGCCACAAGAATCCTTCGCTGGGCGGAACAACACGTGAGTGCCCTGTCAGCAGTCTTCCTTCCGGGAGTGGACAACTGGGAAGCAGATTTCCTCAGCAGACACGATCTCCATCCGGGAGAGTGGGCTCTTAACCAAGAGGTATTTGCAGAATTGACGAAGCGTTGGGGAATTCCGCTGATCGACATGATGGCGTCTCGCCTCAACAAGAAGCTTCCGAGGTATTGTTCCAGGTCAAGGGACCCCCAAGCCAGTGCAGTGGACGCCCTGGTGACTCCGTAGGTGTTCCAGTTGGTGTATGTGTTCCCTCCACTTCCTCTCATTCCAAAGGTACTGGGAATCATTCGACGAGCAAGGGTTCAGGCGATTCTCATCGTTCCAGATTGGCCAAGAAGGCCTGGTATCCGGATCTTCAGGAATTACTTGTGGAAGATCCTTGGCCGCTTCCTCTAAGAGAGGACCTGTTATTGCAGGGACCATGCGTGTTTCCAGACTTACCGCGGTTGCGTTTGACGGCATGGAAGTTGAGAGCCAAATCTTAGCTCGAAAAGGTATTCCCGGGGAGGTCATTCCCACTCTCCTTAAGGCTAGGAAGGAGGTTACGGCGAAACATTATCACCGTATTTGGAGAAAGTATGTTTCGTGGTGTGAGACTAAAACGGCTCCTGCGGAAGAATTCCACTTAGGTCGGTTTCTCCATTTTTTGCAGGTAGGCGTCGATGCAGGCCTGAAATTAGGTTCCATCAAAGTGCAGATTTCGGCTTTATCTATTTTCTTTCAAAAAGAATTGGCTGTCCTCCCAGAGGTTCAGACTTTTGTGAAAGGAGTGATGCATATCCATCCTCCGTTTGTGCCCCCTGTGGCACCATAGGATCTTGAGGTGATCTTGCAGTTTCTTATGTCTTCCTGGTTTGAACCTTTGCGTAAGGTTGAGTTAAAGTTTCTCACTTGGAAGGTAGTCATGCTGTTGGCTCTGGCGTCTGCCAGGCGAGTGTCAGAGTTGGCGGCCTTATCTCACAAGAGTCCGTACTTTATTTTCCATTCAGATAGAGCGGAGTTAAGGACTCGTCAACAGTTTTCTGCCGAAGGTGGTTTCTTCGTTTCACATTAACCAACCTATTGTAGTACCCGTGGCTACGGATACTGTGGCAGTTCCAAAGTCTCTGGATGTTGTGAGAGCTTTAAAAATCTACGTCGCCAGAATGGCTGTTGCCAGGAAGACAGAGGCGCTGGTCATCCTGCTTCGAAACAGACTATTGCACGCTGGATTTGTAGTATGATTCAGCAAGCTCATTCTTCGGCTAGCCTACCGGTGCCGAAGTCAGTAAAGGCCCATTCTACCAGGAAAGTGGGCTCATCTTGGGCGGCTGCCCGAGGGGTCTCGGCACTTCAGCTTTGCCGAGCAGCTACCTGGTCGAGTTCAAACACTTTTGCTAAGTTTTACAAGTTTGACACCCTAGCTGAGGAGGACCTCATGTTTGCTCAATCGGTGCTGCAGAGTCGGCCGCACTCTCCCGCCCGGTCTGGAGCTTTGGTATAGACCCCATGGTCCCCAGCATCCTCTAGGACGTAAGAGAAAATAGGATTTTAGTACCTACCGGTAAATCCTTTTCTCCTAGTCCGTAGAGGATGCTGGGCGCCCATCAGAGTGCGGACTGTTACTTGCAGTTGTATTCTTGCGGGTTAAATTAGTTTATACACGGGTTGTGTATTTATTGGTTTCAGCTTGTTGCTGTGGTTACTTCATACTGTTATCTGGTTTACGGTTACTCCGGTTGTACGGTATGTTTGTGGTGTGGGCTGGTATGTTGTAGCCCTTACTTTAAACAAAAATCCTTTCCTCGAAATGTCCGTCTCTCCTGGGCACAGTTCCTATAACCGAGGTCTGGAGGAGGGGCCTAGAGGGAGGAGCCAGTTCACACCCAGTTAAAGTCTTTTCAGTGCGCCCAAGCTCCTGCGGATCCCATCTAAACCCCATGGTACTTTTGGAGTCCCCAGCATCCTCTACGGACTAGGAGAAAAGGATTTACCGGTAGGTACTAAAATCCTATTTTACCCTGCACAGAAACGAAATAACCCACCCAAATCTAACTCTCTCTGCACATGTTATATCTGCCACACCTGCAGTGCACATGGTTTTGCCCAACTGCTAACAAATTTGCTGCTGCGATCAGCTCTGAATTACCCCCATTAACAGCAAGAAAGAAGCATGAACCAATGTCTGCAGAACCGGGTAGGAAAGATCTTGCTGAAGGACCAGACGTACCTTTAGTCGTGTCCCACTTACAAGGCAGCCTGTATGCGTGCAGATTAACTCACTGAGAGTCCACTGTACATGTGTAATGGTTCCTAAATCAGGTTGCTGTTATCAGATAAGCAGGAGATGGAGTCTTCCTCAGATCTTTTTGCAACCCGAAAAATGTCTGAGTTTCTGAATTTCTTCTTATAAAATCCTAAACCATTTTCCAAAGAGGGTGGATGCTCTAGTACAGTCCACACTTATAACTTTCCAGCAGTGATTGTGATTCCCAAGGGTATGGAGATTTTACAGGTGCAAGTTAAAGTCCTCGGTATGGCCATCAATTGACCCACAGGTTCTCAGCTAGTAGATAGATGTAGCAGGGAGAACCATTGTTACTATATGAGATACTGACTTTAATTACACAGAGCATGTACCGTCAACCGTCACTGCTGAAGCTAGCGGCATGCTTTTTAAAGTGCTTAGTGTGAAGGGACTATCAGAAATAGTGATACTCATCCCGGTCCAACGTCTGAAACCAGTAACCAGAAGATTTTATTGGAAAATTGTGAAAATGTTGCCTTATATAAAATTAGGAAAGAAACCAGCTAAAGGGTGCACATTTGGGCAACCCACATTGTATGAAATGTATACAGTATAACTAAATCACATTTAATATTTCCCTTCTTTCTAATGATGTGGGCTCTTAGTGGTTCTCTTGTGGCCACCTGTGGTGCAGATACAGATGTGTCCACACACACCTATCTTCAAATCATGCCAGAGAGCCATGTTTGGTGTGCCACGGACTTTGTGGCTTAGTTACACCATGCTAATTGTATTAATAATATGCTATACTAATCCTAACCACGCTATTAGCAAATTAAGTCCCAAAAATCTAGATAAAGTACCTAATCTGGGTATAACAGGCCAAAGACAGAGGTCCTACAGCAATGAATCTCTGTTATTTACTTTTTTACCCAGATTAGGTACTTTCTCCTGATTTTTGCATCTTAATTAGCCAATAGTGTACTAAGGGGCGACGACTATCTGATCGCAGAGGTGCAAAAAATAGCTAGCGAGCAATCAGGTCTGAATGACCCCTAAGTACTTAGGTTAAGGGGGGTATTCAATAAGTGTTGGAAGCTGCCGTCTTGTCGGAAAGACGGCAGCTTTCGAGAGAAATAGATCAGAAGGGGTTCCGACCTATTCATTAGAAGCTGTTTTTTTTCGACTAGTTGGGAATTCCCGACTTGTCGTAAAACACGTTGATCGGCGGAATAGCCGCGGATCCACGTGCTTTTGTTCGGAAACTAGGCTAAATCCGACAGGATTTGGCCACGTTTCCAACAATCTCAATCCGACTTTTAAAAAAGTCAGATTGAGGTGAGGAGATGGGGAGCGGTGCGTCGGCTATGGGGAGCGGGGATGGGAGGTAACTTGACAGCTGTCCCCCGGCCAGGCACCTCTCTCCCTGCAGTGTGACACTGGGCGTGATGTGCGGCTCCCTGTGTTCTCACACATGGGGAGCTGCTGACAGCCGCACGGACACCGGTCAAATCCAATAGACGGATCAGGCCACTCTTTGAATAGGGGTTGTCGGAGCCATTCCGACAAATGCATGTCGGAATATATCCGCCTCTTATTGAATATACCCCTAAGTATAGCACATTATTTTCCTTCCCTTACTTATACCATCATCTCCTCCCAACAATGGCACCAGTCCTTTGGGTTCTGCCACCCTGCTGCTTATTTGGGCCTTATGACCGCTGATGCAGCAATGTTTGTAAATCATGTCCATGTCCTACAATGGGGCTGATGTATTAAGCCTGGAGAAGTGATAAAGTATGATAAGTGGAAGGTTATAACGCACCAGCCAATCATTACAGGTTTGAAACATGACCGTTAGGAACTGATTGGCTGGTGTGTTGTCACCTTCCACTTATCACTTCTTTATCACTGCTTATCACTTCTCCAGGTTTAATACATCTGCCCCACTGTTCTGTTCTGTAAGTCACCTTTTTTCTTGTTTTGTCCATTTTGTGTATGTACTACTGTATGTTAGGCGCTGCTGACCCCCTGTGGCGTCATATAAAGGATAATAATAATAAGAAAAAGTGGCATGTGCGGCATTATCCTTTTCAAGTATAGATTTTATTATGAAACACTGCGTGTAGAATCCAGCTGGTTTGGAGAGCTGGAATAATGCGGAAGTCAGAACTACAAAGTCTCTCTTGGCAGCGGCTAGAAATAAAGTAAATGTGTGTCATATTTTTTTTTTTTTAAGTTCTGATTCTTGCAATTTCAGTTAAGAAAATCACTATTTTGGCCATTTTGGGCAGATTGTCTTTGCCCTGTGGGGAGAAATAATTATATTTTCAGGAAGCTCAAAGTCTTCTGAAATTAAAACAAAACAAGGAAAAGAGGTAAAAATGTGTCTGTGTGTACTGCATTATACAATTATGGCTATTGATGTTAGAATGTAACCAGCCCGAAAAGTGCCAACATGGGCTCAGCAGCAAAGAGATTAAAGATCTCGCATGGATTTATCCAATCAGTGAATAAGTGAAAGATAAATATGGCAAACGTGGGAGAGTATGGCTGTAATATGAGCATATTACTGATATCACAAGCCTGATAGCAGGGTCAGAGCTGCGACAGGAGCTCGGGCTACAGCTGCTATATGACGCACAGCTGGATTGACCAGGAAACCTTTCATTGCATAGACGACCGTAGCTGTAGAAGCAGCAGTAGGAGGAGCTTCAATAAGCCGGAGCAGGTGAGAATTGTGCTATGGGGCTTACAAATGTCTGCTTACAGTGCCCCCTGTCTGATAGCATTACTGTTTCCACATATACCATGGGCTTCTGTGCATCATATCAATCTGTGCAATTCTTCTTTCATCCTTTTAGTGTCCGTGCTCTTAAAGGTGCAACGGGGGAAGACTGTCTTGTCAATGTTCCAGTTGGGATAACGATCACTACAGATAATGGGATCAAAATTGGTAAGAATATTCCCATGCTGTTGTGAAGCCTGACACGCTCAGTGCTGCCCTGCCCCCTGTGCTTGGTTACTATTACATAGTGTAAATAATAGTGATAATAGTGTAGTGACTCCTCCCACTAAATTGTCCAAGAAGCGTATTGGCTGTATAGTTCTGTGGTGCATGTCTCGCTGTAATAGAGGACCCCGGTAGGGCGAGATTTATTCCATTGCTTAGAAACAATTGCAGTTCAGGTCAAGTCACTTGTAGGAGATGCCATTTGTGTAGCTGTGCTATGCCATGCATTACCCACAAGGTTGTACGCATGTGACACTGGCTAGTGCTGAGACACGGCCTGGCTCATGGGTGGTCGGCAAGAACCCAATGTTTTAATTCTGTACGTGTGTCTGAGATCTACGCAACTTCAATAGGCGTTCCTGGGCAGTGACTGGGGGGGTAGGGGGGATAACAGTGGCGGGCGTGGCAGTGTCAGGGACATAGTTACACTGGCACCAGCGACCACTAACGACAGCGATTCTGAGCGGCCCCTTTGTCCCAGCTGCTACTGCATTACCGTCCACCTGTGTATCAGGCTGACAGACTGCAGGAGTCAATGGCCTAGGCTGGAGGTTGAGCTTTCAGTATGGGGTTGCTGTTTAAATTACAGTCTACTATTACTATATACAGCTGGCCATGGCATCATATAGTTACTGTTTCAGTAACTGTGAGATAAAGCGGGGAGCCAGTGTAGGGAAACAAGACCGTTTTCTGTGCAGGGCCACAGGCTGGTGGTCTGGTTAACAGCTGTAATACATTATAATCATACATTGCCTGCTTACCTCTAGGTGAGCTGAATAAAGAGGGAGACAAAATCCGTCTTGCCAAGGGTGGTCAAGGCGGTCGTTTCCGAACAGATTTCCTTCCTTCTAAAGGCCAGAAAAGAATCATTCGCCTGGATCTGAAGCTCATTGCCGACGTGGGACTAGTAGGGTAGGTGTCGGCACAGTTTAGTAACAGGTAAAATGCAGAGCTGCTGCACCGAATGACATCTAGTCCTAAACAAACTTAGACACGGAAAGCAATAATCCAATAAAACAGTTGTGGAACATACACAATGTCAACATTAATTATGTAAGCATGGTTGTGATGTCGACACTGATGATATGTCAACCATGTTAGAATGTTGACCTGTTTTTCATGACATTCTTTACCCAGCGCTAACCCTAGCCCTCATGGAAATGGCACCATTATGACATTCCGGAATGGCACATTGTGCCGGTCAGCATCACAAGTTTTCCCTCGCACTCCTTAGAGGTCTGAGGAAAAACTTGCGATGCCGGCTGTACCTTATGTGGGTGATATGTGCGTAGCCAGGCATTTTGTTCAATTGAATCCCCCCTCCACACCTAAGATAGAGATCACATCAGTGGAACAAAATATCAATGAATTCAGTGAAATTGCGCAATAGAACAAAGAAGCAAATTCAGCTATCGCCTTTATGGTAATAGATTCCACACACAGAGCAGTTCCTCTGCCGACATATGGCTCAAACGTTGCCCACACTCAGTAATTTCTTTGCTGGAAAAATACCACCAAGGAAAAAGGCTTTATCCTAAAGACATTAGAGATTTTTAGTAGTATTTAATAACCACATGTATTTAAAGAGAAACCCAACTTATAAAGAATAACGGGATACAGATAAACCTATCCTACATAATAAAAGGCGAATGCTGCTCCTCACCTCCATGGGGGGAATGCAAGAATGTTGCGCACCGGCGGCCACTAGATGGCGCCCAACAGAGCAAGTCAAGTGTTACACCATTTGGGCACACACAGCTGTTGGCGATGACATTCTGTCATCTTGATGGGCTGGTAACTAGTCTATTAGTAAAAGTGCCTGGCCGCTTTGGACTTAGTTAACAGCTCCAAGTGTTAGTCAAACACACACACACACATATCTATCTATCTATCTATCTATCTATCTATCTATCTATCTATCTATCTATCTATCTATCTATCTATCTATCTTGATACCACCCCTTTTCCCTAGATTGGTTTATTAATCCCCCCCCTATCCTTTCTTCCCATTCTTATGGCATTGTTTTTATATAACGGCCAGTGTGTCTACGCTTATGTACTATAAACCGCTTGGGCATTATACAGATTTAGTGGGAGTTATTTACGCCCAAAAAAAATGTTCTTGTAAATACAGTGTATTTTGGTACATAAGTGATATAAACCGGGGTGCGTGTGCACCTGCCCTGTACAAGGGCTAACGGCTACACCTCCTTGGATGCTGTTTGCATGGACTGTGTGGAACTGCCCTGTCACAGCACACTCCCGCATGTGTCTCAGATATAGATGTATCCCCTAATACATACCGCTCTGATAGCTTCGGGTGCGTTCTTTATCTTAGCATGTATGTACAGTGCAAACTCACAAAACGAAGACTCCACAAGTGGCCATTCATTCAATCAGCCCCTCTAGGTGTACACTGTGCATCCTACATAACCAATCTATTACACTATGCACATCAGAGAAGTGCGGGACAATACATCATTGATTTTCGTTATAAGGATATAAAATGTTATGTTGCTTATTTGCGCTCTATACTGTGACATTTTGTGATGTGATTTGAGTATGTTGTTAGCATATCATTTGGGCTACCTATTATAATAACAAACCTTCATGAGCAATTAGTATCTGTCTTCTTGTGTTCCTTCTCCATTGTTCCACAACAATGTACGAGCCCGAAGGTTATTCACTAAATGCTCGCTGTCCCCTCCCCCATCCCCCCTCGTGGTTGGCTGAAGTGGTCCTTTAATTGTCCTGGAACGTGAACCTTTTAGTGACCCCCCCCCACCACAGCTCCGGCAATCCTGCCTCTGTCATTTATTTGAAAGCTGGAATAAGATCAATTTACTATCTCCATTATTCATGGCTGTATGTTATTTGATCTGAGACTTGTTTGGATTGTTTACTGTATTTAGCAATTTAGTGCATTTCCCTTTGATGGTGATATTAATGTGAAATAACTCTGCGTCGGGCTGCTGTCTTGTTAAGGAATTACTCTTTTATCAGACACAATAGAAAGCTAGTTTGATCTTGTTCAGTGGGTAAACACATGAAAAGGGGGAGTAATAGGATGACGTTGTGTCCCCGCTGCCACAAACCAATGCACTAGTCATCCAGTATGCTCTCCAGGCGTGTGAGTCACAGCCATCTGATGAGTCCTGTGCCCATCCAATCAGCTGCATCGAACGTATGCTGACTTTCACGTTTCTAAGGACCTTCAGCTTAGAGAATGATTGGTGCCGGTGGGACTATGTCTCAGTGCTCGCGCACAAGACGTTTTGTTTGCGGTCTGTAGAGTTACTCTGCGACAATCCTCTTATGGGCCAGCCGTTCGGTATTGGCACCCTCTCAGCTCTATATCACAGAGATACAGGCTTTTCAGTTATATTCCATGTGTCATCCATGAAAAACACCCCGTTGCATTTGTATTCTTATTGCCATTCCCATAACAATAAATAAATCTCTTTCAAAATTGTATTTTTTACGACAAATACAGAATGTCACCGCGTTATGGGTATTGTTCTGTTCTAGGTTTCCCAATGCCGGCAAGTCATCATTACTCAGCAAGCTGTCACACGCCACGCCTCAGATTGCCGATTATGCATGTAAGTGTTCCGCTGTCACTGTATGCTCTATGGTTCCGTTATAGGTTTATATGCGCCAAGTGATTTCTGCTTTGCTGTAGCTGATGGAGGAGTTAATGCTCAGCTGTACAGGAGATGATGTGTTTTAGGGTCATTTGGGGCTAAAGTAAAATGCTGCATAAATAGGGTGATTTCAGCGGCATGAGGCGGCATTTATTGAGTCTGTGAAATTGACACCAGCATTTGGTCCTTCTGCAATCCCATAGGATTGATTTAGCATTACGGATGTCCTAGCATTGATCGCTTGTCAAATCATCGGTAATCCCAGCTTTACTCAAGTCGCAGATGATTGGATAGTTTCTCTGCCGTTAAAATGAACTAATTGAAATATAATTCTAAATAATAATTAGGGGAATTTATTTAAAATACTATATAAAAAAAGTTGCATATGAAAACAGTGTAAAAGACACAAAGTCCTGCAAATAGCACTTACCGTGCGTCATGTCCCCATCTCAGCTTTTTCTCTTTTTGTCTTTTCATGCAGTTGATTCTACTTGTACATGATGGGCAGTTCATTACAATGGGCGCTGTCGCACTTTGCAGGGACCATTTACATAGTACCATTAAGGTGTAACCTGTTTTATGGGTGTGGCCAGAATTGTGGAATAGTTATTTTGCTAATTACAGTTACCTTTAATTGTCCCATTCCCTGCCTCGTCTGCCCGGAGGTCTGCTTATCGGGGATACAAAGTCATCGTGTTCCTCTAAATTAAGACAGAACCTTCTTTTGTTTTGATGTTATTCTGTGTTGCAAAGGCTGTGACGTGTGCACGCTTAGCCAATAACTTCTTTCAGCTTTTGCTGTGATTGTGTTGTTAAATTGCCAAGCCAGTGTTTCCCAAGTGCAGTCCTCAGGGACCTCTAACAGTGCATGTTTTCTAGAACTCCTAGTGGGTGTGTATTCATTACTGGCTGACACATTTTAAAAGATCCACAAGTGGTGCTAATTATTTCACCTGTGATACTGAGGAGATCTGTAAAACATGCACTGTCAGGGGTTGGGAAACATTGTTCCAAGCTATACCTTCTGCGATGGGCGTCACATGTTCTATTTATCAGTGAAGCATTTATATAAATCTGCTCCCTTGCATAAAGAAACCTGCTTTCAGATGACCCTTACTATTTCCTTCCACCTGTGTAGTAGGTGGGTGTGCATTGTATATGGGTGTTGGTTGGGGCGGTTGCAAGCCCTAACTATATCTACAGTTACTACTCACATGATGGGACCTTATTTCACCACTCAGCCCTGTGGACACTTCTCTCTGCAAGGTGCCGGCAAGGCCGGACCAAGGAGAGACTACAGACAGCGTAGGTGGTCCCAGGGAGCAGACTTTATTAGGACTACATTGAGGAATGCACAGCTAATAAATCCTTTTAAGGGGTTTTTCTTTTTCTTTTGCATGGGGGTGTACTGGAGACTGATTTTTAGCAAAGTAAAAGTCATTATTCTATGTGTGTGTTACAGTTACAACAGTGAGACCAGAGATCGGCAAAATCATGTATCCTGACTTCAAGCAGGTAATTACAGTAGGTGTGTAGCTGGGGTCATACTGGGGACAGCACGTTGTTCTTCCTTGCATTGCACTTTTACCTGCACAGTCTGCTGTGCTTATGCTAGTATTTGGTGGTCGTGTCATGCAAATGGCACTACCCAGTGTACCAATAACAGTGTGTTTTATTATTCAGAAAGTAATAAGATAAGAATTAAAAGACCTTATTTAATAGATAAATCATGACAGATAAACATACATAATGCATAAAAACAATTTAAGAAATGGCGTTCTTTAAAAGGATTTTTCAAGAGACATAAGAGTCATGAAAAGTGGGGCGTACCGCATCTGGTGTGAAGGAGCTGCAGGTGTTGTTGGAAAGGACTGCAGAGTAACCGCTATACCCTGCAGTGCGCACTCCACCTGTGGACACCAGAAGAACTAGACTACACTTGGGGATAGAAACATTATTGACTGGTAGAAGCTTAGGAGCCATATGCAGGGTATAGCGGTTACTCTGGCAGTCCTTTCCAACGGCACCTGCGGCTCCTTCACACCAGATGCGGTACGCCCCACTTTTCATGACTCTTATGTCTCTTGAAAAATCCTTTTAAAGAACGCCATTTCTTAAATTGTTTTTATGCATTGTGTATGTTTATCTGTCATGATTTATCTATTAAATAAGGTCTTTTATACTGATGCTGTTCATTAGAAATGGGAGTTGCCACATTTTACAATGTAACGTCCTAGTCCGTCAGATATTGTGTGAACAGTTCAGTACAAGCAGCTGTGGATGATCTCTTCGGGGTTTTACATAATATGTTGTTGTCTACAAGACCGTGAGCTGTAATAACGTAAGACTGTTTCTGTGTGTTAGATTTCGGTAGCTGATCTCCCAGGCTTAATTGAGGGTGCCCATATCAACAAAGGGATGGGACACAAATTCCTCAAGCACATCGAGAGGACAAAGCAGCTGCTATTTGTGGTGAGTGTATTGCAAGTTACTAATCTGGTGCTTCCAGGTTACATAAAACTGGTGCTGATGAAAAGCAAAGTCATCACGCGGGCGGTTTATTCCAGGCCGAGCGCCGCAGATGTGTAGGGGAGATGCACATTGTAGATTTTTCAGTATTTTGCCTATTAATAAAGTTATGAATTAAATTAAGTAGTAAATTGTTATTCACCTCATGATCATTTCTAATTATAAGAATTGTGATGGAATTGTTTCCATCCATTTGGGGCCATAGACAGTGATAGTGCAGCAGTAGGTGTAATGGGGGAGACAGAAAGTCCCCTAACAGAGTCTACGGATGTAAATCCAGGTCTGGAGTCTGTAATGTAAGCTGACCATAGCGACAGGACCACTCTCCAGTACAGTCACAAGGGTACGGGTCGTTGGGTCAACACAACTTAGGTCGACAGTCATTAGGTTGACCACTATTGGTCGACATGGTCATTAGGTCGACATGATTTTTTAAACTTTTTCTCTAACGTCCTAGTGGATGCTGGGGACTCCGTAAGGACCATGGGAATAGACGGGCTCCGCAGGAGACTGGGCACTCTAAGAAAGATTTAGTACTACTGGTGTGCACTGGCTCCTCCCTCTATGCCCCTCCTCCAGACCTCAGTTAGAATCTGTGCCCGGACAGAGCTGGGTGCATTTTAGTGAGCTCTCCTGAGCTTGCTAATAGGAAAGTATTTTAGTTAGGTTTTTTATTTTCAGAGAGCTTCTGCTGGCAACAGACTCTCTGCTACGTGGGACTGAGGGGAGAGAAGCAAACCTACTAACTGCGGCTAGGTTGCGCTTCTTAGGCTACTGGACACCATTAGCTCCAGAGGGATCGAACACAGAAACCTGACCTTGTCGTCCGTTCCCGGAGCCGCGCCGCCGTCCTCCTCGCAGAGCCAGGAGACAAAAGCCGGCGGGTTGAAGCAAGAAGACGTCAAAATCGGCGGCAGAAGACTCCTGTCTTCATATGAGGTAGCGCACAGCACTGCAGCTGTGCGCCATTGCGCCCACACTAACCCACACACTCCGGTCACTGTAGGGCGCAGGGGGGGGGCGCCCTGGGCAGCAATTAAGTACCTCCTGGCAAAAGCAGCATATATACAGTTGGACACTGTTATATGCATGAGCCCCCGCCATTAATTTTACACAAAATCGCGGGACAGAAGCCCGCCGCTGAGGGGGCGGGGCCTTCTTCCTCAGCACTCACCAGCGCCATTTTCTCTCCACAGCTCCGCTGAGAGGAAGCTCCCCAGGCTCTCCCCTGCAGACTCACGGTAGGAAGGGTAAAAAGAGAGGGGGGGCACATAAATTTAGTGCATTTATTATATATACAGCAGCTACTGGGTAAACACTAAGTTACTGTGTAATTCCTGGGTCATATAGCGCTGGGGTGTGTGCTGGCATACTCTCTCTCTGTCTCTCCAAAAGGCCTTGTGGGGGTCCTGTCCTCATATAGAGCATCCCCTGTGTGTGTGGTGTGTCGGTACGCGTGTGTCGACATGTTTGACGAAGAGGGCTATGTGGAGGCAGAGCAAGTGCAGATGAATGACGTGTCTCCGCCGACGGCGCCGACACCTGATTGGATGGATATGTGGAAGGTGTTAAATGATAATGTAAACTCCTTACATAAAAGGTTGGATAAAGCTGATGCCTTGGGACATTCGGGGTCTCAGCCCATGCCTGATCCTACAGCGCAGAGGCCGTCAGGGTCTCAGAAGCGCCCACTATCCAAAATTGTTGACACCGATATCGACACGGATTCTGACTCCAGTGTCGATGACGATGATGCAAAATTGCAGCCTAAAATGGCTAAAGCCATCCGCTACATGATTATAGCAATGAAGGATGTTTTGCACATATCAGAGGTAAACCCTGTCCCTGACAAGAGGGTTTATATGTATGGGGAGAAAAAGCAAGAGGTGACTTTTCCCCCTTCACATGAGTTAAATGAATTATGTGAAAAAGCGTGGGATTCCCCCGATAAGAAAGTGCTGATTTCCAAAAGGTTACTTATGGCGTACCCTTTCCCGCCAACGGACAGGATGCGCTGGGAATCCTCCCCTAGGGTAGATAAAGCTCTGACACGCTTATCTAAGAAGGTGGCCCTGCCGTCACAGGATACGGCCGCCCTAAAGGATCCTGCAGATAGGAAGCAGGAAAGTATCCTGAAGTCTGTTTATACACATTCAGGTACTCTACTGAGGCCGGCAATTGCGTCGGCCTGGATGTGTAGTGCTGTAGCAGCATGGACAGATAATCTGTCTGAGGAAATGGATACCTTAGACAAGGATACCATTTTACTGACCCTGGGGCATATAAAAGACGCTGTCCTATATATGAGGGATGTCCAGAGGGACATTTGCCTACTGGGCTCTAGAATAAATGCAATGTCAATTTCTGCCAGAAGGGTCCTGTGGACTCGGCAATGGACAGGTGATGCCGACTCCAAAAAGCACATGGAGGTGTTACCTTACAAGGGTGAGGAATTGTTTGGGGACGGTCTCTAGGACCTAGTTTCCACAGCTACGGCTGGGAAGTCAAGCTTTTTGCCATATATTCCCTCACAGCCTAAGAAAGCACCGTATTACCAAATGCAGTCCTTTCGATCACAAAGAAGCAAGAAGGTCAGAGGTGCGTCCTTTCTTGCCAGGGGTAGAGGAAAGAAGCTGCACCATACAGCTAGTTCCCAGGAACAGAAGTCCTCCCCGGCTTCCACTAAATCCACCGCATGACGCTGGGGCTCCACAGGAGCCAGGAGTGGTGGGGGCGCGTCTCCGAAATTTCAGCCACCAGTGGGTTCGCTCACAGGTGGATCCCTGGGCTATACAGATTGTGTCTCAGGGATACAAGCTGGAATTCGAAGTGATGCCCCCTCACCGTAACCTCAAATCGGCCCTGCCAGCTTCCCCCATGGAACGGGAAGTAGTGTTAGCGGCAATTCACAAGTTATATCTCCAGCAGGTGGTGGTAAAGGTTCCCCTCCTTCAACAAGGAAGAGGATACTATTCCACAATGTTTGTGGTACCGAAACCGGATGGTTCGGTCAGACCCATATTGAATTTAAAGTCCCTGAACATTTATCTGAAAAGATTCAAGTTCAAAATGGAATCGCTCAGAGCGGTCATTGCAAGCCTGGAAGAGGGGTATTTTATGGTGTCTCTGGACATCAAGGATGCTTACTTGTTTGTCCCCATTTATCCACCTCATCTGGAGTACCTCAGATTTGTGGTACAGGACTGTCATCACCAATTCCAGACGTTGCCGTTTGGGCTCTCCACGGCACCGAGAATATTTACCAAGGTAATGGCAGAAATGATGGTGCTCCTTCGAAAGCAAGGAGTCCCAATTATCCCATACTTGGATGATCTCCTCATAAAGGCGAGGTCCAGAGAGCAGTTGCTAATCAGCGTAGCACACTCTCAGGAAGTGTTGCAACAGCACGGCTGGATTCTGAATATCCCAAAGTCGCAGCTGATTCCTACAACGCGTCTGCCTTTTCTGGGCATGATTCTGGACACGGACCAGAAGAAGGTGTTTCTCCCGGCGGAGAAGGCTCAAGAGCTTGTGACTCTAGTCAGAGACCTCTTAAGACCGAAACAGGTGTCGCTGCACGCGAGTCCTGGGAAAGATGGTGGCATCATATGAAGCCATTCCCTTCGGCAGGTTCCATGCGAGGATCTTTCAATGGGATCTGTTGGACAAGTGGTCCGGATCGCATCTTCAGATGCATCGGCTGATCACCCTGTCCCCCAGGGCCAGGGTGTCTCTTCTGTGGTGGCTGCAGAGTGCTCACCTTCTCGAGGGCCGCAGGTTCGGCATACAGGACTGGGTCCTGGTGACCACGGATGCGAGCCTCCGAGGGTGGGGGGCAGTCACTCAGGGAAGAAACTTCCAAGGGTTGTGGTCAAGTCAGGAGGCTTGTCTGCACATAAATATCCTGGAACTAAGGGCCATATACAACGCCCTGAGTCAAGCGGAGCCTCTGCTTCGCAACCAACCGGTGCTGATTCAGTCAGACAACATCACCGCAGTGGCTCATGTAAACCGCCAGGGCGGCACAAGAAGCAGAGTGGCGATGGCGGAAGCCACCAGGATTCTTCGTTGGGCGGATAATCACGTGCAAGCACTGTCAGCAGTGTTCATTCCGGGAGTGGATAACTGGGAAGCAGACTTCCTCAGCAGGCACGACCTCCACCCGGGAGAGTGGAGACTTCTTCACGAAGTCTTCACTCAGATTACAAATCGATGGGAACTGCCACAGGTAGATATGATGGCGTCCCATCTCAACAAAAAGCTACAAAGGTATTGCGCCAGGTCAAGAGACCCTCAGGCGAAAGCTGTGGACGCACTGGTAACACCGTGGGTGTTCCAGTCGGTCTATGTGTTTCCTCCTCTTCCTCTCATACCCAAGGTGCTGAGAATCGTAAGAAGAAGAGGAGTGAGAACAATACTCATTGTTCCGGATTGGCCAAGAAGGACTTGGTACCCGGAACTGCAAGAAATGCTCACAGAGGACCCGTGGCCTCTGCCTCTCAGACAGGACCTGTTGCAACAGGGGCCCTGTCTGTTCCAAGACTTACCGCGGCTGCGTTTTACGGCATGGCGGTTGAACGCAGGATCCTAGCGGAAAAAGGCATTCCGGAGGAAGTTATTCCTACGCTGATAAAGGCTAGGAAGGACGTGACAGCAAGACACTATCACCGTATATGGCGAAAATATGTTGCCTGGTGTGAGGCCAGGAAGGCCCCTACAGAGGAATTCCAGCTGGGTCGGTTCCTGCACTTCCTACAGTCTGGAGTGACTATGGGCCTGAAGTTGGGGTCCATAAAGGTCCAGATTTCGGCCCTATCCATTTTCTTTCAAAAGGAACTGTCTTCTCTTCCTGAAGTTCAGACGTTTGTTAAGGGAGTGCTGCATATTCAGCCCCCTTTTGTGCCACCAGTGGCACCTTGGGATCTCAACGTGGTGTTGGGTTTCCTGAAATCCCACTGGTTTGAGCCACTTAAGTCCGTGGAGCTAAAGTATCTCTTACGTGGAAGGTGGTCATGCTATTGGCCTTAGCTTCGGCTAGGCGTGTGTCAGAATTGGCGGCTTTGTCATGTAAACGCCCCTATCTGGTTTTCCATATGGACAGGGCAGAATTACGGACTCGTCCACAATTTCTGCCGAAGGTGGTGTCATCTTTTCATTTGAACCAACCTATTGTGGTGCCTGCGGCTACTCGTGACTTGGAGGATTCCAAGTTGCTTGATGTAGCCAGGATGGCTGGAGTCAGGAAGACTGACTCGCTGTTTATCCTGTATGCATCCAACAAGCTGAGTGCTCCTGCTTCAAAGCAAACCATTGCTCGCTGGATCTGTAGCACGATTCAGCAGGCTCATTCTGCGGCTGGTTTGCCGCATCCAAAATCAGTGAAAGCCCATTCCACAAGGAAAGTGGGCTCTTCTTGGGCGGCTGCCCGAGGGGTCTCGGCATTACAGCTTTGCCGAGCAGCTACTTGGTCGGGTACAAACATATTTGCTAAGTTCTACAAGTTTGATACCCTGGCTGAGGAGGACCTTGAGTTTGCCCATTCGGTGCTGCAGAGTCATCCGCACTCTCCCGCCCGTTTGGTAGCTTTGGTATAATCCCCATGGTCCTTACGGAGTCCCCAGCATCCACTAGGACGTTAGAGAAAGTAAGATTTTACTCACCGGTAAATCTATTTCTCGTAGTCCGTAGTGGATGCTGGGCGCCCGTCCCAAGTGCGGATTTTCTGCAATACGTGTACATAGTTATTGCTTAATAAAGGGTTATGCTATGTGGGCATCCTTTGTTGATGCTCTGTTGTTGTTCATACTGTTGACTGGGTAAGTTTATCACAAGTTGTACGGTGTGATTGGTGTTGTTAACTGGGTAAGTTTATCACAAGTTATACGGTGTGATTGGTGTGGCTGGTTTGAGTCTTACCCTGGATTCCAAAATCCTTTCCTTGTAATGTCAGCTCTTCCGGGCACAGTTTCCTTAACTGAGGTCTGGAGGAGGGGCATAGAGGGAGGAGCCAGTGCACACCAGTAGTACTAAATCTTTCTTAGAGTGCCCAGTCTCCTGCGGAGCCCGTCTATTCCCATGGTCCTTACGGAGTCCCCAGCATCCACTGCGGACTACGAGAAATAGATTTACCGGTGAGTAAAATCTTATTTTTTGGTGTGGTTTTCTTCGGAAAGTGACGGGGAGCCCCAGTTAATGCACCGTATCCCCTCACATGGCTTCTGGCAAGGTGCCTCGCGCTCGGCACAGGTTACTATTCCCAATCGTAGTCCATGTGGATCGTAAAGTATGAAAAAGTTCAAAAATGTAATAATAAAAAAAAAGCACCTCATGTCAACCTTTTGAACTGTCGTCCTAGGGTACATGTCGACCTAGTGACCCTGTCATCCTAATGACCATGTCGACCGAGTGACCATGTCGTCCTAATGACCATGTTGACCTAGTGACCCTGTCGTCCTAATGACCCTGTCGTCCTAATGACCCTGTCGTCCTAATGACTGTCGACCTAAGTGGTGTTGACCTAATGACCGTAACCCCATTCACGCACATGGGCAGATTAGACAGTGGTCATTTTCTGAATTCATTTTGAACTTGCCCAGTAGTCGGGCTTACTACTTATTAGTGGCCGTACATGCGGTGATCTCAGGCCAGATGTCTGATTGCTTTGTTTGTGCCTTGCTTCCATAATGTTGTTCTTCTTTCCTTTATTATCTATCCATTATGTCAAAGATTGTCACATGTAGTCCTCAAGGCACCCCAACAGTCCGGATGTTAGGTAAATCCATAGCTCAGCACAGATGGTTAAATCAAATTGACTGAGGTGCTAATTAAGGGGCATATTCAATTGAAGTCGGGTCCATTCCGACATTAATTTGTCAGAATGGATCCGACCTGGGCTATTCAATGTCATCTCAATTCCACTTTTATAAAAGTCGAATTGAGATGCAGGAGCTAGATGGGGGCCGCTGCTGTAGCGCTGCTCTCCCCAGTCTGCCCGCGCCCCCGCCCCTCCCCTTCTCTCTGCCTCACAGTCTTCACGTCCCTCCGTTCCCTGTCCCCGCATCACAGCCGCCGCTCACGGCAGCCTCAACCCGGCACCAGCAAGCGAGGTCTCGTTTGCTGGAGCCGGGTGGACGCTGCTGTGAGCGGCCGCTGTGACATCCTCCAGCACTGCTTTCCCCCCGTCTGGCTGCCCGCGACTCTCCCCGTCTGGCTGCCCGCAGCTTTCCCTCATCTCCCCCCTCTCCTCCACAGTCCCTCATCTCAGTCCGATATTTTTTTTTTTTGTCTGACTGAGATGGTCGGAAACGGGGCCAAATCCTGTCGAATTTGGCCCTGTTTCCCCCAAAAGTACGTAAATCGGCAACTATACTGCCGATTTACGTACTATTCGACAAGTCGAATTACCAGACTTGTCGAATAAAAACAGCTGGGATTGAATAGGTCGAATCACGATTCGACCTTAAAAAGTCGAAAACTGCCGTCTTTTCGACAGACGGCAGCTTTCGACCCTAATTGAATATACCCCTAAGTCTCCTGTGGCCAAGCGCGGATAAACTTAAAACCTGGACCATTAGGGTGCATTGACGACCTTGTTTGAGAACCCCATTACGTACTTTGTTTTTTTACATGAAAAAAAAAATCTATAAAATGATCAGGTTTCTGCAGTACAGTGAAGTGCGTGAAACGCTGCTGCAAGCCGTTAATTTGACTATAATCCGATAAATGGCTGTTATGGAACCAGGTTGAAGATCATCCGAGATTCCTGATGAAGCATGCGCACAACGCTGGCTGGTGATGACTTCAGCAGACATGTTGTACACTTTTAAATAATGTATTACGTTACAGGTATTTTTATTTTATCTGTTTTATGTTACATTTCCAAAGTCTTTAATGCTGGGCACATACTAGACGATCAGGGGATGGTAGACGATGGGACAGGCAATGTGCATATATAAGAGATTCCGAGACCCACCAGGGTTAATGCAAGACCTCAAGCAAATAACCACTGAGCATTAATTAACTCTGTAGACTATGCACTCCTAAATTAGTTTAATTATTGTTCATTGGGAGAGTATTAGTCTACAGTGTTAATTAATGTTGATTTGTAATGATTGGTGACAGTGGTTGAGATGCGCAGCACCTGTTGTGGAGCGTGGGATATTAATAAAATAACCTTTGGGGACAGCATTTCACTGTAGATGTTCCACCCCAAATGATTTTCCAGTTTGGATGAAATCATGCGTTACACCATTGCAGTCATCGTATACATTGCACGGCTACACTGTTAATAACTATGTGTACGGTGCAGATATGAAATGCCGTGCTAGGAAATGGTACGTCAATATGTAATATGTGTCGTACAGTATGGATGTTCCCATGAGTTAATTTTTCTGCACTCATTTCATTGGCTCTTTCTCCTGCTTCCAGGTAGATGTGTCGGGGTTTCAGCTCTCCGTTAAAACTGCCTACAGAACAGCTTTTGAAACCGTGCAGCTGCTGATCTTGGTGAGTGAGGGGCATGTTCCGCTAAATGGTGCGAAACCTCATGTGGTCTCCATCCCTCAGCCGTGTAAGAGGTGTATGTGAGAGGGGGACTATATGGGGGAGCTACATACAGTATGCTGTGTGCATTTCTTATTTCAAATAAGTAAATCCTGGAGCTCCCCCATCGTCCACCTGTGCCGTTTGCTCAGCCACTTACTAACTGTGTTACCGAGATGCAGAGTTACTGGCTCTTTATTGCTTCACTCCCAGCTCAGAATCAGGGCCTACTGGCACACTTAGGTGTACTACATTAAAGCTCCCTCTCCAAGTTGTTGTGTCTGTTTAATCATATTGACCAGAGACCATTGCCCAATAGAAGTCTCATATTGTGATAAGGGGCCCTACGTATTTGTAATTGCTGTGTGTAAATGGAAATAGGTGTAATTGTTTGCAATGTTATATTGTGCTGTTTTAGGAGCTCCAGTTGTATAAGGAGGAACTCCTGGATAAGCCTGCCGTACTCGCCGTCAATAAGATGGATCTGCCAGAGGCCGAGGACAAATTCCAGGAGTTGCTAAAGCAGCTGGAAAACCCTGGGGGTGAGGAATCCTAGTTACGGTAGTGACTATTGTATTGTGTGTCTGGGAATAAGAGGCCATGCAGCTGCAGATCTGGGTGTTTGGTCTGACCATTGAGTGGTTGCATCTTTGGCCAATTTGGCAAAATGCATGGTTGACCAAATTGGACAGATCCTGTTTGTTAGCAGCGTAGCTGAACAACCAGCTTGCAAGTAGCCCCAGGGCTCCTCTGTGCCCATACGGTTAATGGTTGCACATTGATTGGACAGATTCTATTTTCTCTATCGTCCTAGTGGATGCTGGGGTTCCTGAAAGGACCATGGGGAATAGCGGCTCCGCAGGAGACAGGGCACAAAAAGTAAAGCTTTAGGATCAGGTGGTGTGCACTGGCTCCTCCCCCTATGACCCTCCTCCAAGCCTCAGTTAGATTTTTGTGCCCGGCCGAGAAGGGTGCAATCTAGGTGGCTCTCCTAAAGAGCTGCTTAGAAAAGTTTAGCTTAGGTTTTTTATTTTACAGTGAGTCCTGCTGGCAACAGGATCACTGCAACGAGGGACTTAGGGGAGAAGAAGTGAACTCACCTGCGTGCAGGATGGATTGGCTTCTTGGCTACTGGACATTAGCTCCAGAGGGACGATCACAGGTACAGCCTGGATGGTCACCGGAGCCTCGCCGCCGGCCCCCTTGCAGATGCTGAAACGAGAAGAGGTCCAGAATCGGCGGCAGAAGACTCCTCAGTCTTCTTAAGGTAGCGCACAGCACTGCAGCTGTGCGCCATTTTCCTCTCAGCACACTTCACACGGCAGTCACTGAGGGTGCAGGGCGCTGGGAGGGGGGCGCCCTGGGAGGCAAATGAAAACCTTTTTTGGCTAAAAATACCTCACATATAGCCTCCGGGGGCTATATGGAGATATTTAACCCCTGCCAGAATCCGTTAAGAGCGGGAGACGAGGCCGCCGAAAAAGGGGCGGGGCCTATCTCCTCAGCACACAGCGCCATTTTCCCTCACAGAAAGGCTGGAGGGAAGGCTCCCAGGCTCTCCCCTGCACTGCACTACAGAAACAGGGTTAAAACAGAGAGGGGGGGCACTAATTTGGCGTTAGAAATATATAAAAAAGATGCTATAAGGGAAAACACTTATATAAGGTTGTCCCTATATAATTATAGCGTTTTTGGTGTGTGCTGGCAAACTCTCCCTCTGTCTCTCCAAAGGGCTAGTGGGTCCTGTCCTCTATCAGAGCATTCCCTGTGTATGTGCTGTGTGTCGGTACGTGTGTGTCGACATGTATGAGGACGATGTTGGTGAGGAGGCGGAGCAATTGCCTGTAATGGTGATGTCACTCTCTAGGGAGTCGACACCGGAATGGATGGCTTATTTAGGGAATTACGTGATAATGTCAACACGCGCCAAGGTCGGTTGACGACATGAGACGGCCGACAAACAATTAGTACCTGTCCAGACGTCTCAAAAACACCGTCAGGGGTTTTAAAACGCCCGTTTACTTTAGTCGGTCGACACAGACACAGACAGGGACACTGAATCCAGTGTCGACGGTGAATAAACAAACGTATTCCTTATTAGGGCCACACGTTAAGGGCAATGAAGGAGGTGTTACATATTTCTGATACTACAAGTACCACAAAAGAGGGTATTATGTGGGATGTGAAAAAACTACCGTAGTTTTTCCTGAATCAGATAAATTAAATGAAGTGTGTGATGATGCGTGGGTTCCCCCCGATAGAAAATATGGGCGGTATACCCTTTCCCGCCAGAAGTTAGGGCGCGTTGGGAAACACCCCTTAGGGTGGATAAGGCGCTCACACGCTTATCAGAACAAGTGGCGGTACCGTCTATAGATAGGGCCGTCCTCAAGGAACCAGCTGACAGGAGGCTGGAAAAATATCATAAAAAGTATATACACACATACTGGTGTTATACTGCGACCAGCGATCGCCTCAGCCTGGATGTGCAGAGCTGGGGTGGCTTGGTCGGATTCCCTGACTAAAAATATTGATACCCTTGACAGGGACAGTATTTTATTGACTATAGAGCATTTAAAGGATGTATTTCTATATATGCGAGATGCACAGAGGGATATTTGCACTCTGGCATCAAGAGTAAGTGCGATGTCCATATCTGCCAGAAGATGTTTATGGACACGACAGTGGTCAGGTGATGCAGATTCCAAACGGCACAAAGGTGTATTGCCGTATAAAGGAAGAGGAGTTATTTGGGGTCGGTCCATCGGACCTGGTGGCCACGGCAACTGCTGGAAAATCCACCGTTTTTACCCTAAGTCACATCTCTGCAGAAAAAGACACCGTCTTTTCAGCTTCAGTCCTTTCGTCCCTATAAGAGTCATATCTGCCCAGGGATAGAGGAAAGGGAAGAAGACTGCAGCAGGCAGCCCATTCCCAGGAACAGAAGCGTTCCACCGCTTCTGACAAGCTCTCAGCATGACGCTGAGACCGTACAGGACCCCTGGATCCTACAAGTAGTATCCCAGGGGTACAGTTTGGAATGTCGAGACGTTTCCCCTGCGCAGGCTCCTGAAGTCTGCTTTACCAAGGTCTCCCTCCGACAAGGAGGCAGTATGGGAAAAAATTCACGAGCTGTATTCCCAGCAGGTGATAATTAAATTACCCCTCCTACAACAAGAAAAGGGGTATTATTCCACACTATATTGTGGTACTGAAGCCAGAAGGCTAGGTGAGACCTATTCTAAATCTAAAAAAATTTGAACACTTACAAAGGTTCAAATCAAGATGGAGTCACTCAGAGCAGTGATAACGAACCGGGAAGAAGGGGACTATCTGGTGTCCCGAGACATCAGGGATGCTTACCTCCATGTCCCAAATTTGCCCTGATCACTAAGGGTACCTCAGGTTCGTGGTACAGAACTGTCACTATCAGTTTCAGACGCTGCCGTTTGGATTGTCTACGGCACCCCGGGTCTTTACCAAGGTAATGGCCGAAATGATGGTTCTTCTTCGAAGAAAAGGCGTCTTAATTATCCCTTACTTGGACGATCTCCTGATAAGGGCAAAGTCCAGGGAACAGTTGGAGGTCGGAGTAGCACTATCTCGGATACTGTTACAACAGCAGGGGTGGATTCTAAATATTCCAAAATCGCAGCTGATCCCGACAACAAGTCTCCTGTGCTTAGGGATGATTCTGGACACAGTCCAGAAAAAGGTCTTTCTCCCGGAAGAGAAAGCCAGGGAGTTATCCGAGCTAGTCAGGAACCTCCTAAAATCAGTGCATCATTGCACAAGGGCCATGGTAAAAAAATGGTGACTTCCTTCGAAGCAATTCCAGTCGGCAGATTTCATGCAAGAACTTTTCAGTGGGATCTGCTGGACAAATGGTCCGGATCGCATCTTCAGATGCATCAGCGGATAACCCTATATCCAAGGACAAGGGTGTCTCTCCTGTGGTGGTTAGAGAGTGCTCATCTTCTAGAGGGCCGCAGATTCGGCATTCAGTTTTGGATGTTGGTGACCACGGAGGCCAGCCCGAGAGGCTGGGGAGCAGTCACACAAGGAAAAAATTTCCAGGGAGTGTGATCAAGTCTGGAGATTTTTCTCCACATAAATATAGCTAAGGGTAAATTTATAATGCTCTAAGCTTAGCAAGACCTCTGCTTCAAGGTCAGCCGGTATTGATCCAGTGGGATAAAACATCACGGCAGTCGCCCACGTAAATAGACAGGGCGGCACAAGAAGCAGGAGGGCAGTGGCAAAAACTGCAAGGACTTTTCGCTGGGCGGAAAATCATGTGATAGCACTGTCAGCAGTGTTTCATTCCGGGAATGGAAACTGGGAAGCAGACTTCCTCAGTAGGCACGACCTCCACCCGGCAGAGTGGGAACTTCATGGGGAAGTTTTCCACATAATTGTAAACCATTGGGAATTACCAAAGGTGGACATGATGGCGTCCCGTCTGAACAAAAAACGGGACAGGTATTGCGCCAGGTTAAGAGACCCTCAGGCAATAGCTGTGGACGTTCTGGTAACACCGTGGGTGTACCAGTCGGTGTATGTGTTCCATCCTCTGCTTTTCATACCTAAGGTACTGAGAATTATAAGACGTAGAGGAGTAAGAACTATACTCATGGCTCCGGATTGGCCAAGAAGGACTTGGTACCCGGAACTTCAAGAGATGCTCACAGAGGACTTATGGCCTCTGCCGCTAAGAAGGGACTTGTTTCAGCAAGTACCATGTCTGTTCCAAGACTTACCGCAGCTGCGTTTGACGGCATGGCGGTGGAACGCCGGATCCTAAGGGAAAAGGCATTCAGGAAGAGGTCATTCCTACCCTGGTCAAAGCCAGAAAGGAGGTGACCGCACAACATTATCACCACATGTGGCGAAAATATGTTGCGTGGTGTGAGGCCAGGAAGGCCCCACGAAGAAATTTCAACTCGGTCGATTCCTGCATTTCTTGCAAACAGGAGTGTCTATGGGCCTCAAATTGGGGTCCATTAAGGTTCAAATTTCGGCCCTGTCGATTTTTCTTCCAGAAAGAATTGGCTTCAGTTCCTGAAGTCCAGAAGTTTGTCAAGGGAGTATTGCATATACAACCCCCTTTTGTGCCTCCAGTGGCACTGTGGGATCTCAACGTAGTTCTGGGATTCCTCAAAACACATTGGTTTAAAACCAGTCAAATCTGTGGATTTGAAGCATCTCACATGAAAAGTGAACATGCTCTTGGACCTGGCCTGGACCAGGCGAGTGTCAAATTGGTGGTTTTTTTCTCAAAAAAGCCCATATCTGTTTGTCCATTCGGACAGGGCAGAGCTGCGGACTCGTCCCCAGTTCTCTCCCTAAGGTGGTGTCAGTGTTTCACCTGAACCAGCTTATTGTGGTGTCTTGCGCCTACTAGGGACTTGGAGGACTCCAAGTTGCTAGATGTGGTCAGGGCCCTGAAAATATAGGTTCCAGGACGGCTGGAGTCAGGAAAACTGACTTGCTGTTATCCTGTATGCACCCAACAGACTGGGTGCTCTTGCTTTTAAGCAGACTTTTGCTAGTTGGATGTGTAATACAATTCAGCTTGCACATTCTGTGGCAGGCCTGCCACAGCCAAAATATGTAAATGCCCATTCCACAAGGAAGGTGGGCTCATCTTGGGCGGCTGCCCGAGGGGTCTCGGCTTTACAACTTTGCCGAGCGGCTATTTAGTCAGGGGCAAACACGTTTGTAAAATCCTACAAATTTGATACCCTGGCTAAGGAGGACCTGGAGTTCTCTCATTCGGTGCTGCAGAGTCATCCGCACTCTCCCGCCCGTTTGGGAGCTTTGGTATAATCCCCATGGTCCTTTCAGGAACCCCAGCATCCACTAGGACGATAGAGAAAATAAGAATTTACTTACCGATAATTCTATTTCTCGGAGTCCGTAGTGGATGCTGGGCGCCCATCCCAAGTGCGGATTATCTGCATTACTTGTACATAGTTACAAAAATCGGGTTATTATTGTTGTGAGCCATCCTTTCAGAGGCTCCGCTGTTATCATACTGTTAACTGGGTTCAGATCACAGGTTGTACAGTGTGATTGGTGTGGCTGGTATGAGTCTTACCCGGGATTCATAAATCCTTCCTTATTGTGTACGCTCGTCCGGGCACAGTACCTAACTGAGGCTTGGAGGAGGGTCATAGGGGGAGGAGCCAGTGCACACCACCTGATCCTAAAGCTTTACTTTTTGTGCCCTGTCTCCTGCGGAGCCGCTATTCCCCATGGTCCTTTCAGGAACCCCAGCATCCACTACGGACTCCGAGAAATAGAATTATCGGTAAGTAAATTCTTATTATTTTGGGGTCTGTAAGGTGCATATTACAAAACTAGAACACACTTTAGAAGATAATGTTCATTTAGACACATTTGCTAATGACTTCCTGACCACCTAATGTTTCTAAGAGCAATTTATAAGTATCCGTGTTTTTGGTGCCCACTCTGTTACTTGTACTGGAAATATGTCAAGCATGGGTAGGCTAAGTGCTTCCTAATTTACAAAAAAGGAGCAATAGCCCCAATTTTGTATCCGTATATGTCCAGTTGCAATATACCTGAAAGAGAATAAAGAAACTAAAATTTTAATATGCACTTTTTTCTCTGTCTGGGCCCAAAACCCGCACCAGACTTGTGATCAGTACGTACAGTGCATCCGGAAAGTATT
Source organism: Pseudophryne corroboree (assembly GCF_028390025.1). Lineage (NCBI taxonomy): Eukaryota > Metazoa > Chordata > Amphibia > Anura > Myobatrachidae > Pseudophryne > Pseudophryne corroboree. Next base: position 101,231,001 of record NC_086448.1, read on the forward strand.
CACAGCGCTTCAGTTTTTCCACATTTTGTTATGTTACAGCGTTATTTCAAAATGCAATAACTTCATTTTCTCTAGCATCCATAAGGGATATTGGGGAGACTTAGTACGATGGGGTATAGACGGGGTCCAAAGGAGCCGGTGCACTTTAAATTTCTTCACTGGGTGTGATGGCTCCTCCCCTCTATGCCCCCTCCCACAGGCAGTTTAGAAAAAAGTGCCCTCAGGAGAGGATGCCCACTCTGCAGCTCAGAGCTGTAATGGTGCCGGAGTTTCAGTTATATTTATACTGGCAAAGTTCCCCTAGGAGTGTAAAAATATCACAGCAAGTGCTAGTTTTAACCACCGCTGCCAGTGTACACAGGGGGGCTATAGCGGGTCTGTACTCACCACTGTTGTCACCTTCAGGCTATTGTTAGGCGTGTGTGGCTTGCTGCGATTGTGACCGCTAAGGCGCAGCACCCCGCTGTACAACAACCTCTCAGGATGGTGGTCCTGCAGCGGGGAAGCGGCTCCGACACCTTACAGAGGCCGGTGACCGACCCCTAACCCCCTTAACTCCCACGGCGCAGGTATGCTGTTGCCCAAATTGCATACCGAAAATAACAACGTTTTGAAATAAACTGAAGAAAACTCTGGAGCTTCAGAGTGTGCATCCTCTCCTGAGTGACCCCGTCTATATCCCAACGTACTAGATTCCCCCAATATCCCTTATGGATACTAGAGAAAAATAGTGATAATATTCTCAGTAAAACCAATTCATCTCCTGAGCATAAAGGTTGGTCTTTTTATTAAGAGTGTATTTTCAGTAAACCAGTGTTAATTATCAATGTGCCTCATCTGAGCACTGAAATTCTCATTCTCACTGCCTGTTACACCAGCCAGCTACAGACCGCTAGGTATTGAGTATCGATTACTGCTGTACCAAATAGCTACAGACTGCTGAGTGTCGCTCTCACTGTCTGCTGCGCCAGAGCGCTGAGAATCTGTCTGCTGTACCAGCCAGCTACATACAGCTGAGTATCACACTTGCTGCCTGCTGCACCAGCCAGCTACAGACTGCTGGGATTCTCTCTCACTGCCTGCTACACCAGCCAGCTACAGACTGCTGAGTATTGCTCTCATTGGTTGCTGTACCAGTCAGCTGCAGACCACTGAGTATCACTCTCACTGCCTGCTGCATCAGCCAGCTACAGACTGCTGAGAATCTCTCACTGCCTGCTGCACCAGCCAGCTACAGACAGCTGAGTATCGCTCTCACTGTCTGCTGCACCAGAGCGCTGAGAATCTCTGTCTGCTGTACCAGCCAGCTACATACAGCGGAGTATCACACTTGCTGCCTGCTGCACCAGCCAGCTACAGACTGCTGAGATTCTCTCTCACTGCCTGCTACACCAGCCAGCTACAGACTGCTGAGTATTGCTCTCATTGGTTGCTGTACCAGTCAGCTGCAGACCACTGAGTATCACTCTAACTGCCTGCTGCATCAGCCAGCTACAGACTGCTGAGAATCTCTCACTGCCTGCTGCACCAGCCAGCTACAGACAGCTGAGTATCGCTCTCACAGCCTGCTACACCAGCCAGCTACAGACAGCTGAGTATCGCTCTGAGTGCCTGCTGCGCCAGCCAGCTACAGACTGCTGGGAATCTCTCACTGCTTTGTATGTAGAATAACTTTATCATGTTCATTGCTTTGCTATACTGATCTAGATACACGTGACTTTTTCTGTGTGTTTAATAGCTTTTTCAGTAAGAGGTGTACGATAGTGGGGGTTTGGCTAGCATAACATTAGGTATGCTTAAAAATAAAAAAAAATAAAAAATTAAATATCCCTTTGTCCGGAGATCGTGTATGAAAATAGGATCCGTGTTTATGCTGATTGCCTTAGACTTACTCATATGAACAAAATAATGTGTTTTTCAGAATATCTGCACTTGCTGCCAGAAGAGCTGGTGCCGGATCGTCAGATCAACTTCAAGCACATTCTGCCAATCTCTGTAGCCGCAGATCAGGGAATATCGGAGCTTACCCACTTCATCCGCAAATCGTTGGATGAACAGGCCGAGCAGGAGATCCATGAAACTGCTCAGGAGAGACTGCGGAGCCTTTATAACGCAACACCTCAAAATGTGAAACATAAACTACAGATTCCTGCTGAATGCACAGTGGACTAACGTATTATTCAGATGTATGATTTTGTACAGTATATATAATTTCAGTAAAGATCACTTTTATTACCACTCAGAAGCTGCTATAGCATATATGTGTTATAAGACACCTGGATATGATGTCAGAACCGTTCCCCCCATTGGCCCTGAATCATGCAAGAGTGGCACTAAGAGTTCCAGTGAGCGACGGACTAGAAAGGGGGGAGAGGAAGGGATGGTCTGCAACAGATGGACAAGCCTTTACTTGGGTGGGGTAATTTGGTGTTCTGATAGCATAACATTTTGATCATTCCACAGTAACCACAATGGTTTAAGGCGAGCATGCCCTCCACCTAAAACTTAGATGCCATTACCAGTACTCTTCCACAGATCAGAAGAAAGATCCCATTACAGGTTGAATATCCCATATCCAAATATTCCGAAATACGGAATATTCTGTAATATGGAATTTTTTTGAGTGAGATAGTGAAACCTTTGTTTTCTCTCACGTCCTAGAGGATGCTGGGGACTCCAAAAGGACCATGGTGTATAGACGGGAACCGCAGGAGACATGGGCACACTATAAGACTTTGAATGGGTGTGAACTGGCTCCTCCCTCTATGCCCCTCCTCCAGACCTCAGTTAGATTCTGTGCCCAGAGAGACTGGACACACACTAGGGGAGCTCTCCTGAGTCTCTCTAAAAATACTTTGTTAGGTTTTTTATTTTCAGGGAGACCTGCTGTCTACAGGCTCCCTGCTTCGTGGGACTGAGGGGAGAGAAGTCAGACCTACTTCTTCTTAGTTCAAAGGCTCTGATTCTTAGGCTACTGGACACCATTAGCTCCAGAGGGTTCGATCACTTGGTGCACCTAGCTGCTTGTTCCCGGAGCCGCGCCGTCACCCCCTCACAGAGCCAGAAGAAAGAAGCCGGGTCAGTATAAAGATGATCAGAAGACTTCAGTGACGGCAGAAGACTGCAGTAATGAGGTACCGCACAGCGGTCGCGCTGCGCGCCATGCTCCCACACACACTTCGGGCGGCACTTACAGGGTGCAGGGGGGGCGCCCTGGGCAGCATGATTACTGGAGGTTTCAGCACTGGACAGAATATATATATTAGAAGTGCCTAGGCACTAAATATAGCCCCCCGCCAGTATAAATATTTAACATTTGAGCGGGACTACAGCGCGCTGGTGAGGGGGTGTGGCTTAGCCCTCACAGCTTACCAGCGCCATTTTCTCTTCACAGGAACAGAGACGCTGGCCCGGACCCTCCACTCTTCTGCACAAGTAACAGGGAGCAAAACGGGGGGGGGCACAGTAATTTGGTGCGATTCACCCTTTAATAACGGCGCAAACAGGTCTGGGGCACTGTGTATTTGCTCTCAGTACTGGGATAGGCGCTGGGTTGTGAGCTGGTAAACTCCCTCTGTGTTTCTCTAATAGGCTTTCCTGTGGGTCTGTCCCCTGTAGCCAGTGTGTTTGTGTGTGTCGGTACGTGTGTGTCGACATGTCTGAGGCTGAATGCTATCCCCGCAGGAAGTTGCAGTGGGGTCAGATAAGGCGCTGGGAGTGACTGTCGGCACCGCCGACTGCTGATTGGGTGGATATGTTGAGTACATTGAATGCAAATGTGGCGTTATTGACTAAAAGGCTGGATAAATCTGATTCTCAGACACAAACGTGGAGAAAATCCATGGAGGATGCCTTGTCTCAGGTACAGGCCCCCTCAGGGTCACAAAAGCATTCATTTACCCAGATGGCGGATACTGATACCGACACGGACTCTGATTCCAGTGTCGACTATAGTGAGGCCAGTTTAAATCCAAAACTGGTTAAGAGTATTCAGTACATGATTTTGCCAATTAAAGACGTTTTACATATTTCAGAAGTACCTACTGTTCCTGATACAAGGGTTTGTTTGTATAAGGGAAAAAAGCCTGAGGTGATGTTTCCCCCCTCTCATAAGCTGAACACTCTTTGTGAAAAAGCTTGGGAATCTCCTGACAAAAGGTGGCAGATTCCCAAGAGAATTCTAATGGCATATCCTTTCCCCTCTGACGACAGGGAAAAGTGGCAGGCATCTCCCAATGTGGACAAAGCTCAGTCACGATTGTCCAAGAAGGTGGCGCTTCCGTCTCCTGACACTGCTGCCCTAAAGGACCCTGCGGATCGTAAGCAGGAAACGACCTTAAAATCCATTTATGTCACTAGGGTCCGCTGCTCAGACCTGCCGTGGCGTCTGCATGGGTGAGTAGTGCTATTGGCAAGTGGGCAGATAATTTGGCATCAGACATGGATTCCCTGGATAGGGATAGCATTCTTTTGACTCTCGGTTATATCAGGGACGCTGCGGCTTACCTAAAGGATGCGGCAAGGGATATTGGCCTCTTGGGATCAAGGGCCAATGCCATGGCAGTCTCGGACAGGAGAGCGCTGTGGATTCATCAATGGAATGCGGATGCCGACTCTAAGAAAGCTATGGAAGCGCTCCCTTATAAAGGTGGGGTCTTGTTTGGTGACAGCCTCGCTGATCTGGTGTCTACAGCTACAGCGGGTAAGTCATCCTTTCTTCCTTATGTTCCTGCACAACAGAAAAAGATGCCGCATTATCAGATGCAGTCCTTTCGGCCTAATAAATACAAAAAGGGAAGAGGGTTGTCCTTCCTTGCCTCTAAAGGTAGAGGAAGAGGAAAAAGGTTGCCTGCTGTGCCAGGCTCCCAGGAGCAGAAGTCCTCCCCGGCTTCTGCCAAGTCCACCGCATGACGCTGGGGCTCCTCTACGGGAGTCCGTACCGGTGGGGGCGCGTCTCCGACTCTTCAGTCAGGTCTGGTTGCACTCGGGCCTGGATCCTTGGGTGTTAGACATAGTGTCCCAAGGGTACAAACTGGAGTTTCAGGAAGTGCCCCCCCCCCCCCCCCACCGATTTTTCAAATCAGCCCTGCCAGTTTCTATCCCAGAAAGGGAAGTAGTGCGTGCTGCGATACAAAAGCTGTGTCAACAGCGTGTCATTGTCACGGTACACCCGTCTCAACGGGGAGACGGGTTTTATTCGAGCCTAGTTGTCGTACCGAAGCTGGACGTTTTCAATCTGTATTTGAAAACTTTCAAGTTCAAGATGGAATCTCTTCGAGCAGTGATCTCCAGTCTGGAAGGGGGGGGGGGGATTTTATGGCGTCTGTAGACATAAAGGATGCCTACTTACATGTCCCAATATATCCTCCACATCAAGCTTTCCTGAGGTTTGCGGTTCAGGATTGTCATTACCAATTTCAGACGTTGCCGTTTGGTCTTTCCACGGCCCCGAGGGTCTTCACCAAAGTAATGGCGGAAATGATGGTACTCCTGCGCAAGCAGGGTGTCACAATTATCCCGTACTTGGACGATCTCCTGATAAAGGCGAGATCAAAGGAGCAGTTGTTAAGAAACGTGGCACTCTCCCTGACAGTTCTGCAACAACATGGTTGGATTCTGGACTTGCCAAAGTCACAGTTGATTCCGACAACTCGGCTGTCTTTCTTGGGCATGATCCTGGACACGGAATTGCAGAGAGTGTTTCTCCCAGTGGAAAAAGCTCTGGAAATCCAGACCATGGTCAAGGAGCTTCTGATACCAGCGAGAGTGTCGATCCATCACTGCACTCTGGTGCTGGGGAAGATGGTTGCAGCTTACGCAGCCATTCCGTTTGGCAGGTTTCATGCCTGGGTATTTCAGTGGGACCTGTTGGACAAGTGGTCTCACCTGTACATGCACCGGAAAATAAGTCTATCTTCCAGGACTAGAATATCTCCTGTGGTGGCTTCAAAGTTCTCACCTCCTAGAGGGACGCAGGTTCGGGATCCAGGATTGGGTCCTGGTGACCACGGATGCAAGTCTCCGAGGCTGGGGAGCAGTCACACAGGGAAAAAATTTCCAGGGAAAATGGTCAAGCCAGGAAGCTTGTCTGCACATAAACGTTCTGGAATTAAGAGCCATCTACTACGGCCTTCTACAAGCGGAACACTTTCTTCGAGGTCTACCTGTCCTGATTCAGTCGGACAATGTAACAGTGGTGGTGTACATAAACCGCCAGGGCAGAACAAGGAGCAGAGCGGCAATGGCGGAGGCCACAAAAGTTCTCAGCTGGGCGGAAAAACATGTAAGCGCTCTGTCAGCGGTCTTCCTTCCGGGCGTGGACAACTGGGAAGCAGATTTCCTCAGCAGATACGATTTCCATCCAGGAGAGTGGGGTCTTCATCAAGAGGTTTTTGCAGAAGTGACAAGTCGTTGGGGGAATTCCTCAAATAGACATGATGGCGTCTCGCCTCAACAAGAAGCTTCAGAGATATTGTTCCAGGTCGAGGGTCCCTCAAGCCAGTGCAGTGGACGCCCTGGTGACTCCGTGGGTGTTTCAGTCGGTATATGTGTTCCCTCCACTTCCACTCATTCCAAAAGTGATAAGGATCGTAAGAAGAACAAGGGTTCAGACGATACTCATTGTTTCCAGATTGGCCACGGAGGGCCTGGTATCCGGATCTTCAGGAATTGCTCATAGAAGATCCCTGGCCTCTTCCTCTCAGAGAGGATGTTACTGCAGGGGCCGTGCGTCTTCCAGGACTTACTGCGGTTGCGTTTGACGGCGTGGAGGTTGAGTGCCAAATCCTAACTCGAAAGGGTATTCCCGGGGAAGTCATTCCCACTCTCCTTAAGGCTAGAAAGGAGGTCACGTCGAAGCATTATCACCGTATTTGGAGAAAGTATGTGTCTTGGTGTGAAGCCAAGAAGGCTCCTACGGAGGAGTTTCAGCTGGGCCGTTTCCTCCATTTTTTGCAGGCAGGTGTGGATGCAGGCCTGAAATTAGGTTCCATTAAAGTGCAGATTTCGGTTTTGTCTATTTTCTTTCAAAAAGAATTGGCCACCCTTCCAGAGGTTCAGACTTTCGTGAAGGGAGTACTGCACATCCATCCTCCGTTTGTGCCACCCGTGGCACCATGAGATCTTGAGGTGGTGTTGCAATTTCTTATGTCTCACTGGTTTGAACCTTTGCGAAAGGTTGAGTTGAAATTTCTCACTTGGAAAGTGGTCATGCTTTTGGCCTTGGCGTCCGCAAGGCGGGTGTCGGAATTGGCGGCTTTGTCTCACAAAAGCCCCTATTTGATTTTCCATGTGGATAGAGCGGAATTGAGAACTCTTCAACAATTTTTGCGGAAGGTGGTTTCTTCGTTTCACATAAACCAACCTATTGTGGTGCCTGTGGCTACGGATGCCTTGGCTGTTTCCAAATCTCTCGATGTAGTCAGAGCTTTGAAAATTTATGTCGCCAGAACGGCTCAAGTTAGGAAATCAGAGGCTCTGTTTGTCCTATATGCTCCCAACAAAATTGGGGCTCCTGCTTCCAAGCAGACTATTGCTCACTGGATCTGTAATACGATTCGGCATGCTCATTCTACGGCTGGATTCCCGTTGCCGAAGTCAGTAAAAGCCCATTCTATCAGGAAGGTGGGCTCATCTTGGGCGGCTGCCCGTGGAGTCTCGGCGCTTCAACTTTGCAGAGCAGCTACGTGGTCGGGTTCAAACACTTTTGCCAAGTTCTACAAGTTTGATACCCTGGCTGATGAGGACCTCATGTTTGCTCAATTGGTGCTGCAGAGTCGTCTGCACTCTCACGCCTGGTCTGGAGCTTTGGTATAGACCCCATGGTCCTTTTGGAGTCCCCAGCATTCTCTAGGACGTAAGAGAAAATAGGATTTTAATACCTACCGGTAAATCCTTTTCTCCTAGTCCGTAGAGGATGCTGGGCGCCCGTCCCAGTGCGGACTGTTTTTTGCAGTAGTTTGATAGTTATTGCTTCCGTTACAGAGGTTGTGTATCGGTTATGTTTAGCTTGTTGCTGTTTTTAGTTCATGCTGTTAACTGGTATTGATTAAAAGCCATGTTGTACGGTGTGTTGTGGTGTGAGCTGGTGTGTATCTCACCCTTGGTTAACAAAAATCCTTTTCCTCGAAAATGTCTGTCTCCCTGGGCACAGTTCCTATAACTGAGGTCTGGAGGAGGGGTATAGAGGGAGAAGCCAGTTCACACCCATTCAAAGTCTTATAGTGTGCCCATGTCTCCTGTGGATCCCGTCTATACCCCATGGTCCTTTTGGAGTCCCCAGCATCCTCTACGGACTAGGAGAAAAGGATTTACCGGTAGGTACTAAAATCCTATTTTCTGATGGCTCAATGTACGCAAACTTTGTTTAATACACAAAGTCATTAAAAATATTGTATTAAATGACCTTCAGGCTGTGTGTATAAGGTGTATATGAAACATAAATGTATTCTGTGCTTAGACCTGGGTCCCATCGCCATGATATCTCATTATGGAATGCAATTATTCCAAAATACGGAAAAATCCGATATCCAAAATACTTCTGGTCCCAAGCATTTTGGATAAGGGATACTCAACCTGTAGTTGTATACGAGGGGGAGGGACAAAGGTTTAGTTAGGGATGTCAGTCAAAGGCCAAAATTGGAGGTAATATACCCAATTAGTAATAGGGCCATCAGAATGAGAGAGTTGCAGGAATAAGTGTGTGAGGAATACAACCCACAAGATGGTACTTGCGGAACTTACCTTGTATTAAGTTTTGTGCAGTAATGTAGTGCAACACTAAGGCTGAAGGTACATTCATAGATTGCTTGCACTCTGTTGTGGATGATTAAAAATCATTTAAATCTTATCAAAAACTAGAATTTCATTCATTTCATGTATATTTAAAAAGTGTGTGTGTATGTATATATATATATATATATATATATATATATATATATATATATATATATATATATAAAAAATAAATAAAATAAATAAACATAAAGAAAGCGCATGTAAAACAGGTTGGGTTCGGGTGATCGGCGGAATCAGCATACTGACCCCGGATTCCCAATCTTTAGATTGCCGGCAGGGGGGCGAGCGAAACGAAGCCCCTTGCGGGCTCGCTGTGCTCGCCACGCAGCGGGCTGAGTGGCTTGCTGTGCTCGCCACAGGTTCTATTTCCACTCTATGGCTGTCGTGGACACCCACGAGTGGGAATAGTCCTTGTTAGTCAGCATGCCGACTGTCGTGCTGGTAAGCGCTCTGGATCCCGGCGTCGGTATAGTGACCGGCGGTCTCCCGACCACCGGTCACATAACTACATCCCTGTAAAACAGCTCCCGTTTTAGTAATGTAAGACCGGTGTTGTAAATCAAGTAAACGTCTACTGCTCATCAGTCCGGGGAGGGTTCTAAAGCCATTGCCTAACAATGAAAGGTTCCTGAAAGTGACACAGATTATCCGCAAATGTTAAACTCTTAAGACCGCTGCAGATTTATGGTCACACCATACAATGCTCTGATACTTTGCAGGTATCTACTTGCCTATGTAAACATGGCATATATAACAGGACTGTATCCGACTTACAATGTGGCTAAATCAATACTTTTAATGACCGAGCTCTGGAACTAGTAGATAGGTGTTAAACAGGAAGTCAGGAACATCTGACTGATGACAGGGCAGTGGTGCTTTGCAGGTTGCATTGTGCTGCCACTCTTTGGGTTGTCGCTGCAGTAGCTCCTGTGTGTGTTTTATGTTTACACCATACTTTGGTCTCCATGATGTCCTGCAGAGAGAGGTTAAGAGGGTGGGCAGGGGTGTGAAGGCAGATGAGGTCAGAGATGTAAGTAGGAGAGTATTGGGTGAGGGTTTTGTGAGTGTGAAGAGTTTGAATTTATTCTAAATGAGGAAGGGGAGCCAGTGTAGGGCCTGTAGGAGAGGGAAGGCAGATGCAGTACATTTGGAAAAGAGGTTACAGTAGTCTAGTTTGAAGATGGCAAGTGAGTGGATGATGGCATTCGTTTCCTCAAGGGTGAGAAAGGGTCTGATCCTGGAGAAATTTCTGAGATGGAAACTGCAGGACTGCAAGAGGTACTGACTGTGTGATTTGAAGAAGGTGGAGTCAAAGATAAGTCTTAAGACACTAGGGGACTAGAGTAGATGGTGGTGCTGTCAATAGATAATGAAATTGTGGGAGGTGAACTTATGCAGGAGGTGGGAGAATGATCATCTCAGTCTTAGACCTGTTTAGTTAAGTAAAGCGACATCCAGGAAGAGATAGCAGAGAAACAGCTGCAGATATGAGTGAGGAGAGGTAGCTCGGAGTGTCATCAATATAGAGCTGATATTGTAGGGCAAAAGAGCTGATGAGCTCACCTAAAGAGGACATATAAAGGCATATAAATAGCAAAGGTCCAAGAACTGTACCTTGGGGATACCTACTGGTTGAGGAGGTGGAGTCGTGAGAGGAGACGGAAAGGACAGTCAGGAGAGGGCAGTATCACACAGACCAAGGGAGTGAAGGATTTTCAGGAGTAGAGAGTGGTCCACTGTGTCAAAAGCAGCAGAGAGGTCAACGAGAATGAGCAGAGTAGTAGTAGCCCTCGGGAATGGCAGTGAGGTCATGGCTGACTTTAGTGCGGACAGTTTCTATGGAAGGGCAAAAGTCAGACTGAAATGGGTCAAGCAGGAAATGGGAGCAATGAAAGGCGGTTGTGCACAGGGGGTCATGCCGAGTTGATCGTAGCTGTGCTAAATTTAGCACAGCTACGATCATGAACTCAGACATGCGGGGGGACGCCCCGCATGTCAGTGCTGCCCCCCCCCTGCAGAAGTGCAAAGGCATCGCACATGGCGATGCCTTTGCACTTCAAGAGTAGCTCCCGACCTGCGCAGCTTTAGCGTGCTGGCCGGGAGCTACTCTTCGCTCCCCGGCCCGCAGTGGCTGCGTGTGATTTACGCAGCTGCTGTGGGCCACTCCCTGCATGGTCCGGCCATACCTGCGCTGGCCGGACTGTGCCCACGAAACGGCCGCCAATCGCAGCCGTTTCGCCCCATCCCGCCCATCGACCGCCTCTGCCTGTCAATCAGGCAGAGGCGATCGTAGCACAGTGACGGGCGGCCATGTGCTGGCGCAATGCGGCGCCGACGCATGCGCAGTTCTGACCCGATCGCTACGCTGCGAAAAACTGCAGCGTGCGATCGGGTCAGAATGACCCCCACAATCCGCTCAAGGAGTTTGGAAGCAAAGGGGAGGAGATGGATCGGTAAATAGAGTGTGTCTGGATCAAGGGTGGGTCAGAGGGGACAGTGCCTGATGGGTGGAAGAGTAAAGCAGGCATAGGGTCAAGGGGTGTGTGTGGGGAACTGGAAGTGGACAAGGACTGAATTATGACCTCATCTCATGATGCTGGGTAGAAGCATCAGGAGCAAGTGAGGAAGCTGGATCACATTAACCAGCGAAACGCGTTGAGCCTCTCTGCCTGTTTTTCTATACACTATTCTGCCGGCACCTATTGGTCATACACGTGCTAAAAGATTGGACACTCCATTGCAGCATCCACCCATCTGGAATTTATCCTATTTTCAAAGGACTATTCCAAAGGATTCTCCAGCACTTCCGGGGTGGACAAAATCTGCACCTGCCTCACTGGTAATAACATCATGAATGCTATATTATCGGATATATGCCAGTAACCGATTATTTATGGTCCTATCCAGTGACTTCAGCCCAAAATTCAGTGGTTTCCTAGCCAGCAGTGTGGAACTTTACCACAATATTGTGGCACTATATATTCCTTTCTCTATCGTCCTAGTGGATGCTGGGGTTCCTGAAAGGACCATGGGGAATAGCGGCTCCGCAGGAGACAGGGCACAAAAAGTAAAGCTTTTTCAGATCAGGTGGTGTGCACTGGCTCCTCCCCCTATGACCCTCCTCCAGACTCCAGTTAGATTTTTGTGCCCGGCCGAGAAGGGTGCAATCTAGGTGGCTCTCCTAAAGAGCTGCTTAGAAAAAGTTTAGCTAGGTTTTTTATTTTACAGTGATTCCTGCTGGCAACAGGATCACTGCAGCGAGGGACTGAGGGGAGAAGGAGTCAACTCACCTGCGTGCAGGATGGATTGGCTTCTTGGCTACTGGACATCAAGCTCCAGAGGGACGATCACAGGTACAGCCTGGATGGTCACCGGAGCCGCGCCGCCGGCCCCCTTGCAGATGCTGAAGTCAGAAGAGGTCCAGAATCGGCGGCTGAAGACTCCTGCAGTCTTCTAAAGGTAGCGCACAGCACTGCAGCTGTGCGCCATTTTCCTCTCAGCACACTTCACACGGCAGTCACTGAGGGTGCAGGGCGCTGGGAGGGGGGCGCCCTGGGAGGCAAATGAATACCTATAAAGGCTAAAAATACCTCACATATAGCCCCTAGAGGCTATATGGAGATATTTAACCCCTGCCTGATTTTTCTAAATAGCGGGAGACGAGCCCGCCAGAAAAGGGGCGGGGCCTATCTCCTCAGCACACGGCGCCATTTCCTCTCACAGCTCCGCTGGTCAGGACGGCTCCCAAGTCTCTCCCCTGCACTGCACTACAGAAACAGGGTAAAACAGAGAGGGGGGGGCAAATTTATGGCGATATTTTGATATAACAAAGCAGCTATAAGGGAGCACTTATTATAAGGCTATCCCTGATATATATATATATATAGCGCTTTTGGTGTGTGCTGGCAAACTCTCCCTCTGTCTCCCCAAAGGGCTAGTGGGTCCTGTCTTCGTTAGGAGCATTCCCTGTGTGTCTGCTGTGTGTCGGTACGTGTGTGTCGACATGTATGAGGACGATATTGGTGTGGAGGCGGAGCAATTGCCAAATATGAGGATGTCACCCCCTAGGGAGTCGACACCAGAATGGATGCCTTTATTTATGGAACTACGGGATAGTGTCAACACGCTAAAGCAGTCGTTTGACGACATGAGGCGGCCGGACAATCAATTAGTGCCTGTCCAGGCGACTCAAACACCGTCAGGGGCTGTGAAACGCCCTTTGCCTCAGTCGGTCGACACAGACCCAGACGCAGGCACTGACTCCAGTGGTGACGGTGACGATTCAACCGTATTTTCCAGTAGGGCCACACGTTATATGATTTTGGCAATGAAGGAGGCGTTACATTTAGCTGATACTACAGGTACCACTAAACAGGGTATTATGTGGGGTATGAAAAAACTACCTATAGTTTTTCCTGAATCAGAAGAATTAAATGACGTGTGTAATGAAGCGTGGGTTGCCCCTGATAAAAAGCTGATAATTTCAAAGAAATTATTGGCATTATACCCTTTCCCGCCAGAGGTTAGGGAGCGCTGGGAAACACCTCCTAGGGTGGACAAGGCGCTAACACGCTTATCTAAACAAGTGGCGTTACCCTCTCCTGAGACGGCCGCACTTAAAGATCCATCAGATAGGAGGATGGAAAATATCCAAAAAAGTATATACACACATGCAGGTGTTATACTACGACCAGCTGTAGCGACTGCCTGGATGGGCAGTGCTGGGGTAGTTTGGTCAGAGTCCCTGATTGAAAATATTGATACCCTGGACAGGGACAATATTTTACTGTCGTTAGAACAAATAAAGGATGCATTTCTTTATATGCGTGATGCACAGAGGGATATCTGCACACTGGCATCACGGGTAAGTGCTATGTCCATTTCGGCCAGAAGAGCTTTATGGACGCGACAGTGGACAGGCGATGCGGATTCAAAACGGCATATGGAAGTTTTGCCGTATAAAGGGGAGGAGTTATTTGGAGTCGGTCTATCAGATTTGGTGGCCACGGCTACAGCCGGGAAATCCACCTTTCTACCTCAAGTCACTCCCCAACAGAAAAAGGCACCGACTTTTCAACCGCAGCCCTTTCGTTCCTTTAAAAATAAGAGAGCAAAGGGCTATTCATATCTGCCACGAGGCAGAGGTCGAGGGAAGAGACAGCAACACGCAGCTCCTTCCCAGGAACAGAAGCCCTCCCCGGCTTCTACAAAAGCCTCAGCATGACGCTGGGGCTTCTCAAGCGGACTCGGGGACGGTGGGCGGTCGTCTCAAAAATTACAGCGCGCAGTGGGCTCACTCGCAGGTAGATCCCTGGATCCTGCAGATAATATCTCAAGGGTACAGGTTGGAATTAGAGACAGATCCACCTCGCCGTTTCCTGAAGTCTGCTTTACCAACGTCCCCCTCCGAAAGGGAGACGGTTTTGGAAGCCATTCACAAGCTGTATTCTCAGCAGGTGATAGTCAAGGTACCTCTTCTACAACAAGGGAAGGGGTATTATTCCACTCTTTTTGTGGTACCGAAGCCGGATGGCTCGGTAAGGCCTATTCTAAATCTGAAGTCCTTGAACCTGTACATAAAGAAGTTCAAGTTCAAGATGGAGTCACTCAGAGCAGTGATAGCGAACCTGGAAGAGGGGGACTTTATGGTATCCTTGGACATCAAGGATGCGTATCTCCACGTTCCAATTTACCCCTCACACCAGGGGTACCTCAGGTTCGTTGTACAAAACTGTCACTATCAGTTTCAGACGCTGCCGTTCGGATTGTCCACGGCACCTCGGATCTTTACAAAGGTAATGGCCGAGATGATGATTCTTCTTCGAAGAAAAGGCATATTAATTATCCCATACTTGGACGATCTCCTAATAAGGGCGAGGTCCAGAGAACAGCTAGAGATGGGATTAGCACTGTCTCAAGAAGTGCTAAAACAGCACGGGTGGATTCTGAATATTCCAAAATCCCAGTTAATGCCGACAACTCGTCTGCTGTTCCTAGGGATGATTCTGGACACGGTTCAGAAAAAGGTTTTTCTCCCGGAGGAAAAAGCCAAGGAGTTATCCGACCTTGTCAGGAACCTCCTAAAACCAGGAAAGGTGTCTGTACATCAATGCACAAGAGTCCTGGGAAAAATGGTGGCTTCTTACGAAGCAATTCCATTCGGCAGATTCCACGCAAGAATTTTCCAAAGGGATCTGTTGGACAAATGGTCAGGGTCGCATCTTCAGATGCACCTACGGATAACCCTGTCTCCAAGGACAAGGGTGTCTCTTCTGTGGTGGTTGCAGAGTCCTCATCTATTGGAGGGCCGCAGATTCGGCATACAGGATTGGATCCTGGTGACCACGGACGCCAGCCTGAGAGGCTGGGGAGCAGTCACACAAGGAAGAAACTTCCAGGGAGTATGGACGAGCCTGGAAACGTCTCTTCACATAAACATTCTGGAACTAAGAGCAATATACAATGCTCTAAGCCAGGCAGAACCTCTGCTTCAGGGAAAACCGGTGTTGATCCAGTCGGACAACATCACGGCAGTCGCCCATGTGAACAGACAGGGCGGCACAAGAAGCAGGAGTGCAATGGCAGAAGCTGCAAGGATTCTTCGCTGGGCAGAGAATCATGTGATAGCACTGTCAGCAGTGTTCATCCCGGGAGTGGACAACTGGGAAGCAGACTTCCTCAGCAGACACGATCTTCACCCGGGAGAGTGGGGACTTCATCCAGAAGTCTTCCACATGCTGGTAACCCGTTGGGAAAGACCAATGGTGGACATGATGGCGTCTCGCCTCAACAAAAAACTGGACAGGTATTGCGCCAGGTCAAGAGATCCGCAGGCAATAGCTGTGGACGCGCTGGTAACGCCTTGGGTGTACCAGTCGGTGTATGTGTTTCCTCCTCTGCCTCTCATACCAAAAGTATTGAGAATTATACGGCAAAGAGGCGTAAGAACGATACTAGTGGTTCCGGATTGGCCAAGAAGGACTTGGTACCCGGAACTTCAAGAGATGATCACGGAAGATCCGTGGCCTCTACCTCTAAGGAGGGACTTGCTTCAGCAGGGTCCCTGTCTGTTTCAAGACTTACCGCGGCTGCGTTTGACGGCATGGCGGTTGAACGCCGGATCCTAAAGGAAAAAGGCATGCCGGAAGAAGTCATTCCTACTTTGATTAAAGCAAGGAAGGAAGTAACCGTGCAACATTATCACCGAATTTGGCGAAAATATGTTGCGTGGTGCGAAGATCGGAGTGCTCCGACGGAGGAATTTCAACTGGGTCGATTCCTACATTTCCTGCAATCAGGATTGTCTATGGGTCTCAAATTGGGATCTATTAAGGTTCAAATTTCGGCCCTGTCGATTTTCTTTCAACAAGAATTGGCTTCAGTCCCTGAAGTCCAGACCTTTGTTAAGGGAGTGCTGCATATACAGCCTCCTGTGGTGCCTCCAGTGGCACCGTGGGATCTCAATGTGGTTTTGGACTTTCTAAAATCTCATTGGTTTGAACCACTAAATAAGGTGGATTTGAAATATCTCACTTGGAAAGTGACCATGCTTCTAGCCCTGGCTTCTGCCAGGAGAGTATCAGAATTGGCAGCTTTGTCTTACAAAAGCCCATATCTGATTTTCCATTCGGACAGGGCAGAACTGCGGACTCGTCCGCATTTTCTCCCTAAGGTGGTGTCAGCATTTCATCTGAACCAGCCTATTGTAGTGCCTGCGGCTACAAGTGACTTGGAGGACTCCAAGTTACTGGACGTTGTCAGAGCATTAAAAATATATATTGCAAGGACAGCTGGAGTCAGAAAATCGGACTCGTTGTTTATATTGTATGCACCCAACAAGATGGGTGCTCCTGCGTCTAAGCAGACGATTGCTCGTTGGATCTGTAGCACAATCCAACTTGCACATTCTGTGGCAGGCCTGCCACAGCCTAAATCTGTAAAGGCCCACTCCACAAGGAAGGTGGGCTCATCTTGGGCGGCTGCCCGAGGGGTCTCGGCATTACAACTTTGCCGAGCAGCTACGTGGTCAGGGGAGAACACGTTTGTAAAATTTTACAAATTTGATACTCTGGCTAAGGAGGACCTGGAGTTCTCTCATTCGGTGCTGCAGAGTCATCCGCACTCTCCCGCCCGTTTGGGAGCTTTGGTATAATCCCCATGGTCCTTTCAGGAACCCCAGCATCCACTAGGACGATAGAGAAAATAAGATTTTACTTACCGATAAATCTATTTCTCGGAGTCCGTAGTGGATGCTGGGCGCCCATCCCAAGTGCGGATTATCTGCATAAATTGTACATAGTTATTGTTAACTAATTCGGGTTATTGTTGAAGGAAGCCATCTTTCAGAGGCTCCGCTGTTATCATACTGTTAACTGGGTTTAGATCACAGGTTGTACGGTGTGATTGGTGTGGCTGGTATGAGTCTTACCCGGGATTCAAAATCCTCCCTTATTGTGTACGCTCGTCCGGGCACAGTACCTAACTGGAGTCTGGAGGAGGGTCATAGGGGGAGGAGCCAGTGCACACCACCTGATCTGAAAAAGCTTTACTTTTTGTGCCCTGTCTCCTGCGGAGCCGCTATTCCCCATGGTCCTTTCAGGAACCCCAGCATCCACTACGGACTCCGAGAAATAGATTTATCGGTAAGTAAAATCTTATTTTGTTTATACATTTCTCATACGTCCTAGAGGATGCTGGGGATGCTTCAAGAACCATGGGGTATAGACAGGATCCGCAGGAGACATGGGCACACTATAAGACTTTGATTGGGTGTGAACTGGCTCCTCCCTCTATGCCCCTCCTCCAGACTCAGGTTAGATTCTGTGCCCAGGGAGACTGGTCACAAACAGGGGAGCTCTACTGAGTTTCTCTGAAAAAGACTTTGTTAGCTTTCTTATTTTCAGGGAGCTCTGCTGGCAACAGGCTCCCTGCTTCGAGGGACTGAGGGGAGAGAATCAGACCTACTTCTGTGAGTTCAAAGGCTCTGCTTCTTAGGCTACTGGACACCATTAGCTCCAGAGGGTTCGATCACTTGGTGCGCCTAGCTGCTTGTTCCTGGAGCCGTGCCGTCACCCCCCTTGCAGAGCCAGAAGAAAGAAGCCGGGTGAGTAAAAGAAGTAAAGAAGACTTCCGTAATGGCAGAAGACTTCAGGTCCTGAGGTACCGCGCAGCGGTCGCGCTGCGCGCCATGCTCCCGATCACACAGCGGCACTGACAGGGTGCAGGGGGGGGCGCGCTGGGCAGCATGGGGACCTGAAAGGACTGGCAAAAGTATATGTAAAGTGCCTAGGCACTCAATATAGACCCCCGCCAGTATAAAAATATAAAATTGAGCGGGACTGAAGCGCGCCAGTGAGGGCGCGTGGCTTAGTCCCCACAGCTCTGATCAAGCGCCATTTTCTCTTCACAGAAGCTGCGGAGACGCTGGCCCTGACCTACACACTGCTGTACAAGTGACAGGGTGCAAAAAGCGCTAGCAGGGCTGAGGCATTGTATGTAAAGTTTCAGTACCGGGTTGGGCGCTGGGTTGTGAGCTGGCAAACTCCCTCTGTGTCTTTCTAACAGGCTGTCCCCTATATTCCAGTGTGATTGTAGGTGTCGGTACGTGTGTGTCGACATGTCTGAGGCTGAGTGCTCTTCCCAGGAGGAGGCTGGAATGGGGACAGAAAAGGCTGTGGGAGTGACCGTGTCGGCACCGCCGACTGCTGAATGGGTAAATATGTTGAGTGTTTTGAATGCAAATGTGGCTCGGTTGACTAAGAGATTAGATAAATCAGAGTCTAAGAACCAGACATGGAGGAAATCCATGGAAGATGCACTGTCACAAGCTCAGACCCCTTCGGGGTCACAGAAACGTGCATTTACCCAGATAGCAGATACCGACACGGATTCTGATTCCAGTGTCGACTATAGTGATGCCAGATGACATACTAAACTGGCTAAAAGCATTCAGTACATGATTGTGGCGATAAAAGAAGTATTGCATATAACAGAGGACCCTGCTGTTCCTGATACAAGGGTCTGTATGTTTAAAGGAAAGAAACCTGAGGTAACGTTTCCTCCCTCTCATGAACTGAACGCGCTTTTTTGAAAAGGCTTGGGAAAATCCTGACAAGAAGGTACAGGTCCCCAAAAATTCCAGTGGCATATCCGTTCCCCTCGGGGGACAGGGAAAAGTGGGAGTTAACCCCCACAGTGTACAAAGCTCTATCGTGTCTGTCCAAGAAGGTGGCGTTTCCGTCTCCTGACACGGCAGCCCTAAAGGAACCTGCGGTTCGTAAGCAGGAGAATACACTAAAATCCATTTATGTCACTACAGGTTCGCTACTCATGTCTGACGTTGCTTCGGCTTGGGTGAGTAGCGCTATTGAAAAATGGGCAGATAACTTGTCAACTGAGGTAGATACCCTGGACAGGGATAGTGTGCTTTTGACTCTGGGTCATATCAGGGACACTGCAGCATATTTAAAAGAAGCTGCAAGGGATATTGGCCTTTTGGGATCAAGGGCCACTGCCATGGCTGTCTCGGCTAGAAGGGCATTGTGGATTCATCAATGGAATGGAATGCTGACTCAAAGAAGGCTATGGAGTCTCTACCGTTTAACGGTAGTGTCTTGTTTGGTGACGGCCTCACTTACCTGGTATCTACGGCTACCACGGGTAAGTCGTAATTTTTACCTTGTGTTCCTGCGCAACAGAAGAAAACGCCCCACTATCAGATGCAGTCCTTTTGGCCCAATAAATACAAAAAAGGACGAGGATCCTCCTTCCTTGCTGCGAGAGGAAGAGGAAAGGGAAAAAGGTCACAGGCTGTGGCAAGTTCCCAGGAACAGAAGTCCTCCCCGGCTTCTACCAAATCCACTGCATGACGCTGGGGCTCCTCTGCGGGAGTCCGCACCGGTGGGGGCACGTCTCAAACTCTTCACTCAGGTCTGGGCTCGCTCGGCCCTGGGTCCTTGGATATTAGAAATAGCGACCCAAGGGTACAAATTGGAGTTTCAAGACGTGCCCCCTCACCGATTTTTCAAATCGGCCTTGCCAGCTTCTCTTCAGAAAGGGAGGTGGTATGCGCTGCGATACTAAAACTGTGTCAAAATCAAGTCATTGTCACGGTACCCCCGTCGCAACGGGGGGAGGGTTTTTATTCGAGTCTGTTCGTGGTACCAAAGCCGGATGGCTCAGTCAGACCGATTCTGAACCTAAAATCCCTCAATTTCTGTCTAAAAAAATTAAAATTCAAGATGGAATCTCTCCGAGCAGTGATCTCCAGTCTGGAGGAAGGGGATTTTATGGTGTCGCTCGACATAAAGGATGCCTACTTACACGTTCCTATATATCCTCTATATCCTCCACATCAGGCTTACCTGAGGTTTGCGGTTCAGGATTGTCATTACCAATTTCAGACGTTGCCATTTGGTCTGTCCACGGCTCCGAGATTTTTCACCAAGGTTATGGCGGAAATGATGGTTCCCCTGCGCAAGCAACTGCAGTGGCGTACATTAAACCGCCAGGGCGGAACAAAGAGCAGAGCGGCGAAGGCGGAGGCTACAAAAGTTCTTCGCTGGGCGGAGAGACATGCAAGCACTCTGTCAGCAGTCTTCATTCCAGGAGTAGACAACTGGGAAGCAGATTTCCTCAGCAGACACGATCTCCATCCAGGAGAGTGGGGTCTTCATCAAGAGGTCTTTGCAGAAGTGACAAGTCGTTGGGGAATTCCTCAAATAGACATGATGGCATCTCGCCTCAACAAGAAACTTCAGAGATATTGTTCCAGGTCGAGGGACCCTCAAGCAATAGTGGTGGACGCCCTAGTGACACTGTGAGTGTTTCCGTCGGTCTATGTGTTCCCTCCACTTCCACTCTTTCCAAAGGTGATAAGGATCATAAGAAGAACAAGGGTTCAGGCGATACTCATTGTTACCGACTGGCCAAGGAGGGCCTGGTATCTAGATCTTCAGGAGTTGCTCATTGCGTTTGACAGCATGGCGGTTGAACGCCAAATCCTAGCCCGAAAGGGTATTCCCAGTGAAGTCATTCCCACACTTCTTCAGGCTAGAAAAGAAGTAACGGCAAAGCATTACCACCGTATTTGGAGAAAATATGTATCTTGGTGTGAATCCAAGAAGGCTCCTACGGAGGAATTTCAGCTGGGGCGTTGCTCCATTTTTTGCAAGCAGGTGTGGATGCGGGCCTAAAGTTAGGCTCCATTAAAGTACAAATTTCGGCCTTATCAATTTTCTTTCAGAAAGAATTGGCCTCCCTTCCAGAAGTTCAGACCTTCGTGAAAGGCGTACTGCACAATCAACCTCCCTTTGTGCCCCCAGTGGCACCATGGGATCTTAATGTGGTATTGCAGTTCCTGCAATCTCATTGGTTTGAACCTTTACGTAAGGTTGAGTTAAAATTCCTTACTTGGAAAGTAGTCATGTTTTTGGCCTTGGCATCCGCAAGGCGGGTATCTGAATTGGCGACTTTGTCTCACAAAAGCCCCTATTTAATCTTCCATGCTGATAGAGCGGAGTTGAGGACTCGTCAGCAATTTCTGCCAAAAGTGGTTTCATCGTTTCACGTAAACCAGCCTATTGTGGTGCCAGTGGCTACTGACGCCTTGGCGGAATCGAAGTCTCTCGATGTGGTCAGAGCTTTGAAAATCTATGTCGCCAGAACGGCTCAAATTAGGAAAACAGAGGCTCTGTTTGTCCTATGGGCTCCCAACAAGATTGGGGCTCCTGCTTCCAAGCAGACTATTGCACGCTGGATCTGTAATACGACTCAGCAGGCTCATTCTACGGCAGGATTGCCGTTACCGAAATCGGTGAAGGCCCTTTCTACCAGAAAGGTGGGCTCATCCTGGGGGGCTGCCCGAGGAGTTTCGGCATTACAGCTTTGCCGAGCTGCTACTTGGTCGGGATCAAACACTTTTGCAAAGTTTTACAAGTTTGATACCCTGGCTGAGGAGGACCTCTTGTTTGGTCAATCGGTGCTGCAGAGTCATCCGCACTCTCCCGCCCGTTCTAGAGCTTTGGTATAAACCCCATGGTTCTTGAAGCATCCCCAGCATCCTCTAGGACGTATGAGAAAATAGGATTTTAATACCTACTGGTAAATCCTTTTCTCTTAGTCTGTAGAGGATGCTGGGCGCCCGTTCCTGTGCGGACACTATCTGCAGTACTTGTTTTCATAGTTATTGCTTGTGTTACACAAAGGTTGTGTTTCAGTTATAGTCAGCCTGTTGCTGATTTTGTTCATGCCGTTGACTGGAATTCTGTTTAATGCCATGTTGTACGGCGTGTTTGTGGTGTGAGCTGGTATGTATCTCACCCTTAGTTAACAATAAATCCTTTTCCTCGAAATGTCCGTCTCCCTGGGCACAGTTCCTATAACTGGAGTCTGGAGGAGGGGCATAGAGGGAGGAGCCAGTTCACACCCAATCAAAGTCTTATAGTGTGCCCATGTCTCCTGCGGATCTCGTCTATACCCCATGGTTCTTGAAGCATCCCCAGCATCCTCTACGGACTAAGAGAAAAGGATTTATCGGTAGGTATTAAAATCCTATTTTTTTATTGATATTATATGCTGTTAATAAATGTACTAATCAATTTTTTATACAAGCCTTCAGAGTTTTTATATTCATTATATATATCATGAGCAACTAGCGCTGGTATTTCTGTTTTTTCCTTTTGTATTTTTCTGGGGAACTTACCACCCCCAACCAGCTGCTATTGATAGCGCACCCTCATTTCTTTCTACTTACGGATTTACAATAAATCCGTTTGTGATAGGCTCCATAGTCCCGGTGGTGAAGTCTAGCAGAGGGAATAAGGCGCTGACCTGTAACCCCTCCCCCAACTCCATGCGCCATCTACAGCAGGTGTTCCCGCTCTGGAGCGGCATTTCTCTCTCTCCCTCACTCCCTGTCAGCGTTTGGGAGCCATTTCACATAGCTGCGCTGATCCTGGGACTGCTGGGCACTGTCTCCTCTGTAAAGCCGCCTGTCTCATCAGCGCTGTGCATTTACAGGACATTTAAGTATTCTAGATGTCGTTTAGACAGCGTTAGTTAAGAACAAGTGCACTACTATATGAATATTTAGTACAAGTATTCTGTGATATACATCCAGTGTTTACTGTGCATTGTTATATCGGTATACATACATTTCTATATGTAGTATTACTAGTCCAGTGCAGTTTTATTGGTTATATGTAATAATTTCTGCATTGTACCTGTGACTGTGTGTGCCTATAGCTGCTGTGTGGTTTCTATTCTGTGTATCACACATATTGCTATCACTATATTCTGTACCCTGGGGGGCTAAGCGCGTCAGGGTCTCATATACCATACAGTATTCCACAGGATATACTGTTTTGTATTTTCCACTGTGTGTTTCAGTCACCTCACACTGCTTAAATCTTCTGTTTTGTGCTTTGCATTTGCTATCGCATAACACAGGTTTTTTTTACAGGTATTGTGTTTGTCTGGCTCTATTGTACTGTTGCGTCCTACAGCTACATTCCCAATAATGTCTGCTACACAGGGCGGGACATCCGCAGACGCTCCTGCATCATGCAGTGCTAGCGCCACAGATTTGACTGAGGAAAAGGTTTCAGCTGAGGGTTCAGTTACTGGGTGCCCTGCACCTTCCAGTCAGTCTGCAGCACCTATGGCTACTCAAGACCCACCTTGGGCTGCTTTTTCAAATATGCTGACTACGCTTGTAACACGAGTTACGCCCCCTGTGGGACCTCCTGTGCCATTACAGCCACATATTGTCCCTGTAGTTAATCCGCCATGGGCGGATACTCTGTCAACCCAATTACAGCAATTAAATCAGTCCTTGGTTAAACGCAAACCTAACTCTCACCCTACTGGGACCTCTAAGCGGGCCATTTCTTCCTCACAATCAACTAATATTTTGGATAATTCCTCAGATGAGGATGGGGATTATACTGATCCTTCAGATACGGATACAGTTGTTTCTGATGAGGAATCTATCACTCAGGTTGATGTTCCCTCAACTAGTGGAGGCTATCAAGCTGATTCTCCAGATTGATGATGAGATTGATCCTCCTACTACGTCTAAGAAACCTGATAAGTTTAAACGTCAGAAGGTTGCCAATGTAGTTTTACCTCATTCTGACCTCTTAATTGACATATGTCAGGAATCCTGGTCATCTCCAGGAAAGAAATTTTCCCTGTCTAAAAGGATGTTGGCTCCTTATCCTATCCCTGCGAAGTTGAGTAACAAGTGGGAAACTCCACCGCCGGTGGACTCTCATGTCGCCCGTCTAGTGGTGTCTTCTACTCAGCCTGTCACCATTGTCACTTCACTGAAGGAACCGACGGATAAGCGTGTGGAGGGATGCCTGAAGTCTATCCACACACTTACCGGTGCTGTACATAGACCCACTATGGCAGCCTCTTGGGCTGCAAAAGCTATTGAAGTATAGGTTCAGGCAGTTGCGGATGAGCTACCTTTAAATTTTCTGACACTGCCAGACAATATCGGTCGTATATAATCACAGCCTCTCACTATATTCAGGAGGCGGCCTCTGATGCCGGTGTAATGGCGGCCATGGCGTCTACTACGTCTATCCTGGCGCGCCGGATTTTGTGGTTAAGGTCCTGGAAAGTGGACCTGGACTCCAAAAAGACCTTGGAGGTGCTCCCTTTTAAGGGAGACATACTATTTGGGGAGGATCTGAACAAGATTGTGACTGACTTGGCAACAGCCAATACTGCATGTCTCCCAAGTACTAATCCTTCTGCTCCGAAGGCTAAGAGTACCACTTTTCTTTCCTTTCGACCTCCAGGTAAAGCAAAGGGTCAGGCGTATCCGAGACAGGCTCGTACTTCCAAAACCTCGAAGCCCAAGTGTAAGCAATCTTAGTCCCCCCTTCAGCCTTATTCCAAAAAGGACAAGCCTGCAACATGACGGGGTGGGCCTACCCCTGGGGGACCCCAGGGTGGGAGACCGACTTCTGCAGTTCGCCCAGGCCTGGTTAAGGACCACTTCGTATGCCTGGGTGCGGGAAATTGTCTAACGGGTACGCGATCTCTTTCAAGAGACGCCCCCCTCAAGGGTACTGCTCGACGGTTATCCCTTCGGATCAGCTGAAAGCACAAACTCTACACTTCGTTGTACAATCTCTCCTAGATACTGGAGTGATTGTGCCGGAACCTCTGTCTCAAAGAGGCAGGGGTTACTATTTGTCCCTGTTTCTAGTCCCGAAACCAAATGGGTCCTCCCGGCCTATACTCAACCTCAAATCATTGAACAAATTTGTGAGGGTATCCAAATTCTGTATGGAAACTCTGCGCTCTATTGAACTGGATATGGAGCCCAAGGACTATATGGTATCCCTGGACATACAGGATGCTTACCTATTGCCATGTCGCATCAGCAACTGCGGTTTGCTATTGGCAACCTACATTTTCAATTCCAGGCCTTGCCTTTCGGAAAGACCACCGAATCCCTGTGGAATCCAAGTGTACCCCACTGCAGAAAAGGAGATTTATGGTAGACTTACCATGGTTAAATCTCTTTCTGCGAGGTACACTGGATTCCACAGGGCGCCCACCCTGACGCACTTAGCTTCTTTGGGTTTCTATGGCATTAGCTGCTGGTACCGTCTCCTGTCGTGAGAATGTGGTTCTCTGTGGCTATCATCTACCGTCTCTATTTTACCTGCTACTGCATTGGACTGGGTAACGAAACTGAGCTCCAGTGCCAGGAGGTGGGGCTATAGAGGAGGCTGTGCAGTGCATCCTGGGAACAGTCAAAGCTTTAGCCTGTTGCTGCCTCGGATCAAGATCCAACTCTACACCCCGATGTTATTCCCTGTGGAATCCCAGTGTACCTCGCAGAAAGAGATTTAACCATGGTAAGTCTACCATAAATCTCCTTTTTCCAGCAACTCCTTCTCCAGGATTTCTTAGAAACAGAGAATTTGATGGCAGATAAGACCCACTTGGCCCATCTAGTCTGACCCCCTTTTTTTTTTTTATCCTTTAGGTCAGGGGTGGGGAACCTTTTTTCTACCAAGGGCCATTTGGATATTTATAAAATCCTTCGGGGGCCATACAAAAATTATCAACTTAAAAATGAGCCTGCCGCCAGTAGATATGCCCCCAGTCAGTAGTTATAGATATACCCCAAGTCAGTTGTTATGCCCCAGTAGATATCCCCCCAGTAAGTATGCCCCCAGTCACTTGTTATGCCCCATTAGATATGCCCCATCACTTGTTATGCCACCAGTCAGTTGTTATGCCCCATTAGATATGCCCCCTAGTAGCGACGCTTACACACACACATTAAAAGAAAAAAAACCCACAATACTCACCAGCCTCGCTCCTACTTCCGGACCGTTCTGGCCGCTCGCTCCTCAGAACTATGGGAGAGAAGTCATGACATCTCTCCCATAACACCACACAGCAGCACACACACACACTGCCAGAGCCGGAAGCCGGAGCTCAGGAGTGAACTCCTGCCTCCGGCTGCTACTGAGGGTAAGAAGCC
Organism: Pseudophryne corroboree; assembly: GCF_028390025.1. Taxonomy (NCBI): domain Eukaryota; kingdom Metazoa; phylum Chordata; class Amphibia; order Anura; family Myobatrachidae; genus Pseudophryne; species Pseudophryne corroboree. The sequence goes on from NC_086448.1 coordinate 101,257,312, forward strand.
AGGCACCCACTAGTAACAAAATCTGAGCGGGCGCCCGGCTAGGTGAGCCTGGCCGGGCCAAGTGGCTCTGCGGGCCTTATACGGCCCTCGGGCCTGAGGTTCCCCACCCCTGCTTTAGGTCATCTTCAGGACAGTGTCCTTCTATTTTCCACCCATATTACATAACTGTTAGGTTTCGCTAGTCAGGCCCAGTTTACCAGAACATGGACTTCAGAGTGGCGAATCATTGACAACCATGAGAAATAGATTAGGCCTGATTCAGAAGTGAACGCAGAAGTGGCTGCACCTATTGGCGGGTGCCCATCTGCGACTTTTTGCAGATGCAAAGACCTTCCCTGGTGTACACATGTAAGAATGTGTAAGGACTGTCTGTGGGCGGTGAAATACCGATTGTGCGTGTTTAAATGCAAAATCCATCGCACCATCAAAACTAGCATCAGCACTATGGCAGGTGCAATGTCTCCATCTGGGTTTGGCCGCCAATTGGAGTGGTTTGATAGTCTCTGTACATAACCACTTTCACTGACATGCGACCAGAGGTTCTCAAATGCGGTCCTCAAAGGAACCCAACAGCCCAGGTGTCAGGTATATCCATGGCTCAGCACAGATGCTCAAGTCAAATTGTCTGAGGTGCTAATTAAGTCACCGGTGGCCAAGCATAGATAAACTTAAAACCTGGACCGTTGGGGTGCCTTGGGGACCGCGCTTGAGAACCTCTGGACTAGACCCTTGTGATGTATAAATAAGCTGAGATATGAACAGAACTCTGTGATCTATTAAACTTTGGAAATAGAAGATTGTAACCTATAAACAGAAGCTTGTGATCTATGAATAGAAGCCTGTGATCTATGAACAGAACTTTATTATCTATCACTAGAACCCTGTCATCTATGAACAAAACCTTGTTATCTATGACTAGAACCCTGTCATCTTTGAACAAAACCTGGTTATCTATGACTAGAACCCTGTCATCTATGAACAAAACCTGGTTATCTATGTCTACAACCTTGTTATCTATGAATAGAAGCCTGTGATCTATAAACAGAACTTTATTATCTATCACTAGATCCCTGTCATCTATGACTAGAAACCTGTAATCTATGAAGAGAACGCTGTGTTCTATGAACAGAACCCTGTGATCTACAGTATGAATAGAACCCTGTAATCTATGAACAGAACTTTATCATCTGTGACTAGAAACCTGTGATCTATGGGGGTCATTCTGACCTGATCGCATGCTGCCGTTCATCGCAGCGCAGCGATCAGGTCAGAAGTGCGCATGCGCCGGCGCATGGCTGACAGTCGATGGCTGTCGTTGCCTAGTGATCGCCTCTGCCTGATTGACAGGCAGAGGCGGTCGCTGGGTGGGAGGGGGCAGCACAACAGCGTTTGGCCGCCGTTTTGTGGGCGCAGTCCGGCCAACGCAGGCGTGGGCGGACCATGCGGGTGGGTGGGCCGCAGCGGCTGCGTGATGTCACACGCAGCCGCTGCGACCCGGGCAGCGACGAGTAGCTCCCGGCCAGCACGCAAAAGCTGCGCTGTCCAGGAACTCGCCGCTGTGCAATGCTTTTGTACTTCTGCGGGGGGAGGGGCAGGCCTGACATGCGGGCAGACTAGCCCTTTGCTGGCTGTCCCCCCGCATGTTAGTGTGCCTGATCGTAGCCCTGCAAAATTTGCTGAATTAGGCCCTATGAACAGAACCTGGTTATCTATGAATAGAAGCCTGTGATCTATGAACAGAAATGCTATGATCTATGAACAGAACCCTGTGATCTATGAACATAACCTTGTTATCTGTGAATAGAACCCTGTTATCTATGAAGAGAACCTTGTATGAACATAACCTTGTTATCTATAACTAGAACCCAGTGACCTATGAATAGAAACTTGTAATCTATGAACAGAACCTTGTTATCTATGAATAGAACCCTGTGTTCTATGAACAGAACCTTGTTATCTATGAATAGAACCCTCTGATCTATGAACAGAAACTTATCTATGACTAGAACCGTGTTATCTATGAAGAGAACCCTGTGTTCTATGAACAGAACCCTGTGTTCTATGAACAGAACCTTGTTATCTATGAATAGAACCCTGTGATCTGAACAGAACCTTGTTATCTATGAATAGAACCCTGTGTTCTATGAACAGAACCTTGTTATCTATGAATAGAACTCTGTGATCTATGAACAGAAACTTATCTATGACTAGAACCGTGTTATCTATGAAGAGAACCCTGTGATATATGAACAGAACCTTGTTATCTTTGACTAGAACCCAGTGACCTATAAATAGAACTATGTGATCTATGACTAGAACACTGTTATCTAAGAACAGAACCTTGTTATTGATAACTAGAACTCTGATCTATGACTAGGACCCTGTGACCTATGAATAAAACTTTAGAGAGTAAAGGGGGGTACACACGGAGAGATCCGTGCTTAAAATCTAAGCAATCTTGCTAGATTGCTTAGATTTTAAGCACGGATCTGCCGTGTGTATGCCCTCCAGCGATAGCGATGCGCGGCCCCGCGCATCGCTATCGCCGATGCTAGATTGAGCTGCATGCAGGCTCAATCTAGCGGGTCGCTCACTTCACCGTTGTGTGAAGTGAGCGGCCCCCCGTCGGCTTTCCCCCTCGCTCAGCACATCGCGCTGTGCTGAGCGGGGTGAGAGATGTGTGCTGAGCGGTCTGTGTTAAGATCGCTCAGCACACATCTCTCCCGTGAGTACTCCCTGTCAAAGTCAGAAAAATATCACGCTGCACGTTGCCATATATGCACTTCATGTGTGTGTGCATGCGGCATATTTAAATCAAAATAATGTATTTTATAAGTTAATATTCCCCTGAGTTCAGCAAAGTATGGTATATTAAAGATGGCTCTTTGACCTTAGAGATTCCCCAAACAATAGCTTGCATGTTGGGAGGGCTTCACGTGTTCATATGCATAGTTAAGCACAGGAATAGTAATTGAAGATTAATTGTATTCCAAATCAGTATCTTTCCCGCAGACGGAGTACAATAGCCTTTAATTACACTGAGCTTTGAGACTCAATGAGGAGGGCCAACACCTGTGTTTACGAAATGGGGCTGGATTTGTCTCCAGAAGAATGATTGCTGAGATGTCATTGTCTCAACTGAAAGTGGACATCATGAATATCGAACAAAACCCAGAGACAGGGTTTTGTTTTGTATTCGCCAAACAATAGCTTCCCACAAGACAGGAATGTGTTAGTCATCACCCATCGTTTTGCATAACCAAGGCCACTGATACAGCTAGCTCACATACTGTGAAAGACACACTTCCTGTGGTTGACACACCCCCACAGCTGGAATGCAGGTATGATATTATCCACTGGAAATCACAGGGCTCACTCACTCACACAGCTACCTGGCACCCAGCAGCATGGCTGCTTCATCCCTAGGACTGACCTCCAAGCGGAAGGCTAAGTATAGAATTCACATGGCTAGATAAGGAAATATAGACAGATTGCTTTAAGGTCAATGGTGCTGGTTTAAATAGGATATTGTAACTTGTTTGTGTGATAGATCTGGGAATCTGTGATGGTAGCTGGGACATTAGACAACCTGTAGCATAGCATTTGTGGTATTTGTTTGCCTATGGTGATTTAAATAAGATTTTACTTACCGATAAATCTATTTCTCGTAGTCCGTAGTGGATGCTGGGACTCCGTAAGGACCATGGGGAATAGCGGCTCCGCAGGAGACAGGGCACAAGAATAAAAGCTTTAGGATCAGGTGGTGTGCACTGGCTCCTCCCCCTATGACCCTCCTCCAAGCCTCAGTTAGGATACTGTGCCCGGACGAGCGTACATAATAAGGAAGGATATTGAATCCCGGGTAAGACTCATACCAGCCACACCAATCACACTGTACAACCTGTGATCTGAACCCAGATAACAGCATGATAACAGCGGAGCCTCTGAAAAGATGGCTCACAACAATAATAACCCGATTTTTGTAACAATAACTATGTACAAGTATTGCAGACAATCCGCACTTGGGATGGGCGCCCAGCATCCACTACGGACTACGAGAAATAGATTTATCGGTAAGTAAAATCTTATTTTCTCTGACGTCCTAGTGGATGCTGGGACTCCGTAAGGACCATGGGGATTATACCAAAGCTCCCAAACGGGCGGGAGAGTGCGGATGACTCTGCAGCACCGAATGAGAGAACTCCAGGTCCTCCTCAGCCAGGGTATCAAATTTGTAGAATTTAGCAAACGTGTTTGCCCCTGACCAAGTAGCTGCTCGGCAAAGTTGTAAAGCCGAGACCCCTCGGGCAGCCGCCCAAGATGAGCCCACTTTCCTTGTGGAATGGGCTTTCACAGATTTTGGCTGTGGCAGGCCTGCCACAGAATGTGCAAGTTGAATTGTACTACAAATCCAACGGGCAATAGTCTGCTTAGAAGCAGGAGCACCCAGCTTGTTGGGTGCATACAGGATAAACAGCGAGTCAGACTTTCTGACTCCCGCCGTCCTGGAAACATATATTTTCAGGGCCCTGACAACGTCAAGTAACTTGGAGTCCTCCAAGTCCCTAGTAGCCGCAGGCACCACAATAGGTTGGTTCATGTGAAAAGCAGAAACCACCTTAGGGAGAAATTGAGGACGAGTCCTCAATTCTGCCCTGTCAGAATGAAAAATTAAGTAAGGGCTTTTATATGATAAAGCCGCCAATTCTGACACACGCCTGGCTGAAGCCAGGGCTAACAGCATCGTCACCTTCCATGTGAGATATTTTAAGTCCACAGTGGTGAGTGGTTCAAACCAATGTGACTTAAGGAACCTCAAAACAACATTGAGATCCCAAGGTGCCACTGGAGGCACAAAAGGAGGTTGTATATGCAGTACCCCTTTTACAAATGTCTGAACTTCAGGTACTGAAGCCAGTTCTTTCTGGAAGAAAATCGACAGGGCCGAAATTTGAACCTTAATGGACCCTAATTTTAGGCCCATAGACAGTCCTGTTTGCAGGAAATGGAGGAAACGACCCAGTTGAAATTCCTCTGTAGGGGCCTTCTTGGCCTTACACCACGCAACATATTTACGCCAAATGCGGTGATAATGTTTTGCGGTTACATCCTTCCTGGCTTTGACCAGGGTAGGGATGACTTCATCTGGAATGCCTTTTTCCTTCAGGATCCGGCGTTCAACCGCCATGCCGTCAAACGCAGCCGCGGTAAGTCTTGGAACAGACAAGGCCCCTGTTGGAGCAGGTCCTTTCTTAGAGGTAGAGGCCACGGGTCTTCCGTGAGCATCTCTTGAAGTTCCGGGTACCAAGTCCTTCTTGGCCAATCCGGAACCACGAGTATCGTTCTTACTCCTCTCCTTCTTATGATTCTCAGTACTCTTGGTATGAGAGGCAGAGGAGGGAACACATACACTGACTGGTACACCCACGGTGTCACCAGAGTGTCCACCGCTATTGCCTGAGGGTCCCTTGACCTGGCGCAATATCTGTCTAGTTTTTTGTTTAGACGTGACGCCATCATGTCCACCTTTGGTTTTTCCCAACGGTTTACAATCAGGTGGAAGACTTCTGGGTGAAGTCCCCACTCTCCCGGGTGAAGGTCGTGTCTGCTGAGGAAGTCTGCTTCCCAGTTGTCCACTCCCGGAATGAACACTGCTGACAGAGCTATCACATGATTTTCCGCCCAGCGAAGAATCCTTGCAGCTTCTGCCATTGCCCTCCTGCTTCTCGTGCCGCCCTGTCTGTTTACGTGGGCGACTGACGTGATGTTGTCCGATTGGATCAATACCGCCTGACCCTGAAGCAGGGGTTTCGCTTGACTTAGGGCATTGTAAATGGCCCTTAGTTCCAGAATGTTTATATGAAGAGATGTTTCCATGCTTGACCACAAGCCCTGGAAATTTTTTCCCTGTGTGACTGCCCCCCAGCCTCTCAGGCTGGCGTCCGTGGTCACCAGGACCCAATCCTGAATGCCAAATCTGCGGCCCTCTAGTAGATGAGCACTCTGCAGCCACCACAGAAGAGACACCCTTGTCCTTGTCGACAGGGTTATCCGCTGATGCATCTGAAGATGCGATCCGGACCATTTGTCCAGTAGATCCCACTGAAACGTTCTTGCATGGAATCTTCCGAATGGAATCGCTTCGTAAGAAGCCACCATTTTTCCCAGGACCCTCGTGCACTGATGCACTGACACCTGGTCTGGTTTTAGGAGGTTCCTGACTAGCTCGGATAACTCCCTGGCCTTCTCCTCCGGGAGAAACACCTTTTTCTGGACTGTGTCCAGAATCATTCCTAGGAACAGTAGACGTGTCATTGGAATCAGCTGCGATTTTGGAATATTTAGGATCCACCCGTGCTGACGTAACACTACCTGAGATAGTGCTACTCCGACTTCTAACTGTTCCCTGGACCTTGCCCTTATCAGGAGATCGTCCAAGTAAGGGATAATTAAGATGCCTTTTCTTCGAAGAAGAATCATCATTTCGGCCATTACCTTGGTAAAGACCCGAGGTGCCGTGGACAACCCAAACGGCAGCGTCTGAAACTGATGACAGTTTTGTACTACAAACCTGAGGTACCCTTGGTGAGACGGGTAGATTGGGACGTGGAGATAAGCATCCTTGATGTCCAGAGACACCATATAGTCCCCTTCTTCCAGGTTTGCTATCACCGCTCTGAGTGATTCCATCTTGAATTTGAACCTCTTTATGTAAGTGTTCAGGGATTTTAGATTTAAAATTGGTCTCACCGAGCCGTCCGGCTTCGGTACCACAAACAGCGTGGAATAATATCCCTTTCCCTGTTGTAGGAGGGGTACCTTGATTATCACCTGCTGGGAATACAGCTTGTGAATGGCTTCCAAAACTGCCTCCCTGTCGGAGGGAGACTTTGGTAGAGCAGACTTCAGGAACCGGCGAGGGGGAAACGCCTCGAATTCCAGTTTGTACCCCTGCGATACCACCTGTAGAATCCAGGGGTCCACTTGCGAGTGAGCCCACTGCGCGTTGAAATTCTTGAGACGGGCCCCCACCATGTCTGAGTCTGCTTGTAAAGCCCCAGCGTCATGCTGAAGACCTGGCAGAAGCAGGGGATGGCTTCTGCTCCTGGGAAGCGGCTGCATGGTGCAGTCTTTTTCCCCTTCCTCTGCCCCGGGGCAGGAAGGAATGGCCTTTAGCTCGCTTGTACTTATGGGAACGAAAGGACTGAGTTTGAAAAGACGGTGTCTTTTTCTGCTGATGTGAAGTGACCTGGGGTAAAAAGGTGGATTTTCCAGCCGTTGCCGTGGCCACCAGGTCCGATAGACCAGCCCCAAATAACTCCTCCCCTTTATACGGCAATACTTCCATATGTCGTTTGGAATCCGCATCGCCTGACCACTGTCGCGTCCATAACGCTCTTCTGGCAGAAATGGACATAGCACTTACTCTTGATGCCAGGGTGCAAATATCCCTCTGTGCATCACGCATATATAGTAATGCATCCTTCAAATGCTCTATAGTTAACAGTATATTGTCCCTATCCAGGGTATCAATATTTTCAGTCAGGGAATCCGACCACGCGACGCCAGCACTGCACATCCAGGCTGAAGCGATTGCTGGTCGCAGTATAACACCAGTATGTGTGTATATACTTTTAAGAATATTTTCCAGCCTTCTATCTGCTGGTTCTTTGAGGGTGGCCGTATCAGGAGACGGTAACGCTACTTGTTTAGATAAACGTGTGAGCGCCTTATCTACCCTAGGGGGTGTTTCCCAACGTGTCCTAACCTCTAACGGGAAAGGATATAGTGCCAATAATTTTTTAGAAATTAGCAGTTTTTTGTCGGGGGAAACCCACGCTTTATCACACACCTCATTTAACTCATCTGACTCAGGGAAAACTATTGGTAGTTTTTTCACACCCCACATAATACCCTTCTTTGTGGTACTTGTAGTGTCAGAAATGTTCAATGCTTCCTTCATTGCCGTGATCATGTAACGTGTGGCCCTACTGGACATTACGTTTGTCTCCTCACCGTCGACACTAGACTCAGTATCTGTGTCTGGATCTGTGTCGACCCACTGAGGTAACGGGCGTTTTAGGGCCCCTGACGGTGTCTGAGACGCCTGGACAGGCACTAATTGATTTGCCGGCTGTCTCATGTCATCAACCGTTCTTTGCAAAGTGCTGACATTATCACTTAATTCTTTAAATACGATCATCCAGTCAGGTGTCGACTCCCTAGGGGGTGACATCACTAACCCAGGCAATTGCTCCGCCTCCACATCATTTTCCTCCTCATACATGTCGACACACACGTACCGACACTCAGCACACACACCGGAAATGCTCTGATAGAGGACAGGACCCCACAAGCCCTTTGGAGAGACAGAGGGAGAGTCTGCCAGCACACACCAAGCGCTATATATATATACAGGGATAACCTTATATAAGTGTTAATCCCTTATAGCTGCTGTTTATATAGTTTTTAGCTGCCAATAGTGCCCCCCCCTTCTCTTTTTTACCCTGATTCAGTAGCAAGTCTGCAGGGGAGAGTCAGGGAGCCGTCCTTCCAGCGGAGCTGTGAGGGAAAATGGCGCTTGTGTGCTGAGGAGATAGGCTCCGCCCCTTCACGACGTCCTTATCTCCCGCTTTTTCTGTAAAAAATGGCAGGGGTTAAAATACATCCATATAGCCCCAGAGCTATATGTGATGTATTCTTTAGCCAATCTAAGGTATATCATGTTATATTGCATCTCAGGGCGCTCCCCCCCAGCGCCCTGCACCCTCAGTGACCGGAGTGTGAAGTGTGCTGAGAGCAATGGCGCACAGCTGCGGTGCTGTGCGCTACCTTAGTCTGAAGACAGGATCGTCTTCTGCCGCCGATTTCACCGGACCTCTTCGCTCTTCTGGCTCTGTAAGGGGGCCGGCGGCGCGGCTCCGGGACCCATCCAGGCTGAACCTGTGATCGTCCCTCTGGAGCTAATGTCCAGTAGCCTAAGAAACCCGATCCACTCTGCACGCAGGTGAGTCCGTTTCTTCTCCCCTTAGTCCCACGATGCAGTGAGCCTGTTGCCAGCAGGACTCACTGAAAATAAAAAACCTAAAATATACTTTTATTCTAAGCAGCTCAGGAGAGCCACCTAGCCTGCACCCTTCTCGTTCGGGCACAAAAATCTAACTGGAGGAGGGTCATAGGGGGAGGAGCCAGTGCACACCACCTGATCCTAAAGCTTTTATTCTTGTGCCCTGTCTCCTGCGGAGCCGCTATTCCCCATGGTCCTTACGGAGTCCCAGCATCCACTAGGACGTCAGAGAAAAATAGATTGTGCTGGTTTGTTATAATATATCTTGTCAATCATGAATACCGCCATGCAGTTACTTGTGAATATGGGTTCTGTAGCAATGGCATGCTGGGATGTGTGGTTACATTGTGATCTGGTGATTCATATAACATGGACTGTATGCAATAAGATGGTTCTAGGAAGTTGGATTGGAATGTGGAATAAGATTAGTTGGTTTGAGTAAAATGGCTGCTGCTGGGTGTTTTCCCCTCCCCCTTTCAGCCATGTGGTGCAGTCTTTGGAATCATGGGAGTTTTCCCAAAATGGAGTCTAGCTTCTGTCCCATGCGGTATTGTGGGGTTGTGTATATAGGGACAGCCAGTATGGGTAAGCTCAAGTATTTTCTCCACAAAGATTCTCAGCATTGACTAACTGCGCAGCGATTGTTCCTCACATGTGTAAGCTTCTCTGCAACCATATTGTCTTATTGTTATTGTTAGCCATTCTCTCTCCCCCTCTCTCTCCCCTCCCCCTTAAACGTACTTGTGTCTTTATTGTATAATATGTTAGTTACTTGGTTAGATATTCTATGTTATTTTGGTAGTGTATAGCTTGTATTGTATTATTCTTTTTGAACGTTCATTCTCTCACTAAAGGCGTTAGAACCTTAGACCAGTATTTGATTGATTATTATAAATGCATAAAGGTTCTCAGAGCGTCATAGTCGCTCATACAGCTTTTAAGCTAACAAGGTTACACTGCATTACATCTACACATTGTCACTGCACAAATGTTTACAGTATAAGTACATTCCTTAAGGTATAGTTAAGGGAGTACCCTTGCGGTACTTTTTGCGCCAATTGCGTACTGTGTTCTTTAACCTTTAACGTGTTTTTAATAGGACAAATATTATAGACATTGTCACCCCCTTTAGATTTGGGTGTGGTGTGTTCAATCTGCAATCTAATTTGCAGTGTAAAAATAAAGCAGCCAGTATTTACCCTGCACAGAAATAAAATTACCCACCCAAATCTAACTCTTTCTGCACATGTTATATCTGCCTCCCCTGCAGTGCACATGGTTTTGCCCAACTGCTAACAAAATTCCTGCTGCGATCAACTTGGAATTACCCCCTATGTTACTATAATATTATTTTAGTCATGTTTTCAATCTGATCACCACGCTGGTACAGCCATTACACCAAGGCAGAGGTTCCCAAACTGTGTGCCGTGGCTCCCTGGGGTGCCTCCGGACACTTGCGGGGGTGCCCCGGATTGGTGGTCCAGGACCATTTCAAATTATTCATGGTCAATATAATAGGCAAAACCAGTGCTGGTGGCTGCCAGTCATATAATATGTGGCCAAACAGAAGCAAATCCTGTCCTCACCACACCACTGACCCTAAGGATGACATATAAACACGATCTACTTAATGTAATATTTATTTCTAAATTTCTCAATAAAAAATTTTTGGCCTAGGGGTGCCGTAAAAAAAATTCTGATATTCTAGGGCGCCGTGATTCCAAAAAGTTTGGAAACCACTGCACCAAGGGTTGCCTGGAGCAGCCATTTGATACCACATTGTAACAATTTCATGTATATCTGGTAACCTAACACCCACTATTGCCACATTCACAAAATCTGAATATATTTTCCTGGGCAGGGGTGAATGGGCGCTTACATTCTGGCACCATGTTGATGACATTTATTATTAATACAATATACTCCACAAATGTTACAGCTCTGCTGTGTATTTAATGTCGTCTTAAATCCTGGAAGTCAATTTTGGTGCTATATAAAATGTAAAAGAATTCCTCTTGATACACATTGTGGTTCTATAATGTACACCCTTTTGCAGTACAATACAGTGCTTCAGTGTCACTTTGTGTGGTTAAACTGTACAATTGACAATATGCATAAAAGTCCATATTTATTTTGGTAAAAGCTAGAACTTCACCAGTTACAGAATATTCGCAGATCTCTAAAACCGACCACTACGAGGCATACACAAACACTTACACGCTAAAAAGCTACGACACGGTTGAAACTAGGTAAAGCATTACAAAAATGTGTTACATTCCACTTTGTCTGCCTTATAAAGAGTTAATGCTGGACTTCTTTAGCAATGCAGAAACAGTTCCCCATCATACAAAACATACCCATGGCTTGTTATTTAATAACATGGTGCAATGTGTACCAAGGTGCTGTATAACCCGTAGCAACCAGACGGGTCGCTGCTGTCATTTCTCCAGCATAAGCCTGATGTAGGAACTTTCCATCACTGGGTCTGTGCAGCACAAGTAGGTTTATTGTTGTTGTACTTTGCTCAAAGGCAATGAGAGAGGCAGGATGACACTGTGGTGGTGGCTGGCTGAGGACATGGTAGAGCTGGCTTACCGGACATGGCAGGAGTTGCAGGGTATCACAAAAAAAGGCAACCTTGCCTTTAATAACATGGTCAAAAGTGCAATGATGCATACCCTCCAAATGAACCTTTTTGGCAGGTACAGCACCGTTTTTTTTATGGTCTGTACCTGCAAAAAAAGGTCCTTGTACCGGTTTTCAGCATCTCCCATTTGTATTAAAGCCTATGGGAGAACAGCTTAGCCACGCCCCCTTGCCAAGTGACCACGCCCCCTTAGAATGTTTGTACTGAATTTCAGTTAGCCAGTGTTGGAGGGTATGATGATGCGTAACAAAAAATCAGATACCTGCTTTTATAAGTCCAGTGTAGTCAGGCTAATGAAAGCTAACACCCTATTGGTCACCATGGGCTACAGCACACGTGTTCAGAATACACCACTTTACTAAATCAGCCCTGAAGTGTCTAAGACGACTGCTGCCTATTTCAATAGATGCATCAGAAAGGCACAGCACTGGTTGTAGTAGGGTTGGAGGACTCTGGCCTTTCAGCTTGTAGCTTTACCGCTAGAGGGCCAACACTGGAAACTTCATGTTATGTAACAACCAACACAAAAAATGAATCAGAATCCACAATGTATAATTCTGTTCCGTAAATGGACGTAGTAACGATGACAATTTCATAACCCCTATTGTCATTATCTGGATTTCACATGCCAAAAATACCTGGCAAACCTATACAACCATGACGTTCCGCTAAGAGAGTAAGAGGGATTGTATCAAGCTGCGGAGAGAGATAAAGTACTAACCAATCAGCCCCTTTCTGTCGGGTTACAGGCTGTGCTTGAAAAATGACAGTTAGGAGCTGATTGTTGGTACAGTACTGTTATCTTTCTCCAAGACTTGATACAACTCCCTCTATATCTGGCAGAATTGTAGATACATTTTATGTGTTCAGAATTTACTGTCCCATCTTTGTCGATATTCTTTTTCCTGCAAAATATATACGGCACAAACTTCCACGTTCTTTGTGCCATTTTCTTCACTCACATATGAAATCTCTATTTATATCTACATTTCAAAATCTATGTATTGATTCTCTGTCTCGTCTATATGTACTACATCAGTGGAATCCCATGACTCTCCAGCTGCTGGGGAACTAGTAGTCCCAGCAGGGCACTGCCAGCTCCACAACAGCTGGTAGAGCCAAGGATTGCCTAAACCCTTTCTCCGTCAGTGCTCTACGTAGAAGTTTAATTGTGTTACATTTTTTCAAGACCATTCTGGTGCAAAAGTAAAAGTGTGCTCACGTCATTACGCATTTCGCAAAATAATGTACTATAGGTATTATTCATTTTTTTTACAATTTAAAATGTACATATGTACAAAACGTGTATGTGGGTTTTTTGTTTTTAAATGTCCTGATTTAGGCAAAAATAATAGCTTAAAAAATTTGGCTCTTCAAAATAAAATAAAAATTAAAAGAGTAGCATCGTCATCATCTATGGTTCCATGCTTAGTAAGAGTACGATGTGTGTATAGCAAGTGGCAAATTTAATATGTGCATGCATTGAACAGAACTGACCACAAGGGGCCGTCGTGCAACGGAACGATCATGGCTTGGCTGGCTTCCTGCTATACAATGGCTGGCTAATGCTGGAATAAATTTAGACATCTGGTCTACAGAATAAGTGAATTATACCTGGCATAAAAAACAATATCGGTCATGCATGAAACGTCTCCCTCATCCGAGTACATTTCTGTCATTTTTGTTGTTCTAGCATTAATATTCGGACGTGTCCTGGATCCTCCGGAATGGGGCAAATGTAATTGGTAGTGAGAGCCTCTTCTCTAAGGCAAAAGTCTGTAAACAACAGTGAGTCCATTGTCCTTCAGTCTGGAATGATGAACAAGCGCAGACCGGATGAGGACTGAAGGCAGGTGACTGTTCCCAAGCTGCTACTTTTTTCTGATGATGAAAACTTCCGGCTCTTCTAGATAGATGTCTCCCACAGCTGTAAAAAAACAACAAAAGGGGTAATTCACTGAGAGAGTGGGCAAAGGAAAACAGTGTTTCCGCAATCGGGCTTTGGAAACAGGTCAGTGCTGCACATAGCAATGGATAAGTGCCCTTCATCCGTTCTACCACCAGGTCCTGCAGCATCAGAATATTCAACACGTTCTGTTGATCTGAGCTGCACGCATTACCACGTGGATAGTTGTTCAGTGTTCCACAAAAGGTGCCATATTTTAAAGCAGAGTTTCCCAAACTCTGCCATTGCAGTCCAGGTTTTAAGGATATCCATTATTAAACCGGGTGACTTAATTCATACCTCAGGCAATCTGATTTAACCTTCTCAACGCATGCATGGAAATCCTTAAAACCTGGACTGCAATGGCAAGAGTTTGGGAAATTCTGTTCTAAAGCATCGCCTCTCATAACTGTGCACTTCCTGTTCCCTTACAGCCAGCCACCTTAATGGGTTCCCAGGTCGCAATTAACCTTTCAGTAAATTGATGACCTCTGAGTCATGAATTAGTACCAATATTAAATGTGTTTTTTTTCTAAACTTCACACAACTTTAACTTATTGTTATTACATCGCTTCCTGCAACTTTTACTAATCATTATACGTTTAAATATGATGCTTTACTGATGACACGGTAACATTGCAATAACTTACATTTGTACCGTGTTGGGATACTGTGCTCAGCATCACATTGCCAACACGCAAGTTGTCCACATTGCGGCTCTCGAACATAGATATACTGTAGCCATAGTCAATACTTAATGCTGATGGTGATATAGAGGCATATGTATTAAACAATTTTTGCGGGAGAATCCCTCAAAAATGGACATTTACGTGGGATACCTGCACAATGTAAGCATCCCCTGGAAGTATAACAGGGGTCTAGAAATATCTGCTGCGGTTCTCCCATTTCCGATGGCAATAGCAGTCCCCATAGGCTTCTACACTGTGAGATTTACCAAGCTCTGGAATGTAAAACATTCTGCAGGGCGGCCCCGGTAACGTAAGCCATCTTTAGATGGTGTTAGCCCCTGTAGCCTATGGGCATTTTACCAGGCAATGGATATGCAGGGTCCCTCCCCGGAAGTGAGCGCTGGCACTTATGTAGTCTAATGACCACATATGCACATTAGCGCTCCGTGTGTCCCACGGCAGAAAGTAAAGTGTTTGCATCAGCCATCACTTTACACATCGTAGGGATGGCTCCAATGTCCATGGGTGTGTTTCTTATTATATCCAGGCACAACATCATTTCTTATCACAGTGAATATTGGCGATAAGAAATTATAATTATCAGGTCTAAAACCTGATAAAAATACACCCCATATCGTCCAGTGTGTGTTCACTATATTGTTAACTAGAGGGGTCATTCTGAGTTGATCGCTCGCTAGCAGTTTTTAGCAGCCGTGCAAACGCTAGGCCGCCGCCCACTGGGAGTGTATTTTAGCTTAGCAGAAGTGCGAACAAAAGGATCGCAGAGCGGCTACAATGTTTTTTTGTTCAGTTTCAGAGTAGCTCTAAACCTACTCAGCGCTTGCGATGACTTCAGACTGTTCAGTTCCTGTTTTGACGTCACAAACACGCCCTGTGTTCGCCCAGTCACGCCTGCGTTTTCCTGGCATGCCTGCGTTTTTCTGAACACTTCCTGAAAACGTTCAGTTGACACCCAGAAACGCCCACTTCGTGTCAATCACTCTGCGGCCAGAAGTGCGACTGAAAAGCTTTGCTAGACCCTGTGTGAAACGATATTGTTCGTTGTAATAGTACGTTGCGCGTGCGCATTGCGCTGCATACGCATGCGCAGAAGTGCAATTTTTTTTGCCTCATCTCTGCACAGCGAACAAATGCAGCTAGTGATCAACTCGAAATGACCACCTATGTGCGCTCCTGCGGGTCATTAACGATGTACAATATCTTTCGTTTTCTCCTTGAAATCTAAAGATACTGTACAAGAGGGCATGGATGTATAGTATACATAGCATATAACATAAAAAAATAAGAATTTACTTACCGATAATTCTATTTCTCGTAGTCCGTAGTGGATGCTGGGGACTCCGTAAGGACCATGGGGAATAGCGGCTCCGCAGGAGACTGGGCACATCTAAAGAAAGCTTTAGGACTATCTGGTGTGCACTGGCTCCTCCCCCTATGACCCTCCTCCAAGCCTCAGTTAGGATACTGTGCCCGGACGAGCGTACACAATAAGGAAGGATTTTGAATCCCGGGTAAGACTCATACCAGCCACACCAATCACACCGTACAACTTGTGATCTGAACCCAGTTAACAGCATGATAACAGAGGAGCCTCTAGAAAAGATGGCTCACTACAGCAATAACCCGATTTTTTTGGTAACAATAACTATGTACCAGTATTGCAGACAATCCGCACTTGGGATGGGCGCCCAGCATCCACTACGGACTACGAGAAATAGAATTATCGGTAAGTAAATTCTTATTTTCTCTAACGTCCTAAGTGGATGCTGGGGACTCCGTAAGGACCATGGGGATTATACCAAAGCTCCCAAACGGGCGGGAGAGTGCGGATGACTCTGCAGCACCAAATGAGAGAACTCCAGGTCCTCCTCAGCCAGGGTATCAATTTTGTAGAATTTTACAAACGTATTTGCTCCTGACCATGTAGCTGCTCGGCAAAGTTGTAAAGCCGAGACCCCTCGGGCAGCCGCCCAAGATGAGCCCACCTTCCTTGTGGAGTGGGCATTTACAGATTTTTGGCTGTGGCAGGCCTGCCACAGAATGTGCAAGCTGAATTGTACTACAAATCCAACGAGCAATAGTCTGCTTAGAAGCAGGAGCACCCAGCTTGTTGGGTGCATACAGGATAAACAGCGAGTCAGATTTCCTGACTCCAGCCGTCCTGGAAACATATATTTTCAGGGCCCTGACAACGTCTAGCAACTTGGAGTCCTCCAAGTCCCTAGTAGCCGCAGGCACCACAATAGGTTGGTTCAGGTGAAACGCTGAAACCACCTTAGGGAGAAACTGAGGACGAGTCCTCAATTCCGCCCTGTCCGAATGGAAAATCAGATAAGGGCTTTTACAGGATAAAGCCGCCAATTCTGACACGCGCCTGGCCCAGGCCAGGGCCAACAGCATGACCACTTTCCATGTGAGATATTTTAACTCGTAAAAGAGGAAGGTTTGTGGACGGCCGCACAGGAAAAAACTGTAAATTATATTGTAACCTCAGAAAGAACTGACACTCTCGGGATATTCTTTCCCTTAATTAGTCAATCGTATACCTACACCAATTGGTATGTTGGTAACTCGAATTTTGACGGTCAGTGGTGCTCCCAAGGGTATAGAAACATGTATCGGAACAAGGGGAGGCTTACAGAGAAGACAAAAGATGACCCTGGTAGGGAGCACTCTTCTCTGAGGTAACACAAAAATTAATTTAAATAGAACAATCATAAAATCTCACAATTTTTATTGATATGCCTTAAAAATACTAATTCATTAAATAAATGTGTGATCGTGAGCGAAAATATTTTTGAAAAATGTATATATATTTTTTGAAAATTGGCCTCAGCCAGAATCATTAAATATATTAAGGTCCGTCTTGTGTGGTGATTCCCCTACTACAATGATTTGGGGATCGAAGTATTAAAAATTGAAAGGTGTGACCATCATCTAATCATTTGTATAGCCCATACATAAATTTCATAGGGCGATTGGTTTGAATCATGGGTCACTGGAAGTTACTTCGATTGGGTCACCTGTACAACAGTACAAGTCCTTAAAGTCAGCAAAAATTATCTGTGGAGCTGAACATGGTGGGCATAAATGAATTATCCACCCACCAGGTGATGTTTCCACCTGTGTGAAAAGAATTTGTTATATATGGTGGTTATTCACATGTATTGATAGCAGAGGTTAGTGACTCTAATGTTGAACAGAGACTTAATAACAGCACATCAATTCAATAGGATTGTTCACAAAGATTAATTAATAATTGTTCACAAAGATTATTCACAAGAATTATGAGGGCGGAGCCTATGAATCCGTAATGTACATATACCTTTCAGTAATTCTCTTATAACTGTACATAATCTCCTAGACAATTGTAGTGCTTGTGGCTAATTTTTAAGCACATAGACCACGTGATTAACAAAATTCCATATACTGAATTGTGAGGTGTGAGGCATAAATACCTCAGTTAATCACTAGTTTGTCAGACAGTACTGATAACAATTTTTAGGCACTAAGTAGAGATGTATACAGTGGCCAGGATACAGGTATGACTGCCCTTCTGCTGTTCTCCCGTCTTGCCAAGAGGTATAGGACGAGGAATGAGAGAGGGCAAGTGCACCCAACTTGGCCAGAAGAAAGAGAGAGGAGGTATCAAGCAGAGTGACCTTCGGTAGGTGCTCCCTGATGCCCTTTTAACAAGCAGTGCAGAGAATATTTAACCTACACTTAGGTCTCTAGTGCGGTACTCTCCTGAAAGTTATAGATTATACTGTGAGTGCTCGGGTAGACCAAGTGTGTCCACCAGTTTTGACAATAAATGTCTGAGTTTAATTAATGTGCTTATGAAAGAGCTGCATTTCTTATTTGATTTTCACCAGACAAAATATAGCACATAAAACTTGCACTTAGTCTCTCTAGCAGTGCACTCATAGATGTTTACTATTTATAGTCACAGATATATATGACACACGAGATGCAACAAATTGCTCAATAGTTGTTGAATTTTAAAGCTCAAAATTTTTTAGCATTGAGCAAACATTTGGCAAATGCTGAGATCCTAGTACAATGATTTGAAACAATCTTATTGGGATTAACTGATATTCATGAGCAGCTGATCCTCCTTGTGCAAATGCATCCATCAGCAACAAGAGTGGCAGTTTAATAAATAATGTTACTCCTGCCGTGATTACACATGATACAATGTGATCTTGTGCAGATACCTTAATCAACAACCAATTGACACTTTAGCTGATAAGGTTAATCCTGCTACAATTTATGCATGATGCCATATGAGGAGATGAAGATATTACCAGCAGTCTGATAGCAATTATAGTAATTGTTAATCCTATTATGCTTGTAAGAAATGCAGTATAACAATTTCAGATTCACAAAGTGGTCCACTCTGTATTATTAAATTCTAATAAAGTGAAAGAAAGTGTGCTAAATTTGTCTCATATATCATGTACAATTAGCGGCATGCAGGAGAATCTGTATAGTTAGTCATACGGTTACCACTCCTGACGCTGGCCTCGGAGGGGAGGGGAAATGCTGCCCCAGAATTCCGTACAAGAGTGTCCTCCAAAAACGGGTGCTTTCTCCCGCTTGCTGGCCGCACAGAGACTCGCCTGCCTGAGCTGCTCTTATCAGCGGCAGATAGCCGCTTCCTCCGCTTTCGCTGCCACAGTGCTGTCTGTAACTGACGGACCCGTGAGTCACGTGTGCGCACCACGTGACTCACCCAGTATTCCTTTCTGACGTACGTTTCGCAATGCTTGATCACAGGTGATTAGGTCGCCTGTTAGCTGATGTTTATAAAGGGAAAGAAACTTTCCGTTCACAGCTTAAAATGATTGGCTTAATCAGTTTAAATACCAGTGATTACTTTCACTGTGTGAAGAGTTAATTAGTAGGTTTTAAAATCTCAGGAACAATTCTATTTCTGAAGGGAAAAACTGTAAGGGGATAAATGAATAAACATAAAGAGACATAACGGTAAATAATAATGAGAGTGATAATAATAATAAATAATAATAAATTTTAAATTGAATTGGATATATATTAATTGAAGTGATTGGCTTAATCAGTTTAAATACCAGTGATTACTTTCACTGTGTGAAAAGTTGATTAGTGAGTTTTAACATCCCAGGAACAATTCTATTTCTGAAGGGAAAAACTATAAAAGAAATAGATGAATGAATAAACATAAAGAGACATAACGGTAAAAATTAATGAGAATGATAATGAATATGAATTTTTTTTTTTTTTTTTTTTTAATTCTTTATTTATACGTGGTCAGATACACAAAGAGGGCATTCTAGGAATACAAGGGACAGATGGCCAACATAGCCAGTGTCCAAAATGGACCACAATTTTCAAATGAGTAACAGGGTTAGTTGGTGTGGGAAAAACAGTCAAGTTCAAACATGGGGATCAGGGGGGAGAGGGGAGAAGAGAAACAGGGGGGGGGGGGAATAACCACATTTGTAACCGTACATAATATAAGTTTTAAGAGCAGCAAGATCGTAACAGGGGGGGGGGAACGGAGGAGAGACGAAGAGAGAGAGGGTAATAGGGGGAAGAGATAATTGAGGAGGTTAAGAGATGAGATGAGGAGAGATATCAGGGGGAGAAGGGAGTGGGTGCCCATGGGTCTGCGGGAGGGGTGGGAGCGGGTGGAGGGAGTTGGCTAACTACGTTCAGCGGTGAGCCAAGGGGCCCAGACCTGCTCGAAGACGTGGCCCCGGTCGTGGAGGTAATAGGTTATCCTTTCCATTGAGGCGATGTGCCAGATTTTAGCTTTGAGGGATAGTAGGGAGGGTGGTAAGGGGTTCTTCCAGTTGAGGGCGATCAGTGATTTAGCTGCGGCCAGAATGTGTGAGGTTAGCTTTTGGGAGAATTTATTGAGGTGTGGGGGGGGAAGACACAGTAAGGAGACCCAAGGGTCCTTCATTACAGGGGGTTCTAGAAGTGAGTTGAGGAGGGAGTGGACCAGATCCCAGAAGGGGACGATAGCCGGACAGGTCCACCATATGTGGAGCATAGTACCTCTATCCCCACAGTTTCTCCAGCAGGCTGAAGAGGAGGACGGGAAAATTTTGTTAAGACGGTCGGGGGTATAGTACCAGCGGTAATAAACTTTGTAGGCCGTTTCCTTAAAGGCAGTGGCAATAGAGCTTTTAGCAATCCCTAGTCTCATGTCCTCCCAATCCTGAGTTTCAGGTGGGGGCCCGAGGTCCCGTTCCCATGCGACTTCATGGGGCCGAGATAGGGGTAGGGAAAAGTCCAGTAGGATAGAGTAAAGTTGGGAGATTACGCCTTTGGAGGAATGAGAGTTGACACATAGGGATTCAAAGGGAGTAAGGGCACGGAGTAAGGCGGTGGGAGGGAGGGAAGTTAAAAAGTGACGTATTTGTAAGAATTGAAAGGGATTGAGAGGTTGTGAGGGGACTTTCTGCTGGAGGTCCGGGAGGGACAGCCATTGGCCTCGGTCGGCAAAGTCAATTGGGAATTTAAGGCCTAGGGTTATCCACGTCCGGGATCTCGTAGCCGAGAGTCCGGAGGGAAACGTGGGGTTCTGCCAGATGGGGGTTAAGGGTGAGGGTGTAGTGGTGAGACCCCACTTCAGAGAGAGGGTGTCCCAGGTTTTGAGGTTGAATTTGATGGTGGGAAGAAGTTTAGAGGTTGGGGGTCGAGAGGCGGAGGGGAGTCCCCATAGGGGGGTCAGATCTGGGATGCCAATGAAGGCTGCTTCGATGTCCAACCAGGAGACCGATCCTGGGGGAGCGTAGGAAGTGACAATGTGGGATAAGTGGGAGGCGAGGTAGTATAGTTTGACATCGGGAAGTCCTCTGCCTCCCATGGAGGTTGCTCTTTTCAGGGTGTTGGCAGCAATGCGGGGAGGTCTGTGATTCCAAATAAAGCGTATAAGGGCTCGTTGGATATTGCGGAGGAAGGGGGCCGGGACCGCCACAGGGAGAGTCTGGAAAAGGTAGAGCCATTTGGGGATTATGGTCATTTTAACTGCTATGATCCTGCCCAGCCACGAGATGAAGAGACTGTTCCAAGAAGTCAGGTCGGCTAGTGTGTTGGTAAGAAGGGGTGGGAAGTTTTCCCGGAAGAGGGAGTCGTAGCGCGGGGTTAGGTATATCCCTAGGTATTTTATCTTTGTGGGGTGCCATTTGAATTTAAAATTGGTGCGAAGGGACTCAGCCTGGTGTTGGGGGATATGTAGCATCATGGCCTCAGATTTGGAGTAATTAATCTTGTAGCCTGAAATAAGGCTATAGGCTTGTAGGACCGAAAATAGGTTTGGGAGTGAAATGAGGGGCTGGGTGAGGGAGAGTAGGATGTCATCTGCAAAGAGGGAGATTTTGGGATCTGTGGGGCCTACCTTTATTCCGTGTATATCCGGATGTGCTCTAATTTGGGAGGCAAGGGGTTCTATAATAAGGGCAAATATTAGGGGGGAGAGGGGGCAGCCCTGACGTGTGCCATTGGAAATGCTAAGTGGGGCGGATGGGGTACCATTGATAAGGACGGTGGCAGAGGGGGTGGAATATAATGCTAGGATGCTAGTGAGGAAGCCACCGGACAGGCCATAGGCCTCCAAGGTGGGTTTCAGGAAGTCCCAGGAGATCCGGTCAAATGCTTTTTCGGCATCTAAGGAAAGCATGATAGTGGGGCATCTCCTGGAGTTAGAGATATGTATAAGGTCAATGGCACGTCTGGTGTTGTCTCTTGCCTGGCGGCCCGGGATAAAGCCTACTTGGTCGTAGTGGACAAGGGAAGGGAGGTGTGGGTTAAGGCGGTTGGCCAGGATCTTAGCAAAGATTTTCAGGTCTAGGTTCAGGAGAGATATGGGACGATAGCTTGCGCAATTAAGGGGGTCCTTGCCTTCCTTGGGGATCACCACAATTCTGGCCTCTAGCATCTCAGGGGGAAAAGGGTCGCCTTGGACAATCCCATTGAAGAGAGAGTGTAGGTGGGGGGAGAGAAGGGCAGAGAATTTCTTATAGTAGAGAGCGGTGAACCCATCTGGGCCCGGAGATTTGCCTATTTTTTGCATGAGTATAGTCTGGGTGATTTCTTCCACCGTAATCTCACCGTTGAGAAGGTCCAAGGCGTCCGGGGGTAGTCTGGGTAGTTTAGAAGCAGAGAGAAAGTGGGAGATAAGGTCGGATCGAGGTTGGGGGGAAGAGCCCGGTGGAGGGGGCGGGAGGTTGTATAGGTCGGTGTAGTAGGATTGGAAGGCGGCTCTAATGGCTGTGGGATCCTGAATGATTTGGTTGAGAGAGTTTCTGATAGTGACAATGTTGGTTTTGGCTCTTGTGGAGCGGAGTCGGGCCGCCAGGATCTTGTCCGCCTTGTCACCCTTTTCATAAAAAGACTGGCGAAGCCACTTAAGACGCTTGGCCACCCGTGTGGTAAGAAGAAGATCGAGTTCCGCTTTAATGGTGCGAAGTTCGGACAAGACCGCCTGGTCGGGCGACGCCTTATGTTGGGTCTCAAGTGCATGGAGTTTAATGGAGAGCCTGTTGTATTGGGAAAGGGATTGCTTTTTAGCTTTTGAGGCTAGGCTGATAAGGTGTCCTCGAAGGACAGCCTTGTGCGCCAACCAGAGGGTGGGTCTAGAAATATCAGGGGAGTCATTTAAGGTGAAATAATCAGAGATTTTGTCTTGAAGATGGGACTTTGTCTCAGGGTTGTGTAGGAGGGAGTCGTTGAGGCGCCATGTCATAGGGCGAGGACGGGAAGCCAAGCCTGCCAGGTCGCAGGAGATGGGGGCGTGGTCGGACCAGATTAGTGGGTGGATATGGGCATCCCGGAGGTTGATAGCAAGATCATGACTGAGCAGGACCATATCAATGCGGGAGTAGGAGTTATGGGGGGCAGAGTAGAAGGTATAGTCGCGGGCAGAGGGGTCTTTTATCCTCCAAGAGTCGTAGAGGAGTTGGGATCGCATGAGTCGGAGGAGGGATTTGGAGCGAAGGGAGTCCGACGGGGAAGGAGTAGGGGAAGATGTAGAGCGATCTAGCTGTGGATTGAGAACGGAGTTGAAGTCACCTGCAAGTATAAGGTCACCCTGTCGGACTCGAGTGAGGAGATTATCTAGCCTTGTAAAGAACCGTTCCTGTCGCTGGTTAGGGGCGTAAACGTTAACCAGAGTGCATATATTATTGTTGAGTTTACCCACTAGGACAAGGAATCGGCCGTCTTTGTCAGCATGAGAGTCTAGGAGTTCAAAAGACAGGTGGCGGGCAATTAAGATTGCTACTCCACGTTTTTTGGCTAGGTGATCGCAGGCATGAAAGGAAACGGGGAATGGTTTACATTGCAGGGTAGGGTGAGATTCGTGCACGAAGTGAGTTTCCTGTAGGAAAATCAGATCGCCTCTATGGTGTTTAAGGGAAGCAAATAGCTTGCCTCTCTTTTGAGGGCTGTTCAAGCCCTTCACATTATGAGAGAGTACCCGGAGACCCATGGGCAGGCAGCAGTGAGGTAGGCAGATTTGAAAGGGCGGGAGTGGTTGGAGGTGGAGAAGGGGGAGGGGGAGACAGATCGAAGATATATGAAGTGAGAAAGAGTGTGGTCAGAGGAGGGGTGGAAGGGAAAGAGGACCGGAAGGGGTGGGGGGGTGGTTGGTCGTCTGGCGGAGGAGGCCAGGACCGGTTAAGCTGACAAGGGGAGGGAATACTAGGCGTTGGGGGAACACCCAGGTCAGCGGTAGGGCCCGGGGCCCTGTGGGGGCGCGGCATGGGGCCCCGATCGCGGGTCACGAGCCGCTCGGGAAAAGATAGGAGGCAAGCCTCCCCTGGGGGTACCTGAGGGAGAGAGCTGGAGAGAAGACAGGTAGAGAAGATAGCTGGAGCGCCCGCCCCAAGGGGCGGGGAATAGGAGGGGGGGAGGAGGGGAGAGAGTGGGTCAAGTATCTGTATGGAGACATATCAGGAGAGTAGCTTTTGAGTATGTAAGCAGTTAGACATTTAAACTTCCAAACAACGTAACAGTTCAATAGAGGATAACAACAATGCTATTGTGAAGCAACCAAGGGATCAGGAGGTATCGTCACGAAGAACCCAAGGTAATGTAGCGCTTCAGGTAAGGGGGGTACGACCAGAAGTGATCGTCCCAATTCAATGTGGGGTGCTGTAGCGTAGTGAGGTGAGAGTTCTCAAGGCACTGGAGGTGGAGCCTGGGGGGCCCCGGAGGACGGCACCGTGAACCACTCAGAACGAGGAGACCGAAGCGAATCCCGCTGTGTCCGTGGTGGTAGGCATGGAGAATGGACATCTTGGTCAGGAACGGGGATGCCCAGTTTAGAGAGAAGCGTTTGGGCCTCAGGTTGGTCTCTAGCTGTGAGGAGCTTCCCTTGGTGCCACACTAGGATCCGGAAAGGAAAACCCCAGCGGTACTTCACGTTGTGACGGGAGAGCAGAGAAGTAATGGGTTTGAAGTCTCTGCGTTTAGCTAAGGTTAGCGGGGATAAATCCTGAAAAATCTGGAGTGGGGTGTTTTGGAAAGTCACAGATCCCAGCCGTCGGGCCTCCCTCATAACGGCCTCCTTCGCAGTGAAATAGTGCATTCGGAGAATGACATCTCTGGGTTGAGAAGAGTCCTGAGAGCGCGGTCGCAAGGCCCGGTGTGCTCGGTCCAGGAGGAGATGTTCCTCAGGGGTATCGGGCGACAGGTGTGCGAAAAGACGTTTAAGGTAGAGTTCAAGATGAGACGCCTCGACCTCCTCAGGGATACCCCGAATCCTCATATTATTTCTCCTTGCTCTATTGTCTTGGTCTTCGTTCTCCTCCCGGAGGTGGGCAACATCCTGACGGAGTTGATGTAGCTCGGTTTCTGCTGTTTGTTGGAACGTTACCACCTCTTCGACTCTTCTTTCGAGTTGGTCCGTTCTGGAGCCGATATCGGCTATATCGGATTTCAGGGAGTGTAGGGCTTGGACTGAGGACTTAATGTCCCGCATCTCCTTAAGGAGGGAGAGGAAGTCCTTGCGGGTGAGGGGCGTGAGATCGTCATCTTCGGGCTCCGATTCGGAGGGGCCCCGAGAGGGGCCGGGATTGTTGGGCCTGTTCGTGGCTGGGGTGCCTTTTTTGGTCAGAAATGGTGTGAGATCGGACCCCTGGGATTTTTTGTTACCCCTGGTCATTTTGGGGGCGTAGGGGAGTAGGTGGGGAATGGGGGTGGCGCTCCAGCTGTGAGACTCAGGGCCAGGGAAGGTGACTCGGGGGCTTTAAGGGGACATTATGGTGTGGACATCAGCCGAGTCCGGCAGGTGGGGCCCGCCCAGGGAGGCCCGCGGGAGGAGAGGGAGGGCACCCCGACCCGGACTGGAGGGTGAGAATCCGAGGTCACAGGAGAGGGGGACCCGGATACTATCTCCACCGGTCGGGGACCACAGGGACGTGTCCCGGGCACGGACCAGCCGGCAATCGGGGCAGCCCCGCGTGGGGGGGAGGACCGCGGGCCGATGTATAAGCGGCTCCCAGGCGGGTCCCCGCGGATGCCTCAGTGGAGTTTAGGTGGATGGTGGCAGGAGGGACCGCGGTCCCGGAGATTCACCAGGGGGCCGCCGCTGGAGCGGGTTGCAGGAAGAGCGTGTGTGGGCTTCCAGGAGAGCAGCAGGAGTGGAGGAAATCCCCTCAGCCTTAGTGTGTTTAAGGTCGCAGGAGGGGGGGGACGGAGCCGCGTCCAACCCCTCGAGCGTGGCTGGGCCGTCTGCGGGTGCTGTGGGGTATAGTGCAGGATGAGGGAGTGCAGCAGGGAGCAGGGGCTGGTGAAAGCGGCTCACCTCTGCACAGACGGGCTCTCCAGGCCGCAGGTCCTCCGCTTCTCCGTCCGGGTCCCGAGGTCCAAGATGGCCGCCGCCGTCAGGGCTCCGTGCCTCCCGCAGCCGCGTCCGCCCGGATTCCTCCTCCCCCCGCAGCACCGCCGGAGATTCACCAGGGGGCCGCCGCTGGAGCGGGTTAGAGGAAGAGCGTGTGTGGGCTCCCAGGTGAGCAGCAGGAGTGGAGGAGATCCCCTCAGCCTTAGTGTGTTTAAGGTCGCAGGAGGGGGGGGGATGGAGCTGCGTCCAACCCCTCGAGCGTGGCTGGGCCGTCGGCCGTCTGCGGGCGCTGTGGGGTATGGTGCAGGATGAGGGAGTGCAGCGGGGAGCAAGGGCCGGTGAAAGCGGCTCACCTCTGCACAGACGGGCTCTCCAGGCCGCAGGTCCTCCGCTTCTCCGTCCGGGCCCCGAGGTCCAAGATGGCCGCCGCCGTCAGGGCTCCGTGCCTCCCGCAGCCGCGTCCGCCCGGATTCCTCCTCCTCCCGCAGCACCGCCGATCCCGGGTGCCAGGTAAGGGAGGTCCGGGTGTTTAGAGCAGGGATGGGGGTCCCGTGAGGGCACTTCAGGGGCTCCACGGGCGGCCGCCCTCCGCGACGGATGTCGCCGGAAATCGAGGCCCCGGCTTCGGGTGGGTGCGTAGGCCGCAGTCCGCAGAAGCCAGTATACCGGCTTCCCGACTCCGCAGCACAGGTCCACCGGTGTGAGGGGGTCCCGGAGGGATAGTAGACAGGTTGGTGGGTTTGAAAAGTGGTCTAGGGAGGGAAAGAGAGGTATAATTTCCTCAGGGAGTAGAGAGCTCCCTGTTTGTGCAGCCACTCTGATCGGCGTCCAGGCCACAGCTGCTAGCTTTGACTCCTCATGAATATGAATTTTAAATTAAATTGGGTATATATTCACATATATATATATATATACATACACATACATCCTACACACATCTATATAATTGTCAAGGGATTGGTGTGAATGATAAAAATTGCTTTCTTAGTGTGATGAATAATAAAGTAAATTAGGTATATCAGGAACCTTTATAATTCTGAAAAGAAGATCTGAATATAATAGATATAATTAATTGCAATAGGGTGAATACCCATAATGAGGAAAAAATTATGAAATTCTAACATAAAAAATGATTATAAATTGCAAAATGCTGAATAGAATATATGATGAAATAATTAATAGATCTATACTGAGAAGAAGGAAGAGAAATCCCCACAGAGCATTTAGATGAACTGTGGTATAAAGTCATTAATAGTATAATATGGAAAAAGAAAAATGAAAATAATTCTACCTCAATTATGTATTAGTTTTAAGGGGAACAAATGATGCTTATATCGTAAAATAATAAACAAAGGGCGTATGATTGTATAAGACCCATGCATGGGTTTTGGTTGTTTGGACTCAATTGTAAACAGGGAGAAAAAATTTTGGTGAATAATTTCTAGCTGTACGTTGTGCACAAAAGTGTGTAAATTTATTTACATAGTATGAAGTTATGCAGATTGCCAGTTCCTAGGTGATGCTGTGAGTAAAGTGAGAACATGAATTAAGAAATGTTGTGACTATGTGTTGGGGCAAGGCGATTATTAGTCTGCCTCAGTGAGTGATATTATGTGATAAAAATTAATATATTGTTACAATGAGTGTGTGATATTGTTAGAGTGACCCAGGTGTGATCATGACCTGACCTGGATATCAGTACCTACTGATGTGCAAATTATCAAATGGTGAACAAAAATGGCATAGAGGCATACATGTGGAGGAGAGGGGGGTAAATTTCCCTAACCAAATTAGTTATAGTGATACGTGCTCAAAGATGGTGAAGCCAGGAGTCACAAGACTGGTGACTGGTATTGGAATTGATGGGTGTATATATAAGTGTGAAGGTCCTGGAAGGATCTGAAGAGTGCTTTGTTAATTTAACACCTATCCTTTTTATGACAATGATTGTTGTCAATTGCTATAAAATTATAAAGGTATATCTAAATCACTTTGGAAGAAATGCTCCAAAGTTAATGTTCTCATTGAGGCCCTCTGGATTGAGAGCCCCAAGTTTAAAGGTCCATTCACATTCCCTCTGTAATAGGCTGTTAGTGAGATCGCCTCCTCTGTTCCCTAGCTTGATTTGTTCAAGGCCATATATTTTGAAATTCAACCATGATCCATCATGTTCAAAATGGAAATGACGTGCAACTGAAGTCAGTTTTTTAAATTTAGTCATTTATTCATTATCATTCTCATTAATTTTTACCGTTATGTCTCTTTATGTTTATTCATTCATCTATTTCTTTTATAGTTTTTCCCTTCAGAAATAGAATTGTTCCTGGGATGTTAAAACTCACTAATCAACTTTTCACACAGTGAAAGTAATCACTGGTATTTAAACTGATTAAGCCAATCACTTCAATTAATATATATCCAATTCAATTTAAAATTTATTATTATTATCACTCTCATTATTATTTACCGTTATGTCTCTTTATGTTTATTCATTTATCCCCTTACAGTTTTTCCCTTCAGAAATAGAATTGTTCCTGAGATTTTAAAACCTACTAATTAACTCTTCACACAGTGAAAGTAATCACTGGTATTTAAACTGATTAAGCCAATCATTTTAAGCTGTGAACGGAAAGTTTCTTTCCCTTTATAAACATCAGCTAACAGGCGACCTAATCACCTGTGATCAAGCATTGCGAAACGTACGTCAGAAAGGAATACTGGGTGAGTCACGTGGTGCGCACACGTGACTCACGGGTCCGTCAGTTACAGACAGCACTGTGGCAGCGAAAGCGGAGGAAGCGGCTATCTGCCGCTGATAAGAGCAGCTCAGGCAGGCGAGTCTCTGTGCGGCCAGCAAGCGGGAGAAAGCACCCGTTTTTGGAGGACACTCTTGTACGGAATTCTGGGGCAGCATTTCCCCTCCCCTCCGAGGCCAGCGTCAGGAGTGGTAACCGTATGACTAACTATACAGATTCTCCTGCATGCCGCTAATTGTACATGATATATGAGACAAATTTAGCACACTTTCTTTCACTTTATTAGAATTTAATAATACAGAGTGGACCACTTTGTGAATCTGAAATTGTTATACTGCATTTCTTACAAGCATAATAGGATTAACAATTACTATAATTGCTATCAGACTGCTGGTAATATCTTCATCTCCTCATATGGCATCATGCATAAATTGTAGCAGGATTAACCTTATCAGCTAAAGTGTCAATTGGTTGTTGATTAAGGTATCTGCACAAGATCACATTGTATCATGTGTAATCACGGCAGGAGTAACATTATTTATTAAACTGCCACTCTTGTTGCTGATGGATGCATTTGCACAAGGAGGATCAGCTGCTCATGAATATCAGTTAATCCCAATAAGATTGTTTCAAATCATTGTACTAGGATCTCAGCATTTGCCAAATGTTTGCTCAATGCTAAAAAATTTTGAGCTTTAAAATTCAACAACTATTGAGCAATTTGTTGCATCTCGTGTGTCATATATATCTGTGACTATAAATAGTAAACATCTATGAGTGCACTGCTAGAGAGACCAAGTGCAAGTTTTATGTGCTATATTTTGTCTGGTGAAAATCAAATAAGAAATGCAGCTCTTTCATAAGCACATTAATTAAACTCAGACATTTATTGTCAAAACCGGTGGACACACTTGGTCTACCCGAGCACTCACAGTATAATCTATAACTTTCAGGAGAGTACCGCACTAGAGACCTAAGTGTAGGTTAAATATTCTCTGCACTGCTTGTTAAAAGGGCATCAGGGAGCACCTACCGAAGGTCACTCTGCTTGATACCTCCTCTCTCTTTCTTCTGGCCAAGTTGGGTGCACTTGCCCTCTCTCATTCCTCGTCCTATACCTCTTGGCAAGACGGGAGAACAGCAGAAGGGCAGTCATACCTGTATCCTGGCCACTGTATACATCTCTACTTAGTGCCTAAAAATTGTTATCAGTACTGTCTGACAAACTAGTGATTAACTGAGGTATTTATGCCTCACACCTCACAATTCAGTATATGGAATTTTGTTAATCACGTGGTCTATGTGCTTAAAAATTAGCCACAAGCACTACAATTGTCTAGGAGATTATGTACAGTTATAAGAGAATTACTGAAAGGTATATGTACATTACGGATTCATAGGCTCCGCCCTCATAATTCTTGTGAATAATCTTTGTGAACAATTATTAATTAATCTTTGTGAACAATCCTATTGAATTGATGTGCTGTTATTAAGTCTCTGTTCAACATTAGAGTCACTAACCTCTGCTATCAATACATGTGAATAACCACCATATATAACAAATTCTTTTCACACAGGTGGAAACATCACCTGGTGGGTGGATAATTCATTTATGCCCACCATGTTCAGCTCCACAGATAATTTTTGCTGACTTTAAGGACTTGTACTGTTGTACAGGTGACCCAATCGAAGTAACTTCCAGTGACCCATGATTCAAACCAATCGCCCTATGAAATTTATGTATGGGCTATACAAATGATTAGATGATGGTCACACCTTTCAATTTTTAATACTTCGATCCCCAAATCATTGTAGTAGGGGAATCACCACACAAGACGGACCTTAATATATTTAATGATTCTGGCTGAGGCCAATTTTCAAAAAATATATATACATTTTTCAAAAATATTTTCGCTCACGATCACACATTTATTTAATGAATTAGTATTTTTAAGGCATATCAATAAAAATTGTGAGATTTTATGATTGTTCTATTTAAATTAATTTTTGTGTTACCTCAGAGAAGAGATATTTTAACTCCACAGATTTAAGTGGTTCAAACCAATGTGACTTTTGGAACCCAAAAACTACATTGAGATCCCAAAGTGCCACTGGAGGCACAAAAGGAGGCTGTATATGCAGTACCCCTTTTACAAACGTCTGAACTTCAGGGACTGAAGCTAGTTCTTTTTGGAAGAAAATTGACAGGGCCAAATTTGAACCTTAATGGACCCCAATTTCAGGCCCATAGACACTCCTGTTTGCAGGAAATGTAGGAATCGACCCAGTTGAATTTCCTCCGTCGGGCCTTACTGGCCTCGCACCACGCAACCTATTTTCGCCAAATGCGGTGATAATGTTTTTGCGGTTACATCCTTCCTGGCTTTGATCAGGATAGGGATGACTTCATCCGGAATGACTTTTTTCCTTCAGGATCCGGCGTTCAACCGCCATGCCGTCAAACGCAGCCGCGGTAAGTCTTGGAACAGACAGGGTCCTTGCTGGAGCAGATCCCTTCTTAGAGATAGAGGCCACGGATCCTCCGTGAGCATTTCTTGAAGTTCCGGTTACCAAGTCCTTCTTGGCCATTCCGGAGCCACGAATATAGTGCTTACTCCTCTCCATCTTATCAATCTCAGTACCTTGGGTATGAGAGGCAGAGGAGGGAACACATACACTGACTGGTACACCCACGGTGTTACCAGAGCGTCTACAGCTATTGCCTGAGGGTCCCTTGACCTGGCGCAATACCTGTCGAGTTTTTCCCAACGGTTTATCATCATGTGGAAGACTTCTGGGTGAAGTCCCCACTCTCCCGGGTGGAGGTCGTGCTGAGGAAGTCTGCTTCCCAGTTGTCCACTCCCGGAATGAATACTGCTGACAGTGCTATCACATGATTTTCCGCCCAGCGAAGAATCCTTGCAGCTTCTGCCATTGCCCTCCTGCTTCTTGTGCCACCCTGTCTGTTTACGTGGGTGACTGCCGTGATGTTGTCCGACTGGATCAACACCGGCTGACCTTGAAGCAGAGGTCTTGCTAAGCTTAGAGCATTGTAAATGGCCCTTAGCTTCAGGATATTTATGTGAAGTGATGTCTCCAGGCTTGACCATAAGCCCTGGATATTCCTTCCCTGTGTGACTGCTCCCCAGCCTCGCAGGCTGGCATCCGTGGTCACCAGGACCCAGTCCTGAATGCCGAATCTGCGGCCCTCTAGAAGATGAGCACTCTGCAACCACCACAGGAGGGACACCCTTGTCCTTGGTGACAGGGTTATCCGCTGATGCATCTGAAGATGCAACCCGGACCATTTGTCCAGCAGGTCCCACTGGAAAGTACTTGCGTGGAATCTGCCGAATGGGATTGCTTCGTAGGAAGCCACCATTTTACCCAGAACCCTTGTGCATTGATGCACTGAGACTTGGCTCGGTTTTAGGAGGTTCCTGACTAGCTCGGATAACTCCCTGGCTTTCTCCTCCGGGAGAAACACCTTTTTCTGGACTGTGTCCATGATCATCCCTAGGAACAGAAGACAAGTCGTCGGAACCAGCTGCGATTTTGGAATATTGAGAATCCAATCGTGCTGCCGCAACACTACCTGAGATAGTGCTACACCGACCTCCAACTGTTCCCTGGATCTTACCCTTATCAGGGAATCGTCCAAGTAAGGGATAACTAAAATTCCCTTCCTTCGAAGGAATATCATCATTTCGGCCATTACCTTGGTAAAGACCTGGGGTGCCGTGGACCATCCATACGGCAGCGTCTGAACTGATAGTGACAGTTCTGTACCATAAACCTGAGGTACCCTTGGTGAGAAGGGTAAATTTTGACTTGAAGGTAAGCATCCTTGATGTCCCGAGACATCATGTAGTCCCCTTCTTCCAGGTTCGTAATCACTGCTCTGAGTGACTCAATCTTGAATTTGAACCTCTGTATGTAAGTGTTCAAAGATTTTTAGATTTAGAATCGGTCTCACCGAGCCGTCCGGCTTCGGTACCACAACAGTGTGGAATAATACCCCGTTCCCTGTTGCAGGAGAGGTACCTTGATTATCACCTGCTGGGAATACAGCTTGTGAATGGCTTCCAAAACTGTCTCCCTGTCAGAAGGAGACATCGGTAAAGCCGACTTTAGGAAACGGCGAGGGGGAGACGTCTCGAATTCTAATTTGTACCCCTGAGATATCACCTGAAGGATCCAGGGGTCTACTTGCGAGTGAGCCCACTGCGCGCTGAAATTCATTGAGACGGGCCCCCCACCGTGCCTGATTCTGCTTGTAAAGCCCCAGCGTCATACTGAGGGCTTGGCAGAGGCGGGAGAGGGTTTCTGTTCCTGGGAACTGGCTGATTTCTGCAGCCTTTTTCCTCTCCCTCTGTCACGGGGCAGAAATGAGGAACCTTTTGCCCGCTTGTCCACGAAAAGACTGCGCCTGATAATACGGCGTCTTCTCATGTTGAGAGGCGACCTGGGGTACAAACGTGGATTTCCCAGCTGTTGCCGTGGCCACCAGGTCTGAAAGACCGACCCCAAATAACTCCTCCCTTTAATAAGGCAATACTTCCAAATGCCGTTTGGAATACGCATCACCTGACCACTGACGTGTTCATAACCCTCTACTGGTAGGAATGGACAACGCACTTAAGGTGTGTACACACGGGTCGATTTTTTCTTCCGATTCTGACTATATAGTCAGAATCGGAAGAAAAGATAGTGCAGATCGCAAGGTGACAGTCACCTTGCGATCCCGATCCGATGCGCGGCCCCGCGCGGTCGGCATCGGCCGAAAAAATAGGCTGTGCAGGCAAGTCAATCCTGACTATCTCTATAGAAGAGATAGTCAGGATTGACACTTAGCCAAAATCGCACATAGCCAGCATCGCAAGCACACTCATTATGTGCTTGCGATACTGGCTAAGTGCCGACCCGGCCCCCTGTCGCACGGTGAGAATCGGATAAGTCCGAATCTCACCGTGTGTATGCACCCTTAGACTTGATGCCAGTCGGCAAATATTCCGCTGTGCATCACGCATATATAGAAATGCATCTTTTAAATGCTCTATAGGCAAAAATATACTGTCCCTATCTAGGGTATCATATTTTCAGTCAGGGAATCCGACCACGCCAACCCAGCACTGCACATCCAGGCTGAGGCGATTGCTGGTCGCAGTATAACACCAGTATGTGTGTAAATACATTTTAGGATACCCTCCTGCTTTCTATCAGCAGGATCCTTAAGGGCGGCCATCTCAGGAGAGGGTAGAGCCCTTACAAGCGTGTGAGCGCTTTATCCACCCTAGGGGGTGTTTCCCAACGCACCCTAACCTCTGGCGGGAAAGGATATAATGCCAATAACATTTTAGAAATTATCAGTTGTTATCGGGGGAAAACCACGCATCATCACACACCTCATTTAATTTCTCAGATTCAGGAAAACTACAGGTAGTTTTTCCTCACCGAACATAATACCCCTTTTTGGTGGTACTCGTATTATCAGAAATGTGTAAAACATTTTTCATTGCCTCAATCATGTAACGTGTGGCCCTACTGGAAGTCACATTTGTCTCTTCACCGTCGACACTGGAGTCAGTATCCGTGTCGGCGTCTATATCTGCCATCTGAGGTAACGGGCGCTTTAGAGCCCCTGACGGCCTATGAGACGTCTGGACAGGCACAAGCTGAGTAGCCGGCTGTCTCATGTCAACCACTGTCTTTTATACAGAGCTGACACTGTTACGTAATTCCTTCCAACAGTTCATCCACTCAGGTGTCGACCCCCTAGGGGGTGACATCACTATTACAGGCAATCTGCTCCGTCTCCACATCATTTTTCTCCTCATACATGTCGACACAAACGTACCGACATACAGCACACACACAGGGAATGCTCTGATAGAGGACAGGACCCCACTAGCCCTTTGGGGAGACAGAGGGAGAGTTTGCCAGCACACACCAGAGCGCTATATATATACTGGGATAACCTTAAATAAGTGTTTTTCCCCTTATAGCTGCTGTATCTTTAACACTGCGCGTAATTAGTGCCCCCCTTCTCTTTTTTAACCCTTTCTGTAGTGTAGTGACTGCAGGGGAGAGCCAGGGAGCTTCCCTCCAACGGAGCTGTGAGGGAAAATGGCGCCAGTGTGCTGAGGAGATAGGCTCCGCCCCCTTATCGGCGGCCTTATCTCCCGTTTTTCTATGTATTTTGGCAGGGGTTAAATTCATCCATATAGCCCAGGAGCTATATGTGATGCATTTTTTTGCCATCCAAGGTGTTTTTTATTGCGTCTCAGGGCGCCCCCCCCAGCGCCCTGCACCCTCAGTGACCGGAGTGTGAAGTGTGCTGAGAGCAATGGCGCACAGCTGCAGTGCTGTGCGCTACCTTGTTGAAGACAGGACGTCTTCTGCCGCCGATTTTCCGGACCTCTTCTGTCTTCTGGCTCTGTAAGGGGGCCGGCGGCGCGGCTCTGGGACCTATCCATGGCTGGGCCTGTGATCGTCCCTCTGGAGCTAATGTCCAGTAGCCTAAGAAGCCCAATCCACTCTGCACGCAGGTGAGTTCGCTTCTTCTCCCCTTAGTCCCTCGATGCAGTGAGCCTGTTGCCAGCAGGTCTCACTGAAAATAAAAAACCTAAACTAAAACTTTCACTAAGAAGCTCAGGAGAGCCCCTAGTGTGCACCCTTCTCGTTCGGGCACAAAGATCTAACTGAGGCTTGGAGGAGGGTCATAGGGGGAGGAGCCAGTGCACACCAGATAGTCCTAAAGCTTTCTTTAGATGTGCCCAGTCTCCTGCGGAGCCGCTATTCCGCATGGTCCTTACGGAGTCCCCAGCATCCACTTAGGACGTTAGAGAAACAATATTGTTTACGGGGGGAAATGTGCATCAGTAAGTGTGTACCCAGCCTAACCCTAATCTTCCCCTCCTGCAGCCTAACCCTAATCATCACCCCCCCCCCCCCCTTCCCCCACCCACTCACCCCAGAGCAGCCTAATCAGAACCCAAATACTTACCAGCAGAATGTGTCGGGATTCTGACAGTCGGGATGTTGACTATATCCCAAAACGTGTACAGGGCCTGATTCGGATTTGTACATATACCCAATGGTTTGGTGTCTGCAGGCACAGGACCATTTTTGCACATGATATAGCTCGCAGTCCTACCTTACCCGCAGCATGGCGTCTAGGGGGCGATGACCGGATCCGTTAACAAAACATTTTGTAGGTGTGCCTAGCTCAGGGTCTGCATCGTTGGTCGCAGAATTCCTGGACCTGGCTGTCCGGATCCGACGGCCAGTCTCAGTATGCTTTGCCATGCGCAGACTGACTGAGGTTTTCAACCATCACGAAACGTGACTGATGGTCATGATGGTAATCCAATGTTGCGTCTTTGGACGCAGATGCATGCAGGAGGCATGTATGTCCTACAGACACCTCCCGCTGCATTT
Organism: Pseudophryne corroboree; assembly: GCF_028390025.1. Taxonomy (NCBI): domain Eukaryota; kingdom Metazoa; phylum Chordata; class Amphibia; order Anura; family Myobatrachidae; genus Pseudophryne; species Pseudophryne corroboree. Next base: position 101,293,710 of record NC_086448.1, read on the forward strand.
GCATTTTATATGTACATTATTGCATAGCCGAACCTTATGAATCGGAATCAGGCTCACAGTCTGATGTCTCCTTAGTCTTAACTCTTCGTTATGTCATAAATGAGGCTTGAATTAGCTTTTCATGAGGCGGAACGTGGGTATGTGACTATGCAAGTGCCTGTGTGGGTATGTACCTGTTTGGGTATGTGCCCATGGACGTACCTATGCGTTTATAAGGTAAACAGGTGCATACACACAGAATTAAACATGCTGCACTGCTGTCTGCAAATGACCCCTCTTTGTGTATTATTCATGTTGATGGATGATCCGCTGTCCAACACACCACCATCAATCCCTGTAACTGGTTAGATGGGTGACTGGTACAGAACATCTAGTAAAAAGATGAACATAAAACCTTTCTCTGCTGACCCCTGAAAATTGCAGGACTAGACCCAGTGCCTCACAGGGGCCTCTGACAGTCTGTGTTCCGTACCCGTGCGCTCTGCCTGCTGGGCTTCTTTTCTTCATCTGGAAGTGGTGGCATAGGATATGGGTATTTCCTGCTCGAGGCAATGGATCCCGTAGATGATGATGGAGACTTGGCAGGCGACAGTGTCCTAAAAGAATAAACACATAATAAGTGGTGGCGTAAACAGTAAATAACAAAATCTGTGTACAGGAAAAGGATGCTGCAATCTATAGTAAACAGTTATATTCTAGCTGACATGTTCCCAAAACTGCAAAACTCTAACTGGCTGCCATGGATTACATTTTTCAAGCGCACCAACGTCCCTATGTAGTATGTTTGCTGTTGCTCACCTAGACAAAACAAAACAAAACAACTCTGATATCTATTAGGAAAACAGCTTAGGAGATGTACTGCATGTTAAAGTGGATTGTACACAGTAAGGAGGCAGCCATCTTGTGGGCTAAGCCAATATTTATGAGAATGCATCCTGTCCATTCACTAGGAACCAGTGACTTGGATATCCATCTGTCTGTCTGTGATGTTACTACTTGTTTATGAATAGTTAACCTGAATATAGCTTCAGCCAACCAAATGGCTGTCTCAGTGTACAAAGAGAAATGGCTGCCTCAGCATGCTAATAGAAATGGCTGCCTCAGCGTGCGAATAGAAATGGCTGCCTCAGTGTACAAACAGAAATGGCTGCCTCAGTGTGCAAAGAAAAATGGCTGTCTGGCTGACTCAGTGTGCAAAGAGAAATGTCGGCCTCAGTGTGAAAATAAAAATGGATGACTCAGTGTGTATATAGAAATGGCTAACTCAGTGTGCAAACAGAAATGGCTGCCGCAGTGTACAAACAGAAACGTCTGCCTCAGTATGTGAGTAGTAATGGCTGGCTCATTGTGTAAGTAGAAATGCTTGCCCCAGTGTGTGAATAGTAATGGCTGCCTCAGTGTGCGAGTAGTAATGGCTGCCTCAGTGTGCTAATAAAAATGGCTGCCTCAGTGTGCGAATAGAAATGGCTGCCTCAGTGTGCGAGTAGTAATGGCTGCCACAGTGTGCAAATAGAAATGGCTGCCTCAGTGTGCGAATAGAAATGACTGCCGCAGTGTGCGAGTAGTAATGGCTGCCACAGTGTGTGTGTAGAAATGCTGCCTCAGTGTGTGAATAGTAATGGCTGCCTCAAAGTCTGAGTAGAAATACCTCAGTGTGTGTGTGGTAATGGCTGCCTGGGATGCGGTCAACATCCCGCTGGACGGGATCCCGGCGGTAGAAATACCGACGCCGGAATCCCGACCGCCACAATCCCGACATATTCTCCCTCCGTGGGTGTCCACGACACCCATAGAGGGAGGATATAATAGTGTGCCGAGCGTAGCGAGGCACCGTGCCGGCAGCGTGGTGAGCGAAGCGAGCCCGCAAGGGGCTGCGTTCCGCTCGCCACCCCTGTCGGGATTGTGTGGTCGGGATTCCGGCGTCGGTATTTCGACCGCCGGGATCCCGTCCAGCGGGATTACGTACTGATCCTGGCTGCCTCAGTGTGTGAATAGTAATGACTGCCTCAAAGAGTGAGTAGAAATGCTTCAATGTGTGAGTAGTAATGGCTGCCTCAGTGTGTGAATAGTAATGGCTCCCTCAAAGTGTGAGTAGAATTACCTCAGTGTGTGTGTAGTAATGACTGCCTCAGTGTGTGAAAGAGAACTGAAATGTCATTGATATGTAAGATTTCTGCAATATCAGATTAGAATGATTGCTGTAATGCATAATATGGTCGCCTCTTGTACAATACATCACAGAACACAGATTTGTTCTGCTGCAATTATAATATCTGCAATAAAAAAAATAGAGAATTTACTGGACTCCAAGAGATAAAGGAGATGTCGTTTTTGCAGCGTTAGAAATTTCATTAAACTGAATGATTTCCTGTGACGGCATTTCTGCATGCAATGTAATATGCTTGATGTGAACGTCATCTGTTGCAGTTATAAATAAGAATAAAATGTGACTGCTACTAAGAAATGAAGCGTGCAGGTGTAGAAACGGACCCAGAATGCACTCCACGCGTTTCACACATGCTTCTAGGCTGCCATCAAAACAAATAAGCATTTTAATTTGATGTGAGAGCGTGCACATACTGTAATGCAACATTACATCTATTTTGCTTTCCACTGGGCACCCAGGATGAAGTGACAGGCCCTGCACCTTCACAGACAGAACTTACAATTGTACAAACAATCTAATTATTTGAGATGTTTGTTCTTAACACAATTTAGGAAGAGATGATAAAGGAGAACAATAGTTTTTTACTTCACCGCACAAAAAAAGGAAATACAACCTCAATTTCTAAATATTCAACTTTTACATTGGTATTTGCAAATGAAACCAGTTTCTACATCATACTGGATAAACTTCTAATTTTAGTTCAGTGTTTCTGTGTGTATACGTTAAATACCGCGTCAGGTTACTTGACAGTTTTTACGGCCCCACATGTGACCCTTGGTCCCATTTTTCGAGACGTTTCACCTTACCCTGATACAGGTTACTAAGAACATGACTGTAAGGGGAAATTCTCATTCTCCTGTGCTGTCCAACCAGCTCTGTGGCATCCAGCCTACAGTTGTATAATTAAACTTTAAACAAATACAGTAATCACTGACACCTGGACTGTGAGCTCCCTGGTCAGCTGCATCTTGGTAACAGAAAGTCGGGAATGCTAATCCTATTACTAAGGCCAGACAGGATACACTGCCAGTGATATCATTGTGCGTGTGGCCAGTATTATGGAGTATGCATGAAAACACAATTATCTGTCACTTTGTACATCCGCGATCATTGTGTCCTGTACCCTCTACTAGCTACATGGGGATTACTATACATCTGTAATACTTCTGCTCAGTGAGCGGGAGATGTACCAAGCCTTGGAGAGAGATAAAGTGGATAGAGATGAAGTACCAGCCAATTCGCTCCTAACTGCTATGTTACAGACTGTGTTTGAAAATTCACCAAATTCTATGTTTCCTCTGTTGCTATGCTTTGCCAGGCCTTTACTGCAGATGTCTTCAGTTGTTGTTTGTTCCTGGGTCTTTCTTAGTATTGTTTTCAGCAAGTGAAATGCATGGTGTATTGGGTTGAGATCAGGTGACTGACTCGCCCATTGCAGAATATTCCTCTTCTTTGCCTTAGAAAACTCCTGGGTTGCTTTCGCAGTATGGTTTGGGTCATTGGGGGTAATTCAGACCTGATCGTTAGGCTGCGTTTTCGTACAGCCTGCGATCAGGTCTGAACTGCGCATGCACCACAATTATTATTATTACTAGGTGCTTTATCGCGCCCTACGGGCGCTCTTCACACCGTCGCAAGGGGCTACGCCCCCTTAACCCTTGCATGCCTTTCTGGGGTTCAATATTTGTATTATATGGAGTATTACCTGCATGCCTTTGTTAGTGGTTAAATATTGCACAATGAAAGGGCGTGCGATGGTGAAGGAGGCGCAGCCCCTTGCGACGGCATGAACAGCACCTGCAGGGCATGATGTACAGAATGTAGCGGGTGCGGGAGGGACTGCGGATGGTGTCTGTAGATGCTCCGGGTGGAGGGGGGGCGGATGCGGGGGGGGGGGGGCGGATAGGGAAGGGTCCGGAGGTGCTGCAGGTGGGGGAGGGGCAGAGGAGTGGGGGCTGCAGATTGGGGAGGGGTCCGGAGGCACTGCAGGTGGGGGAGGGGCAGGGGTGCCACGGGTGGGGGAGGGGGAAGGTGCGGGGATGTTGCGGATGGGTGAAGGGTTCTGGAGGTGCTTTGGGATGGGAAGGGGCGGGAGTGCCGGGGGTGGGGTAGGGGGTCCGGAGGCGCTGTGGGTGGGGGAGGGGCAGGTGTGGGTGGTGCGGCGGATGGGGAAGGGGATCCGGAGGCACTGCAGGTGGTGGAGGGGCGGGTGCGGGGGTGCCTTGGGTGGGGGAGGGGGGGACCGCGGATGGAGGAGGGTGTCTGCAGATGCTGCGGGTGGAGGGGGGGGGCAGGTGTAGGGGGAGACATATATGGGGTGTGGATGGTGGAGGGGATCTGGAGGTGCTGTGGGTGGTGGAGGGGCGGGGGAGTGGGAGCCGCGGGTGGTGTAGGGGGTCTGGAGGCACAGCGTTTGGGGGAGGGGTAGAGTGCTGCATGTGGTGGAGGGGAAGGTGCGGAGGTGTGGTGCATTGGGGAGGGGTCTGGAGGTGCTGCAGGTACTGTACCTGCCAAAAAGGTAGTTGGAGGGTATGCAGTAACAGGGCCAGGACAGGGGTGACAGGGTCAGAACAGGGGTGACAGGGCCAGGACAGGGGTGACAGGGTCAGAACAGGGGTGACGGGGCCAGGACAGGGGTGACGGGGCAAGGACAGGGGCGACGGGGCCAGGACAGAAATGACAGGGACAGGATAGGGGTGACAGGGAAAGCACAGGGGTGACAGGGCCAGGATAGGGGTGACAGGGCCAGGATAAGGGTGAAAGGGCCAGGATAAGGGTGACAGGGCAAGGCCAGGGGTGACAGGCAAGGCCAGGGGTGACAGGGACATGACAGAACACAGGGCACGGGAGAAATTGGTATTAGGGAAAAAACAGTGGTGACAGACAGATGTGTCTTACCGGAGTCACTGCTGCTGGCTGCTGCTGTTCCACTCCAACCTGTTGGGATCTGCTGCTGGTGGAGACTTGGCATGGCTGACTCAGGCTGGAGTCCTGCTTCCACTGCCCGTCCGCATCCCTCCCCCCCACTCCTCAGTCACACACCGTGGACCTCGCCCGGCTGCCGGGCACTGTAGTAAGGGGAGACTGGGAGTGACTGGTTAGCCCCCAGTAGACACTGCGGCTGGAGGGAGTAGGGGGTCGGAGCCTGCAAGCAGCACGGACTTCTGCAGCGCTGCCCGCCGGCTAAAGTGTGTGAAGGAGCTGGACGCACCTCACTGCGGGTGACAGCGCTGCAGCTAACGGTAGGGTTGCCGGGGCTGGAGATAACGGAGACAGTACGGAACCTGCACAGCGGCAGGTGCCCCACAAAACTGCAGCTAAGAACCATGGAGTTTGCCAGAAAGTGACGCTCCTCCGCGCCAGAGAGCCCCTGCTGAGTATGCTGGTGTGGGTGGTCAAGCACACAGTGAGCCGGTGCCCTTCTGTCTGTACGGCATACCCCCTCACACACCCCCATACCTCCCAACTGTCCCGATTTTCGCGGGACAGTCCCATTTTTTGGGGTCTGTCCCACCCGCAGGCCGCAGTGTCCCGCAGTGGGGAAGGGGGCAGTTGGGAAGCTCCTGTACTCGCTGTTCTGCTTAGCAGCACAGTGGTGAATAGACGCTGTGCGCATGCACACAGCTGGAGTAGCTCTGTCCCAGCTCTGAAGCTCCCCCGTCCTGCCAGCAACAGCAGCAGCATTGTGCTACAGTCAGCACACGCTGCTGCGTGTTGGCAGGTCTGTGGTGTTGCAGGGAGGCAGCAGCCTCCCTGCTTTCTTCTGCCTGTGCGGGTGTGTAGGGGGGAGCGACCACCCCCTCTGGATTTACCCCTAGCTGAGGGGCCAAAATCCCATAAAAAAAAACACACCAATTCCCGAAATTTGCATAAGGGGGCGTGGCCACGTGGGACGCGATTAGGCCACGCCCCTGAACCTGCAGCAGGCACAGCAATGAGATAGGGTCCCCCTGTCTCAAGTGCTCTGGGCCTCCTGGACTCATAATCCGCCCCTGGGGCATGCCAGCAGCTCAGAGCGCTGGGCATGCCCCCTCACTGACGAAAACGGGTGCGTGGCTCACGATCATGAAGCCACGCCCCCTTTTCATTTGCCACACCCCCTTTTCACCACGCGTGTGTCCCTCCTTCTGCCTGAAGAAAGCTGGGAGGTATGCACCCCTGTCTGCCTGAAGAAAGCTGGGAGGTATGCAGCCCTGCCTGTGCCATGCTTATACCATCTGCTTCTGCTCCTAGTCTCCTATAGATTTGCCCAGATCTGTGACTCATTTGAATAACTCCGCCCAGTGGTGTGACTCCGCCCAGCGTTAGCAAATGAGGCACAAAGTCACAGATCTCGGCTAATATATAGGAGATTATCCTTTATTTATATGGCGCCACAAGGGTTCCGCAGCGCCCAATTACAGAGTACATATGCACATAATCAAAACAGGAAAATAGTGACTTACAGTTGAAGACAATTTAGGACAAGTACAGGGTAACTAAGCATAACTACATCAGTAAATGACAGAGATAAGTTCCAGGTGGCCAAAAAACTGCGTGATTTGGGCAGTTGAGGATTATTAAAGTAAGAAAAGGATAAGCACATGAGGGAAGAGGGCCCTACTCGTGAGAGCTTACATTCTAAAGGGAATGCGCAGGCGCTTCGGTCCGCAGCGACGGGGATTGGCAGGCAGCGTCGGGATGTGCGTAAAAAGCGAACGCACGGGCGATTGCAAAGGTGACTGCCAGGAAGAGGCCGTTTGTGGGCGGCAACTGACCGTTTTTAAGGTGTACAGAGAAACGCAGGAGGGACCAGGCGCTTGGAGGGAGTGTTTCTGACGTCAGCTCCTGCCCCGATCATCGCCCAGAGTAAGTCCTGGGCTGTGTAGAGACTGCACAAACTTCTGTTTGTACAGCTCACCTGCACAGCGATTCCCCCATCCACCCTGTAGGCAGCAACTACCCGATCGCAGGGATGCAAAAAACGCACCCTAGCGATCAGGTCTGGATTAGGCCCATTGTCTATCTGTACTGTGAAGTGCCGTCCAATCAACTTTGCAGCATTCAACAGAATCTAAGCAGACTGTGTATCTCTGTCACATCATCAATAAACAACAGTGACCCAATGCCATTGGAAGCCATACAGGAACATGCCATGAAATTGCCTCCACCATGTTTATAGAAGAGGTGGTATGCTTCGGATCATGAGCCTTTCCAAGCCTTCTCCATACTTTTGTCTTTCCATCATTCTGGTACAGATTGATCTTAGTTTCATCTGTCCAAACAATACTGTTCTAGAACTGAGCTGGCTTTTTAGATGTTTTTGGCAAAGTCTAATCTGGCCTTTATTTTTGAGGCTTATGAGTGGTTTGTCCCTTGTGGTGACCCCTCTGTATTTGCTCTCATGAAGTCTTTTCTTTACAGCAGACTTGGATAATGATACGCCAACCTCCTGGAGAGTGATCTTTACTTGGCTGGATGTTGTGAAGTGGTTTTTCTTTGCAATGGAAAGGATTCTGCGATCATCCTCCACTGGTGTCATCTGTGGATGTCCAGGCGGTTTTATGTTGTTGAACTCATCAGTGCGTTCTTTTTTCTCAGAATGTACCAAACTATTGATATGGCCACTCCTAAGGTTCCCACTATATCTCTGATGGATTTCCTTTTTATTTTTGCAGCCTAAGGATGACCTGCCACACATGGAATCAACTCCAGACCTTTTGCCTGCTTAATTAATGAAGAAATAACAAAGGGATAGCTCAGACCTGTCCATGAAACAGCTTTTGTCCAATTACATTTAGGGGGTCATTCCGAGTTGATCGTAGCTGTGCTAAATTTAGCACAGCTACGATCATGTTCCCTGACATGTGAGGGGACGCCCAGCACAGGGCTAGCCCGCTCCGCATGTCTGTCCGGCCACATCCCCCCCCCTGCACAAGTACAAAAGCATCGCAGAGCGGCCAGCGCATCTCCTGTGGCTGACTGGGAGTTGCTCGTCGCTGCCCCTGGTCGCAGCGGCTGCATGTGATGTCACACAGCCGCTGCGGCCCACCCCCGCATGGTCCGGCCACACCTGCGTTGGCCGGACCGAGCCGCCGTGCCACCCCCTCCCACCCAGCGACTGCCTCTGCCTGTCAGTCAGGCAGAGGCAATCGCTAGGGAACGACGGCCTTCGGCCGTCTGGCATGCGCAGTTCCGACCCGATCGCTGCGAACAAGTGTAGCGAGCGATCGGTCGGAATGACCCCCTTAGTCCCTTGAAAAAAGGGGATCACACATTGAACACTGTAGTTCCTAAAACAATCCTCCAATTTGGATGTGAATACCCTCAAAATAAAGACAATGGTCTGCACTTTAAAACCTTATTCATTATATAACTGTAACTTAAGTGTTTTGCTAAACAGGAAAAATGACAAGAATCGTGTCACTGCCCAAATACTGTATATATGGACCTAAATGTAAGTTATGCAGACACTATTCTATTTTATCTGTCCAGAATATTCTATTTACACCATGCTCCCCGATACCTGGGCATGCACAGTGCCAGAGTCTACTCATACCCCTTTCACATCGCAATGCCGGGTCCCACCCGGGAAGTGGAAACGGGTCTTTCCCGGATGGGACCCAGCATTAGACTCTTTCATTGGACCTATATTGGGACCATATTGGGATGATATCGCGGGCGGGGGCGGACCCGGCATCGGGGGTGGAGCTGGGAGATTACCTCATCTCCGCGCCGCCTCTCCCTATGTAGTGAACGGGTCCTGGGTCGCATCGACCCGGCAACCTGCTCACACTGCACTGACCTGGTATTTAACCCGGGAATTACACTGCTTTATTCCCGGGTTGAATTACTCGGTCAGGCGACCAGGGAATTCGACAATGGCCCCTTTCACACCGCACAGCGACCCGGCAATGGGGGTCATTCCGAGTTGTTCGCTCGTTATTTTTTTCTTGCAACGGAGCGATTAGTCGCTAATGCGCATGCGCAATGTCTGCAGTGCGACTGCGCCAAGTAAATTTGCTATGCAGTTAGGAATTTTACTCACGGCATTACAAGGTTTTTTCTTTGTTCTGGTGATCGTAATGTGATTGACAGGAAGTGGGTGTTTCTGGGCGGAAACTGGCCGTTTTATGGGAGTGTGTGAAAAAACGCTACCGTTTCTGGGAAAAACGCGGGAGTGGCTGGAGAAACGGAGGAGTGTCTGGGCGAACGCTGGGTGTGTTTGTGACGTCAAACCAGGAACGACAAGCACTGAACTGATCGCAGATGCCGAGTAAGTGTGGAGCTACTCAGAAACTGCTAAGAAGTGTCTATTCGCAATTTTGCTAATCTTTCGTTCGCAATTTTGATAAGCTAAGATTCACTCCCAGTAGGCGGCGGCTTAGCGTGTGCAAAGCTGCTAAAAGCAGCTAGCGAGCGAACAACTCGGAATGACCCCCAATATACCTTGTCAATACCAGGTTATTTAAGCGGGGTGAAAGGGGTATCAGCAAGTGCGCCAGCGAGAGAGTGGACCTTGAATGTTGGCTCCTCCTCTCTCAAGCCGCCCTTGGCTATCCCTATGCTTTCTCTATGCTATCACGGTGTGTAAGTATTCAGACTTCTCACCTCCCAATATAAACCTGGTGCATAGTATAGTGATATAGAGCCGGACCCATAACTCTGGAATTTCACTCTTGCTTTGCAAGTTCTATACACATGCTGTTTATGGACTTAAAACGATATCTGACCATTATCAAATCCATGCGCACAGTTCAGACTGTTTGCCTATTTCTAGATGTATCCCATGGATGTGCTCATTAGACAGTACGTAAGCTCTGCACATCATTCATCTCTGACCAGCGTGGCACTTTGTAGTGCGTGATGATGACTTTTCTGTGAACTAGAGATCAGCTCTCCTAAAGAGAGACAATGATAAGAGTACAGACTTCACAGACAGCGCTGTGAGCCATTGTAATCATCAAAGCACTGGTATGACTGCCCTCTGCCAGACCAAAACATACTGTACAGCAGAGACTTATCTTCATGACTTAGATCACCTCCTTTTGAAATATCTTATGGGCCCAGATTTATTAAGCCTTGGAGAGTGATAAATAGCACGGTGATAAAGACCAACCAATCAGCTCCTAACTGTCATTTTTCAAACACAGCCTGTAATATGGCAGTTAGCAGCTGATTGGCCGGTTCTTTATCACCGTGCAATTTATCACTCTCCAAGCCTTGATAAATGGGGGCCTATATATATTATGGTAGGATAAGACAAGCCATGTGATAAATCACATGTAATGATAGTGGATGACCTGACACGTGTGTCTAGGTGTTGACACTGTACATTTAAAACAAAACAAAAAAACACAAAAAAAACATAAAGGGGTCAGTTTAATTAGGGGAGAAGGGGGCGAGTTGATGTTGTACCCGCCCCCCTCGTAGCCCGATATCGCACTGGGCTCACTGATTTTTTGCACATAGCTTTATGGGACTGGGAACAAGTATCAGCAAGTCCAGCGGTGCCATAAATGCGGCATACAGCCACACTTACCCGCAGGGGTCCCTAGCTGGGCTGACCCTGAAAAGTCTATCGGGATAGATAGAACAGTTTAGGATATGACATAGCAACGGGTCATTTGCCAGCAAAATATATGGGAGGAGCACGCTATCTGGAATTGTATGAGAGGTGGTGAATGGAAATGAAAGACAGAGGATGAATGACAGTCTTTGCAGAGGATATTGATGGATTCATGCAGAGTTGTGTCGGATTCTGATCCCTGTCAGTACTGAAGTAGATGGGAATCGGGCATATATAGGATCCATTCTTCTGCTATTTACAGTATATGCTTGTTTGATCACATATAAGTTGTTATCTGCGATGCTCTAATATGATAATGCAGTGGGGGGCCTCACGCATCCCGCTTCAATACTGATCTGAACTGTGTCTTTGGATTATGTGTGACGCCACTGGCCAGCCGCGTTACCCGCGGGGTGACGCAAGCCAGCCGCAGGAACAACAGAAAGGCCAGGAAATCTCCGCCCTTGGACAGAGATCCTGGCCTCGTCCCTCCCCTGCAACGGCTGCAACATCAGACTGCCAATCACTGACAGCCTGATGCTGTAGTGCGAGTGACGTTGCAGACCCATACTGCACATTTGTACAGTACATCGGTACTTTGCGGCATCCGCCGCTACTACAACTGGAAATGAATCAGGCCTATTGTGGGCCTGGTTCTAAAGCTGGCCATACAGCAACACTTTTAATGTCAGATCTTGCTGGATAGAATGAAATTCTGGTAACGGATGAGAGCAAATGACAATTGACCATTTGCTCCCAAACACTGGAAAACAGACAAAAATGGTCAATCAGACATATTGGTTTAATCCACGTTGGTCAGTTTTACGGAATTTACCAGGTTTGATTCCAACCGTGCAGTTCTAACAATAAGGTGTCAGGCAGCAAAAGTCGGACAGATCTCTGTGCATGGACGCAAATGACAAGTCTCAGCATATACAGGGCATGTACAGATTCCAATTCATGCATTTTTGTGTATCCCCATGGACTCAGAACGAGCCCCTGTGAGTGCAGGACAGGGCGGAGCGCTGCTTACTAGAGACAATTGCTGCCATATGAATAAACCCTTATACAGAATAGCATTTGGATTAGGATCTTGGAAAGCCTGCAATCACATAACTTTCTATCTGGAGGATAGGAGAAATGTATACTACAGAAACATAACCTATTAGTTGTATTATATGACTCCCCCTGTCTCACAACCTTTACCCGCACAGATTTACAAGAAATCTCACATGTATTCCAATGGGACCATGTCTAGTGCAGAACAGTGATAGCACCAGGAGAGCAGAGTTCCCCGTCAGTGCTTGCTGGGCACACACTTACAGATAATCAGTATCTTCTACAAAGATGGTGTGGTTTATGACTATCAGACTAGGTACCTCATGCCCATGCTACGGCACATGTGGATGGTATGATGGGACCTAGGCATAGTATCACTAGGAAGGAACATGCTATTAATGTGAGGTGTCTGTAACGTCATGAGTATTAGACTCCTGAGAGCTATCTGTGGTGAAGGGGGGGCATGCATGTGTTCACCCCTTACAATAGCTTCAGTGGCACAACATAGACAAGAGCACTGTATCCCTGTGCAAAGCCAAAACTGCAAGAAGCAAGTGTTCGGGCAAATACATTGCCACCTACTACAAGGAAAATATATCCCCAAATGAAAAAGAGCTATATATTATTTTAACTAGAATCCTGAATGGATCTTCTGGGTTTAGTTACAACATAATGTTTCCAAAAATGGCCTCTGCAATACAGCTTGGCAACCTCATCTGATGTAACTATTAGTAAAGCCGTCAACATGGCATCCTAGGGGTGAGAGCTGGCTATCAGCTACTTGTGGTAAGAAAACAGTTGATGGCTCCTCTAGAGAAGCAAGATGGCCGCCAAGGAACTGTTGTATGAATAAGCACTGTGATTTCTACCTCTTTTTATTTTTTTATCCTCGCCTCCTTCTCTCTAAGGGGGAGATTTATCAAATCTACTAAAGTGAAGGAGTTGCCCTTAGCAACCAATCAGATTCTAACTAACATTTTATAGAATGTACTAGATAAATGATAGCCAAAATCTGGTTGGATTCTACGGTTAGCACCTCTACTTGTCCTTTTTAGAAGGTTTGATAAATCTTTCCTATTGGTTGATTCCAATGTTTTCGATTACAGGAGATCTTTTCAGTAATTCCCACCCATAGTGGATGTTCTTGTGTTGAAAGCAGTGATTGGTCAGTGCTCCCTCTACAGGACAAACATGATTGGTCGAGGGATGGGGGGGGGGGGGGGTTGGAGAGGTTTGGAGCTTTGCCATTGTGTTCAGGGACGGAGGCTCTAATATAATTAAAGTGGGGTTTTCTTTTCTTTTTCTTACTTAAATTAGCCCAAAAAGAAAAAGAAGAGAAAAACAGTTGTATGAAAGGTATCCATTTTTCATTTTTGGGGATTGCTTTCTCCTTTAAGAAAAAAAAAAAAGTGTACACGCTTATACTAATAGATATATAATTATATACATATTATAAGAGTGTATATATACATAGGTCAGTTGTATATATACAGAGGTATGTATATAATCCAAGCTCCACCATAGCGATTTACTGCGGCATCGCTCTGATAATGACAAATGTTACGTTACATAATACCTAAAGAACGGTCCTTCTGTGTTTTTATTCACATCTTCTACCCATATAGCTACATAATGTTGTCTTTTGTACCAGGGGTTAAAATACCTGCAGAAAGTAATAGGAGGGACAGAAGAACAGAGAGAGCAGAATATACAGTCTGAAAATACAAGACACAGAAATAAAAATGAAAATGGTAACAAAAGGAGTGAGAAATAAGCAGGCACTGTATATACTGTAGGTACGTGCTAGAAGAGTGTACAGTGCTAACACATGGTCAGTGGTGAGGAATATGGCTCCGTCCAATTACAGTATATGATGCAAAGTAACACTTACAAACCCTTCATTTAAAACAATGCACATTAGTAATACATTAAACAAGAATCATTCTATAAAAGTAAACATACTATTCTAATTATGCGAGAATAAATGGAGACTGGGTTACACCTTATATTTCTCCTGTCTTAAAGGAGAAACCTAACTGAAGGTCCGTAACACCAAGCACCAAAAGCTACATTTAATTGTTTACCTTTCTTGTCTCCTTAACAGTCCATGGGGTATATGCAATTGCGGTCGAATTCGCGGCAATTTTCGCCGTTTTTTAATTCGACTCAATTCGACAGGTGAATCCCGGAAGGTGGCTTCCGGAATTCACCATATTCAATGAAAAACGGATTCGCCAGAGTCGCGGGCGAAAATCGGCCGATTTGGCGGATTTTGCCGCGATTTTAAAAAACGGTAAAAAAACGTGAAAAACCCGAAAAAAAAATGGCGTGGGGTCCCCCCTCCAAAGCATAACCAGCCTCGGGCTCATCGAGCTGGTCCTGGTTCTAAAAATGCAGGGGAAAAATTGGCCAGGGATCCCCCGTATTTTTAAAACCAGCACCGGGCTCTGCGCCTGGTGCTGGTGCCAAAAATACGGGGGACAAAAAGAGTAGGGGTCCCCCGTATTTTTAACACCAGCATCGGGCTCCACTAGCTGGACAGATAATGCCACAGCCGGGGATCACTTTTATGCCGTGCCCTGCGGCCGTGGCATTAAATATCCAACTAGTCACCCCTGGCCGGGGTACCCTGGGGGAGTGGGGACCCCTTCAATCAAGGGGTCCCCCCCCCAGCCACCCAAGGGCCAGGGGTGAAGCCCGAGGCTGTCCCCCCCCATCCAATGGGCTGCGGATGGGGGGGCTGATAGCCTTTTGTGATAATAAAAAGATATTGTTTTTTCCAGCAGTACTACAAGTCCCAGCAAGCCTCCCCCGCAAGCTGGTACTTGGAGAACCACAAGTACCAGCATGCGGGAGAAAAACGGGTCCGCTGGTACCTGTAGTACTACTGGGAAAAAAATACCCAAATAAAAACAGGACACACACACCTTGATAGTAAAACTTTATTACACACTACCGACACACACATACTTACCTATGTTGACACGCCGACTGCCACGGTCTCCGACGATCCGAGGGTACCTGTGAAAAAATTATACTCACCTTCCAGCGTCCAGAGATAAATCCACGTCCAGAGAGTAAAATCCACGTACTTGTTTAAAAAAAAAAAAACGCAAAAACCCGCTCCATACCGGACTAGAAAGGGGTCCAATGCTTTCACATCAGACCCCTTTCTCCCGAATGCCGGGACATCACGTGACTCCTGTCACTGACGTCCCTTCAGCCAATCAGGAAGCGCTACTTCCGTGGCGCTCACCTGATTGGCTGTGCGCTGTCTGTACTGTGACAGCGCATCGCAAAGCCGCTCCATTACTTTCAATGGTGGGAACTTTGCGGGTAGCGGTGGGGTCACCCGCCGGTCAGCCGCTGACCGGCGGGTGACCTCACCGCTAGCCGCTAAGTTCCCACCATTGAATATAATGGAGGGAGCTGTGCGATGCGCTGTCACAGTACAGACAGCGCTCAGCCAATCAGGTGAGCGCAACGAAGTTGCGCTTCCTGATTGGCTTAGAGACCTTTCTGTGACAGCTGTCACTGACAGGTCTCATTCGTGGAAAGGTGTCCCATGTGTCAGCATGGGACCCCTTTCAGTCCGTTATGGAGCGGGTATTTGCGTTTTTTTATTTTTAACAAGTACGTGGATTTATCTCTGGACCATGGCTGAGGTGAGTATATTGATCTTTTTTTTCAGGTATCCGTGGATTCTACATGGAGAAGAGGACCGATGTCGGCGTGTGAACATAGGTAAGTATGTGTGTGTCGGTAGTGTGTAATAAAGTTTTACTGTCGACGGTGTGTGTGTCCTGTTTTTATTTGGGTATTTTTTTCCCAGTAGTACTACAGGTACCAGCGGGCCCGTTTTTCTCCCGCATGCTGGTACTTGTGGTTCTCCAAGTACCAGCTTGCGGGGGAGGCTTGCTGGGACTTGTAGTACTACTGGAAAAAACAATATCTTTTTATTATCACAAAAGGCTATCAGCCCCCCCATCCGCAGCCCATTGGATGGGGGGGACAGCCTCGGGCTTCACCCCTGGCCCTTGGGTGGCTGGGGGGGGGGGGACCCCTTGATTGAAGGGGTCCCCACTCCCCCAGGGTACCCCGGCCAGGGGTGACTAGTTGGATATTTGATGCCACGGCCGCAGGGCACGGCATAAAAGTGACCCCCGGCTGTGGCATTATCTGTCCAGCTAGTGGAGCCCGATGCTGGTGTTAAAAATACGGGGGACCCCTACTCTTTTTGTCCCCCGTATTTTTGGCACCAGCACCAGGCGCAGAGCCCGGTGCTGGTTTTAAAAATACGGGGGAACCCCTGTCAATTTTTTCCCCGCATTTTTAGAACCAGGACCAGCTCGAAGAGCCCGAGGCTGGTTATGCTTTGGAGGGGGGACCCCACGCCATTTTTTTTTATGATTTCACCGTTCCAGCATAAAAAAAAAATAAAAAAAAAATAATATTTTAAAAAATATATAAATAATATTTGTGCCTCCAAAAAAAAAAAAAAAGTACCTAATCCCTTCTAATATAAATAGATCTGCTATTCCCCCCAAAAAAAAACATGTTTAAAATTTTTTTATTTGTTTTCACCCTCCAAAGTGTGGTGGATTGAAAATGACGAATTTGCTGTCTAAAAGCACTGCTGTCGAATTTCCAAACTTGAATTGAATATGCTTTGGTCGAATTGCAGCACTTATATCATTGCAGAAAAGTCGAATTTGCAAAAATTCGAATTTCAAAAAGTCGAATTTTGAAAGTCCGTTTTTTGGTCGGAAAGCACTGAATTGCATAGGCAATTTTTTTTTTGGGTCGAAAATGACCCGAAATTCGACAATTTCGGGAATTCGACCACAATTGCATATACCCCCATATGTTACATAAATATCTTTCTTACAGTTAAGGTGTGTACACACGGTGATATATTTTTTTGGGGCGTTTTTGACTGTATAGTCAAAATCGCAAAGAAAGTTAGTGCACATTGCAAGGTGAAAGTCACCTTGTGATCCGGATGTGCAGTCCTGCGAGGTCGGTATCGCAAGCCCAGATAGACTGTCCAGGCAAGTCAATTTTGACTATCTAGTATAATAAAATAGTCAAAATTGACACTTAGCCAAAATCATACAAAGCCAGTATCGCAAGCACAGTTATCTTTGCTTGCGAGACCGACCTAGTCCCTATCGTATAGTGAGAATCGGAGTTTAGCCCGAATCTCACCGTGTGTACACACCTTTAGACCGTCAAAGATTATCATAGCATAGAATGTCATCTCCTGTGGAATGCTTTTACACAGAACTGATTACATACATACTGTAAAGGTACTGGGAACTCCTTTACTATGGATTTTATTTCGCTCCCCAGTACTGGATCATTCACCAAGCGTCATACAAACTAAATGTTTAATCATCACCTGACATTATGTAATCATTGTACTACATGGGCAGCTCTGGTGTAAAATTCAACACTGATGACTAATATCACTGTACTGCATGGGCAGCTCTGGTGTAAAATTCAACACTGATGACTAATATCACTGTACTGCATGGGCAGCTCTGGTGTAAAATTAAACACTGATGACTAATATCACTGTACTGCATGGGCAGCTCTGGTGTAAAATTAAACACTGATGACTAATATCACTGTACTGCATGGGCAGCTCTGGTGTAAAATTCAACACTGATGACTAATATCACTGTACTGCATGTGCAGCTCTGGTGTAAAATTCAACACTGATGACTAAAATCACTGTACTGCATGGGCACCTCTGGTGTAAAATGGAATTGTTCTACTGTCTTTACCACCTCTGATGGGAGGCTATTCCACTTGTCCACTACCTATTTTGTGAAGTAAGTTTTCCTCAAATTTACCCTGAACCTACCTCGCTCCAGTTTCAGTGCATGTCCTTGTGTTAGGGTTACCACATCATCCCTTTAATTCTGGACACATATTAATTACACAGGTTCTGTGGCTGGCTGACTTCAAGACTTCATTTCACCTGATTTTAATCAGCCACAGAACCTGTGTAATTAATATGTGTCCAGAATTAAAGGGATGAGGTGGTAACTCCACCTTGTGTGCTAATACTTCTCTTCATTTGAAGAATGTTTCCCTCCTGGACTTTGTTAAAACCCTTGCTATATTTGAAAGTTTCTATCATGTCCCCCCTTTCCCTTCTCTACTCCATACTATACATATTGAGATCTTTTAGTCTTTCTGGGTATATTTTGTGATGTAGGCCATGCACCATTTTAGTTGCCCTTCTTTGTACAGTTTCTAATGTATTAATAACCTTCTGAAGATAGGGTCTCCAGAATTGAACACAGTATTCTAGATGAGGCTATACCAATGACCTATAAAGTGGCATTATTACTTATTTCTGCTGCTGGTTCATCTCCCAATGCAGCCAAGCATCTGACTACTAGCCTTCCTCATTGCTTTGTTACATTGCTTACCTGCCTTTAAGTCACCTGAAATAGTGACTCCTAGATCCCTTTCCTCCTTAGTAGTTTCCAGTATAGTGCCATTAATACTATATTTACACTTTGGATTTTTGAGACCCAAGTGCATGATTTTGCATTATTTGGCATTAAACTGTACTTGCCATGCTCTTGGCCATTCCTCTAGTCTACCTCGATCCTCAATCATTTGTTTTACCCCTTCCTGGTGTTTCTAACCTGTTGCATACTTTTGTGTCATCTGCAAAAAGGCATACTTTCCCTTTAATGCCATTTGCAATGTCACAAATAAAGATATTAAAAAAGCACTGGTCCAAGTAAAGATCCCTGGGGTACGTCACTGATAACATTTCCCTCCTTTGAATGCACTCCATTTACTACAACTCCCTGTTTTTTATACTGCAACCAAGATTTTATCCTTCAACCATCTTAGTATCCAATCCCAAGCTTTCGAGTTTGTACAGACTAATATCACTGTACTGCATGGGAAGCTCTGATATAAAATGTAACGCTGACAACTAATATCACTGTACTGCATGGGAAGCTCTGGTATAAAATGGAACGCTGATGACTGATATCACTGTACTGCATGGGAAGATCTGGTGTAAAATGGAACGGTAACGAAGAATATCACTGTACTACATGGGAAGTCCTTGTGTAAAATGGAATGCTGACGACTAACATTACTGTACTGCACGGGTAGCTCTGGTGTAAAATAGAACACTGACAACTATTATCACTGTCAGAGCCGGCCCTAATCAATATGATGCCCTAGGCAAGATTTTGTCTGGTGCCCCCTAGCACCGCTGCTAGTTCCGCCTCTGACCCTGCACCCCTTTCCCATCACCATCACCATCACCCCTCAGTCATAGCAGTCCTCATTTTGGTGCTCCTACCCTCTATATTTTAAATAGCAACAGTGGCACATTCATTGCGCAGACCAAAAAGGGGTGTGTTCTTTTGGGAAGGAGCATTGCCACACAATACTACCCCCAATTCAAATTACGCCACCCAGTAGTGCAACTTTATTCACATAATATCATGCAATAGTGTCCCTTCTTCATGTCACATCACACAGTAGTACCACTTTAACTTATACACATTACTAATCACTGTAGTGCTCCTTATTCACATTACATCACACTGAATTGATCCTTATTCACATTACACCACACCATGTGGCTCTTTAGTCACATTAGACCACACAGTAGTGCCTTTTCTATACATTACGCCACACAGTAGAGCACCTTATACACATAATACCACACATTAGTAATGCATTTATACACATAATACCACACAGTAATGCCCCTTACACGACACACATTATTAATGTCCTTATAAACATAATGCACCTTACACATAATGCCCTTATACACATGACACACATAATGCTCCTTACACATATGTCGCACATTATTAATTAATTTATGCACATGACACACATAATGCCCCTCACACCTATTCCAAACACTACTGCACAACAAAACTACCCACACACAGCACTCACATGGCCGCTAACACTGTGACCTCTGGCTGAATACAGATGTGTCCTCATACATCTTGCCTCAATATGCCATGCAGCTCCCGTCCAGCTCTGCTAACGTTTGGCGCCTTTTTTTTGCAGAAAATGCAGCTTATTTTCATTGCTATGTGACTAGGATGCATAAGCAGCTACTGCTGATTAAAATGATAATTAGCATGCCTATATTCTATATGCGACTGTGGCTGCATCTGCATACGAAATGTTACATTACAGTGATTTTCAGGAATACACTGTAACGTAGCATTTCGTATGCAGATATAGCCACTGTCACACACAGAATATAGACATGCTGCATATAATTTTAATTAGCAGAATCTGCTTGTGCCCCATGGCATTCCAAATGCCCTAGGCATTTGTCTAGTTTGCCTATGCATAGGGCCAGCTGTGATCACTGTACTGCATGGGAAGCTCTGGTGTAAAATGGAATGCTGATGACTAATATTTCCTTAGTAGCCAGAATGATATGCGCCACGGGTGGTCAACATTTTTATACATCGATGCACAGGGCCATCTTTTCGTATGGGCTCAATGGGCTCTTGCCCAAGGGCCCCAGGGGTAAAAGGGCCCTAGGCTGATAGCTGAGGGTCCCCTCTTTCCAGGGGTACCAGATTTTTGAAAATCGGCCCTGGGGAACGGGAGATATCCGACTTCAAAGCAGTGGTCCCCATCCAAGCCTGTTAATTGTTCTTAACAGCCAGATATCTCGGTTCTGTCTGACTTAGAGTTTTTCTGAGGATATTGTCCAAAAGCTGGGACTCTCCCCTTTCAGTGGACCTGGTCGCTTGTCTCTACTATGCCCAGAACCAGAGATATCAGCCTTCAAGCAGCTGGTCCCTGCTCCAGCTCCACACACTTAATATGTAGTTTTATATTTTTGTTGGTGGATTGCTCTAGCTCCTGAACTCTGATCTCCAAGTCCCCAGTACCTCCTGAAAGGTGGGACTCTCTAGTTTTTTCTATCCCATTAAAGCTAAGAAATCTATTTCCAGGAACTGGAGATATCTGCAGGAAAGCAAGCTGCCCTGACCCCCGGAAAATGTTGAATATTAAGCCCACTCCACTATCCACCCCTCCTCTGTGTATTAAACACCCCCTACTACCCTGGAAGTCATGTACCAGGACCCCTTCATTCAGCACAATGTCCCCTTCTACAGTTTAGTGTTCTCCTTCCCGTCCCATCTGTGCAGTAAAGGAGTAATTAGCAGAAATTATTTCTCCAGGTCCTACATGCTGAGCGAAAGATAGAACACCCATACCCCCCGCGGGACATCAAAGCTGCCACTGATAGCAACCCCCACCCCTACCACTGATGGTTGGATAGGGGCCCCAGTCCATTGCTGTGCCCAGGGGCATACACTGCTGTTAAGACGGCTCTGTCGATACAGTGTACCTGGATGTTCTCAGTGTGTCTCATCTACCCAGGCTGTCCTTGATTTTTTATAGTAATATCATTTTCTTTTTTTTTCTTTTTTTGGGGCAAACAGAGATGAAATCTTATAACACAGTAGAGAAGTTAAAAGGGGATTGAAGCAGGTTAACTAAGCTGCTTAGGGGGTGCAAATTTACCACTGTACAACACTGCTCCCCCTATCATCAAATACTAAAGCATACCTCCCCGCAATCCTAATATACAGGGGGATAGAGTGGTGGATCGGGATTACTGATATGGCAGCACAGTATCTGTAAATATAAGTGTAGCTTGTCTCTAGGTTTCTAAAAGAGTAATATCACTCTGAAATAATTTTGCCTCATTATGGTAATGAATCTAGGTACAACACCAAGAATCACTGATATTGGGCTTCTGCCTGTAATTTCCTGCTCCGTATGCAGAAATACGCTGCTGCTGCTGCTATGAAATGATGTACTGCACTGACGGCTGCATATGTTGTTAAGAAGCGTCAGTCTTTAATGACCTATCCGTGAAATGGCAGTGTGCTTTAGTGTTTTCAGCAGGCAATTTCAGGCAGAAGACCAGTTTCAAATACTAGAATGTAATTAGTATGTATGTTTTAATGACTAGCATAATGATTTTTATAAGGCATCTAATGTTTGAGTGAAGTTACTTTTTGCAGACTTTGCAGATAAATATCTGGTCCATTTAATAATTTTTATTGACTTACTTTTCAACTAGCCCCAACACATCCCCAGTGCGTTCAGGAAGAGATGCCAGGAAGTATGAATGCAGGGTCATAATTAAGGGTGAGGATGAAGAGAGCACATATCAAGCAGAAGGAGGAAAACGTATGGAGAAATATATGTACTGTACCATGCATGTTTTAATAAGATACAAGCTCCTCTAGAACTACTCTATATAACATGTAATGTATCTATTTACTTTTAGAATTCTAGGTTAGACACTAAATGTAATATAAGTGAGTCCACATGATATAAAGGGGTGCGTTACCCCCTCCGCCATCGGGATCTTCAATGTCGGGATTCTGGTGTCGGTCATGAGACCGCCAGCATCCCGATGACCCAATATAAATTTGTAAACAAGCAAATTTCAATAATTTTGGTGTTTCCATAGAAATATAAATAAATATATATATATATATATATATATATATATATATATATATATATAGAAGAACGTATGGTGGCACTCAGAAAAACGACAGCAGAGGCAACGCTGACGCGGTCAACGTTTCAGGGATGGTTCCCTTTTATCAAGACACAACCAGCAACCTGTGATACAAAACATTTAAATACAAAACCGGTACCTGGCAGGACTCCAATCGCGTGGCTACGTCCGTCCCTCCCTGCCGCCGAACGATGACGTCATTAGTGCAGGACTGCACCGAGATACCACGTCAGGCGGGTAGGGGGCGCGGCCGCACACACGTCGGAGTATTGCTAGGCAACCAGAAACAACAGGAAGTGCAGACGTACTGAAATAACACTTTAACAATACAAAAACATGAACAGTTAAAAACACCTAAAGATAAATATATCTATATACCCGGCAGCACTATCTTATACAGCAGAAAAGCTAATTAAAGAGGCATGCAATATAAACTATATGCTGATATATAAATCGCTAATCCTCACAATATCAATTGTACTACAGCACAACCATCCTGAAAACAGAATGATGTGCACCTTAATAATCGTATGATAGTGCGGTAGCATACGCTAATTTGTGAACGGACCATATAGTGAAAACAACAAAATATAAATAGTGATACTTTGTAATGCCTTATATACTAAAAAGCATTACATACTAGCAATATTCTAGTGAATAATGGTGCCTATATAAAATGCATAAAAAGCACACTTTAACGGCAAAAAATGAAACAGACTGTAGATGATAAATTACAGAAAACAATTAAAGCTAAGAGCTTCATTGAGGCCCTGCGGGTAAACCGTTTGGAGGGTGTGAATCCACCACGCTTCTTTTCTTAATAACACCTGGCCTCTATCACCACCTTTAATACTGGATGGAACATGGTCGATCATTTTATAGCGAATGGACGACAAGCTATGATTACAATATTTAAAGTGTCGTGCCACTGGAAGATCGCTGCCTCTGCCTTCTAAAGCTGCTCGTATACTAGACCTGTGTAGGGCAATCCTCTCCTTAAACTGTCTAATACTTTTGCCGACATATAACAGCCCACAAGGGCATTTAATGTAATAGACAATAAATTTACTGCTACATGTCAGTGTATACTTAATATTGAAGAGTTTGCCCGATCTAGGGTGATTAAAGGTATTACCAGGTTCTAGACAACTACAGATAGTGCACCCTGTACATCTGTAGTTGCCCGGTTTACGAGTTAAGAAGTGTGGCAATTTTTCGCGACCAAAATCTGAGATATCATTATGAACTACTATGTCTTTTATATTGCGACCACGTTTGTATGCTGCCATAAGTGTGGTATCTTTGAAACAAGGTAATTCCTTGTCTCTGGCAATCACTGGCCATATGCCTTTGGCTTGACGATGTAATTTCTTACTCGCTGTTGTGTAGTCTTGAGTCCAGATCATTCTATTGTGTACCCTTCCTGAATCTTTGCGAACTAAGGTATCTGGTCTAGGAGTACTTAAGGCTTTTGACATCGCCAGCTTGAGGGATTCCGGAGAATAACCTCTAGTTGTGAATTTTGCAGCCATATTTTGCATCTGGATTTTAGCATCTTCCTCATCACTGCAGGTCCGTCTGATTCTCAGAAACTGCGAAAATGGAAGACTCCATTTCATAGGTTCTGGATGGTGGCTATTAGCCCTTAATAAGGTATTGCGATCGGTGGGTTTATAATACATACTAGTGACAATATTGCAATCACTATCTACTGAAATGGCTACATCTAGATAGTGTACAGTATTATAACTACTCTCAAAAGTAAATTGAATGGCTGCATCTTTCTGGTTCACTTGAAACATCATCTCTTCAAATTCCTTAAAAATTGCCACACTTCTTAACTCGTAAACCGGGCAACTACAGATGTACAGGGTGCACTATCTGTAGTTGTCTAGAACCTGGTAATACCTTTAATCACCCTAGATCGGGCAAACTCTTCAATATTAAGTATACACTGACATGTAGCAGTAAATTTATTGTCTATTACATTAAATGCCCTTGTGGGCTGTTATATGTCGGCAAAAGTATTAGACAGTTTAAGGAGAGGATTGCCCTACACAGGTCTAGTATACGAGCAGCTTTAGAAGGCAGAGGCAGCGATCTTCCAGTGGCACGACACTTTAAAAATTGTAATCATAGCTTGTCGTCAATTCGCTATAAAATGATCGACCATGTTCCATCCAGTATTAAAGGTGATGATAGAGGCCAGGTGTTATTAAGAAAAGAAGCGTGGTGGATTCACACCCTCCAAACGGTTTACCCGCAGGGCCTCAATGAAGCTCTTAGCTTTAATTGTTTTCTGTAATTTATCATCTACAGTCTGTTTCATTTTTTGCCGTTAAAGTGTGCTTTTTATGCATTTTATGTAGGCACCATTATTCACTAGAATATTGCTAGTATGTAATGCTTTTTAGTATATAAGGCATTACAAAGTATCACTATTTATATTTTGTTGTTTTCACTATATGGTCCGTTCACAAATTAGCGTATGCTACCGCACTATCATACGATTATTAAGGTGCACATCATTCTGTTTTCAGGATGGTTGTGCTGTAGTACAATTGATATTGTGAGGATTAGCGATTTATATATCAGCATATAGTTTATATTGCATGCCTCTTTAATTAGCTTTTCTGCTGTATAAGATAGTGCTGCCGGGTATATAGATATATTTATCTTTAGGTGTTTTTAACTGTTCATGTTTTTGTATTGTTAAAGTGTTATTTCAGTACGTCTGCACTTCCTGTTGTTTCTGGTTGCCTAGCAATACTCCGACGTGTGTGCGGCCGCGCCCCCTACCCGCCTGACGTGGTATCTCGGTGCAGTCCTGCACTAATGACGTCATCGTTCGGCGGCAGGGAGGGACGGACGTAGCCACGCGATTGGAGTCCTGCCAGGTACCGGTTTTGTATTTAAATGTTTTGTATCACAGGTTGCTGGTTGTGTCTTGATAAAAGGGAACCATCCCTGAAACGTTGACCGCATCAGCGTTGCCTCTGCTGTCGTTTTTCTGAGTGCCACCATACGTTCTTCTACATGCTCATTTGAGAGGTTAGGCACCGGATCCGTTGTTTCCATTGCAAGCGTGAGTGCCGGACTTTTGTCTGTATCTATATATATATATATATATATATATATATATAAATCTCTTCTATTGTGTCTAACTGTATTCTTATTATTAAAGTTAAGTTACTTTGGAACTGGATACAGTCTTAGGACCAATAATTCTGCTCAGTCACCAGCCACACTCCTGCCACATAAACAATCGTTACTCTCCCATAAAAGAAATCAGTACTTTACTCACTGACTAATGAAATGACATAAAGAGCCCAATACTGGCTCCTTGTAAAGTTAAGCTAGAGAAACCAAAACACAAGGGGGTTTTGAGAAGTAGACTCTTTTTTGGGAGCACTCTAATTCAGAGGGTAATATTTATAATGTATATGGTACTAGTAAAGACAGTTTTAGTAAATAGATTAAGAAATGAATTTCTAGGAGTCTCTATATGTGAACAAATTGTTTCGCGAGAATGTAAAGATCAATAATAAGTAATAAGTGATGACAATATCACAGTCTCAAAAAATGCCGGAAATCAATCACTGTAATACTTTGATTATATCATCATTGCACATTGTCTCTCATGTACTATATGACCATCATTTATTCTGCAAATACCCATTCTGGGTTATTGTGAATGCAGAGAATTAAATCATTGGTCATGTGGAACCGATTGCCAAGTGGTATAATTGTGAGTGACTAATATATTTGGGAGTCAATTTATTGCAGTACCAGGGTGTTCAGAGGTGGTCTCCCATCCTATTACTAACCCGGCCTTCCACTGCTTAGCTTCCAAGGTCAGAAGAGATTGGGCATCTCCAGTGAGGTATGACCGCAATTATTGAACTCTCCTTTATTGGTCACTTCAAAGGTATATAATGTAGGATCTTTATATACCTGCAATGCTGCAATTGATAGACACGTATGGTACAATTGCTAGAAACATGAGATTATATGCAATTGCCTGACCAAGTCACCATGTGACACGTCAGCCACAAAACAAAGCATACAGAAAAATTAGGGCCTATTATGTGGAAAATAATTTTTTTCAAAACCATAAAATATTCATAATTGAACTTGCCTAATATTAGTAATTATGTCCCAGGAGCACCGGTACAGCCACGTTAAACTTGCACTATATGTAAATATTAATATTTTGCACAGACTGCAGATAAGTCATGAAATACACAATAGTATATCAGAAAGAAGAATGGCACCTCAATAATTCTTTAAAGCGGTGTTAAATCAAATGCACTTGCACCTTCCATCCATAATAATTATGAAAGAATGCTGTTGCATATTATCAGCAAAACGCGGCTAGGAAATATATGTATATAAACTTGAACATTTGTTCTCAATCGCACACCTGTTGAAATTAAAGCTTTCAGTGCAGTAGCTGAAACCAATCAGTTTCAAAGTGAAATGTGTAACCAATGGTGGTATTTCCACATTTAAGTTCAGCAGTTGTAACAGAGTAACTGCAATTTGTTTGCTTTCATAGATAAAGGAAACAGATGTAACCATTAAATGGCTGTTGTATCACAAAAGTATCTAATGATAATGTGCTGAATTTCCAGAATTGCAGACAGTGCTCTGATAATTCTTAAAGACGAAGTCCCACTGTTACTGCTAATTCAGAAGAAAAAACTAGTTCAGAAAAAAATGTATTAATGCAACTATTATGCAGAGAAGCGTTCCAACTTCAACAGGTTAAATAGGCAGCGTTCAAATGATTGCTGATTGCTATAGAAATAGTTTACATGGGTGCGGGGTGTATACAATACCAGAACCCAAACGATAGTGCAGCCGCTGAGAGTCCCGTTCTTCAGCCGTGCTTCAGCTCTGGGGAATCCCGTTTCTGACCTTGCACTGGCTCCGGGGATTGCCGTGGCATGCAGTTGAGGTGTCTGTGTGGCCGTTGCCTGGTGACCGCCTGGAGACTCCGGCTGATGCGGTCACGTGTGCGCCTCACGTGATCGCAATTGTCCTGTCCTGACGTACGTTTCGCAGAGAAAGCTTGTTCACAGGGCGTGAACAAGCTTACTCTGCGAAACGTACGTCAGGACAGGACAATTGCGATCACGTGAGGCGCACACGTGAACGCATCAGCCGGAGTCTCCAGGCGGTCACCAGGCAACGGCCACACAGACACCTCAACTGCATGCCACGGCAATCCCCGGAGCCAGTGCAAGGTCAGAAACGGGATTCCCCAGAGCTGAAGCACGGCTGAAGAACGGGACTCTCAGCGGCTGCACTATCGTTTGGGTTCTGGTATTGTATACACCCCGCACCCATGTAAACTATTTCTATAGCAATCAGCAATCATTTGAACGCTGCCTATTTAACCTGTTGAAACCAGTTGGAACGCTTCTCTGCATAATAGTTGCATTAATACATTTTTTTCTGAACTAGTTTTTTCTTTTGAATTAGCAGTAACAGTGGGACGTCGTCTTTAAGAATTATCAGAGCACTGTCTGCAATTCTGGAAATTCAGCACATTATCATTAGATACTTTTGTGATACAACAGCCATTTAATGGTTACATCTGTTTCCTTTATCTATGAAAGCAAACAAATTGCAGTTACTCTGTTACAACTGCTGAACTTAAATGTGGAAATACCACCATTGGTTACACATTTCACTTTGAAACTGATTGGTTTCAGCTACTGCACTGAAAGCTTTAATTTCAACAGGTGTGCGATTGAGAACAAATGTTCAAGTTTATATACATATATTTCCTAGCCGCGTTTTGCTGATAATATGCAACAGCATTCTTTCATAATTATTATGGATGGAAGGTGCAAGTGCATTTGATTTAACACCGCTTTAAAGAATTATTGAGGTGCCATTCTTCTTTCTGATATACTATTGTGTATTTCATGACTTATCTGCAGTCTGTGCAAAATATTAATATTTACATATAGTGCAAGTTTAACGTGGCTGTACCGGTGCTCCTGGGACATAATTACTAATATTAGGCAAGTTCAATTATGAATATTTTATGGTTTTGAAAAAAATTATTTTCCACATAATAGGCCCTAATTTTTCTGTATGCTTTGTTTTGTGGCTGACGTGTCACATGGTGACTTGGTCAGGCAATTGCATATAATCTCATGTTTCTAGCAATTGTACCATACGTGTCTATCAATTGCAGCATTGCAGGTATATAAAGATCCTACATTATATACCTTTGAAGTGACCAATAAAGGAGAGTTCAATAATTGCGGTCATACCTCACTGGAGATGCCCAATCTCTTCTGACCTTGGAAGCTAAGCAGTGGAAGGCCGGGTTAGTAATAGGATGGGAGACCACCTCTGAACACCCTGGTACTGCAATAAATTGACTCCCAAATATATTAGTCACTCACAATTATACCACTTGGCAATCGGTTCCACATGACCAATGATTTAATTCTCTGCATTCACAATAACCCAGAATGGGTATTTGCAGAATAAATGATGGTCATATAGTACATGAGAGACAATGTGCAATGATGATATAATCAAAGTATTACAGTGATTGATTTCCGGCATTTTTTGAGACTGTGATATTGTCATCACTTATTACTTATTATTGATCTTTACATTCTCGCGAAACAATTTGTTCACATATAGAGACTCCTAGAAATTCATTTCTTAATCTATTTACTAAAACTGTCTTTACTAGTACCATATACATTATAAATATTACCCTCTGAATTAGAGTGCTCCCAAAAAAGAGTCTACTTCTCAAAACCCCCTTGTGTTTTGGTTTCTCTAGCTTGATTATTTTCTGACTCTAGGGAGCACCACTGAAAGCAACACTCATATGTACAGGGATATACAATCCATATACATATTGTTGCTATATTCAGAAGCAATTCAATAATAAATTCAGTTTTTCAGAGGCTTAAATTTATCTGAATTTAAAGGACTTGTGCGGTTCCCACAACCCCCTTTTTTTCCTTGTAAAGTTACACAGCAAAAGTATGAACTCTGGACATGCTCGAGCGCACAGCACTTACTGCACTGTATTCATAGTCACCATCTCCTTGAATTTCTATAAGACTATACACAAATCCTTACAACCTGCTCAATTTGCAATTCTTACTTCTGTGTCTGAAAATGGCAGAGATTCCGTGATCTAGGGGCAGAGAATCACTAGTCACTGGTGCCGCCAGAGAATCAAGTGTGATTAGAGTAGATTTGGTTACAGCCTAAAATGTCTTTGTGTTCTATCTTGGGAATGATGGGCCGTGTACAGATCAATGATGTGAAAACGGATAGTTAATTATAATAAAGAAAAACGTTTATTGCACATTTCAGCTGTTATGTGGATGTGTACAGAAGCGAGTTTTCACATTTCTCACACAGAGATCACAGTGTAATAGATCCCTCTGGAAACACAGATTGTCTGTCGGTGCATGCAGTGAGTGTAACCGCTAGTTCTGATGGAACTCATCAACGGCATGTTATGGCTATTGGTTCAGCCCACAAAATGGCCGCCTCCAAGTAACTATAAAAAAAGAACCACATTATGAATATAACCCAATCTGCATATTTTTCAGACTTCCAGAGTATACAGTATGCTGTCTCAGGAACTGTCGGGGTGGGGGTAGTGAGATCGCACTTCTATTAGGAACTAGGTTTGGCTAGGAGCTCGTGCTGGGTATATGTCAGTACTTACAATGGGATAGAATTTGGCTACTTGGCAGAATATTATATGTAAGGTTAGAAGTGGGCTACTTGTGGACATCACATCTGCTTTGCTATGTCATACAGGAAGGTGAATGGCACGTCCTTCCCTTGAATGTCGTGACAACAGCGTTTACTCAGAGACTCATTCACGAGGGACAGAGTCACCTTTATGTGAAACCACAGCCTGCATCCCAATTCTATACATCAGATCAATAAACACGCTGCACCATTATGCTTAGATATACAGAGCAAAGTGCTTCCATTATAGGCCATATAACTGACATAATCCATTGATATACTGTAAGGCATATTTCAGATGTGTGGATTTATGTAATTTTACAGTACATGAGTTTTAGCTTTTGTGCATAGATAAAGTCAAATACATTCTTACTGACATTTAGCATTTGGTTAGCAAACCCAAGACTTGTTGAAATAAGTCTCCTTAATTCATGGTATACCCAGGGACTTTGAGGGAGGTATCGATTACTCAGGCCTGAGGGGTGGTGTAAACCCTCGCTCCCCGACACCCCCTGCTTCTCTTATACTATCCTTGCTATTAATATTTAACAAGTAGGCATTGTACACCCCTGTGCTTGGATACACACCCCTAGTAGCACTGAGGCCAGCAAAGATTCTTTCAGTGTGTTCCCTGCTCAGCCTCAGGTACTAGGAAGAATGCAGGTGGAACTTCCGTCCTTTGTCTATGACTTCCCCTGGCCATAAGCATACATATCACACAGATCACTCAACTGCTGAATAGCATTTGAAGTCTAGACCATCATGGGTGCTCCTGTCCCGCATTAATACTTGGTGCTATATACGTTGCTCTTTTCTATCTACCCCTGTATGCAGGGGCATCTGAGACTCACAGTAGGGAGACTGCCCCAGAACACTAGTGTAGATATTCCCGTGGAACAAAGGTATATTATCCCGTGTTTCTGCATGGGATCACAGTGAATGCCAACAGTAAATGAGAAATGCATGCATGTAAATAAATGACAGGTGACATAGTGCCATCATTTATCTTAGCTTTTAAGATTCGGTTTAGGTCAGGCTTGTACAGCTTAAGGTTGGTTGGGAAAGCTGGGACTTGTGGTACCCCAACAGCCAGCGATGAACCACAGGCTGTCCAAGCCTGAATGAATCCAAGCACGGTACATGAGACTGCTGGAACGCATGGAATGCCAGGAATAGCAGCGTGTACTCACTCAGTGGAATTGGAACGTGGTCTGAACCGCTTTCCTCGCAGTTTTTTCCTGCTGCTGCTTATGTTACCTGGAAGACATTCAAAAACAAAAGCATGACATTGGTATGATTGTACATATTCAATGTAGAAATAACCAAAAACATGCAAAAAATAAACACCAAAAAGCAGTTCTAGGGATGTGACATATTTCCAAGGATGTGACAATCATACAACACATGTAGTTCTATTTATTAAGAGCAGCCCACAGACATGATTATTCAGTAATGTTCTTATAGTGATGGCTTAGTTATTATGACTCCAGGTATAGGACTCACATGACGAGTGCTATGAAACGTTTATTTGTTCTAGATATATATTATTATTATTGTTGCTGCTGCTTTTATACTGATGCTTACAGTTCATCCATTGCTTATACACAATGGAAGCAGCCATTTTGTAGGCTGAACCAATTACCACTTAACTAGAAACCAGTGACATCTTTGAGACATGAAGAGGTATGAAGTGATGAACACAAAATGGCTGCCTCCACTGTGAAGAGGAGGCCTGAACAGGCAGTAGCTGTTAAGTATATAAAGATAAGACATTGCATATTAATTTTGAGATACATTTCATGGTTCAGTTACATTTATTGAAAGTAACTATGAGAAAAATATTATAGAAGTGCATTTTTATTTTTGTATGTTAACAGCCATATAGGAAAAAATATTATTTGATGACTACCCAAATAATAATGTGGAGAACAATGCTTTTCTGTATACCCTCTCCCAAAAACAGTAGCAGTAATTATGCTCTCAGACCCATAATTTACCTTGCCAGGAGTTACTCCTTGGACGCCCATTTTCACAAACATCGGAAACGTGTTTAGTGTCCGGGATCCTCTCGCTCCATGAGTGAGACATGCCGTTAGATCTAGGAACAGAACATACGCAATTGAGCTCCCTCATCTAAAGTGCTCAGCAGGTAAGTGTGTATATGTGACTAGTGCTGGACAAACATCACATAACAAAGCTTCAGATACGCGACAACAAAAACAGATACAAATGATAACAAAATAATATTACCCCAGATAGGGCTATAAAGCCAGAAACTTATTTAAATGCATCTGCTAACCCTAAATACACGGAGGCAGCCATTTTGTGTACGGAAGCAATTTTCTTGAGATTGTAAGATTTCTTGTATTGTATTAATTTAGCAATATTGTTGGCTTAGTCCACAAAATGGCTGCCTGCAAACAGTGCCTTTATTGGAATAATACTTGGTTGCTTAACATCAAATCAGTCTTGAAGACTTAAATTTAAAATAACAATATAAGCTTAATTGTTATAAGAGTATTCTTGAGAATGAATGTCCAGCACTGTAGTAAACTCTCTAACAAACAGGAATCAGGAATATTATAGGTTATTATCAAGTATGTGAGGGGAGCGTATATTTTTTATAACGTAATTAAAATAAAATCTGGAAAGTTTACAGCCATACTGTACTGTATGTCCATGGTTGCCTCTCTTCCCAGTAAAAGCCAAGTGTAATTAGTAGCTTGCTTTTTATTGCTCCGTATATAGTGCCTTATTCTTTATTGGAAGCAAAGCAAAAAACAAATAACTCTGCAACTGGGGAAAACCATGTTGCACTGCAGGTGGGGCAGGTGTAACATGTGCAGAGACATTAGATTTGGGTGGGGTGTGTTCACAATGAAATCTAAATTGCAGTGTAAAAATAAAGCTAACATCTGTGGGCTACAGGCAAAAGCAGCCGGTATTTACCCTGCACAGAAAAAAAAAAAAGATTTTAAACTTACCGGTAAATCTTTTTCTCGTAGTCCGTAGAGGATGCTGGGGACTCCGTAAGGACCATGGAGATAGACGGGCTCCGCAGGAGACATGGGCACTTTAAGAAAGACTTTAGGTCTGGGTGTGCACTGGCTCCTCCCTCTATGCCCCTCCTCCAGACCTCAGTTAGAGAAACTGTGCCCAGAGGAGACAGACAGTACGAGGAAAGGATTTTTGTTAATCCAAGGGCAAGATTCGTACCAGCCACACCAATCACACCGTATAACTTGTGATATACTAACCAGTTAACAGTATGAAAACAACATAGCATCAGTCCAAGACCGATTAAAACTATAACATAACCCTTATGTAAGCAAAACTATATACAAGTCTTGCAGAATTAGTCCGCACTTGGGACGGGCGCCCAGCATCCTCTACGGACTATGAGAAAAAGATTTACCAGTAGGTTTAAAATCTTATTTTCTCTTACGTCCTAGGGGATGCTGGGGACTCCGTAAGGACCATGGGGATTATACCAAAGCTCCCAAATGGGCGGGAGAGTGCGGATGACTCTGCAGCACCGATTGAGCAAACAGGAGGTCCTCCTCAGCCAGGGTCTCAAACTTATAGAACTTTGCAAAGGTGTTTGAACCCGACCAAGTAGCAGCTCGGCACAGCTGTAGTGCCGAGACCCCTCTGGCAGCCGCCCAAGACAAGCCCACCTTCCTAGTGGAATGGGCCCTGACCGATTTTGGTAACGGCAATCCTGCCGTAGAATGTGCCTGCTGAATCGTGTTACAGATCCAGCGAGCAATAGTCTGCTTTGAAGCAGGGCACCAACCTTGTTGGCTGCATACAGGACAAACAGTGCTTCTGTTTTTCTGACTCTAGCCGTTCTGGCCACGTAAATTTTCAAAGCCCTGACCACATCTAGGGACTCGGAATCCTCCAAGTCACGTGTAGCCACAGGCACCACAATAGGTTGGTTCATATGAAAAGATGACACCACCTTAGGCAAGAATTGAGGACGAGTCCGCAATTCCGCTCTATCCATATGGAAAACCAGACAGGGGGTTTTATGAGACAAAGCCGCCAATTCCGACACTCGCCTAGCCGAAGCCAAGGCCAACAACATCACCACCTTCCAAGTGAGATATTTTAACTCCACCGTTTTAAGTGGTTCAAACCAATGCGACTTAAGGAAACTCAACACCACGTTAAGGTCCCAGGGCGCCACCGGAGGTACAAAAGGAGGCTGAATATGCAGCACTCCCTTCACAAAAGTCTGTACTTCTTGGAGAGAAGCCAATTCCATTTGAAAGAAAATGAATAAGGCCGAAATCTGTACCTTTATGGAGCCTAATTTTAGGCCCAAATTCACTCCAGTTTGTAGGAAGTGAAGGAAACGGCCCAGATGGAATTCTTCCGTAGGAGCATTCCTGGCCTCACACCAAGAAACATATCTTCGCCATATACGGTGATAATGTTTAGAAGTCACGTTCTTCCTAGCCTTTATCAGCGTAGGAATGACCTCATCCGGAATGCCTTTTCCGCTAGGATCCGGCGTTCAACCGCCATGCCGTCAAACGCAGCCGCGGTAAGTCTTGGAACAGACAGGGCCCCTGTTGCAACAGGTCCTGTCTTAGAGGAAGAGGCCACGGATCTTCTGTGAGCATTTCCTGCAGATCCGGATACCAGGTCCTTTGTGGCCAATCTGGAACAATGAGAATTATTCTCACTCCTCTCTTTCTTATTATTTTCAACACCTTGGGTATGAGAGGAAGAGGAGGAAATACATAGACCGACTGGAACACCCACGGTGTCACTAGGGCGTCTACAGCTACCGCCTGAGGATCTTTTGATCTGGCGCAATACCTCTGTAGCTTTTTGTTGAGGCGGGACGCCATCATGTCTATCTGGGGTAATCCCCACTGACTTGCAATCTGTGCGAAGACTTCCGGATGAAGTCCCCACTGTCCTGGATGCAGGTCGTGTCTGCTGAGGAAGTCTGCTTCCCAGTTGTCGACTCCCGGAATGAACACTGCTGACAGTGCGCTTACATGAATTTCCGCCCAGCGAAGAATTCTGGTGGCTTCCGCCATTGCCACTCTGCTCCATGTGCCGCCTTGGCGGTTTACATGAGCCACTGCGGTGATGTTGTCTGACTGGATCAGAACTGGTTGGTCGCGCAGTAATGTCTCCGCTTGACGTAGGGCGTTGTATATGGCCCTCAGTTCCAGGATGTTGATGTGAAGACAAGTCTCTTGACTTGACCAAAGACCTTGGAAGTTTCTTCCCTGTGTGACTGCTCCCCAACCTCGGAGGCTCGCGTCCGTGGTCACCAGGATCCAGTCCTGAATGCCGAACCTGCAGCCTTCTAGAAGGTGAGTACTCTGCAGCCACCACAGGAGAGATACCCTGGCCCTGGGGAAAAGGGAGATCAACTGATGAATCTGTAGATGTGACCCGGACCACTTGTCCAGTAGGTCCCACTGGAAAGTCCTCGCATGGAGTCTGCAGAAGGGAATGGTCTCGTATGATGCCACCATCTTTCCCAGGACTCGAGTGCAGTGATGCACTGACACCTGTTTTGGTTTCAATAGGTTCCTGACTAGAGTCATGAGTTCCTGAGCTTTTTCTATCGGCAGATAAACCCTTTTCTGGTCTGTATCTAGAATCATGCCCAAGAAAGTCAGACGAGTCGTAGGAACCAACTGCGACTTCGGGATATTGAGAATCCAGCCGTGTTCCTGTAACACCTTCAGTGAAAGTGATACGCTGTTCAGTAACTGCTCTCTTGATCTCGCTTTTATGAGGAGATCGTCCAAGTACGGGATAATTGTGACACCTTGCTTGCGCAGGAGCACCATCATTTCCGCCATTACCTTGGTGAAAATCCTCGGGCCGTGGAAATCCCAAACGGCAACGTCTGAAATTGGTAATGACAATCCTGTACCACAAATCTCAGGTACGCCTGATGAGGTGGATAAATGGGAACATGAAAATATGCATCCTTTATGTCCAGAGATACCATAAAATCCCCCCCTTCCAGGCTGGCGATGATCGCTCTTAGCGATTCCATCTTGAACTTGAACCTTTTCAATGATAGGTTCAGGGATTTTAAATTTAATATGGGTCTGACCGAACCGTCCGGTTTCGGGACTACAAACAGGGTTGAGTAATATCCCCTTCCTTGTTAAAGCAGGGGAACCTTGACCACCACCTGTTGAAGATACAATTTGTGAATTGCATTTAACACTATCTCCCTTTCCTGGGGAGAAGCTGGCAGGGCCGATTTGAAAAACCGGCGAGGAGGCACCTCTTCGAATTCCACCTTGTAACCCTGAGAAACAATTTCTATTGCCAGGGATTCACCTGCGAGTGGAGCCAGATGCGGCTGAAAATTCGAAGACGTGCCCCAACTGGGGCGGACTCCTTTAGCGGAGCCCCAGCATCATGCGGTGGATTTTGCAGAGGCCGGGGAGGACTTCTGTTCCTGGGAATTAGCTGTGTTGTGCAGCTTTTTCCCTCTATCCTTACCTCTGGCAAGAAAGGACGCACCTCGTACTTTTTTGTTTTTTTGTGATCGAAAGGACTGCATTTGGTAATGTGGTGCTTTCTTAGGCTGCGAGGGAATATAAGGCAAAAAATTAGATTTACCAGCTGTAGCTGTGGAGACCAGGTCCGAGAGACCTTCCCCAAACAATTCCTCACACCTGTAAGGTAAAACCTCCATATGCCTCTTTGAGTCGGCATCACCTGTCCATTGCCGGGTCCATAGGACTCGTCTAGCAGAAATCGACATAGCGTTGATTCTAGAACCCAGTAGACTAATGTCTCTTTGAGCATCTCTCATATATAAGACAGCATCTTTTATATGCCCTAGGGTCAATAAAATGGTATCCTTATCTAGGGTCTCAATTTCCGCTGATAAGGTATCTGTCCATGCTGCTACAGCGCTACAAACCCAGGCCGACGCAATTGCCGGTCTGAGAAAGGTACCAGAATGTGTGTAAATGGACTTCAAGGTAATCTCCTGCTTGCGGTCAGCAGGATCCCTGAGGGTAGCCGTATCTTGGGATGGGCGCGCTACCTTTTTGGATAAGCGTGTCAATGCTTTGTCCACCCTAGGGGAGGATTCCCACCGTATCCTGTCCGTTGGCGGGAAAGGATACGCCATAAGAATCCTTTTTGGGAATCTGCAGTTTTTTGTCTGGAGATTCCCAAGCTTTTTCACATAATTCGTTCAACTCATGTGAGGGGGGAAAGGTTACCTCAGGTTTCTTTCCCTTATACATGTGTATCCTCGTGTCAGGGACAGAGGGTTCCTCTATGATATGCAAAACATCTTTTATTGCAATAATCATATATCGAATACATTTAGCCAATTTTGGTTGTAATTTTGCATCATCGGAGTCGACACTGGAGTCAGAATCCGTGTCGGTATCTGTGTCTATTATTTGGGATAGTGGGCGCTTTTGAGACCCCGAAGGTCCCTGCGACATAGGGACAGACATGGGTTGACTCCCTGGCTGTATTTAATCTTTTGTGCAATAAATTTACATTAGCACTTAAAACATTCCACATATCCATCCAGTCAGGTGTCGGCGTTGTCGACGGAGACACCACATTCATTTGCTCCCCGTCCTCTCTAGGAGAGCCTTTTACCTCAGACATGTTGACACACGCGTACCGACACACCACACACTTAGGGAATCCTCTTATCTGAAGACAGTTCCCCCACAAGGCCCTTTGGAGAGACAGAGAGAGAATATGCAGCACACACCCCAGTGCTATATGACCCAGGAAAAAACATAATAAACATATGTTTACCCAGGAGCGCTGTGTATATATGTATATATGCGCCTAGTTATGTGCCCCCCCCCCCCCTCTTCTTTAAAACCCTCTTTCACTGTGGTATAAGCAGGGGAGAGTCCGGGGAGCTTCCTCTCAGCTGTGCTGTGGAGAAAATGGCGCTGGTGAGTGCTGAGGGAGAAGCCCCGCCCCCTCGGCGGCGGGCTTCTGTCCCGCTCAAATACACTAAAAATTGGCGGGGGCTCTTATATATATACAGTGGCCCGCTGTATACATATATATTTTTGCCAAAGAGAGGTTCATATGCTGCCCAGGGCGCCCCCCCTGCGCCCTGCACCCTTACAGTGACTGCCGTGTGTGAGGTGTATGGGAGCAATGGCGCACAGCGTTACTGCTGTGCGTTACCTCAGTGAAGAACATGAAGTCTTCTGCCGCCTCTGAAGTCTTCTTTTCTTCTCATACTCACCCGGCTTCTATCTTCCAGCTCTGCGAGGAGGACGGCGGCGCGGCTCTGGGATGGACGGCGAGGGTGAGACCTGCGTACCGATCCCTCTGGAGCTAATGGTAGTAGGTCTGCTTCTCTCCCCTCAGTCCCTCGATGCAGGGAGTCTGTTGCCAGCAGGCTCCCTGAAAATAAAAACCTAACAAATATACTTTCTGTCAGGAAACTCAGGAGAGCTCCCTGAAATGCACCCAGTCTCCTCTGGGCACAGTAGTAAACTGAGGTCTTTAGGAGGGGCATAGAGGGAGGAGCCAGTGCACACCCAGACCTAAAGTCTTTCTTAAAGGGCCCTTGTCTCCTGCGGAGCCCGTCTATCCCCATGGTCCTTACGGAGTCCCCAGCATCCTCTAGGACGTAAGAGAAATATAAATGTATTTGCTCCCCTTACACCGTAACATGTTTTTTTCCGGATACAAAATGACTTGCTTTTTTTTTGTGCTTTACTTCCAAATCCAAATAAGGCCCTTATTGGATTGGCTTATTAGGACGGAAGAAATCAGAGCAAATAATGCAAGTTTTAACACCATTAAGTTTATGGGCAGAGGCGTAAAAAGGGTGGGGCAAGCAAGGCAGTGTATTACCCGCAGTAGCCCACCCTCCATCTAATCGGTAGCAGTAGCAGGCTGACAGGCGGCACCACCTCCACTCCCCTAACCCCTTCCATAGTAATGCTCAGATCCCCTCGCGGTTCCAGCGCCAGCCAAGTGTTAATAGTGACTTCCCGTGACTGAACCAGGTTTGGACTGGGCTGCAGGGATATTCAGTGGTGGGCACCACTGACTCAGAACCCCACCCCATACCGCGGTTGGGTGAGAGCCTGCTAACAAATCATGAGAGGCAGAGGGCCACCCATAGCCTGTAATGAATGTGATTGTTTGTTTTTTCACCTTTCAGCCTTTTATAATTCAGCTGATCTAAGTCTGTGCACTCAGAGGGAGGGGGCGGTGCCATCAGTCCAGGGGGACAGAGCCTTCAGTGTCCAATGCAGGGCTGGACCACTGTGACTTGCTTGGCAATAAGCTGTCACAGGGAGGTGGAGCTCTAAGCTGTACCTGCAGCACGGCTAGGTCTGGACACCCAGAGCTGTTCCGTTTTACAGTGGGGGTGAGTGACAATATATAGTAATCCAGTATACCTTATTGTGTACTATGCCTGTTTTTGTGTTCTCTCTCTCCCTCCCCCTTTCTCTCTCTTTTCACCTCTCCCCCTTTTTCTCTCTCTACCTCCTTTCACCCCTCTCTTCCTCTCCCTCCCTCTTTCACATCTCCCCTCTCTCCCCCATCTCTCTCTCTCTTCCTCCCTCTCCCTCCTTCTTTCACCTCTCCCCTCTATCTCTGTCCCTCCCCCTCTCACTCCCACTCTCTCCCTGTCACCTTCTCCCTCTCCATGGCTTCACCCACTGCCTCATCACCCTCCTCCCATCACCCTCTCCCTGGCGTGAAACCTCACCATGTCCCAGTTTGGCCATGTCTTCCTATTTCAGGAACATATTGTGTGTGTGTGTGTGTGTGTGTGTGTGTGTGTGTGTGTGGGGGGGGGGGGGGGGGGGGGGGGCAACGTTTGTTATCTAGCCCTGAGAGCCAAATACCCTAGTTAAGCCTCTGATTAGGCGAGAGATTTAACAAAGCATGGAGAGAGATACAGCAGAGAAATATAAATTACCAACCAATCAGCTCAAACAGTAAGAAGACAGGAGCTGATTGGTTGGTATTTTATCTCTCTCCAAGTTTTGCTAAATCTCTCCCATATTAAATATAATGTCTGTTAATTAGACAAAATGTATCAAGCAGTGAAAAGAGTGGATGAGTAGTTGCTCATATCGACCAATGCGATTCTACGTATCATTTCATAGAATGTACTTGATAAATGCTACCTCAAAGCTGAAAAGGCAACTTTTCCATTATTTCACTGCTTGATACATCTAAGCCCAATCCCTTGTCATAACTGTCACAATTAGAATAACAATTGTATCAGGAGTACAAGAATCTTTGGGGGGAAGAATTGTACCTAGGATGTGGTGAATTCTGTTGGAGAGAAAAGGAACTGAAACATTCTTATCACTGTGTAATAAATGGATTAATGTTTCTGCATTCCTGTACAGCAGAGATTTTCAACCTTTTACAACTCGCGGCACACTGAACGAGATTTAAATATTGCCAAGGCACATTCAAATATAATGGCGATGCATGGTGCAGTTGCGTATACTAGGATGTCGTGTCGCAGCTTCTCCATAGGTAACGCCTGAGCCACATCTGAGAAAACCATAAGAGTCCAACACTGCCCGG
This sequence comes from Pseudophryne corroboree, assembly GCF_028390025.1. Lineage (NCBI taxonomy): Eukaryota > Metazoa > Chordata > Amphibia > Anura > Myobatrachidae > Pseudophryne > Pseudophryne corroboree. The sequence continues at coordinate 101,334,366 of NC_086448.1, forward strand.
GCCCAAAATTAGAACTGGCTCTGCAACCACTAAACCCACCAGTATTGATCGTTCGAGGGCCTCAGTAGCAGCAAAACACTGACGGCCTGGCTGTGCTTCTATGGCGGCACACCGGGAGACTGCTCAGGGCACACTAGTATGCCGCGGCACAGTGGTTGAAAAACACTGCTGTACAGCAATATGTATTGTGCAATAGTAGCAGATAATAGTGAGGATAGGGCAGACTGTAGTACAGCAACATACGTGTCATTACAGAGACAACAAATACACGTTAGCTAGGCACGCGATGCGCACGCTTATTGCTGAAATAAAGTCTGCTCCTTCTAGGTTTCTATTTCCTCATAGAGCAGATCTATTATACAACGCAGTGTTATAGTCTACAACAGCGGTGCGCTACATTAAATGTATCAGGGTTAGCAGCCGTGATCCATATAGCAAGGCACTGCTTGTGTCTTCCTTACTACATAGGCATTTCTGGCCACAGATGACCCCTGGGGCAGTTGTTCCCACCACTGATCTAGGAAACCTTCATGATCACTATGAAAGTAATAGAAGTTGTTCTCGATCATAACACTGCTTTGTAAGTATAGGCTGAGTCACTGGATTTTCTCATGCAATGATGAACCCAACCAGTTGTCTAAGTCACCGTATAATATTATTAACAGCAATTGTCTTCTTTGACTTCAAAGCAGATGGGTGATCTCAAAACCTTACTCCATCTTTATGTTAATGGATAAGGAGCTTGTATGATGAGTATATCCAATGGAAAATACAGATAATTATCCAATTCTGTTCAATAAATAGGTACTAGGCCACCTCTGACAGATGACTGCATGTCAGGCGGCATTAACACATACAACTCAGTGCTGGAAAACCAAGAGGCACAGCAAAAGTTCTGTATGTTATTTAGTACCGGATTCATATTTGTCCCAGGGACTTTTTGGTGGAGCAAGAGGCTGATTCAGAGAATGACGCTGTAGCGATTTTTGTTGCAGTTGGCTGATGTTGAAAGATCTGTGCAGATTTGTGGATGCAATGTAATTTGCGGTGCACTACACGCAGCAGCAAGACTGACATACTGCTGACGTCTGTAGGCGACGACAGGCAGCATTCTAGAAAATGAGGGCATGCCGGCCCAGTTTTCTGGGTGTGCCGAAGCTAGTGGGTGTGATGCAGCTTCACTGGCCCCGGCAGCATGATTTCACTGGACATCCTAAGTAACCTCAGGTGTCCGATGTTCATGCAGTTGACCTGATGTTGGGTATCCAGACCCAGCAGCAGATCACAGAAGCTGGCAAAGCGCGTCTTTCACATAAGAGGCCTCCTCCATATTAGGGGGTAATTCAGATTTGATTGCTGCTTTGCGCTTTCGCACAACGGGCGATTAGATCTGAACTGCGTATGCACTGCAATGCACCGGCGCGTCGCACAACAGCAACTGGCATCGGCGCCTGACGCCAGCTCCGATCCCAATGAGCAGGATTCCATCGCACACGAAGAGTAAGTCCTGGGCTGCGCGGAGACTGCACAAACTGATTTTTGTGCAGCTCTGCAACACAAGCGAACGCACACTTGCACAGCGATTTAAACCTCCCCCTGTAGGCGGCGTCTATATGATCGCAGGGCAGCAAAAAACGCAGCCCAGCGATCAGATCTGAATTATCCATATAGATGTAGCGGCTTTGCTAAGCTGTCCACCTCTAAATCAGCCACTAGCTCCTATTTTAACAAGTTGTTTTAACATGCAATGGCCACCTTAAATATCAGGGGCAAATCGGGTCTGGCTTCAGCTACTTTGGAGTCAAAGAATTAGATATATCCTTTATTACTATGCCACAAAGAAGAAAATAAAAAGTAATCAAACCTTCTGCAAAATAATGAAATGTTCTGACTAATGGAATAATGTGGGATGGAACAGGCAGATATCTGAAAATGCGACAGAATAGCAGACCTCTTCTTAGAACTAGTTGCTGAGTTTGAGCTGACTCCGGGAGGCAAGTCGCTATAAAAAGAGTCGACATCTCCAGCCTTTTTTACATAATCTCCCTGGGGAATTTGTCTAAAGCATAATAGATATTGTAAAGTCAGAAACAAGACAAACGCACACAGAAACGACACAGACATAAAAGCAATATTAGTTCAGAGGGAGCGGACAAATAGGAAAAATGGGATACGTATGGTTCACTCTACAGGACTCAAGTCATTGACCTGTGCTTCTCCCGAAGCTGGTGAGGGTGGCTCAGCTGATAAAGGTTTAACTATCGGATCATAATATTTAAAGGGACGGTCACAAAGTGAGGCCAGTGTACTGGATTGTAGGAACATAGAACTGCATTGTGGTCCCTGCAGACTTTTCAAATTACGCGTGATAGGGAAACAGCGTTTCCAAATGACTTTAGTGGTTTGCTGCTCATGGTTTCAGAACTTTGTATGGAAAACATGGGGGGTCATTTAAGAAGCTCAAAAATGTTGATGCACAGTGCGGAATCAGTGCTGGTCCAGTGGTGTGTCTCAGCTTGCGCAAGTGTACCAAGATTTACAAAGCAAGCATTTGCTGAAAAGCACAATTCTGAACTGGCAGAGGGAGCGTTATTACTCAAATAAGATAAAAGGGTGAAGTCGGTACACTGTTAGTAGCGTTCCTTTGCATTCCAAAAAATACATCGAATTTTGCACCATCTTAGGGCTGGTGGTCTTCAAGCAGCATAAAGCAGTATTTTAGGAGACAAAAAATCTAAAGTTTAATGTAATGATAGGGGTAGTTCTTAGGCGGTAGGAGACTGGTATGACATTTATACTTTGCACAGCACTACTAATCAGATTGTTCCATCTTTGGGGGTAATTCTGAGTTGATCGCAGCAGGAACTTTGGGGGTCATTCTGAGTTGTTCGCTCGCAAGCGGATTTTAGCAGATTTGCTCACGCTAAGCCGCCGCCTACTGGGAGTGAATCTTAGCATCTTAAAATTGCGAACGATGTATTCGCAATATTGCGATTACACACCTCGTAGCAGTTTCTGAGTAGCTTCAGACTTACTCGGCATCTGCGATCAGTTCAGTGCTTGTCGTTCCTGGTTTGACGTCACAAACACACCCAGCGTTCGCCCAGACACTCCTCCGTTTCTCCGGCCACTCCTGCGTTTTTTCCGGAAACGGTAGCGTTTTTTCCCACACGCCCATAAAACGGCCTGTTTCCGCCCAGTAACACTCATTTCCTGTCAATCACATTACGATCGCCAGAACGATGAAAAAGCCGTGAGTAAAATTCCTAACTGCATAGCAAATTTACTTGGCGCAGTCGCAGTGCGAACATTGCGCATGCGCATTAAGCGGAAAATCGCTGCGATGCGAAGATTTTTACCGAGCGAACAACTCGGAATGACCCCCTTTGTTAGCAGTTGGGCAAAACCATGTGCACTGCAGGGGAGGCAGATATAACATATGCAGAGAGAGATAGATTTGGGCAGGGACGGATCTAGACTTTTCTTTTAGGGGGGGCGGTTTACTGTTTAATCTTGACTCCTCCCCTCTCCAGTCCCAACGCCTCCCATCTGCAATCCTAACTCCTCTCTCAATTCCTGAAAAACTGAACTATTTGAGTGAGACTGAGTAGAGCTTTGTGATTGTTCTATGTACATGTGACTGTGCTGTGGGGTAATTGTAGTTATTAGCCTTTGTGCCCACACACCAGCAAGTGAGGGGCAAATGCTTTGTAACCTTTGCTCTCCTGGCTCCTCTGTGCTGCTGTGGTATAGGCTGCAGCACATCGTTCTGCCTCAGGCTCTCCCCGGAGAGCTCTCTTCTGCTTAAAAGTGGGCATGGATTTGACTGTGTTAGGGGGGCGGTCGCCCCCTTCGCCCCCCCCCTAAATCCGGCCCTGGATTTGGGTGTGGTGTGTTCAATCTGCAATCTAAATTGCAGTGTAAAAATAAAGCAGCCAGTATTTACCCTGCACAGAAACAAAATAACCCACCCAAATTTAACTCTCTCTGCAAATGCTATATCTGCCCCCCCTGCAGTGCACATGGTTTTGCCCAACTGCTAAAAAATGTCCTGCTGCGATCAACTTGGAATTACCCCCTATGTGCACACCTAGGTTCTCCTCTAGGTAATCTCATAATAGCTATGAATAGGTGCAGAGCCCTCCTAAAAGCATTGAAGGCCCTGGGCAAAACAATGCACTGTGGCCCCTACACACCCATTTACAGGAATCAACTTAAAAAAAAAAAAAAAAAACCTAACATGCCCCTACTGCGTTTTTTCACCGTCTCTCCACATGCCTTAATACAGTGAATGGCTGTCAGCACTCTGATTGGAGGATAGTTCCAGCTATACACCAATCAGCACGCTGACAGCCACTCAATGGCTGCAGGCTGGGAGGCAAGTCAGAATGCTGCCTCGCCGCTCTGTTTGTGTGACCTGCTCGAAGGCCCCTAGAATTGTGGGGCCCTGGGCAGCTGCCCCGGGTGCCTATACAGTAAGATGGCCGTGAATAGGTGTGCACCTTGATGTGTGCTGAATTGGACACTCAGATGAATCGGTGCAAAATAAACACGTGTTCTGGTGGGAACAGTATGAGCTTTGTAAATGACACAACCATGAGACATGGGAGGAGAGATAGGTTGTACTTTCGGTAAATTCGGTGTGCTCAGTGAATAGAAGGAGTTAAACAGGTGTATTATAAAAAGACTAACATAATACTCAGAACATATGTCCATGCCTTTGAGGTGAACATTATCATTCTTCATGGCTATGCGGGGCTGTTCAGAGTTGCACAGTAGTCTAGGGATCTCTACTTGTGGTGTAACTGGTGGCAATGGAGAGTTTGTGATTAGCCTAAGCATGTCGTGGGTGTGTAGACAGAACTGTGGCTTATTCAGAGATACAGTAAGTGTGCACAAAACATGGCAATTTCAGATGGATGTCCTGCACAAAGCATAGGGCTGGTGCAAACCTTTGCTGATAGAGAAGGCAGATGTACTCACAGGCGGATATTTAAGGGAGGTGTGGCCGACTCTCAATATGGACTCAGCTGCTATCGTCAACCATGAGGTGCGACTGCAGGTGCGGCCGCTTTGTCTGAGGCTCTGAATAAGGCCCTGAATGAGCTGATAGGCAGTTAGGAATTAGGGAGTTGGTGCTGGTCAAGGCTTTGTTCTGGGCTTCTCAAGTACAAAGATGGCTGCCGCCATGAAATGCTGATGGCTTACCATTATACTGTAGCTGACATCTTTGAATGGGGTTATTTGAGCATGACACTCCCATGTGCATAATGATGCAAGCGCCTAGGTGCAGATTCGCAAACACTATGCTTTGTAAATGACCATAATGCGATTAATTGCTTTGAAACATTGTATTCATTAATACTAAGTCTTCTAAGAGATGTATAATCCACGGTTTTACAAAGTCAATTTAAAGCAGCTTTAATACAATAAAACGAATGAATCTTCAATGTTTTGGTAGCGGTGTTGCACTGGAGCTGCTGCATATAGGTGGTCATTCCGAGTTGATCGCAGCAGCAATTTTGTTAGCAGTTGGGCAAAACCATGTGCACTGCAGGAGGGGCAGATGTAACATGTGCAGAGAGAGTTAGATTTGGGTGGGGTGTGTTCAAACTGGAATCTACATTGCAGTGTAAGAATAAAGCAGCCAGTATTTACCCTGCACAGAAACAAAATAACCCACCCAAATCTAACTCTCTCTGCAAATATTATATCTGCCCCCCCCCCCCCCCCCCCTGCAGTGCACATGGTTTTGCCCAATTGCTAACAAACTTGCTGCTGCGATCAACTCAGAATTACCCCCATAGTACATGGTGCATTTTGTAACTTGTAAATGTTTTCAGAGCAACAGTTCAACAAGTCTCCCTGCAATCTATGCTACCGGCTGTCTATTGTGTAACTTAAAAGCGTGGATTCGTTTAAAGAAATGTACAAATAAAATAAGCTAATTGCAATGTTTCCACTATAAGTAAATGCAGATTTTATAATAATTGCTATAATATCAGTCAGTGCGCGCCTTTGCTTACTATGCATCCACGACTAAAAGATCTACAGTATGTACATAACAGCATAATAAAGATATAGGACTCCAAACAATTTAACGTTTCCAGGGACCCCCTCTACTCCCTATTAGCAAAACTGCATTAGTCTGGAACCCTCATCGACTGGAAGTGACTGACACCTCTGGTGTCTCCGTAATGGTCAATTCCTCAGCTGCCCAGTGCTGCTGATTCCCCTGGTTACAGACATTTCCACAGGTAAGGGAACTTAGCTGTCAGAGAAGTGACCCTTGCTGAGGTGAGGAGGAGGTACCTCCTGAATAATTCAGGTGGGATCTCCACAGTCATTCAACAAGGGGTTCAAATAAAGGTGGGTGATGTCAACCTCAAAACTTAACGGCAAGACAAGTTCTTCTTTAATGATAAAACATTTCATTTAGTGAACATAATTGTATCATGTTGACAGTATTCTAGTTGTGCTTAATTTTCATTTTTAAATGCAGGCCATGTCAATACAGAAAGCACAATGAGACAATGCCTGACAGGCTTCCTCTAACAGTGTATTCTAGATTGTGCAGACAGACATGGAAACATATACTCTCTTCTTAGAAACTAAATGAGTATTTTGCACGGAAAGGGATAGTGACATAGATGTACAGTAGTGTTGTTTTCTGTTCTCTACAATAGACCTGTCTCTGTCACACAACAACTGATCCTGATTACATCTCTGACCACGACAAAACAGAGCAAAGCACAAGGAATACCTTCTCTATATGATTGCAAGCAGTGTTAATGCTATGTTCTCCTGGGTAGACATCATAAACCATATGGCAGTGATGAGAGCATGGAACATAGACGTGGAATTTATGGAACACAGGGAAACAAGTGAAAGTGATGGAACGTGCCTTAATGGGCAGGCAATCCACTTACCTTTCTCTCCGATAGTTTCTTTTCATGTTAAAGAAGAAACAAAGAATTACTGAGACATATTCACTTATTACCAGTTATTTCTATAGTGCACACATATTCCGCAGCACTTTACAGTCCCTGCCCCGGCGAAGCCTAACATTTATGTTTTCTATCATATGTACTACACATACTCACTAGCGTCCATTTTTCTGTCTGAAGCCAAGTCAGCGACCAGTATGTTTTTTGATTATGGGAGGAAACCGGAGTACACAGAGGAAAGCCACGCAAACACGGGAAGAACATACAAACTCCATTCAGATATGGGCTTGGTTGGAATTGGATCAAGACCTCTGTGCTGTGAGTGCCACCATGCTGTGTCAAACGTCTTAACCGATTTTTCATTCCTGCTAGCTCAGTGTTATTTTGCATTGGGAAGGCACTCACCAGTTGCTAAGGACTACAATATATCTTATTAAATAGATGCTACACACACGGCAACAAGTAACAGTTACAGGAGATGCCCTCCTATAAAAGTCACTTCTCTTGGAATTACCCGCTCCGTACATACAGAACAGCAGGAGTCTTATGCCCAGGGCACTTATTCTCCCAGCTCTCCCTGCTTGGCAGGAGAAACATCCATTAGAAACCAACTAAAAGTTTGTAAAAGTTTCCCAATTGCAGACCGCAGAAACATTTGCTACTAAAATACTTGGGTGGCTATCTACTGAGAATCTGTATATATATATATATATATACATACTCCACTTGTTTTCACCCATAAGGCAACAGCAATTCCAGAAAAGGCCAATAACACCCCCTTCATATATTCCTTAAACACCTTTGCTCCACTGCAGACTATTGGCAGATGTAAAGGGCTCTTAGACTGTACCGTTGGTTACGTGCAACTTAAAAACCTGGGGCCGGATGTAATAGCACCCGAGTTTGACAGCCGAGCGTTTCTTTAAAGGGGTAATCATGAACAAGGCTAAACTATGCCTTGCACATGATTGCCCCTTTTCAAAAAGGCAGAGTTAGGCCAGCATCTGGCACGGCCCCTGAACTCGGGCATTATTACTTCCGGCCCACAGCATTTTTCGACAAAAAGGAGATTTATGGTAAGAACTTACCATTGTTACATCTCTTTCTGCAAGGTACACTGGATTCCACAGGGAATAACATCTGGGTGTAGAGTAGGGTCTTGATCCGGAAGCACCAACAGCTAAAGCTTTGACCTTCTTCCCAAGATGCATAGCGCCGCCTCCTCTATAACCCAGCCTCCGTGTACAGGAACACAGTTTGTTAGCCAGTCCAATGCAGTAGCAGGTAAGAGAGACGACAACAGTTAGTAGCCACAGACATCACATTCTCACGACGGGAGAAGGTATCAGCGGCTAATGCCTTACCAACCCAAAGAAGCCAAGTGCGTCAGGGTGGGCGCCCTGTGGAATCCAGTGTACCTCGCAGAAAGAGATTTAACAAGAGTAAGTTCTTACCATAAATCTCCTTTTCTGCAGCGGGGTACACTATTCCACAGGGAATAACATCGGGGATGTCCTAAAGCAGTTCCTCATGGGAGGGGACGCACTGCAGTGGGCACAAGAACCCGGCGTCCAAAGGAAGAATCCTGGGAGGCGGAAGTATCGAAGGCATAGAACCTTATGAACGTGTTCACTGAGGACCACGTAGCCGCCTTGCACAATTGTTCCAGGGTCGCACCACGGCGGGCCGTCCAAGAGGGTCCAACAGACCGAGTAGAATGGGCTCTGATAGTAGCAGGAGCTGGAAGACCAGCCTGTATGTAAGCTTGTGCAATCACCATTCTAATCCATCTGGCCAGGGTCTGCTTATTTGCAGGCCAGCCACGTTTGTGAAAACCAAACAGTACAAAGAGAGAATCAGACTTCCGAAAGGAGGCAGTTCTCTTCGCATAGATACGGAGAGCTCGTACCGCATCCAAAGACCGCTCTTTGGAAGACAGATCGGGAGAGTTAAGAGCCGGAACCACAATCTCTTGGTTAAGGTGGAGCGAAGACACCACCTTAGGAAGATAACCAGGGTGCGTTCGAAGAACTGCCCGGTCACAGTAAAAAAAATCAGAAAGGGAGACCTACAGGATAACATAGTAACATAGTATCTGAGGTTGAAAAAAGTCAATTGTCCATCGAGTTCAACCTATTTGTGGTCTTCTATGCATGATGATTTGACTAAAATTTTTGACTGATGCTGCTGTCAGCCGTTGCATTTTATCCCAATTTATAGTAACTATAATGCATGACTATGCACCATACCCCTGGATATCCTTATCCATTAGGAATTTATCTAACCCATTCTTAAAGGTGTTGACAGATTCCGCCATTACAACTCCCTCGGGCAGGGAATTCCAAACACGTATTGTCCTTACCGTGAAAAAGCCTTTACGACGTATTGTGCGGAATCTCCTCTCCTCTAACCTGAGCGAGTGTCCACGAGTCCTCTGTGTTGAGCTAACCAAAAACAGGTCCTGCGCAAGCTCTGTGTATTGTCCCCTTATATATTTGTAGATGTTGATCATATCCCCTCTTAGTCTCCGCTTTTCCAATGTAAACATGCCTAGTCTTTCAAGCCTTTCCTTGTATTCCATCGTCTCCATGCCCTTAATTAGTTTGGTCGCCCTCCTTTGTACCTTTTCTAGCTCCAGGATATCCTTTTTGTAGTACGGTGCCCAGAATTGTACACAGTATTCAAGGTGAGGCCTCACTAGTGATTTATATAACGGGAGTATAATACTCTCGTCCCTAGCATCAATACCCCATTTTATGCATGCTAATATCTTATTAGCCTTCTTTGCTGCAGTCCTACTTTGGGTACTACTGCTTAGCTTGCTATCTATGAGGACACCTAAGTCCTTTTCCAGTACAGAATCCCCTAATTTTACCCCATTTAGTAGGTAGGTGTAATTTTTGTTCTTGTTACCACAGTGCATTACCTTACACTTGTCTGTGTTGAAGCGCATTCTCCATTTGGCTGCCCATGCTTCTAATTTAACTAAATCGTTCTGAAGAGACTCGGCATCCTCCTCTGTATTTATAGCCTTACACAATTTGGTATCATCTGCAAAAATTGACACCATGCTCTCTAGACCTTCTGTTAGGTCGTTAATGAAAATATTGAACAATAGCGGTCCTAATACTGAGCCTTGCGGCACACCACTTAGCACTTCAGTCCAAGTTGAAAAAGATCCATTAACCACAATGCGCTGCTCCCTATTATCTAACCAGTTTTTGACCCAAGTGCATATTGTGCTTCCTAGCCCTGATTCTTGTAGCTTGTAGATAAGTCTCATGTGTGGTACAGTATCGAACGCTTTGGCAAAGTCTAAAAAGATTACATCCACGTCTTTACCCTGATCTAGGTTTGCGCTTACTGTTTCATAAAAGCCAAGTAAGTTGGTTTGACAGGATCTGTCCTTCATAAACCCATGTTGATTCCTTTTAATGACCTTATTGACTTCAAGGAACTTCTGAATACTATCTCTTAGAATACCTTCCAATACTTTCCCCACTATAGATGTAAGACTAACTGGTCTATAATTACCTGGTTCAGCTTTACTTCCCTTTTTGAATATAGGCACTACTTCCGCTATACGCCAGTCTTTGGGAACCATACCTGATATAACTGAATCCTTAAAAATCAAAGATAGCGGTTTTGCCAGTTCAGAGTGAAGCTCCATTAGAACCCTTGGGTGAATACCATCGGGCCCTGGTGATTTATTAATCTTTAAATAAGGCACCCAAGTCTGAAACCCGTCTAGCCGAAGCAATAGCTAGCAAAAACAAGACCTTAAGTGTAAGCCACTTGAGGTCCACAGTTCCAAGAGGTTCAAACGGAGCCTCTTGTAGGGCATTCAGCACAACCGACAAATCCCAAGGAGCCACAGGTAGCACGTAGGGAGGTTGAATCCATAGAACAACCTGAGTGAACGTGTGAACATCAGGAATAGTCGCAATTTTTCTCTGAAACCACACCGATAAGGCAGAAACATGTACCTTGACGAGGCCAGACGAAGGCCTGAGTCAAGGCCTTGTTGCAGAAAGGCCAAAAGATTGGCAGTACTGAACTTGAACGCATCGCAATTCCTATCGGCATACCAGGTGAAATAGGAATTCCAGACCCTATGATAAATCAGAGCAGAAGCCGGTTTACGGGCCTTCAACATCGTTTGAATAACTGCCTCAGAAAAACCTTTGGCCCTCAAGACGAAAGCTTCAAGAGCTACGCCGTCAAAGCCAGTCGGACCAAGTCCTGGTAGACACAGGGGCCCTGAACGAGGAGGTCTGGGTGCTGTGGAAGTAGAAGAGGACACTCTAGCGAGAGACCCGGGCCACGCTGGAGCGATCAGAAGTAGGATTCTTCCTTCTTGCTTGAACTTCCTTATTACCCTGGGCAGGAGTGACACCGGAGGAAACACGTACGGCAGCCGAAAGTTCCATGGAATTGCCAGTGCGTCCACGAATGCTGCTTGAGGATCCCTTGTCCTTGCTCCGAAGACCGGAACCTTGTTGTGTCGAGACGCCATCAGGTCTACATCTGGTAGGCCCCACTGGTCCACTAGGAGATTAAATACTTCTGGATGAAGGCGCCACTCTCCGGTGTGTACGTCCTGACGACTGAGGAAGTCCGCTTCCCAGTTGAGGACTCCCGGAATGAACACTGCCGATATGGCTGGCAGATGGCGTTCCGTCCATTGAAGAATCTTTGACACTTCCATCATTGCCATGCGGCTTCGAGTGCCGCCTTGATGATTTATGTACGCCACCGCGGTGGCGTTGTCTGACTGCACCTGAACAGGCCTATTCCGTACCAGAGGCAGGGCCAGTGTCAGCGCATTGAACACCGCCCCCAGTTCCAGAATATTTATTGAGAGGCGAGACTCCTCCCAGGTCCAACGACCCTGGGAGGAGTCCTGCACCAACACCACTCCCCAACCCCTCAGACTGGCGTCCGTCATCAGATGGACCCAGTTGGAGATCCAAAAGGGACGGCCCCTGCTCAGCTGCTGGTCCTGGAGCCACCAGGTCAGTGACAGACGGACCTCCGAAGACAAAGAGATCATTTGAGACCTGATCCGGTGAGGCAGGCCGTCCCACTTGGCAAGAACCAGTTTCTGTAGAGGGCGGGAATGAAATTGAGCACACTCTACCATGTCAAAAGCCAAAACCATGAGGCCCAGTACTTGCATCGCCGAGTGTATCGACACTCGTGGACGAGACAGGAAGCATTGTATTCTGCCCTGAAGGTTGAAGACTTTCTCCTGGGACAAAAACAACCGCTGGTTGTGAGTGTCCAACACTGCTCCCAGGTGCAACATGCTCTGAGCAGGGACCAGGGATGATTTCTTCCAGTTGATGAGCCACCCCTGGTCTTGGAGAAACTGGACCATCAGTTCTAGATGACGGAGAACTTCTGGCGAGTTGGCCAGGATCAGCAAGTCGTCCAGATACGGCAGGATCCTGATACCCTGACGGCATAGTACAGTCGTCATCACCGCCATGACTTTGGTGAAGATTCGCGGAGCTGTCGCCAGTCAAAGGGCAAGGCCCAAAACTGATAATGGAGGTTGCCAATAGCAAACCGCAGGTATTGCTGGTGCGACATGGCAATAGGAATATGCAGGAAAGCTTTCTGTATATCCAGGGATACCATATAAACCCCTGGCTCCAAAGCCAGAACAATAGAGAGGAGATTCTCCATACGGAATTTGGATACCCGCATCAATTTGTTCAAACACTTGAGGTTGAGAATGGGCCGCGAGGACCCATTCGGCTTCGGGACTAGGAACAGCGTGGAATAGTACCCCCTGCCCCTCTGAGACAGGGGCACCGGTACTACCACTCCTGTGTCCAGGAGGGATTGTACCACCACTTGCAGAGCGTTTGCCTTTGTCAGATCTGAAGGGATGTCTGTTGAGCAAAACCAACAAGGGGGACGTTTCTTGAAGGAGATGGCATACCCTTGAGTGACAACTTCCCGTAACCCAGGCGTCCGAAGTGGTCTTTAACCACGCCTGAGCAAACCCTAGAAGTCGGCCCCCCACTCTGGAGTCCCCCAGAGGGAGGCACGCCCACCGTCATGCGGCCGGCTTCTCAGATTTGGAAGCGGGCTTGGGCTTACCGGGCTTGGAAGTGCGAGACTGTTTCGATTCGAGTACGCCTGACCCTTCGCTTTCCCTGGAGGCCTGTAGGGTTGAAAGGAAGTACATTTAGCCTTTGACGTTGAAGGAGCAGTACTAGGTAGACATGCAGTCTTAGCAGAGGCCAGGTCAGCAACAATTTTGTTGAAATCTTCCCCAAACAAAATGTTTCCCTTAAACGGGAGAACCTCCAGACTTTTCTTAGAGTCCATGTCTACAGACCAGGACCGTAACCAGAGAATCCGACGAGCCAGAATGGACGTAGTAGCCGCTTTGGCCGCCAGGACACCAGCAACGGAGGCCGCCTCCTGAATGTATTGAGAAGCCGTAACAATATAGGAGAGGCATTGTTTCGCACTGTCAGGAAAGTTGGACGGTAGTTCCTCCTCCACCTCCTGAACCCAGGCCGTAATGGCCTCGGAAGCCCATGAGGCCGCAATAGTGGGTCTATGCACTGCTCCTGCCAGAGTATAAATAGACTTCAAGCAGCCCTCAACACGTTTATCCGTCGGTTCCTTCAGAGAAGTGACGGTATTGACCGGCAGAGCAGAGGATACCACCATCCGTGCGACATGTGAGTCCACTTGAGGCGGTGTTTCCCAATTTTTAGTCAGCTCTGCAGAGAGAGGATAGCGAGCAAGCATCTTCTTATGAGGTGTAAACTTTTTCCCTGGATTTTCCCAGGATTCCTGACGTATGTCGACTAGGTGGTCAGAATGATGTAAAACCAGTCTGGTTACCTTCTGATGCTTGAACCTATCAGGTTTCTTAGAAGCATCCTGAGGATCGGTTTCTTCAGTGATCTGAAGAATCAGCCTGATGGCCTCCAGGAGATCAGTCACATCCACTTGAGAAACCGATTCTGTATCAGTGTCTGCGGGATCAGTATATGCGCCGTCTCTGTCAGAAGATGTATCTGGTGCAGGAGTGGATTGAGAGGAAACAAGGGCCCGCTTAGAGGGCCCCTTGGCCTTAGGCGGGCGAGGGTCAGTTTTCTGTTTTGCCATAGTCTGCTGAAATTGCTGTAACTGAGAGGACAGAGCATCTGCCCACGGTGGGTTGACGGTAGGGACAAAATGTGGCTGCAGAGGCACAGGTGGTCCCATAGAGGGCGTGCTATTGGCCACCAGCTTACTCAGCAAGGCAGAGAAAGTAGCCCATTGCTACAATCTGACTGGGGGGCAAGGAACCCCCAGCACTGGACCCCTCGGCTGCAATATTATCCTCTAATGGGTCCGTGACATCAGCACCGCGCACTGCGGGATCAGTCCCCGAACCGTCACCCTGCATAGCCAACATGATGTGGAGGCTATACCCAGAGCAACACAGTACAAGAAATGCAGAAAGAAATACCCCACAAGATTCCCTGTGCAATGTAAAACACAAACAGAGGATCCAAGGGGTATGCGGTGACTGGAACCCACAGGGAAAAATACTATGTCAGTATACCCTGTGAAACGCCTATATTACACAAAAAATCCTGACGCACTTAGCCCCGCAGGGTATAGAATATAGGGATGGCAGTAGGAGTGGGATACACGGAATAGATATATCACACAGCAGCTAAATGCACACGCACAGTCACATGTACAATGCAGAAAGAATGACAAGCAATAAACTGCACTGGACTAGCAATACTAAGTAATAACCAGTAAAGCTATATATGTCTAGAGATATAACAATGCACAGTAAAGACTGGATGTATATCACAGGGGAACTTGTACAAAATAACCCTGACACAATGCACTATTTCTTAACTAACACTGCCAAAATGCATGTAGAATACTTAAGTGTCCTGTAAATGCACAGCGCTGAGGAACAGGTGGCTTTACAGAGGAGGATTTGCCCATGCAGTCCCAGAACAGCTTCAGCATGTATTTATGGCGCCAAGCTGCAGCAGGGAGTGAGGGAGAGAGAGTGTATGCAGCTCCAGGGCAGGAACACTTATGTAAAATGGCGCCCAGAGCTGGGGGAGGGGCTACAGGCCGAAGCACACTCCCTTTGCTGGGCTTCCACCACCAGGTACTGCGGACCGCATAAAACGGGTTAATACCCGACCTGTGCCCTGCCCTGGTGGTCTAGTGGGGTCCCTGTACTAACACAGTGTCCACGCCAGCGCGCGCGGACCGCACCGGATCGCGATTTGCGGTGGGTCCCTCCTGGGGGACCCTCTTACCTCCTCCCTGTATGCAGCCACGCGTTCCTGGAGAGCTGCGGCGAAGTGTGTGGGTGCCTGGCAGAAACCGGAGCCTCCGCCGCAAGTACCCGGCAACCAGTGCGCGGGCGTATGCGGCACCACTGGGGGAGGTGATGGGGCAGCAGCCAGCAATGTCAAACTGACATCCAACACTGGCTGCTGCCCTTGAAGTCTTCTTTCTTCAAAGAAAAAGCTCTTTTCAGGGCTGCCGGGAAGAGCCCTCCTGTTGAGATGCCTGCTAGTGCAGACACCAACTACAAACTGAGCTCCTGTGCACGGAGGCGGGGTTATAGAGGAGGCGGCGCTATGCATCCTGGGAAGAAGGTCAAAGCTTTAGCTGTTGGTGACTCCGGATCAAGATCCTACTCTACACCCCGATGTTATTCCCTGTGGAATACAGTGTACCCCGCTGCAGAAATGACTTTTAAATGATAAGCCAGGTGTGCTTTGTGTGTGTAGCAGTCAGGGACCAGGGGAAATGAGAACTGTTGCTTTAAAAGGGTGGATGTAGTTTCAATGAGAGTGTGAGACCAAACTGGCGAGTGATCCTGCCCCTCAGTTCTCAGGCCGGACACCAGGATCATTATATGTGCGGTCAGTGTAAGTGTAACCTACAGTATACACTATGTAGACAGAGGGCTGGAGTTCACAGACCTATTTAATAAAGGGAGGTGTGATTGTTTGTTCAGTGAGGGGTATGGTCTTCATTTGGGAGATGCCACACACATAGTATTCCCTAACAGCTAGTCATTTATGCAACATACACAGCAATACAAACGTCAGATCATCTCAGGGTTAGGGTGGACATGTACAAGTGCTGGGGATGAGCGTGTCTCATTACTGCACAGCTGCCGGCCATGCCAGTAACCTGCGATACCCCCATGCAGCTATACATTTCTGTACATCCCCTGACTTAGACCAACGACCACATATAACGTAGAAACATACATGACATGCAGCGCGGCCACTTACTTGTAACCCCAAGCCGTAATGCCTAGCACCAACACCAGCACTAGCATGGTACCAGCAATAGCTCCTATGATTATGTTTGTACTAACAACCCCTGAAAGAGAAACGTACATACTGTTACATATCATTAGTGTATTAATCAGTGGGTTTTGCTATTGGCGTAACTACCGGTTGGTAACTGCTGAACTGGAAGAGATCAGCGGCTCAATGTAATGGCCTCCGAGTTCCGGAGCTGCGGCACTTTGTACGAGTCTGCCTGTTTTTCAAAGCAGCAATCATTTACAAGGTAAAACTAACCTGGTTCTGCCTTGTAAATGACTGCCACTTTAAAAAAAATGTGCAGATTCGCAAAAAGGTCCTGCCGCTTCGGCACTCGGAGTCTATTACATTTATTCTTGATATAAATCAGGGCTAAGCGTAACAGCAGCGTGACGTCACCCTTGGAAACATATCGGCATCTCTTACCCAAATCTGGAATACACCAACGTATCCGGGAGATGTCGCTGCAGCACTGTACATACATATACTGTATTATGGGAAGGATTCAGAGGCAGACACTGTTCCTGAATCAGACCCACTATCCCTAGAACAAATGTGAAACGCTACATATGATTGGCCGGATTCAGCGCCGACTACTGTGACTGTAAGTCCCATGCGAGCATCCGCCAGTATACTGAATCAGAGGCATCTACAGATCCTCAGACACCTAGGGGTTTATTTACTAAAGGTCGATTTTTATCGATTTATATCAATTTTAAATGAATGAAAATCAATCTAAAACAATGTTGTGCTCCCAATCACATTTACTGACATTTACAAGTTAATATCAAAAGTCATCTGTAAGTAAATGTGTTTCAGCCCCTGAAATCAAACATCTTTTGAGATCGATTTTCACCAATTCAATATCGATGATAATCAATGGTAACCGACCTTTAGTAAATAAAACCCCTGGGTGCCAGGGTGTGGAATATGGAATATACAGTATTGTGCTAACAGAAAAACTGCTAATTGATCAGATTTACAGTTGTACTTCCAGCGCACGGAAACTGCGGTACAGGCTGTAACTGGCGTTCTACACTTATCAACGTTCCGGGGTCAATACCGTAATCTATTTCCCGTCTCCAGAATGTAAATACTGACCTTCATCAATAAGCTCTTTATCCACTTTAGACATGTCTTTGTAAGGGAAAAAGATACTGCAGTCATCCCCTGTATAGTATTTATCACAGACACACTTCACTTCATTGCTGCAGATCTGCAAATGAAAAATAAGAAACCAAACTCTGCACTTTACTGTACACTTGTAATCTGTAAACTAGTGTAGAAGATGTAATATAGAGGCTGCCTGACTTTAGTGTGGGGGTGGAATATCATATGGTGCTTATCATATGGTGCTTGCAAACATACCCAGCGCATACCCTTTCTAATATCATGTAATGCAATATTGCCATCCCACAGGCTTGCACAGACTATGACCTGATGCTGCATGGTGATGTGTTCTCACCGGGTTGGGTACGGGATCCCGACTGCCAGAATGCCGGCAGGGAGGGTGAGCGCAACGACGCCCATTGCGGGCTCGCTGCGCTCGCCACAGGTTCTGTTCCCACAGGAGTGGGAATAGCTGTGGCGGTGCTGCCGGCATTCTGTCGGTCGGGATCCTGACTACAGCAGGGATGTACTAACCGGCCAGGGTAAAATGTACTGCTTGGTCTGTGTGATACTTCATATGTCATACCTCCTAGAAGGCCTGAGTCTTTAATCTTAAACACATTGGGGGGTTCACAGACTTTTGGAAGCATTTGCTTTACAAGTAAAAGTGTTGCAAAAAAAAAAAAAAAAATGTACATGTGCGCAGGGCCACATTAAGGCTTGTGTGGGCCCCAGAGTAACTAACTTGTGGGGGGCCCTACCAATAAAATGATCAATAAATGATGCTGGCAATGTTATTGTTATAATGTGTAAAAGCTCCCAGCACCACAATGTATTAAACATACCGTAGTATCCCCCAGTTCACATTACTGCACACAGAAACCCCAGATCGCACATACCACAGGGACCCCACGTTGGTGATGTAGCTGTATGTGGGTATGTTGAGTTGGACATATCTTTAGAAAGCATGCAACGCAAAAACAGCAGCATTTGCTCCAGGCTGACCCCAGGCGTAAAACTGTTTATACATGACAGATGTTCCTTCATGGTGGTTGTCACTGTCATCTATATGTATTGTGCTATCTAAGCGATTATTCAGTACTCGTGGCACTGTGGCAAAATGCCTGGGCGATACGACTCAAATTCTGAGTATTGCCTATGGGATAAGAAGGGTCTCCGGGGTGTTGTAAAACTGTCTGCACTTGCACTGCAACCTAACTTCTTGGTGATTGGAGCCACACCTCCTAACACTAACAGTGAGATTTCCCCTAGCAGTCAATGCTAGGTGATCATTCTGTGAACCTTCTCTCATGTACAGCCTGCGAACATTTAAATTAGCGGTGTAGTATGGTTGCCCGGCGGTCAGGTGACCGCCGGTCAGCATACTGACGCCGGGATCCCGGCAGCATACTGATGCCGGGATACCGGCAGGGAGGGGCGAGTGCAGCAAGCCGCTTGCGGGCTCGGTGGTGACCGCAGGTTCTATTTCCACTCTATGGGTGTCGTGGACACCCACGAGTGGAAATAATCCCTGTTGGTCGGCATGACTACCATCAGGATAGTGAGGGGGCGGGATTTAGGTGGAGGTCATGTAACCAACCGCCGGTCACATGAATACCACCCTTAAATTATTGGTTTCTGACCTCTGGCTTTTGTGTTTGACTGCTCTTCTGTCTTGTCATATAGTTGATTACTGTTCACCAACCCAGACTATTTACTGACCCTGATTTTCAATATCCTTTTTTAATTTTTAACAATTGCTCTGTACTAAATATTGTACTTGATATTTGGATTATCTCTGTCTAACCCCTGCTTGTTACTACTGCGTTCCCATGCATTTAGCCTACTGCCTGCTTTTTGGACTTTGCTTGCTATATACTTGCCTGCTGATCATCCCTGGACTGGATAGCAATTCTGAACTACAAGGCACTCCTGGCCTGATACCACAACACAGGTGAGCACTATTTCTAAACCTACATCATTGTAGTTGCTCAATATGCACTGCCATATTTATGTTCATGTCCTTGACATTGGTGTACCAACATTAGAGAAGAGTGTAACAAAATATAGCTGCCTGTGACAGTGTTAGTAGTCATAATGGGTGAGGTCCACATCGCACATCCATGTATTATACTTATCTTTCCAGAGTTCTGCAGCAGCACTGTAAATGCAATCACTGCACAAATGGTGTGGCGTCCATTTTCCCAGAGTTTTAAGCATGCACAGCAGAAGAATCACTTGGAACATGGCACGGGCTATATATTCCCGGAGACCATGCGCAGTACCAGAGTCATCTCACCTGCGCCACCCATGCGAGAAGGGGGCTCACATAGAGACTGTGCACCCCCCCGCCCCTGATACTCAGTATAAGTAACCCTGACCACTATACCTACCCCATTTCCAGAACAAATTTTGTTTGTGCTTCCCAAACATGAGCTGAAATTGAATGGATCAATCGGCAGACATCTATGTTCCAGACACATCATCCCTGTTCCACAAGGCGTGCCATCTTCTACATAGCCAATGTCAGTCTCCTCGTCTAGCTTCACATGCCCACCACTGAGTAGACAAGATGCATTACACAGAGTTACATAGGGCTACAACTGTCACCAACAGATCTGTCTGCACCTAATGAGTCTTATTTCTCCTCACACACCAGGCTTTGCGTTTTTTGTGCCTCATATTAGTAAGGTACAGTTATTTTATGTGTTTATACCTGGCTTTCCTGGGAAAAGCTAAATTGTAAATTTTATACGCACATCCCTCCCTCTCATTCCCCAATCTAGTTTGTGGGATAAATTTACTAAGATGGGAGTTCTATTTAAGATGGGATGTTGCTCATAGCAACCAATCAGATTCCAGCTATTTTCTTCTAGAAGGTGCTAGATAAATGAGAAGTAGAATCTGATTGGTTGCTATGGGCAACATCCCATCTTAAATAGAACTCCCATCTTAGTAAATTTACCCCTGTGTATTAGCACATAAACAGATACACAGCTACAGTACATATACAGTATGTCAACATGAAGATACACAGAACGAGAGAGAAAATAAGAATTTACTCACCGGTAATTCTATTTCTCGTAGTCCGTAGTGGATGCTGGGAACTCCGTAAGGACCATGGGGAATAGACGTGCTCCGCAGGAGACTGGGCACTCTAAAGAAAAGATTAGGTACTATCTGTTGTGCACTGGCTCCTCCCTCTATGCCCCTCCTCCAGACCTCAGTTAGGGAAACTGTGCCCGGAAGAGCTGACACAACAAGGAAAGGATTTGGAATCCAGGGTAAGACTCATACCAGCCACACCAATCACACTGTACAACTTGTGATAACCTTACCCAGTTAACAGTATGAACAACAACTGAGCCTCACTCAACGGATGGCTCATAACAATAACCCTTAGTTAAGCAATAACTATATACACTTATTGCAGAAAATCCGCACTTGGGACGGGCGCCCAGCATCCACTACGGACTACGAGAAATAGAATTACCGGTGAGTAAATTCTTATTTTCTCTGACGTCCTAGTGGATGCTGGGAACTCCGTAAGGACCATGGGGATTATACCAAAGCTCCCAAACGGGCGGGAGAGTGCGGATGACTCTGCAGCACCGAATGAGCAAACACAAGGTCCTCCTCAGCCAAGGTATCAAACTTGTAGAACTTTGCAAATGTGTTTGAACCCGACCAAGTAGCTGCTCGGCAAAGTTGTAAAGCCGAGACCCCTCGGGCAGCCGCCCAAGAAGAGCCCACCTTCCTTGTGGAATGGGCCTTCACCGATTTTGGATGCGGCAATCTAGCCGCAGAATGAGCCTGCTGAATCGTGCTACAGATCCAGCGAGCAATAGTTTGCTTTGAAGCAGGAGCACCCAGCTTGTTGGGTGCATGCAAGATAAACAGCGAGTCAGTCTTCCTGACTCCAGCCGTTCTGGAAACATATATTTTCAAAGCCCTGACTACGTCCAGCAACTTGGAGTCCTCCAAGTCCCGAGTAGCCGCAGGCACCACAATAGGTTGGTTCAAATGAAACGATGACACCACCTTTGGGAGAAATTGGGGACGAGTCCTCAATTCCGCCCTGTCCATATGGAAGACCAGATATGGGCTTTTACATGACAAAGCCGCCAATTCCGACACACGCCTAGCCGATGCTAAGGCCAACAGCATGACCACTTTCCACGTGAGATACTTTAGTTCCACGGTCTTAAGTGGCTCAAACCAGTGGGATTTCAGGAAATCCAACACAACGTTAAGATCCCAGGACGCCACTGGTGGCACAAAAGGGGGCTGAATATGCAGCACTCCCTTAACAAATGTTTGAACCTCAGGCATTGAAGCCAGTTCTTTTTGAAAGAAAATGGATAGGGCCGAAATCTGGACCTTTATGGACCCCAATTTTAGGCCCATAGTCACCCCTGACTGTAGGAAGTGCAGGAAACGACCCAGTTGGAATTCCTCTGTAGGGGCCTTCCTGGCCTCACACCAAGCAACATACTTCCGCCATATACGGTGATAATGTTTTGCTGTCACGTCTTTCCTAGCCTTTATCAGCGTAGGAATAACTTCATCCGGAATGCCTTTTTCCGCTAGGATCCGGCGTTCAACCGCCATGCCGTCAAACGCAGCCACGGTAAGTCTTGGAACAGACAGGGCCCTTGTTGCAGCAGGTCCTGTCTGAGAGGCAGAGGCCATGGGTCATCTGTGCGCATTTCTTGTAGTTCCGGGTACCAAGTCCTTCTTGGCCAGTCCGGAACAATGAGCATTGTTCTTATTCCTCTCTTTCTTACTATTCTCAGTACTTTTGGTATGAGAGGAAGAGGAGGAAACACATATACCGACTGGTACACCCACGGTGTCACTAAGGCGTCCACAGCTACCGCCTGAGTGTCCCTTGACCTGGCGCAATATATTTTTAGCTTTTTGTTGAGGCGGGACGCCATCATGTCCACCTGTGGCAGTTCCCATCGGTTTGCAATCAGTTGGAAGACTTCTTGATGAAGTCCCCACTCTCCCGGGTGGAGGTCGTGTCTGCTGAGGAAGTCTGCTTCCCAGTTGTCCACTCCCGGAATGAACACTGCTGACAGTGCTTGCACGTGATTCTCCGCCCATCGAAGAATCTTTGTGGCTTCCGCCATTGCCATCCTGCTTCTTGTGCCGCCCTGGCGGTTTACATGGGCGACCGCCGTGATGTTGTCTGACTGAATCAGCACTGGTCGGTTTCGAAGCAGGGGCTCTGCTTGACTCAGGGCGTTGTAAATGGCCCTTAGTTCCAGTATATTTATGTGGAGAGAAGTCTCCAGACTTGACCACAGCCCTTGGAAGTTTTTTCCCTGAGTGACTGCCCCCCATCCTCGGAGGCTTGCATTCGTGGTCACCAGGACCCAGTCCTGTATGCCGAACCTGCGGCCCTCGAGAAGGTGAGCACTCTGCAGCCACCACAGAAGAGACACCCTGGCCCTTGGGGACAGGGTGACCAGCCGATGCATCAGAAGATGCGATCCGGACCACTTGTCCAACAGATCCCACTGAAAGATCCTTGCATGGAACCTGCTGAATGGAATGGCTTCGTATGAAGCCACCATCTTTCCCAGGAATCGCGTGCAGTGATGTACCGATACCTGTTTTGGTTTCAGGAGGTCCCTGACCAGAGATGCTAATTCCTGGGCCTTCTCCACCGGGAGAAACACCTTCTTCTGTTCTGTGTCCAGAATCATGCCCAGGAAAAGCAGACGCGTCGTAGGAATCAGCTGCGACTTTGGAACATTCAGAATCCAGCCGTGCTGTTGCAACACTTCCTGAGAGAGTGCTACGCTGATCAACAACTGCTCCCTGGACCTCGCCTTTATGAGGAGATCGTCCAAGTACGGGATAATTTTAACTCCCTTCTGCCGAAGGAGTATCATCATTTCGGCCATTACCTTGGTAAATATTCTCGGTGCCGTGGACAGGCCAAACGGCAACGTCTGGAATTGGTAATGACAGTCCTGTACCACAAATCTGAGGTACTCCTGGTGAGGTGGGTAAATGGGGACATGCAAGTAAGCATCTTTGATGTCCAGCGACACCATAAAATCCCCCTCTTCCAGGCTTGCAATAACCGCTCTGAGCGATTCCATTTTGAACTTGAATTTCTTTATATAAGTGTTCAAGGATTTTAAATTCAGAATGGGTCTCACCAAACAGTCCGGTTTCGGTACCACAAACATTGTGGAATAGTAACCCCTTCCCTGTTGAAGGAGGGGGACCCTGACAATCACTTGCTGGAGGTACAGCTTGTGAATTGCCGCCAGTACTACCTCCCTTTCCATGGGGGAAGCTTGCAAGGCTGATTTGAGGTAACGGCGGGGGGGAGTCGCTTCGAATTCCAGCTTGTATCCCTGAGATACAATTTGTATAGCCCAGAGATCCACCTGTGAGCGAACCCACTGGTTGCTGAAGTTTCGGAGACGCGCCCCCACCGCACCTGGCTCCGCCTGTGGAGCCCCAACGTCATGCGGTGGACTTAGTGGAAGCAGGGGAGGACTTTTGTTCCTGGGAACTGGCTGCATGGTGCAGCTTCTTACCTCTACCCCTGCCTCTGGCAAGAAAGGATGCGCCCATGACCCTCTTGCCTTTTTGGAAACGAAAGGACTGCATTTGATAATACGGTGCTTTCTTAGGCAGTGAGGAAACTTGAGGCAAGAAAGTTGACTTTCCAGCTGTCGCTGTAGACACGAGGTCCGACAGACCGTCCCCAAACAATTCCTCACCCTTATAAGGCAAAACCTCCATGTGTTTTTTAGAATCAGCATCTCCTGTCCATTGCCGAGTCCATAATACTCTCCTGGCAGAAATGGACATAGCATTAATTCTAGAGCCCAGCAGGCAAATGTCCCTCTGAGCATCCCGCATATATAAGACGACGTCTTTGATATGGCCCAGGGTTAGCAAAACAGTATCTCTGTCGAGGGAATCTATGTCGTCTAACAGAGTATCTGTCCACGCTGCTACAGCACTACACATCCAGGCTGAAGCAATAGCAGGTCTCAGTAGAGTACCAGAGTGTGTATACACTGACTTCAGGATAGCTTCCTGCTTTCTATCCGCAGGCTCCTTTAGGGCGGCCGTATCCTGAGACGGCAGGGCCACCTTTTTAGATAAGCGTGTCAGTGCCTTGTCCACCCTAGGGGATGTTTCCCAAAGTAACCTGTCCGTTGGCGGGAAAGGGTACGCCATCAGTAACCTCTTAGAAATCACAAATTTCTTATCAGGGGAACTCCACGCTTCTTCACACAATTCATTTAATTCATCAGATGGGGGAAAAGTCACTGGCTGCTTTTTCTCCCCAAACATATAAACCCTCTTGGTATTAACCGGGTTACTCTCAGAAATGTGTAATACATCTTTCATTGCAATAATCATGTATCGGATGGCCTTGGTCATTTTAGACTGTAAATGTGCCTCATCATCGTCAACACTGGAGTCGGACTCGGTGTCGGCATCTGTGTCAACCATCTGAGATAGAGGGCGTTTATGAGCCCCTGACGGTTTCTGAGTCGCCTGGGCAGGTGCGGGTTGAGACCCCGGCTGTCCCAAGGCTGCAGCGTCATCAAACCTTTTATGTAAGGAGTTTACATTGTCATTTAAGACCTTCCACATATCCATCCAATCAGGTGTCGGTCCCGACGGGGGCGATAACACACTTATCTGCCCTTGCTCCGCCTCCACGTAACCTTCCTCATCAAACATGTCGACACAGCCGTACCGACACACCGCACACACACAGGGAATGCTCAGACTGAGGACAGGACCCCACAAAGTCCTTTGGGGAGACAGAGAGAGAGTATGCGAGCACACACCACAGCGCTATATAACACAGGGATTTTCACTGCTAACAAGTGATTTACCCAATAGCTGCTTTTTTTGTATTGTTTTGCGCCTAAATTTATGTGCCCCCCCTCTCTTTTTAACCCGTCTTGTACCTGGATACTGCAGGGGAGAGCCTGGGGAGCTGCTTCCAGCGGAGCTGTGAAGGGAAAATGGCGCTGGTGTGCTGAGGAAGAAGGCCCCGCCCCCTCAGTGGCGGGCTTCTGTCCCGCTTTCCATGTAAAAAAATGGCGGGGGTTCTTACATATATACAGTGCTAGACTGTATATATGTATGTTTTTTTGCCAAAGATACTTCAATTGCAGCCCAGGGCGCCCCCCCCCCCCAGCGCCCTGCACCCTACAGTGACCAGAGTGTGTAAGTGTGCTGGGAGCAATGGCGCACAGCTGCGGTGCTGTGCGCTACCTTAATGAAGACAGGAGTCTTCAGCCGCCGATTTCGTCGTCTTCAAGCTTCTGTTCTTCTGGCTCTGCAAGGGGGACGGCAGCGCGGCTCCGGGAACGAACGATCGAGGACAGGTGCCTGTGTTCGAACCCTCTGGAGCTAATGGTGGCCAGTAACCTAAGAAGCACAAACTAGCTGCAAGCAGGTAGGTTTGCTTCTCTCCCCTTAGTCCCACGTAGCAGTGAGTCTGTTGCCAGCAGAAGCTCACTGAAAATAAAAAACCTAATAAATACTTTCTTTACTAGTAAGCTCAGGAGAGCCCACTAGGAGCACCCAGCTCTGGCCGGGCACAGATTCTAACTGAGGTCTGGAGGAGGGGCATAGAGGGAGGAGCCAGTGCACACCAGATATAGTACCTAATCTTTCTTTTAAGAGTGCCCAGTCTCCTGCGGAGCCCGTCTATTCCCCATGGTCCTTACGGAGTTCCCAGCATCCACTAGGACGTCAGAGAAACTCCTGTTTGTATTTAACAGAGACCTAATTCAGAGGTGGCGTAAGTGAAGCCATGACTGTGTCTTTTGCCGGAGCTGCGACTGTGCCTTCATGCTATTGCCGCAGCCTATAGTCTTCCTACTGACACACCCACCCGCTGCGCCACTAACCATCGCTGTGTTATATTAAGTCGCACAATGGAAGACTACATTAGCCCTATGGAGGAGCAGAATCTCTGCATGAACATGGCCGTCTGTGTTTCAGGGCAACTACGTCTTTAGACACACCCACATCTGGGTAGCCACCCCTGTTACCATCCAGAAACGCCCTGTGAAATTGAATCTCTTTGTGTCTTTTGGCAGTAACTACTGGGACGATTAAGCAGTGCGACTTCTACACATTCGCAGACTGCAAACACCAGCCGCCTGCATCCGACACTGCTGCATCGTCCCCCTCTGAATCAGGACCAAATGTCCGAAGCCAAAAGCAATTGGTGTATTGTTCAGAAATGCCTGAAAGTGAAGATAAATGAATATCACCCATAGAGAAGTTGGTCAAACCCCAAAGGATCATGATAATGCAAATGAGCAAGCAGGAAAGAAAAATGAAGTTGTCAAGTTAAAATATGTGTAAGTTCAATGTGATTTAAATACTTTTCTCTTACCTACTGTGATTATAAATTGCCCTCAGTCTCTACCTGTAGTTTAGTGAGAACAAGACATTTTCTGCATTTATTCAAGAGACAATGTAATGGGTACTTTATAAAACCTCTATTGCACCACACCAATATAATACACTTTTTCTCTTGTTCTCGTTGGTACTGGTCCTTATAAGTGATCAGTGGTAGCACCCCCTAGTGTGAAAATATATCCATCAATCTACATAATACAGTATATTCAGCAATTACCAGTGCAGGGGGGGTCACCCTCCTCTATAAACGTTACCTGCAATTTAATAGTTTGCCTTGATGTAAGACGGAAGATGATGTAATTGGTCCGTCAAGTTCACCCAGTCTTGGCACACTGGCAATGTCTGTACACAGCAGATAACCACAAAGGACGTCCCTGTGTGGCAGACAGGCATACAGTACATGAAATACAGAGACACGCAGAGCATGAGGTCACTTTATTAAAGGGCTAACATGAAGGGGCAGGTGAGGCGTCTGAATGTACTGATCAAAGATAACCAGAATACTGTACATACAGAGAAAACTGTAATATGGCTGCCTGTATGCAGATGCTAACACACTCTCCTTTACTCTACAAACACAGAAAACTGGCTAAGCATCTAGTACACAGAAAACATGGGGTATTAGTACTATATTATAAGCATGGCGGGCCAGTGGAGCTGAACACAAGTCAATGTGACGGACGTATCTTGAGTGATTTTGTACTGCACGTTTCAGATCCAAACGTATGCGATTACAGGTGATGCTGAGTGGTAAGCAACTTAGTGGCATCTTCTCTTGCGTGCAGGTGTGTCGCAGCTATTCAAATCACGCCAAATAGCAACTAAGCTATGCGTCCTGTCACACAGTTTCTTCCAAATACGCATCTCTTATAAGCATCACTAATGCAATAAAAGTACAACGCGCGCATGCCCTGGGCACTGTCGTTACTATCGCATGTGTGCGACTCGGAAACTAACCTGGGTAAAAAATATAAAATCCGATACGAGTGATCTGCGTCACGCTTCACGTCACGCATGGTTATAATTAATCTGCTAATTCAAACCAATTCATATGCGACAAAAATGCCAATCCTAAGTGTATTAGAGCTGTGTACGCAGCTATGATGTGACTAACACCCTAAATTCAGAAATAAGTTCCAAAGGTTTGGAATCACTACCCGTAGCAGAGCATCTGATTCACGACATATGTATCGCGCCAAATGGCGATAAAAGGAGAGGTATATGAGGACGCATCTGTAATTGGGTGGTATAGGGGAGTTTATATTTCAATGCACAATCTTCATGTCATTTCTAACATGCTAATGTGACATTTGGGGCTCAGCAAGTATACGGGGAGCCTTGTCAGTGATTCTCAGTGGTTTGTGCTTTCACTGCCAATATGTGGTACTGATACACAGGCCTTTTTTGTTATTAATTGGGTACAATGCAGATATAAACATATTGCACTTACTATCATAACTGCACGGGACAATGCCTCTAGTACATGTTACATGATACCAGTAAAAGAAACACAAGATATTCTGCAGATTAGCATACATAAGATTGCAGGTAAGAAACGTTAGCACAAGAAACGCTCCTTACTGTTTGCTGCACTGTATCCAGGTGTCTTTGTTTCGGCCACAATTGCCTTTTTCAGTTCCTTCAATATTCAGCTTTTCATAACAATATCTGTCTGCAGCGGCCACCTCTACAAGGAAATACACTGAGGTTATACAGGAAATATTCCCCTTACTGTATATGTCGGGCTAGTCCATCATATAAGAGAATGGACTAAAGAAAGTTAAAGAAAGAAATTAAAAGTAAGCATCTGAAAGCTATGTAGACATTATGTCAACACCAAATGACGATACGGTCTGAATGTTGACATGATCAGAAAATCAACATTCACAAAATTGACACTTATTATTAGGATTAGGCTGCAATTAGGGATAGATTAGGGCTAGGGAGCTATTAGGGATAGATTAGGATTAGGCTACAATTAGGGATGGATTAGGGTTAGGCTACAATTAGGGATGGATTAGGGTTAGGCTACAATTAGGGATGGATTAGGGTTAGGCTACAATTAGGTATAGATTAGGAATAGGCTACAATCAGGTATAGATTAGGGATAGGCTACAACTAGGATTAGATTAGGATTAGGTTGCAATTACGGTTAGATTAGGGTTAGAATGCAATTAGGATTACATTAGGATTAGGATGCAATTACGGTTAGATTAGGATTAGGCTAACAGTAGGGTTAGATTAGTGTTAGGCTACAGTTAGGGATAGATTAGAGTTAGGATGCAATTAGGATTAGATTGGGATTAGACTTCAATTACAGTTAGATTAGGGTTAGGCTGCACTTAGGGATAAATGAAGGTTAGGATGCAATTAGGGATAGATTAGGCTAAAGATGCAATTAGGGATAGATCAGGGTTAGGCTGCAGGGCCTTGAAGGGCCAGTAGACTACAGTAACACATAATACATCAGGAGACAAGTAATGTGTTCGTGAGAAGAGGGCTGCAGGTGACAGGGGCAGTGACATGATATGGGGAGGGGAATGGAGGCAGCAGATAGTCACACACTGAGAGTTATATAGTGGAAGAAGCAGTACCCCACAGCAGCACAGAGTATATCAGTAGATGAGTGATGTGTTAGCGAGGACAGGGCTGCAAGTGACAGGGGAAGTGACATGATGAGAGGAGGGGAATGGAGGTAGCAGGAAACCACTGACTTATAGTTACAGTATACAGTGGAAGGAGCAGGGTCCCCCAGCAGCACAGAGTATATCAGAAGAATGGTGATGTGTCAGTGAGGACAGTGCTGCATGTGACAGGAGCAGTGATATGATGTGGGGAAAAGAACAGATGCAGTAGGAAGCCACAGACTGAGAGGATTATAGTGGAAGGAGTAGGGTCCCACAGCAGCACAGAGTATATCAGGAGACTAGTGATGTATTAGTGAAAGAGAGCTTCCTGTGACAGTGGAGGTGTTTGCCAAGTCTTTTAAGGGGGGTACACACGTAGAGCACATCGATCTATCACAGACCGCTCAGCACACATCTCTCCCCCCGCTCAGCATTCAGCGCGATGTGTGCTGAGCGGAGGGGGGGTGGGGGGGCCTCTCACTACACACAGCGGTGAAGTGAGCGATGTACTACTGTAGATTGTCAGGCCAATTTAGTACCGGCAATAGCTACGCGCGGGGCCGCGCATCGCTTTCGCTATGGGCATATACACGGAGAAATATGTGCTTAATTTCTATGTAATCTAGTCAGATTGTTTAGAAATTAAGCACAGATTTCTCCGTGTGTACCCCCCCCTTTATTTATTACAGACCTCTGTGTGTACCCCCCTTTAGTTATTACAGATCTCTCCGTGTGTACCCACCTTTAGTTATTACAGATCTCTCCGTGTGTACCCCCCTTTAGTTATTACAGATCTCTCCGTGTGTACCCCCCTTTAGTTATTACAGATCTCTCCGTGTGTACCCCCCTTTAGTTATTACAGATCTCTCCGTGTGTACCCCCCTTTAGTTATTACAGATCTCTCCGTGTGTACCCCCCTTTAGTTATTACAGATCTCTCCGTGTGTATCCCCCTTTAGTTATTAAACTGTTAAGTTATGACCCAATATAACACATTTGACATCAAGTATGGTATACACAGTACAGCTCACCACTTTTATTTATTTACAATTATTTATATAGTGCCAGCATATTCTGTTGCGCTTTACAATTTTAGAGCTTTGTTTCAGAGATTTAGGACAAAGGTACTTAGGCACCAATAATATACTATATAAAGCAAATATAACAAATAACAGTGCTGAGCCAGTGTCAGTGAGTTGAGGCAAAGTGCTATGTGCAATATGGCTGCCTGCAGGGTGGTGATGTGAGGCTCCTGTAACACAGATGAGGGGACACTGTGATGAACAAAGCTCATACATGCAATGTGTTCATGCTGGATGTGTTTCATACAGGTTATCCGTGATATTGGCTGGTGACTCTCGGCATTCTCCAGTAAGAATATCTAATGCTCACACTAATGCTCGCCAAATGGATGCTACTGACCCTAGCTAGGGATAGTAATGAGCAGCCCCTGGCAACACCTCGTACAATGATTTCTGTGACTACTATATGTATATGGTGCTGGCTCACAAAGACACCTGTTATGTGCTAGCATCATCTGGTTACACAGCAAGAAATAGTAATAATTCTATATATACTTACTGTCGCCCCAGATATATTTACACTGTCGGTCTCTGGTTTTACATCTCCCGCCAGAACAAAGACCCTGATATGAGAGAGAGCGAGAGAGAGCAAGCATGTACTGTATAGTATGTAGCTTCAACATATGTATTACACTATACTGCAAAGTGCCATCTATGTGCAGGAAAAAGAAGAGTGTCACTAGAACACAGTTAGGAGCGTTGACTGGTACTTTATCTTTCTCCCAGAGGTTTAGGGGGTCATTCTGACCCGATAGCACGCTGCAGTTTATCGCAGCAGTGCGATCGGGTCAGAACTCCGCATGCGTCGGAGTTCGCCGGCATTGCAGTTCGCCGGCGCATGCCCGCCGGCCGCTACGATCACTGGGCGTGGGGAACGGCGGCGAACCGGGGGGGGGGGGGGTGGGTGGGGGTGCGGGCCGCAGCGGGACCGGGGGGCGATGAGTAGCTCCCGGCCAGCACGCTAAAGCTGCGCTGGTTAGGAGCTACTCCTGAAGTGAGTGCAAAGGCATCGCCGCTTTGGGGTGGCACTGACATGCGGGGCGGGATAGCCCTGTGCTGGGCGTCCCCCTGCATGTCGGTGTGAATGATTGTAGCTGTGCTAAATTTAGCCCAGCTACGATCATCTCGGAATGACCCTCTTAGTAAGTAGACCCCTTTATTCTCCTCCTCTATAAGAAACCACTGTACTCCCTGCAGGCTTATTGTTAACGGTATGGAAATCAAGATATCGTCTCTTTAAAAATAAAGGGGCTGATTCTGAGCGCATTGCCGATATTCACTGACAGTCTTTACATCTCTGAATAGTCGCACAGCACGAATGTCTTGCAGTGTCTGAGCAGCACTGACTCTGGAATATATTGTCCATTTCTGGGCGGTGACTAAGAGGGTGGATAAACAGACGCACAAAGGCATTCAGAGTGATGGGTGTGTAATGGGAGTGTTGTGGGTGTGTTGCAGACTCTGCCGCTTAATTGCAATAATTAGAGGCCATACTCTGACAGAGACTCTGCACCTAGCCTGGGGCTGGTGCAAGTCCCAATGGTGGTTCCAAAGGTTGCGACTGCAGCCGCTCAAAGTGGGTGTCTCAGCCCTAGCACATTCAGCACAAAGTTGTACATCAGGGGTAGGACTTATACTAGTATTAGCATAAAGCCACAGACGTGACTACGGTGTCCATTTGGTGGCAGCAGCGTGTCAGCCTCTATATGTCCCCATTTATTAGCTCCATTTTACATCCGCATGACACAGAGCTGAGCAGCCTGTTCTCTTACGTGACAGCAGCCAGTAACACTGAGCTCAGAGGACGGACGCAGTACAGGAGTAAGCGGCGACTGGCCCAGCAATACTATTATTGTGCTGCGTATACATCAGGGAGCACGTACCTGTTTGTCCTCACATTGATATCCGTCCAGTTTATGTATATTTGGGGGACACTAAAAGAAAGGCAACATACAGTATTTACTATACAATATTGTCTTTTAGGTGAACAAGATGAAATGTAATATATATATATATATATATATATATATATATATATATACACACAGTATGTATATATATACATATATATATATATATATAGTGTTTCATGTGTTGACAAACACACACAGAAAATAATTAGACACTGTAAATATTTTGAGATCCTGAAAACGGCCAGTTTCCGCCCAGAAACACCCACTTCCTGTCAATCACACTACGATCACTCGAGCGAAGAAAAAACGTTGCTCGAGCTTGTGTAAATCTACAAAGTTTTGTGTGAAAGTACTTAGCGAATGCGCACTGCGTACCATGCGCATTTTTGCAGTTTTTTTTCCCACTTAATCACTGCACTGCGAAAATCGGCAGTGAGCGAACAACTCAGAATGACCACCCAGGGCCAAATTATGATGCTAAATGATCGAGTAAGAGCATCTCCAAAACAGTAGGTCTTGTGGGGCATGAAGCAGGTCTTGTGGGGTGTTCCCAGCATGCAGTGGTTAGTACCATGGGCGTCCAAGGCTCATTGATGCATGTGGGGAGTGAAGGCTAGCTCGTCTGGTCCAATCCCACATAAGAGCTACTGTAACACAAATTGCTAGAGCAGTTAATTTAATGTGACATAACACTTGGAGGTGAATATTGTCAGTGCCTGAGGGTTTCTTTTCCTTTTTTTAAAAGCACTAAACAGCTATTAATGGGTTGGAATATTTTTTGTCAAATTTGGCAGCCAGTCAAATGCAACTTGAAGCCAGCTTGCCATTAAAAGGGTACAAACGGACCCTGTAGACATTAATTGACAGTCTGATGTCTTTTTGGTGGCGGGGACTGGGCGGCAACGGTCTCCGTTTGTGAAAACGGAGGTGTGTCGCCGCCATTTTGGGGGTGGGCAGATGCTAGGCATCCCCGTCATAGGACAGAGATTTCCTGGCTACTGTTGCTACGGGCGGTTTGCACGGCACCAGGGGTGACGAAAGCCGCCTCATGGTGGGTGGTTTGAGCTAAACCAACCGCACCTGAATGACCCTGACAATGCAAAAATGTGGTCATTAGTGATTTGTCGCCCATAACTCTCATTATAAAGCACCACATATATTAAATGGAATCATATCATGTTACCTGGCTGGAATTTCCAGTACACATCTCTGGGATATCACAGTCATTCACTGCTTCTCGACACAGCATTTCTTTAGGGTTAAACTTCAAGAGAAGTTGAGTTATAGAAGAAAAAGTTACTGACAAATATAACATAAAAAAAACTATTCACTTATAGGTAATGATATTAAATCACAAATAATGACACTGTAAAGTAGATGGGTCATTGCAATATATATGCAAATACATTGGATCGCTACTGGGTATCATAGAGATATTACTGTGAGTGTAGAATATGAACAATAACAGGCTCTAGAGCAGAAGTGATAATAACACCTAGCAAGACTGCCAAATAGCCTGAATCTCGTCTCATGTGGTCATGTACACGTGTTGCCAAATTGGACAGTGATCCTTTTGTGCAGAGTGACAAGGATGATTGCATGGCCATTGAATATACTGTATGTCTCAGGGATAAATATAACACTTTATAATGGCTGGAAGGGGTGCAAATACACTGATTGCTAATCTCACTAGAGATCTGCAGAACTTGATCCAAAAACCATTTGACAGATGCATATTAATATAATGTGCAGATTATGGGCCTAATTCAGTAAGGATAGCAAATTCTGCTAATCAGCAGAATTTGCTATCCTTTTGCACGCATGCATGCTGACCGGCGCCTCCCCCCCCGCTACAAGCAGAAATTGCGACTGCCTCGCAATTTCTGCTTGTCAGCAGAAACTAAGTTTGACTCCTGCCGGCGCAGGGTTGCCACGCCCCCGCAACCCTCCATTTTCTCCCTGAAAACGGAGTGTTGCCGCCCCGCGACCGCCT
Organism: Pseudophryne corroboree; assembly: GCF_028390025.1. Classification (NCBI taxonomy): domain Eukaryota; kingdom Metazoa; phylum Chordata; class Amphibia; order Anura; family Myobatrachidae; genus Pseudophryne; species Pseudophryne corroboree. The sequence goes on from NC_086448.1 coordinate 101,368,804, forward strand.
CTGCCTGATTGACAGGCAGAGGCAACCGCATTTTCTGCGCCCCCCCCCCCCCCCGCAGAAGATGCGGAAGCATGCACAGTAGGGCCCGCTGCACATGTGCCTGCGGCATTCCCGCAATAATTCCGGGTGGATCACGATTTGCGATACAACCTGAATTAGCCCCTATGTCATATTTGGGTCACAGGAATTGCCCCAAACCTGGATTTATATGGACCTTCTGAATGTGTCTCCAGAACTGATTCTTTGTGAAATCTTTAATCATGCCTGTTCCCTTTATGAACCACTGTAGACTTCACTCAGGACATGTTGTTTTACCTTGCACTCTGAACAACACAGGCCGTCACTGCACTGCGAGCCCTCCGTTAACATGCACTTCTTGCAACAGTCCCCTCCCTCTGCTGCACACTCCTGCGGAACACAAGAACAATTCCGTTACAAGTGGATCATCGTTTCAAACTGTCATAGCATTTTGTCACAGAGGTGCTTTAATCCCAGCATCATATTTTCAGCATCGTGCTTCCAAACGTAGAAAATGTTCAATCCTAATAGAGCTGGGGAACCATAAGACCCTAAGATGTACTGAAGGATATGGAAGCCGGGATACGTACGATTTGCCGGCGACCGGGATACCGGCTGTCATGATCCCGACAACAGGATCCCGTCCGCCAGAATGCCAGCAACGGAGCGAGCGCTAGAAAGCCCCTTGTGGGCACGGTGGCTCGCCACAGGTTATATTCACCCTCTATGGGTGTCGGGGACACCCACAGAGGGAGAATAGCCTACGTCGCCGGTATTCCAGCGGCGGAATTTCACCGCCCATCGGAGTTTCGGCGTCTGTATTGTGACCACCGGGATCACGAATGGCGCCATTTTAACCGCTTCCCGCACTTATAAATATAATAGAAGGTGCAAAAGGCACATATTTAACTATGTATTGAAGGATAAAGCTAGAGAACCATTGATATCTCTTGACTACTGGGTTATTCAAAAGTCGCAGTACACCCTTTTGTTTCTAAAACTGTGCAGGAAATTGGAAAACTGAATAGGGTGAGGTGGGCTATCTTTTAGGGTATATACTGAACATGGGCGCCATCTTGAAATCGTCCATCTTGAATCTAACTCCATTTTCCCATCGCCAGCACAGTTTTTGGAACAAAAGGGTGTACTGCGACTTTTGAATCACCCTGTATATTAAAAAAAGTGATTTAAGGCTCAAAATAAGAGGTTGCCATAATTGCGTAACAAGTACAACTTGCCATTCTGTAATCAACACAACTGTATTTTGGGATAAATGGGGACATACTGTATATGGAAAAGTAAGGATTTAAGTAACTGTGACCTTTCCGGTGCAATATACCGTTTAATTCACCTATGCCAAAAACAACACACTACAGGTCAAAAGTTTTAGAACACCCCAGTTTTTCCATTTTATGTCTCAATGTAATCTGAAAGGAAAGAAGAATAAAGAATAAACAAACAATTGTGGAGACATAAAATACATCAAAGAATCATTTTAACAAAATGTAATCAAAGTTTTTGACTCATCAAAGTAGCCACCTTATGCAGATATAAATGTTGAACAATCGTGTGGCAGTAATTCTACACTGGACATCAGATATATTTTGTAATGTTCTCCCCAATACTTGCATAAGCTCCCGCAAATGTATTCTATTTGTAGGTTTCTTTGCTTCCACCCTTCTGTCCAGTTCACCCCAAACCAGCTTGATGTGATGTAAGTCCTGATACTGTGCTAGCCATTCCATGATTTGAAGCCTACTGCCTTGTGCTTTACCTTGAAGTTAGTTCTGGGGATGTAGTTGGCATCCTAATGCACAGGAGACCAGCGCCGGAATCCTAACACCTGTCAGAATGCCGATGCCGTAATCCCGACAGCAGTAATCCCGAACGTTAGTATGCCGGGGAGGGTTAGGCTGCGGGGGTAAGGGTTAAGGATAGGCTGTGGGGAGGGGGAGGGTTAGGTTTAGACTGTTGTAAGGGAGGGTCAGGGGTAGGGTTAGTTTGTTACCCCGGTCGGGATGCCGGTGTCGGTATTCAGGCTGCCGGTCTCCCAAACCCAACCTGTTCTGATATAGCCTAGTGATATGTTTTTGGTCATAACATTGCTGTAGGATGAATCCTTGATCAACTAGACCAGAGGGTATTACACTGTGCTGCAAAATGCTGTGTGGCCCTTTTGTTTCAGGGTGCCAGTCACTGGTTGCCAACTCAGTATCCAGCAAAAGAGCCTCACATGTGGGTGTTTTGCTATTACAAGCACTGTCCTTTTAAATGTTGGGCTTAAACACACCAAGGAGCATCTTTTACAAGCCACAATAACATGAGGAACCAACCTTTCACTACTGGATGGTGTAAATTACCCTGCATGATGAACCAAAAATTTAAAATGTTGATCCATTGGTCCACAAAACCTTCTTCCAGTCTTCAATAATTCAATGGTGGTGCTTCATGGCCATGGAAGACTCTTATTACTGCAGAACAGCTATAAGTTCTTAACTTATTACTTGCTCCCTGAAAATGCTGGTTTTAATAATGACATTTACATTTTTTTTAAGTGTTTGCTAAACTTTTTTTGTTTAACCGCTAGTAGTTTCCTGCTGACCTTTGTACAATTTCAGGTTATTCAATGGATTTGAATTGCTTATATTTCAATAAAGACTGGAAAAATTGGGGTGTTCTAAAATGAATGGTAGTGTATACTGGAATAATTACATGGTTTAAATAAAGACACTCTGGTATATAGGAAAATATCAGATATGCAGTTAGAAAAACAATCATCATCAACAATGATAAATGTGATCCGAAAGGTTCTCAAATATACATTTATTGACCTATAAATTTCATTACATTTATATTTGGGGCAACATCAAAACTATTATCTGTTTCATTACATACTTTTAAAGACTAGATCTAGGGATACACATGATATTGAAGTGATAATAATGCTGATGAATAACTCTATTTAAAGTTATATATTTTTGTGAGAAAAACTGACGTTTCCTATCACTGTGAATTGCTGCATTAGGAAACCATCAGTATTACCAGTTTTAATGAATTCTGCTTTAAAAAGTACTGTTTAAGGTAAAATACACACACCAAAAAGATAAGAATGTAGCTATCATTGAGACAACAGATATATAGATATTAGGACATTGATGTGATAAAATACGCAAATGTCACAGACGCCAGGATTTGTACCAAGACGTCCACTGGCGGTTTGCAAATGCCAGCGTCTGCGTATAAAGACGTAGAATCGCTTGCAGATCATTCCATAATCGGACTTAGCCGCAGCAAGTAAGATGCCTGAGCTGCCTACAGGATCGCAGTCCCCTGACACGGGCGCACCAGGCCTGCGTTTTTGGCGCCACTCCCGTTACCTCCCACAAATGATCCCTGTCAATCAATTTGCACAGAAATACTATAATGTATTACGTTATTTCAAATCCAGTCCTGTCCATAAGTATTTATTCACTATATCCCTTCAGTACAATGTGCTGATTATTTAGTACCGCAATAGTGCCGCAATCACATTCTTCCCCAGCTTCCACAAACCCATTGCCACACTCGGGAGGATCCAAAAGCTGTAAGAATAAAATCAATATAAGTAAGATAGAAACATAACAGTCAGAGAACTAAGTGGAAATAAAATATGGGGAAAAAAAGAATACTGTAGTAAGGGCCGTATTATCAGAAGTAGATCCGGGTAATAGGGGACAGTTTGCATCTAGACAAATCATGCTGCCATGCAATGGGTGCAAATGCAAATCTTTGTTCACTTACAGGGAAAATACCGTCTGCTTCTGCATGTAGCATACGAATACTAGGCAGCTTACTTTTTATACAGTGATTAAGAGTTGCTATAGTAATGTGCTCCCTTCCCAATTCTAAATTTGTCTGCAACTAAACCTAAACCTAAAATGGCTGCCTTGCCTGGATCCTGTTTAGGTAGAATGGATAATCTTTGGAACCGATGACCCAAAATGGCTGCCTCACCTTTGTATTATATTCAGGGTTTTTGTATTATGTGAAAATTTACTATATGGCAGAACTGCCTCAGGATGTGAAACAGCATATCTTTTTTTAAAGGCAATAAATGCCAGGTATTGCCTTTATAAAAAAAAGTGCTGCTTTAAAAACTTGCTAGAAAACATTACAAATACAAACTCCAAACTGTTCTCCACAGAAAACTTTATTGCAGATTTTAATTTTATGATATGAGGAATGATTGTTATTTTTCTGCAGGTGCAATAAATAACCGCTCATCTGGTAGCACCATATAGTGGCAAAACTAACAAATAACTTAAGAAAGCTTGTATCGCCATCACCCAGCAATCATATGTATATGTGACATTCCTTTCTGTATTTGGAGGGGCAGAAGCCATACATCTGGGCACCACACAAACAAGAGTAAACATACCTTGGAGGGCATATTAAACAGGCAGGCGCCACCGCCACTGTTCAGAAATTTATGGTACTCCTCGATGTCACAGGTGGAAAACTTGCTTGGGAGATAGTAGCTGTAAAACAGGAAACGACCAAGGTAAGTGACAGCTTTATTTATAAAGTGGAAACGTGTTAAGGTTGGGTACTTTATACAGCGTACTTTATACAGCATATACTAATCATATGAGATACAAAGCCAATGGCTTCTTACTCCTTTTTTAATAGATAGCTGTTGAAAGTTAAATATTAAATTGTATTTCTTCACAACAAAATAGTAATGCAGTTTTTTTTCTTTGTTCAATGCTTGTCCATGTCTGTGCGCATAAGGCCACCTACTAATTATCTTCCCTACTATCCCTCTTTTCCAAACGACAGTATTCTCCCCGCTATCTACCCCTCCCTCCCCATTCATCCCCACCATCTCCTGCCTGCTATACCTCTTGCCTGTCATTTTCATTTACTTTATTCAAACAGTGGGTGTGGTGTTCAGTAGTGGTAAGCTGACTTGTCCTCTTCCTGTCCTGACCCTTTTCTTGTACTGTCCCCTTCTCATTAGCAGATACATTGTCTAATCTAAGAGTGGCCATCAACCACCAATGGTTTTGCAACCGTCAGTGGTCTATGGCCTATGGCAAGTGTTTTTTTGTCATTGGCAGGGCTGTTCTGATGGCCACAATCGGCACATGTGCACTACTCAGCCATCGCTGCTACACCATCAATGGTTTTCTACCTATAGATAAATCCATAGACCATCAATGGTAAAGCCGTCCATGGCCATCACTAGTGCAATCCTCTACCAGGCTTAGCTGCAGTAGAAGACCTGGATCACATGATGCACCGTATGCGAGTCACTGGGACTGAGCCAAGTAGTGATGAGGCTGGAAGTCACCACGTCATATGGTCCGCTATGGGGACCGCAGGTCTCTGCTACAGTGGCTGGCAGAGAACTGGACAAGTCCGCCAACAAGGAAGGAACACTTGGCTCACCTAATCTAGCTCTGCTTCCACACATATGCCCTACTCCGGCCCAGTTCACTTTCCAATCAGAAGTGAACTGAGCCAGAGTAGGGCATATGTGTGGGGGCAGAGCTGGATTACGTTTATTGAAAAATCTCTACACAGGACACGCGGACATCCTCTGAGGTTAGAAGAGAGAAAATTTCATACCCAATGTAGGAAAGGGTTCTTCACACAGTGATTGCAAAAACGCGCTATGGCGCGTATTTTACCCCAAAACAACCACCTGTGACCCACGTTTAGAAGATGAGCGGGTCCCACAGGATGCGTTCATCTGTATCTGTGTGTCATCGTCTAGCCAGTCAGCGGCACACAGGAGGTGACTGGCTGTTTCCCCAGCCAATTACCTCCTGTAGTCTCCATTCAACAATAGCCTGCAGTGTCTCCCTTCATTGCCCTCCACGCCAGTACGGCATGCTTGGAATCCTCCTCCCCGTTGTGTGTTGACCCTGGGCTCCGCCACCAGCACCAAGACACTGGTCTTGCTCACCCGGCACAGCGCCGTCTCCTCCTCACTGCACGCTGACCCTGGGCTCCGCCGCCAGCACAAAGAGACTGGCCCCGCTCACCCTGCACAGCGCCACCAGTGCCCTCCTCCGCAACGGTGAGTGCATCTGTCCTGTGCCATCAGCGGCATGTGTGCCCGCACTGCAGCAGGCTGTGTGGGGTAGTGGATGGGCTTGCTGTAGTGGGTTCCAGCGGGGGACGACTGAGGGGCTGAGGCTGCAATGTGTATTACATGCTCTGCCTGGTGCAATGTGTATACCATGCTCTAGCTGGTGCAATGTGTATATCATGCTCTTTCTGGTGCAGTGTGTATAACATGCTCTACCTGGTGCAGTGTGTATAACATGCTCTACCTAGTGCAATGTGTATAAGTACTCTACCTGGTGCACTGTGTATAACATGCTCTACCTGGTGCAATGTGTATAACGTGCTCTACCTGGTGCAATGTGTATAACGTGCTCTACCTAGTGCAATGTGTATAAGTACTCTACCTGGTGCACTGTGTATAACATGCTCTACCTGGTGCAATGTGTATAAGTGTTCTACCTGGTGCAATGTGTATAACGTGCTCTACCTGGCGCAATGTGTATAACATGCTCTACCTGGTGCAATGTGTATAAGTGTTCTACCTGGCGCAATGTGTATAACGTGCTCTACCTGGTGCACTGTGTATAACATGCTCTACCTGATGCAATGTGTATAAGTGTTCTACCTGGTGCAATGTGTATAACGTGCTCTACCTGGCGCAATGTGTATAACGTGCTCTACCTGGTGCAATGTGTATAAAGTTCTCTACCTGGTGCAGTGTGTATAATGTGTTCTACCTGGTGCAGTGTGTATAACGTGCTCTACCTGGTGCAATGTGTATATCATGCTCTACCTGGTGCAGTGTGTATAACATGCTCTACCTGGTGCAATGTGTATAAGTACTCTACCTGGTACAATGTGTATATCATGCTCTACCTAGTGCAATGTGTATAAGTACTCTACCTGGTGCACTGTGTATAACATGCCCAACCTGGTGCAATGCGTATAAGTGCTCTAGCTGGTGCAATGTGTATAACGTGCTCTACCTGGCGCAATGTGTATAACGTGCTCTACCTGGCGCAATGTGTATAAAGTTCTCTACCTGGTGCATTGTGTATAATGTGTTCTACCTGGTGCAGTTTGTATAACGTGCTCTACCTGGTGCATTGTGTATAATGTGATCTACCTGGTGCATAGTGTATAGATTAGTAAGAACCTAAGAACCTTCATTCCGATGGGACCCAGAAAAGGACAGGTAGGACCCCAATTTTTAAAAATGAGGGGTCCCTGGGACCCACATTTTTGGGGGGCTCCGTACGATCACTGTTCACAGTAAGGGCAGTAAGGATTTGGAACTCTCTGCCAGAGAAGGTAGTAATGGTCGACTCAGTCAATAAGTTTAAAAATAAATAAATAAATCTCTAACTGTAAAAGGTATCCAAGGATATAGCATTTAAAATGAATGCATTATAGAAACAGCACGAATTATAGTTGTTAGTTAGGATTTGAAACATACCTTCATCATGGTCATTATAGTTAAACTATAGTTAAATACAGAATAGTGTAAGAATTATATACAGGTAGAACTCGTTGGATAAGTTGTCTTTTTTCAACCTCATTAACTAGGTTACTATGTAAATACCGTCTGAGAAAACGTAAAAAACTGAATTCAACTAAATTGAAGTAATACAATGGGAAGTATACATGAAGTATTACATAAATTAGCGTAATTATCATTGTCTTTCAAAGATACTCATATTTACCCAGGATCCTGGTTCTATTTTTTAAAAGATGTGGTCTTGTGCGTCACAGAAAATGAATCGCTTGACATCTGTATAAACATGGCGCACAGCACAAAGCTGGGAAACCACTAGCCTACATTATTATGGCCGCAAAATACAGGAGCAATTCAAGTACCTATTAGCAAAGCGGATGAAGATGTTACGTTCTGACAACAATATGCTGTAAAATGAATGTTCTAAGACAAGCTCTTACATTACGCATCTGAAGGTTACTTCACTAGAAAAGAAAACTTACAGCCAAAAACCTGAATGAATATTTGCTCAATTTCCAAAGCATTTAGTTGCTGATGATCAGTTTAGCTATTATTACTGAGCCCTTTAATCTTTTATGATATCAATTCAGAGACTTAATAGGATCAATCTGAGATGTGGCTCTTATGAGAAAGACCACAAACACTAAAAGCACGGCTTTGATAAATAATGTGAAACAGGGGACTCCATTAGACATCAATACAATGGGTCTGTCTGATTGGTGACACAAAGGTTAGAGGTAGAAGATAATTGGCCAAGCTTTGGAGTACAGTAGAAGTATGTGCTGCCTGACAATTAAGGGGAACTAGTTCCATTCATTGTCTTGGCTAAATCCTGAGGAACACTGGCGCTCAGTGGAGAATGAGTGTAACACCATGGACACAACACTAAGGCAAACATGGCCGACTTGTGTTCATCTTCTGTCTTCTATTATCATCTTAAGGATGAAAGTTTAAAACATTTTTTTTTTAACAAAATGTATGTTTTATGGCTCATATATGTGGCATGGGGGATTATTACGTGTTAACTGCAGTGTAAACGGCTGGTGTTCTGCCAGAGATATGAGGCTATGACAGGGATCACGGCTCCCTATGACAACGGTTCCCGTCCATTTGCATCTAAATGCCGCTCACGCTGAAATACGCTAACAATACCGGGAGCAGTATTTTTTTGTTTAGGGGGTTTCTTTTATTTTAATTATCGTTTAGCGCATGGTCTGTGGGAAAAGGTATATAGCACTGTCTATTTAAGGTTTATATATGACAATAGGAAACAATGAAGTAAAACAGCACTGTGGCAAACACATTGTGGTAAGATAAACAAATCAATGAGAGAAGCAATGGTACTAAAAATAAGAATTTACTTACCGATAATTCTATTTCTCGTAGTCCGTAGTGGATGCTGGGGACTCCGTCAGGACCATGGGGAATAGCGGCTCCGCAGGAGACAGGGCACAAAAATAAAGCTTTAGGATTAGGTGGTGTGTACTGGCTCCTCCCCCTATGACCCTCCTCCAAGCCTCAGTTAGGATACTGTGCCCGGACGAGCGTACACAATAAGGAAGGATATTGAATCCCGGGTAAGACTCATACCAGCCACACCAATCACACCATATAACTTGTGATCTGAACCCAGTTAACAGTATGACAAACGTAGGAGCCTCTGAACAGACGGCTTACAACAATAACAACCCGAATTTGTTTGTAACAATAACTATGTACAAGTATTGCAGACAATCCGCACTTGGGATGGGCACCCAGCATTCACTACGGACTACGAGAAATAGAATTATCGGTAAGTAAATTCTTATTTTCTCTAACGTTCTAAGTGGATGCTGGGGACTCCGTCAGGACCATGGGGATTATACCAAAGCTCCCAAACGGGCGGGAGAGTGCGGATGACTCTGCAGCACCGAATGAGAGAACTCAAGGTCCTCCTCAGCCAGGGTATCAAATTTGTAGAATTTTGCAAACGTGTTTGCCCCTGACCAAGTAGCAGCTCGGCAGAGTTGTAATGCCGAGACCCCCCGGGCAGCCGCCCAGGATGAGCCCACTTTCCTTGTGGAATGGGCCTTGACAGATTTAGGTTGTGGCAAGCCTGCCACAGAATGTGCAAGTTGAATTGTGCTACAAATCCAACGAGCAATCGTCTGCTTAGAAGCAGGAGCACCCATCTTGTTGGGTGCATACAATATAAACAGTGAGTCAGACTTTCTGACTCCCGCCATTCTTGAAATATATATTTTCAATGCCCGGACCACGTCCAACAACTTGGAATCCTCCAAATCGTTAGTAGCCGCAGGCCCCACAATAGGCTGGTTCAGGTGAAACGCTGACACCACCTTAGGCAGAAAATGAGGACGCGTCCGCAGTTCTGCCCTGTCCGTATGGAAAATCAGATATGGGCTCTTATATGATAAAGCCGCCAATTCTGATACTCTCCTGGCTGAAGCCAGGGCCAGTAGCATGGTTACTTTCCATGTAAGATACTTCAACTCCACCGATTTGAGCGGCTCAAACCAATGGGATTTGAGAAAATCCAAGACTACATTAAGATCCCACGGTGCCACTGGGGGCACAACCGGGGGCTGTATATGTAGTACTCCTTTTACAAAAGTCTGGACTTCAGGAACTGAAGCCAATTCTTTCTGGAAGAAAATCGACAGGGCCGAAATTTGAACCTTAATGGACCCCAATTTGAGGCCCATAGACAATCCTGTTTGCAGGAAATGTAGGAATCGACCCAGTTGAAATTCCTCCGTGGGGGCCTTCCTGGCCTCACACCACGCAACATATTTTCTCCAAATGCGGTGATAATGTTGTGCAGTCACCTCCTTCCTGGCTTTTACCAGTGTAGGAATGACCTCTTCCGGAATGCCTTTTTCCCTTAGAATTCGGCGTTCAACCGCCATGCCGTCAAACGCAGCCGCGGTAAGTCTTGGAATAGACACGGTCCCTGCTGAAGCAGGTCCCGTCTTAGAGGTAGAGGCCACGGATCCTCCGTGAGCATCTCTTGAAGTTCCGGGTACCAAGTTCAATCCGGAGCCACTAGTATCGTTCTTACTCCCTTTTGCCGTATAATTCTCAGTACTTTTGGTATGAGAGGCAGAGGAGGGAACACATACACTGACTGGAACACCCACGGTGTTACCAGAGCGTCCACAGCTATTGCCTGAGGGTCTCTTGACCTGGCGCAATACCTGTCCAGTTTTTTGTTGAGGCGGGACGCCATCATATCCACCATTGGTTTTTCCCAACGGTTCACAATCATGTGGAAGACTTCTGGATGAAGTCCCCACTCTCCCGGGTGTAGATCGTGTCTGCTGAGGAAGTCTGCTTCCCAGTTGTCCACTCCCGGAATGAATACTGCTGACAGTGCTATCACATGATCTTCCGCCCAGCGAAGAATCCTTGCAGCTTCTGCCATTGCTGTCCTGCTTCTTGTGCCGCCCTGTCTGTTTACGTGGGCGACTGCCGTGATGTTGTCCGACTGGATCAACACCGGCTGACCCTGAAGCAGGGGTTTTGCCAGACTTAGAGCATTGTAAATCGCTCTTAGCTCCAGTATATTTATGTGAAGAGACATCTCCAGGCTTGACCATACTCCCTGGAAGTTTCTTCCCTGTGTGACCGCTCCCCAGCCTCTCAGACTGGCATCCGTGGTCACCAGGACCCAGTCCTGTATGCCGAATCTGCGGCCCTCTAACAGATGAGCACTCTGCAACCACCACAGAAGAGACACCCTTGTCCGTGGCGATAAGGTTATCCGCTGATGCATCTGCAGATGTGATCCGGACCATTTGTCCAGCAGATCCCACTGAAAAGTTCGTGCGTGGAATCTGCCGAATGGAATCGCTTCGTAAGAAGCCACCATCTTTCCCAGGACTCTTGTGCATTGATGCACAGACACTTTCCCTGGTTTTAGGAGGTTCCTGACAAGTTCGGATAACTCCCTGGCTTTCTCCTCCGGAAGAAACACCTTTTTCTGAACCGTGTCCAGAATCATTCCCAGGAACAGCAGACGTGTCGTCGGGGTCAACTGAGATTTTGGAAAATTCAGAATCCACCCGTGTTGTTGCAGCACTAGTCGGGTTAGTGCTACTCCGTCCTCCAGCTGTTCTCTGGACCTTGCCCTTATCAGGAGATCGTCCAAGTAAGGGATAATTAATACGCCTCTTCTTCGCAGAAGAATCATCATTTCGGCCATTACCTTGGTAAAGACCCGAGGTGCCGTGGACAATCCAAACGGCAGCGTCTGAAACTGATAATGACAGTTTTGCACCACGAACCTGAGGTACCCTTGATGTGAAGGGCAAATTGGGACATGCAGGTAAGCATCCTTTATGTCCAGGGACACCATAAAGTCCCCTTCTTCCAGATTCGCTATCACTGCTCTGAGTGACTCCATCTTGAACTTGAATTTTTGTATGTACAGGTTCAAAGATTTCAGATTTAGAATAGGTCTTACCGAGCCGTCCGGCTTCGGTACCACAAATAGCGTGGAGTAATACCCCTTTCCCTGTTGTAGGAGGGGTACCTTGACTATCACCTGCTGAGAAAACAGCATGTGAATGGCTTCCAATACCGTCGCCCTGTCTGAGGGAGACGTTGGCAAAGCAGACTTTAGGAACCTGCGAGGGGGAGACTTCTCGAATTCCAACCTGTAACCCTGAGATACTACCTGCAGGATCCAGGGGTCCACCTGTGAGCAAGCCCACTGTGCGCTGAAATTCTTGAGTCGACCCCCCACCGCTCCTGAGTCCGCTTGTAAGGCCCCAGCGTCATGCTGAGGGCTTTGCAGAACCCTGAGAGGGCTTCTGTTCCTGGGCAGGGGCTGCTTGCTGCCCTCTCTTACCCCTTCCTCTGCCCCGAGGCAGATATGACTGTCCTTTTGTCCGCTTGTTCTTATAGGACCGAAAGGACTGCGGCTGAAAAGACGGTGTCTTTTTCTGTTGGGAGGGGGTCTGAGGTAAAAAGGTGGATTTTCCGGCAGTTGCCGTGGCCACCAGATCCGATAGACCGACGCCAAATAATTCCTCCCCTTTATACGGCAATACTTCCATATGTCGTTTGGAATCCGCATCACCTGACCACTGTCGCGTCCATAAAGTCCTTCTGGCAGATATGGACATCGCATTTACTCTCGATGCCAGAGTGCAAATATCTCTCTGAGCATCTCGCATATAAAGGAAAGCATCCTTTAATTGCTCTATAGTCAATAAAATACTGTCCCTATCCAGGGTATCAATATTTTCAGTCAGGGAATCCAACCAGACGACCCCAGCACTGCACATCCAGGCTGAGGCGATGGCTGGTCGCAGTATAACACCAGTATGTGTGTATATACTTTTTAGGGTAGTTTCCAGTCTCCTATCAGCTGGATCCCTGAGGGCGGCCGTATCAGGAGACGGTAACGCCACTTGTTTTGATAAGCGTGTGAGCGCCTTATCCACCCTAGGGGGTGTTTCCCAGCGCGCCCTAACCTCTGGCGGGAAAGGGTATAATGCTAATAACTTTTTTGAAATTAGCACTTTTCTATCTGGGTTAACCCACGCTTCATCACATACATCATTTAATTCCTCTGATTCAGGAAAAACTACAGGTAGTTTTTTCACCCCCCACATAATACCCCTTTTTGTGGTACTTGCAGTATCAGAGATATGCAAAGCCTCCTTCATTGCCGTGATCATATAACGTGTGGCCCTACTTGAAAATACGTTTGTTTCATCACCGTCGACACTAGATTCAGTGTCTGTGTCTGGGTCTGTGTCGACCGACTGAGGTAAAGGGCGCTTTACAGCCCCTGACGGTGTCTGAGACGCCTGGGCAGGTACTAACTGGTTTGCCGGCCGTCTCATGTCGTCAACTGATTTTTGTAATGTGCTGACATTATCACGTAATTCCATAAACAAAGCCATCCATTCCGGTGTCGACTCCCTGGGGGGTGACATCACCATTATCGGCAATTGCTCTGCCTCCACACCAACATCGTCCTCATACATGTCGACACACACGTACCGACACACAGCAGACACACAGGGAATGCTCTTATCGAAGACAGGACCCCACTAGCCCTTTGGGGAGACAGAGGGAGAGTTTGCCAGCACACACCCAAGCGCTATAATATATATGGGAACAACCTTATATAAGTGTTGTTCCTTATAGCAGCTTAAATATATCAAAATATCGCCCAAAAATGCCCCCCCTCTCTGTTTTACCCTGTTTCTGTAGTGCAGTGCAGGGGAGAGTCCTGGGAGCCTTCCTCACAGCGGAGCTGAGCAGGAAAATGGCGCTGTGTGCTGAGGAGAATAAGCCCCGCCCCCTATTTCGGCGGGCTTTTCTCCCGGAGTTTTAGATATCTGGCATGGGTTAAATACATACATATAGCCTCAATGGCTATATGTGATGTATTCTTTTGCCATAAAGGTATTAAATATTGCTGCCCAGGGCGCCCCCAGCAGCGCCCTGCACCCTCCGTGACCGCTTGGTGTGAAGTGTGTGACAACAATGGCGCACAGCTGCAGTGCTGTGCGCTACCTTCATGAAGACTGAAGAGCCTTCTGCCGCCTGTTTCCGGACCTTCAATCTTCAGCATCTGTAAGGGGGGTCGGCGGCGCGGCTCCGGGACGAACCCCAGGGTGAGACCTGTGTTCCGACTCCCTCTGGAGCTAATGGTGTCCAGTAGCCTAAGAATCCAATCCATCCTGCACGCAAGTGAGTTGAAATTCTCTCCCCTAAGTCCCTCGATGCAGTGAGCCTGTTGCCAGCAGGACTCACTGAAAATAAAAAACCTAAAAACTTTTTCTAAGCAGCTCTTTAGGAGAGCCACCTAGATTGCACCCTGCTCGGACGGGCACAAAAACCTAACTGAGGCTTGGAGGAGGGTCATAGGGGGAGGAGCCAGTACACACCACCTAATCCTAAAGCTTTATTTTTGTGCCCTGTCTCCTGCGGAGCCGCTATTCCCCATGGTCCTGACGGAGTCCCCAGCATCCACTTAGGACGTTAGAGAAACAAAAGGACCAAAAGCAGTATACAATAGACGGGTCTGGGACTCCGGGTCGTCACCAATTGGCCGACACACCTTGGGTCGACATGGACAAAAGGTCAACATGAACAAGGTCGACATGTAAAAAGGTTGACGTGAGTTTTTTATGTTTTTTTGGTGTAGTTTTCTCCGTAATGTGACCGGGAACCCCAATTAGCGCACCGTGTCCCCTCGCATGGCTCGCCTCGCTCGACATGCTTCAGGCAAGATTACAATTCCCAATCGTAGTCCACGGAAATCATTAAGTATGGCAAAGTTTTAAAAAAATGGGGGGGGGGGGGAATTGTGAAAAACTCATGTCGACCTTTTTCCATGTCGACCGTGTTCATGTCGACCTTTTGTCAATGTTGGCCTATTTCAGGTGTCGACCTCAGGTGTGTCGACCAATTGGTGTCGATCAAAGTGGTGTGGACCTAATTGGTGTCGACCTGGAGTCCGGATACCCAATAGACAAGGCATCCTGAGAAGATACAAAGAGGATAGACAGAACACAGACTGAAAAAGAGGAAAGGAGGGAAAAACCGTGAGGAATGAGGGAAAAGAGGTGGAGGGGGATACAGTACATCCGGAAAGTATTCACAGCGCTTCATTTTTTCCACATTTTGATATGTTACAGCCTTATTCCAAAATGGACTAATTTTTCCCTCAAAATTCTACACACAATACCCCATAGTGACAACATGAAAAAAGTTTTTTTGAGATTTTTGCAAATTTATTAAAAATAATAAACTAAGAAATCACATGTACATAAGTATTCACAGCCTCTGCATGAAGCTCAAAATTGAGCTCAGGTGCATCCTGTTTCCACTGATCATCCTTGAGATGTTCCTATAGCTTGACTGGAGTCCAGCTGTGGTAAATTCAGTTGATTGGGCATGATTTGGAAAGGCACACACCTGTCTATATAAGGTCTTACACTTGTCAGGGCATGTCTGAGCACAAACCAAGCATGAAGTCAAAGGAATTGTCTGTAGACCTCCGAGACAGGATTGTCTCAAGGCACAAATCTGGGGAAGGGTACAGAACAATATCTGCTGCTTTGAAGGACCCAATGAGCACAGTGGCCTCCATCATCCATAAATGGAAGAAGTTCGGAACCACCAGGACTCTTCCTAGAGCTGGCCAGCCGTCTAAACTGAGCAATCGGGGGAGAAGGTCCCTAGTCAGGGAGGTGACCAAGAAACCGATGGTCACTCTGTCAGAGCTACACCATTCCTCTATGGAGAGAGGAGAACCTTCCAGAAAGACAACCATCTTTGCAGCAATCCACCAATCAGGCCTGTATGGTAGAGTGGCCAGACCGAAGCCACTCCTTAGTAAAAAGCACATGGCAGCCCGCCTGGAGTTTGACAAAATGCACCTGAAGGACTCTAAGACCATGAGAAACAAAATTCTCTGGTCTGATGAGACAAATATTGAACTCTTTGGCGTGAATGCCAGGCGTCATGTTTGGAGGAAACCAGGCACCGCTCATCACCAGGCCAATACCATCCCTACAGTAAAGCATGGTGGTGGCAGCATCATGCTGTGGGGATGTTTTTCAGCAGCAGGAACTGGGAGACTAGTCAAGATAGAGGGAAAGATGAATGCAGCAATGTACAAAAACATCCTGGATGAAAACCTGCTCCAGAGCGCACTTGACCTCAGACTGGGGCAACAGTTCATCTTCAGCAGGACAACGACCCTAAGCTCACAGCCAAGATATCAAAGGAGTGGATTCATGGCAATTCTTTGAATGTCCTTGAGTGGCCCAGCCAGAGCCCAGACTTGAATCCAATTGAACATCTCTGGAGAGATCTGAAAATGGCTGTGCACTGATGCTTCCCATCCAACCTGATGGAGCTTGAGAGGTTCTGCAAAAAGGAATGGGCGAAACTGCCAAAAGATAGGTGTGCCAAGCTTGTGGCATCATATTCAAAAAGACTTGAGGCTGTAATTGCTGCCAAAGGTGCATCAACAAAGTATTGAGCAAAGGCTGTGAATACTTATGTACATGTGATTTTTTTATTTATTTTTATTTTTAATAAATTTGCAAAAATCTCCCAAAAACTTTTTTCACGTTGTCATTATGGGGTATTGTGTGTAGAATTTTGAGGGAAAAATTAATTTATTCCATTTTGGAATATGGCTGTAACATAACAAAATGTAAAAAAAGTGAAGCGCTGTGAATACTTTCTGGATGCACTGTATATTACATTTTTAGGCAAAATGAGCACAGCATGTGTGGCTCAGGGTATGGTGTGTGGATGGGGCCTAATTTGTCTTGGCTACCAATAGGAAACATTGGGGCAGATGTATTAAGCCTGGAGAAGGGCTAAAGTAGTGATAAAGCAGTGATAAGTACAAGGTGATAATGCACCAGCCAGTCAGCTTTTCAAATCTGTAATGATTGGCTGGTGCGTTATCACCTTCCACTTATCACTTCTTTATCACTTCTCCAGGCTTAATACATCTGCCCACATTCCTGATAGGTTCGTTAAACATAAAAGAAAAATATTTTTTTATATTATAAAATGAAATCCTAAATTATATTATAAATTGAAATCCTTATTAAATAAGTGCAGAGAATAACAATATAGCCTATATAATAAAAGGCTAATGCTGCTCCTCACCTCTGTGGGGGAAATTCAAGTGTTTTGCGTGATAACAGCCACTTGATGGTGCCCAATGGAGCAATTCAAGTGTTGCTCCATTTGGGCGTGCACAGCATCTCCCCCCTACCTCCTCCCCATTTTATTTCTGTACCCCACCACCCCACTCTGCTGTTAAGTTTGTTTTTAAAAAAATAAGATTTTACTTACCGATAAATCTATTTCTCGTAGTCCGTAGTGGATGCTGGGGACTCCGTCAGGACCATGGGGATTAGCGGCTCCGCAGGAGACAGGGCACAAAACTAAAGCTTTAGGATCAGGTGGTGTGTACTGGCTCCTCCCCCTATGACCCTCCTCCAAGCCTCAGTTAGGATACTGTGCCCGGACGAGCGTACACAATAAGGAAGGATATTGAATCCCGGGTAAGACTCATACCAGCCACACCAATCACACCGTATAACTTGTGATCTAAACCCAGTTAACAGTATGACAAACGTAGGAGCCTCTGAACAGACGGCTCACAACAATAACAACCCGATTTTCTTGTAACAATAACTATGTACAAGTATTGCAGACAATCCGCACTTGGGATGGGCGCCCAGCATCCACTACGGACTACGAGAAATAGATTTATCGGTAAGTAAAATCTTATTTTCTCTGACGTCCTAAGTGGATGCTGGGGACTCCGTCAGGACCATGGGGATTATACCAAAGCTCCCAAACGGGCGGGAGAGTGCGGATGACTCTGCAGCACCGAGTGAGAGAACTCCAGGTCCTCCTCAGCCAGGGTGTGCCCCTGACCAAGTAGCAGCTCGGCAAAGTTGTAAAGCCGAGACCCCTCGGGCAGTCGCCCAAGATGAGCCCACCTTCTTTGTGGAATGGGCATTTATATATTTTGGCTGTGGCAGTCCTGCCACAGAATGTGCAAGCTGAATTGTACTACACATTCAACTAGCAATCGTCTGCTTAGAAGCAAGAGCACCCAGTTTTTTTGGGTGCATACAGGATAACAGCAAGTCAGTTTTCCTGACTCAAGCCGTCCTGGAAATCTATATTTTCAGGGCCCTGACAACATCTAGCAACTTGGAGTCCTCCAAGTCTCTAGTAGCCGCAGGTACCACAATAAGCTGGTTCAGATGAAACGCTGACACCACCTTAGGGAGAAACTGGGGACGAGTCCGCAGCTCTGCCCTGTCCGAATGGACAATCAGATATGGGCTTTTGTGAGACAAAGCCGCCAATTCTGACACTCGCCTGGCCGAGGCCAGGGCCAACATCATGGTCACTTTCCATGTGAGATATTTCAAATCCACAGATTTGAGCGGTTTAAACCAACGTGATTTGAGGAATCCCAGGACTACGTTGAGATCCCACAGTGCCACTGGAGGCACAAAAGGGGGTTGTATATGCTGTACTCCCTTGTCAAATTTCTGGACTTCAGGAACTGAAGCCAATTCTTCTGGAAGAAAATCGACAGGGCCGAAATTTGAACCTTAATGGACCCCAATTTGAGGCCCATAGACACTCCTGTTTGCAGGAAATGCAGGAATCGACCGAGTTGAAATTTCTTCGTGGGGCCTTCCTGGCCTCACACCACGCAACATATTTTCGCCACATGTGGTGATAATGTTGTGCGGTCACCTCCTTCCTGGCTTTGACCAGGGTAGGAATGACCTCTTCCGGAATGCCTTTTTCCCTTAGGATCCGGCGTTCAACCGCCATGCCGTCAAACGCAGCCGCGGTAAGTCTTGGAACAGACATGGTACTTGCTGAAGCAAGTCCCTTCTTATCGGCAGAGGCCCTGGGTCCTCTGTGAGCATCTCTTGAAGTTCCGGGTACCAAGTCCTTCTTGGCCCATCCGGAGCCACGAGTATAGTTCTTACTCCTCTACGTCTTATAATTCTCAGTACCTTTGGTATGATAAGCAGAGGAGGGAACACATACACCGACTGGTACACCCATGGTGTTACCAGAACGTCCACAGCTATTGCCTGAGGGTCTCTTGACCTGGCGCAATACCTGTCCAGTTTTTTGTTCAGGCGGGACGCCATCATGTCCACCTTTGGTCTTTCCCAACGGTGCACAATCATGTGGAAAAAACTTCTCGATGAAGTCCCCACTCTCCCGGGTGGAGGTCGTGCTGAGGAAGTCTGCTTCCCAGTTGTCCACTCCCGGAATGAAAACTGCTGACAGTGCTATCACATGATTTTCCGCCCAGCGAAGAATCCTTGCAGTTTCTGCCATTGTCCTCCTGCTTCTTGTGCCGCCCTGTCTGTTTACGTGGGCGACTGCCGTGATGTTGTCCCACTGGATCAATACCGGCTGACCTTGAAGCAGAGGTCTTGCTAAGCTTAGAGCATTGTAAATTGCTCTTAGCTCCAGTATATTTATGCGGAGAGAAGTCCCCAGACTTGATCACACTCCCTGGAAATTTTTTCCCTGTGTGACAGCTCCCCAGCCTTTCAAGCTGGAATCCGTGGTCACCAGGACCCAGTCCTGAATGCATAACTGTGGCCCTTTAGTAGATGAGCACTCTGCAGCCACCACAGAAGAGACACCCTTGTCCTTGGAGACAAGGTTATCCGCTGATGCATCTGAAGATGCGATCCGGACCATTTGTCCAGCAGATCCCACTGAAAAGTTCTTGCGTGAAATCTGCCGAATGGAATCGCTTCATAAGAAGCCACCATTTTTCCCAGGACCCTTGTGCAATGATGCACTGACACTTTTCCTGGTTTTTGGAGGTTCCTGACTAGCTCGGATAACTCCCTGGCTTTCTCCTCCGGGAGAAACACCTTTTTCTGGACTGTGTCCAGAATCATCCCTAGGGACAGCAGACGTGTAGTCGGAGACAGCTGCGATTTTGGAATATTTAGAATCCACCCGTGCTGTCGTAGAACTACTTGAGATAGTGCTACTCAGACCTCCAACTGTTCTCTGGACCTTGCCCTTATCAGGAGATCGTCCAAGTAAGGGATAATTAAGACGCCTTTTCTTTGAAGAAGAATCATCATTTCGGCCATTACCATGGTAAAGACCCGGGGTGCCGTGGACAATCCAAACGGCAGCGTCTGAAACTGATAGTGACAGTTTTGTACCACGAACCTGAGGTACCCTTTGTGAGAAGGGCAAATTTGGACATGGAGGTAAGCATCCTTGATGTCCAGGGACACCATATAGTCCCCTTCTTCCTGGTTCGCTATCACTGCTCTGAGTGACTCCATTTAGAATAGGTCTCACCTAGCCGTCTGGCTTCAGTACCACAATATAGTGTGGAATAATACCCCTTTACTTGTTGTAGGAGGGGTACTTTGATTATCACCTGCTGGGAATACAGCTTGTGAATTGTTTCCAATACTGCCTCCCTGTCGGAGGTAGACGTTGGTAAAGCAAACTTCAGGAACCTGCGAGGGGGAGACGTCTCGAATTTCCAATCTGTACCCCTGGGATACTACTTGTAGGATCCAGGGGTCCACTTGCGAGTGAGCCCACTGCGTGCTGAAACTCTTGAGACGACCCCCCACCGCACCTGTTTGTACGGCCCCAGCGTCATGCTGAGGACTTGGCAGAAGCGGTGGAAGGCTTCTGTTCCTGGGAATGGGCTGCCTGCTGCAGTCTTCTTCCCTTACCTCTATCCCTGGGCAGATATTATGGGGACGAAAGGACTGAGGCTGAAAAGACTATGTCTTTTTCTGCTGAGATGTGACTTGGGGTAAAAAAGGTGGATTTTCTAGCTGTTGCCGTGGCCACCAGGTCCGATGGACCGACCCCAAATAACTCCTCCCCTTTATACGGCAATACTTCCATGTGCCGTTTGGAATCTGCATCACCTGACCACTGTCGTGTCCATAAACATCGTCTGGCAGATATGGACATCGCACTTACTCTTGATGCCAGAGTTTCGCATATATAGAAATGCATCTTTTAAATGCTCTATAGTCAATAAAATACTGTCCCTGTCAAGGGTATCAATATTTCCAGTCAGGGAATCCGACCAAGCCACCCCACGCTGCCCATCCAGGCTGAGGCGATCGCTGGTCGCAGTATAACACCAGTATGTGTGTATATACTTTTTAGGATATTTTCCAACCTCCTATCAGTTGGCTGCTTGAGGGCGTCCGTATCTGGAGACGGTAACGCCACTTGTTTTTATAAGCGTGTGAGCGCCTTATCCACCCTAAGGTGTGTTTCCCAACGCGCCATAACTTCTGGCGGGAAAGGGTATACCGCCAATAATTTTCTATCGGGGGAAACCCACGCATCATCACACACTTCATTTAATTTATCTGATTCAGGAAAAACCACATGTAGTTTTTTCACACTCCACATAATACCCTTTTTTGTAGTACTTGTAGTATCAGAAATATGTAACATCTCCTTCATTGCCCTTAACAAGTAACGTGTGGCCCTAAAGGAAAATACGTTTGTTTCTTCACCGTCGACACTGGAGTCAGTGTCCGTGTCGACCGACTGAGGTAAAAGGACGTTTTAACGCCCCTGACGGTGTTTTAGACGCCTGGACAGGTACTAATTGGTTTGCCGGCCGTCTCATGTCGTCAACCGACCTTGCAGCGTGTTGACATTATCACGTAATTCCTTAAATAAGCCATCCATTCCGGTGTCGACTCCCTAGAGAGTGACATCACCATTACCGGCAATTGCTCCGCCTCCTCACCAACATCGTCCTCATACATGTCGACACACAAGTACCGACACACAGCACACACACAGGGAATGCTCTGATAGAGGACAGGACCCCACTAGCCCTTTGGGGAGACAGAGGGAGAGTTTGCCAGCACACACCAAAAACGCTATATTATACAGGGACAACCTTTATATAAGTGTTTTTCCCTTATAGCATTTTAATATATATATACATATCGCCAAATAAGTGCCCCCCCTCTCTGTTTTAACCCTGTTTCTGTAGTGCAGTGCAGGGGAGAGCCTGGGAGCCTTCCCACCAGCAATTCTGTGAGGGAAAATGGCGCTGTGTGCTGAGGAGAATAGGCCCCGCCCCCTTTTCGGCGGGCTTCTTCTCACGTTTTTCTGAGACCTGGCAGGGGTTAAATACATCCATATAGCCTCCAGGGGCTATATGTGATGTATTTTTAGCCAGAATAAGGTATTATACATTGCTGCCCAGGGCGCCCCCAGCAACGCCCTGCACCCTCCGTGACCGTTGGTGTGAAGTGTGTGACAACAATGGCGCACAGCTGCAGTGCTGTGCGCTACCTTCATGAAGACTGAAAAGCCTTCTGCCGCCGGTTTCTGGACCTTCAATCTTCAGCATCTGCAAGGGGGGTCGGCGGCGCGGCTCCGGGACGAACCCCAGGGTGAGACCTGTGTTCCGACTCCCTCTGGAGCTAATGGTGTCCAGTAGCCTAAGAAGCCAATCCATCCTGCACGCAGGTGAGTTGAACTTCTCTCCCCTAAGTCCCTCGATGCAGTGAGCCTGTTGCCAGCAGGACTCACTGAAAATAAGAAACCTAAAAACTTTTTCTAAGCAGCTCCTTAAGAGAGCCACCTAGATTGCACCCTGCTCGGACGGGCACAAAAACCTAACTGAGGCTTGGAGGAGGGTCATAGGGGGAGGAGCCAGTACACACCACCTGATCCTAAAGCTTTAGTTTTGTACCCTGTCTCCTGCGGAGCCGCTAATCCCCATGGTCCTGACGGAGTCCCCAGCATCCACTTAGGACGTCAGAGAAATATGTATTTTCAATTAATGGTCTTTTTCAAAGAGAAAAAAAGAAAATGACAAAGAAGAAATAAATGTGTTTATAATCTACCATATGATATGTTTGATTGACAGAATACTGTGGACTTTGTTCACGTTAAATACAGCTCAGTGTTAAGGTGGCCACACCCGACACAATATTTTAAACGATGTGGGCGTTTCCAACTGCTCAGAACACCACAATGTTTAAAAAGTGCCATTCGTGGGCATGATAAATACACAGAGGCAAGCACCCGCGGGTCATTTGTCGCCTCCTTAGTTCCCTTCAACATGCAGAAGGATCTGAGAAGGTGGTGAATGATGCCATGCTGCCCCCCCACCCCGAGATGGTATAGAATGTGAGGTAAACCAAAGTGTGATTTCCATAATTATTACATTACTAAATATGTTTTACACATCAAATCCCTCCTGCTGTTATATGCGCTGTATGCTGTATGCAGCACAGAGAAGGGTATTCAATTAGGGCCATTTTGCCTAAAAACAAAATCAGGCAACACCAATAAATCAGGTAACACTATAAAATTACTTGTATATTGGTTCATAATTGATAGTTCAAACAATAAAGCACTCGACAGTCACTGTCTTATAAAGCCATGGTAAGTAAACCTGTATAACTGAAATGTATGTTTGTGCGCGCACATTTGATATATCATGTTTGTACAATAACTATTTTGTCATTCGCCGGTATATAATGATTCAAAAACATTCACATTCTTTATCCATAGTCTTCCATGATACAGTGAGGCTACTTGTCTTAATATTGGCTCTATACTGTACAACCAGGAAAACTTTGAAAGTAAACTGATCATTGGATAGTTGCCAAGAGATCTGATTGGATGATCACTGTGATTATTGCCTTTTAATCATCACAGTGGTTTATGTACTTTAACACTGTCCACAGATCCGGCTATGTGTTTCAGACATTAGGGTATAATTGTGTGTAATAATAAACATTTATTGTGTCCAAAAAGTACCGCAAGAAAACATTATGAGAGATTGTATTGTAGGATGTCTTTGTCACCGGGAGGATAATTACGTGAGACATGAAACCATATATAATAAAAAGACTAACGCTGCTCCTCACCTCTACGGGGGAAATTTAAAATGGCGCCTGACGGAGCAATTCAAGCGTTGCTCCGTTCGGGTGCCACAGCCGCGGCGCTGACATTACTGTTATGTTGTTCCGTCATTAAAAGAAACAATTGTTGACATAAAATAATTTACAATCTTACCCAATGTCTTCCATGATACAGCCAGACCATTTGTCTTCACAAGTGCACTCCCCTGTAATACCAAGCAATAAAACGTACCGTAATACAGCACTATTGTATTTTATGTTTTCCTGCTACAATGTACACCTCAATAACCATACGCAAGTCAACTCTGGAGTTGAATAAGCAACTATAGTCATACTTCAGAGAGATGTAACTTTTGCTCATGTCCCAACTGGTGGAACATAAAGAATTACCCAAGTAGGTTGGCATTATAGCAATGTGTTTGCATCCATACCGATGTTCTAGTGCATTGGCACTTATAGCCACCTACAAAATGTCCCAGAGATTTGGAAGGTATATCTTTGACACAAACTGGCATGCCCCAGTGGATTAAGGGGGTTATTCAGGTTTGTTAGCAAACTAAAACAGCACACTAATGGGCAAAACCATGTTGCACTGCGGGGGGGAGGGGTAAGTGGTAACATGTGCAGAGATTAGATATGGGTGGGGGGTGTTCAAAATGAAATCTAAATTTCAGTGTAGAAAATAAACAGCCAGTATTTACCATGCACATAAACAATATAACCCACTGAAATCTGACTCTCTTTGCACATGTTACATCTGCCCCACCTACAGTGTAACATGGTTTTGCCCAATTACTAACTTTTTTGGTTTGCTAACAACTCTGAATAGCCCCCTAAAGCCGTAAGTCATTACGCTATTAAAAACTCAGTGGAAGGATTCAGGAGGATTTGTAAAACCCTTGAAATGTACATTTCTTGTAGATATACTGTATACTTTGTGGACACCGGTTACTCTTACAGGAGGGGATAATGTTCTCAGATACCCAACATTTTCCCTAGTACAAATAGTGGTAAGTCAGTATATACCGCTTTACCATTTATCCCCCAGGCTAGGCAGCAACTATCCTTTTCCCAAAGAAGAAGCCCTTGCTCTATAGGAGCTTGTCACCCCGAGAATTGGACTTGTCCCTCTTCTTCTTTGGTTACTGGTGTGACTGGTTCCTGCGGGTTATAGACGTATATTTGTCTGTGCTCTAGTTATTATAACTGCCCCCTGCATCAGCGGTGAATGCTGTATTGCTATCCAGGCCGGTGGGCTGTGCATTATGTAAGTAGTGCATTTACAGTAGGTTACATACCCCTCATTACTTTCTTTTTATCCGAGAAAATGCCCAAGTTATGGGCTAGGGACTGTGCCAGGGTGACCGCCAAGACATCCGACCTGCCAAACTAGGGAAGAAGAGAAGGACAATTGTTAGTGATTGTGTAACAAGTAAAAATCTTAAGCCTGATTCACGTGTAGCCGCTCAGGACTGTATTAACCAAATGCAAGACCGGGGCAACACAGACAGGAGGCAGAAAATAACGTTTCCTCTTTTTTATTTTATTTCTTTTCATTGCTTTTTATTTATTCCACTTTTTTGCCAGCTGTGAAAATAATGTATAAAAAACACTTTAGTTAATAAAGAAAGTTAAAATGTTTTGATAAAGGGTTAACATTTGGTTACCCTACTGCCTGTAGAGGCTAACTTCTATTCATGGTGTGTCTGACTATGGTGAAGTCACTATTGTATTCCCTATTCACCTCCTCTGATCAGAGTGGCCCAGATTTATCAAGCCTTGGAGAGTGATAAATTGCACTGTGATAAAGTTCCAACAAATCAGCTCCAGCCTGTAACATGGCAGTTAGGAGCTGATTGCTTGGTACTTTATCACTGTGCAATTTATCACTCTCCAAGGCTTGATAAATCTGGACCAGTGTTTCTTGCTTTTTATCAGATCACAGTAGCGGGAGATGAGGTAGCTGATTTGTATTATCATATGGTTATATTAATGAGGATGGGGCTGCAGGGGACAGGAGCAATTTTATGGTGTGAAGAGGGGAACAGGGAGACCCAAAAGCAGTATTGAGGCCCCTGTTATACTGACACATGTAGATTGTAGAGCAGGTTCACACATCCAACTTCTTATTAATGGTGCACGGGCTGAGGGTAATTTGATGAAATGGCAGGTGCCACTAACCCATCTCAGGGATATGTATAAAAGTGATTGGACAGGAGCTGCTAGCGCCCAATCACATGACCACATAATAGGGAGAGTGCCATAGCTGTCAGATGCACTACTCCAGAACGATCTAGAATGCATATATTAACTTACCTAGTTTTTAATTTAATATTTCTGTACTGATAAACAGAATTGTGCAAATGTCTGAGAAATTTTTTATTTAAGAATTATAACACGGCAAACTAAATTTAGCATCCTACTAATACCTACAATAGTTTGCCACTGTTTCACTACAGTCCTTGACTGATATTTAATTATATTTATCTGAATAACGATAGCACCGCCTCCATTCCCGCAAATAAATCCAAGTGAATTAAAAATAAAGGTATTTATAGCAGAATAACTCGGACCCTGATTACGGTGCTAAGATGCATAGGAAAATACAGGGAGAATAATTAGTGGTTTGTGCTGACTGTACGCTGTATATAGCTAGATACTGACGAAGGTGACTAGAAAACAGAACACAATGGTAACAATACGACAAGCGCCTACCTCATTTACACCACCCCCTTTCTGTAGGGAGCACACTCCGCCAATGTATGCCGCGCCGCTCCTGCTACTTTCAAACTGACTCCCCCTTAAAGAATGGATCACATAATAGTAATGACTGAAAAGATTTACATAACAACAGATGCAAAATGGATCTACGCCAATCAGAGCATATAGGCAAGCCTGCATAAGTGGTTACACAGATATTATAAGATTTTACTTACCGGTAAATCTATTTCTCGTAGTCCGTAGAGGATGCTGGGGACTCCGTAAGGACCATGGGGATAGACGGGCTCCGCAGGAGACATGGGCACTTTAAGAAAGAATTTAGTTCCTGGTGTGCACTGGCTCCTCCCTCTATGCCCCTCCTCCAGACCTCAGTTAGAGAAACTATGCCCAGAGGAGATGGACAGTACAAGGAAAGGATTTTGGTAATCCAGGGCAAGATTCCTACCAGCCACACCAATTACACCGTATAACTTGTGATAACAACCCAGTTAACAGCATGACAAATAACATAGCATCAGTTCATGCCCGATGCAACAATAACGTAACCCTTATTGAAGCAATAACTATATACAAGTATTGCAGAAGAAGTCCGCACTTGGGACGGGCGCCCAGCATCCTCTACGGACTACGAGAAATAGATTTACCGGTAAGTAAAATCTTATTTTCTCTAACGTCCTAGAGGATGCTGGGGACTCCGTAAGGACCATGGGGATTATACCAAAGCTCCCAAACGGGCGGGAGAGTGTGGATGACTCTGCAGCACCGACTGAGCAAACATGAGGTCCTCCTCAGCCAGGGTATCAAACTTAGTGAATTTTGCAAAGGTGTTTGAACCCGACCAAGTAGCAGCTCGACACAGCTGTAGTGCCGAGACCCCTCGGGCAGCCGCCCAAGAAGAGCCCACTTTCCTAGTGGAATGGGCTTTAAACGATTTAGGTAATGGCAATCCTGCCATAGAATGCGCTTGCTGAATCGTGTTACAGATCCAGCGAGCAATAGTCTGCTTTGAAGCAGGGCCGCCAAGTTTGTTGGCTGCATACAGAACAAACAGTGCTTCTGTTTTCCGGACTCTTGCCGTCCTGGCTACATAAATTTTCAAAGCCCTGACCACATCAAGGGACTCGGAATCCTCTAAGTCCCGTGTAGCCACAGGCACCACAATAGGTTGGTTCATGTGAAAGGATGAAACCACTTTTGGCAGGAACTGAGGACGTGTCCGCAATTCCGCTCTATCCATATGGAAAACCAGATAGGGGCTTTTATGTGACAAAGCCGCTAATTCCGACACTCGCCTGGCCAAAGCCAGGGCTAATAACATGACCACCTTCCACGTGAGATATTTCAACTCCACCGTCTTAAGTGGTTCAAACCAGTGTGACTTTAGAAAACTTAACACCACATTAAGGTCCCAAGGCGCCACCGGAGGCACAAAAGGAGGCTGAATATGCAGTACTCCCTTTACAAAAATCTGAACTTCTGGGAGAGAAGCCAATTCTTTTTGAAAGAAAATGGATAGGGCCGAAATCTGGACCTTAATGGAGCCTAATTTAAGGCCCAAATCCACTCCAGTTTGCAGGAAGTGAAGGAAACGGCCCAGATGGAATTCTTCCGTAGGAGCATTCTTGGTCTCACACCAAGAAACATATCTACGCCATATACGGTGATAATGTTTTGCTGTTACTTCCTTCCTAGCCTTTATCAGTGTAGGGATAACTTCAACCGGAATGCCTTTTTCTGCTAGGATCCGGCGTTCAACCGCCATGCCGTCAAACGCAGCCGCGGTAAGTCTTGGAACAGACAGGGTCCCTGTTGCAACAGGTCCTGTCTTAGAGGAAGAGGCCACGGATCTTCTGTGAGCATTTCTTGCAGATCTGGATACCAAGTCCGTCGTGGCCAATCTGGAACAATGAGGATTGTTCTCACTCCTTTTCTTCTTATCATCCTCAACACCTTGGGTATGAGAGGAAGAGGAGGAAATACACAGACTGACCGGAACACCCACAGTGTCACTAGGGCGTCTACCGCTATTGCCTGAGGGTCTCTGGACCTGGCGCACCTCTGTAGCTTTTTGTTGAGGCGGGACGCCATCATGTCTATCTGTGGCAGTTCCCACCGACTCACAATCTGTGCGAAGACTTCTGGATGAAGTCCCCACTCTCCCTGGTGTAGATCGTGTCTGCTGAGGAAGTCTGCTCCCCAGCTGTCCACTCCCGGAATGAACACTGCTGACAGTGCACTTACATGATTCTCCGCCCAGCGAAGAATTCTGGTGGCTTCCGCCATTGCCACTCTGCTCCTTGTGCCGCCTTGGCGGTTTACATGAGCCACTGCAGTGATGTTGTCTGACTGGATCAGAACTGGTTGGTCGCGAAGTAAGGTCTCCGCTTGACGTAGGGCGTTGTATATGGCCCTTAGTTCCAGGATGTTGATGTGAAGACAAGTCTCTTGACTTGACCAAAGACCTTGGAAATTTCTTCCCTGCGTGACTGCTCCCCAACCTCGGAGGCTTGCGTCCGTGGTCACCAGGATCCAATCCTGAATGCCGAATCTGCGGCCCTCGAGAAGGTGAGCACTCTGCAGCCACCACAGGAGTGATCAACCGATGCATCTGTAGATGTGACCCGGACCACTTGTCCAGCAGATCCCATTGGAAAGTCCTCGCATGGAACCTGCCAAAGGGAATGGCCTCGTATGACGCCACCATCTTTCCCAGGACTCGAGTGCAATGATGCACTGACACCTGTCTTGATTTTAAAAGGTTCCTGACCAGAGTCATAAGCTCCTGGGCTTTTTCTATCGGAAGATAAACCCTTTTCTGGGTCGTGTCCAGAATCATGCCCAAGAAAGGCAGACGAGTCGTAGGAACCAACTGCGACTTTGGAATATTGAGAATCCAGCCGTGTTGCTGTAACACTTTCAGTGAAAGAGATACGCTGTTCAGCAACTGCTCTCTTGATCTCGCTTTTATGAGGAGATCGTCCAAGTACGGGATAATTGTGACACCTTGCTTGCGCAGGAGCACCATCATTTCCGCCATTACCTTGGTGAAAATCCTCGGGGCCGTTGAGAGACCAAACGGCAACGTCTGAAATTGGTAATGACAGTCCTGTACCGCAAATCTTAGGTACGCCTGATGAGGTGGATAAATGGGGACATGAAGGTACGCATCCTTTATGTCCAGTGACACCATAAAATCCCCCCCTTCCAGGCTTGCGATGACCGCTCTTAGCGATTCCATCTTGAAATTGAACCTTTTCAAGTATAGGTTCAGAGATTTTAAATTCAATATGGGTCTGACCGAACCGTCCGGCTTCGGAACTACAAACATGGTCGAATAATAACCCCTTCCCTGTTGAAGGAGGGGAACCTTGACCACCACCTGCTGAAGATACAATTTTTGTATTGCATTTAACACTAGCTCCCTCTCTAGGGGGGAAGCTGGTAGGGCCGATTTGAAATACCGGCGAGGAGGCACCTCTTTGAATTCCAGCTTGTAACCCTGAGACACAATTTCTATTGCCCAGGGATCCACCTGGGAGTGAACCCACATGTGGCTGAAATTCCGAAGATGCGCCCCCACTGGGCCCGACTCCGCCAGTGGAGCCCCAGTGTCATGCGGTGTATTTTGCAGAGGCCGGGGAGGACTTCTGTTCCTGGGAACTAGCTGTGTCGTGCAGCTTCTTTCCTCTGCCCCTACCTCTGGCAAGAAAGGACGCACCTCGGACTTTCTTGTTTCTTTGTGAATGAAAGGACTGCATTTGATAATGCGTTGCTCTCTTAGGCTGTGAGGAAACATAAGGCAAAAAATTTGACTTTCCAGCTGTAGCTGTGGAGACCAGGTCCGAGAGATCTTCTCCAAACAATTCCTCACCCCTGTAAGGTAAAACCTCCATATGCCTTTTTGAGTCGGCATCGCCTGTCTATTGCCGAGTCCACAGGACCCTTCTGGCAGAGATCGACATAGCGTTTATTCTAGAACCCAGTAGACTAATGTCTCTTTGAGCATCTCTCATATGAAGGACAGCGTCTTTAATATGCCCCAGGGTCAATAAAACAGTATCCTTATCTAGGGTATCAATCTCCTCTGATAAGGTATCTGTCCATGCCGCCACCGCACTACAGACCCAGGCCGACGCGATTGCTGGTCTGAGTAAGGTACCTGAATGTGTATAAATGGACTTCAGGGTACCCTCCTGTTTGCGATCAGCAGCATCTTTGAGGGTAGCCGTATCCTGGGACGGCAGGGCTACCTTTTTGGATAAGCGTGTTAAAGCTTTGTCCACCCTAGGGGAGGATTCCCATCGTAACCTACCCGTTGGCAGGAAAGGATACGCCATAAGAATCCGTTTGGAAATCTGCAGTTTTTTATCTGGAGATTCCCAAGCTTTTTCACATAACTCATTCAGTTCGTGTGAGGGGGGAAAAGTTACCTCAGGCTTCTTTCCCTTATACATATACACCCTCGTGTCAGGGACAGGGGTTTCCTCTGTGATGTGCAAAACATCCTTTATCGCTATAATCATATATCGAAGGGATTTAGCCAATTTTGGCTGTAACTTTGCCTCATCGTAATCGACACTGGAGTCAGAATCCATGTCGGTATCTGTGTCAACAATTTGGGATAGTGGGCGCTTATGAGACCCTGACGGTCCCTGCGACATAGGATCAGGCACGGGTTGAGACCCTGACTGTCCCAATGCATCAGCTTTGTCTAATCTTTTATGCAAGGAATTAACATTATCATTTAAAACCTTCCACATATCCATCCAATCAGGTGTCGGCGCCGTCAGCGGAGACACCACATTCATTTGTTCCTGCTCCTCTCCCACATAGCCTTCCTCATCAGACATGTCGACACAAGCGTACCGACACACCACACACACACAGGGAATGTCCTTTCTGAAGACAGTTCCCCCACGAGGCCCTTTGGAGAGACAGAGAGAGAGTATGCCAGCACACACCCCAGCGCTATATAACCCAGGAATAACACAGTAACTGCTGTTTATATCTTTTTTGCGCCTAATTATGTGCCCCCCCTCTCTTTTCAACCCTCTTCTACCGTGTATCAGCAGGGGAGAGCCTGGGGAGCTTCCTCTCAGCGGTGCTGTGGAGAAAAAATGGCGCTGGTGAGTGCTGAGGTAGAAGCCCCACCCCCTCGGCGGCGGGCTTCTGTCCCGCTTAAATTGTAATTTTTTTGGCGGGGGCTCATACATATATACAGTGCCCAGCTGTATATATGTGGTCTTTTACCAATATGAGGTCCCAAATGCTGCCCAGGGTGCCCCCCCTGCGCCCTGCACCCTTACAGTGACAGGAGTATGTGAGGTGTGTGGAGCAATGGCGCACAGCTGCAGTGCTGTGCGTTACCTCCAGTGAATATCACGAAGTCTTCTGCCGCCTGTGAAGTCTTCTTGCTTCTCATACTCACCCGGCTTCTGTCTTCCGGCTCTGCGAGGGGGACGGCGGCGCGGCTCTGGGACGGACGGCGAGGGTGAGATCCTGCGTACCGATCCCTCTGGAGCTAATGGTGTCCAGTAGCCTAAGAAGCAGGACCTAGCTTCAGAGAGTAGGGCTGCTTCTCTCCCCTCAGTCCCACGATGCAGGGAGTCTGTTGCCAGCAGAACTCCCTGAAAATAAAAAACCTAACAAATACTTTCTATCAGCAAACTCAGGAGAGCTCACTGAAAAGCACCCAGCTCCTCTGGGCACAGTATCAAACTGAGGTCTGGAGGAGGGGCATGGAGGGAGGAGCCAGTGCACACCAGGAACTAAATTCTTTCTTAAAGTGCCCATGTCTCCTGCGGATCCCATCTATCCCCATGGTCCTTACGGAGTCCCCAGCATCCTCTAGGAAGTTAGAGAAAAAGAGATTTCACTATCACAAATGTTGTCATACAGTTGTTAGATTAGAACACTTTATTAAGACAAAATCATGTACAAACAGATGTTACCGGATGACTAAAGCCCCCCTTTTTTTAGTAATAGGGATATTTAACAAATGCTGAACGCAGGAGATAATAAGAATTTACTTACCGATAATTCTATTTCTCATAGTCCGTAGTGGATGCTGGGAACTCCGTAAGGACCATGGGGAATAGCGGCTCCGCAGGAGACTGGGCACAAAAAGTAAAAGCTTTAGACTAGCTGGTGTGCACTGGCTCCTCCCCCTATGACCCTCCTCCAAGCCTCAGTTAAGATACTGTGCCCGGACGAGCGTACATAATAAGGAAGGATCTTGAATCCCGGGTAAGACTCATACCAGCCACACCAATCACACCGTACAACTCGTGATCTGAACCCAGTTAACAGTATGATAACCGTAGGAGCCTCTGAAAAGATGGCTTCCAACAATAAACAACCCGATTTGTTTGTAACTATATACAAGTATTGCAGACAATCCGCACTTGGGATGGGCGCCCAGCATCCACTACGGACTATGAGAAATAGAATTATCGGTAAGTAAATTCTTATTTTCTCTGACGTCCTAGTGGATGCTGGGAACTCCGTAAGGACCATGGGGATTATACCAAAGCTCCCAAACGGGCGGGAGAGTGCGGATGACTCTGCAGCACCGAATGAGAGAACTCCAGGTCCTCCTCAGCCAGGGTATCAAATTTGTAGAACTTAGCAAACGTGTTTGCCCCTGACCAAGTAGCTGCTCGGCAAAGTTGTAAAGCCGAGACCCCTCGGGCAGCCGCCCAAGATGAGCCCACCTTCCTTGTGGAATGGGCTTTTACAGATTTTGGCTGTGGCAGGCCTGCCACAGAATGTGCAAGTTGAATTGTACTACAAATCCAACGAGCAATCGTCTGCTTAGAAGCAGGAGCACCCAGCTTGTTGGGTGCATACAGTATAAACAGCGAGTCAGATTTTCTGACTCCAGCCGTCCTGGAAACATATATTTTCAGGGCCCTGACTACGTCCAGCAACTTGGAGTCCTCCAAGTCCCTAGTAGCCACAGGTACCACAATAGGTTGATTCATGTGAAACGCTGAAACCACCTTAGGGAGAAATTGAGGACGAGTCCTCAATTCCGCCCTATCCGAATGAACTATCAGGTAAGGGCTTTTATAGGATAAAGCCGCCAATTCTGATACGCGCCTGGCTGAAGCCAGAGCCAACAGCATTACCACTTTCCATGTGAGATATTTCAAATCCACTGTGGCAAGTGGTTCAAACCAATGTGATTTTAGGAACCCTAAAACTATATTGAGATCCCAAGGTGCCACTGGGGGCACAAAAGGAGGCTG
The DNA here is from genome assembly GCF_028390025.1 of Pseudophryne corroboree. Classification (NCBI taxonomy): domain Eukaryota; kingdom Metazoa; phylum Chordata; class Amphibia; order Anura; family Myobatrachidae; genus Pseudophryne; species Pseudophryne corroboree. The sequence goes on from NC_086448.1 coordinate 101,402,793, forward strand.
TATATGCAGTACCCCTTTGACAAACGTCTGAACTTCAGGCAGTGAAGCCAGTTCTTTCTGGAAGAAGATCGACAGGGCCGAAATTTGAACCTTAATGGATCCTAATTTTAGGCCCATAGACAATCCTGCTTGCAGGAAATGTAGGAAACGACCCAGTTGAAATTCCTCCGTAGGGGCCTTCTTGGCCTCACACCACGCAACATATTTTCGCCAAATGCGATGATAATGTTTTGCAGTTACATCCTTCCTGGCCTTGATCAGGGTAGGGATGACTTCATCTGGAATGCCTTTTTCCTTCAGGATCCGGCGTTCAACCGCCATGCCGTCAAACGCAGCCGCGGTAAGTCTTGGAACAGACAAGGTCCCTGCTGGAGCAGGTCCTTCCTGAGAAGTAGAGGCCACGGGTCCTCCGTGAGCATCTCTTGCAGTTCCGGGTACCAAGTTCTTCTTGGCCAATCCGGAGCCACGAGTATCGTTCTTACTCCTCTCCTTCTTATGATTCTCAGTACTTTTGGTATGAGAGGAAGAGGAGGGAACACATATACCGACTGGAACACCCACGGAGTTACCAGAGCGTCCACCGCTATTGCCTGAGGGTCCCTTGACCTGGCGCAATATCTGTCCAGTTTCTTGTTGAGACGGGACGCCATCATGTCCACCTTTGGTTTTTCCCAACGGTTTACAATCACTTGGAAGACTTCTGGATGAAGTCCCCACTCCCCTGGGTGGAGGTCGTGTCTGCTGAGGAAGTCTGCTTCCCAGTTGTCCACCCCCGGAATGAACACTGCTGACAGTGCTATCACATGATTTTCCGCCCAGCGGAGAATCCTTGCAGCTTCTGCCATTGCCCTCCTGCTTCTTGTGCCGCCCTGTCTGTTTACGTGGGCGACAGCCGTGATGTTGTCCGACTGGATCAATACCGGTTGACCCTGAAGCAGAGGCCTTGCTTGACTTAGGGCATTGTAAATGGCCCTTAGCTCTAGGATATTTATGTGAAGAGACGTTTCCATGCTTGACCACAAGCCCTGGAAATTTCTTCCCTGAGTGACTGCTCCCCAGCCTCTCAGGCTGGCATCCGTGGTTACCAGCATCCAATCCTGAATGCCGAATCTGCGGCCCTCGAGAAGATGAGCCTTCTGTAACCACCACAGGAGAGATACCCTTGTCCTTGGAGATAGGGTTATCCGCTGATGCATCTGAAGATGCGATCCGGACCATTTGTCCAGCAGATCCCACTGAAAAGTTCTTGCATGGAATCTTCCGAATGGAATCGCTTCGTAAGAAGACACCATTTTTCCCAGGACTCTCGTGCACTGATGCACTGACACTTGTCCTGGTTTTAGGAGGTTCCTGACTAACTCGGATAACTCCCTGGCCTTCTCCTCCGGGAGAAACACCTTTTTCTGGACTGTGTCCAGAATCATCCCTAGGAACAGTAGACGTGTTGTTGGAATCAGCTGTGATTTTGGGATATTTAGAATCCACCCGTGCTGACGTAGCACTACCTGAGATAGTGCTACTCCGACCTCTAACTGTACCCTGGACCTTGCCCTTATCAGGAGATCGTCCAAGTAAGGGATAATTAATACGCCTTTTCTTCGAAGAAGAATCATCATTTCGGCCATTACCTTGGTAAAGACCCGTGGTGCCGTGGACAATCCAAACGGCAGCGTCTGAAACTGATAATGACAGGTTTGTATCACAAACCTGAGGTACCCTTGGTGAGAAGGGTAAATTGGGACATGGAGATAAGCATCCTTGATGTCTAGAGATACCATATAGTCCCCTTCTTCCAGGTTCGCTATCACTGCTCTGAGTGACTCCATCTTGAATTTGAACCTTTTTATGTAAGTGTTCAAAGATTTTAGATTTAAAATTGGTCTCACCGAGCCGTCCGGCTTCGGTACCACAAACAGCGTGGAATAATACCCCTGTCCCTGTTGTAGGAGGGGTACCTTGATTATCACCTGCTGGGAATACAGCTTGTGAATAGCTTCCAATACTGCCTCCCTGTCGGAGGGAGACGTTGGTAGAGCAGACTTCAGGAACCGGCGAGGGGGAGACGTCTCGAATTCCAATTTGTACCCCTGTGATACTACCTGCAGGATCCAGGGGTCCACTTGCGAGTGAGCCCACTGCGCGCTGAAATTCTTGAGACGGCCCCCCACCGTGCCCGAGTCTGCTTGCAGAGCCCCAGCGTCATGCTGAGGACTTGGCAGAAGCGGGGGAGGGCTTCTGCTCTTGGGAAGAGGCTGCATGGTGCAGTCTTTTTCCCCTTCCTCTGCCCCGAGGCAGGAATGAGCGGCCTTTTTCCCTCTTGCCCTTATAGGGACGAAAGGACTGGGTTTGAAAAGACGGTGTCTTTTTCTGCTGAGAGGTGACCTGGGGTAAAAAGGTGGATTTTCCAGCCGTTGCCGTGGCCGTGGCCACCAGGTCCGATAGACCGACCCCAAATAACTCCTCCCCTTTATACGGCAATACTTCCATATGCCGTTTGGAATCCGCATCACCTGACCACTGTCGCGTCCATAACGTTCTTCTGGCAGAAATGGACATCGCACTTACTCTAGATGCCAGGGTGCAAATATCCCTCTGTGCATCTCGCATATATAGTAATGCATCCTTTAAATGCTCTATAGTTAATAATATACTGTCCCTATCCAGGGTATCAATATTTTCAGTCAGGGAATCCGACCAAGCCACTCCAGCGCTGCACATCCAGGCTGAGGCGATCGCTGGTCGCAGTATAACACCGGTATGTGTGTATATACCTTTTAAGATATTTTCCAGCCTTCTATCAGCTGGTTCCTTAAGAGCGGCCGTATCAGGAGACGGTAACGCCACTTGTTTTGATAAGCGTGTGAGCGCCTTATCTACCCTAGGGGGTGTTTCCCAACGTGCCCTAACCTCTGGCGGGAAAGGGTATAGTGCCAATAATTTATTAGAAATCAGCAGTTTTTTATCGGGGGAAACCCACGCTTTATCACACACCTCATTTAATTCATCTGACTCAGGAAAAACCACTGGTAGTTTTTTTCACACCCCACATAATACCCTTTTTTGTGGTACTTGTAGTGTCAGAAATGTTCAATGCCTCTTTCATTGCCGTGATCATGTAACGTGTGGCCCTACTGGACATTACGTTTGTCTCGTCACCGTCGACACTGGATTCAGTATCCGTGTCAGGGTCTGTGTCGACCATCTGAGGTAACGGGCGTTTTAGCGCCCCTGACGGTGTCTGAGACGCCTGAACAGGCACTAATTGATTTGTCGGCTGTCTCATGTCGTCAACAGTTTTTTGCAAAGTGCTGACATTGTCACGTAATTCTTTAATTACTACCATCCAGTCAGGTGTCGACTCCCTAGGGGGTGACATCACTAACACAGGCAATTGCTCTGCTTCCACATCATTTTCCTCCTCATACATGTCGACACAATCGTACCGACACCCAGCACACACACAGGGAATGCTCTGATAGAGGACAGGACCCCACTAGCCCTTTGGGGAGACAGAGGGAGAGTTTGCCAGCACACACCAGAGCGCTATATATATACAGGGATAACCTTATATAAGTGTTACTCCCTGTTATAGCTGCTGTATTTATATATTAGCTGCCAATAGTGCCCCCCTCTCTGTTTTACCCTGTTTCTGTAGTGCAGGACTGCAGGGGAGAGTCAGGGAGCCGTCCTTCCAGCGGAGCTGTGAAAGAAAATGGCGCTTGTGTGCTGAGGAGAAATGCTCCGCCCCCTTCACGGCGGCCTTTTCTCCCGCTTTTTTCAGGAAACTGGCAGGGGATAAATGCATCCATATAGCCCAGGAGCTATATGTGATGCATTTTTTTAGCCATATAAGGTTTTTATATCGATTTTATTGCGTCTCAGGGCGCTCCCCCCCAGCGCCCTGCACCCTCAGTGACCGGAGTGTGAAGTGTGCTGAGAGCAATGGCGCACAGCTGCAGTGCTGTGCGCTACCTTATTTGAAGACAGGAACGTCTTCTGCCGCCGCTTTCTCCGGACCTCTTCGCTCTTCTGGCTCTGTAAGGGGGCCGGCGGCGCGGCTCCGGGACCCATCCAGGCTGAACCTGTGATCGTCCCTCTGGAGCTAATGTCCAGTAGCCAAGAAGCCCAATCCACTCTGCAGGCAGGTGAGTTCGCTTCTTCTCCCCTTAGTCCCACGATGCAGTGAGCCTGTTGCCAGCAGGACTCACTGAAAATAAAAAACCTATTTAAACTTTTACTTCTAAGCAGCTCAGGAGAGCCACCTAGCTTGCACCCGTCTCGTTCGGGCACAAAAATCTAACTGAGGCTTGGAGGAGGGTCATAGGGGGAGGAGCCAGTGCACACCAGCTAGTCTAAAGCTTTTACTTTTTGTGCCCAGTCTCCTGCGGAGCCGCTATTCCCCATGGTCCTTACGGAGTTCCCAGCATCCACTAGGACGTCAGAGAAATCAATGGTATCTCCTACAAAAGGCTAAGTAACAAGTCCTGTATTTTCAATGAAGACTGTGGTCTGCACATCCATTTATCAAGTGTGGTTTGGCTGGGATGGTTCAGGGGTGCTCTGTGCCCCAGAGGCGAACCCCTATAAAGTTAGGAATCTGTCCAACGAGGTCACTGTGAAGTCCCAGCAAGGTAGCACATCCCACTATAAGAAGCTAGGGTGCGCAGTCCAGGCCCTCTCTCCACATCCATTTATCAAGCTCAGAAAATTCTGACCCACAATAGCTAACATCATATTTAGATGCAGCCTGTAATCTACCTTACGTTTGTGGAAAGGGATCTTTGGATCCCTCCCCATCAGCTTATATTTCTGCATGCTGATGGCAGGTCTGAACTCAGCAGTAAAGACATAGGTTCATATTGGAGCCACTGTCCCAGCAAGAAGATCTTGATGAACAGACACACAAAATAATTTCTTATTGCTGAGATGTTGGTTTATGGAACCCCACTGCGACCAATGAGTCATGGGCATCTAAGCTGTATTAACTGCAGGGGATGTAGTTGGAATCAAAATACAGACGCCGGAATCCCGACCGTCAGAATGCCGGCAGCGCCGCCAAAGCTATTCCCACTCCTGGGTGTCCACGACTCCCAAGGAGTGGAAATAGAACCTGTGGCGAGCAAAGCGAGCCACGAGCCCGTAGCATGGCGATCGTATCGAGCCCGCAAGGGGCTTCATTCCACTCGCCCCCCTACCGGCATTCTGACGGTTGAGATTCCGGAGTCGGGATTCCGACCACCGGGATCCCGTACCCAACCCAAATGAAGGGAAACAACTCAACTAGCTTATAATAAATAATACAGCGGTAATCATTTATGACAAGCTAGCCATAACGAGCCTGGATTTACACTTCTGTCTGTCCCAGGTAACTTGTGCCCCCTCTACCCACTCTCCACGGTTTCAGTCTCCTCCACACCCAATTTCTGCAAATATATACATGGACTTAATTTAACCCGAAAAAAGATACATTTTAAAATGTTCAAAAATCTAAAATATGTGGCTAATGGAATATTATACACAAAATAGCATTAATATAAAAATAATTATGTATAAGAATGCTGCCAACGCCTCACCAAATATATATGTCTCAATGGAAAAAATAAGAATTTACTTACCGATAATTCTATTTCTCGGAGTCCGTAGTGGATGCTGGGGTTCCTGAAAGGACCATGGGGAATAGCGGCTCCGCAGGAGACAGGGCACAAAAAGTAAAGATTTAGGATCAGGTGGTGTGCACTGGCTCCTCCCCCTATGACCCTCCTCCAAGCCTCAGTTAGGTACTGTGCCCGGACGAGCGTACACAATAAGGAAGGATTTATGAATCCCGGGTAAGACTCATACCAGCCACACCAATCACACTGTACAACCTGTGATCTGAACCCAGTTAACAGTATGATAACAGCGGAGCCTCTGAAAAGATGGCTCACAACAATAATAACCCGATTTTTGTAACTATTTACAAGTAATGCAGATAATCCGCACTTGGGATGGGCGCCCAGCATCCACTACGGACTCCGAGAAATAGAATTATCGGTAAGTAAATTCTTATTTTCTCTATCGTCCTAGTGGATGCTGGGGTTCCTGAAAGGACCATGGGGATTATACCAAAGCTCCCAAACGGGCGGGAGAGTGCGGATGACTCTGCAGCACCGAATGAGAGAACTCCAGGTCCTCCTTAGCCAGGGTATCAAATTTGTAGGATTTTACAAACGTGTTTGCCCCTGACTAAATAGCCGCTCGGCAAAGTTGTAAAGCCGAGACCCCTCGGGCAGCCGCCCAAGATGAGCCCACCTTCCTTGTGGAATGGGCATTTACATATTTTGGCTGTGGCAGGCCTGCCACAGAATGTGCAAGCTGAATTGTATTACACATCCAACTAGCAAAAGTCTGCTTAAAAGCAAGAGCACCCAGTTTGTTGGGTGCATACAGGATAACAGCAAGTCAGTTTTCCTGACTCCAGCCGTCCTGGAACCTATATTTTCAGGGCCCTGACCACATCTAGCAACTTGGAGTCCTCCAAGTCCCTAGTAGGCGCAAGACACCACAATAAGCTGGTTCAGGTGAAACACTGACACCACCTTAGGGAGAGAACTGGGGACGAGTCCGCAGCTCTGCCCTGTCCGAATGGACAAACAGATATGGGCTTTTTTGAGAAAAAAACCACCAATTTGACACTCGCCTGGTCCAGGCCAGGTCCAAGAGCATGTTCACTTTTCATGTGAGATGCTTCAAATCCACAGATTTGACTGGTTTTAAACCAATGTGTTTTGAGGAATCCCAGAACTACGTTGAGATCCCACAGTGCCACTGGAGGCACAAAAGGGGGTTGTATATGCAATACTCCCTTGACAAACTTCTGGACTTCAGGAACTGAAGCCAATTCTTTCTGGAAGAAAAATCGACAGGGCCGAAATTTGAACCTTAATGGACCCCAATTTGAGGCCCATAGACACTCCTGTTTGCAAGAAATGCAGGAATCGACCGAGTTGAAATTTCTTCGTGGGGCCTTCCTGGCCTCACACCACGCAACATATTTTCGCCACATGTGGTGATAATGTTGTGCGGTCACCTCCTTTCTGGCTTTGACCAGGGTAGGAATGACCTCTTCCTGAATGCCTTTTCCCTTAGGATCCGGCGTTCCACCGCCATGCCGTCAAACGCAGCTGCGGTAAGTCTTGGAACAGACATGGTACTTGCTGAAACAAGTCCCTTCTTAGCGGCAGAGGCCATAAGTCCTCTGTGAGCATCTCTTGAAGTTCCGGGTACCAAGTCCTTCTTGGCCAATCCGGAGCCATGAGTATAGTTCTTACTCCTCTACGTCTTATAATTCTCAGTACCTTAGGTATGAAAAGCAGAGGATGGAACACATACACCGACTGGTACACCCACGGTGTTACCAGAACGTCCACAGCTATTGCCTGAGGGTCTCTTAACCTGGCGCAATACCTGTCCCGTTTTTTGTTCAGACGGGACGCCATCATGTCCACCTTTGGTAAGTCCCAACGGTTTACAATTATGTGGAAAACTTCCCCATGAAGTTCCCACTCTGCCGGGTGGAGGTCGTGCCTACTGAGGAAGTCTGCTTCCCAGTTTCCATTCCCGGAATGAAACACTGCTGACAGTGCTATCACATGATTTTCCGCCCAGCGAAAAGTCCTTGCAGTTTTTGCCACTGCCCTCCTGCTTCTTGTGCCGCCCTGTCTATTTACGTGGGCGACTGCCGTGATGTTTTATCCCACTGGATCAATACCGGCTGACCTTGAAGCAGAGGTCTTGCTAAGCTTAGAGCATTATAAATTTACCCTTAGCTATATTTATGTGGAGAAAAATCTCCAGACTTGATCACACTCCCTGGAAATTTTTTCCTTGTGTGACTGCTCCCCAGCCTCTCGGGCTGGCCTCCGTGGTCACCAACATCCAAAACTGAATGCCGAATCTGCGGCCCTCTAGAAGATGAGCACTCTGTAACCACCACAGGAGAGACACCCTTGTCCTTGGATATAGGGTTATCCGCTGATGCATCTGAAGATGCGATCCGGACCATTTGTCCAGCAGATCCCACTGAAAAGTTCTTGCATGAAATCTGCCGACTGGAATTGCTTCGAAGGAAGTCACCATTTTTTTACCATGGCCCTTGTGCAATGATGCACTGATTTTAGGAGGTTCCTGACTAGCTCGGATAACTCCCTGGCTTTCTCTTCCGGGAGAAACACCTTTTTCTGGACTGTGTCCAGAATCATCCCTAAGCACAGGAGACTTGTTGTCGGGATCAGCTGCGATTTTGGAATATTTAGAAACCACCCCTGCTGTTGTAACAGTATCCGAGATAGTGCTACTCCGACCTCCAACTGTTCCCTGGACTTTGCCCTTATCAGGAGATCGTCCAAGTAAGGGATAATTAAGACGCCTTTTCTTCGAAGAAGAACCATCATTTCGGCCATTACCTTGGTAAAGACCCGGGGTGCCGTAGACAATCCAAACGGCAGCGTCTGAAACTGATAGTGACAGTTCTGTACCACGAACCTGAGGTACCCTTAGTGATAAGGGCAAATTTGGGACATGGAGGTAAGCATCCCTGATGTCTCGGGACACCAGATAGTCCCCTTCTTCCCGGTTCGTTATCACTGCTCTGAGTGACTCCATCTTGATTTGAACCTTTGTAAGTGTTCAAATTTTTTTTTTTTTAGATTTAGAATAGGTCTCACCTAGCCTTCTGGCTTCAGTACCACAATATAGTGTGGAATAATACCCCTTTTCTTGTTGTAGGAGGGGTAATTTAATTATCACCTGCTGGGAATACAGCTCGTGAATTTTTTCCCATACTGCCTCCTTGTCGGAGGGAGACCTTGGTGAAGCAGACTTTAGGAGCCTGCGCAGGGGAAACGTCTCGACATTCCAAACTGTACCCCTGGGATACTACTTGTAGGATCCAGGGGTCCTGTACGGTCTCAGCGTCATGCTGAGAGCTTGTCAGAAGCGGTGGAACGCTTCTGTTCCTGGGAATGGGCTGCCTGCTGCAGTCTTCTTCCCTTTCCTCTATCCCTGGGCAGATATGACTCTTATAGGGACGAAAGGACTGAAGCTGAAAAGACGGTGTCTTTTTCTGCAGAGATGTGACTTAGGGTAAAAACGGTGGATTTTCCAGCAGTTGCCGTGGCCACCAGGTCCGATGGACCGACCCCAAATAACTCCTCTTCCTTTATACGGCAATACACCTTTGTGCCGTTTGGAATCTGCATCACCTGACCACTGTCGTGTCCATAAACATCTTCTGGCAGATATGGACATCGCACTTACTCTTGATGCCAGAGTGCAAATATCCCTCTGTGCATCTCGCATATATAGAAATACATCCTTTAAATGCTCTATAGTCAATAAAATACTGTCCCTGTCAAGGGTATCAATATTTTTAGTCAGGGAATCCGACCAAGCCACCCCAGCTCTGCACATCCAGGCTGAGGCGATCGCTGGTCGCAGTATAACACCAGTATGTGTGTATATACTTTTTATGATATTTTTCCAGCCTCCTGTCAGCTGGCTCCTTGAGGACGGCCCTATCTATAGACGGTACCGCCACTTGTTCTGATAAGCGTGTGAGCGCCTTATCCACCCTAAGGGGTGTTTCCCAACGCGCCCTAACTTCTGGCGGGAAAGGGTATACCGCCCATATTTTCTATCGGGGGGAACCCACGCATCATCACACACTTCATTTAATTTATCTGATTCAGGAAAAACTACGGTAGTTTTTTCACATCCCACATAATACCCTCTTTTGTGGTACTTGTAGTATCAGAAATATGTAACACCTCCTTCATTGCCCTTAACGTGTGGCCCTAATAAGGAATACGTTTGTTTATTCACCGTCGACACTGGATTCAGTGTCCCTGTCTGTGTCTGTGTCGACCGACTAAAGTAAACGGGCGTTTTAAAACCCCTGACGGTGTTTTTGAGACGTCTGGACCGGTACTAATTGTTTGTCGGCCGTCTCATGTCGTCAACCGACCTTGGCGCGTGTTGACATTATCACGTAATTCCCTAAATAAGCCATCCATTCCGGTGTCGACTCCCTAGAGAGTGACATCACCATTACAGGCAATTGCTCCGCCTCCTCACCAACATCGTCCTCATACATGTCGACACACACGTACCGACACACAGCACACACACAGGGAATGCTCTGATAGAGGACAGGACCTACTAGCCCTTTGGAGAGACAGAGGGAGAGTTTGCCAGCACACACCAAAAACGCTATAATTATATAGGGACAACCTTATATAAGTGTTTTCCCTTATAGCATCTTTTTTATATATTTCTAACGCCAAATTAGTGCCCCCCCTCTCTGTTTTAACCCTGTTTCTGTAGTGCAGTGCAGGGGAGAGCCTGGGAGCCTTCCCTCCAGCCTTTCTGTGAGGGAAAATGGCGCTGTGTGCTGAGGAGATAGGCCCCGCCCCTTTTTCGGCGGCCTCGTCTCCCGCTCTTAACGGATTCTGGCAGGGGTTAAATATCTCCATATAGCCCCCGGAGGCTATATGTGAGGTATTTTTAGCCAAAAAAGGTTTTCATTTGCCTCCCAGGGCGCCCCCCTCCCAGCGCCCTGCACCCTCAGTGACTGCCGTGTGAAGTGTGCTGAGAGGAAAATGGCGCACAGCTGCAGTGCTGTGCGCTACCTTAAGAAGACTGAGGAGTCTTCTGCCGCCGATTCTGGACCTCTTCTCGTTTCAGCATCTGCAAGGGGGCCGGCGGCGAGGCTGTACCTGTGATCGTCCCTCTGGAGCTAATGTCCAGTAGCCAAGAAGCCAATCCATCCTGCACGCAGGTGAGTTCACTTCTTCTCCCCTAAGTCCCTCGTTGCAGTGATCCTGTTGCCAGCAGGACTCACTGTAAAATAAAAAACCTAAGCTAAACTTTTCTAAGCAGCTCTTTAGGAGAGCCACCTAGATTGCACCCTTCTCGGCCGGGCACAAAAATCTAACTGAGGCTTGGAGGAGGGTCATAGGGGGAGGAGCCAGTGCACACCACCTGATCCTAAAGCTTTACTTTTTGTGCCCTGTCTCCTGCGGAGCCGCTATTCCCCATGGTCCTTTCAGGAACCCCAGCATCCACTAGGACGATAGAGAAAATAGATTTACCCCATCTCTGAAGAAGGTCACTGACTGGTTGTAACAATTAACTAGGGAATTTATGGCAAGATATTAAGGCTAAAATGTGGTGTTTTTTTTTAAAACAAAATGAAGGAAAACAGGAAGAAAAATGTACAGGTGACAAATAACGTACGAAAATAGATGTACAACGTCACTTTTGTCTTTGATAAAATCCCTTCTGTATTTCATAAATTCCTTCAGAGTCTTCAGGGGGTTTTCATAAATGCTGAATTTATTGTCATTAGCCCAGGTTTCCATGGCGACCAGCACTATTCTGGTGTTCAGCTGTTCCTTATATATCTAGTGCATAAAATGGAAGAGAGAGCTGTCAAGGCCTGTAATAAGACGTCACTACTGTACAAACCCAGAGCATGCAGAGGCCTAGACTGTGTCATGTATACCGATCAAAGAATGTATAAATATAATAACCCATTTATTATTTATGTTTCAATACAATGAAATTCTATTTAATGAAACGTATGGGTGCTTGAGGCTGTGACGCCCCCAACTCGACATGCTTATTGCAGCTTCCCATGAAGAACACACATACATGTTTCTATGGTTACTTATACAAAGATGTTATTATGTTACTAAAAGCTGCACGTAGAGAGTAATAGCAATAACCATACTCACGGGATGCAGTTGATATACCAGCGGTCGGGATCTCGTCGGTCAGGATACCGACGCCAGAATCCCGACCGCTGACAATGCCGCCAGCCGGAATGCCGGCTCACAGGGGCTATTCCCACTCCTAGGTGTCCACGACACCCATAGAGTGGGAATAGCACCTGTGGCGAGCACAGCAAGCCACCGAGCCCACTGCATGGCCCTCCCCACCGGCATTCTGGCGGCCGGGATCCCGGGGTCGGTATGCTGACCTCCCGGATCCCGACCGCCGACATATCAGCCCCAACCCACACTCACAGACTGGAACAGGCAGTACATATAAATTCCTGGTATCGTAACACATAAATCCTTCTATATCACGCTCTTTGTCCAGCATTATCCACTTATACTGTATTATATTTATATATCTTTCAGTACAAACAACCATCTGGCCTTGACTCCTGCTCCCCTTTAAATTGGTTCTGAGCAATGTGACAATGGGGTTATAACATAGTCTGCGAGTTGCAGACGGCCGCAAGTATTCGGAACCTTGGCCACTTTATTTAAAATGGCGATTTTTAAAAGGCAAAACCAGGTTAGTTTTCATTACAGCAACAGTTCCTGTATACTGCAGGGTAAATACCGGCTGCTTTTGCATATATCCCACAGACACTGGACAGCTTTGTTTTGATACCCTTAATTTAGATCTGAGTTTGGACACATCCCCTCTCACATCTAAATCTCTCTGCACCTGTTACATCTGCCCCACCTGCAGCATGGTTTTACCTAGGAGCAAAGCTACATGTTTTTTTTTTTTATTTGATCCCAGTCAGAGTCAGAGCCTAATTCAGATCCCATCGCTGATGTTCGAAAATCACTATGCCGCGATTTTTGCACATCCGCACATGCACGTATACCGGTACGCGCATGTGCAAGGTCCTAAACTGCGTTCTCTGCAGAACTCAGTTTAAGACTTGGAGGGGGGCGGGAAAGGGGCGTAGACACTGCGTTTTGTGGGCATCGATGCTCCGTTTAAGGGGCGCGGTCCGGACAACGGAGGCATGTCCGGACCGGTGCTGGGCCGGGTCGTGGCGGCTGTGTGACATCACACGCAGCCGCTGCAACCAAAAACATCGCCTTCGCAGATAGGCTGGCATATGGGGCGGACTGCCTGACTTTAAGCCTGCATTTCACCTACTTTTAATGAGCCACAGAACCTGTGTAATTCATCAGTGTCTCGGTTTAAAGGGATGGTATGGTAAGCCTACTTATCGGTAACAGAAATGGGATATATATCCGATCTCAATTATACGAAACACAAGACAGCGAGAAATTATTTCTGATCACACTTACTAAATCTGCCACATTCACGACGGACTTGGCATAGCTGTTAGTTTGGCCAACAGACAGACGGTGCTTTTTATACTGCAAGAGGGAGAAAGGAAAAAATACAATACACAAATGCAGTCTAGATAGATATGACTGACACATTTACCCTGGCGAATAGATGGTATATGTAAAAAAAAAAATTAGATACAAAAGACAAGATAGATGCTCTCGGCTGTCCCAACTTCGTCACGTCAGTCCTGGTTTGAGGGCTATGACCTGTTATGGGACTACATTGACCTGACTGCCGTTGCATTGGGGAGGTATGTCCATCCACTGCAGCTCTGACTGTAAGGCAGTGGTGAGCACCGAGGTGAAACAGGTGGGTGACCGGCGGGAGATAAGGGGTAAGCTAGTGCTATTAAATGCTAAGCATGCCTCCTCCCTAAAGCAATTACGTCCTGCCCCACGATGACATAGCCCTAGGCTGGTCCTCTCACTTCCAATGTCGGTATGTGTATAGCTAATATAGAGAGATAGACATATATTTCTATCTATATATACAGATGTAGCCACCTTTATCTTGACTGGCTGAGGCGTTTGTCCCGATCGAGTATACGCAGCGTACCAGGGCGTAGGGAGGCGCGCCTAGTCACAGAGAGGCGTACCTAATCGCACGGAGGCAGACAGAGCGTTTGGCGTTACCTTTACGTGTAATACCTGCAATCATCCACCAGATGTCGCCTTTTACAATCACCACTGCGCATGCGTGTGGTCTCCCGTAAAATACAATACTGAAATATATAATAAGGACTACTTTACTAAGCGTCTCATTACGCTGCATACAGTAAATACTCATTACGCTGCATTATTTAATACAGTAAATACTCATTATGCTGCATTATTTAATACAGTATATACGGTACAGACGCAAATAGTACAGCATACAGTATATGATCCATCTACAGTACTTTATGAATATGTGAGCGTCCAAGTCCCGCAGACAAAACAACATAAAACCAGTAGTGTACACTGTCGCAAATGGACGTGTTAGAAGTTCACTATTGCCTCTTGAGATTAGGAATTTTGTACAGTATGTTAGCGTCCTAATCCCATAGCCATTACAGCATAATCAAAACCAATGGATTTATTAATCTGTCTGCGGCGAAGTGGTGAAGTGTTCCGCTTCCTATACTCAGAGTCCCGAGTTCGATTTCTAAAGTACGAATGCATGTTAGTTTTTTCCAGACACTTTATTATTTTTTTATTCACATAAACCAGGGCAAAGCTGCAGGAGCGGTTCTGTTAAGGTTCTATGCACCGTACAGTACACATACAATTCTGTAGCAGGGCAGACTCAATTGAAATGGCTACCACCTATGACTCCTTGCTCCACGGAGGCCCTAGGCTACGGAGCAAGTAACAGTCCAGATTTTGCAGGCTATGGGGCAATGCTGAAGGAGCGTCACAATCCCCTAGCTAAAATACACAGGATAGGACTAAGCGAGGTATATGCACATAACGATACACTGCAAAGTTCCCCATGGTTTTAATTATGCCTTTTCTTTGAACACAGTATTTTCGACTGCCTCGCCCTACACCCATCCCACTTTCCCCCTGGGAGCCTGCAATGTACATGCAGTAGACAGGGAGGGAGTTCCGATCAGGTTACAAGACGTGCAACAGTATACTACTGTATGTAGGAAAATCCCCCGCCCACTCTGATTTATGTGAAACCTGTGTGCACCCTTCCATTGAATGTATAACAAAGAAAAAAAATAATAATAAAGTGAATGTTACAGGAACACATTAAAAAAAGGTTGGCACTTCCTTCCCATTGGTGTTGGTTTATGCCTTAGGGGACTCGGATGCAAATACTTGTATTTGAAAAGCACGTATTTTCCACCGCCTCTCCCTACCCCCATTGCCCTTCCGCCCTGGGAGCCTGCACAGGTCATGCAGTGGACAGGGAGGGAGTTCAGGTCAGGTACAATACACAAATGCCGACAATCTACAGTACTGTGTTGCTCAGTTAGTTGCGTCGGAATACACTAGTTTATACTCATTACCGCTGTGTATTTGTATATAGCGGAATGAATCGCTGCTGCAGATTTACTTTGATTTATGTGAAACCTGTGTGCACCCTTTCATTGAATGTATAACAAAGAAAAACAATAATAAAGTGAATGTCACGGGAACATATAAAAAAAAAAAGGTTGGCACTTTGGGACTCAAAGCTGGGACTCTCAGTGTGGAACGTAAGAGCCTTCATCGCTAGGTTGGTATGGAAGAGGAGACAATTAGCTACCAGAGGGTACCAACTCCAAGTTTCTGTGACCCCCACAAGGCTCATGGCAAGCGTCGGAACCCATGGTGGGTCTGAATTAACGGGCCCATTATAGTCTATGGGAAAATGAGTCCACTTTGCGTACTGATATCTCTGGTTCTGGGTGTCCCAGAGACTCGGGACTGGTACCATTTAAAAGAGGAGACTCTTGGCTTTCAGGGCAGATCAACGACTAGTTTATGTGACACTGGAAAGGGAAACAGTAAGCAACCGTGTATCGGGTCCCCTCCAGTTGTCCACCTAGCTTGCACAGGATGCAGGGTTTCTGGCTAGATAGGAAATACTGTACAGAAATGCTAAGCATGGTAATTTGACATCCAGGAACATAGGGAGGAGTTTATCTCTCTCCATTATACTTAGAAAAATTACACTTGCCACTGTACGTTACAAGCTGTTCGTGCTAATTAGTACAATAGTAGAACATACTGTACAGAGATACTAAGTACAGTGATTTGGCATCCACAAACTTAGGGAGGAGCTTTAATCTCTCTCCATTGTAATATTTCTAAGCATAATGGAGAGAGATAAAAGCTCCTCCCTAAATTCCTGGATGCCAAATTGCCATCCAGAGTATCGCTGTACTCTATGTTCTACTAGTGTACTAATTAGCACGAACAGCTTGTAACATACAGTGGCAAGTTTAATATTTCTATGTATAATGGAGAGAGATAAAAGCTCCTCAGTAAGTTCCTGGATGCCACATCACTGTACTTAGTATCTCTGTACAGTATTTTCTGTTAGGGTACTAATTAGCTGTTCGTGCTAATTAGTACCCTAATAGAACATACTGTACAGAGATACTACAGACAGTGATTTGGCATCCAGGAACTTAGGGAGGAGCTTTTATCTCTCTCCAATATACTTAGAAAGATTACAGCGGAGAGAGATAAAAGCTCCTCCCTAAGGTTCCTGGATGCCAAATCACTGTCTGTAGTATCTCTGTACAGTATGTTCTACTAGTGTACTAATTAGCACGAGCAGCTTGTAACGTACAGTGGCAGTTTTGATCTTTCTATGTATAATGTAGAGAGATAAAAGCTCCTCCCTCAGTTCCTGGTTGCCAAATCACCATCCTTAATTTCTCTGTATAGTATTTTCTATTAGGGTACTAATTAGCACGAACAGCTAATTAGTACCCTAATAGAAAATACTGTACAGAGATACTAAGTACAGTGATGTGGCATCCAGGAATTTACTGAGGAGCTTTTATCTCTCTCCATTATACATAGAAAGATTAATCTTGCCACTGTACGTTACAAGCTGTTCGTGCTAATTAGTACACTAGTAGAACATACTGTACAGAGATACTACATACAGTGATTTGGCATCCAGGAACCTTAGGGAGGAGCTTTTATCTCTCTCCATTATGCTTAGAAAGATTACAATGGAGAGAGAATAAAGCTCCTCCCTAAGTTCGTGGATGCCAAATCACTGTACTTAGTATCTCTGTACAGTATGTTCTACTAGTGTACTAATTAGCACGAACAGCTTGTAACGTACAGTGGCAAGTTTAATCTTTCTATGTATAATATAGAGAGATAAAAGCTCCTCCCTAGGTTCCTGGTTGCCAAATCACCGTCCTTAGTATCTCTGTATAGTATTTTCTATTAGGGTACTAATTAGCACGAACAGCTAATTAGTACCCTAATAGAAAATACTGTACAGAGATACTAAGTATAGTGATGTGGCATCCAGGAACTTACTGAGGAGCTTTTATCTCTCTCCGTTATACATAGAAAGATTAATCTTGCCACTGTACGTTACAAGCTGTTCGTGCTATTTAGTACACTAGTAGAACATAGAGTACAGCGATACTCTGGACAGCAATTTGGCATCCAGGAATTTAGGGAGGAGCTTTTATCTCTCTCCATTATACTTAGATAGATTACAATGGAGAGATTAAAGCTCCTCCCTAAGTTCGTGGATGCCAAATCACTGTACTTAGTATCTCTGTACAGTATGTTCTACTAGTGTACTAATTAGCACGAACAGCTTGTAACGTACAGTGGCAATTTTAATCTTTCTATGTATAATATAGAGAGATAAAAGCTCCTCCCTAAGTTCCTGGTTGCCAAATCACCATCCTTAGTATCTTTGCATAGTATTTTCTATTAGGGTACTAATTAGCACAAACAGCTTGTAACGTACAGTGGCAATTTTAATCTTACTATGTATAATATAGAGAGATAAAAGCTCCTCCCTAAGTTCCTGGTTGCCAAATCACCATCCTTAGTATCTCTGCATAGTATTTTTTTTTATTAGGGTACTAATTAGCACAAACAGCTAACTGGTACCCTAATAGAACATACTGTACAGAGATACTAAGTATGGTGATTTTGTATCCAGGAACTTATTGAGGAACTTTTATCTCTCTCCATTATACATAGAAAGATTAAACTTGCCGCTGTACGTTACAAGCTGTTCGTGCTAATTAGTACCCTAATAGAACATACTGTACAGAGATACTACAGACAGTGATTTGGCATCCAGGAACTTAGGGAGGAGCTTTTATCTCTCTCCAATATACTTAGAAAGATTACAGCAGAGAGAGATAAAAGCTCCTCCCTAAGGTTCCTGGATGCCAAATCACTGTCTGTAGTATCTCTGTACAGTATGTTCTACTAGTGTACTAATTAGCACGAGCAGCTTGTAACGTACAGTGGCAGTTTTGATCTTTCTATGTATAATGTAGAGAGATAAAAGCTCCTCCCTCAGTTCCTGGTTGCCAAATCACCATCCTTAGTTTCTCTGTATAGTATTTTCTATTAGGGTACTAATTAGCACGAACAGCTAATTAGTACCCTAATAGAAAATACTGTACAGAGATACCAAGTACAGTGATGTGGCATCCAGGAACTTACTGAGGAGCTTTTATCTCTCTCCATTATACATAGAAAGATTAATCTTGCCACTGTACGTTACAAGCTGTTCGTGCTAATTAGTACACTAGTAGAACATACTGTACAGAGATACTACATACAGTGATTTGGCATCCAGGAACCTTAGGGAGGAGCTTTTATCTCTCTCCATTATGCTTAGAAAGATTACAATGGAGAGAGAATAAAGCTCCTCCCTAAGTTCGTGGATGCCAAATCACTGTACTTAGTATCTCTGTACAGTATGTTCTACTAGTGTACTAATTAGCACGAACGGCTTGTAACGTACAGTGGCAAGTTTAATCTTTCTATGTATAATATAGAGAGATAAAAGCTCCTCCCTAGGTTCCTGGTTGCCAAATCACCGTCCTTAGTATCTCTGTATAGTATTTTCTATTAGGGTACTAATTAGCACGAACAGCTAATTAGTACCCTAATAGAAAATACTGTACAGAGATACTAAGTATAGTGATGTGGCATCCAGGAACTTACTGAGGAGCTTTTATCTCTCTCCATTATACATAGAAAGATTAATCTTGCCACTGTACGTTACAAGCTGTTCGTGCTATTTAGTACACTAGTAGAACATAGAGTACAGCGATACTCTGGACAGCAATTTGGCATCCAGGAATTTAGGGAGGAGCTTTTATCTCTCTCCATTATACTTAGATAGATTACAATGGAGAGATTAAAGCTCCTCCCTAAGTTCGTGGATGCCAAATCACTGTACTTAGTATCTCTGTACAGTATGTTCTACTAGTGTACTAATTAGCACGAACAGCTTGTAACGTACAGTGGCAATTTTAATCTTTCTATGTATAATATAGAGAGATAAAAGCTCCTCCCTAAGTTCCTGGTTGCCAAATCACCATCCTTAGTATCTTTGCATAGTATTTTCTATTAGGGTACTAATTAGCACAAACAGCTTGTAACGTACAGTGGCAATTTTAATCTTACTATGTATAATATAGAGAGATAAAAGCTCCTCCCTAAGTTCCTGGTTGCCAAATCACCATCCTTAGTATCTCTGCATAGTATTTTTTTTTATTAGGGTACTAATTAGCACAAACAGCTAACTGGTACCCTAATAGAACATACTGTACAGAGATACTAAGTATGGTGATTTTGTATCCAGGAACTTATTGAGGAGCTTTTATCTCTCTCCATTATACATAGAAAGATTAAACTTGCCGCTGTACGTTACAAGCTGTTCGTGCTAATTAGTACCCTAATAGAACATACTGTACAGAGATACTACAGACAGTGATTTGGCATCCAGGAACTTAGGGAGGAGCTTTTATCTCTCTCCAATATACTTAGAAAGATTACAGCGGAGAGAGATAAAAGCTCCTCCCTAAGGTTCCTGGATGCCAAATCACTGTCTGTAGTATCTCTGTACAGTATGTTCTACTAGTGTACTAATTAGCACGAGCAGCTTGTAACGTACAGTGGCAGTTTTGATCTTTCTATGTATAATGTAGAGAGATAAAAGCTCCTCCCTCAGTTCCTGGTTGCCAAATCACCATCCTTAGTTTCTCTGTATAGTATTTTCTATTAGGGTACTAATTAGCACGAACAGCTAATTAGTACCCTAATAGAAAATACTGTACATAGATACTAAGTACAGTGATGTGGCATCCAGGAACTTACTGAGGAGCTTTTATCTCTCTCCATTATACATAGAAAGATTAATCTTGCCACTGTACGTTACAAGCTGTTCGTGCTGTACAGAGATACTAAGAATGGTGATTTGGCATCTGGGAACTTCCAGAGGAGCTTTTATCTCTCTCCATTTTACATAGAAAGATTAAACTTGCCGCTGTACTTTACAAGCTGTCCGTGCTAATTAGTACCCTAATTGAAAATACTATACAGAGATACTAAAGACGGTTATTTGGCACCCAGGAATTTAGGGAGGAGCTTTTATCTCTCTATATTATACATAGAAAGATTAAACTTGCCACTGTACTTAGAAAGATTACAATGGAGAGAGATAAAAGCTCCTCCCTAAGTTCGTGGATGCCAAATCACTTTCCTTAGTATCTCTGTACAGTATGTTCTACTAGTGTACTAATTAGCACAAACAGCTTGTAACGTACAGTGGCAAGTGTAATTTTTCTAAGTATAATGGAGTGAGATAAAAACTCCTCCCTATGTTCCTGGATGTCAAATTACCATGCTTAGCATTTCTGTACAGTATTTCCTATCTAGCTAGAAACCCTGTATCATGTGCAAGCTAGGCGGACAACTGGAGGGGACCCGAAACACGGTTGCTTCCCGTTTCCTTTTCCAGTGTCACATAAACTAGTGGTTGGTCTGCCCCGAAAGCCAAGAGTCTCCTCTTTTGTATGGTACCAGTCCTGAGTCTCTGGGACACCCAGAACCAGAGATATCAGTACGCAAAGTGGACCCATTTTCCCATAGACTATAATGGGACCGTTAATTCAGACCCACCATAGGTTTCGACGCTTGCCATGAGCCTTGTGGGGGTCACAGAAACTTGGGGTTGGTACCCTCCGGTAGCTAATTGTCTCCCCTTCCATACCAACCTAGTGATGAAGGCTCCCACCTCCCATGCTGAGAGTCACAAAGTGCCAACCTTTTTTTTTCTATGTTCCCGTGACATTCACTTTATTATTTTTTTTCTTTGTTGTACATTCAATGAAAGGGTGCACACAGGTTTCACATAAATCAAAGTAAATCTGCAGCAGCGATTCATTCCGCTATATACAAATACACAGCGGTAATGAGTATAAATTAGTGTATTCCAACGCAACTAACTGAGCAACACAGTACTGTAGATCGTCAGCATTTGTGTATTGTACCTGACCTGAACTCCCTCCCTGTCCACTGCATGACCTGTGCAGGCTCCCAGGGGGGAAGGGCGATGGGGGTAGGGAGAGGCGGTGGAAAACACTGTGCTTTTGAAATACAAGTATTAACGTCCGAGTCCCCTAAGGCATAAACCAACACCAATGGGAAGGAAGTGCCAACCTTTTTTTAATGTGTTCCTGTAACATTCACTTTATTATTATTATTTTTCTTTGTTATACATTCAATGGAAGGGTGCACACAGGTTTCACATAAATCAGAGTGGGCGGTGGATTTTCCTACATACAGTAGTATACTGTTGCACATGTCTTGTAACCTGATCGGAACTCCCTCCCTGTCTACTGCATGTACTTTGCAGGCTCCCAGGGGGGGAAGGGGAAAGTGGGATGGGGGTAGGGTGAGGCAGTGGAAAATACCGTGTTCAAAGAAAAGGCATAATCAAAACCATAGGGAACTTTGCGGTGTATCGTTATGCGCAAAGACCTCACTTATCCCTATCACCCCTGTGTATTTTAGCTAGGGGATTCTGACGCTCCTTCAGCATTGCCCCGTGACCTACCAAATCTGTGCTGTTACTTGCTCCATAGCCGAGGGCCTCCATTGGGCGAGGAGACATAGGCGGTAGCCATTTCAATTGAGTCTGCCCTGCTATAGAATTGTATGTATACCATATGGTGCATAGACCCTAAACAGTACAACCGCTCCTGCAGCTTTGCCCTAGTTTACGTGAATAACTCCCTCCCTGTCTACTGCATGACCTGTGCAGGATCCCATGGGGGAAGGGCGATGGGCAAGCGGGAGGCGGTGGAAAATACTGTGCTTTTGAAATGCAAGTACTGTATGAGTCTGAGTCCCCAGTAGCCTCCTGCTAGCCTATTGCCCTTCCCCCCTGGGAGCCTGCACAGATCATGCAGTAGACAGGGAGGGAATTCAGGTCATGTGCAATACACAAACGCCGAATATCTACTGTATAGTACTGTTTTGCTCACAGTAGCGTCAGAATACACTCATTTCTACTCATTCCCGCTGTTTAGTTGCATTTAGCGTAAAGAATCGCTCCTGCAGATGTACTCTGATTTATATGTAACTTGTGTGCACCTTTCCATTGACTGTCTTACAATGTAGATAAAATAATACAGTGTATTATTACAATAAAAAAAAAAAAAAGAAGGCACATCACGTCTCGAACCCTGGACCCCCAGCGTGGGAGGTGGGAGCCTTCACCCCTAGCCCACGACGCCTCATGAGAGACTCCCAATTTCATGTGTGAAAGTACTGCAAACAGCGCCCGGCCCGCACCCCATTGGTGTTGGTTTATGCCTTAGAGGACTCGGACGCTCGCATTTGTAAAGCACGGTATTTTCCACCGCCTCCTGCTAGCCTATTGCCCTTCCCCCCTGGGAGCCTGCACAGATCATGCAGTAGACAGGGAGGGAATTCAGGTCATGTGCAATACACAAACGCCGAATATCTACTGTATAGTACTGTTTTGCTTACTTAGTAGCGTCAGAATACACTCATTTCTACTCATTGCCGTTGTGCAGTTGCATTTAGCGTAAAGAATCGCTCCTGCAGATGTACTTTGATTTATGTGAAACCTGTGTGCATCCTTCCATTGGATGTATTAGAAAGAAAAAAAATTTTTTTAAATGAATGTCACGGGAACACATAAAAAAAATGGTTGGCATTTCCTTCCCATTGGTGTTGGTTTACAGTATGCCGTAGTGGACTCGGACGCTCATGTAATTGCATTTCAAAGGCACAGTACAGTATTTCCCATCGTCTCCCCCTACACCCATCGCCCTTCCCCCCTGGGAGCCTGCACAGGGAGGGAATTCAGGTCATGTGCAATACACAAACGCTGAAGATCTACAGTACTGTTTTGCTCAGTTAGTAGCGTCAGAATACCCTCATTTCATTCCCGCTGTTTAGTTGCATTTAGCGTAAAGAATCGCTCCTGCAGATGTACTCTGATTTATATGTAACTTGTGTGCACCTTTCCATTGACTGTCTTACAATGTAGATAAAATAATACAGTGTATTATTACAATAAAAAAAAAAAAAAGAAGGCACATCACGTCTCGAACCCTGGACCCCCAGCTTGGGAGGTGGGAGCCTTCACCCCTAGCCCACGACGCCTCATGAGAGACTCCCAATTTCATGTGTGAAAGTACTGCAAACAGCGCCCGGCCCCCACCCCATTGGTGTTGGTTTATGCCTTAGAGGACTCGGACGCTCGCATTTGTAAAGCACGGTATTTTTCACCGCCTCCTGCTAGCTACTGTAGCCCTCCATTCCCAGACGCTCATGTATTTTAAAAGCACGGTGTTTATACATTGTCCTGTACATTCTTCCTTTTACACAATTACTGTAGTTGCGTCTCCATACACATACAGTACTCCATACTTTTTCCACCGCCTCCCGTTACGCCTACAGTATTGCCAGAGCTGTAGATCAATCCGCCGCTATACTGTACGATCGAAAGTACTGGATTAGTGGAGCATTAGCCACACAGTGGTGGAGATGTGTAATGCATGATGAGTATCTAGATCGCCTCAACGCGCCTACCTGTGATTAAACTCAGCTATCGCCTTAGCGTGACTAAACGCCCGTCTCGGCGGAGAAACAGTCAAGATAAAGGTGGCTACATCTGTATATATACATATACAGACACACACATATATAATTATACATACATATAGAAAAAAATCCTTTACTGCGTCGTGATCTTTCTAAAGCTGCACCTCTAGATGAACCTCCTGTTGGCAAAGGTTCCTAAATAACAAATAATACAAGATCTGGAGGGCGCTAACATAGATTCCCAGTTTAAGCCATCCAGTATTACACGCTTATTGTTGTAAGTACTTTTTCCAATAACTATAAAATGCTTTCTTATATACAGAATGTATTTCAGTTCACAACAGTGAGAGTAAATTCATCCAGTTTGGATTCAGTTCATTAGATTCCTTTGGTGATGTTTAATCCTAATACAATGCTGATGTTGAATAAGATAAACTCAACGCGTTTCGTCACCAAGGACATCTTCAGGGGTATAAATCTGGATGGCAAATAAAGCAATTTAAGTCTAAAAATTCCATACATATAAACTAATAACGTTATTAGCCCTCTGATGAAGACCGCAGTGACGAAACGCGTAGGGCCGTGGCCTAGCACAAGAATAGTGTGGAGTGGAGACATACTCCTCCGATGTGGTGACGTTTCATAACCATTATTTTAATATGTAATGTACTTACGGTGGTCAAATACCGTCTGTTGTGGTACTTTATTTTAAACTGATTTGTGACAGCTGCTGGAATAAATGTGACTTCTTAAACAGTTTCATGCACTATGGAGCGCCCTTTCTTTCACTGATTCTAAATTTAAAACTGTATGTGGATGCGGGCATATCAAAGGTGACGCCAGTATTAAGGATTTGAGTACAAAGGAGATCAATTGGATTCCATCTATTAAAGTGGAAGGTTTACCAGTGATACAGCAGATACTGGGACTTGTGGTTCCACAACGGGACTTGTGAGGTGGAATAATTGCGCATAAACCTTGGCTTTTTATATATATATATACCTATACACACACACACACACACACACACACTTTAAATTGAAATACAGAAAAGGAAAGCTATATCTTATTGCTAATAAGCGGCGCAGTTATACGTCTTGAATACTGATATAGGAATGTACTTGGTGTATAATATGTGATTATCATACCATTAGGTGATCATTGACGATCATCAATTCTACATATTTATTCTCATCCTTGGTGTTGCTTGGAATCGGCTGAACCTGCCAAAAAAAAAAAAAGTTAACTTTAGACAGTTTATACATAACACATCTACAGGGATGGTGATTTGCTCAATCAGTCAATGAAGTCAAATTTTTTGGCCTATAATTGTGTTATTGAAGTAAAAATAGGATTTTAATTACCTACCGGTAAATCCTTTTCTGATAGTCCGTAGAGGATGCTGGGGTCCACATTAGTACCATGGGGTATAGACAGGTCCACTAGGAGCCACTGGCACTTTAAGAGTTTAATAATGTGGGCTGGCTCCTCCCTCTATGTCACTCCGACCAGACCCAGTCTAGAAACTGTGCCCGAGGAGACGGACATACTTCGAGAGAAGGAAATACACAGATAGTGGTGAGATTCACACCAGCTCACACATAACAATAGAAAACCAAGCTAACCAGCTTGAAACAGTTCAGCAACGGCTGAACAACAGTACTTAACCAAGTAACAATGCAGTACTTAACCAAGTAACAACGCAGTACTTAACTAAGTAACCAATGCAGGAAAACGAAGCGCTGGGCGGGCGCCCAGCATCCTCTACGGAAAAGGATTTACCGGTAGGTAATTAAAATCCTATATTCTCTTACGTCCTAGAGGATGCTGGGGTCCACATTAGTACCATGGGGATGTAACAAAGCTCCCAGTACAGGAGGGAGAGCGCGGAGGCTCCTGCAGAACCGATTGACCAGGTCCTCAGAGGCCAAAGCATCGAACTTATAGAACTTAGCAAACGTGTTCGATCCTGACCAAGTAGCCGTTCGGCAAAGCTGTAAAGCCGAGACACCCTGGGCAGCCGCCCAGGAAGAACCCACTTTACGAGTAGAGTGGGCCTTAACAGATTTTGGAGACGGCAAGCCTGCCGTAGAATAAGCATGCTGGATAATACAACTGATCCAGCGAGAAATCGTCTGCTTAGAAGCAGGCCACCCAACCTTGTTGGGATCATAAAGAACAAACAGAGCATCTGACTTTCTGTGATGAGAAGTTCTCTTCACATAAATCTTCAAAGCCCTTACAACATCCAAGGAATTTGAAGCAATTGAGGAGTCAGTAGCCACTGGCACCACAATAGGTTGGTTGATATGAAAAGCCAACACAAACTTCGGAAGAAATTGTTGACGCGTCCTGAGCTCAGCTCTATCTTCATGGAAAATCAAGTAGGGGCTCTTGTAGGGCAATGCCCCAATTCCGACACATGTCTAGCAGATGTCAATGCCAATAGTGTGACCGCCTTCCAAGTAAGGAACTTGACCTCAACATCCTGTAAAGGTTCAAACCAATCTGACTTCAGGAACTGCAGCATCACATTAAGATCCCAAGGTGCCGTAGGAGGCACAAAGGGAGGCTGGATGTGCAGAACCCCTTTCAAGAAAGTCTGAACCTCAGGGATGACAGCCAAAAGTTTCTGGAAGAAAATGGACAAGGCCGAAATCTGGACTTTTATGGAGCCCAACCTCAGGCCCACATCCACACCTGCTTGCAGAAAGAGGAGAAACCGCCCTAGTTGAAACTCCACCGTAGGAAACTTCTTGGATTCACACCAAGACACATACTTTTTCCAAATTCGATGGTAATGTTTAGACCAGTGGTTTTCAACCACTGTGCCGTGGCACACTGGTGTGCCGCCAGTGGCTTTCAGATGTGCCGCCAGAGATGCGCTGCCCGTCATCACACTGGTGAACTTTGGCAACGCAGCGTGACACATCGCCTGTCCACCCGCCCGCCGCAAGCCCGGCTGCCCGCCCGCCGCTGCCAGGCAAGTGCTGCTCCCTACTGCTCCTCACTGCTTACGGCTGCATTAACCCCTGCCTGCCAGCCGCCAGCAAAGTGCTGCTCCCTGCTGCACCTCACTGCTCACGGCTGCATTAACCCCTGCCGGCTGACGCTGAGGGAGGGAGAGGCAAAAGCAAAAGTGATACTGAAACCTTACAGGTATGGTCCAGTGTATTTGTATGAATTTTACAGTAATAGCTGTGTGAACAGTGTGCAGAATTAATGTGGGGGCCAATATGTGTAATAACTGTGGGGGGCCCATGTGTGTAATTACTGTGTGTGTGGGGGGGCCAATGTGTGTAATTGCTGGGCGGGGATGATATGTGTAATTACTGTGGGGGGACAATACGTGCAATTAATGTGGCGGGACAATATGTGTAATTACTGTGGGGGGGGGTGTAATTGCTGTGGGGGGACAATATGTGCAATTACTGTGGGGACCAATGTGTGTTTTAAGTCCCCATGTGGGCCAAAGTGTGTTGTTTTTTTTTTTTTTTTTTGGGTGGGGGGGTTGTTTGTGGGGTACTGATGGTGTGCCTTGGCAATTTTAGAATTTTGTTCGGCGTGCCCCGAATGGAAAAAGGTTGAAAATCACTGGTTTAGACGTTACTCCTTTCCTAGCCTGTATCAGGGTAGGAATAACTTTGTTCGGAATGCCCTTCCAAGCTAAGATCTGGTGTTCAACCTCGATGCCGTCACACATAGCCATGGTAAGTCTTGATAAGCGAACAGCTCCTGTTGCAGAAGGTACTCTCGAAGAGGAAGAGGCCTCGGATCTTCCAACAGCAACTCCAGAAGATCCACATACCAAGCCCGTCTTGGCCAGTCCTTAGCAATGAGGATCGCCTGAACTCTTGTTCTTTTTATTAGTTTGAGAATCCTTGGGATGAGCGGAAGTGGAGGGAACACATACACTGACTTGAACACCCACGGAGTTACCAGGGCGTCCTCCGCCACTGCCTGTGGGTCCCTAAACCTGGAGCAGTACCTCTGAAGCTTCTTGTTGAGACGGGAGGCCATCATGTCTATTTGAGGTATCCCCCAAAAACTTGACACCTCTGCGAACACCTCTGGGCGAAGGCTCCACTCTCCCAGATGGAGATCGTGTCTGCTGAGGAAGTCTGCTTCCCAGTTGTCCACTCCCGGAATGAAGATCGCTGACAGCGCCACTGCGTGCTTTTCCACCCAGAGGATGATTTTTGTTACCTCTGACATTGCAGCTCTGCTCTTCGTTCCGCCTTGTCGGTTTATGTAGGCCATGGTCGTTACATTGTCCGACTGAACCTGAATGGCCTGATCTTTCACAATATGTGCCGCTTGCAGAAGACCGTTGTACACGGCCCTTAGTTCCAGAATGTTTATCGGAAGGATGGATTCCAGACTTAACCACCTTAAATGGAAGTTCTCCCCTTGGGTGACTGCTCCCCAACCTCTGAGACTTGCATCCGTGGTTAGGAGGATCCAATTCTGAATCCCGAACATGCGGCCCTCTAGTAAGTGAGAAGTTTGCAGCCACCAGAGGAGCGAGATTCTGGCTTTCGGTGACAGACATATCCTCTGGTGCATGTGAAGATGAGATCCCGACCATTTGTCCAGTCAATCCAGATGGAAAGACTGTGCATGAAATCTTCCGTACTGTAGAGCCTCGTAGTAGGCAACCATCTTTCCCAGAAGGCGAATGCACTGATGAACCAATACCCGGGCTGGCTTCAGGACATCCCGGACCATCGCTTGTATCACCAACGCTTTTTTCTCCGGCAGAAACACCCTCTGTACTTCCATTTTGAGGATCATCCCCAGGAAGGACAGTCTCCTTGTCGGCTCCTAATGCAACTTTGGAAGATTCAAGATCCACCCATGATCTTGGAGTAGTTGAGTTGAGAGAGTAATGCTCTGTAACATCTTCTCCCTGGACGACGCTTTTATCAGCAGATTGTCCAGATAAGGAATTATGTTCATCCCCTGCTTGCGGAGGAGTAGCATCATCTCCGCAATGACCTTGGTGAACACCCTCGGTGCTGTGAAGAGGCCAAATGTCAGTGCCTGGAACTGATAGTGACAGTCCAGCAGCGCAAATCTGAGATAAGCCTGGTGAGGCGGCCAGATCGGAATGTGAAGGTATGCATCTTTGATATCCAGTGATAATAGAAATTTAATTTCCTCCAGACCTGAGATCACCACTCTCAGAGACTCCATTTTGAATTTGAATTCCCTCAAATAAGGGTTCAATGACTTTAGATTCAATATTGGCCTGTCCGAACCGTCCGGTTTCGGTACCACAAACAGGTTTGAGTAATAACCCTTGTTTGTTAGGCGAGGTGGAACTGGAACAATAACATTTGACCTTAGCAATTTTTTAATGGCTTCCTGTAGGATAGCACTTTCTGTCAGCAAAACTGGTAAGCCTGATTTGAAGAATCTGTGAGGTGGGAGTTCTTGAAACTCCAGTCTGTACCCCTGGCTAACAATATCTTGTACCCAGGGGTCTAGGACTGATGACACCCAGACATGACTGAGATTTCTTAATCTTGCTCCCACCTGCCCGATCTCCAGGCTGGGAGGTCCACCGTCATGCTGAGGATTTTGAGGAAGCAGAAACGGGTTTCTGTTCCTGTGAACCTGCTGGTGCAGGTTTTCTGGATTTCCCCCGACCTCCTCTAAAGAAAGTGGAAGAGGGTTTGGACTTCTTAGCTTTCACAGTCCGAAAGGACTGTATGGTAGACGTAGGATAAGATTTCCTAGCAGGTGGTGTAGCTGAGGGAAGGAATGTTAACTTACCCGCAGTTGCTGTGGAGATCCACGCATCTAACACTTCACCAAACAGAGCCTGACCTCCAGACCATTGGCGCAGCCAGAGTCCCCTGCGTGCCGAGACAGCCATGGAAGAAGCCCTCGCATTGAGGTGGCCAAGGTTCTTCATGGCTTCCACCATGAAACCTGCAGAGTCCTTCAATTCAATGTCACTTCTATCCATAGAATCTAATTCCTCTAGTAATATGCCTGACCACCTTATTATGGCTTTAGAAATCCATGCACAAGCAATAGTAGGCCTTAAAGCTACGCCAGTAGCTGTGTATAAAGATTTGAGTGTAGTTTCAATCTTACGGTCAGCCGACTTTTAAAGTGGTGGACCCTAGGACAGGTAAAACCACTTTTTTAGATAATCTAGACACAGAAGCATCTACTATAGGCGGGATTTCCAACTTTTTCCTGTCCTCCTCAGGGAAAGGAAAAGCAATAGGAACCCTTTTTGGAATCTGGAATTTTTTTCCTCCGGGTTTTCCCAGGATTTTTCAAACAATGCGTTTAATTCCTTAGACGCAGGGAATGTAATAGAGGATTCTTAGTATCAGTAAAGTAAGCCTCCTCTGTAGGCTCAGGTTCCGTATCAGTAATGTGTAAAACGTCCCTAATAGCCTCAATCATAAGTTGCACCCCCTTAGCAAGGGATGCATCTCCCCCCTGCATATCCCCATCACCGTCCCCTGTATCAGAGTCAGTATCCATGTCAACTTAGGGTAATTAATTGGGGTCTTGGAAGAGGTAGTGGGAGCTGAATACGACAAAACCTCAACAGACTTTTTCAAAACCTGTGTTTCAGTCTCATTTAGAGCTATCCGAGATGAAATCTGGGATATCATTCCCTAATAGAATCCACCCATGGGGGTTCGGATTCAGAAGGCTGAGACCGTATATTACAGTCCTGAGTACAAGGAATAGACTCTTCGGGAGAAGATACACACTCTGCAGCACAGGATACAGAGTTCTTAGCAATGTTTATGTGAGCTATACAAACACACACACACACACACACACACACACACACACACACACACACACACACACACACACACACACACGAAAATGTTAGACACAGCTTCCCCCCAGAGTACCTTCAGAGAGACACAGAGTATAAGGAGCCAGCATGCACAGCGCCCCAGTAGGCAGTTTATACAGTAAACAGCCGGCGCTTCCTGAATTACCTTAATAGAAAAATGCTGTCACCGGGCCCACAGCGCGGGCGAGAGCAGTGTGCCCGCAAGGGTGCTCGCTGCCGGTATTCCAGTCGGGATACTAACAACCGGCATTCCGTCAGCCAGTATATCATATCAGACCCCTTTAACTACATTCTCATAGATATTTGGTCAGTGGCAAATGGCTGCTTCCACTGGCTCCAGGTGTCACCGGCACTTTCTCTATATCTCTCCGACAGGCTGTAAAATAGCGGCCTTTACTGTATGTAGTCATATTGTCTGCCAGCACACCGCTCCTAATACAACCAATATTTTTCCCACTGATTTTAAAAATAAGAATTTACTCACCGGTAATTCTATTTCTCGTAGTCCGTAGTGGATGCTGGGAACTCCGTAAGGACCATGAGAATAGCGGGCTCCGATGGAGGCTGGGCACTCTAGAAAGATCTTAGACTACCTGGTGTGCACTGGCTCCTCCCACTATGACCCTCCTCCAAGCCTCAGTTAGGTACTGTGCCCGGACGAGCGTACACAATAAGGAAGGATTTTGAATCCCGGGTAAGACTCATACCAGCCACACCAATCACACCGTACAACTCGTGATATGAAACACAGTTAACAGTATGAAACAATAGAGCCTCTCAACAGATGGCTCAACAATAACCCGATTTAGTTAACAATAACTATGTACAAGTATTGCAGATAAACCGCACTTGGGATGGGCGCCCAGCATCCACTACGGACTACGAGAAATAGAATTACCGGTGAGTAAATTCTTATTTTCTCTAACGTCCTAGTGGATGCTGGGAACTCCGTAAGGACCATGGGGATTATACCAAAGCTCCCAAACGGGCGGGAGAGTGCGGATGACTCTGCAGCACTGAATGAGAGAACTCCAGGTCCTCCTCAGCCAGGGTATCAAATTTGTAGAATTTTGCAAACGTGTTTGCCCCTGACCAAGTAGCTGCTCGGCAAAGTTGTAAAGCCGAGACCCCTCGGGCAGCCGCCCAAGATGAGCCCACCTTCCTTGTGGAATGGGCATTGACAGATTTTGGCTGTGGCAGGCCTGCCACAGTATGTGCAAGCTGAATTGTACTACAAATCCAACGAGCAATAGTCTGCTTAGAAGCAGGAGCACTCAGCTTGTTAGGTGCATATAGGATGAACAGCGAGTCAGATTTTCTGACTCTAGCCGTTCTGGAAACATATATTTTCAGTGCCCTGACAACGTCTAGCAACTTGGAGTCCTCCAAGTCCCTAGTAGCCTAGGCACCACAATAGGCTGGTTCAGGTGAAACGCTGACACCACCTTTGGGAGAAACTGGGGACGAGTCCTCAATTCTGCCCTATCCATATGGAAAATCAAATAAGGGCTTTTACAAGACAAAGCCGCCAACTTTGATACTCGCCTGGCAGAAGCCAAGGCCAATAACATAACCACCTTCCACGTGAGATATTTCAGATCCACGGTTTTTAGTGGTTCAAACCAATGTGATTTTAAGAAACTCAACACCACGTTGAGATCCCAAGGTGCCACAGGAGGCACAAACGGGGGCTGACTCTGCAGCACTCCTTTTATAAATGTCTGAACTTCAGGTACTGAAGCTAGTTCTTTTTGAAAGAAAATCGACTGAGCCGAGATCTGTACCTTAATGGAACCCAATTTAAGGCCCATAGTCACTCCTGCTTGCAGGAAATGCAGAAATCGACCTAGTTGAAATTCCTCTGTTGGGGCCCTTTCGGCCTCACACCATGCAACATATTTTCGCCATATGCGGTGATAATGAGTTG
Organism: Pseudophryne corroboree; assembly: GCF_028390025.1. NCBI lineage: Eukaryota > Metazoa > Chordata > Amphibia > Anura > Myobatrachidae > Pseudophryne > Pseudophryne corroboree. The sequence goes on from NC_086448.1 coordinate 101,435,266, forward strand.
CTGTAACCTCTTTCCTGGCTTTAGTAAGCGTAGGAATGACTTCCTCCGGAATGCCCTTTTCCTTCAGGATCCGGCGTTCAACCGCCATGCCGACAAACGCAGCCGCGGTAAGTCTTGGAACAGACAGGGCCCCTGCTGCCGCAGGTCCTGTCTGAGTGGTAGAGGCCATGGGTCCTCTGATATAAATTCTTGAAGTTCTGGGTACCAAGCTCTTCTTGGCCATCCACGAGTATCGTTCTTACTCCTCGCCTTCTTATTATTCTCAGTACCTTTGGTATGAGAGGCAGAGGGGAGAACACATAAACCGACTGGTACACCCACGGTGTTACCAGAGCGTCCATAGCTATCGCCTGAGGGTCCCTTGACCCGGTGCAATATCTTTTATAGCTTTTTGTTGAGGCGGGACGCCATCATGTCCACCTGTGGCCTTTCCCAATGGTGTACAATCCTATTGGAAGACTTCTGGAGGAAGTCCCCATTCTCCCGGGTGGAGGTCGTGTCTGTTGAGAAGATCTGCTTCCCAGTTGTCCACTCCGGGAATGAACACTGCTGACAGTGCTAACACATGATTTTCCGCCTATCGGAGAATCCTTGTGGCTTCTGCCATCGCCATCCTGCTTCTTGTGCCGCCCTGTTGGTTTACATGGGCGACTGCCGTGATGTTGTCTGATTGGATCAGTACCGGCTGGTTTTGAAGCAGAGGCCTTGCCGGCCTCAGGGCATTGTAAATGGCCCTCAGGTCCAGAATATTTATGTGTAGGGAAATAACCTGACTTGACCAAAGTCCCTGGAAATTTCTTCCCTGTGTGACTGCCTCCCAGCCTCAAAGGCTGGAATCCATGGTCACTAGGACCTAGTCCTGTATGCCGAACCTGCGGCCCTCTTGAAGATGGGCACTCTGCAGCCACCACAGTAGAGATACCCTGGTCCTTGGAGACAGGGTTATCAGCCTATGCATCGGAAGATGCGATCCGGACCACTTGTCCAACAGGTCCCTCTGAAAAGTTCTTGTATGGAACCTGCCTAATGGGATTGCTTCGTAGGAAGCTACCATTTTTCCCAGGACTCGCGTGCAATGATGCACCGCTACCTATTTTGGCTTCAGGAGGTCTCTGACTAGAGATGACAACTCCTTGGCTTTCTCCTCCGGGAGAAACACTATTTCTGGTTTATGTCCAGAACCATCCCCAGGAACAGTAGACGTGTCATAGGAACCAGCTGTGACTTTGGACTGTTTAGAATCCAACCATGCTGTTGTAGCACTTTCCAAAATAGTGCTACCCCGACTACCAACTGCTCCTTGGACCTCGCCCTTATAACGAGATTGTCCAAGTACGGGATAATTACAACTCCCTTTTTTTTTTGAAGGAGTATCAACATTTCGGCCATTACCTTGATAAAACACCCTCGGTGCCATGTACAGTCCAAACGGCAGTGTCTGGACTTGGTAATGGTAATCCTGTACCACAAATCTGAGGTACTCCTGGCGAGGATGGTAAATGGGGACATGCAGGTAAGCATCCTTGATGTCCCACGATACCATGTAATATCGTGGAATAACCGCCCTGAGCGATTCCATCTTGAACTTGAATTTTTGTGTTCAAGGATTTTAAATATAAAATGGGTCACACCGAACCATGCGGTTTCGGTACCCCAACCCGTGTGGAATAGTAACCCCGTCCTTGTTGAAGTAGGGGCACCTTGAGTATTACCTGCTGGGAATACCGCTTATTAATTGCCTCTAGCACAGCCTCCCTGCCTGAGGGAGTTGTCAGCAAGGCATATTTTAGGAAACGGCTGGGGGGAGACATCTCGAATTCCAGCTTGTACCCCTGAAATACTACTTGAAAGAAACAGGGATCCACCTGTGAGCGAGCCCACTAATTGCTGAAATTTTTGAGACGGCCCCCCACCGTACCTGGCTACACCTGTGGAGCACCCGCGTCATGGTGTGGCCTCACAGGAGGCGGGGGAAGAATCTTGATTCTGGGAACAGGCTGACTGGTGCAGCTTTTTTCCCTCTACCCTTGTCTCTGTACAGAAAGGAAGCGCCATTTGTTTCTGAAGCCGAAAGGACTGTACTTTGTCTGTGAGGAAACCTGAGGTAAAATTATTTCTTCCCAGCAGTTGCTGTGGATACGAGGTCCCAGAGACCATCCCCAAATAATTCCTCACCCTTATAAGGCTCTCTATGCGCTTTTTAAGTCAGCATCACCTGTCCAGTGACAGGTCTCTAATACCCTCCTGACAGAATGGACATTACATTTATTTTGGATGCCAGCCGGCAAAATATCCCTCTGTGCATCCCCCATATATAAGACGACGTCTTTAATATGTTTTTATGTTTGCCAACTAGTATCCCTGTTTGACAGGGTCACAGACCACGCTGCAGCAGCACTATCTGCAGGTCTCAGTCTAGTACCTGAGTGTGTAAATACAGACTTCAGGATAGCCTCCTGTTTTTTATCAACAGGTACCTATTAAAGTGGCCGTATCCTAAGACGGCAGTGCCACCTTTTTTGACAAACGTGTGAGCGCCTTATCCACCCTAGGGGATATCTCCCAGCGTAACTTATCCACCTGGCGGGAAAGGGTACGCCATCAGTAACTTTTTATAAATTACCAGTTTCTTAACGGGGGAACCCACGCTTTCACACACTTCATTTATTCATCTGATGGGGGAACAAAACACTGCCTGTTTTTTCTCCCCAAACCTAAAACCCATTTTTAGAGGTGCTTGGGTTAAAGTCAGAAATGTATAACACATTTTTTATTGCCGGGATCACGTCACGGATGTTCCTAGTGGATTGTGTATATGTCTCCACCTTGTCGACACTGGAGTCAGACTCCGTGTCGACATCTGTGTCTGCCATCTGAGAGAGCGGGCGTTTTTGAGCCCCTGATGGCCTTTGAGACGCCTGGGCAGGCGCGGGCTGCGAAGCCGGCTGTCCCACAGCTGTTACGTCATCCACCCTTTTATGTAAGGAGTTGACACTGTCGGTTAATACCTTTCACCTATCCATCCACTCTGGTGTCGACCCCACAGGGGGCGACATCACATATATCGGCCTCTGTTCTGTCACCATATAAGCCTCCTCATTCAACATGTCGACACAGCCGTACCGACACACCGCAGACACACAGGGAATGCTCTAAACGAGGACAGGACCCACAAAAGCCCTTTGGGGGGACAGAGTAAGAGTATGCCAGCACACACCAGAGCGCTATATATATACAGGGACTAACTGAGTTATGTCCCTAATAGCTGCTTTTTATATAATATACTGTATACAGTGCCAATTTTAATGCCCCCCCTCTCTTTTCCCTCTTACTGTACTGTAGAATTGCAGGGAAGAGCCAGGGAGCTTCCTTCCAGCCGAGCTGTGAGGGAAAAATGGCGCCAGTGTGCTGAGGAGATTGGCTCCGCCCCTTTTTCGCGGCCTATTCTCCCGTTTTATATGGAATTCTGGCAGGGGTATTTACCTCATATATAGCCCCTGGGGCCATATATTGAGGTATTTTAGCCAGCCAAGGTGTTTTTATTGCTGCCTCAGGGCGCCCCCCCCAGCGCCCTGCACCCTCAGTGACCGGAGTGTGAAGTGTGTGAGAGGAGCAATGGCGCACAGCTGCAGTGCTGTGCGCTACCTTGGTGAAGACAGAGTCTTCATGCCGCCGATTTTCCGGACCATCTTCTTGCTTCTGGCTCTGTAAGGGGGACGGCGGCGCGGCTCCGGGACCGAACATCAAGGCTGGGCCTGCGGTCGATCCCTCTGGAGCTAATGGTGTCCAGTAGCCTAAGAAGCCCAATCCGGCTGCAAGCAGGCGAGTTCGCTTCTTCTCCCCTTAGTCCCTCGCTGCAGTGAGCCTGTTGCCAGCAGGTCTCACTGAAAATAACAAATTCTAAGACTATAACTTTCTAAGAGCTCAGGAGAGCCCCTAGTGTGCATCCAACCTCGGCCGGGCACGAAATCTAACTGAGGCTTGGAGGAGGGTCATAGTGGGAGGAGCCAGTGCACACCAGGTAGTCTAAGATCTTTCTAGAGTGCCCAGCCTCCTTCGGAGCCCGCTATTCTCATGGTCCTTACGGAGTTCCCAGCATCCACTAGGACGTTAGAGAAAGCAGCAAATAACTTGTACCTGTGCACATTGGGGGTCATTCAGACCTGATCGCATGCTACTTTTTTTTGCAGCGCTGCAATCAGGTCAGCACTGCGCATGCACCGCAATGCGCAGGCGCTTCGCCCCCTGGCGACGGGGATTGGCGGAGAGCGATAGACTTACTGAAGAAAGCGATCGCACCGGCGATCGCGAGAAGATTGACAGGAAGAGGCCGTTTGTGGGTGTGAACTGACCGTTTCCAGGGAGTGTCCGAAGAAACTCAGGCGTGTCCAGCCGTTTTAAAGGAGGGATCCTGACGTCAGCTCCAGGCCGGATCGTTGCAGCGGCTGAGTAAGTCCTGAGCTCTGCAGAGACTGCACAAACTTTTGTTTGTGCAGCTCTCTGCACATGCATTCACACCCCTGCACAGTGATTACCCCCTACCCTTGTAGGCGGCGACTACCTGGTCGCAGCAGTGCAAAAAACGCCTGCTTGCGACCAGGTCTTAATTAGGCCCATTGTACTGTAGCTTACCCAAAGCAAAGTGCTGTACTCACATTTCTCTTTTTCCTCCGGGATCTTGTTGCCTGAGTAAACTTCACAGATGTCTCATTTAGTGACCAGAATTCTAAAAAAGAGTGAAATTCATTACTTACAGCATTCAAATCACAGTCCTCATTATTATTATGCATAATTCAGTCAGGCTTCGGTGCAAATACTTATTTCTAAGGTGCCCATTTATCAACGTATCTTAGATATTGTTGCGTGTGATAAATGGTGCTCCAGCAAATCAGCTTCTAACTGTCAACATAACAGTTACTGTAGGAGCTGATTGGCTGGAGCACCAATTGTCATATGCAACGAGTTTTAACTAACTAAAACTAATTGATAAATGGGCCCTTTTAGAAGATGCTGTTAGTGTGTCTTCCACTATGAAGTTACCCTCTCACTTACATCCTTTATTCCTTACCACATCTGAAGGTGATTAGTTCACAGAGCTGTTCTTGTAAGGGATCACTATATACTGGTGCTGACTAAGTTACACGCAGGTTGTGGCTGCAGCCGGAATACAGACATCTTGCTAACGGAATGCTAATGAGACTATACGCACTTCATGCATCGCCCCACTGTTTCCCATTCGCAGGCACAGCTGTCATCCCTAGTACCCTATGCCAGGTGTAAGACACCCGTCTGAAATGGGCATCCCCTCAGCATAAGCACAGCACCCAGCTCTGGCTACACGCCCACACCGCAGTTGTCACCTGTGCAAAGAACACATCTGGTTGTCGCCAGATGACACTCAGAAACCCCAATTTCACATACTGAGAGAAGTGGCTGAGACAGGGTTAAACTGGCCCACAGTAGCCCCCCACCCCCCCCACCCCACCCCCGGTGGGCCCCACTGCCCGGGGCTCCCACCTCCTCCTCTAGGGATCAAGTTTCAGACTATGCACTTGAATTATACATATTATATACAGTGCATTGCGGTTATTAATCTGGTACACTATCATGTGCACTGGCGGTATTTACTATATATACTTATCAAGGGGCCTAGACCATGCACTCTCTAATGCAGCGGTCGCCAACTCGTCGCTCGTGAGCGACGGGTAGCTCACAGCCACGATCCGGGTCGCTCGACCCGTGCTCGCTGCTGCCAAACTTCGGGGGGAGTCTGCAATTAACTCCCCACCGGCCGGTCCGTAGCGCTCCTCCGTCGTGGAGAAGACAGACGCTAGAGATCATACTTGACCTCTAGCATCTGTCAGTGTCAGGCCAGCGCTATAGTTACCCGGAAATGCTGGGAGCGCTCCCGACACTTCCATTACACGCGGCGGTGGCGTGAGGGGGGTGACGGGGCTAGGGTGCTGGGGCACAGAGGCAGCAGTGAGGCAGAGGGAAAAGAGAATGCTGGCGGGCGGGGGCACACACACTTAGCAGTGGCAGGTGAAAGAAAGTCTTGTCAATCAGCTGCACTGACAGGAGGGAGTGCTGCAGCTAGGCTACCTCTTCCAGCGTGGCTGGGGGCGGCGGGGTAACACGGCAGCAGCGCCCTCATCATCAGGCGCTCTTTGCAGCTGCGTACCCCGCATATGCAGTGGGCCGGCCCTGATTACACCCCTGAAACGAGCATTACACCCCTGACAACAAGCATGACACGCAGAGAGTTACACCTCTGGCAACGAACATTACACCACTGCCAACAAGGTCCATGGCTATGAGCATGACACCCGTGGCAACAAGCATGGAACCCAGAGCATGACACCCCTGGCAACAAGCATAAAACACCTGGCAATGAGCATGAGAACCCTGACAACGAGCAGGTAATTAAAAATTAATTAGAAGCCGTACTGTGGAGCACAATGTGTAATGGGCATTATGGTGTGTGGCATTACGGTGTGTATAACCAGCATTGCGGTGTGAGATAGAATGTGTAATGGGCATTACCGGGGGTGGGGGTGGGGGTGGGCATACTGTATCATGGGCATTGCGGTGTGTTATATAATGTGTAACGGTCATTACGGTGTGTGGCATAATGTACCATGGGTATTGCAGTGTGTGATAATATGTGTAATGGGCATTATGGTGTGTCGCGTACTGTATCATGGGCAATGCGGTGTGTGATATAATGTGTCAAGGGCATTACGGTGTGTGGCATAATGTATCACGGGCATTGCGGTGTGTGGCATAATGTATCACGGGCATTGCGGTGTGTGGCATAATGTATCACGGGCATTGCGGTGTGTGGCATAATGTGTCACGGGCATTGCGGTGTGTGGCATAATGTATCACGGGCATTGCGGTGTGTGGCATAATGTATCACGGGCATTGCGGTGTGTGGCATAATGTATCACGGGCATTGCGGTGTGTGGCATAATGTGTCACGGGCATTGCGGTGTGTGGCATAATGTGTCAGGGGCATTGCGGTGTGTGGCATAATGTGTAACAGGCATTACTGTGTGTGTCATATTGTGTAAGTGGCATTACTGTGTGTGGTATAATATGTCACGGGCATTACGTGTGTGGCATAATGTGTAAGAGGCATTACTATAAGGAGGAATAATGACAAATAATGTAAAGGGCATGAATCAGGATTTTTTTTTTTCCTTTGGTGGCTAATGTCTGGGCGTGGAGGTTGCAAAACTAGGGTAAAAGTAGTCTCTTCCTGCAATGCCACACCCCTTGCAGTGAGGCCACACCCTCTTTTTGGAGCACGGAGCGCGCTAATTCTTTACTTTTAATATAGCAATGGGAGGGGCGCCAGAAACTTTTTTGCCCACGAGTCCAGTCGTAACACTGAGAGCGCACCAGCAACCATTCAAGTACGGCTTTTGTTTCAAAAACTTTAGTAGCTCCTCAGGAGGTTTCATTTTTCTTGAGTAGCTCACACCCCAATTAAGGTTGGAGACCACTGCTCTAATGGTTAGCCAAGCCTCTGTGGCAGCTGGAGCCTGGCCACATCACTAAGGTTGGTGCCCTACCACTGCATTCCCCCGGTGGGCCCTTCATGCCCCAGCCCGACACTTACAATGCATGCACTTTGGATAAAAATGATTAAAGGAACATTATAGTAGTGAAGCGAATCATGTGACAATATGAAAGAAGCTACATGAGAACGTACCAGATGGGAGCTCGTCCAGAGGAAATTCTAGAACTTTTGATTTGTAAACAGAATGTAACTGGTAATCCTCCTATAACAAATAACAGAAAACATTTTACTATCCTGTTATATAAACACAAACACTTTCTTCATACAATTCCTCTCAGCAGGTAAATTGGTCTGTACGTGAGATTCTCTGTAGGTGCTTATTAACCCATGCCCAGCCAATAAGGTATACCTCCTGCCTACCAGTTGGCCTATGCAAGCTTGTGCTCCAGCCCTCATACCTATAACCCTGCAGCAGGGATGGAGCAGCTTTGGGCCAGTATTTCATGCTTTTTGATACCGTGAAGGATATGTTTAACCACCCAACAAGATATTCCATTTTTCACAGCAGACCCATACACTTGCAGTTTGCATGCTGCCAATATATATATATATATATATATATATATATATATATATATAGTAAATAAAGGAGTCTGCGGCACTCAAGGTCTTATCAAAAAGCTGATTGTTATTGAAACATCAAAACAGGGACATCGACGTTTCGGGGAATTCAACCCCTTTCTCAAGATGTGTGAAGCGTGTCATCTTGAGAAAGGGGTTGAATTCCCCGAAACACACTGGAGGCACCGGGGCAAAATCTGGACTACAAACAGAGTGCCGGGCTTATCTTTCAACATATATATATATATATATATATGTGTGTAGTATAGTATGCCGGTGGCCGGTCTCCCAGCGGCCAGCATACCGGCGCCGGAATTCCGACCACCGGCATACCGACAGCTGGGCGAGTGCAAATGAGCCACTTGCGGGCGCACTCTATCTGTTCTCCCTCCAGGGGTGTCGTGGACCCCCAAGAGGGAGAAAAGTTGTCGGTATGCCGGGTGTCAGGATTCAGGCGCCGGTATACTGTGCACCGGGATCCCAACAGCCGGCAAACTAAATACCACATATATATATATATATATATATATATATCCCATTTAGAAGATCTTCCTAAACATTGTGAAGTGCAATGTCTTATCTGTTCTTATTTCACAGCCATAAAATTATTTTATTTGCTAAGCTTTAAAACTGTTATTGGCCGCTTAGAAAAAAATGTATCAATCTGAATTTCAGATTGTTTTCACTGTCACGTAAACACAGATATGTCCTCATACACCTCTACCGCAGTCACCCCAAACAGCCCCTCTCGGCACGCCAGGTAGTGTGATACTGTTCTAGCATTGGGTGACTTTTTTGCATCTTTTTTGGCCGAAAATGCATCTCAGTCGAAATGCAATGCGACTACGATGCACGAGGACACTGTGCTGATTCATTTAGTATGCGATACTTGTATACTGTGTGCGACTGATGGTGGAATGTAATGATGTCCGAATTTGTTGGAGGCGCGGGATGTCGGCCGAACTCGGGCGTTTTTATTAAAGCAGCAGTTATTTATAAGGCATGGTTATGCCTTGGAAATGACTGTCGCTTAAAAAAAAAAAAAGTCCAAGTTCGGATGGCATCCCGCACCTCCGGCAAACAGTAAACTTGGACACCATTACATGCAGTCTCTGAATCTGTACACAAGGTGATACAATGTAGCAGCTGCAGCTTTTCCCCAATACAAGTTCTGCTTTGCTCCGTATACAGACTCAGCCACACACCATATACAAGTGTCATATATCACATTATTCAGCACAGTCTCCTGGTGCGTCCTAGTCACATTGCGTTGCGACTAAGATGCGTTTTCGTTTTAAAAGGACACCCGACATTAGCAGAGCGGCACAGGATCTGGCAGCTCACTCACGCCAGGCATCTCACGCTGCATGGCGTACTGGGACTGGATGTATTAGGACGCATCTGTAGCACAATAGTGGTCATGGAAAGGACCTTATTTCCCTGTATCACATGGTAACAGACCACCACTAGCTATTTCCTGAAGAAGGGCCTCTCTCTAATAATTGCCTCACTTATTAGCTCCACCTTTAATGTGTTTCTAAATAGCATTTATTGTAAAGCTTCTATTTTATTTGGATACGTCCATAAGAAAAGAAGGCATTAGACATTTATTATGTGAGTTACCAGTATATGACAATACATCATTGCACTTTGTACCTTGATATCAGGCCCAGCACTGGTAAGTCAGCAGTTTTTTTACTAATGGTGTAAATTGTGTCTACCGACATTGAATTCCCATAGCATTCTCAGAGTATTGCAATTACAGAAAAAACGGTTAATACCCATTATGCACAGTACTCTTAATGAGTACCTGACAGCTGATTGGTTGCTTTTAAATATAAATGACTTGTATATCTCAGTGTGTCGGTCCAAAAAGTTGGCCACTCCATAGCAACATATAATAAGGGTTATCAGATTTTGCCTGGCACATGATGACATCTGACAGTGTCGGCAGTCGTCGTCCAACAGCATTACCTGCAACGCACAGGGTTTAGGTACAGGCATTGCGTGTGGCCAAATAAAACAGGAGGAGGTCGAGGGTGGACAGGCACTGCTGGACTATTACCCAAATTATGCTATGAGTCTCAGCAATTCTGATTTCCTCCCCATGAAAAGGAGATTTAGGGTAGACTTACCATAGTTAAATCTCTTTCTGCGAGGTACACTGGGTTCCACAGGGAATACATCGGTGTGTAGAGATGGATCTTGATCCAGAGGCACCAACAGGCTAATGCTTTAGACTGTCCCAGGATGCATTGCGGGGCCTCCTCTATATAACCCTGCCTACAGGCACTGTGAGCTCAGGTTTAGTTAACCAGTCCAATGCAGAAGCAGGTAAAAGAGAAGGCAGATGTTAGTCACATAGAACCACGCTTTTATGACAGGAGAAGGGACTAGCGGCTAATGCCATACAAACCCAAAGAAGCTAAGTGCGTCAGGGTTGGCGCCCTGTGGAACCCAGTGTACCTCGCAGAAAGAGATTTAACTATGGTAAGTCTACCATAAATCTCCTTTTCTGTAGCGGGGTACACTGTGTTCCACAGGGAATACATCTGGGAAGTCCTAAAGCAGTTCCTCAAGAGAAGGGATGCACCTTAGCGGGTATGAGAACCCAGCGTCCAAAGGAAGCATCCTGGGAGGCGGAAGTATCAAAGGCATAGAAACTAATGAACGTGTTCACTGAGGACCACGTAGCTGCCTTGCACAACTGTACTGCGGACGCGCCATGGCGGGCCGCGCAAGAATGTCCAACAGACTGAGTAGCAGCAGGAGCCGGGAGCCAAGCCTGCGCATAAGCTTGTGCAATCACCATTCTAATCCATCTGGCCAAGGTTTGCTTATTCGCAGACCAGTCACGTTTGTGGAAACCAAAAAGTACAAAAAGGGTATCTGACCTCCTGATAGAGGCAGTCCTTTCCACATAAACATGGACAGCCCTTACCACATCCAAAGACCGCTCTTTGGAGGACAAGTGAGAAGAGATGAAGGCCAGAACCACAATCTCTTGGTTAAAGTGAAAAGATGACACCACCTTAGGCAAATAACCGGGACGAGTTCGGAGAACTGCATGGTCACGATGAAATATCAAAAAGGGTGGACAAAAGGACAAAGCGCCCAATTCCGATACCCTTCTGGCAGAGGCAATAGCCAATAAGAAAAGGACCCTGACTGTAAGCTACTTAAGGTCCACTGACTCAAGAGGTTCAGATGGAGACTCTTGCAGGGCATTTAAGACAACAGACAGATCCTATGGAGCCACAGGAGGGACATAGGGAGGCTGAATCTGCAGTATACCCTGAGTGAATGTATGGACATCAGGAATAGACGCAAGTTTTCTCTGAAACCACACCGACAAGGTAGATATGTAAACCTTGAGGGAGGCCAGACGAAGTCCTAAATCCAGGCCTTGTTGCAAAAAAGAGAGAAGTTTGGAAGTACTAAACTTGTAAGCATCGTAATTCTTAGCAGCACACCAGGTGAAGTAAGAATTCCAGACCCGATAATAAATCCGTGCAGAATAATAAATCCGAGCAAAAGCCGGTTTGCGGGCCTTTAGCATAGTGTGAATAACCACCTCGGAGAATCCTTTGGGACTCAGGAGTAAAACTTCAAGAGCCACGCCGTCAAAGCCAGTCTGGCCAGGTCCGGGTAGACACAAGGGCCCTGAATGAGGAGGTCTGGGCATTGAGAAAGTAGAAGAGGACGCTCTAGACGCTCTATCTATAGACCTTGTAGTTCTGAGAACCAATGCTTCTGGGCCACGCTGGAGCAACTAGAAGTAGTATTCCTCCTTCTTGCTTGAACTTCCGTAGTACCCTGGGCAGAAGTGACACTGGAGGGAACACGGAGGGCAGCCGAAAGTTCCATGGAATTGCCAGTGCGTCCACGAACGCTGCTTGAGGATCCCTTGTTCTTGATCCGAAGACCGGAACTTTGTGATTGTGTTGTGATACCATCAGGTCTGGTAGACCCCACTTGTCCACTAGGAGTTGAAAGATTTCCTGATGAAGATTCCACTCTCCGGCATGTACGTCCTGGCGACTGAGGAAATCCGCTTCCCAGATGAGGACTCCCGGAATGAACACTGCCGATATTGCTGGCAATGGCGTTCCGTCCAACAAAGAATTTTTGACACTTCCATCATTGCCATGCAGCTTTGAGTGCCGCCTTGATGGTTTATGCATGCCACCGTGGTGGCGTTCTCTGATTGTACTTGAACAGGCCTGTTCTGAATCAGAGGCATGGCAAGAGTCAAACCATTGAACACTGCCCGCAATTCCAGATTCTTTATTGGGAGGAGAGATTCCTCCTTGGTCCAGCGACCCTGGAGAGAGTGTTGCTCTAGCACCGCACCCCAACCCTGCAGAATGGCGTCCATAGTCAGCAGGACCTAGTTGGGGATCCAGAAGAGACGGCCCCTGCTCAACTGTTGTTCCTGTAGCCACCAGATCAGTGACAGACGAACCTCCAGAGTCAAGAAGATCATTTGAGACCTGATCCGATGAGGCAGGCCGTCCCACTTAGAAAGGATTAACCTCTGCAGAGGGCGGGAATGAAATTGAGCGTATTCTACCATGTCGAAAGCCGACACCATGAGGCCTAGAACTTGCATCACCGAGTGTAGCGACACTCTTGGGTGAGAGAGGAAGTATCTGATCCTGTCCTGAAGTTTCAGGACTTTCTCTGGAGACAGAAACAGTCTTTGGCTGTGTGTGTCCAGCAGTGCCCCCAGGTGCACCATGCTCCGAGCAGGGACCAGTGAGGACTTCTTCCAGTTGACGAGCCACCCGTGGGCTTGTAGGAAGTTTACCGTCAGTTGTAGATGAAAGAGAAGGACATCTTGGGAGTTCACCAGGATCAGCAAGTCGCTCAGATATACGGCAGGATCTTGATTCCCTGACGACGCAGATGAACCGTCATCACGGCCATAACCTTGGTGAAGATCTGAGGGGCCGTGGCCAGTCCAACAGCAGAGCCTGGAACTTATAATGAAGGTTGCCAATAGCAAACCGCAGATATTGCTGATGTGATATGGCAATAGGTATATGCAGATAGGCATCTTGTATATCTAGGGATACCATATAATCTCCGGGTTCCATGGCCAGTACAATCGAGCACAGCGTTTCCATACGGAACTTGGACACTCTCACAAATTTGTTCAGTGATTTGAGGTTGAGTATAGGCCGGAAAGACCCATTGGGTTTCGGGACTAGAAACAGGGTCGAGTAGTATCCTCCGCCTCTCTGGGACAGGGGTACCATCACTACCACTTCTGTATCCAGGAAGGAACACACAACTAGGTGTAGAACTTGCGCCTTCAACGGGTCCGAAGGGATAACCGTCGTTCAGAACTGGCGGTGGGGACGTCTCTTGAAAGAGACTGCGTACCCGTGAGTGAAGACTTCTCGCACCCATGCGTCTGAAGTGGTATTTAACCAGATCTGGGTGAATTGCAGAAGTCGGCCTCACACCCTGGGATCCCCCAAGGGGAGGCCCGCCCAGTCATGCAGCAGGCTTGTCGTGTTTAGAAGCAGGCTGACGGGCATCCCAGGATTGTTTTGCTTTGGGCTTAGTGGTTTTGGGAACACGAGCTTGTCTCGGGTATGCCTGACCTTTTGCTTTCCCTTGAGGTCGAAAGGAACGAAAAGTGGTACTCTTTGCCTTCTGTGTTGAAGGATTAGTATTTGGGAGAAACGCAGTCTTAGCAGCCGCTAAGTCACAATCTTATTCAGATCCTCCCCAAATAGGATGTCTCCCTTAAAAGGGAGTACTTCCAAGGTCTTTTTGGAGTCCAGGTCCACCTTCCATGATCTCAACCACAGAATTCAGCGAGCCAGGATGGACATAGTCGACGCCTTGGCCGCCATCACACCTGCCTCAGAGGACGCCTCCTGAATGTAGTGGGAGGCGGTGGCAATATGAGACAGATATTGTCTGGCAGTGTCAGATACAGTATATCCTGAGGCAGCTCTTCCTCTATAGCCTGAACCCATGCTTCAATTACTTTTGCGGCCCAGGAGACAGCAATAGTGGGTCTATGTACAGCACCTGTAAGGGAGTAAATAGACTTCAAGCATCCTTCGACACGTTTATCTGTCGGTTCCTTCAGTGAGGTGACAGTTGTGACAGGCAGAGTAGATGACACCACAAGACGGGTGACATGGGAATCCACCGGCGGTGAATTTTCCCACTTGTTATACAACTCAGCGGAGAGGATAATGAGCCAGCAAATTTTTAGACAGGGAGAATTTCTTTCCTGGAGAAGACCAGGGTTCCTGACGTATGTCTACCAAATGGTCAGAATGTGGTAAGACTACTTTAGTTACCTTCTGACGTTTACATTTATCCGACTTCTTAGACGCAGTAGTGGGATCTACATCATCATCGATTTGTAGAATCAGCTTAATAGCCTCCACTAGGTCAGGGACATCAACTTGCATTGTAGTTTCCTCGTCAGAAGCGACTGTATCTGTGTCTGATGCATCAGTATACTCCCCATCCTCATCAGAAGTATCATCTGAGATATTAGTGGATTGTGAGGAGGAGGCTGCCCGCTTAGATGACCCCTTGAACGTAGAGGGACGTGAGGTAGGTTTTTGTCATATGGGGCCTAAGGCGTGTCACAAGCGTATTAAGCATATTTGAGAACGCCGCCCAAGGTGGCTCCTGATTGGTTACAGGAGCAGTGGACTGGCTGGGAGATGTATGGCACATATTACACAGACCATCCTTCAAAACTTCACCCTCAGGCAAATCCTTGGTGCATGTGCTGCATGATGCAGGAGCATCCACGGATTTCCCGCCCTTTGTGGTAGATATTATAATGAATGTAACCTTAGGGCGGAATAGTACGATATAGCCAGACAAATATAATACCTGCAAATTAATCCCCCATTTATGTGTCAGAAAATACAACACACAAGCAGAGAATAAATGCTGTATGAGGTGACTGAAATACACAGTAAAATACACTAAACTGTAAATACTGCACAGCACTATATAGTAGTCCCTGACGCACCTAGTCCCCTAGGGTACAGAATACAGTGACAGCTATAGCTTGTGATACACTGAAAGTGAAATTCACACAGCAGATACAGGCACACACAGTTACAGTGACAATGCAGATAATTATTTTAGTCAGACAATAAAACTGCACTGGACTAGTGTATATATATATATATATATATATATATATATAAAACAATGCGCGGTTTGAGACCGGATGTATATATCAGAATACTTGTACAATATATTCTGGTAGAGGTACACTTGTTCTTAACAAACGCTGTCTTAAAATGACATGTAGAATACTTAAGACCTTGCCCTGCAGTCCCGGAGACCAGTCGCAGCTAATGTGATAAGTTGGCGCCTAAAGTCTCAGTCAGGGAGAGTGTGAGGCAGCTCCAGGGCGGGAACACCAGCAGTAGAAGGCGCCCGGATCTGGGGGAGGGGCTACAGGTCAAGTGCCGTATCCCCTATGCTGGTCCTCACCACCGGGTACTATGGAACCTTATTAATTAACAACGGATAATGTATTATCCGACCTGTGCTCCCCTGCCCTGGTGGATATAGTGGGGTCCCTGCACGGCCACAGTGTCCACGCCAGCATCACAGTCAGTCTCCTTAGACCGCGACCAGAACGCGATTTAATGGCGGGTCCTGCCTGGGGGACCCTCTTACCTCCTCCCTTAGAAGCAACCACGCGATCCAGGAGAGCATCTGCGGTGGTGTGCCTAGGAACCGGAGCGCCTCCGCCGCAAGTACCCGGGAACAGAGACAGCGGGAGTATGCAACGCCACTTGGGAGGTGATGGAGCCGCAGCACAGTATGTCACACTGACATATGAAGTGCTGCAGCCCTTGAAGTCTTCTAAATAGATTTTCAGGGCTACCTTGCGCAGCCTCCCCTGTTAAGTGACCTGCTTACGCAGGCACCAAGTCTAAAACTGAGCTCACAGTGCCTGGAGGTGGGGTTATATAGAGGAGGCCCCGCAATGCATTCTGGGACAGTTTAAAGCTTTAGCCTGTTGGTGCCTCTGGATCAAGATCCATCTCTATACCCCGATGTATTCCCTGTGGAACACAGTGTACACCGCTGCAGAAAGTATTCATATCATTGAATAGTTTAGGTATATTGAAAAAGTGAGGGTTTTTTTTTTGTATGTTTTTCTCTGTGTAAAGATATAGGGGGTAATTCCAAGTTGATCGCAGCAGGATTTTTGATACCAATTGGGCAAAACCATGTGCACTGCAGGGGAGGCAGATATAACATGTGCAGAAAGCGTTAGATTTGGGTGGGTTATTTTATTTCTGTGCAGGGTAAATACTGGCTGCTTTATTTTTACACTGCAAATTAGATTGCAGATTGAACACACCACACCAAAATCTAACTCTCTCTACACATGTTATATCTGCCTCCCCTGCAGTGCACATGGGCCCTCATTCCGAGTTGTTCGCTCGGTATTTTTCATCGCATCGCAGTGAAAATCCGCTTAGTACGCATGCGCAATGTTCGCACTGCGACTGCGCCAAGTAACTTTACTATGAAGAAAGTATTTTTACTCACGGCTTTTTCTTCGCTCCGGCGATCGTAATGTGATTGACAGGAAATGGGTGTTACTGGGCGGAAACACGGCGTTTCAGGGGCGTGTGGCTGAAAACGCTACCGTTTCCGGAAAAAACGCAGGAGTGGCCGGGGAAACGGTGGGAGTGCCTGGGCGAACGCTGGGTGTGTTTGTGACGTCAACCAGGAACGACAAGCACTGAAATGATCGCACAGGCAGAGTAAGTCTGGAGCTACTCTGAAACTGCTAACTCGTTTGTAATCGCAATATTGCGCGTACGTCGGTCGCAATTTTAAGAAGCTAAGATTCACTCCCAGTAGGCGGCGGCTTAGCGTGTGTAACTCTGCTACATTCGCCTTGCGAGCGAACAACTCGGAATGAGGGCCATGGTTTTGCCCAATTGCTAACAAAAATCCTGCTGCGATCAACTTGGAATTACCCCCATAGTTGGCTGCCTTATTGGTATGTAATGTCTGTTTTTCTAAGCTAATTTATGGCCTTAGCTTAAAGGGGGATTGTATTGGGTGGAGTTTGCAATCATTGCATTCACATGGATATTGTTCCTATTTAATGTCTAGTATACGGTTGGATAGCCATCGGCTGGTAGTGCTGACATAAAAGTGTTATTATAAAAATAGTGTTATATCTGCGTTAAACCGAAGGAAAACAGAAGGGAAACATCAACACACCAACACTACCACAAATGGTCTGCCTTAATGCCTCAAAAGTATGCAATTCATCTTATGCATATTATCTGATTTTACAAACCTATGAAAAGGCATCCCAAATCTGCTCACTACAGTTCTCTCTTATGCAAACTTATGTATGTTTCTTGATGTAATGATTTCTTGTAAATGTCATTGCATGTGTGGGGAAGTTGCTCGGTGAAACAGTTTATTATTGCATACTGACTGGTGTTTACCTCCTTTGAACATTTACCCATTGTGGCCAGGTGTACTATATCTTTATATTTAGTAAGGTGTAGTCATAGTGTAAAGGACAGAGTATGATTACTGATTAGTAAAAGAAAACAAATACTGAGCAACATCCCCAAACAGGTAATTTCAACTTTAAACTTGTCATTTATTTTGTATGCTCTGGACATGGCTACTAATAACAAATGCACAGACAAAATTCTTAAAGCTATGTCTGCAAATGCTAGGAGCTTAGGAGACAAAATTCCAGAGCTAATTGCGATAATGACAAGGGATAACCTGGATTTTGTGGCAATTACAGAGTCTTGGTGCAATGAGAATCATGACTGGGACTTAGCTATACCAGGATACAATTTATTTAGGAAGGATAGAATAGGAAGAATATGAGGAGGGGTAGCAATGTATGTGAAAAAAAGCATAAATGCTACTTTAATACAAAATATTAAAGCCAAAACTGAGGCCCTTTGGGTCACCATAGAAACTGGGAAGAAGGACATTATTCGCATTGGGGTGATCTATAGACCACCAGGCCAGGGGCAGGATTTGGACAGGAACCTATTGCTGGACATCTCTAAAATGACTTTAAAGGGAGAAGTCATAATCATGGGAGACTTTAATTTACCTGATGTAAATTGGGAAGGGTCTTTTGCAAGTTCAGCTACAAGTGCCAAATTTCTACATTCCTTACAGGGAGCATCTCTCAAGCAATTGGTGAGGGAGCCCACTCGCAAAGACTCAATATTAGATCTAATTCTTACAAATGGTGATAGGATATCTGATATATATGTGGGTGAGCACCTGGGATCCAGTGATCATCAAGCAGTATGGTTTAGTATAAAGACAGGATCCAACTCCTGTCACACAAAAACAAAGGTGTTGGATTTTAGAAATGCTGACTTTGCAAAAATGGGGAGATGTTTAAGTGATTCATTGGCAGACTGGAGGAACTTGGAAGGAGTGCAGGAGAGGTGGAAAAAACTGAAAAAGTGCAATACTAAGTGCAACAGACCTTTGTATCAAAATGGCTAGGAAAAGCACCAGGAAAAGGAAGCCAGTGTGGTTCACAAAAGAAGTATCAACTAGTGTGAAAGCAAAAAAGATGGCTTTTAGGAAATACAAACAGACTCAAAATAATAACGACAAAGAGGTGTATCTGGACAGATGGAAGGATGCTAAGAAAGTGATCAGACGTGCAAAGGCAGAAGCTGAGGAGAAAATGGCCCAGTCAGTAGATAAAGGGGGCAAAACTTTTTTTAAGTATATAAGTGAAAGGAGAAAATCAAATGGAGGAATAATAAGACTTATGACAGAGAGTGAGCATTTGGTGGAGGGAGACAAGGCAATAGCAGATCACCTAAATAATTATTTTTGCTCAGTATTTACTACAGAAGAAGGGATGGGGCCACAGTTAAGTTGCAAGGACATTCATAAACATAAGGTAGATGAAAATACATTTACAGAGGAGAAGGTCCTAACAGAACTTTCAAAACTAAAAGTGGATAAATCAATGGGACCAGATGGGATACACCCAAGGATACTCAAAGAGCTAAAAGATGTGCTGGTTACACCTTTAACAGAATTATTTAACCAGTCACTAAATACATGTGCTATTCCAGAGGACTGGAAAAGAGCAAATGTAGTTCCACTGCACAAAAGTGGAAGCAAGGAAGAAGCAAGTAACTACAGACCAGTAAGCCTTACATCAGTAGTAGGGAAAGTAATGGAAAAACTATTAAAAGAAAGAGTAGTGGAATATCTTAAATCAAACCACTTACAGGATCCAAAACAGCATGGATTTACTGGTGGGAGATCATGCCAAACAAATCTTTTTTACTTTTTTGACTCTGTGATGAAAATAATAGATCAAGGGGGAGCTGTAGATGTAGCATATCTAGACTTTAGTAAGGCATTTGACACTGTCCCACATCGCAGACTGCTAAATAAACTTGAAAGCCTGGGGGTGGATTATAAATCAGTTAAATGGATAAGAACCTGGTTGCAGGATAGGAAACAGACAGTCGTAGTTAATGGAGTGCAATCTATGGAGGGAAATGTTACCAGTGGAGTACCCCAGGGATCTGTACTTGGTCCAGTTCTCTTTAATATCTTTGTTGGTGACATTGCAGATGGTATTGAAGGGAAGATATGCCTTTTTGCAGATGATACAAAGATATGCAACAGGGTAGACACACCGGGAGGGGTCAAACAAATGATTAATGACCTAGGTAGGCTTGAGAAATGGTCAAGAACGTGGCAACTACAGTTTAATGCTAAAAAATGCAAAATCGTGCACTTGGGTCTCAAAAACCCAAAGGCTAAGTATAGTATCAAGGGTACTATAATGGAAACTACTGAGGAGGAAAGAGATTTAGGAGTCATTATTTCAAGTGACTTGAAGGCAGGAAAGCAATGCAACAAATCAATGAGAAAGGCAAGTCAGATGCTTGGTTGCATAGGGAGAGGAATCAGTAGCAGGAAAAAAGAAGTGATAATGCCACTGTATAGGTCATTGGTACGGCCCCATCTGGAATACTGTGTCCAGTTCTGGAGACCATATCTCCAGAAGGATATAAATACATTAGAGAGTGTACAAAGAAGGGCAACTAAAATGGTGCATGGCCTACATCACAAAACTTACCCGGAAAGGCTAAAAGATCTTAACATGTATAGTTTGGAGGAGAGAAGGGAAAGGGGGGACATGATAGAAACTTTCAAATATATCAAGGGTCTTAACAAAGTTCAGGAGGGAAACATTCTTCAAAGGAAAAGAAGTATTAGAACTCGAGGGCATACATTGAGACTGGAGGGGGGGAGGTTCAGGGGAAATTTAAGGAAAAATTACTTTACAGAAAGGGTAGTGGATGTGTGGAATAGCCTCCCATCAGAGGTGGTAGAGGCTAAGACTGTAGGGCAATTTAAACATGCTTGGGACAGGCATATGAATATCCTTACAAAGAATTAAGGTTAAAAAAGGGTTGAGATTGCCTAAAGGATAAAATAAAAAAGGGGCAGACTAGATGGGCCAAGTGGTTCTTATCTGCCGTCAAATTCTATGTTTCTATGTTTCTATCCCATATAGGTGTTCACACACACTGAGGCACACATCTATCACAGCAAGAGTTTCTGTAACAAATTTTGAGACGATCAAACTGAATCACAGGAAATATCGCACACACGGCTTTATGTCTGCACTGCACTACTGGACAAATACATGTACTGACAGTGTGTAAGCATGCATCTTACCGTGACATCAGTAAGATAAAGTAGCAGCATGGCGCAGGCAGGGAGCAAGGACTGACAATGTGTAAGCATGCTTCTTACAGTGACATCGGTAAGATAAAGTAGCAGCATGGCGCAGGCAGGGAGCAAGGACTGACAATGTGTAAGCATGCTTCTTACAGTGACATCGGTAAGATAAAGTAGCAGCATGGCGCAGGCAGGGAGCAAGGGCTGACAATGTGTAAGCATGCATCTTACAGTGACATCGGTAAGATAAAGTAGCAGCATGGCGCAGGCAGGGAGCAAGGACTGACAATGTGTAAGCACAGGGCCGTAACTACGTGTGTGCCAAGTGGGCTTGGCACACAGCGCAGTTGCCCTGAGGGTGCACGGCCAGCGGCATGTAATGAGTCAAATTGACTCATTACATGCCGCCTCTGAAGTCTGCGCCGTGCGCCGCCGCCGCACTGAGGAGGAGAGCAGCGCTGGGCAGCGGAGAAGGAGGGACGGGGACTGGGGCCGCAGCAGCACTATTTCATTGGTAGTAAGCGCTGCTGCAGCATCCCCCTCTCCTTCCGTATTGGCTGCCCGGCGCTGCTGTGGATGCTGCGATGCGGTTCCTCCATCCCAGCATCCACAGCAGTGCCGGGCAGCCAATACGGAAGGAGAGGGGGATGCTGCAGCGGCGCTTAATACCAATGAAATAGCGCTGCTGCGGCTCCAGTCCCCCTCCCTCCTCCTCCTTCTCACCTGCCTGCACCGAGGGAGCTGCACGAGGAGCCTGTCAGCGGGGAGATGGTAAGTATGTCTCTCTCTCTCTCTCTCTCTCAGGGGGACACCGTCTGCCATAATGTGTAATAAGGGGGCTTGGCTGCCGCAATGTGTAAAAAGGGGACCTGGCTGCCGCAATGTGTAAAAAGGGGGCCTGGCTGCCGCAATGTGTAAAAAGGGGGCCTGGCTGCCGCAATGTGTAAAAAGGGGGCCTGCCTGCCGCAATGTGTAAAAAGGGGGACTGGCTGCCGCAATGTGTAAAAAGGGGGACTGGCTGCCGCAATGTGTAAAAAGGGGGACTGGCTGCCGCAATGTGTGAGAAGGGGGATTGGCTGCCGCAATGTGTAAAAAGGGGGACTGGCTGCCGCAATGTGTTAAAAGGGAGACTGTCTGCTGTAATGTGTAAAAAGGGGGACGCTGTCTGCTGTACTGTATAAAAGGGGCTCTACCTGGTGTAGTGGCGCTACTGTGCAGCGTAATTTGAATAATGTAGACTACTGTGCACCGTAGTATGAATTGCTATTATTTTGTGGCCACGCCCCTTCCACATGAAGCCACGCCCCTATATATTTTTAACGCGCCTACGGCGCGCACTGCCCCTATCTTACATGGGGGGGGGGGCGCGCCAATGTCGTTTCTTGCACACAGCGCTAAAATGCCAAGTTACGGCACTGTGTAAGCATGCATCTTACAGTGACATCAGTAAGATAAAGTAGCAGCATGGCGCAGGCAGGGTGCAAGGACAGACAATAGGAAGATCATATCGCTATTCAGACCCATAACGCTTTCACAACCAGCACTGCCATTCTTTTGGGTGTGGTTCAATAGGTCGTCCAGAAATAGGTCAACAGCCAATATGTCGACACCACATGGTTGACACAGAGTACAGAATGTTGACAGGGAAGAAAGTTGACAGGGTCAATAGGTCAACATGGAAAACCTAGACTGTACAAAAATAAGAATTTACTCACTGGTAATTCTATTTCTCGTAGTCCGTAGTGGATGCTGGGGACTCCGTAAGGACCATGGGGAATAGACGGGCTCCGCAGGAGACTGGGCACTCTAAAGAAAGATTTAGTACTATCTGGTGTGCACTGGCTCCTCCCTCTATGCCCCTCCTCCAGACCTCAGTTAAGGAAACTGTGCCTGGAAGAGCTGACATTACAAGGAAAGGATTTTGGAATCCAGGGTAAGACTCATACCAGCCACACCAATCACACCGTACAACTCGTGATAAACTTACCCATTTAACAGTATGAACAACAACTGAGCATCACTCAACGGATGCCACATA
Source organism: Pseudophryne corroboree (assembly GCF_028390025.1). Lineage (NCBI taxonomy): Eukaryota > Metazoa > Chordata > Amphibia > Anura > Myobatrachidae > Pseudophryne > Pseudophryne corroboree. Next base: position 101,458,194 of record NC_086448.1, read on the forward strand.
ACTATAAACCTTTATTAAGCAATAACTACATACATGTATTGCAGAAAGTCCGCACTTGGGACGGGCGCCCAGCATCCACTACGGACTACGAGAAATAGAATTACCGGTGAGTAAATTCTTATTTTCTCTAACGTCCTAGTGGATGCTGGGGACTCCGTAAGGACCATGGGGATTATACCAAAGCTCCCAAACGGGCGGGAGAGTGCGGATGACTCTGCAGCACCGAATGGGCAAACACAAGGTCCTCCTCAGCCAGGGAATCAAACTTGTAGAATTTTGCAAAAGTGTTTGAACCCGACCAAGTAGCAGCTCGGCAAAGCTGTAATGCCGAGACCCCTCGGGCAGCCGCCCAAGAAGAGCCCACCTTCCTTGTGGAATGGGCTTTCACTGATTTTGGAGAATAAGCCTGCTGAATTGTGTTACAGATCCAGCGAGCAATAGTTTGCTTTGAAGCAGGAGCACCCAGCTTGTTGGGCGCATACAGGATAAACAGCGGGTCAGTCTTCCTGACTCCCGCCGTTCTGGTTACATAAACCTTCAAAGCCCTGACTACGTCAAGCAACTTGGAATCCTCCAAGTCACGAGTAGCCGCAGGCACCACAATAGGTTGGTTCAAATGAAAAGATGACACCACCTTTGGCAGAAATTGCGGACGAGTCCGCAATTCTGCCCTGTCCATATGGAAAACCAGATAGGGGCTTTTACATGATAAAGCCGCCAATTCTGACACACGCCTACCTGAGGCTAAGGCCAACAGCATGACCACTTTCCACGTGAGATACTTTAGCTCCACTGTCTTAAGTGGCTCAAACCAGTGCTGAATATGCAGCACTCCCTTAACAAACGTCTGAACCTCAGGCAGTGAAGCCAGTTCTTTTTGAAAGAAAATGGATTGGCGCCGAAATCTGGACCTTTATGGACCCTAATTTCAGGCCCATAGTCACACCTGACTGTAGGAAGTGTAGGAATCGACCCAGCTGGAATTCCTCTGTAGGGGCCTTCCTGGCCTCACACCAAGCAACATATTTTCGCCATATACAGTGATAATGTTTTGCTGTCACGTCCTTCCTAGCCTTTATCAGCGTAGGAATAACTTCATCCGGAATGCCCTTTTCTGCTAGGATCCGGCGTTCAACCGCCATGCCGTCAAACGCAGCCGCGGTAAGTCTTGGAACAGACAGGGCCCCTGTTGCAACAGGTCCTGTCTGAGAGGCAGAGGCCATGGGTCCTCTGCGAGCATTTCTTGTAGTTCTGAGTACCAAGTCCTTCTTGGCCAATCCGGAACAATGAGTATTGTTCTCACTCCTCTTTTTCTTACGATTCTCAGTACCTTGGGTATGAGAGGAAGAGGAGGAAACACGTAGACCGACTGGAACACCCACGGTGTCACCAGTGCGTCCACAGCTATCGCCTGAGGGTCCCTTGACCTGGCGCAATACCTCTTTAACTTTTTGTTGAGGCGGAACGCCATCATGTCCACCTGTGGCAGTTCCCATCGATTTACAATCTGCGTGAAGACTTCTTGATGAAGTCCCCACTCTCCCGGGTGGAGGTCGTGTCTGCTGAGGAATTCTGCTTCCCAGTTGTCCACTCCCGGAATGAACACTGCCGACAGTGCTTGCACGTGATTCTCCGCCCAACGAAGAATCCTGGTGGCTTCCGCCATTGCCACCCTGCTTCTTGTGCCTCCCTGGCGGTTTACATGGGCGATTGCCGTGATGTTGTCTGACTGAATCAGCACTGGTTGGTCTCGAAGCAGATGCTCCGCTTGACTCAGGGCGTTGTATATGGCCCGTAGCTCCAGAATATTTATGTGCAGACTAGTCTCCTGACTTGACCACAGCCCTTGGAAGTTTCTTCCTTGAGTGACTGCTCCCCACCCTCGGAGGCTTGCATCCGTGGTCACCAGGACCCAGTCCTGTATGCCGAATCTGCGGCCCTCGAGGAGGTGAGCACCTTGCAGCCACCACAGAAGAGACACTCTGGCCCTGGGGGACAGGGTGATCATCCGATGCATCTGAAGATGCGATCCGGAGCACTTGTCCAGCAGATCCCACTGAAAGATCCTCGCATGGAACCTGCCGAAGGGAATGGCTTCGTATGACGCCACCATCTTTCCCAGGACTCGCGTGCAGTGATGCACCGACACCTGTTTTGGTTTTAGGAGGTCCCTGACCAGAGTCACGAGCTCCTGAGCCTTCTCCTCCGGGACAAACACCTTCTTCTGGTCTGTGTCCAGAATCATGCCCAGGAAGGGCAGACGCGTCGTAGGAATCAGCTGCGACTTTGGAATATTCAGAATCCAGCCGTGCTGACGCAACACTTCCTTAGAGTGTGCTACAGTGAACATTAACTGCTCCCTGGACCTCGCCTTTATGAGGAGATCATCCAAGTATGGGATAATGGTAACCCCTTGCTTCCGAAGGAGCACCATCATTTCCGCAATCACCTTGGTAAATATTCTCGGTGCCGTGGACAGGCCAAACGGCAACGTCTGGAATTGGTAATGACAGTCCTGTACCACAAACCTGAGGTACTCCTGATGAGGTGGATAAATGGGGACATGCAAGTAAGCATCCTTGATGTCCAGAGACACCATAAAATCCCCCTCTTCCAGGCTTGCAATGACCGCTCTGAGCGATTTCATTTTGAACTTGAATTTCTTCAGATAAATGTTCAGGGATTTTAAATTCAAAATGGGTCTGACCGAACCGTCCGGTTTCGGTACCACAAACATAGTGGAATAGTAGCCCCTTCCCTGTTGAAGGGGGGGAACCTCTACCACCACCTGCTGGAGAAAAAGTTTGTGAATTGCCGCCAACACTACCTCCCGTTCCATGGGGGAAGCTGGCAAGGCCGATTTTAGGTAATGGTGAGGGGGCGTCACCTCGAATTCCAGCTTGTATCCCTGAGACACAATTTGTATAGCCCAAGGATCCACCTGTGAGCGAATCCACTGGTGGCTGAAATGCCGGAGACGCGCCCCCACGGCCCCTGGCTCCGCCTGTGGAGCCCCAGCGTCATGTGGTGGATTTAGTGGAAGCCGGGGAGGACTTTTGTTCCTGGGAACTAGCTGCATGGTGCAGCCTCTTTCCTCTACCCCTGCCTCTGGCAAGAAAGGATGCACCTCTGACTTTCTTGCTCTTCTGAGAACGAAAGGACTGCATTTGGTAATACGGTGCTTTCTTAGGCTGTGGAGGGACATAAGGCAAGAAATTTGACTTCCCAGCCGTAGCTGTGGAAACTAGGTCTGAGAGACCGTCCCCAAACAATTCCTCACCCTTATAAGGTAAAACCTCCATGTGTTTTTTTAGAGTCGGTATCCCCTGTCCATTGCCGAGTCCATAAGACCCTTCTGGCAGAAATGGACATTGCGTTTACTCTAGAGCCCAGCAGGCAAATGTCCCTCTGGGCATCCCGCATATATAGGACCGCGTCCTTGATATGTGCCAGGGTCATTGGAACAGAGTCCCTGTCCAGGGTATCTATCTCCTCAGACAGAGTATCTGTCCATGCTGCTACCGCACTACACATCCAGGCCGCAGCAATTGCTGGCCTCAGCAGTGTACCAGAATGTGTGTAAACAGACTTCAGGATAGCTTCCTGCTTTCTATCCGCAGGATCTTCAATTCATGTGATGGGGGAAAAGTCACTTCTTGCTTTTTCTCCTGTCAAAGTCAGAAAAATATCACTATGCACACTGCCATATTTGCACCTCATACATGTCCGCGCTGCGCATGCGTGAGCTCTCCCGTGCGTGCGCATACTCGCTGTTGCGTGCACCCGCAGGCGCACGGTATGCGCATTTACGGTAGAGTTTATGTGTTCGTAGCGTGCGACTCAATCGTTACATAATTTAACCATATAATGTATTTTATAAGTTAATATTCCCCTGAGTCCAGCAGGTATCAGTGGGTCTCAAATGGCTCTTTGACCTTAGAGATTCCCCAAACAATAGTTTGCATGTTGGGAGGGCTTCACAGCTTCATATGCATAGTTAAGCACAGGAATAGTAATTGAAGATTAATTGTATTCCAAATCAGTATCTTTCCCGCAGACGGAGTACAATAGCCTTTAATTACACTGAGCTTTGAGACTCAATGAGGAGGGCCAACACCTGTGTTTACGAATGGGTTAAGGTTTGTCTCCAGAAGAATGATTGCTGAGATGTCATTGTCTCAACTGAAAGTGGACATCATGAATATCGAACAAAACCCAGAGACAGGGTTTTGTTTTGTATTCGCCAAACAATAGCTCTCCAGAAGACAGGAATGTGTTAGTCATCACCCAACATTTTGCATAACCAAGCTCACATGCTCAGCTCCCTGATACAAGAAAGACACACTTCCTGTGGAAGACACACTTCCTGTGGTTGACACACCCCCACAGCTGGAATGCAGGTATGATATTATCCACTGGAAATCACAGGGCTCACTCACTCACACAGCTACCTGGCACCCAGCAGCATGGCGGCTACATCCCCAGGACTGACCTCCAAGCTAAAGGCTAAGTATTGAATTCACATGGCTAGATAAGGAAATATAGACAGATTGCTTTAAGGTCAATGGTGCTGGTTTAAATAGGATATTGTAACTTGTTTGTGTGATAGATCTGGGAATATGTGCTGGTAGCAATGGCAGGCTGATATGTGTGGTTACATTGTGATCTGGTCTTGTGATGAATATGCTCTGGTTATTGAGATACTGAAGTTGTTTGGAATGTGAAATTGAATAAGATGGTCCTAGGAAGTTGTTTGGAATGTGAAATAAGATTAGTTTGTTTGTAAGAAATGGCTGCTGCTGGGTGTCTTCCCCTCCCCCTTTCAACCATGTGTTGCAGTCTTTGGAATCATTGGAGTTTTCCCAAAATGGAGTCTAGCTTCTGTCCCATGCGGTATTGTAGGGTTGTGTATATAGGGACAGCCAGTATGGGTAAGCTCAAGTATTTTCTCCACAAAGATTCTCAGCATTGACTAACATGCGCAGCGATTGTTCCTCACATGTGTAAGCTTCACTGCAATCATATTGTCTGTATTGTTATGGTGAGCCATTTCTCTCTCTCTCTCTCTCTTCTCCTCTTTCTCCCTCATTTTTTCCCTTAAACGTAATTGTATTGTATTGTATTTCCTGTGTAGTTATCTGGTTAGTTAGTCTATGTTATATTGTAGTGTGTGACTTGTATTGTATTATTCTTTTGCAAGTATAACATTCATATAAGGCGTTAGACCCTAAGCACGGTATTTGTGTATTTCTTATAGTGTTAAGTATTCTCAGAGCGTCGGTGACGCTCGAACAGCTTTTAAATTAATAAGGTTACACGGTGTTGCATCTACACTCTACCACTACACAGAGGTTTACAGTATAAGTACATTCCTTAAGGTATAGTTATTCTAGTTTAATTCTGTAAGTATCTGCAATGCCTGTGTTCACACCCTGTGCACAGCGTCTGCGCATACCCTTGCGGTACCTTTTGCGCCAATTGCGTACTGTGTTCTTTAACCTTTAACGTGTTTTTAATAGGACAAATATTATATACATTGTCAATTGGCGGCTCCTCCGGTCTTCACATATCTGCACTAGGTAATTTTAGCAGACATTATCGATCAGCAAAGGGCGGAGAAGGTAGTATCCCTCGTTAAACCGTTTGGAGGTCGGGGATACTGCAGTGCTGACCAGTTAATTGTCTGCTTCACCTGGTAAGGAGTGCTGAGGGAATTCGGGAACTGGAAGGTAGGAACAGTACGTTATTGTCTTTGAAAATCTGTTTTTTTTAATTTCTATTTGGTGCCAACTACACACGCAGATTGGATGGTTTGTCTGTTTAAATAGGTTTAAAATTATTTTTAAAAGTTGCTGCATAGCCTTGATATAGTTTTTTTTTTAAACTCAGGCCTAGAATAACTTTAGGAGTTTGAATGATGACTTTCTTTGTGACAAGAGGCCGCATGGTCTGTCCACCATTTTGTGTGACCCTCATGGAGGTGGAAGGGGGAGGAGCAGCGGCCATTTTGGGAAGGTCAATTTTTTTTTTCCCCCTAAGCGGCTGATTTTCAGTTGACTCAGGAAATAATCAGCCATCCATTGTCAAAAAAGAAATCATCATTTAATGAGGTTTTTTTAATGCATTTATTTAATCTATATCATAGTCAATCATAAGTAATAGTGATTGGTACTTATATGTAATATCTATATGCGTGTGCTTACATCAATATATGTTATTAGATTAATTTAGAATTGCATGTTCATTTGTGTAAGTTTCACATCTCACCTTCCTGTTTGCCATTTGCATTGATAAACGTGCTAAGAGAGATTTGTCGCTATTTAAATAGTTAAAGTGTAAAAGTAATGCGTTAAGGGATAAAGTGTAAAGCACACACGCAGCTCTACCTAAAGGTACAAGGAGAGATTGGTGTGGGGTTCAGTAGAGGATCGAGGATCATCTACATTGATAAACGTGTACATTGTGTTATGGTGGACATTGGTTTTGTGTACACGTGTCTCTAACAAAGGGCTGAGACTCGCGTACGCAAAGGCCGACGCACACAGCGTAAATTACGCAACGGAGCGTCTGGGTACACCCACGTAACTCGTCACACGATAGTGTTGATTTTCAACAGGCGATAAATAGCGCAACAGGCTATAAATAGCGCAAATCTATTTTAATATCCGAAATTTAAATTAACAGATCCTTCTCCAAATTTACAACACATCTGGTCTAAAGAAAAAAAAAAATTCTGCGCAGAAATAGAAATAGAAACAAAAGTGTACATGTGGTGAGTGAGTGTTTGCAATTATATAAGTTTTACAATTTTGGGGATTGAACCACAGAAATCATCGAGTTCTCGTGAAGTACATACGTGTAAGTGACATACATGGTGGCTAGGGAGGCATCCCTTGTTAAACATATAAAGAGCATTAGAGTGTAGCAGACCAGGAGGTCATACTGTAACAGACCAGGAGGTCAGACCAGGAGGTCGCATAACAGACCAGGAGGTCCAGGTACAGCAGACAAGGAAGTCCGCTATAGAGTCAAGTAGCCCAACACCAAGAAGGGTTGGAGCGGAACCCATATAGGCCATAAAGCTCAGGCTGAAGGAATTCGCAGCTGCTGAATGTCGATTCCACTGGTCGCTCCGTACATAAGATTAGTTGCTTATGTACTGAACGATTGTACCGCACGTAATTGTGTGCATTAGTTAGTCTGACCAGTACCATTTGTGTACGAACCCGGTCATAAACACTATTTGTACATTCTGACGTGATTTGTGTAATTTTTTATTTTCTGAAGGGAAGTTCGCTGGTCACTCAGGAATTATCCAACAACCCCACAGTTACTGGAAAGGGTTAATGCTCTGCGGATCACACCCACATGTTCCAGTAAACAAAGGTTCATAGGGGCCCTGGGTCGAGTACGCCAGCACTATATCAGTGTGTGGGCGTATTGGTCGGCGTGGGCGAGTAAGTGGGGTACTCGGTAAACCACCACCGTCAGCCTATCGTGAACATTTTGGTTTTTTGTAAGGGTTCGCTGAAGACCTTGATATAAAGGTCAGAGGTAGAGCAAGCAACACCTGCAAATTATGGGGGCCAGTTGTTCAGGAAGGGGGCGATCAACCTCGGTTCGGGTTGATTTAGTGAACCGACCAATCGGGTCGGCAAGGTACGTAATGTGTGAAAAATACGGCTCACACACAGAAGTTTTATGTGATGAATGGGAAAGAATGACAATGCATGACGGGGAGAAATTCCCAAGAGTAGGTAGCTTCAGCCCAGAAGTGTTAATGAATTTAAGGAGGAGGATATGTCTCATTAAATCAGTAAAGAGACGGATCAAACATTATGATTGTTTAAAATTATGGCAACAGGAAAGTGAAATGCAAAGAAATTGAACTTACATATCTGACCCTCATCTTGGGAAGAGAGACATGGCAATGGAGAGGATTATGGTTGCAGAGAAATGGCACAATGTTGTACGATAAAAATGCACTTAGTAACTGTATTAAGAACGAAAGTAACAAATGTAATAATGTTTATAAAAATGAAAGTGTAAAAATCACAAATGTTAACCTGTGCAAGTCGCACCCCATGTCAAACTTCCCTCAGGAATACAAACAAGAAAGTGAGCCCAGAACGATGTCGGCATCTCTTCCAGAAGCCATCCTACAAGACATCCAGGTGGACGCGACCAAATCGGTAAAGGCAATAATCAAACCCCCTAACGGAGGGTCAGAAAGTTCGCTGGTTTGGAAGGAATATTGCATCACCGGAATGTTCGTTTGGAAGACTGAGAGACAGCACCTTAAGAACAACAAGACTAGAGAACTAATTATCGTAACAAGTTTCTCTCCCCCTCAAACTGTTTTCCTATACCCCCATTACAAATTTCTCCTTTTCTCCTCCTGTAAGATGGACTCGCCTCAAGAGACTGTGATCCGTGTTTTCATGTTGACCCTGATGTTGACCAGAGCAGTCTGTTTCGGTGAGAGTACCAGTGAGGTCGAGAAAGGATCCAGAATGGGTTTCTGATGACTGAGACGGAGATGTAAATTTCCAATAGCAACACAATCACCAAGCAAAGGCGAGTACCGGAAACGATCTAGCAGCCATGTTATTTGTAAACATTGTGAAGGATTGTTAGCTGAAAAGAGAACTGTATCTGTAGACTCTGTGACAGTGTAGTAGAGGATGGGTGCATCAAGAAATGTCAGTCCAGTTTTAACATTAACATGAACCGGCATCCATTGAGTAACTATCACTCCTTAGTGGGTAGTGTGTTAAATCAAACAGATTGTTGGGTATGCTCTCAAGTACCTCAAGGTCATAGCAAATCAGGGCTAGTACCATTTCCTTTAACGGTAGGGGAGGTACTTGAGCTAAAGGGTGGGAGACCGGTGGACAGGAGGTTTAATATCTCTAGTCCTCCTAGTTTGAAGCTCCACCAATATCATGTGGATAGATCCCTAATATGTTTTAACATTTCCAATCCCCGAAAGCCGGCAAATTGGGAAGTGTCATGGAGTAACCAAACCATGACCTTTTCACATAGAGCCGATAGAATGCCAACAGATACAGAACTTATACGCCACATAGCCAGTAGAGGAAAATCTTTCCGGTATATGTATACCCTAGGAAGTAGGATTACGAGAGTTGGAGAGGTATCACCAGGATACTGTGCACATATCGTACAAGCTGATACGTGTACTAGACAGATGGGAGAATTAGGGTTAGGAGATTTCACATGGAAGATGTGTAATATGGTAATGTCCTACTCCGTCCCATATGTTCTCCCCGATGATGCATATTTCATATGCGGGAGGAAGGCGTATAAAGTGGCTTGCCCCAAACTCTGAAGGATTGTGTTATATTGGAAAAGTACTGCCTGAAGTAATGACTGTATCGCATAACAAAATGGATTTGATTTACGACCCAACCATTGAAACCACGCTGTGATAAAAGGTGATTCCACGACCTGTTTCTTTCACCTGTTTTTCCGTTTTCTCCAAGGTAAAAAGACCCACTTGGACGAGGAATTTGACGAGCCTGTATACAGACAACTGATGGATTAAAGAAGAAGTTTTGACAACCTTATACACAGATATTTGATGAACTATGCCATAGACCCCCAGTTTCCCTAGAAATTTTAAAATTACGCTAGCCCAACACGTTTGTAAGTCTATGGACATTGACAAAGCTTTTTGCTCGCACCTTATGAGCAAAAGTGCAAAGAAGACTGCATTCAACAGACACCGAACAAGACTTCAACCGACAAATGCTCATTAACCTGACATAGAATACCACTGCATTTACCATAATTGTTCTTTATCTTCATTTCTACAACCCTCAGGTAATAACACACATAGTTGATAGGGAATACAGGCACAGATATCAGCAATCACATATTCCCCCATTCATGTATCATCAACTAAAATGTGCGCCCCCATTTTGTTGCAACCAAAATCCGAAAAGAGCTCGGTAAAGTTTGACAGCCCATCCACAGACCCGTACCGCGGGATAAGAAGGAATTCAAATGTATACTTCGCAATACCTCGAAGCTTGATTTAAAACACGTACGGCACGATGATACATGACCCCCCAAACATGGATTCATACACACATGCTTTTGCTATCTCACTAGGTCATACCCTTTTCACACCTTCTCTTTCTCCTCCCTTACCCAACCATGGAAATGTATTAACCCCTGACATATATTTTTCTCTTTTTGAAATGTTTTAGAAAGTGGCAGTTATTGTTGACTGCCAAAGGGTGGACTGTCAAAGTCAGAAAAATATCACTATGCACACTGCCATATTTGCACCTCATACATGTCCGCGCTGCGCATGCGTGAGCTCTCCCGTGCGTGCGCATACTCGCTGTTGCGTGCACCCGCAGGCGCACGGTATGCGCATTTACGGTAGAGTTTATGTGTTCGTAGCGTGCGACTCAATCGTTACATAATTTAACCATATAATGTATTTTATAAGTTAATATTCCCCTGAGTCCAGCAGGTATCAGTGGGTCTCAAATGGCTCTTTGACCTTAGAGATTCCCCAAACAATAGTTTGCATGTTGGGAGGGCTTCACATCTTCATATGCACACCCCCACAGCTGGAATGCAGGTATGATATTATCCACTGGAAATCACAGGGCTCACTCACACACACAGCTACCTGGCACCCAGCAGCATGGCGGCTACATCCCCAGGACTGACCTCCAAGCTAAAGGCTAAGTATTGAATTCACATGGCTAGATAAGGAAATATAGACAGATTGCTTTAAGGTCAATGGTGCTGGTTTAAATAGGATATTGTAACTTGTTTGTGTGATAGATCTGGGAATATGTGCTGGTAGCAATGGCAGGCTGATATGTGTGGTTACATTGTGATCTGGTCTTGTGATGAATATGCTCTGGTTATTGAGATACTGAAGTTGTTTGGAATGTGAAATTGAATAAGATGGTCCTAGGAAGTTGTTTGGAATGTGAAATAAGATTAGTTTGTTTGTAAGAAATGGCTGCTGCTGGGTGTCTTCCCCTCCCCCTTTCAACCATGTGTTGCAGTCTTTGGAATCATTGGAGTTTTCCCAAAATGGAGTCTAGCTTCTGTCCCATGCGGTATTGTAGGGTTGTGTATATAGGGACAGCCAGTATGGGTAAGCTCAAGTATTTTCTCCACAAAGATTCTCAGCATTGACTAACATGCGCAGCGATTGTTCCTCACATGTGTAAGCTTCACTGCAATCATATTGTCTGTATTGTTATGGTGAGCCATTTCTCTCTCTCTCTCTCTCTTCTCCTCTTTCTCCCTCATTTTTTCCCTTAAACGTAATTGTATTGTATTGTATTTCCTGTGTAGTTATCTGGTTAGTTAGTCTATGTTATATTGTAGTGTGTGACTTGTATTGTATTATTCTTTTGCAAGTATAACATTCATATAAGGCGTTAGACCCTAAGCACGGTATTTGTGTATTTCTTATAGTGTTAAGTATTCTCAGAGCGTCGGTGACGCTCGAACAGCTTTTAAATTAATAAGGTTACACGGTGTTGCATCTACACTCTACCACTACACAGAGGTTTACAGTATAAGTACATTCCTTAAGGTATAGTTATTCTAGTTTAATTCTGTAAGTATCTGCAATGCCTGTGTTCACACCCTGTGCACAGCGTCTGCGCATACCCTTGCGGTACCTTTTGCGCCAATTGCGTACTGTGTTCTTTAACCTTTAACGTGTTTTTAATAGGACAAATATTATATACATTGTCACTCCCCATACATATAAATCCTCTTGTCAGGGACAGGATTTTCCTCAGAAATGTGTAATACACCCTTCATTGCTACAATCATGTAGCGGATGGCTTTAGTCAGTGCCAGATTAAGATCCACGTGGGCCTGGAGCTGAAATTTAGGAAGGGCCTACTATGTGCCGTCACAGGTAGTGTGCTCAGCGCCGTAGAGAAATTCTTCCAGGAAGGCAGGGGTGTGTGGTGACATACTATATCACTGCACTACCTCCCCAGACTACATCAATATTTCTACCTCCCCAAACTACTTCCCACAGTACATCACTATGCTACCTACTCACACTACATCCCCACACTATGCCTCCCCACACTACATCACTATGCTACCTCCCCACCGTATATCACTATGCTACCTCACCACACTACATCTCCACACTATACCTCCCCACACTACATCACTATGCTACCTCCCCACCGTATATCACTATGCTACCTCACCACACTACATCTCCACACTATACCTCCCCACACTACATCACTATGCTACCTCCCCACCGTATATCACTATGCTACCTCACCACACTACATCTCCACACTATACCTCCCCACACTACATCACTATGCTACCTCCCCACTGTATATCACTGTTACCTCCCCACACTACATCTCCACACTATACCTCCCCACACTACATCACTATGCTACCGCCCCACCGTATATCACTATGCTACATCACCACACTAACTCCCAACACTACATCCCTGCCGTATATCAATATACTACCTCCCCACACTACATCCCTGCCGTATATCACTGTTCTACCTCCCCACACTACATCCCTGCCGTATATCAATATACTAACTCCCCACACTACATCCCTAACATATATCACTGTGCTACTTCCATACACTACATCCCTGCCGTATATCAATACGCTACTTTCCCACACTACATCCCTGCCATATATCACTACGCTACTTTCCCACACTACATCCCTGCCGTATATCACTACGCTAGCTCCCCACACTACATCCTTGCGGTATATCACTATGCTACCTCCCCACACTACATCCCTGCTGTATATCACTACGCTACTTCCGTACACTACATCCCTGCAGTATATCACTATGCTATCTCCCCAGACTACATCCCTGACGTGTATCACTGTTCTACCTCCCCACACTACATCCCTGCCGTATATCAATACGCTACTTCCCCACATTACATCCCGCCATATCACTACGCTACTTCCCCATACTACATCCCTGCCATATATCAGTACGCTACTTCCCCACACTACATCTCTGCCGTATATCACTACGCTACTTCCCCACACTACATCCCTGCAGCATATCACTATGTTGCCTCCCCACACTACATCCTTGCCATATATCACTACACTACTTCCCCACACTACATCCCTGTGGTACATCACTACACTACCTCCCCACACTACATCCCTGCGGTTTATCACTATGCTACCCCACACTACATCCCTGCAGTATATTACTAAGCTAACTCCCCACACTACATCTCCACACTATTTCACTGGTCGCCAGACTACATTCCCGCACTACATCTACCTCCCCACACCACAATACTGCACTACCTTCATGGACGGTTTAAGGTTTGTGGGGCCTCTGGGCAACAAACCTGTGGGGCACTTATCAATAAAAGAAAAGGGGGAACATGCAAGGCTGCAATACTTGCCTCCAGTGCGGGGTTGGTTGGGATCAAGGTCGAGGAGTGCAGTCATCCGCCTTCCGGCAGGGGATGGCTCCAACAGGGTGTGCCAGGGTTGAGGGAGTTACTGACATCCTCCTTCTGACAGTGGCTGCCTGAGCAGTAAGCTGTACTGTAAAGTGGACACTGGGCCAGAAGTCACCTCTGGGGAGAGTCAGCCCGGGTATATCGGGAGTTTGCGGGAGCGCCGCTGCTACACTGTATTAGGTCAGTGGTCACTGCAGGAAGCCGTCTCACTGCACAGGTGGCCTTCTCTGGGTTCAGGTAATGTCACTGCAGCAGCAGCGAGCAAACTGTCGTGTGCTGTTGTGGAGATACAGTGGTCACTGGCAGGGCCGGATTAAGCCTTTGGGGGGCACCTAAGAGAGGGGGCCCTCATATCAACACTGCCCCCCTGGTATTGCAGTGCCCCCATACACACATTATGCCACACCATAGTATTTAAACCAATAATTTATTGTTATACATAATTACATATGTGTCTGCCCTGCAGTGCAGACTTTACTTACAGATCAGCTGCAGTGGTCTCCGAGGCTTCTGTATGGAGAAGTTGCACTCTGCAAGGAGACACGTGGCTGACTTCAAGGGGCGGGGCTAGTCAGGCCTGTGGGCGGAGCTTCGGGTTACCCGTGCGAGGGGGGGGTCCATGCTTTATGTGAATGGAATGATGGAATGGTGCACCCAGGTAAAGCTTTGGATACCACTGGAGCAGAGTTTTTGGCAGTCTGAGCAAGTACAGCTTCGTTCAGGCTGCCGAGGGGGCGGGGCTTATCGCGGTCGGGGCGGGGCTTAGAAAATCCCGGGGGTTTGTGCTTCCTGCAAGAGGCAACACAGCGGGAGAGTGCACTGCTGCTGGTGGTCTGAAGGGAATAGGAGGAGCCTTGGCCGGTAGGGAGGAGGGACAGGGAGGCATTTGCTTTCGAGTGATGACAGGAGAAAAGTTTTTTCTCCTGTCAGCACTGCACTGCAGGGAACTCTGTGGGCCTATTTTCAATGGGGGGCTTGGAGCTGCAGCTCCATCCGCCCCATTGTTAATCCGGCCCTGGCTTTAGTTATTTTAGGCTGCAACTTTGCATCATCGTCATCGACACTGGAATCAGATTCCGTGTCGACATCTGTGTCGACTAACTGGGATATTGGGCGCTTTTGAGACCCTGACGGCCTCTGCGCTGTGGGATCAGGCATGGGTTGAGACCCTGACTGTCCCAAGGATACAGCTTTATCCAATCTGTTATGCAAGGAGCTTACATTATCATTTAACACCTTCCACATATCCATCCAATCAGGTGTCGGCCCCGTCGGCGGCGACACCACATTTGTCTGCACTTGTTCTGCCTCCACGTATCCTTCCTCATCAAACATGTCGACACAGGCGTACCGACACACCACACACACACAGGGAACGCTCTGACTGAGGACAGGACCCCACAAAGGCTTTTGGGGAGACAGAGAGAGAGAGTATGCCAGCACACACCCCAGCGCTATATAACCCAGGGATTACACTGTACCTTAGTGTTTACCCAGTAGCTGCTGTTTTATATACCTCTGCGCCTAAATTTATGTGCCCCCCCTCTCTTTTTTACCCTCTATTGCACCTGTATACTGCAGGGGAGAGCCTGGGGAGCGTCCTTCCAGCGGAGCTGTGAAGAGAAAATGGCGCTGGTGTGCTGAGGAAGAAGGCCCCGCCCCCTCAGCGGCGGGCTTCTGTCCCGCTTCTCATGTGTAAAAATGGCGGGGGCTCGTACATATATACAGTGCCTGACTGTATATATGTCTATTTTTGCCATCAGGTATCTTAATTGCTGCCCAGGGCGCCGCCCCCCCCCTGCGCCCTGCACCCTACAGTGACCGGAGTGTGTGGGTGTGCTGCGGGAGCAATGGCGCACAGCTGCAGTGCTGTGCGCTACCTTAAGTGAAGACAGGAGTCTTCTGCCACCGATTTCGATGTCTTCATGCTTCTGCTGCTTCTGTACTTCTGGCTCTGCGAGGGGGACGGCGGCGCGGCTCCGGGAACGGACGATCAAGGTTAGGTACCTGTGTTCGATCCCTCTGGAGCTAATGGTGTCCAGTAGCCTAAGAAGCGCAACCTAGCCGCATTTAGTAGGTTTGCTTCTCTCCCCTCAGTCCCACGTAGCAGAGAGTCTGTTGCCAGCAGAAGCTCTCTGAAAATAAAAAAACATAACTAAAATACTTTCTTTCTTAGTAAGCTCAGGAGAGCCTACTAAAAGCACCCAGCTCTGGCCGGGCACAGATTCTAACTGAGGTCTGGAGGAGGGGCATAGAGGGAGGAGCCAGTGCACACCAGATAGTACTAAATCTTTCTTTAGAGTGCCCAGTCTCCTGCGGAGCCCGTCTATTCCCCATGGTCCTTACGGAGTCCCCAGCATCCACTAGGACGTTAGAGAAAGGTCGACAGGGTGAAAAGGTCTACATGGAAATGGATGACACGAAAATGGTCGACACAGGTTTTTATTGGTGTCATTTGAGGTTTAACCATATGTAAGCCAAATGATGGGAAACATGTATGCTGCCCACAGGTTCCTGTCACAGTCATAGTCCACGTGGATGGCAAACGATTAAAAAATTGGAAAAATTAATACTAAAAACGCATGTCGACTATTGCCATGTTGATCTTTTGGAACTGTCGACCTCTTGAACCTGTCAGCCTTAAGCACTGTCGACCTTTTAACTTTATGGTGTCAACCTACTGTATTACTCAGAACCACATACTGTTCTGACAGGCACGGCAGTAACAATACTACTAATACCACTACAGCTTACAAAGCCATTACTTTGGTGTCAGTTATATGCGACTTTCTCTTCACTGCAAGTTTTCACAATATGTAAAAGGTATCCTGAGAAATTATTCACGACACAAAGGGGGTCATTCCGAGTTAAACGCTCGCTAGCTAGTTAGCAGAAGTGCGAACACATGTGCAGCCGAGCTCTGCATAAACAGTTTGTGCAGTTTCAGAGTAGCTCCGTACCTACTCAGCGCTTGCGATCACTTCAGCCTATTCGTGACCGGATTTCACGTCATACACCCGCCCAGCGAACACCCAGCCACGCCTGCGGTTTTTCAGATACGCCTGCGTTTTTGCTAACCCTCCCTGAAAACGGTCAGTTGACACCCAGAAACGCCCCCTTCCTGTCAATGGCCCTCATTCCGAGTTGATCGGTCGGTATTTTTCATCGCATCGCAATGAAAATCCGCTTAGTACGCATGCGCAATATTCGCACTGCGACTGCGCCAAGTAATTTAACAATGAAGATAGTATTTTTACTCACGGCTTTTTCATCGCTCCGGCGATCGTAATGTGATTGACAGGAAATGGGTGTTACTGGGCGGAAACACGGCGTTTTATGGGCGTGTGGATGAAAACGCTACCGTTTCCGGAAAAAACGCAGGAGTGGCTGGAGAAACGGGGGAGTGTCTGAGCGAACGCTGGGTGTGTTTGTGACGTCAAACCAGGAACGACAAGCACTGAACTGATCGCACAGGCAGAGTAAGGTTGAAGTTACTCAGAAACTGCTAAGTAGTTTGTAATCGCAATATTGCGAATACATCGGTCGCAATTTTAAGAAGCTAAGATACACTCCCAGTAGGCGTAGGCTTAGCGTGTGTAACTCTGCTAAATTCGCCTTGCGACCGATCAACTCGGAATGAGGGCCAATATTCTTGCGGCCGTCAGTGTGAAGAAAAACTTTGTTAGAACCTGTGCACAACCACAACGGGCTTTGTACCCGTACATCACGCGTGCACATTGCGGGGCATGCGCAGAAATGCCATTTTTTAGCCTGATCGCTGCACTGCGAACAACGGCAGCTAGCGATCAACTCGGAATGACCCCCCAAATGGGTGAGGTGGGGATATGGGCGGTGCTTAGTGGTATGGGTGTAGCTTAGTGATATGGGCGGTGCTTAGTGATATGGGTGTAGCTTAGTGATGTGGGCGGTTCTTAGTGGTACATATGTGTGTAGCTTAGTGGTGTGGGCGGGGCAGTGATACAGGTGTAGCGGTAGCTTAACAATGTGGGCGGTGCTTAGCGATATACGGGCGGGGCTTAGTAAAGAATTGGGGAAGCGCTTATATCAGCACACACGGCGAGCCGAGAAGTAGGCAGGTAATGGGAGCTGCACTTGCGACAAAACTCGCAAACGTCAGGAGTTGCCCGGGCAACGCGTCTCAGTACAGTCAGCGCAGCTATCAGGACACCGGGATAAGCTGCGGGCAGGGTGCTGCCAGCCTGTACATACAAGTGTCAGCCCTTGCTGTCACATTCAAAAACTAACTCCGACTCCTCGCTCTGTACTATAGTACCACACAAAGACCAGCCTACAACACTAGAGCGGACTGATACGCCAAAATACTGCGTGCACGCCGGGTAATGTAGTCCTGGGACACGGAGTCACCGCACGGCCCGGGCGCGGGGAGACTACAATTCCCAGAGTGCACCGCGGCGGAACGATGCCGCGCATGCTCCGTGTGGTGTGTGGGAGTCCTGCTGCTGCCAGTGCAACTACTGCTGCTCCATACACTACTGCTGAGCAGGAGGAGCTGGCTGGGCTGCTGCGGGTAGGTGGCTGCGGAGTATCTCTCTCTGTATACTGTATATGTGTGTACTAGTGCCTGCTCCCACTGCACTGCTGCAGGCACATGTATAGTGCTCACTGTCACACTGCACTCATGCACCTGGCTCCTCCGGGCACACCACCAGCAGCAGCAGCCCAGGTACTAAGGCTATCCATGCTTTGAGCGCAGGTGACTTAATTAGTACCTCATTCACTTTTATCTAACCATCTGCGCTCATCCATGGATATCCCTAAAGCCTGGAGTGTCAGGGTGACCTGAGGACCGGGATTGGGAAGCACTGGGGCAGTGTGTTAGGAATCTACAGGTTGGAAGCTGGAGCTGCATTCTGGGGGTGGGCTGAGGTCTGTGTACATCCGGCTGATAGCACTGGGCTGTGGTACAGGAGGGGGTGAGTCATATCAGTGCTCCAGGGGATGGGGTGGAGGAGATCTGCACACAGGGAATACAATATACACTGATTCTCTCGCTTTATTAATGGTACAATTTAAATATAGCAAAATAAATAAAACAGCCCAAGGGACACTCTGCAGGTGACACATTGTATCTGTTACTATGCAGACTGTGGTTAACCAGCTGCTGTGAAACTACAGGTCCCAGAATACCATGACAGGGTAGGCTGGGACTAGTAGTTCTACAGCTACTGGAAAGCCACAGGTAGGTGACTGCATCTGCTGTAGTAGGGTGCTTACATTTGGGTGTGTTATTATGTTCTGTGTGTTGCTGGAACAGTGCAGGGATGTGATGTTCTGACTCCAGGTAGTGACAGTGACTTTGCTGAGTCCACCTTTAAGTTGTGAAAGATATACAGGAGTACCGCACAGTAGTAAGTCCTTATAGAAACACATCTGTCACAGTAGAATGTTCCCATTAGCACACATTATAGGAGGGTGTGGTATGTATTGTCAACACCAGAATGTTTACATACAGTAGTGTTTTACTAGTGTTAGAGCCCGAAACCTAACCACAGCCGAACCCATACCCTGTACACAATCACAGTGTCAACACTGAATCTCAACCTGTTCACTGTCGACATTCAGTCAACATAATTACTACACGCTGTTATACTGTGGGATAAATCTCAGCCTGTGCTGTATATAACTGATTTTTATTGTGTATACCAGAGGTTCCCAAACTGTGTGCCGTGGCTCCCTGGGGTGCCTCGGGACACTAGCAGGGGTGCCCTGGGTTGGTGGTCCAGGACCAATTCAAATTATTCATGGTCAATATAATAGGCAAAACCAGTGCTGGTGGCTGCCAGTCATAAAATATGTGGCCAAAGAAGGAAATCTTGTCCCTCACCACACAACTGGCCCTAAGGATGACATATAAACGTGATCTACTTAATGTAATATTTCTTTCTAAATTTCTCAAGAAGAAATTTTTGGCCTAGGGGTGCCGTGAAAGAAATGCTGATATTCTAGGGCGCTGTGATTCAAAAAAGTTTGGAAACCACTGGTGTATACAATTAAAACAGCAAGTGACGTGCCCTTTAACCTTCAGTATAACTTATCAGTATAACAGTCCCAGTATCAGGCAATAGCCACTGTACAGGATTCTTTTCCTCTTCCAGTAACTGTGTTTGTCCTCTGAATTTAAAAACTTTATTTTGTTGTAAACTACTGCGATTTGTCACCTGCGAGCAGACAGTGTGTAATATAGGGGTACGTTTGTCTGAGAGGGATCTGTATGGGATTATTTGTTTATAAAGGCCCATACACACTAGGCGATTTTGAGCTCAAAGTAGCTCACTTTTGTCATTTTGAGCTCAAACTCGGCCAGTGTGAATGGCCTGGAGATGAGCGCTGAAGTGCGCACCCGCATCATCGCTGGCCGTTACCATCCGTCAGGCTGTTTGAAAAGCCGAGTGAAGCACTTTCCACAGTCCATGAACATCACTGGGCAGAGGAAAATTGCTTGGTGTGAATGCACTGAGCCATTTTCCTGCCAGCGATGTTCACGGGCATTGTTGTGCAAAAATGCCCAGTGTGTATGCACCTTTAGTGAAAATAAACAACCTATAAAAATGACCTATCCCTTTGCATTAGGTTTTATGTTTACCAATACATGGAATCATTTTGCATCCCGTCTTTCTACATGCCCCTTTTCCTATCGGAGATTGGAATGCTTTATAAACCCAGAAACAAAGACTACACACTGCCTCCCTTGTTCCAGTAAGTAAGTCTTCATAGTTTTATGAACAGATGAAGAACGGCCAGTGCCAAGGCTCTGCAGACGCCCGGTGTCATTTCCAGCTTTCCCATCTGACAGCATTGGAGGCTCGGAAGAGAGGGCTTGCTGCCAGATTCTGAATCGCTCACTTGTCATGTCCTGGCATGATATGCCCCCTGAGTGCGACCATATAGAGAGCCAGTTCACACAGCAGAAACAGGTGTGCTCTCATTTCACTGCAGAAATGGGGGAACTCTAGAATGTAACAACTAATTCCAGGATAATCTTTTCCGAAAGGTCGCTGATCACAATAAGCAAAGTGTTAAATAATATGTGTACTCCCATTCTCGCATCATGATTAGGCAATGCTAAAGGGTTACGGTCATTAGGTCGACCACTGAAGGTCGACATGGCCGTTAGGTTGACATGTACTAGGTCAAAAAGTCGACATGAGTTTTTAAAAATTTTCTTCATTTTTTGGATTTTTTAATCCGTAACGATCTACGTGGACTACGATTGGAACGGTAATCTGTGCCGAGCAAAGCGGTAGCTGAGCAAGACACCTTGCCCGAAGCATGGCAAGCAAACACGGTGCACTAATTTGGGTTCCCTGTCACTTTACGGAGAAAACGACACCAAAAAATTCATGTCGACCTTTTGACCTAACGACCATGTCGACCTAAAGGCAATGTCGACCTTCAGTGGTCGACCTAATGAGTGTCGACCCAACGACCTGTACCCATGCTAAATTATCACAACTAGTTTGGAGTACAAAGCTGGTGCACAAGATTTTTAGGTCCAGATTTATTAAGCCTTGGAGAGTGATAAATGGCACGGTGATAAAGTACCAACCAATCAGCTCTTGTCATTTTTCAAACACAGCCTGTAACATGGCAGTTATGATCTGATTGGCTGTTACTTTATTACCGTGCTATTTATCACTCTCCAAGGCTTGATAAATCTGGGCCTTAGTTTATTTTCCTCCCCATGTGAATAAGGAGCAAATGACACTGGGAGCGTCCCCTTACTTGCCACTCATGTTTTTAAAGGTGCTCATTTGTTTTGTTATTGGGAAGGGAACGGGATAACAGAACTGTTTTGATGAGGTCTGTAGTGCCTCATACAGTATAACAATGGGTGTAACTTGTATTTTAGGATTACTGATCTACGTACCTAATTTAAAAGACTGAAGTCTACAAAATAGTTTCTGCTCTGACAAATCGTATTAGATTGCCGTCCCTGTTTATCTGGCACAGTTTGTCTGTAGCAGAAACTTTGCCTTGTCATAATATTTGTACAGGAGGAACCGTACTGGCTTTGACACATATACAAGAGAAAAAAGTGAGGTTAATTATTAATTGCAACTGTACAAGCTACAGCGGGTTGGATATGCGTTACCGCCGCTGGGGATCCCTACGGCGGAATGCCAACGGGGGTGAGGGGCACGCACAACAAGCCCCCCCCTTGCAGGCTCGGTATTCCCACTCTATGGGTGTCATGGACACCCACGAGTGAGAATAGTGAGTGTATTATATATATATATATATATATATATGTGTGTGTATATATATATATATATATAATATATAATGAATAATATGAATCGAATGGTCGTGCAATCAATGTTCTGTGTGCTCAATGAATACAGTCCGTGATTTCCAATGATGTGAATGCCGGCACCTCTAATTAAACAATGTTACCACCATTGTTATTCCAAGGTAAAATGCACTGAAAGAAACGAAGGCGCACTCGGTGAGATAAAATCAAATATTTTTACTACAAATATCACATGCTCACGTACATCATAGTTAAAATGCACCAATATGCAGACGAATCACTGCTGTCTCCGGATCACAGCTTGCGGCTCGCCCCGCTCAGTTCTGGCTGCAGTTATTAGTAAGTCGGCGTCTCAGCTCTCGGACTCAATGCTCAAAGGCAACAGATCGAACACGTCCTTTGTTGGCCACGCCCAACGCGCTTCGTCACGTTTGGACTTCGGTGACGAAGCACGTTGATGTACGTGAGCATGTGAAATTTGTAGTAAAAATATTTGATTTTAACTCACAGAGTGCGCCCTCGTTTCTTTCAGTATAATATATTTATATATACATACATACATACATACATACAGGTTGAGTATCCCATATCCGAAATACGGAATATTCCGAAATACAGACTTTTTGGAGTGAGATAGTGAAACTTTTGTTTTTTGATGGCTCAATGTACACAAACCTTGTTTAATGCACAAAGTTATTAAAAATATTGACTAAAATGACATTCAGGCTGTGTGTATAAGGTGTATATGAAACATAAATTCATTCTGTGCTTAGATTTAGGTCCCATCACCATGATATCTCATTATGGTATGCAATTATTCCAAAATACGGAAAAATCCCATATCCAAAATACCTCTGGTCCCAAGCAGGATAAGGGATACTCAACCTGTATGTATAATAAGAATTTACTCACCGGTAATTCTATTTCTCGTAGTCCGTAGTGGATGCTGGGTACTCCGTAAGGACCATGGGGTATAGACGGGCTCCGCAGGAGACTGGGCACTCTTAAAAGAAAGATTAGGTACTATATCTGGTGTGCACTGGCTCCTCCCTCTATGTCCCTCCTCTAGACCTCAGTTAGGGAAACTGTGCCCGGAAGAGCTGACATTACTAGGAAAGGATTTGGAATCCAGGGTAAGACTCATACCAGCCACACCAATCACACCGTACAACTCGTGATAACTATACCCAGTTAACAGTATGAACAATAACTGAGCCTCTCTCAACAGATGGCTCATACAATAACCCTTTAGTTAAGCAATAACTATATACATGTATTGCAGAGAGTCCGCACTTGGGACGGGCTCCCAGCATCCACTACGGACTACGAGAAATAGAATTACCGGTGAGTAAATTCTTATTTTCTCTGACGTCCTAGTGGATGCTGGGTACTCCGTAAGGACCATGGGGATTATACCAAAGCTCCCAAACGGGCGGGAGAGTGCGGATGACTCTGCAGCACCGAATGAGCAAACTCAAGGTCCTCCTCAGCCAGGGTATCAAACTTGTAGAATTTTGCAAAAGTGTTTGAACCCGACCAAGTAGCAGCTCGGCAAAGTTGTAAAGCCGAGACCCCTCGGGCAGCCGCCCAAGAAGAGCCCACCTTCCTCGTGGAATGGGCTTTTACTAATTTAGGATGCGGCAGTCCAGCCGCAGAATGTGCAAGCTGAATCGTGCTACAGATCCAGCGAGCAATAGTCTGCTTTGAAGCAGGAGCACCCAGCTTGTTGGGTGCATGCAGGATAAATAGCGAGTCAGTTTTTCTGACTCTAGCCATCCTGGAAACATAAAGTTTCAGGGCCCGGACTACGTCCAGCAACTTGGAATCCTCCAAGTCCCTAGTAGCCGCAGGCACCACAATAGGTTGGTTCAAATGAAACGATGAAACCACCTTAGGGAGAAATTGGGGACGAGTCCTCCATTCTGCCCTTTCCATATGGAAGATCAGATATGGGCTTTTACATGACAAAGCCGCCAATTCTGACACACGCCTAGTCCAAGCTAAGGCCAAAAGCATGACCACTTTCCACGTGAGATATTTTAGCTCCACGGTCTTAAGTGGCTCAAACCAGTGGGATTTTAGGAATCCAACACACGTTAAGATCCCAAGGTGCCACTGGAGGCACAAAAGGGGCTGAATATTAGAGATGAGCGGATTCGGTTTTACTCGGTTCTCAAAACCGAATCTTATTGGCTCACGGATGTCACGTGTTTTGGATAGCCAATAAGATTCGGTTTTGAGAACCGATTAAAACCGAATCCGCTCATCTCTACTGAATATGCAGCACCCCTGTAACAACGTCCGAACTTCAGGCAGTGAAGCCAGTTCTTTTTGAGAGAAAAAGGGATAGGGCCGAAATCTTGGCCTTTATGGATCCTAATTTTAGGCCCATAGTCACTCCTGACTGTAGGAAGTGCAGGAATCGACCCCCCTGGAATTCCTCTGTAGGGCCTTCCCGGCCACACACCAAGCAACCTATTTTCGCCATATACAGTGAAAAAGTCTTGCTGTCACACGTCTTTCCTAGCCTTTTATCAGCGTAGGAATAACTGCATCCGGAATGCCCTTTTCCGCTAGGATCCGGCGTTCAACCGCCATGCCGTCCAACGCAGCCGCGGTAAGTCTTGGATCAGACAGGGTCCCTGTTGCAACATGTCCTGACTGAGAGGCAGAGGCCATGGGTCCTCTGAGAGCATTTCTTGCAGTTCCGGGTACCGAGTCCTTCTTGGCCAATCCGGAGCAAAGAATATTGTTCACACTCCTCCGTTTATTACAATTCTCAGCCCTTGGGTCTGAGAGGAAGAGGAGGGAATATATAGACCGACTGGAAAACCCACGGTGTTACTAGTACGACCACAGCTATCGCCTGAGAGTGCCTTGACCCAGCGTAAATCCTTTTTTATCTTTTTATTGAGGTGGGACGCCATGTAGTCCACCTGAGGCAGTTTCCATCAATTTGCAAAACTGCGTGAAGACTTCCTGATGAAGTCACCACTTTCCCGGGTAGAGGTCGTGTCCACTCCCGGAATGAACACTGCTGACAGTGCGCTTACTCGATTCTCCGCCCAGCGAAGAATTCTGGTGGCTTCTACCCTCGCCACCCTGCTCCTTGTGCCGCCCTGGCGGTTTACATGAGCCCCTGCGGTCTGACTGGATCAGAACCGGTTGGTCGCCAAGCAGGAACTCCGCTTGACTTAGGGCGTTGTATATGGCCCTTAGTTCCAGGATATTGATGTGAAGGCAAGTCTGTTGGCTTGACCACAAATCTTGGAATTTTCTTCCCTGTGTAACTGCCCCCCACCCTCGGAGGCTTGCATCCGTGGTCACCAGGACCCAGTCCTGAATGCCGAATATGCGGCCCTCGAGAAGGTGAGCACTCCGCAGCCACCACAGGAGAGACACCCTGGCCCTGGGGGATAGGGTGATTAACCGATGCATCTGAAGATGTGATCCGGACCACTTGTCCAGTAAGTTCCATTGTCCTTGCATGGAACCAGCCGAAGGGGATGGCCTCGTATGATGCCATCATCCTTCCCAGGACTCGAGTGCAGTGATGCACTGACACCTGTTTTGGTTTTCAATGGATTCCTGACCAGTGTCATGAGCTCCTGAGCTCTCTCTATCGGGAGATAAACCCTCTTCTGGTCTGTGTCTAGGATCATGCCTAGGCGAGGCAGATGAGCTGTAGGAACCAACTGCGACTTCGGAATATATAGAATCCAGTCGTGTTGCCGTTTCACTTCCAGAGAAGGTGATACGTTGTCCAGCAACTGCTCTCTTGATCTCGCTTTTATGAGGAGATCATCCAAGTATGTGATAATAGTGACACCTTGCTTCCGCAGGAGCACCATCATATCCGCCATTACCTTGGTGAAATTGGTAATGACAATCCCGTACCGCAATTCTGAGGTACGCCTGATGAGGTGGATAAATGGGGACACGAAGGTATGCATCCCTTATGTCCCGATTCATTTCAGGCTTGCAATGACCGCTCTTAGCGATTCCATCTTGAACCTGAACCTTTTCAGGTATATGTTCAGGGATTTTAATACAATATGGGTCTAACCGAACCGTCTGGTTTCGGGATTATAACATGGTCGAATAATAACACCCTCTTGTTGAAGGAGGGGACCCTTGACCACCACCTGTTGAAGATACAATTTACGAATTGCAGTTAACACTGGCTCCCTCTCTTGGGGGGAAGCCCGCCGGGTCCTCGGTGAGGGGGCATCTTCTCACAGTCCAGCCTGTATCCCTGCGATACAATTTCTATTGCCCAGGGATCTAACAGGGAGTGAACCCACTTGTGGCTGAACTTACGAAGGCGTGTCCCCACCGGGCCTAGCTCCGCCTGTGGAGCCCCAGCGACATGCGGTGGATTTTTGTAGAGGCCGGGGAGGACTTCTGTTCCTGGGGACTAGCTGTGTTGTACAGCTTCTTTCCTCTGCCCCCGGCTCTGACAAGAAAGGACGCACCTCAGACTTTCTTGTTTCTTTATTCGAAAAGCTGCATTTAATAATGTCGTGCTTTCCTAGGCTGTGCAGGAATATAAGGCAAAATATCAGAATTACCAGCTATAGCTGTGGAGACCAGGCCCGAGAACCTTTCTCCACACAATCCTCAGCCTTCCATATGCCTCTTAAGTCGGCATCATCTGTCCAATGTATATTCTACAGGACACGTCAAGCAGAAATCGACATAGCTTTTGTCTCTAGGACCCAGTATACTCATGTCCCTTTGGGCATGCTTTATAGTTATATATCTATCACTTAAGACAGCTTCTTAAAATATTTATATGCATACTAGGGTCTCAATCTCTGCTGATAAGGTACCTGTCCACGCTGCCACAGCGCTATAAACCCATGCCGACACAATCGCCGGTCTGGGTAGTATACTAGAATGTGCACACTATCTGCAGGATCCCTGAGAATAGCTAGTGCAAACAGGACACCCAAGGGGAAGATTCTCAACACATCCTGGCCCTAGTGGGGAAAGGATACAGCCTGAGAATTCTCTTGTGAGAAGCTGCCGTCTCTTGTCTGGAGATTCCCGCTCTTTTTCCTCATGAGAGGAGGGAAATTTACCTCAGCATTCTTCCCCTTAACATGTGTACTCTCGTGTCAGGGACAGATGAGTCATCAGTGATATGCAAATCATCTTTTATTCCAATAATCATATATTGAATATCTTTTAGCCCTCTTGGCTGTAACTTTGCATTATCGTAGTCGACAGTGGAGTTAAACTCCGTGTCGATACTTTGTTATTTTGGATAGTGAACATAGAGAGACTCTGAAGGACTCTGTGACATAGGGACAGACCAGGGTAGATTTCCTTTCTGTTCCCTAACCTTTTGTGCAATAATTTTACCTCCGCACTTACACATATCCAAACAGGTGTCGGCGTTGTCGACGGAGACACCCTCCCACACATATATCCGCTCTATCACTTCCTTAGAGGAGCCTTTTACCTCAGACATGTCGACACACGCGTACCAACACACCACACACACAGGGGATGCTCTATTTGAAGACCGTTCCCCCACCAGGCCCTTTGGAGAGACAGAGAGAGAGTATGCCAGCACACACCACAGCGCTATATAATACAGGGATGTATACTATACTGAGTGATTTTTCCCCTATAGCAGCTTATATACACAGTTTTGCGCCTAAATTTGTGCCCCCCCCCCCCCCCCCCTCTCTTTTTTACCCTTTGTGTACCAGGATACTGCAGGGGAGAGCCTGGGGAGCTTCCTTCCAGCTGAGCTGTGAAGAGAAAATGGCGCCGGTGTGCTGAGGAAGAAGGCCCGGCCCCCTCAGCGGCGGGCTTCTGTCCTTTTATGTACTTTAATGGCGGGGGTTAATGCACATATACAGTTTATCAGACTGTATTATGTACTTTTCGCCAAGTAAGGTAATCTAATTGCTGCCCAGGGCGTCCCCCCCCAGCGCCCTGCACCCATCAGTGACCGGAGTGTGTGGTGTGCTAAGGGAGCAATGGCGCACAGCTGCAGTGCTGTGCGCTACCTTAATGAAGACCGGAGTCTTCAGACGCCGATTTTCAACTTCTCTTCGTTCTTCTGGCTCTGCAAGGGGGACGGCGGCGCGGCTCCGGGACCGGACGACCGAGGACTGGGGCTGTGTTCGATCCCTCTGGAGCTAATGGTGTCCAGTAGCCTTAGAAGCCCAAGCTAGCTGCAAGCAGGTAGGTTCGCTTCTCTCCCCTCAGTCCCACGTAGCAGTGAGTCTGTTGCCAGCAGATCTCACTGAAAATAAAAAACCTAACAAATACTTTCTAGGAAGCTCAGGAGAGCCCCTAGGGTGCATCCAGCTCTGGCCGGGCACAGATACTAACTGAGGTCTGAAGGAGGGACATAGAGGGAGGAGCCAGTGCACACCAGATATAGTACCTAATCTTTCTTTTAAGAGTGCCCAATCTCCTGCGGAGCCCGTCTATACCCCATGGTCCTTACGGAGTACCCAGCATCCACTAGGACGTCAGAGAAATATTATATATATATATATATATATATATATATATATATATATATATAACATTTATTTAAAAGAAAAGTAAAGGCATGCTCTACACGTTTTTTTTCGTGAAAACAGCAAATGTCTGAGATCATCATAGTATTATATGATTTAGTGAAAATCATTCACAAAGCCCTATAATTCCAGTTTCCAGGAGAACACTGTGTGGGTGGCAGCTGCAGCAATTGTGTTATTCTGAGTCCTTGCCATACAATAACGGCTTTACATTTTTGCATTTCTAGAATGTATAATGAAGGAGAAACAGACCTTCAACATAAAGTTATTTTTAAACTGATTAATATTCCATGCCTCTGTAGAAGCAGCACAAGCAATATACAAGTGCAGATAAGATATTATTGATTTCAGATTTTTCTGGAGATCCAAAACCACAATCATGGCACTAAAAGAAAAAGTCGTAATTTACAGAATGCACTAAACTTTGTTAGCTGATGACTGGTGTCTGCTTCTGCGTGCAGACATCCGCTGACCGCTCATAAAATACCCTCATGTTCCAACTACAAGTGGCCATAGTGGCACAATTACTGTATTTCAGAGGTCAGATAGGATTGGCGTACCTGTCTGCTTTCCCGGAATGTTCGGAAGACTCCTGGGGGTGTAGGCCTTCCTCCCACTTCAATAAGAAAGTGAGCACATTGCGCCAATGTGGCTACGCCCCCAAAGCATAGCACTGCCTAAAAAATGTCACATCAGTATGCGCTTCCTTCCTTGTACGGGGGTTTGGTAATTTTGTCCTTTATACAGTACCACATACATACAGATGTAACCATGCTCATCTTGCTGTAATGTGGCATGCTGCATCGCGGGCTGGCACGCCGGGCTGTGACTATTCCATTAGGAATTAATGGAGCGATCACCGGCTAAGAATAGTTGCAGCCTGGCATGTACAATGCTACATAAAACTATTTTATATAGAAAGTATTAAACTGTATGTTGAGCTGAACCAATACTCATGGAAATGCAGCCATACCTCAGTAGGAGCCATTCATGTCACAAAGTGCCTCGTTCCTCAGATATATCGCTGGTTCTTTGCGAGTAGGTAGACAGCAGTTGGTCCAGTCCACAAACTCACTGCTCCCAACATGTGGGGGCGGCGTGTACACTTTTATTGGATCCAGTGTTCTACATCGATCATGTCTTCTATAACGCATTTGTATTTCTTTTACTCTAGGTACCACAAGTGCTGAGGGTACAATGGGCTGCCAGGAAGTGCATGCAGTGACGCTGCTGGCCTTCGTGTGTGGTACAGCCTGCATTGCCGGCCTCTTCACCGCCACCTTGCTGCCTCAGTGGAGGCAGATGAAGCTGTTCACCTATAACCGGAATGAGAAGAACCTGACCGTCAGCATCGGGCTGTGGGTGAAGTGCACGCGGCAAGAGTGGTCCAGGGAGTGTTTGATGTACGACACCGATTGGTACGCCAGTGTCGATCAGCTGGACATCCGCGTTCTACAATTCGCACTTCCATTCAGCATTCTGACCGCTGGCTCCGCACTTATACTGTGCCTGACCGGAATATGTAACACCACCTTCAGCTCCAACGTGCCCAACCTAAAATTTACTGAGTGTCTCATCAACAGCGCTGGTTGCCACCTAGTGGCGGGCTTGCTGTACATCCTAGCCGGTATAATTAGCATTACTCCCTCCATTTGGACCATATTTTATAACAACGTTTTGAACAGGATGTACGGGCCGTATTTCACCTACGACATTGCCGTGTTTGTCGCCATAGGCAGCTCTGCAGGATTGTTTTTCACCTCTCTTTTACTGTTTCTGTGGTATTGTGCCTGCAAGTCTCTACCGTCGCCGTTCTGGCAGCCGGTTTATTCACAAGTATCAAGCATGCACAGCTACATCCCTCCATCGTACGCCTCGCAGTCCCGTATGTCGTCCATCGAGATAGACATCCCTGTGGTTACACACACTACATAGGCGTGACGCTTCATTGTTTCAAGCTGTGAACTTTCATCTCCCCCCCCTAAATATCATTACATTAGTGAATTGATTACGTGGGTTATTTTCTCATTTGTGGTTTTCATTATTTTTTTTTACATTTGTTCTAGATATCTTTATATTGGTGACTTCTTTATATTTTGACCGTTCTCTGTTTTATTTATTGATTGCTTTTGGTCAGTTGTGTTGTTTATTTGATGTTCGTTTTCAAATGAACAATGTTATGGTGTTTTTCTTACGTTCTGACTTATCAATATGGTTTAGGGCACTACAATGTCATATAGCTGTAGATATGCTTTGTAAGATAGAGGTTTTGCAGCTTCAGGTGAGTGCTACCTTGTACATGTCCTCTTGCAACTTTTAATGAGATGTTGCGTTTCATTCTAACTTCCCTCTGTGCTTTTCAGCAGTGTATTTTTGATTGTGAGTTTAGTATTTTGATGCTCCTGGATACAACTGCTCTGCCCAGCTCTCTGCATTGAATGCGGTCGACACAAAAATGGTCAACACAAGTTTTGGGGCCAAATCTTGTATATAGGTTGAGTATCCCTTATCCAAAATCCCACATTTATATCACTTCGCTTGCCATGCTTCGGGTTACTATTCCCAATAGATGTCGACATGAACAAAAAAACAAACAAATGTTGGGAAAACACTTTAAAAACCCCAAAACCGTGTCGACCTTTAGCACTGTCGACCTTTCATTTGCTCCGCTGTTCATCTACATAGCTAAAAATGAATGAAGGCAGCTAGTAGGAAAATGTAATGTGATTAGTAAAAGTCGCAGGACGGCACGTGCAAGCCTGTCAGCGCCTCCGATAGTGGAAGGCTTCTTTGAAACTACAATCTTTGTCTATACAAGGTAATGTGAATTTTTGATCTATATGTGTAATAGAAACCTATTTTATATTGTGTTAATTCCAAAGCTAAGCAATGTCTGTAGGTACTTTAGATCTATCATATTATCACATATTAAGCCATGAAGAAAGCAACGCAAAATTACCCCAACAGTGGTCCATATACACCCATCCTAATCCCATGCAATGCTAATATCAGGTTATATGGACCAAGCAGGTGCCTAAACAAAGACTGAATGCTTTTGTCATTATTCACATCTAAATATGGCTGCTGGATGGCAAATGATCCCTCAGAGTTAGAGGATTGCGGTTGGTCCGCAGGGTGGCACATGGGGCCTAATTCAAGGTTAATTGCAAAATAAAATTTTCCCCTAATGGGCAAAACCATGTGCACTGCAGGTGTCACAGATATAACATGTGCAGAGAGAGTTAGATTTGGGTGGGTTATATTGTTTCTGTGCAGAGTAAATACTGGCTGCTTTATTTTTACACTGCAATTAAGATTTCTTTTTGAACACACCCCACCCAAATCTAACTCTCTCTGCACATGTTATATCTGCCCAGAACCCCCCCCCCCCCCCCCCCTTCAGTGCACATGGTTTTGCCCATTAGGGGTAAATGTTAATTAGCAACCAACCTTGAAGTAGGCCCATAGTCTCCTGTTATGTGTTTGGTTGTACAGGTTGAGTATCCCTTATCCAAAATGCTTGGGACCTGAAGTATATTGGATATCGGATTTTTCCGTATTTTGGAATAATTGCATACCATAATGAGATATCATGGCGATGGGACCTAAATCTAAGCACAGAATGCATTTATGTTTCATATACACCTTATACACACAGCCTGATGGTACTTGTAGCCAATATTTTTTATAACTTTGTGCATTAAAGTAAGTGTGTGTACATACACACAATTTATTTATGTTTCATATACACCTTATACACACAGCCTGAAGGTCATTTTATACAATATTTTTAATAACTTTTTGTATTAAACAAAGTTTGTGTACATTAAGTCATCAGAAAACAAAGGTTTCACTATCTCACTCTCGCTCAAAAAATTCCGTATTTTGGAATACTCCGTATTTCAGAATATTTGGATATGGGATACTCAACCTGTATATGTAAAATAGACTGTCAGTTTTGCAAATACATTCTCCTATTAAAGATAAGGGTTGTATTGATGGGCAATACGGCAGAGTTCTGCAGTATTGATTATACAGCCACTAAATACACAAAGCCATAAGAGAGGTAAGGAGTACATACACACTGACAGACTGTATCTAGCAAACAAAGGTAGGTTATGACATGTTTTAGAAAGAATAATCTTTTTTTCACATACTGTACAGCTTCTATAAAAAAAAAAGTCCTTATCAGAAGAATGTGAATAAAGAATGTCTGCTACTTCATATTCCTATGCCTAAGAATGAGCTCCGTTGGATATTCAGAAATGGAATTATGCAGGGAAATCAACACAGATTTGTCTATATTTTTCCAAATTTTTTTTGCCATGATAAAAATGAATTAACTATAAAATCTTATTTTGCCTTATCGAAGTGATCAGTGCACAAGAATTTAGAACTTTACTTTTTCTCCAGATGAAAATAACCATACATTGCAAATTATCCTATCAGCGCCGGAGGCGGGCTCACTGTCGCCCTGTGCCAGCCCTACCCCTGAATGTGACATCACATAAGCGGGTGGGGCTGCCGGCAGGAGAAAGTAAGCGGTCTGTATGCTAAGGTGGCTCTTCATACAGCATGTGCGTTCCCCCGGCACAGCACTACTGCAGGATGCCATGCCAGGGGCAGGGAGATAGTGACGGTACTGCCCCCAGGACTCTGTGCCCCAGGTGATGGTACCGCTCGCACGCCCCCTCCCTATGGCCCTGCCTCTTAACAACTGGGGAGTATGGCTGAAAAAAAAACTTCCCTTTAAATTTTATATAGCATTTCCACACGATTACCAGGCAAATTATATTATTACTGTATTTTTTTATACTTGTATTTCTGCTTAGGTATTTTTACTGCTGGTGTTAAGTGCTTGAATTTGCTATATTTTGATGACGTTTACATGCCGGTCATGTTGAGTAACAATGTATTTTTATGAATAGGTGAACTTTCTGCAAAATAAAGGAATTCTAGCACCATCCACGCCGTGGTATGACTCTGCATTTGAATACTTTAAATATGCTTTTCATTTTTTTCTGCAGTCAACAAAACCGAGTGCAAAGAAAGCGACATGTAACGATCGTATAACTGCAGCTAATAAGTCGTCTTTTTAGATATACAGTATTGTTAAAATTCCTTCCTCATTATATTGTAGTTCTATAGGGAACTCTGCACAGTGTAAGGGACAGGGCTTGGTCACGACGCGGAGACAGCTCTCCCACCCCTCACACGCTTGTAGCTGGTAACACGCGGCGGTACATTTGTTCTGCTATGGGCTGTCGCATTCCTCAGTCTTAGAAATGCTCCCCACTCAAGTATTACTGCATATCGGAGGAGAGTTCATATAGGGTTATAGTCAATCCCTTTACAAATGCTCAATCATTAATAATATAATTGAATCTGACTATATGTTCTTTAAAAAAAAAAAAAATTTCAGCCATAATTAAATAAGATTTTACTCACCGGTAAATCTATTTCTCGTAGTCCGTAGTGGATGCTGGGAACTCCGTAAGGACCATGGGGAATAGCGGCTCCGCAGGAGACTGGGCACAACTAAAGAAAGCTTTAGGTCACCTGGTGTGCACTGGCTCCTCCCACTATGACCCTCCTCCAAGCCTCAGTTAGGACACTGTGCCCGGACGAGCTGACATAATAAGGAAGGATTTTGAATCCCGGGTAAGACTCATACCAGCCACACCAATCACACCGTATAACTCGTGATACTATACCCAGTTAACAGTATGAATATAACTGAGCCTCTCAACAGATGGCTCAACAATAACCCTTTAGTTAGGCAATAACTATATACAAGTATTGCAGACAATCCGCACTTGGGATGGGCGCCCAGCATCCACTACGGACTACGAGAAATAGATTTACCGGTGAGTAAAATCTTATTTTCTCTGACGTCCTAGTGGATGCTGGGAACTCCGTAAGGACCATGGGGATTATACCAAAGCTCCCAAACGGGCGGGAGAGTGCGGATGACTCTGCAGCACCGAATGAGAGAACTCCAGGTCCTCCTCAGCCAGGGTATCAATTTTGTAGAATTTAGCAAACGTGTTTGCCCCTGACCAAGTTGCAGCTCGGCAAAGTTGGAAAGCCGAGACCCCTCGGGCAGCTGCCCAAGATGAGCCCACCTTCCTTGTGGAATGGGCTTTTACAGATTTTGGCTGCGGTAGTCCAGCCGCAGAATGCGCCAGCTGAATTGTGCTACAAATCCAGCAAGCAATAGTCTGCTTAGAAGCAGGAGCACCCAGTTTGTTGGGTGCATATAGGATAAACAGCGAGTCAGTTCTCCTGACTCTAGCCGTCCTGGAAACATAATTTTTCAAGGCCCTGACTACGTCCAGTAACTTGGAATCCTCCAAGTCCCTAGTAGCCGCAGGCACTACAATAGGTTGGTGTGTGTGTGTGTGTGTGTGTGTGTGTGTGTGTGTGTGTGTGTGTGTGTGTGTGTAAGGCAACTACAACTCTTTACACTAACATGCGGGGGGACGCCCAGCACAGGACAAGCCCGCCCCGCATGGGCCCTTTTCCCCCACTAACATGCGAACCCTTCGCTCAGCAGCCAAGTACTGGCACGATAAGGGTAGCCCACAGGGCCAGATTAATGCTCCGGGGGACCTGGGTTACTTAAATCAAGGGGAACCCCAGACACACATATATTTATGTATATTTTGAATACATCCACACACAGCAAACGTATGCACAACACACGCACTCAGCATACATATATATACACAGTCACACACAGCATTACCTACACACAGCATACATACATATACACAACACACGTCATACATAGTCAAACACAGCATACCGTAAAACACATAGCATGCATACACACACAGCAAACATACCATCAACACCCAGCATACCTACAAACACACACAGCATACATACTCACAACATACACACAGTAACACACAGCTTTCCTACAAACACACACACACAGCATGCATACATACACTCAACATACCTACACACACACACACACACTCACTCACTCACATCATACACAAACACATATAGTATACACACAATGAAGCACTAACCAGGAGAGGAGAGGAGGAGGAGGAGATCCATGTGAGCCGAGCTGCTGCTGCACCTGGTAAGCAGCTCCCTGGCTGTGTATGTGTGTCTTTACAACAATGTTTCCAAAGCAGAGAGCTCTGGTGATCCGAGCTCTCTGTGAGGAGAGCAGTCGCCAGCTGGGGAGCTGCTTCAGTCATTTCAGAGATGGAGAGAAGGCTGCCTCCATCTCTAAAAAAAACTAATTTGGTCTTGCAAGGGGGGTCCCTGAGACTCGGGGGCACAGGGAAAACGTACCCCCTGATCCCCCCCTTCCCCTCCATAATCCGGCTCTGGTAGCCTCCAGTCTGCGTAGGCAGACGGGGGACCGCCATGTTTTGGGCCGCAGAAGCTGCGTGTGATGCCATGCAGCCACCGTGGACCGCCCTGCCAAACTGTCCAGACACACCTGCTTTGTTCAGACCGCGCCCTCCCCCAAACGGTGGTGACAGGGCATCAACGCTAACAAAATGCAGCGTCGACGCCCTGTCACCACCCCCAACAGGACTTAGGGCCAGATGTACTAAGCCTTGAAAAGTGATAAAATAAGATTTTACTCACCGGTAAATCTATTTCTCGTAGTCCGTAGTGGATGCTGGGAACTCCGTAAGGACCATGGGGAATAGCGGCTCCGCAGGAGACTGGGCACAACTAAAGAAAGCTTTAGGTCACCTGGTGTGCACTGGCTCCTCCCACTATGACCCTCCTCCAAGCCTCAGTTAGGACACTGTGCCCGGACGAGCTGACATAATAAGGAAGGATTTTGAATCCCGGGTAAGACTCATACCAGCCACACCAATCACACCGTATAACTCGTGATACTATACCCAGTTACCAGTATGAATATAACTGAGCCTCTCAACAGATGGCTCAACAATAACCCTTTAGTTAGGCAATAACTATATACAAGTATTGCAGACAATCCGCACTTGGGATGGGCGCCCAGCATCCACTACGGACTACGAGAAATAGATTTACCGGTAAGTAAAATCTTATTTTCTCTGACGTCCTAGTGGATGCTGGGAACTCCGTAAGGACCATGGGGATTATACCAAAGCTCCCAAACGGGCGGGAGAGTGCGGATGACTCTGCAGCACCGAATGAGAGAACTCAAGGTCCTCCTCAGCCATGGTATCAATTTTGTAGAATTTAGCAAACGTGTTTGCCCCTGACCAAGTTGCAGCTCGGCAAAGTTGGAAAGCCGAGACCCCTCGGGCAGCTGCCCAAGATGAGCCCACCTTCCTTGTGGAATGGGCTTTTACAGATTTTGGCTGCGGTAGTCCAGCCGCAGAATGCGCCAGCTGAATTGTGCTACAAATCCAGCGAGCAATAGTCTGCTTAGAAGCAGGAGCACCCAGTTTGCTGGGTGCATACAGGATAAACAGCGAGTCAGTTCTCCTGACTCTAGCCGTCCTGGAAACATAATTTTTCAAGGCCCTGACTACGTCCAATAACCTGGAATCCTCCAAGTCCCTAGTAGCCGCAGGCACTACAATAGGTTGGTTCAAGTGAAAAGCTGATACCACCTTAGGGAGAAACTGGGGACGAGTCCTCAATTCTGCCCTATCCATATGGAAAATCAGATAAGGACTTTTATATGACAAAGCCGCCAATTCTGATACACGCCTGGCCGAAGCCAAGGCCAATAACATGACCACTTTCCGCGTGAGATATTTTAGATCCACGGTTTTTAGTGGCTCACACCAATGTGATTTTTTTTTTTTTTAATCAAGTAAATTTTTTATTGAAAATTTTTTCATTTGGTTACATAAGTGTGGTAAAAGAGAGAAAAGCAGTAAAGAAAAGAAAAGGAAGAAGGCAACAGTTCAAAACATACAATTTACAATACAATGCATTGTGCTGATCAGTAGGTATTACATTGATTTACATTGTAAATTAAAACATAAGGCTTGTGGTGCTTGAAATGAGAGGGTTGTGCTCGGAGCGCTC
This sequence comes from Pseudophryne corroboree, assembly GCF_028390025.1. Classification (NCBI taxonomy): domain Eukaryota; kingdom Metazoa; phylum Chordata; class Amphibia; order Anura; family Myobatrachidae; genus Pseudophryne; species Pseudophryne corroboree. The sequence goes on from NC_086448.1 coordinate 101,495,546, forward strand.
GGACCGGTCATTAAGACATTGTCGTCGCTACTTGCTTAGTATACGTGAGTAAAGGGGAGGTCACAATTACAAGTATAGGGTTGTGTGTGTCCACAGTATCTGCCTATCACCGGGCTACGTCAATTCCGCATTCGGCCGCACCAAAGTCCATCTATCCCACTTACGGTGAAACTTGGACACAGAGTTGCGGGATAAGTACATTAGCCTTTCATGCCCTATGACCAAGGTTACCAGGGCTCTCCACTCCGATACTCTGGGAGGGGTCTCTGCAAACCAGGAGCGTGCAATGATGACCTTGGCAAGCGTGATCAGACACAGGACATACTGATATGTGAGCAATGAATGGGTTTCTTCCAGGTCCACCCCGAAGAGGCAGGTTCTGGGATTAATTTGGGGAAGAGATGGGTCAGTAGTTAATATGTCAGACCAAACCCAAGTCCAAAATTCATAGACTTTCGGACAATTCCATAACAGATGCCAAAAACCAGCATCTGCCATCCGACATTTGGGGCATAAAGTGTCAGGTCTTAAACCAGCTCGTTGGAGAAGTAGAGGGGTTCGATAAACCCTGTGTAGGATAAAGAGATGCACCTGTTGATATCTAATGCAAGGAGTGGTAGACCTGGCGGAGCCCAGTATTTGTAGCCATTGTTCGTCTGACAGGGGGCCTATATCATCTTCCCAGCTCAGCCTAAGCGGATCTAAAGAGGCAGGTAGGGTTCTATTGTTTAGTGAGGCATATATTGTTGAAATTTTACCTGTGGAGGGTAAGCGTTGCAGCATAAGTTTAACTGGAGAAGGGGAGATGGAAGGGGCCGTTTTGAACTGGGTCTGTATGGCGTGTCTTAGTTGGAAGTATCTAAATAGGGCTGTGTTTGGGAGCTCGAATTCAGCCTGCAGTTGCGCAAATGATTTAAGATAACCATCCACATATAATTGCCCTAGGGAGGTCACCCCACTTTTTATCCAAATATTGTCTGTTGACAGCTTCTGAAGTTCCATATACGAACTATTAAACCATAAGGGTGAATCTGTTTCTAGGTCGGCCCAGTCATAGAGGTTGTGTACTTGTTTCCAGACCAACAGAGCCTGTCGCAGGATAGGAGGAAGACCCGTCACTGACATTCCCGAAAGCAAGAAAAGGAAGGGGGTGAAGGGGGGTCCAACCCAGTCTGTCAAATATCCCGGTAGGGTCGAGCCACCCACTCCTGTGATCCAGCCGGAGAGGTGCACCAGCTGTGCTGCCAGATAATACAGCCTGAGATTAGGCAGGCTCGCCCCCCCAGTGAGCTTGGTCCTACAAAGTTTTTTTATAGCTATCCTCGCCGGTTTATGACCCCAGATAAAGGAAGATATGAGACTGTCAATGTTAGCAAATATTTTTTTAGGGAGGTAGATGGGGGAGTGTTGCAGGACATATAGGTACTTAGGCTGGATGGACATCTTAAAGAGATTGATGCGTCCCAATACTGTCAGTGGTAGTGCCTTCCATGTGTGGATCTTACTTTTAAAAAGGGCTGTGATAGGGTCTATGTTCCACTTGGCATATTCTGATGCTGGCCCCGTGACCCAAACACCCAAGTATTTAAATTTCAGAGTCCATTGCAGTGAGTGTGACGTGCATATCCCCTCCGGGATATGTCCTGAAATGGGAAAAATAAAGGATTTGTCCCAGTTTATACATAAGCCAGAGTATTCCCCAAATTCATTAATTGTGTGAAGCATAGCCCGGAGTGAGGCATCTGGGTCCTTAAGGAACAGCAACATATCGTCGGCATACAGTGAAATCTTATCCACCGTGGAGCCGGCTGCCAGTCCCTGAATATTCGGGTTGTCCCTTATCATACAAGCCAGTGGTTCTATAGCCAATGCAAACAGGGCCGGGGACAACGGGCAACCCTGTCGTGTGCCCCTGGCCAAAGAGAATGAGGACGAGGTATACCCATTAACAGAGACACGGGCTGCTGGAGAGGAGTACAGTAATCGAACCCACCCGATGAACACAGGGCCCAGGCCAAACCCGTGTAATACCTGCCAAAGGTAGGACCACTCAACCGAGTCGAAGGCCTTGGCGGCGTCGAGAGACACCACCACTGCCCCCGAACCCAGCAAGCCATCCCCCTGCAGGTGATAGAACAGCTTCCGTAGGTTTTGCATAGTGGACCTTCCCGGCATGAAGCCCGTCTGGTCCTGATGTATAATAGACCCGATGACCGCGTTCAGACGGATGGCAAGCATCTTTGCAAGAATTTTAACATCTGTGGACAGTAGTGAAATAGGGCGGTAGGAATCGGGAGCCTTGGGATCCTACCCCGGTTTGGGCAGCACTATAATAGTGGCTTCAGACATGGACGGGGGAAGTTCACCAATTTCAAACAAGGTATTAAATAAATCTAATAAATAAGGACTGAAGTGGGAGTTAAATTTTTTATATATCTCCACTGGGAGGCCATCCCCACCAGGTGCCTTGGAAGAAGGGAGTGACGACACAGCGCACTCCACCTCCTCCAGGGTGAAAGGAGCCTCAAGTGCTTCAAGCGCCTCCCGCGATAAATTGGGCAAATTCACCCGCGAGAGGTAGGAGTGCAGTTGCTCGTCGGTGTGGGAGACTCCTGACGAGTATAGTTTAGAGATGAGCGGATTCGGTTTTACTCGGTTTTACTCGGTTCTCAAAACCGAATCTTATTGGCTCACGGGTGTCACGTGTTTTGGATAGCCAATAAGATTCGGTTTTGAGAACCGAGTAAAACCGAATCCGCTCATCACTACTATAGTTTGGAATAAAAAATTTTAAATACCCCTGCTATGTCTTTCCCGGAGTAGCAGAGACTGCCATCCCCATCGGCTATACACTGAACAGTGCGAGAATGGGTTTCATCCCTGGCCAGGAAAGCCAGGCAACTGCCCCCCAGTTCCGCCTGAAAGTACTGCCTGTGACTGGAGAACAGCAGCCTACGCTTGGATTTATCAAAGAGGTAATCGGCCCACTCTCCCTGTGCGTGCAGCCACGCCTCCCGATCTGACCGGGAATGTGATTCTATGTATACAGATTCCAAATCACGGCAGGCCTGTTCGAGTCTCGCTTCCTCCCTCCTGTTAAACGACTTGATGCCGGCTATTCTTTTAATAAAGGTACCTCTAATATATGCTTTGTATGCATCATGTCGGACAGTGGGGGAGGAGTCTGGGGGGTTGCAATCAAGGAAGACTTTCCAGTCCGAGAGAAGGTCGGAGCCCTCTCCCATTAAATTCAACCAAAATGGGTGCAGTTTCCACTGACTGCTGCCCCTATCGTGCGTCATAGACAGCTTTAGTAAAACCGGTGAGTGGTCCGATATACCCCTGGACAAATATGTTAGTTCAGAAATTCTAGGCGATAATGTCGGGGAAATAAGGCACAAGTCTATCCGTGACAGTGTGTTATGGGTAGCGGAGTGACAGGAATAGTGCGCTATAGTAGGGTTTCGCACTCTCCAGATATCCATCCAGCCAAGCTCAGCAACAATTCTTGCAAAAGGGGTCGGGGCAGGGGGGAGGGAGGTGGAGTCGCGAGACTCCCGCCAGCGGTCTATAGACAAGTCCATGACGTTGTTGAAGTCACCCACACTAATAACCGGTGTGTCAGGGGATTGGGCTATAAAGTCAGCTGCCTTACGTAGAACTTCACTGTTATAGGGGGGGGGAATGTATATAGCCATGATATGATACAGTGCATGATGTATGACAGCACGTAAAAACACATAACGACCCTGAGGGTCAATGCTGCTATGCTCCAGGTGAAAGTTTACCGATTTTTTAACCAATATCGATACCCCTCTGGCGCTGGAGGAGAACGTGGAGTGGTAGGCCCACCCAACCCACGGTCTTTTAATGGCCATGACTTTACTACCATACAGATGAGTCTCAGAGAGGCAGGCTATGTCAACTCTGTACTTTTGAAGTTGTTTCAGGACAAGTGAGCGTTTAATTTTATCATTTAAACCACGGACATTCCATCCCATCAGTCTAATCGTGTCCCTCCCCGTGGCGTCTGTATTAGATCCCATATCGTAGAGCGCTGTGAATGGGCACAAGGAGATAAGTCGTGGGAGACGGAAGGAGTATAGTGTGTGAGGTAGGGTACCCAGTGAATCGTATCATAATAAAACCATACTCCCTAACTTGGAAAACCCAATTAGGACTGAAAGGCCGAGGCCGAGCATACTCCAAATGTGACATCTGAAATACCATACATTTCCATAGCGTTAGAGCACCATGATCAGTTGCAGAAGGAAAAAAAAGGGAGGAAAGAATAAAGAAAAGGAAAGTAACAACAACAATAAAACATCCCATCCCGCACCCACCCTGTATGACCAATAAGCAACCTAGTGTCATACCTATACCCTAACAAAACTAAATTAAACTAGCTGGGTACAGAACAAACCAGCTGGGAGAACAGAACTGTGGGACTAGATCCCTAAGCTATCTACAGCAGGGAACTCCCGCACATAGAGCTTAGCAGGTGTAGTGGCCCGATGCTAAAAAAAGGAAAAACCCCAGAGAAGTAAGTGACATGCATCAGCCCATAGGGGTAGAGACAATAGAAACCATACGGTTTACGCTATAATAGTTACCCACGCCAACTACATATGACCAATACGAGTTCATTCAGGAGCTGGAGGTCTGTGTTCCAGCCAGGATTCCACATCTTTCGGGTTTGAGAAAAAGTGCGTGGCGTCGTTGTATATAACCCTCAGACGAGCCGGAAACAACATCGAGTATTGGATATTCCGATCCCGGAGTTTGCGTTTGACAAGAGAGAATTGGGCACGGGATTTCTGGACTTCAATGGCAAAGTCTGGGAAAATTGAGATCGTGTGGTTGTCGAACATCAGCGGGCCCTGGAGACGAGCCAGACGAAGTATAGTGTCTCTGTCTTTAAAGTGAAGAAGACGAGCAATGAACGTTCGAGCAGGAGCGCCTGGTGGAGGAGGACGAGACGGAAGACGATGTGCTCGTTCTACCGCAAATTGTGGGCTGAAGGCTTCACGTGTAAACATCTTAATCAGCCAGTCTTCAAAGAATTTCTCCGGGGCTGTTCCCTCTGCCCTCTCAGGTAGCCCAACCAGGCGGACATTGTTCCGGCGGAGTCTGCCTTCTATATCGGATAGCTTAGCGTGAGCCGATGATAGTTGTGTGGAAAGATCGTCCATCTTAGTTTTAAGTGGATAGGTGGTGTCCTCCAGGTCCGAAATGCGGTGCTCAGTCTCACTCACTCTTTCACGAATCTTTTGGAGATCCTGACGGAGTAGAGAAACATCTATCTGGACACGTTCAATTTTATCAGAGACTCGTTGCTCTGAGGCAGCAATAGCCTGTATTATTTGCTGCGTGGAGTGCGTCGAGTCGTTTAAGGCTGGGTCCTCGCCTTCAGAGCGCGGAGATTGAGGGTTACGAGCCGCGTTGGAAGTGGATTGGGAAGAGGAGGATTCCCTCGCATATTTTTGTAATTTCGCGGCTGCACCTGTCTTCCCCATTGTAATGTCCAGTATATTGCACAGGAGGCTTGTAGAGTAGGATTACAAGTGTGGAGGAATATGGAGATTGAGCCGTAGCAGCGCACTCCCAAGTGGCCCAGACACAGGATCAATGTGATGATCACAGCTTTCACGTGTAGCGGGTAGGGGGGTCAGGGAGGTCGGTGTTTTATATAGAGATGTCAGCACGTTGTATTTAGGCAGAGGTATAGAGGCGTAAGCGTGTGCAAATTGGGGTGTAGTGCCCTGTATTACTCCCAGCATGCGCACCATCCAGGCAAGGAATTAGTGCAGGAATGGGCAGGTAGATATATGCATAGAAATGTGGATGTCGGAGTGGTATATCCTATCTAGCTTCCAGAGGGGAGTATTGTCCAGGTAGGAGAATATTGCAGGGAGCACTGCAGGGAAGGTGTACCTGCCGTGAGCCACAGGAGCTGATGATCTGCCGCTTAGCCTGTAGTGTTCTCCTGCGGTGGCTTGTGGAGTGCAGGCCGCGCCGTGTCTCCCCGCAGCGGTGAAGAAGGCCTCTCTCCAAGGTGCAGCACGTGGGACGCAGCCCGGAGTCAGCGTCGGCCCCGGAGAGCGCCGACCCGGAAGCGCCGCGGATTCCCTGTGTCAGGAGAGCGAATAGCGGAGGGACAGCCGTAGGACGTCCAGGCACCGTGGCGACAAACAGGAGGTACGCGGCCGGGGAGCGGAGGGCAGAGTGTCAGGCAGGTGTCTCGCCCCACGCTGGCAAGATGGCCGCCGCAAGCAGCTCTGAGACAGCACCCGCAGTATCTTCCGTCAAACGGCTGTTATATTGGTCCGAGGGGACCGGCAGGTAGTTCCAGCGATGCACCAGCAGTTAGGGCTGAAGTAGAGTCACTTTTTATGTAGATAGCATCGGGCTAAAACGGATTAATGTAGGAGTTTGTGCGGGAGCTTAAAAGCTATGCTCCTACTCCATGCTGTGCCAAGCCACGCCCCTACACCAATGTGATTTTAAGAAACTCAACACCACGTTGAGAACCCAAGGTGCCACTGGAGGCACAACCGGGGGCTGAATATGCAGCACTCCTTTCACAATGTCTGAACTTCAGGTACTGAAGCTAGTTCTTTCTGGAAGAAAATCGACAGAGCCGAGATCTGTATCTTAATGGAGCCTAATTTTAGGCCCATAGACACTCCTGCTTGTAGGAAATGCAGAAATCGACCTAGTTGAAATTCCTCTGTTGGGGCCTTTTTTGGCCTCACACCAAGCAACATATTTCCGCCATATGCGGTGATAATGTTTTGCAGTTACATCTTTCCTGGCTTGAATCAGCGTAGGAATGACTTCCTCCGGAATGCCCTTTTCCTTTAGGATCCGGCGTTCAACCGCCATGCCGTCAAAACGTAGCCGCAGTAAGTCTTGGAACAGACAGGGCCCCTGCTGTCGCAGGTCCTGTCTGAGCGGCAGAGGCCATGGGTCCTCTGATAAAATTTCTTGAAGTTCTGGGTACCAAGCTCTTCTTGGCCAATCCGGAACCACGACTATCGTTCTTACTCCTCGCCTTCCTGTTATTCTCAGTACCTTTTGTATGAGAGGCAGAGGGGGGAACACATAAACCGACTGGTACACACACGGTGTTACCAGAGCGTACACAGCTATCGCCTGAGGGTCCCTTGACCTGGCGCAATATCTTTTATAGCTTTTTGTTGAGGCGGGACGCCATCATGTCCACCTGTGGCCTTTCCCAATGGTGTACAATCCTTTGGAAGACTTCTGGATGAAATCCCCACTCTCCCGGGTGGAGGTCGTGTCTGCTGAGAAGATCTGCTTCCCAGTCGTCCACTCCGGGAATGAACACTGCTGACAGTGCTAACACATGATTTTCCGCCCATCGGAGAATCCCTGTGGCTTCTGCCATCGCCATCCTGCTTCTTGTGCCGCCCCGTTGGTTTACATGGGCGACTGGCGTGATGTTGTCTGATTGGATCAGTACCGGCTGGTTTTGAAGCAGAGGCCTTGCCTGACTCAGGGCATTGTAAATGGCCCTCAGTTCCAGAATATTTATGTGTAGGGAAGTCACCTGACTTGACCAAAGTCCCTGGAAGTTTCTTCCCTGTGTGACTGCCCCCCAGCCTCAAAGGCTGGCATCCATGGTCACTAGGACCTAGTCCTGTATGCCGAACCTGCGGCCCTCTTGAAGATGGGCACTCTGCAGCCACCACAGTAGAGATACCCTGGTCCTTGAAGACAGGGTTATCAGCCGATGCATCTGAAGATGTGATCCGGACCACTTGTCCAACAGGTCCCACTGAAAAGTTCTTGCATGGAACCTGCCGAATGGGATTGCTTCGTAGGAAGCTACCATTTTTCCCAGGACTCGCGTGCAATGATGCACCGATACCTGTTTTGGCTTCAGGAGGTCTCTGACTAGAGATGACAGCTCCTTGGCTTTCTCCTCCGGGAGAAACACTTATTTCTGTTCTGTGTCCAGAACCATCCCCAGGAACAGTAGACGTGTCGTAGGAACCAGCTGTGACATTGGACTGTTTAGAATCCAACCGTGCTGTTGTAGCACTTTCCAAAATAGTGCTACCCCGACTAGCAACTGCTCCTTGGACCTTGCCCTTATAAGGAGATTGTCCAAGTACGGGATAATTAAAACTCCCTTTTTTCGAAGGAGTATCATCATTTCGGCCATTACCTTGGTAAACACTCTCGGTGCCATGTACAGTCCAAACGGCAGTGTCTGGACTTGGTAATGGTAATCCTGTACCACAAATCTGAGGTACTCCTGGCGAGGATGGTAAATGGGGACATGCAGGTAAGCATCCTTGATGTCCCGGGATCCCATGTAATCCCCCTCGTCCAGGCTTGCAATAACCGCCCTGAGCGATTCCATCTTGAACTTGAATTTTTTTATGTATGTGTTCAAGGATTTAAATATAAAATGGGTCACACCGAACCATGCGGTTTCGGTACCGCAACTCGTGTGGAATAGTAACCCCGTCCTTGTTGAAGTAGGGGCACCTTGAGTATTACCTGCTGGGAATACAGCTTATTAATTGCCTCTAGCGCAGCCTCCCTGCCTGAGGGAGTTGTCGGCAAGGCATATTTGAGGAAACGGCGGGGGGGAGACATCTCGAATTCCAGCTTGTACCCCTGAAATACTACTTGAATGAAACAGGGATCCACCTGTGAGCGAGCCCACTGATCGCTGAAATTTTTGAGACGGCCCCCCACCGTACCTGGCTACCCCTGTGGAGCCCCCGCGTCATGCTGTGGACTCAGAGGAAGCGAGAGAAGAATTTTGATTCTGGGAACAGGCTGACTGGTGCAGCTTTTTCCCTCTTCCCATGTCTCTGTACAGAAAGGAAGTGCCTTTGACCCGCTTGCTTTTCTGAAGCCGAAAGGACTGTACCTGATAATACAGTGCTTTCTTAGTCTGTGAGGAAACCTGAGGTAAAAATATTTCTTCCCAGCTGTTGCTGTGGATACGAGGTCCCAGAGACCATCCCCAAATAATTCCTCACCCTTATAAGGCAGAATCTCTATGCGCCTTTTAAAGTCAGCATCACCTGTCCAGTGACAGGTCTCTAATACCCTCCTGACAGAATGGACATTACATTCATTTTGGATGCCAGCCGGCAAAATATCCCTCTGTGCATCCCTCATATATAAGACGACGTCTTTAATATGTTCTCATGTTTGACAGGGTCACCGACCACGCTGCAGCAGCACGATCTGCAGGTCTCAGTCTAGTACCTGAGTGTGTAAATACAGACTTCAGGATAGCCTCCTGCTTTTTATCAACAGGTACCTTCAAAGTGGCCGTTCCTAAAACGGCAGTGCCACCTTTTTTGACAACCGTGTGAGCGCCTTATCCACCCTAGGGGATATCTCCCAGCGTAACTTATCCTCTGGCGGGAAAGGGTACGCCATCAGTAACTTTTTAGAAATTACCAGTTTCTTATCGGGGGGAACCCACGCTTTTCACACACTTCATTCATTCATCTGATGGGGGAACAAAACACTGCCTGCTTTTTCTCCCCAACATAAAAACCCATTTTTAGAGGGTTAATGTCAGAAATGTGTAACACATTTTTTTATTGCCGGGATCAAGTCACGGATGTTCCTAGTGGATTGTGTATATGTCTCAACCTTGTCGACACTGGAGTCAGACTCCGTGTCGACATCTGTGTCTGCCATCTGAGTGAGCGGGCGTTTTTGAGCCCCTGATGGCCTTTGAGACGCCTGGGCAGGCGCGGACTGAGAAGCCGGCTGTCCCACAGCTGTTACGTCATCCACCCTTTTATGTAAGGAGTTGACACTGTCGGTTAATACCTTTCACCTAACCATCCACTCTGGTGTCGGCCCCACAGGGGGCGACATCACATTTATCGGCATCTGCTCCGTCACCCTATAAGCCTCCTCATTAAACATGTCGACACAGCCGTACCGACACACCGCACACACACAGGGAATGCTCTGACTGAGGACAGGACCCCACAAAGCCCTTTGGGGAGACAGAGAGAGAGTACGCCAGCACACACCAGAGCGCTATATAATGTGGGGATTAACACTATAACTGAGTGAAATTTCCCCAATAGCTGCTTGTATATATAATATTGGGCCTAAATTTAGTGCCCCCCCTCTCTTTTTTACCCTTTGAGCCTGAAAACTACAGGGGAGAGCCTGGGGAGCTTTCTTCCAGCTGCACTGTGAAGAGAAAATGGCGCCAGTGTGTCTGAGGGAGATAGCTCCGCCCCTTTTTCGCGGACTTTTCTCCCGCTTTTTTCTGGATTCTGGCAGGGGTATTTACCACATATATAGCCTCTGGGCCTATATATTGTGGTATTTTTGCCAGCCAAGGTGTTTTTATTGCTGCTCAGGGCGCCCCCTCCAAGCGCCCTGCACCCTCAGTGACCGGAGTGTGAAGTGTGTATGAGGAGCAATGGCGCACAGCTGCAGTGCTGTGCGCTACCTTGGTGAAGACTGATGTCTTCTGCCGCCGATTTTCCGGACCTCTTCTTGCTTCTGGCTCTGTAAGGGGGACGGCGGCGCGGCTCCGGGTCCGAACACCAAGGACTGGGCCTGCGGTCTATCCCTCTGGAGCTAATGGTGTCCAGTAGCCTAAGAAGCCCAAGCTGGCTGCAAGCAGGCAGGTTCGCTTCTTCTCCCCTTAGTCCCTCGCTGCAGTGAGCCTGTTGCCAGCAGGTCTCACTGAAAATAAAAAACCTAATTCTATACTTTCTTTCTAGAAGTTCAGGAGAGCCCCTAGTGTGCATCCAACCTCGGCCGGGCACAAAATCTAACTGAGGCTTGGAGGAGGGTCATAGTGGGAGGAGCCAGTGCACACCAGGTGACCTAAAGCTTTCTTTAGTTGTGCCCAGTCTCCTGCGGAGCCGCTATTCCCCATGGTCCTTACGGAGTTCCCAGCATCCACTAGGACGTCAGAGAAATACAATTTGCTTACACAAATAAACTAGAAATAGCTCAGTGTGTACAGCCTTCTATGAGATAGGGCGGTCGGGCCGACAAATATTAAACAGCACATAAGATGCTTCAGCTGACGCTCCTGTAACGGAGCAGCATACGTAGCTGTAGAATCGTCGGTGCATTCACCCAGTATCAGGTGATTGGCGCATGGATTGTATAGGTGTGTACCGAGCTTTACTCAGAGGTCCGATGGCCTTACGGATGATGCGTCTTCAGATGCAGCGCTCAGATCTGCGATGCTGTCAGGAGCCGCCTTCATCCCCTCGGACGCGGCTCCGGCATTAGCATATTTTCACATCGCTGCTGCGTCCAAAGACGCCAGCTGCCTCCATCTCCTGAATCTCCCATAGTAATAGCACAGGTAGTCGTGATTGCAGGGTCAACACTTGCGACATTCATCATGATCATCTTATTTCATTTCAATAAAAACCTCCATGTTCTGTTAAGATTATGGCTTGTTTATCTACAGCAGTTCACTTCTGATTGGTATTTACAATAGCCACGTAGACAACACAGAAATAACAGTAGGGGGCATTTAAACCCTCACATGCTTATGGATAGCACAGGAGGAAATGAAGACAAAACACGTTGGGCTATAAAGAGACAGAAGGGAAATTTCCATGAGCAGGCATTTGGCCATATATCTGTCTAAAGGTGCATACACACGGTGCGATGTGAGCTTACGATTTTGACTATACAGTCAAAATCATAAGAAAAGTTAGCACATATTGCAGCGTGTGACAGTATACAACTTGCGATACCGATGCACTCTCCCGTGGGGTCGGTTCGCAAGAAAAAATAGACTGTGCAGGCATGCAATTTTGACTATATTGTGTACAATCTAGTTTCTAGTATAGTCAAAATTGTACATAGCCAAAATCGCACCATGGTGATCATTCCAAGTTGATCGCTCGCTAGCTGTTTTTAGCAGCCGTGCAAACGCTATGCCGCCTCCCACTGGAAGTGTATTTTAGCTTAGCAGAAGTGCGAACGAAAGGATCGCAGAGCGGCTACAAAGTTTTTTGTGTGCAGTTTTAGAGTAGCTCAAAACCTACTCGGCGCTTGCGATCACTTCAGACTGTTCAGTTCCTGTTTTGACGTAACAAACACGCCTTGCGTTTGCCCAGCCACACCTGCGTTTTTCCTGGCACGCCTGTGTTTTTTTGAACACTCCCTGAAAACGGTCAGTTGACACCCAGAAACGCCCACTTCATGTCAATCACTCTGCGGCAAGCAGTGCGACTGAAAAGCTTTGCTAGACCCTGTGTGAAACTACATTGTTCATTGTAATAGTACGTCGCGCGTGCGCATTGCGCCGCATGCGCAGAAGTGCCTATTTCTCTAACGTCCTAGTGGATGCTGGGAACTCCGAAAGGACCATGGGGAATAGCGACTCCGCAGGAGTCTGGGCACAACTAAAAGAAAGCTTTTAGACTACCTGGTGTGCACTGGCTCCTCCCACTATGACCCTCCTCCAAGCCTCAGTTAGATTTTTGTGCCCGGCCGAGCTGGATGCACACTAGGGGCTCTCCTGAGCTCTTAGAAGAAAGTATATTTTAGGTTTTTTATTTTACAGTGAGACCTGCTGGCAACAGGCTCACTGCAGCGAGGGACTAAGGGGAGAAGAAGCGAACCTACCTGCTTGCAGCTAGCTTGGGCTTCTTAGGCTACTGGACACCATTAGCTCCAGAGGGACCCGACCGCATGGAACTGGCCTTGGTGTTCGGTCCCGGAGCCGCGCCGCTGTCCCCCTTACAGAGCCAGAAGCAAGAAGAAGTCCGGAAAATCGGCGGCATGAAGACTTCTGTCTTCTCCAAGGTAGCGCACAGCACTGCAGCTGTGCGCCATTGCTTCTCATACACACTTCACACTCCGGTCACTGAGGGTGCAGGGCGCTGGGGGGGGGGCGCCCTGAGCAGCAATAAAAACACCTTGGCTGGCAAATATATCACAATATATAGCCCCAGAGGCTATATATGTGATAAATACCCCTGCCAGAATCCATAAAAAAGCGGGAGAAAAGTCTGCGAAAAAGGGGCGGAGCTATCTCTCTCAGCACACTGGCGCCATTTTCTCTTCACAGTATAGCTGGAAGACAGCTCCCCAGGCTCTCCCCTGTAGTTTGCAGGCTCAAAGGGTTAAAAAGAGAGGGGGGGGCACTAAATTTAGGCGCAATATTGTATATACAAGCAGCTATTGGGAAAAATTCACTCAATATAGTGTTAATCCCTAAATTATATAGCGCTCTGGTGTGTGCTGGCATACTCTCTCTCTGTCTCCCCAAAGGGCTGTGTGGGGTCCTGTCCTCAGTCAGAGCATTCCCTGTGTGTGTGCGGTGTGTCGGTACGGCTGTGTCGACACGTTTGATGAGGAGGCTTAGGTGATGGCAGAGCAGATGCCGATAAATGTGATGTCGTCCCCTGTGGGGCCGACACCAGAGTGGATGGATAGGTGGAAGGTATAAACCGACAGTGTCAACTCCTTACATAAAAGGCTGGATGACGTAACCGCTATGGGACAGCCGGCTTCTCAGCCCGCGCCTGCCCAGGCGTCTCAAAGGCCATCAGGGGCTCAAAAACGCCCGCTCCCTCAGATGGCAGACACAGATGTCGACACGGAGTCTGACTCCAGTGTCGACGAGGTTGAGACATATACACAATCCACTAGGAACATCCGTTACATGATCCCGGCAATAAAAAATGTGTTACACATTTCTGACATTAACCCAAGTACCACTAAAAAAGGGTTTTATGTTTGGGGAGAAAAAGCAGGCAGTGTTTTGTTCCCCCATCAAATGAGTGAATGAAGTGTGAAAAAGCGTGGGTTCCCCCGATAAGAAACTGGTAATTTCTAAAAAGTTACTGATGGCGTACCCTTTCCCGCCAGAGGATAAGTTACGCTGGGAGATATCCCCTAGGGTGGATAAGGCGCTCACACGTTTGTCAAAAAAGGTGGCACTGCCGTCTTAGGATACGGCCACTTTGAAGGTACCTGCTGATAAAAAGCAGGAGGCTATCCTGAAGTCTGTATTTACACACTCAGGTACTAGACTGAGACCTGCAGATAGTGCTGCTGCTGCGTGGTCTGTAACCCTGTCAAACAGGGATACTATTTTGCGAACATAAGACGTTGTCTTATATATGAGGGATGCACAGAGGGATATTTTGCCGGCTGGCATCCAGAATTAATGCAATGTCCATTCTGTCAGGAGGGTATTAGAGACCCGATACTGGACAGGTGATGCTGCCTTAAGGGCACATAGAGCCTTATAAGGGTGAGGAATTGTTTGGGGATGGTCTCTGGGACCTCGTATCCACAGCAACAGCTGGGAAGAAATTTTTTTACCTCAGGTTTCCTCACAGCCTAAGAAAGCACTGTATTATCAGGTACAGTCCTTTCGGCTTCAGAAAAGCAAGCGGGTCAAAGGCGCTTCCTTTCTGCACAGAGACGAGGGAAGAGGGAAAAAGCTGCACCAGGCAGCCAGTTCCCAGAATCAAAATTCTTCCCCCGCTTCCTCTGAGTCCACCGCATGACGCGGGGGCTCCACAGGCGTAGCCAGGTACGGTGGGGGGCCGCCTCAAAAATTTCAGCGATCAGTGGGATCGCTCACAGGTGGATCCCTGGATCCTTCAAGTAGTATCTCAGGGGTACAAGCTGGAATTCGAGGCGTCTCCCCCCCGCCGTTTCCTCAAATCTGCCTTGCCGACAACTCCCTCAGGCAGGGAGGCTGTGCTAGAGGCAATTCACAAGCTGTATTCCCAGCAGGTGATAGTCAAGGTGCCCCTACTTCAACAAGGACGGGGTTACTATTCCACACTGTTTGTAGTACCGAAACCGGACGGTTCGGTGAGACCCATTTTAAATTTGAAATCCTTGAACACATACATAAAAAAATTCAAGTTCAAGATGGAATCGCTCAGGGCGGTTATTGCAAGCCTGGAGGAGGGGGATTACATGGTATCCCTGGACATCAAGGATGCTTACCTATATGTCCCCATTTACCATCCTCACCAAGAGTACCTCAGATTTGCGGTACAGAATTGCCATTACCAATTCCAGACGCTGCCGTTTGGTCTGTCCACGGCACCGAGGGTGTTTACCAAGGTAATGGCGGAAATGATGATACTCCTTCGAAAAAAGGGAGTTTTAATTATCCCATACTTGGACGATCTCCTAATAAAGACGAGATCCAAGGAGCAGTTGTTGGTAGGAGTAGCACTATCTCAGGAGGTGCTACACCAGCACGGTTGGATTCTAAATATTCCAAAGTCACAACTGGTTCCGACGACACGTCTACTGTTCCTGGGAATGATTCTGGACACAGTCCAGAAAAAAGTGTTTCTCCCAGAGGAAAAAGCCATGGAGCTGTCGTCTCTAGTCAGAAACCTCCTGAAACCAAAACAGGTGTCGGTGCATCACTGCACGCGAGTCCTGGGAAAGATGGTGGCTTCTTACGAAGCAATTCCTTTCGGCAGGTTCCATGCCAGAATCTTTCAGTGGGACCTGTTGGACCAATGGTCCGGATCGCATCTTCAGATGCATCGGCTGATAACCCTGTCTCCAAGAACCAGGGTGTCTCTGCTGTGGTGGCTGCAGAGTGCTCATCTTCTAGAGGGCCGCAGATTCGGCATATAGGACTGGGTCCTGGTGACCACGGATGCCAGCCTTCGAGGCTGGGGGGCTGTCACACAGGGAAGAAACTTCCAAGGATTATGGTCGAGTCAGGAGACTTCCCTACACATAAATATTCTAGAACTGAGGGCCATTTACAATGCCCTAAGTCAGGCAAAACCCCTGCTTCTACACCAGCCGGTACTGATCCAGTCAGACAACATCACGGCGGTCGCCCATGTAAACCGACAGGGCGGCACAAGAAGCAGGACGGCAATGGCAGAAGCCACAAGGATTCTCCGATGGGCGGAAAATCATGTGCTAGCACTGTCAGCAGTGTTCAATCCGGGAGTGGACAACTGGGAAGCAGACTTCCTCAGCAGGCACGACTTCCACCCGGGAGAGTGGGGACTTCATCCAGAAGTCTTTCAAATGATTGTAAACCAGTGGGAAAAACCACAGGTGGACATGATGGCGTCCCGCCTAAACAAAAAACTAGAGAGATATTGCGCCAGGTCAAGGGACCCTCAGGCGATAGCGGTGGACGCTCTAGTGACACCGTGGGTGTACCAGTCGGTTTATGTGTTCCCTCCTCTGCCTCTCATACCAAAGGTACTGAGAATAATAAGAAAACGAGGCGTAAGGACAATACTCGTGGTTCCGGATTGGCCAAGAAGAGCGTGGTACCCGGAACTTCAAGAGATGATCTCAGAGGACCCATGGCCTCTGCCGCTCAGACAGGACCTGCTGCAGCAGGGGCCCTGTCTGTTCCAAGACTTACCGCGGCTGCGTTTGACGGCATGGCGGTTGAACACCGGATCCTAAAGGAAAAGGGCATTCCGGAGGATGTCATTCCTACGCTGATTAAAGCCAGGAAAGATGTAACTGTAAAGCATTATCACCGCATATGGCGGAAATATGTTGCTTGGTGTGAGGCCAATAAGGCCCCAACAGAGGAATTTCAGCTGGGTCGATTTCTGCACTTCCTACAGGCAGGAGTGACTATGGGCCTAAAATTAGGCTCCATTAAGGTGCAGATATCGGCTCTGTCGATTTTCTTCCAAAAAGAACTAGCTTCACTACCTGAAGTTCAGACATTTGTAAAAGGAGTGCTGCATATTCAGCCCCCTTTTGTGCCTCCAGTGGCACCCTGGGATCTCAACGTGGTGTTGAATTTCCTAAAATCACATTGGTTTGAGCTACTAAAGACCGTGGATCTAAAATATCTCACGTGGAAAGTGGTCATGTTATTGGCCTTGGCTTCGGCCAGGCGTGTATCAGAATTGGCGGCTTTGTCATTTAAAAGCCCTTATCTGATTTTCCATATGGATAGGGCAGAATTGAGGACTCGTCCCCAGTTTCTCCCTAAGGTGGTATCAGCTTTTCACTTGAACCAACCTATTGTAGTGCCTGCGGCTACTAGCGACTTGGAGGATTCCAAGTTGCTGGACGTAGTCAGGGCCTTGAAAATTTATGTTTCCAGGACGGCTGGAGTCAGGAAAACTGACTCGCTATTTATCCTGTATGCACCCAACAAACTGGGTGCTCCTGCTTCTAAGCAGACTATTGCTCGCTGGATTTGTAGCACAATTCAGCTGGCGCATTCTGCGGCTGGACTGCCGCATCCTAAATCAGTTAAAGCCCATTCTACAAGGAAGGTGGGCTCATCTTGGGCGGCTGCCCGAGGGGTCTCGGCTTTACAACTTTGCCGAGTTGCTACTTGGTCAGGGGCAAACACGTTTGCAAAATTCTACAAATTTGATACCCTGGCTGAGGAGGACCTTGAGTTCTCTCATTCGGTGCTGCAGAGTCATCCGCACTCTCCCGCCCGTTTGGGAGCTTTGGTATAATCCCCATGGTCCTTACGGAGTTCCCAGCATCCACTAGGACGTCAGAGAAAAATAAGAATTTACTTACCGATAATTCTATTTCTCGGAGTCCGTAGTGGATGCTGGGGTTCCTGAAAGGACCATGGGGAATAGCGGCTCCGCAGGAGACAGGGCACAAAAGTAAAGCTTTCCGATCAGGTGGTGTGCACTGGCTCCTCCCCCTATGACCCTCCTCCAAGCCAGTTAGGTACTGTGCCCGGACGAGCGTACACAATAAGGGAGGAATTTTGAATCCCGGGTAAGACTCATACCAGCCACACCAATCACACCGTACAACTTGTGATCTAAACCCAGTTAACAGTATGATAACAGCGGAGCCTCTGAAAAGATGGCTCACAACAATAATAACCCGATTTTTGTAACTATGTACAAGTATTGCAGATAATCCGCACTTGGGATGGGCGCCCAGCATCCACTACGGACTCCGAGAAATAGAATTATCGGTAAGTAAATTCTTATTTTCTCTATCGTCTTAGTGGATGCTGGGGTTCCTGAAAGGACCATGGGGATTATACCAAAGCTCCCAAACGGGCGGGAGAGTGCGGATGACTCTGCAGCACCGAATGAGAGAACTCCAGGTCCTCCTTAGCCAGAGTATCAAATTTGTAGAATTTAGCAAACGTGTTTGCCCCTGACCAAGTAGCTGCTCGGCAAAGTTGTAAAGCCGAGACCCCTCGGGCAGCCGCCCAAGATGAGCCCACCTTCCTTGTGGAATGGGCATTTACATATTTTGGCTGTGGCAGGCCTGCCACAGAATGTGCAAGCTGAATTGTATTACACATCCAACTAGCAATAGTCTGCTTAGAAGCAAGAGCACCCAGTTTGTTGGGTGCATACAGGATAACAGCAAGTCAGTTTTCCTGACTCCAGCCGTCCTGGAACATATTTTCAGGGCCCTGACAACATCTAGCAACTTGGAGTCCTCCAAGTCCCTAGTAGGTGCAAGGCACCACAATAAGCTGGTTCAGATGAAACACTGACACCACCTTAGGGAGAGAACTGGGGACGAGTCCGCAGCTCTGCCCTGTCCGAATGGACAAACAGATATGGGCTTTTTTGAGAAAAAACCACCAATTTGACACTCGCCTGGTCCAGGCCAGGGCCAAGAGCATGGTCACTTTTCATGTGAGATGCTTCAAATCCACAGATTTGACTGGTTTTAAACCAATGTGATTTGAGGAATCCCAGAACTACGTTGAGATCCCACAGTGCCACTGGAGGCACAAAAGGGGGTTGTATATGCAATACTCCCTTGACAAACTTCTGGACTTCAGGAACTGAAGCCAATTCTTTCTGGAAGAAAATCGACAGGGCCGAAATTTGAACCTTAATGGACCCCAATTTGAGGCCCATAGACACTCCTGTTTGCAGGAAATGCAGGAAACGACCGAGTTGAAATTTCTTTGTGGGGCATTCCTGGCCTCACACCACGCAACATATTTTCGCCACATGTGGTGATAATGTTGTGCGGTCACCTCCTTTCTGGCTTTGACCAGGGTAGGAATGACCTCTTCCGGAATGCCTTTTTCCTTTAGGATCCGGCTTTCCACCGCCATGCCGACAAACGCAGCTGCGGTAAGTCTTGGAACAGACATGGTACTTGCTGAAGCAAGTCCCTTCTTAGCGGCAGAGGCCATAAGACCTCTGTAAGCATCTCTTGAAGTTCCGGGTACCAAGTCCTTCTTGGCCAATCCGGAGCCATGAGTATAGTTCTTACTCCTCTACGTCTTATAAATCTCAGCACCTTAGGTATGAGAAGCAGAGGAGGGAACACATACACCGACTGGTACACCCACGGTGTTACCAGAACGTCCACAGCTATTGCCTGAGGGTCTCTTGACCTGGCGCAATACCTGTCCCGTTTTTTGTTCAGACGGGACGCCATCATGTCCACCTTTGGTATTTCCCAACGGTTTACAATCATGTGGAAAAAACTTCCCGATGAAGTTTCCACTCTCCCGGGTGGAGGTCGTGCCTGCTGAGGAAGTCTGCTTCCCAGTTTCCATTCCCGGGATGAAACACTGCTGACAGTGCTATCACATGATTTTCCGCCCAGCGAAAAGTCCTTGCAGTTTTTGCCATTGCCCTCCTGCTTCTTGTGTCGCCCTGTCTGTTTACGTGGGCGACTGCCGTGATGTTTTTCCCACTGGATCAATACCGGCTGACCTTGAAGCAGAGGTCTTGCTAAGCTTAGAGCATTATAAATTTACCCTTAGCTCCAGTATATTTATGTGGAGAAAAGTCTCCAGACTTGATCACACTCCCTGGAAATTTTTTCCTTGTGTGACTGCTCCCCAGCCTCTCGGGCTGGGCTCCGTGGTCACCAGCATCCAATCCTGAATGCCGAATCTGCGGCCCTCTAGAAGATGAGCACTCTATAACCACCACAGGAGAGACACCCTTGTCCTTGGATATAGGGTTATCCGCTGATGCATCTGAAGATGCGATCCGGACCATTTGTCCAGCAGATCCCACTGAAAAGTTCTTGCGTGAAATCTGCCGAATGGAATTGCTTCGTAGGAAGCCACCATTTTTACCAGGACCCTTGTGCAATGATGCACTGTTTTTAGGAGGTTCCTGACTAGCTCGGATAACTCCCTGGCTTTCTCTTCCGGGAGAAACACCTTTTTCTGGACTGTGTCCAGAATCATCCCTAGGCACAGCAGACGTGTCGTCGGGATCAGCTGCGATTTTGGAATATTTAGAATCCACCCGTGCTGTTGTAGCAGTATCCGAGATAGTGCTACTCCGACCTCCAACTGTTCCCTGGACTATGCCCTTATCAGGAGATCGTCCAAGTAAGGGATAATGAAGACGCCTTTTCTTCGAAGAAGAATCATCATTTCGGCCATTACCTTGGTAAAGACCCGGGGTGCCGTGGACAATCCAAACGGCAGCGTCTGAAACTGATAGTGACAGTTCTGCACCACGAACCTGAGGTACCCTTAGTGAGAAGGGCAAATTTGGGACATAGAGGTAAGCATCCCTGATGTCCCGGGACACTATATAGTCCCCTTCTTCCTGGTTCGTTATCACTGCTCTGAGTGACTCCATCTTGATTTGAACCTTTGTAAGTGTTCAAAAAAATTTTTTTAGAATAAGTCTCACCTAGCCTTCTGGCTTCAGTACCACAATATAGTGTGGAATAATACCCCTTTTCTTGTAGTAGGAGGGGTAATTTAATTATCACCTGCTGGGAATACAGCTTGTGAATTTTTTCCCATACTGCCTCCTTGTCGGAGGGAGACCTTGGTAAAGCAGACTTCAGGAGCCTGCGAAGGGGAAACGTCTCGACATTCCAATCTGTACCCCTGGGATACTACTTGTAGGATCCAGGGGTCCTGTACGGTCTCAGCGCCATGCTGAGAACTTGTCAGAAGCGGTGGAACGCTTCTGTTCCTGGGAATGGGCTGCCTGCTGCAGTCTTCTTCCCTTTCCTCTATCCCTGGGCAGATATGATCTTATAGGGACGAAAGGACTGAGGCTGAAAAGACGGTGTCTTTTTCTGCAGAGATGTGACTTAGGGTAAAAAACGGTGGATTTTCCAGTAGTTGCCGTGGCCACCAGGTCCGATGGACCGACCCCAAATAACTCCTCTTCCTTTATACGGCAATACACCTTTGTGCCGTTTGGAATCTGCATCACCTGACCACTGTCGTGTCCATAACATCTTCTGGCAGTTATGGACATCGCATTTACTCATGATGCCAGAGTGCAAATATCCCTCTGTGCATCTCGCATATATAGAAATGCATCCTTTAAATGCTCTATAGTCAATAAAATACTGTCCCTGTCAAGGGTATCAATATTTTTAGTCAGGGAATCCGACCAAGCCACCCCAGCTCTGCACATCCAGGCTGAGGCGATCGCTGGTCGCAGTATAACACCAGTATGTGTGTATATACTTTTTATGATATTTTCCAGCCTCCTGTCAGCTGGTCCTTGAGGACGGCCCTATCTATAGACGGTACCGCCACTTGTTTTGATAAGCGTGTGAGCGCCTTATCCACCCTAAGGGGTGTTTCCCAACGCGCCCTAACTTCTGGCGGGAAAGGGTATACCGCCCATAATTTTCTATCGGGGGGAACCCACGCATCATCACACACTTTATTTAATTTATCTGATTCAGGAAAAACTATGGTAGTTTTTTCACATCCCACATAATACCCTCTTTTGTGGTACTTGTAGTATCAGAAATATGTAACACCTCCTTCATTGCCTTTAACGTGTGGCCCTAATAAGGAATACGTTTGTTTATTCACCGTCGACACTGGATTCAGTGTCCCTGTCTGTGTCTGTGTCGACCGACTAAAGTAAACGGGCGTTTTAAAACCCCTGACGGTGTTTTTGAGACGTCTGGACCTTTGTCGGCCGTCTCATGTCGTCAACCGACCTTGCAGCGTGTTGACATTATCACGTAATTCCCTAAATAAGCCATCCATTCCGGTGTCGACTCCCTAGAGAGTGACATCACCATTACAGGCAATTGCTCCGCCTCCTCACCAACATCGTCCTCCTACATGTCGACACACACGTACCGACACACAGCACACACACAGGGAATGCTCTGATAGAGGACAGGACCCACTAGCCCTTTGGAGAGACAGAGGGAGAGTTTGCCAGCACACACCAAAAACGCTATAATTATATAGGGACAACCTTATATAAGTGTTTTCCCTTATAGCATCTTTTTTATATATTTCTAGCGCCAAATTAGTGCCCCCCCTCTCTGTTTTAACCCTGTTTCTGTAGTGCAGTGCAGGGGAGAGCCTGGGAGCCTTCCCTCCAGCCTTTCTGTGAGGGAAAATGGCACTGTGTGCTGAGGAGATAGGCCCCGCCCCTTTTTCGGCGGCCTCGTCTCCCGCTCTTAACGGATTCTGGCAGGGGTTAAATATCTCCATATAGCCTCCGGAGGCTATATGTGAGGTATTTTTAGCCAAAATAGGTATTCATTTGCCTCCCAGGGCGCCCCCCTCCCAGCGCCCTGCACCCTCAGTGACTGCCGTGTGAAGTGTGCTGAGAGGAAAATGGCGCACAGCTGCAGTGCTGTGCGCTACCTTTAGAAGACTGAGGAGTCTTCTGCCGCCGATTCTGGACCTCTTCTTACTTCAGCATCTGCAAGGGGGCCGGCGGCAAGGCTCCGGTGACCATCCAGGCTGTACCTGTGATCGTCCCTCTGGAGCTGATGTCCAGTAGCCAAGAAGCCAATCCATCCTGCACGCAGGTGAGTTCACTTCTTCTCCCCTAAGTCCCTCGTTGCAGTGATCCTGTTGCCAGCAGGACTCACTGTAAAATAAAAAACCTAAGCTAAACTTTTCTAAGCAGCTCTTTAGGAGAGCCACCTAGATTGCACCCTTCTCGGCCGGGCACAAAAATCTAACTGGCTTGGAGGAGGGTCATAGGGGGAGGAGCCAGTGCACACCACCTGATCGGAAAGCTTTACTTTTGTGCCCTGTCTCCTGCGGAGCCGCTATTCCCCATGGTCCTTTCAGGAACCCCAGCATCCACTAGGACGATAGAGAAATAAGAATTTACTCACCGGTAAATCTATTTCTCGTAGTCCGTAGTGGATGCTGGGCGCCCGTCCCAAGTGCGGATTGTCTGCAATAATTGTACATAGTTATTGTTCACTAACGGGTTATTGTTATGAGCCATCTGTTGAGAGGCTCAGTTATGTTTCATACTGTTAACTGGATATGGTATCACGTGTTATACGGTGTGATTGGTGTGGCTGGTATGAGTCTTACCCGGGATTCAAAATCCTTCCTTATTGTGTCAGCTCTTCCGGGCACAGTATCCTAACTGAGGCTTGGAGGAGGGTCATAGTAGGAGGAGCCAGTGCACACCAGGTAGTCTAAAAGCTTTCTTTTAGTTGTGCCCAGACTCCTGCGGAGCCGCTATTCCCCATGGTCCTTTCGGAGTTCCCAGCATCCACTACGGACTACGAGAAATAGATTTACCGGTGAGTAAAATCTTATTTTTTGCCTCATCACTGCACAGCGAACGAATGCAGCTAGCGAACAACTCGGAATGACCCCCTATGTGTACAGTCAATATCAGTGGCTCTGGGGAGTTCAAGGGAAATTGCAACGTCAAAACTGGCCTTCAGCCAGAATTGCACCGTGTGTATACACCTTAACAGGGAGACATACCTGAGCACTTGTACTGTGCCGCAGCTGAGTATACTAACAGGGAGACATACCTGAGCACTTGTACTGTGCCGCAGCGGAGTATAACAACAGGGAAACATACCTGAGCACTTGTACTGTGCCGCAGCTGAGTATACTAACAGGGAGACATACCTGAGCACTTGTACTGTGCCGCAGCTGAGTATACTAACAGAGAGACATACCTGAGCACTTGTACTGTGCCGCAGCGGAGTATAACAACAGGGAAACATACCTGAGCACTTGTACTGTGCCGCAGCTGAGTATACTAACAGGGAGACATACCTGAGCACTTGTACTGTGCCGCAGCTGAGTATACTAACAGGGAGACATACCTGAGCACTTGTACTGTGCCGCAGCGGAGTATGATAACAGGGAAACATACCTGAGCACTTGTACTGTGCCGCAGCTGAGTATACTAACAGGGAGACATACCTGAGCACTTGTACTGTGCCGCAGCTGAGTATACTAACAGAGAGACATACCTGAGCACTTGTACTGTGCCGCAGCGGAGTATAACAACAGGGAAACATACCTGAGCACTTGTACTGTGCCGCAGCTGAGTATACTAACAGGGAGACATACCTGAGCACTTGTACTGTGACGCAGCTGAGTATACTAACAGGGAGACATACCTGAGCACTTGTACTGTGCCGCAGCGGAGTATGATAACAGGGAAACATACCTGAGCACTTGTACTGTGCCGCAGCTGAGTATACTAACAGGGAGACATACCTGAGCACTTGTACTGTGCCGCAGCTGAGTATACTAACAGAGAGACATACCTGAGCACTTGTACTGTGCCGCAGCGGAGTATAACAACAGGGAAACATACCTGAGCACTTGTACTGTGCCGCAGCTGAGTATACGAACAGGGAGACATACCTGAGCACTTGTACTGTGCCGCAGCTGAGTATACTAACAGAGAGACATACCTGAGCACTTGTACTGTGCCGCAGCGGAGTATAACAACAGGGAAACATACCTGAGCACTTGTACTGTGCCGCAGATGAGTATACTAACACCCCTTTCTCTGACGTCCTAAGTGGATGCTGGGCCTCCGTAAGGACCATGGGG
The DNA here is from genome assembly GCF_028390025.1 of Pseudophryne corroboree. Classification (NCBI taxonomy): domain Eukaryota; kingdom Metazoa; phylum Chordata; class Amphibia; order Anura; family Myobatrachidae; genus Pseudophryne; species Pseudophryne corroboree. Next base: position 101,520,279 of record NC_086448.1, read on the forward strand.
ATTAGCGGCTCCGCAGGAGACTGGGCACAACTAAAGAAAGCTTTAGGACTACCTGGTGTGCACTGGCTCCTCCCACTAAGACCCTCCTCCAGACCTCAGTTAGATTCTTGTGCCCGGCTGAGCTGGATGCACACTAGGGGCTCTCCTGAGCTCCTAGAAAGAAAGTATATTTTTTCTGACATGAACCCAAGTACCACATAAAAGGGGTTTTATTTTTGGGGAGAAAAAGCAGCCAGTGTTTTGTTCCCCCATCAGATGAATGAATGAAGTGTGTAAAGAAGCGTGGTTTCCCCCGATAAGAAACTGGTAATTTCTAAAAAGTTACTGATGGCGTACCCTTTCCCGCCAGAGGATAGGTCACGTTGGGAGATATCCCTTAGGGTGGATAAGGCGCTCACACGTTTGTCAAAAGGTGGCACTGCCGTCTTAGGATACGGCCACCTTGAAGGAACCTGCTGATAAAAAACAGGAGGCTATCCTGAAGTCTGTATTTACACACTCAGGTTATATACTGAGACCTGCAATTGCCTCAGCATAAATAGGGCTGCTGCAGCGTGGTCTGATACTCTGTCAGATAATATTAATACGCTAAGACAGGGATAATATTTTGCTAACATTGAGCATATTTAAGACGTTGTCTTATATATAAAGGATGCACAGAGGGATATTTGCCGGCTGGCATCCAGAATTAATGCAATGTCCATTCTGCCAGGAGGGTATTAGAAACCCGGCAGTGGACAGGTGATGCTGCCTGTAAAAGGCACATGGAGATTCTGCCTTATAAGGGTGAGGAATTGTTTGGGGATGGTCTCTGGGACCTCGTATCCACAGCAACAGCGGGGAAGAAAAATTTTTACCTCAGGTTTCCTCACAGCCTAAGAAAGCACCGTATTTTCAGGTACAGTTCTTTCGGCTTCAGAAAAGCAAGCGGGTCAAAGGCGGCTGCCCGAGGGGTCTCGGCTTTACAACTTTGCCGAGCTGATACTTGGTCGGGTTAAAACATTTTTGTAAGAGTCTACAAGTTTGATACCCTGGCTGAGGAGGACCTAGAGTTTGCTCATTCGGTGCTGCAGAGTCATCCGCACTCTCCCGCCCGTTTGGGAGCTTTGGTATAATCCCCATGGTCCTTACGGAGTCCCAGCATCCACTTAGGACGTCAGAGAAAATAAGATTTTACTCACCGGTAAATCTATTTCTCGTAGTCCGTAGTGGATGCTGGGCGCCCATCCCAAGTGCGGATTGTCTGCAATACTTGTTTATAGTTATTGCCTAACTAAAGGGTTATTGTTGAGCCATCTGTTGAGAGGCTCAGTTATATTTCATACTGTTAACTGGGTATAGTATCACGAGTTATACGGTGTGATTGGTGTGGCTGGTATGAGTCTTACCCGGGATTCAAAATCCTTCCTTATTGTGTCAGCTCTTCCGGGCACAGTATCCTAACTGAGGTCTGGAGGAGGGTCTTAGTGGGAGGAGCCAGTGCACACCAGGTAGTCCTAAAGCTTTCTTTAGTTGTGCCCAGTCTCCTGCGGAGCCGCTAATCCCCATGGTCCTTACGGAGGCCCAGCATCCACTACGGACTACGAGAAATAGATTTACCGGTGAGTAAAATCTTATTTTTACACCGAAGAAATAACCTGGGTTATTGCAGAGTCAACCCGGGTCAGGGCTTGGTGTAAAAGGGCTCTAAAAAAATGTGGCAGTGTAAATGCTCCCAACCCGGGATATCTGACCCGGCTTTTGCAGAGAGAAGCTGATTGGAGCTTCTGTGGCACTGGCAGATGATGTCATCTATCAGTGCCCTGCAGACAGTGCACATGGAGCATCACAGTTCATGCAGCTACTGTAGCCTGCTTCCTTCACTACAGCCACAGCCTGACTTGCATACAATACCCCCAGTCTGCTCACAGCCTGATTTGTGGGGGCAGGTCCCACCCCTCCCTTTTGTGACCTCATCTTTATCAGCCCTAAAAGGCCATTTTCTCTTATGTCCTAGAGGATGCTGGGGTCCACATTAGTATCATGGGGTATAGATGGGTCCACTAGGAGCCATTGGCACTTTAAGAGTTTGAGAGTGTGGGCTGGCTCCTCCCTCTATGCCCCTCCTACCAGACTCAGATTAGAAAATGTGCCCAGAGGAACCGGTCACAGCTAGGGGAGCTCTACAGAGCTTCTTTAGTAAAGTTTATTTCTCATACGTCCTAGAAGATGCTGGGGACTCCGTAAGGACCATGGGGTATAGACGGGATCCGCAGGAGATATGGGCACACTATAAGACTTTGAATGGGTGTGAACTGGCTCCTCCCTCTATGCCCCTCCTCCAGACTCCAGTTAGATTATGTGCCCAGGAGAGACTGGACACACACTAGGGGAGCTCTACTGAGTTTCTCTAAAAGACTTTATGTTAGGTTTTTTTATTTTCAGAGAGACCTGCTGGCTACAGGCTCTCTGCTTCGTGGGACTGAGGGGAGAGAAGTCAGACCTACTTCTTCTGATTTAAGGGCTCTGCTTCTTAGGCTACTGGACACCATTAGCTCCAGAGGGTTCGATCACTTGGTGCGCCTAGCTGCTTGTTCCCGGAGCCGCGCCGTCACCCCTCTCACAGAAGCCAGAAGAAAGAAGCCGTGTGAGTATGAGAAGAACGGAAGACTTCAGTGACGGCAGAAGACTTCCGAGTCTCAGAGGTACCGCGCTGCGCGCCATTGCTCCCACACACCAACGGCTCTACAAGGGTGCAGGGCGCAGGGGGGGGGGGGGGGGCGCCCTGGGCAGCAATATATACCTCCATTGAGTCTGGCTAAACATGTATACAGTGCATAGGCACTGTATACGGACCCCTGCCAGCATAAAAATCTATATCAATAGCGGGGCTGAAGCGCGCCAAGAAGGGGCGGGGCTTAGCCCTCACAACACGATTCAGCGCAATTTTCTCCATGTCCCCGCCAAAGCAATGTGTACAGTGCAAACGAGGGGGGGGGGGACAGTGTTTTAGTGCAATATAAAAGGAAATATAGCACTATCTCAGATAATGGCCATGTAATCATTGTGTTGTGCATGTATGTCTGTGTGTTCCCTGTCAGATATACCCACTATAGCTTTTTAGTCCACGTGTCGACATGCGTGAGTGCTCTGTCGCAAACTGCTATGGGAATCCATGTCGGTATCGTCGACGCTGTTTGGTACATGATTCAGTAGATGCAGTGTCAGCAGGTCGGTATTTGTATGCTTTTCAAAAGTAAACACTGTATGGGAGACACAGTAGTATGTGGGTGACCCTGTCGCCACCAACTGTTATTACTATGTAAATTAACATGCTGTAACTGCCTTATACCTGTATATATATTTATATATATATATATGTATGGTACGGTTCCATGGGCATGTAGCTCGAGCACAGACATGGTAGTATTTGTGGGGGAGTGTTATTAAAATTATATATGTATACTTCCCTCGGGGTCGCAAGAATGTTATTTAGCCTGGTTACTACTCCCTGCTGTCGACGAATACTAGGTTTTCTGTCGACCATAAGGTTTCCTGGTTAGATCCACAACTGGGGCATTCAGTACATGGTCATACACATTCAGAACACATCAATGTCACTAGGGACCCGACGGTATATGTATGATAGATATAGAGAGAGATATATATATATATATATATATATATATATATATATATATATAGGATATGTGGGTATATGTATATTACATTATGTATATTCATATTACGATTTCTAATGAATGCTGAAGTAACAGTATTCCTTCTCATGTGCTGGTCGCTCTGTTGATAAAGCTCTAGGTCGGCCGTGACGAGTTGGTCTCAGATCCTCACATGGAGTCCGAATGTTTATTCTTTTCCCGCCGCGGATAGAATACTGTGAAAGTCAACTCCTGGTCGACACGGGGCCCTGTCACAAAGGATCGTATACAGGAAGCTAAGTGATATTTTATTTCTATGCTTTGGAGTTATTTGCATTACATGCACATTTGTTTGTGTTTGTATTCGGAAAGGCATCCGATAGAATTACCCTAAAGAGAGAGGGGATGTTTCTTATGTTGATTCTTCTCTATAACATTGCGGATGGCTGCCCTGCATATACAGGAGGTGTGGCCGGGGGAATGCTGAGACTGACTCCGAGAGATACTGGAGTTTCTTCCTGGGACGGTGTACCGCTGTTTGGGGATGCCTCAGTTCAGTCACTCTCGGCGAATACCACTGGTAAGTCTACCTTCGTGAGATAGATTCCCTCACAACGGTTGGTGACGCATTCTTTTGTGGGATGCAGTCGTTTTAACCGGTTCGATACCGTTCTTTTTTCCCTTTCTGTGCAGATTGTGGAAGGTGAAAAGGTAAACTGCAGCCTTGTTAGGTTCGCAGAAGCGGATGTCGTTTTCTGTTTCTACCACATCCACCGCATGTCGCTGGGTCTATCTGGCTGGAGCCCACTCCGGTGGGAACTCGTCCAATACTCTTCAGTCAGTCCAGGAATGGACTTGGACCTGTGAGTTAATAATAGAATCCAAAGGGGCACATACTGGCGTTTACAGATGTTTCCCCTCACTGATTTTTCAAATAGATCTTGCCGTTTCCCCTCTGGAAGGGGAGGTAGTACGCGACGCCATACCAGAGTTGCGTCAGGTTCAGGGCATTGTCCTGCTGTCCCTGTTAAAAAAAACAAAAAACAAAACAAAGATTTCTCCTTATGAAGTTGAAATACAGGATGGAATCTCTCAGGCCAGGGAGCTCCAGCACGTAAAGGTAGAAAGGGGTTTAAATGCGTTTTTCTCCGCATTCAGCTTACCTGGGTTGATATCCAGGACTGTCTTTGCCATTTTACCGGAGTGATGGCAGTAGGATGGTATTCTTTCAATAGTAAGAGCCATTGTTATTCTGTACTGAGACACACTCCTGATTAAGGCGAGGTCAAGACACAAGTGGTGCAAATCGTTGTTTCTCTCTGACTGTTCTTCAACACAGGGAATGGCTGTTGTTCCCAACCACGCAGATGTCGGAGGTGGGTATCAGAGTAGATACTGAACGGTTGAGGTTCTGTGTGTTCCTGTGGAAAGAGGTCTGAGGATCCGGAGTCGGATCAGATTTGCAGTGACAATCCATCAATATGTTCCGTTGATGAAGAAGATGGGTACGGCCTAAGAGGCCTTTTCGGTGAGCAGGTCAAATGCGGTTCGGTGAGTGGTCCGGGTCTCACCTGCACATGCGCCGGAATATAATACTAATGGCCAGGATATCACTCCTGTGGTGTCTGCTCAGTTCTCACCTCCTAGAGGGAGGAAGGTTCGGAATCCAGGATAAGATCCTGGTGTCCATGCATGCAGATCTCCGAGACTGGGGAGCAGTCCTTGCAAGGGAAGTATTTCCAGAGGAAAAGGTCAAGCTGGGAAGCTTGTCTGCAATAAGCTTTCTTGAATTAAGAGCTATTTTCAATGAACATATGCTTCGTGATCTGCCCGTGTTAATTCTGTCAGACGACTTGACAGCAGTGGTGTAAATAAGCCGCTAGGGCGGAACAAGGAGCAAAGCGGCAATGGCAGAAGCCGAAAAAGTTTTCCTCTGGGTGGAAAGACTGGTAAACACTATATTAGCAGTCTTCGTTCCGGATGTGAACGACGGAGAAATAGATTCCTCTGCAGACGCGATCTCCATTCGGGAGAAATACAGTCGTCATCGAGAAGTGTTCAATGAAGTGACAAGTCTTTGAGGAGTGCCTCAATTGGACATGTTGGCGTCTCGCCTCAACGAGAGACCTCAGGGATATTGTTCCAGGTCAGGGGACACTCAAGCTATAGCAGTGGACGTCCTCGGGACACCTTGGGTGTTTTCAGTCGGTCTATGTGTCCCCTCCGTTTTCACTCTTCTGAAGGTGATAAACGTAAGAAGAACAAAGGTTCAGGCGATCCTCATTGTTCCAGTCTAACCAAGGAGGGCTTGGTATCCAGTTCTTCAAGATTTACTCATAGAAGATCCCTGGCCTTTTCCTCTACGTGAGGAACTGTTACAGCAAGATCCGGGTGTGTATCAAGACTTACCGCGGCTGCGTTTGACGGCGTGGCGGTTGAACGCCATATCCTAGCCAGAAAGGGTATTCCCAGTGAAGTCATTTCCACACTTCTTCAGGCTAGAAAAGAAGTAACGGCAAAGCCTTACCACCGTGTTTGGAGAAAATATGTGTCTTGGTGTGAATCCAAGAAGGCTACTACGGAAGACTTTCAGCTGGGTCGTTCTTCTCCATTCTTTGCAAGCAGGTGTGGGTGCAGGCCTAAAGTTAGGCTCCATTTCAGTGCGGTTTTGGCCTTATAAATTTTCTTTCAAGTAATGAATTGGCAACCTTTCCGGAAGTTCGGACCTTCGTGAAAGGAGTACTGCACATCCAACCCCCATTTGTGCCCCCATTGGACCTTGACGTGGTGTTGTGTTTTCTTGTGTCACACTGATTGGAACCTTTATGAAAGGTTGTGTTAAAATTTCTCTCTTGGAGAGTGGTCATGCTTTTGGCTTTGGCGTCCGCAAGGCGGATGTCTGAAGTAGCGGCTTGGTCTCACAAGAGCCCTTGTTTGATCTTCCAGGTGGATAGAGCGGAATTGAGAACTCGGATAATAGTTATGCCAAAAGTAGTTTCGGTGTTTCGCAGAAACCAGCCTATTTGATGCCTGTGGTTACTTAAGTATTGGCTGATTCAAGGTCTCTCGATGTAGTCAGGGCTTTGAATATTTATGTCGCCAATTTGGCTCAGATTGGGGAAACATAGCCTCTGTTTGTCCGGTATGCTCCCAGCGTGATTGGGGCGCCTGCGTCTCTGCAGTCTGTTACACGCTAGATCTGTGATACGATTCGGCGTGCTCGTTCTACGGCTGGTTTGCAGTTACCGAAGTCGGTGGAGACCCATTCTACTAGGAAGATGGGCTCTTCTTGGGTGGATGCCCGAGGAGTCTCGGCGGTTCAACTTTGCCGAGCGGCTACTTGGTCGGGTTCAAACACTTTTGCTAAGCTCTACAAGTTTGATACCCTGGCTGATGGGGACCTCATGTTTGCTCAATCGGTGCAGCAGAGTCGTCCGCACTCTCCCGCCCGGTCTGGAGCTTTGGTATAAACCCCATGGTCCTTACAGAGTCCCCAGCATCCTCTAGGACGTATGAGAAAATAGGATTTTAATACCTACCGGTAAATCCTTTTCTCTTAGTCCGTACAGGATGCTGGGCGCCCGTCCCACTGCGTACTGTGTCTGCAGTTATTGGTTATGGTTACACTCTTGTGGTGTTTCTTTTCTGTCAGGCTGTTGCTGACGTTGTTCATGCCATGGCATGCGGTGTCTTATTATTGGTTGTGTTGACACACAGGTTGTGTTACATATTCTCTCAGCATGTGGCTGTGTATTGTTCATGCCGTTGGCTGGTATTCTATTGAATGCCACGTTCTGCGGTATGTTCGAGGTGTGAGCTGTTATGACACTCACCGTGTTTAAACAATAAATTCTTTCCTCGAAATGTCCGTCTCCCTGGGCACAGTTCTCTAACTGGAGTTTGGAGGAGGGGCATAGAGGGAGGAGCCAGTTCACACCCATTCAAAGTCTTATAGTGTGCCCATGTCTCCTGTGGATCCCGTCTATACCCCATGGTCCTTACGGAGTCCCCAGTATCCTCTACAGACTAAGAGAAAAGGATTTACCGGTAGGTATTAAAATCCTACTATTAGAGTTTTTTATTTTACAAGGAGGCTGCTGGCAACAGCCTCCCTGCATCATGGGACTAAGGGGGGGGAGCAGTGTCTGCCCTGTGGGGTCTGAGCCACTATCTGCGCTGACAGGACACTGAGCTCCTGAGGGGATAGAACGTTCCCCGCCACAGGGGATCGCTCACCCCGGCAGCATGTCACCACCCCCTTACAGAGCCAGAAGTGGCGAGTGAGTCACCGGCCCCCCTACCAAGCGGGGAGCCGGTGTGAAGATGGCAGTAACAGGGTATGGAGCGCAGTACTAACTGCGCTCCGGGGCTCAGTGGTACATAGTGCCGCGCTGTGAGGGGCGTCCTGAGCCAGCGCCTACACCCTACACTGACCTCTCAAGCCTGTCAGGGTCCTCAGGCCAGTATAATCTCCAGAAGAGCGCCATTATGGGGACGGAGCTTCTCCTCAGAGCGGACCCAGCGGCGTTCAGCGCCATTTTCCTGCCTGCAGAAACGCTGTCAGTGAAGAGCAGCCCCTCCAGAGCAACTCCAGCTATCTCTTACGGTGCCAGGGGGTTGTAGAAAGGGGGGAGGCTGTGTAAAGACTGTGCAACCTATTAAGGTGCACAGTCAGCACTGGTTGGGGTCTCCCTATACCTTGAAAGCGCTGTGTGTGGGTTGGCTCCAATCTCTGTGTCTCTCTTGCCATTCTTAGGGGTGAAACTCTGTCTAGCCTCCCCTGTGTGTGTGTGGAGTGTTTGGGGTCTCCTTTTAGCTATGTCCAGGGACTCTGTGTCATATGCTGCAGAGAATATGTCCTCTCAGGATGATCTCATTCCATGTAATCAGGATTGCACTGTTTTAGCGCAGATACCAGCAAAGGAGCCTGAATGGTTATCCTCTATCAAATCTATGATAACTCAGATTTCTACTAGGGTTGCACAGAATGAATCTGCAACTCAGGTTTTACAGATTTCTATGGCAGTTTGGTCCGGTTCTGTTTCCTCAGGGCCCCCCTCTGTAGGTTCCCACAAACGTGCTCTTGCCCAGATTATGCAAGATGACACGGATACCGATTCTGACACGGCAGACGGTGATGGGGATGTGCTCAGGGGGGCTGCATCTCTTGCAAAAAGGGTGCAGTTGATGATGGAGGCTATCGGGGATGTGTTGAATATTACTGATACAACACCTGAGCAGGTTGAGGCTTACTTCACTGACAATAAGAAAGCCTCGCTGACCTTCCCTACGTCCAAAGAAATAAATGCTGTTTTTGAGAAAGCGTGGGAAAACCCGGAGAAAAAAATCCAGATCCCTAGAAGGGTTCTGATTGCTTTCCCCTTCCCTGAGAAGGATAGGAAAAAATGGGAAAACCCACCCATAGTGGATGCGTCTGTATCCAGACTCTCGAAAAAGGTGGTTTGACCTGTCCCAGGATCTACCGCCTTAAAGGAGCCGGCTGATCGCAAGATTGATACTACGCTCAAATCCATATACACGGCTTCAGGGGCGATACTACGTCCTACTATTGCCTGTGCATGGATTTCCAGAACCATAGTAAAGTGGTCAGGCACGTTACTTGAGGATTTGGATACACTGGATAAAAGTGACTTTGAATTGTTTTTACGTAACGTTCAGGATTCTGCAGGATTTATGGTGGAATCCATGAAAGACCTGGGTTCCATGGCTGCAGGAATATTTTCCATGTTGGTCTCAGCTCGTCGAGGACTGTGGCTGCGCCAGTGGTCTGCCGACGCGGAATCCTGGAGACGTGTGGAGACCCTACCCTACACAGGTCAGGCTCTCTTTGGGGAAGCGTTGGATGCGTGGATCTCCACGGCTACAGCGGGTAAGTCACCTTTTCTTCCCTCAACTGCACCGGCTACGAAGAAACCGTTTTCTTCAGCTGCATCACAGTTCTTTCAGGTTACTAAAACAAGAAAGGCCAAACCGTCCAACACCTTCTTTAGAGGAGGTCGACCAAAATCCAAGAAACCTACTGCTGCAGGTTCCCAGGAACAGAAGCCTGCTTCAGGTACGCCAAAGTCCTCAGCATGACGGGGGACTACGCGGCCCCGAGATTGAGCCGCTGAGGGAGAGACTCAGACATTTCAGTCACGTCTGGGTGTCATCCGGCCTGGATCCCTGGGTACAAGATATTGTGTCCCAGGGGTACCGGCTGGAATTTCAGGATCTCCCTCCTCACCGGTTCTTAAAAATCAGGCTTGCCAGCTTTGCCGGCAGACAGGGCTACCCTACAGGGAGCTATCCAGAAGTTGGTGTAGGTACAGGTTATTGTGCCAGTTCCTCCCCAGATGCAAAACAAAGGTTACTATTTGAACCTTTTCGTGGTACCGAAACCAGATGGTTCGGTCAGGCCCATTCCGAACTTAAAATCACTAAACCCCTTTCTGAGGGCGTTCAAGTTCAAAATGAAGTCTGTAAGGGCGGTGATATCAGGTCTGGAGGAGGGGGAATTCCTGGATATCAAGGCTGCGTATCTCCACATTTCAATTTGGCAGCCGCATCAAGCTTATCTCCGATTCGCACTGTTGGACTGTCATTTTCAATTCCAGGCCCAGCCATTCGGCCTCTCCACAGCACCGAGGGTGTTCGCCAAGGTGATGGCGAAAATGATGGTTCTCCTCCGCAGACAGGGGGTGAACATAATTCCATATCTGGACGATCTGCTGATAAAGGCATCGTCCAAGGAGAAGCTGTTAAAGTCTATGGCTCTCACGACCCAACTTCTCAAGGAACCTGGTTGGATCCCAAATCTTCCAAAATCACATTTGGAACCAACAAGGGGGTTGACATTTCCGGGAATGATCCTAAACACAGAAGTGCGGAGGGTGTTTCTTCCAGAGGAAAAAGCGTTGGTGATACAAGCAATGGTCCGGGATGTCCTGAAGCCAGTCCGGGTGTCTGTTTATCAGTGCATTCGCCTTCTGGGAAAGATGGTGGCCTCTTACGAGGCTCTGCAGTACGGGAGATTTCATGCTCGGTCCTTCCAACTGGATCTCCTGGACAAATGGTCGGGATCTCGTCTGCACATGCACCAGAGAATATGTCTGTCGCCAAAGGCCAGGATCTCGCTCCTCTGGTGGCTGCAATTACCTCACCTTCTGGAGGGCCGCAGGTTCGGGATTCAGGACTGGATCCTTCTAACCATGGATGCAAGTCTCCGGGGCTGGGGCGCAGTCACTCAAGGGGAAACCTTCCAAGGAAGGTGGTCAAGTCCGGAAGCCGGCCTGCCGATAAACATTCTGAAATTAAGAGCCGTCTACAACGGGCTTCTCCAAGCGGCCCATCTTCTGAGAAATCGGGCCATTCAAGTACAGTCGGACAATGTAACGACAGTGGCTTACATAAACCGTCAGGGCGGAACGAACAGCAGAGTTGCAATGTCAGAGGTAACAAGAATCATCCTCTGGGCGGAAAAACACGCAATGGTGCTGTCAGCAATCTTCATTCCGGGAGTAAACAACTGGGAAGCGGACTTCCTCAGCAGACACGATCTCCATCGAGGAGAGTAGGGCCTCCATCCGGAGGTGTTCACGGAGGTGACAAGTCTTTGGGGTGTACCTCAAATAGACATGATGGCCTCTCGTCTCAAAAAGAAGCTTCGGCGGTATTGTTCCAGGTCGAGGGACCCGCAAGCTGCGGTGGTGTACGCCCTAGTGACTCCGTGGGTGCTCCAGTCGGTGAACGTGTTTCCTCCACTTCCACTCATTCTAAGAGTTCTAAAAATCATAAGGAGAACAAAAGTTCAGGCAATCCTCATTGCTCCGGACTGGCCAAGAAGGGCTTGGTACGCGGATCTACTGCTAGAAGATCCAAGGCCTCTTCCTCTTCGGGAGGATCTGCTGTAGCAGGGGCCGTTCGCTTATCAAGACATACCGCGGCTAAGTTTGACGGCATGGAGGTTGAACGCCAGATTCTAGCTCGGAAGGGCGTTCCGAACAAAGTAATTCCTACCCTGATACAGGCTAGGAAAGGAGTAACATCTAAACACCATCATCGCATTTGAAAAAGTATGTTTCTTGGTGTGAATCCATGAAATTTCCTACGGTGGAGTTTCAACTGGGACGTTTTCTCCTCTTTCTGCAAGCAGGTGTGGATATGGGTCTGAGGTTGGATCCGTAAAGGTCCAGATTTCAGCCCTATCCATTTTCTTCCAGAAACAGTTGGCTGCCCTCCCTGAGGTTCAGAATTTTTTGAAGGGAGTTCTGCACATCCAGCCTCCCTTTGTGCCGCCTACGGCGCCCTGGGATCTTAACGAGGTGTAGCAGTTCTTCCAGTTGGACTGGTTTGAGCCTCTACAGGAGGTTGAGGTCAAGTTTCTCAAGTGGAAGCCTGTCACTTTGTTGGCCTTGACTTCTGCTAGACGTGTGTCGAAGTTGGGGGCTTTGTCGTTTAAAAGCCCATACTTGATCTTCCATGAAGATGGAGCTGAGCTCAGGACAGGCAGTTCCTTCCGAAGGTTGTGTCGGCATTTCATGTCAACCAACCTATTGTGGTGCCAGTTGCTACTGACTCCTCAATTTCTTCAAAGGCCTTGGATGTTGTAAGGGCTCTGAAAATCTATGTGAAGAGGACTGCTCGTCACAGGAAATCGGACTCTCTGTTTGTCCTGAATGATCCCAAGAAACTTGGGTGTCTTGCTTCTAAGCAGACGATCTATCGCTGGATCAGGTTCACTATGCGTATTCTATGGCAGGACTGCCGTGTCCTACATCTGTTAAGGCCCACTCTAGTCGTAAGGTGGGTTCTTCCTGGGCAGCTGCCCGGGGTGTCTCGGCTTTACAGCTTTGCCGTGCGGCTACTTGGTCTGGGTTGAACACATTTACAAAGTTCTACAAGTTCGATACTTTGGCCTCTGAGGACCTGAAGTTTGGTCAATCAGTTCTGCAGGAGCCTTCGTGTTCTCCCTCTCGTTCTGGGAGCTTTGGTACATCCCCATGGTACTAATGTGGAGCCCAGCATCCTCTATGAGGAAAGAGAAAATAGGAGTTTAATTATCTACTGGTAAATCCTTTTCTCGTAGTCCGTAGAGGATGCTGAGCGCCCGCCCAGCGCTTCATGATCCTGCAGTGGTTACTTAGTTCAGTACTGCTTAGTTCTTGGTAAGTACTGTTTCTTTACTTGATAAGTAATATTGTTCAGCCGTTGCTGATGTTTCAAGCTAGTTAGCTTGGTTTGCCTTGTATGTGTGAGCTGGTGTGAATCTCGCCACTATCTGTGTATAATCCTTCTCTCGAAGATGTCCGTCTCCTTGGGCACAGTTTCTAGACTAAGTCTGGTAGAAGGGGCATAGAGGGAGGAGCCAGCCCAGACTCTCAAACTCTTAAAGTGCCAATGGCTCCTAGTGGACCCGTCTACCCCATGGTACTAATGTGGACCCCAGCATCCTCTACGGACTACGAGAAAAGGATTTACGGGTAGGTATTTAAAATCCTATTTTTAATTACATCCACAGTGAAAAGTAGGGCTGACCCGGGTTCCGTGTAAATGGCGCTGACCCGGGAATAACCCGGGTTGAAGTGCAGTGTAATACCCCTTTCACACTGCCAATGCAGGCTTCCCCGACCCGGCAATATGCAGGGCGGGTTGCCATAGCAGTAGGGGAGGGGGGGGGGGGGGAGATGGGGGATGAGGGATGAGATCATCTCCGTGCCACCTCTCCCTGTCGTAGTAAACGGGTCCCAGGGCTCATCGACCTGGGAGCCCGTTTACGCTGCCACTGACCCGGTATTCAACCCGGGAATAACACTGCTTTGTTCCCGGGTTGAATTGCCGGGTCAGGCGACCCGCGATTTCGGCTATGCCCCTTTCACACCACACGCCGACCCGGCAATATGCCGAGTCGATACCGGGTTATTTTTGCGGTGTGAAAGGGGTATAAATGGGTTCTGAACCTGGGTCTAACTCGGGAATCTCCCATGTTTGAAATCCCGGGTCGGACCCGGGATTTTGGTGTAAAAGGGGTATAACAAGGAGTTACCCCTCAGCACTTGTACTGTGCCGCAGAGGAGTATATTGCTTTGTCACTGCAGGATGACTCATCAAACGTCCAGACAGGCGTCACAGTAAAATCGAAAAGTTTGTCCTCTTATTTCCTCAGGTCCATATACAGAAAGCTGCAATGGCCTGTAGACAGTTGCTGAGAGAGCAGGAGATGTACCCAATAAATATATCCTCCTTCTCCGACTTCTAGCCAACACTCTCCTGCCAACCAGCTGACTGGAGCACAAGCTACACTTTCTCTCACCGATATGAACAGGATATAGAATCGTGGGTAGAAATTTAGAAGGTGCACACAATAGAAAACGCATTTTGGTAGCACCCAGCTTCTATCATACATGCATGCAGTAAGCAGCTAACACTGTGTAATACTCTATATTACTAACTGCATTTTATAAAGGATTTAAACTTCACACTTATGAGTATTTCTGTAAATTGAAAAAAGATTTATTCCCCAGATATGACACGGTTTATTTTTAATCCATATTTTACACTATACTGTTCAGTGTAATAAACCTGCATAGTAAGTAACAGCAGTATACAAACAGTTATTGTTAGTAAGTACAAACTGTAATAAATACTCCTTAAATAAATAAGCAATGCCCGGCAGCATGGTAATACATGTATGTAGCCGGGGGACTCAGAAGAACCTGCTAAAAGGTCATCCCAGGTTTGGATGTGAAGTGATCATGTGACCTCTTGTGCCAGAAATGCCTGCGGCTGCCAAATCCCTGAGACCCAGTATAATAAATTACTGTGATGCAGCTCCCGGGTTTTAACCCCATTAAACTTGTACATGTCCTGTGGGGAAAGCAGGGTCTCTCTGAGCAACTTGACAATGGATTCAGGGGCCGATTCAGACCCTTTGCTGCTGTGCGATTAGACACAAACTGCACATGCGCCGCAATGCGCAGGTGCGTTGCACGGCTACAAAGCGGATCGCCGCTCAGCGATGGCTTTGTGCAAATGATCCATTCACACGGGCGATCGCAAGGAGATTGACAGGAAGAAGGCGTTTGTGGGTGGCAACTGACTGTTGTCAGGGAGTGTCTGGGAAAAACGCAGGCGTGTCTGACGTCAAATCCCGTCCGGAACAGCATAAAAGTGATCGCAGCGGCTGAGTAAGTCCTGGGCTGTGCCGAGACTCTACAAAATCAGTTTGTACAGCTCTGCTACACTCCCCCATAGGCGGCGACTATGTGATCGCAGGGCTGCATAAATCACTGCACAGCGATTAGGTCTGAATTACCCCCTCAGTCATAATTATCACAGCGATGCTGTTGTGCGATATACATGTCTTCTACATGATACAGAATAAATATGGCTGCAGTTATTGCTGCATGGAAAATGTAGAAGTGGGGTGTATTCATGTATAACATGAAATAACTATTGGTAATTAACGCTATATATAGCATCATATTGATGCAATATATAGTAGTGTTATTCAGCCATTCAGTAATATTTACATGTCTGGAAAAGTCATCCAAAAAAACAGCCCATCTGCAATCCCGGGCAGGAGCGGGCACTGAGACATCGTGATCTCACTAAGTCATACCGCTGACTGTACAGACTGCACAGGAGCAGCCTGACCTGTTATCAATGATCCAGGCTGTGCATTGGAAGCAGCAGATCCACGGGAGACCTAGCACCTTCCGAGCAGCCAAGGGATCTGAAACTGCGTAATCACTGAGGGGACCAACAGCATTGGGGTGATGACAGTTATACTGCCGGGACACAGCAACCAAGATACAGCCACACTGGGCACCAGACTGAGATCGGGATTTGCCTTCATCTACCCTCTCCTGTAGATTGCCACCCTCACCTTCCTGCTGGGGCAACGTGGGAACTTCCAGCATTACACTGGCGTGGGGGTAGAGCTGCAACTCTCCCCCCTCCTTAGAGCACCACAGCTTCTTCCAGAGATGGCATCACCCGGGGCCCTCTGGGGCTGAGGTACCGGCAGAAGAGCGGCGCCACCGGAGATCGATTACTCATCTGTAGTCTGCTTCCTGGGGCTCCTCCAATTGGCCATTGTACACAAAGGGGGCAGAGAGGAACCATCAGGACCCTCTGTATGCCTTTCTGGGATGGCAATTTTTTTACATTTATTTTTGCGAAGCAAAATGAAACGTTGCGCTTTGTGTACCTCTATGAATCACTCTCCCCATACTACAGTACTGGGAACTGATATCTACACTATTCAGGGGCACTGCTGGGGAGTTCTTCAGAATGCTTCTGTGCAACCCCTTCTGTGAATGGGACAAAACAGTGAAAAGCCCTGTAATCTATCTATACTATTAATAAAATTGTTTGTTTGTATGTTCGTGATAAACTCAAGAACTACTGAACCGATTTTCCACTGAAATGAGTAAGATAGGCTATGAATCATCTCGATATCATGTTAATTGGCTAATTAGCAAATCATCTCTGTCATACCACAGAGCAGGTAATGCAGGGGCACACATGGATAATAGGGGGAGGGGTGAACAGAGGTAATGGGGCACCCCCTGTAATTTATTTTATTCAATGCGGCCACACAGTGTGCAAAGATACGTGCCGGTATGGGGGAGCAGGGGTGCCAGTTAGTGTCATGGGGTGCAGTGTGCTGAGGGAACTAATACTGTTTGGCATCACCTGCATGTCCTTGACTGCAGTGCTGCTGACATGGACAACAGCCATTTTGTGGCTTCTGGCTGGCTGCACAAAGGGGGTCACTCTGAGTTGATCGCTCGCTACGGATTTTTGCAGCGCAGCGATTATGGCAGAACAGGGCTAATCTGCACATGTGTATGCACCGCAATGCGCAGGCGCGTCGTACAAGTACAAAGAGCTTTGTGGTTTTGCACAGGTTCTAGCGACGCTTCCAGTCGCACTGGCGGACGCAAGGAGATTGACAGGAAGTGGGAGTTTCTGGGTGTCAACTGACCGTTTTCTGGGAGTGTTTGGAAAAATGCAGGCGTGGCCGGGCGTTTGCTGGGCGGGTATCTGACATCATTACCGGGACCTTCGTCGCAGCAATCATTGCACAGAATAAGTAACTACAGGGCTGGTCTTGTTTTGCACAAAATGTGTTTGCTGCCGCTTGTCTGCACAGGCGTTCGCACTCCTGCAAAGCGAAAATACACTCCCCCGTGGGCTGCGACTATGCATTTGCACGGCTGCTAAAAGTAGCTAGCGAGCGATCAACTCGGAATGAGGGCTAAAGGGCCTAAATCAGAGTTGATAGCAGCAGCAAATTTGTTAGCAGTTGGGCAAAACCATGTGCACTGCATGTTAAAACAAAATACACATTCTTCTAAATGACGGGTAGGGGACACATGCCTTTGTGCCCCCCACCGAATCCACTTATTGCCATTTGAAGTTAAGCCCTTGCAGTTTTCCACTACTTTACTACAGATGATATTAAGACAGACCAATGAACTAAATAAATGTAACACTGAATAAAATGAATAAACACTCGGCAATGACGGGTAGGCACGCACCGGATCGCCCCGTGTGTAGGGACCACATTGTACCGTGTGGGGGCCTTTACAGAGATCCTGACACTATCATACCCCTTTCAGATAGAACATGAAATTACCGGGTGAAGCAGTTCCACCCGGTAATTTCATGAAACACGCGGGTCCTTTTTCTGTGTGAAGGGGTCAACCCGTGTTGTAATTCCTGGGACTTCGACCCAGGAATTTACCAGGGTTGGAGACACGGGAATTATGACCCTTTCATACAGACAAAATACCTGTGTTGATCTGCAAATTACCGGTAATTGCATGTCCGTGTGAAGGGGGGTCAGGCAGGTCCCGGCAAAACGACCTGACCCTGAAATGCCGGGTAATTGCCTTTTCTATCTGAAAAGGGTATCACACATCTATCTCTCTCAGTATTTCCCAAGGTACACTAACATGCTTGAGCACAGATGGATAAATCAAAATAACTGAGGTACTAATTAAGTCGCTGGAGATAAAGTACCAGCCAATCGGCTCCTAACTGTCATTTTTCAAACACAGCCTATAACATGGCAGTTAGGATCCAATTGGCTGATACTTTATCTCCAGCCAAGGCTTAGTAAATAGACCCCTTATACCCCTTTCAGACATAGGACCCGGGAATTTCCCTGCTTCAGACCCGGGATTTTCACCTCTGAAAAATCCCGGGTTTTTGGTGGGACCCCCTTTCACACTAAACCTGAGACCTGGGAAATTCCCGGGTCAACCCCTTTCAGACATAAGCCTGGTCTGCCCTGGCAGCCATGTCAGACCAAGCTACTCTAATGTCACATGTCTTATATACATACACACACAGACGTCAAACTCGTATATGTCTTACACATACACATGTGACACTCAAACACACATACATGTAATATATACACTCACAATCACTCACTCCAACAGGCCTGTTTTTTGGCTGCGCCGGCTGCTTCACTCCGGCCTCCTCCAGGCAGCCGCGCCAATCAGGTGAGACCTGGGAGCAA
The DNA here is from genome assembly GCF_028390025.1 of Pseudophryne corroboree. NCBI lineage: Eukaryota > Metazoa > Chordata > Amphibia > Anura > Myobatrachidae > Pseudophryne > Pseudophryne corroboree. Next base: position 101,538,453 of record NC_086448.1, read on the forward strand.
ATTCCCGGATCGCACCTTTCAGACATCAGCAGGGTTGTCTTCCCGGAACTTGAGTCCCGAGAAAAACCCTGGTCAATTGCAGGGTTGGCGACCCGGATCACGTTCCCGGGTCGGTGCCTTTCAGACATACCACATTCCCGGGTCGATGCGCGTTCATGTGAAAAATCCCGGGAATTTACAGCATGTCTGAAAGGGGTATTAGTCACCTGTACTTAAGTATGGCTACCCTTTATACCTGGACTGTTAGTGTGCTTTGAGGACCGTGGTTGGGAAACACTGATCTATACACACACACACCATTATTCCATGTCTAACATGTATATTGCTTAATAACTATTCATGATCAGTATTCTGATCAGTAAATGACAATGCACAATATGAATAGCACTTTTCCATTAAGGCTCTGTTATCTACGGACACTATAAATGACTTACGTCTGGGTTGTATTTCTCGTCTGGCTCAATGAGATACGTCTGATTCCCATCACAGAACATCCCACTGTTAGAAGACAGAAGGAAACATTATTGTGTCTTCTCCAAATGGCACATGCTATAATAGTACTGTGTTTTATATACTCCGTGTGCACACCAGTCTGTGATAACAGAAATACTTGTATCAATTGTCTTATTTCTATATTACATTTAAGAAAAAGAAAGAAAACATAGGGAAAGGCGGCATTTTAGGAAAGCGGATTCCTGCTGCCTAAGGAAAAAAAATCAGTGGACCTGGATTCCAGTATTATATGGAGATTAAGAGCGTACCCAGCTTTGGGAATGGTAAGCTCCTGCGGCGTGTTGCTGACTGATGCACATGCAGGACGGCCATCTGTGCACTGCGCTCCAACCAAGCGACGACTCCACAAAATCTGGAAAGCTCTGTTGAAGCCAGAAATACTTTTGTTGGGTTCCCATTGCCGGCCAGGACCGGCAACAGAAATCTTGGGGCCCGGTACAGCGATATCTCTGGGGGCCCCATAGATCTTTCCCCAATGACTCCATGCTGCATTCCCAGCTCCCCCACCCAATCCCATAGCCCTGTATCCCCTCAACAAGCCATCCTTACCATGGGGAGAGACTCACCTGCGCTGCACTCCCCAGTATCCAAACTCAAACACTGCACAGCAGGAACCATGCAGCCCTCACACCGCACCAGAAGACGCCGGTGCGGGCACAGGAATCCTGCCCAGCGGAGCTGCTGCCATGTCCCGTAACTTCCTGCAACAGAGCTGGACCCAGAAGAGTGGGCGCACTCTCGCACCACACACTCACTGTGTGCGAGAGGCTCCTGTCGCTCTTAGACTGCGCCCCCACCACCTACAGCTCACTGCCCTACTTGGACAATACGTCTCACATCCCTGCCGGGCACTACAGTAAGTGGCATATCCTTGGGACCCCTCTGACCCTTGGGCCCCGGAACAGGTGTCCCCTGTGGCCCCCCCTGATGCCGGGCCTGTTGCGGGCAATAAGGACCATACCACTGATGCCATCTATAGATAACGTAAGTGGTAAAGTAAAAACCAGCGGCAAGCCGTTCTTAGATGGAGCCATTGGGATGCTGAACTGACTTTGATAAACACTTGGCAGCATAGGATGGTGGTTTTGTTGCTACAAAAGGATTTGGACAAATTGCAGTGCTGGACAGGAAGCTGGTGAAGTGTGAGAATGATAATCTACGGGTGGTAAGAAAAACAAGACACACCTGGTATAAAGTAATAGGTTTCATGACCATACTTGTTTTGTATGCTTCTGTTGGAGATGATAACACTAGTAAAATCATGCTTTTACCATCATTGGGTTAACTAAGTAACATTGGTAAAAATAAGAATTTACTCACCGGTAATTCTATTTCTCGTAGTCCGTAGTGGATGCTGGGGACTCCGTCAGGACCATGGGGATTAGCGGCTCCGCAGGAGACAGGGCACAAAATTTAAAAGTTTGACCACTACGTGGTGTGCACTGGCTCCTCCCCCTATGACCCTCCTCCAAGCCTCAGTTAGGATACTGTGCCCGGACGAGCGTACACAATAAGGAAGGATTTTGAATCCCGGGTAAGACTCATACCAGCCACACCAATCACACCGTACAACTTGTGATCTGAACCCAGTTAACAGTATGATAAACGTAGGAGCCTCTGAAAAGATGGCTCACAACAATAAACCCGATTTTTTTGTAACAATAACTATGTACAAGTATTGCAGACAATCCGCACTTGGGATGGGCGCCCAGCATCCACTACGGACTACGAGAAATAGAATTACCGGTGAGTAAATTCTTATTTTCTCTGACGTCCTAGTGGATGCTGGGGACTCCGTCAGGACCATGGGGATTATACCAAAGCTCCCAAACGGGCGGGAGAGTGCGGATGACTCTGCAGCACCAAATGAGAGAACTCCAGGTCCTCCTTAGCCAGGGTATCAAATTTGTAGAATTTTACAAACGTGTTCTCCCCTGACCACGTAGCTGCTCGGCAGAGTTGTAATGCCGAGACCCCTCGGGCAGCCGCCCAAGATGAGCCCACCTTCCTTGTGGAGTGGGCATTGACAGATTTAGGCTGTGGCAGGCCTGCCACAGAATGTGCCAGTTGAATTGTGCTACAAATCCAACGAGCAATCGTCTGCTTAGAAGCAGGAGCACCCAGCTTGTTGGGTGCATACAGTATAAACAGCGAGTCAGATTTTCTGACTCCAGCCGTCCTTGAAATATATATTTTCAATGCTCTGACAACGTCCAGCAACTTGGAATCCTCCAAATCGCTAGTAGCCGCAGGCACCACAATAGGCTGGTTCAGGTGAAACGCTGATACCACCTTAGGAAGAAACTGAGGACGCGTCCTCAATTCTGCCCTGTCCGAATGGAAAATCAGATATGGGCTTTTATACGATAAAGCCGCCAATTCCGACACTCTCCTGGCTGAAGCCAGGGCCAGTAGCATGGTTACTTTCCATGTAAGATATTTCAAATCCACCGATTTGAGTGGCTCAAACCAATGGGATTTGAGAAAATCCAAAACTACATTGAGATCCCACGGTGCCACTGGGGGCACAACCGGGGGCTGTATATGTAGTACTCCTTTTACAAAAGTCTTGACTTCAGGAACTGAAGCCAATTCTTTTTGGAAGAAAATCGACAGGGCCGAAATTTGAACCTTAATGGACCCTAATTTGAGGCCCATAGACAATCCTGTTTGCAGGAAATGTAGGAATCGACCCAGTTGAAATTCCTCCGTCGGGGCCCTCCTGGCCTCACACCACGCAACATATTTTCTCCAAATGCGGTGATAATGTTGTGCAGTCACCTCCTTCCTGGCTTTGACCAGGGTAGGGATGACTTCTTCCGGAATGCCTTTTTCCCTTAGGATCCGGCGTTCAACCGCCATGCCGTCAAACGCAGCCGCGGTAAGTCTTGGAATAGACACGGTCCCTGCTGAAGCAGATCCCTTCTTAGAGGTAGAGGCCACGGATCTTCCGTGAGCATCTCCTGAAGTTCCGGGTACCAAGCCCTTCTTGGCCAGTCCGGAGCCACTAGTATCGTTCTTACTCCCCTTTGCCGTATAATTCTCAGTACCTTGGGTATGAGAGGCAGAGGAGGGAACACATACACTGACTGGTACACCCATGGTGTTACCAGAGCGTCCACAGCTATTGCCTGAGGGTCTCTTGACCTGGCGCAATACCTGTCCAGTTTTTTGTTGAGGCGGGACGCCATCATGTCCACCATTGGTCTTTCCCAATGGACCACAATCATGTGGAAGACTTCTGGATGAAGTCCCCACTCTCCCGGGTGAAGATCGTGTCTGCTGAGGAAGTCTGCTTCCCAGTTGTCCACTCCCGGGATGAACACTGCTGACAGTGCTATCACATGATTTTCTGCCCAGCGAAGAATCCTTGCAGCTTCTGCCATTGCCCTCCTGCTTCTTGTGCCGCCCTGTCTGTTTACGTGGGCGACTGCCGTGATGTTGTCCGACTGGATCAACACCGGCTGACCCTGAAGCAGAGGTTTTGCCAGGCTTAGAGCATTGTAGATTGCTCTTAGTTCCAGTATATTTATGTGAAGAGACGTTTCCAGGCTTGACCACACGCCCTGGAAGTTTCTTCCCTGTGTGACCGCTCCCCAGCATCTCAGGCTGGCATCCGTGGTCACTAGGACCCAGTTCTGTATGCCGAATCTGCGGCCCTCTAACAGATGAGCACTCTGCAACCACCATAGCAGAGACACCCTTGTCCTTGTCGACAATTTTATCCGCTGATGCATCTGCAGATGCGATCCGGACCATTTGTCCAGCAGATCCCACTGAAAAATTTGTGCATGGAATCTGCCGAATGGAATCGCTTCGTAAGAAGCCACCATTTTTCCCAGGACTCTTGTGCATTGATGCACAGACACTCTCCCTGGTTTTAGGAGGTTCCTGACGAGTTCGGATAACTCCCTGGCTTTCTCCTCCGGAAGAAATACCTTTTTCTGAACAGTGTCCAGAATCATCCCTAGGAACAGCAGACGTGTCGTCGGGATCAGTTGGGATTTTGGAAAATTCAGAATCCACCCGTGCTGTTGGAGCACTACTTGGGTTAGTGCTACTCCGACCTCCAGCTGTTCTCTGGATCTTGCCCTTATCAGGAGATCGTCCAAGTAAGGGATAATTAATACGCCTTTTCTTCGAAGAAGGATCATCATTTCGGCCATTACCTTGGTAAAGACCCGGGGTGCCGTGGACAATCCAAACGGCAGCGTCTGAAACTGATAATGACAGTTTTGTACCACGAACCTGAGGTACCCTTGGTGTGAAGGGCAAATTGGGACATGAAGGTAAGCATCCTTGATGTCCAAGGACACCATAAAGTCCCCTTCTTCCAGATTCGCTATCACTGCTCTGAGTGACTCCATCTTGAACTTGAATTTTTGTATGTACAGGTTCAGAGATTTCAGATTTAGAATAGGTCTTACCGAACCGTCCGGCTTCGGTACCACAAATAGCGTGGAGTAATACCCCTTTCCCTGTTGTAGAAGGGGTACCTTGACTATCACCTGCTGAGAATACAGCTTGTGAATGGCTTCCAATACCGTCGCCCTGTCGGAGGGTGACGTTGGCAAAGCAGACTTTAGGAACCGGCGAGGGGGAGACTTCTCGAATTCCAACCTGTAACCCTGAGATACTACCTGCAGGATCCAGGGGTCCACCTGAGAGTGAGCCCACTGTGCGCTGAAATTCTTGAGGCGACCCCCCACCGCCCCTGAGTCCGCTTGTAAGGTCCCAGCGTCATGCTGAGGCCTTTGCAGAAGCCGGGGAGGACTTCTGCTCCTGGGAAGGAGCTGCTTGCTGCAGTCTCTTACCCTTTCCTTTGCCTCGGGGCAAATATGAATGTCCTTTTGCTCGCTTGTTCTTATAGGAACGAAAGGACTGCGGCTGAAAAGACTGCGTCTTTTTCTGCTGGGAGGTGACCTGAGGTAAAAAGGTGGATTTCCCGGCTGTTGCCGTGGCCACCAGATCCGATAGACCGACCCCAAATAATTCCTCCCCCTTATACGGCAATACTTCCATATGCCGTTTGGAATCCGCATCACCTGACCACTGTCGCGTCCATAAACTTCTTCTGGCAGATATGGACATCGCACTTACTCTTGATGCCAGAGTGCAAATATCTCTCTGTGCATCTCGCATATATAGAAATGCATCCTTTAAATGCTCTATAGTCAGTAAAATACTGTCCCTATCCAGGGTATCAATATTTTCAGTCAGTGACTCCGACCAAGCCACCCCAGCACTGCACATCCAGGCTGAGGCGATTGCTGGTCGCAGTATAACACCCGTATGTGTTTATATACTTTTTAGTGTATTCTCCAGCCTCCTATCAGCTGGATCCTTGAGGGCGGCCGTCTCTGGCAACGGTAACGCCACTTGCTTTGATAAGCGTGTGAGCGCCTTATCTACCCTAGGGGGTGTTTCCCAGCGCGCCCTAACCTCTGGCGGGAAAGGGTATAATGCCAATAACTTCTTTGAAATTAGCAGTTTTCATTCAATTCCTCTGATTCAGGAAAAACTACCGGTAGTTTTTTCACACCCCACATAATACCCCTTTTTGTGGTACTTGCAGTATCAGAGATATGCAAAACCTCCTTCATTGCCGTGATCATATAACGTGTGGCCCTACTGGAAAATACGTTTGTTTCTTCACCGTCGACACTGGATTCGGTGTCCGTGTCTGGGTCTGTGTCGACCGACTGAGGTAAAGGGCGTTTTACAGCCCCTGACGGTGTTTGAGACGCCTGGACAGGTACTAACTGGTTTGCCGGCCGTCTCATGTCGTCCACCGACCTTTGCAGCGTGCTGACAGTATCACGTAATTCCATAAATAAAGCCATCCATTCTGGTGTCGACTCCCTAGGGGGTGACATCACCATTACAGGCAATTGCTCCGCCTCCACACCAACATCGTCCTCATACATGTCAACACACGCGTACCGACACACAGCAGACACACAGGGAATGCTCTGATAGAAGACAGGACCCCACTAGCCCTTTGGGGAGACAGAGGGAGAGTTTGCCAGCACACACCCAAGCGCTATAAATATATAGGGACAACCTTAAATAAGTGTGTTCCCCTTATAGCAGCTCAAATATTGTTAATATCGCCAAATAAGTGCCCCCCCTCTCTGTTTTTACCCTGTTTCTGTAGTGCAGTGCAGGGGAGAGCCTGGGAGCCTTCCTAGCAGCGGAGCTGTGTAGGAAAATGGCGCTGTGTGCTGAGGAGAATAGGCCCCGCCCCCTTTTCGGTGGGCTTCTTCTCCCGGTTTTTCTGAAAACCTGGCAGGGGTTAAATACATCCATATAGCCCCAGGGGCTATATGTGATGTATTTTAGCCAGAATAGGTATTTCTCATTGCTGCCCAGGGCGCCCCCCCCAGCGCCCTGCACCCTCAGCGACCGTTGGTGTGAAGTGTGCCGGAGCCGCGCCGCCGACCCCCTTGCAGATGCCGAAAAGAGAAGAGGTCCAGAAACCGGCGGCTGAAGACTTCTCAGTCTTCATGAGGTAGCGCACAGCACTGCAGCTGTGCGCTACCTCATGAAGACTGAGAAGTCTTCAGCCGCCGGTTTCTGGACCTCTTCTCTTTTCGGCATCTGCAAGGGGGTCGGCGGCGCGGCTCCGGTGACCCATCCAGGCTGTACCTGTGATCGTCCCTCTGGAGCTAGTGTCCAGTAGCCTAAGAAGCCAATCCATCCTGCACGCAGGTGAGTTCACTTCTTCTCCCCTAAGTCCCTCGTTGCAGTGAGCCTGTTGCCAGCAGGACTCACTGAAAATAAAAAACCTAATAAAACTTTTTCTAAGCAGCTCTTTAGGAGAGCCACCTAGATTGCACCCTGCTCGGACGGGCACAAAAACCTAACTGAGGCTTGGAGGAGGGTCATAGGGGGAGGAGCCAGTGCACACCACCTAGTGGTCAAACTTTTAAATTTTGTGCCCTGTCTCCTGCGGAGCCGCTAATCCCCATGGTCCTGACGGAGTCCCCAGCATCCACTAGGACGTCAGAGAAAGTAAGATTATAAATCTATGTAGAACGGTGGAATATGTGTATGAGGCTCACTACTCTGAATAAACAGAAAACTTGAACGTAGTCCACAAGCCACATGGATCTAAGGGGCAGATGTATTAAGCCTGAAGAAATGATAAAGCAGTGATGAGTGCAAGGTGATAACGCACCAGCCAATCAGCTCCTAACTGTCATTTTTTAAATCCGTAATGACTGGCTGGTGCGTTATCACCTTCCACTCATCACTTCTTAATCCCTTCTCCAGTTTACATCTGCCCATAAGTACCCAACCTGATAAGTGCAGTACACAGCTGGGTACAATGGGCAGGATGCACAGTCAGGGCATACAGTTGTAAATGTTCTTTCTAATAATAATTGTATTTATATAGTGCTCTTTCTCTAATAGGACTCAAGTCACTTAACAGATAGAATGAACATAATGCAGTACATAAAATACAGAGAGCATGGAGATACTACAGGGACATTATGGAAATGCGTGAGTAAATAGGAAAGTCTTGATTCTGTTTTTGAAGGATTCTATAGTTGGGGCCTCTCGCACTGTGCGGGGAAGTGAGTTCCATAGAGTCGGAGCCGCATAGCTAAATGCCTGACCCTCAGATGAGTTCCGGGAGATTCTAGGTACTGCTAAAAGTCCTTCATCTACAGATTACAGTAATCGAGACGGGCAGTATGGGATACCTTGGGCACTGGTCATGTAGTGCTTTGAAACTCAGTAAGCCCATCTTGAAGATGATTCACCATCTTACCGGCAACAAGTGCAGGGAGTAAAGAATGGTGCTATTTGTCAATTACTTGGGTTTAATTTGTATATTGTCATTTTTTTGTTCTTTGCTGAGTACTTCAAAAATCAATTCTGTCTCGTTTGCCACTAATTATAATCATTATTTGACTTTTTAACCGGTGCCAGTTTTGTACCATTTTTGTACATTTGCAATATGTGTTTTTTTTAATATATAGTTTAAACTACATTTGTATTGTTAAATAATCAAATATACTTTATGCCAGTGGTTTCCAAACTTTTTTGAATCACGGCGCCCTAGAATATCAGAATTTTTTTCACGGCACCCCTAGGCCAAAAATATCTTATTGAGAAATTTAGAAAGAAATATTACATTAAGTAGATTGCGTTTATATGTCATCCTTAGGGTCAGTTGTGTGGTGAGGGACAAGATTTGCTTCTGTTTGGCCACATATTTTATGACTGGCAGCCACCAGCATTGGTTTTGCCTATTATATTGACCATGAATAATTTGAATTGGTCCTGGACCACCAATCCAAGGCACCCCTGCCAGTGTCCCGAGGCACCCCAGGGAGCTACGGCACACAGTTTGGGAACCTCTGCTTTATGCACTTTGCAAGGTTCTGTTAACAATTGTACCACTAGAGGGCAGCATAGCTTCACATTTCCAACTTCAATAGAAAGTTACCATAAATTGGTTTACAAATAGCGTTAACACCAAAAATAAATAATTATTTTCAGCATTATGGCAAATAACTTATTATGACATGTCAGACTTGGCATATGTGAACAGAGTGAGGTTTATCTCCCAGATAACTACAACTGTGCTTACACTGACTGAAACCAAAGGCTGACAACTGTATAAGGAGTGGAGATTGTCACAAATAACTAAGGGGGACATTTACTAAGCGGTGATCAGAGCGGAGAAGTGAGCCAGTGGAGAAGTTGCCCCATCAACCAATCAGCAGCTCTATATAATTTTATAGTATGCAAATTATACATGTTACTTCAGTGCTGATTGGTTGCCATGGGCAACTTCTCCACTGGCTCACTTCTCCGCTTTCATCACTGCTTAGTAAATGTCCCCCTTAGTTATTTGTGACAATCTCCACTCCTGTCCTGGCTGCAGGCGAATACGCAGCTAGGGTTTCTCCACCATGGGGTCCCATAGGGAAATCACTTAAGTAACACAGAATTCGACGGCAGATCAGAACCACTTAGCCCATCTAGTCTGCCCATGTACACATACAAACACACACTAGGATTATTATTTTTTGGTAGCCAATTAACCTGCAGGTATATTTTTGGGATTGTGGGAGGAAACACAGGGAGAATATACAAACTCCACACATGGCCTCAGTGCTGTGAGGCAGTAATGCCAACCATTACACCATCCGTACTGTAAGCAGTGTATAACAATTGTGTAGGAGGAACGTGAACAGCCAAAGATTCAGGGGGCTTGAGAAAGTAACTAGACAAAGGTTGGATTTTCCTAGGACCAACTAATGCTAGACACACGCTATACAGTGCTAGGCTCCACTATAATGTACACTATACTAGGGAGGCAACAGTTACCAGGGTGTGGTTCATCAGGTCGACAAGAGTTAGGTCCACATACATTGAGCCGACCACGTTTGGTTGACATGCATTAGGGGGACATGATCACTAGGTCGACATGTGGTAGGTCGACATGGGAAAAGTTTTTAAAAAAACTTTTTTTGGTGTCGTTTTCTTTGAAAAGTGACGGGGAACCCCAGTTAGTGCACCGCGTCCCCTCGCATGGCGAGCGAAGGCAAGGTGCCTCACTCTGCTACCGCTATGCTCGTCACAGGTTACCGTTCCTAATTGTAGTCCACGTGGATCGTTAAGTATGAGCAAGGTCAAAAATGAGGAAGAAAAATATGTGAAAAAGTCATGTCGACCTTTTTTCATGTCAACCTAGTGATCGTGTCGACATAATGCATTTCGACCAAACGTGGTCGACCCTATGTATGTCGACCTAATGACCGCCATCCCCGTTACTATGCAGGCTCGGAGCAGAGAGCGCGCTGGTCTCTGTATACTGCCCAATCATCAATGAATCATTGTTGTTTTCCCAGCAGGTCATCTATTGAGGATATCTGTCTATGGAAGCAGGTGGGATAATTACTGACCCAGCAACTCACCTGGGTATAATTAAATAAATCCACAAAACATGACCTGCTAGTGGTACTTGAGGAGAGGAGTTAGGAAACCCTGAATTAGATTACTTATCTGGCTGACCAGCTTTGCATTAATTGCCAACTTACATATTAGACCAGAGGTTCCGAAACAAGGTCCCGATTTTAAGTATATCCATGTTTGGCCACAGGTGACTTAATTAGTACCTCAGTGAATTTGATTTAACAATCTGTGCTGAGCCATGGATATCCTTAAAACCTGGACTGTTAAGGGCCCTACACATTTAACGATCTGCCGCCGAGCTGCCCGACGGCGGATACGGCCGACCCGGCGGCGGGGAGTGGGGCGGCCGGGGGGGGTAGTGATGGTGGGAGTGAGGTTTCTTCACTCCCCCCGTCACACTGCTCCACAGAAGTGCAGGCAAATATGGAGGAGATCGTCCATATTGGCCTGCATGCACAGCCGACGGGGCACCAGCGATGAACGAGCGCGGGGCCGCGCATCGTTCATCGCTGGTGCCTCCACACTCAAAGATATGAACGGTATCTAGTTCATTAATGAACATGATCGTTCATATCTTTGAAAATTATCGCCCAGTGTGTAGGGCCTAATAGAGTTCCTTGAGGACCATGTTTGGGACCCTCTGCCTTAGACAGTACCCTTAAATGGATGGAATGTCAGTAAAAGCAGTGGATTGCAAAGGAAGGGTACACACGTGCAGATGTGTGCTGAGCGGAGAGGGGGGATGGGAGGGGATCTAGATCCAGCGATAGCGTCACGCGGGATCGCGCATCGCTGACGCCGGCACTCTACACACACAAAGCGTTGTGTGCTTCATTTCTAAGCAATCCAGTCAGATTGCTTAGAAATTAAGTAAAAACCGCTCCGTGTGTTTTATACAGCCTCCTAGTCTTTTCATATTCAAACCAAGTTTTACAATGAGCGGTGTAATGACATGGGGGCATGCTATTTTTATCTATTGCAAAATACACAAGCTATGAGACTTGCTCTATTTAATAAGCAATCCAAGGTAAGTACACAAGATGACACTTGTGCGCTCAGTTATAGTGAGTGGTGGTGGGAGGGGTTTACATGCAACCATCCAATCAGAAGCAGCTTGCTAATGCTGTTGATGGCGCTCAGCACAAGAATGAGATGTTTATGTGGAAATAACTGTGTCGTAATTAACACCTGTACTGAGCTGTGTAAAGATCTCTAGATGGACGTATGCCCACATATATGTGGTACACAATACACACAGAGAAATGTGAATCTTACAGGTCCATCTCTGAACAAGTGCCACTGTATTTGGATTTTTCTCTATGCCATATAATCATGTGAATATAATTATAGCATCATCTACTGTATATAACATAAAGGGTTAACTTACTGAAGTCCATGGCACGTTGAGAGAGCCACAAAAGATTTGGGTTTCCCTCGGATTTGGCCCTGGTAATAACAGTGCTCCCCACCCTAAAAGGCAAAACAGGCACAATAATGACGTTATCACAAAACTTACACAAGTGTTACATACATTGTGTTCCAGCCCCCATAGTGCTCTAGTATCACAGGGGAATAAGAACTGGAAGGAACCAGCCAGAGGTAACACACACATTACAAGCACTACAGGTAAAGGTATAAGATAGCATAGAACCACGTGTCCCTAGATTACCTTATGTCAGACATGCCATATTCTCTAGTGTGATTAGTACCTGGTGTAAACCTAGTAAGATAAGTATGGTGTACAATAAAGTAAACCTGGAGCACAAAGTATATAGGAAGCTTAGTATACATTACAGGAACTATAACGCATGAATAGAAGAGGGTTGGTGCACAGAACATCACTACTGTATGTTGTAAGAAGCCTTGTACTCTACATACACTACGTATAATATGATCAGTGGAGCCATAAGCAACACCCAAATAAGCATAATCTATTCTGCACAAATGCACTTCTATATTCTCCTACACTAGAGCATCTGATCCGAGACTGAAATCAGCCTAACTGCAGAAGTGCCACCTACTACAGGTGGAGTCTCCCATATCCACACTACCGAAGATTTCAAAATACGGAATTTTTTGAGGGTGAATGAGATAGTGACACCTTTGCTTTCTGCTGGTTCAGTGTACACACACTTTGGTTAATGCACACAATTATTAAACACTAGGTGATTCATCGCGCCCTACGGGCGTTCTTCACACCGTCGTAAGGGGCTACGCCCCCTTAACCCTTGCACACCCTTGTGGCGTGCAATATTTTTACTATATGGAGTATTACCTCCAATCATAATTGTGTGAGTGGTTAAATATTGCACGGACAAAGAGCATGCGATGGTTAAGGGGTGAGAAGCCCCTTGCAACGGCGTGAACAGTGCACGCAGGGCCTGATGAATCACCTAGTAGTTGCTTTGGTTGGGGGAGTGGCGGGTGCGGGGAAGACGCGGATGGGATTCGGGGGTGCTGCGGGAGGGGGAGGGGCGGTTGTGGTGGTGCCACAGGTGGGGGTCCGGAGCCACCACGGGTGGGGGAGGAGCAGATGCGGGGGTGCCCCGGGTGGAGGGAGGGGCGAATGCAGTGGTGCGGCAGGAGGGGCGGGTGCGGGGTTGCTGCAGGTCGGGGAGGGGGTCCGGAGCTACCGCAAGTGCTGGAGGGGGTGTGTGGGGGTGCTGCGGATGGGGCCCAGAGGTACTGTGAGTGAGGGAGGGGCGGGTAATGCGTAGCCTGCTTCTCCTCCTGTCCTCCCTTTGGCAGTGCCTCTCCCTGAGACTCGCACAGCAGCCAGTCACTATCGTTAGCGCCGGTGCCCCAACGCGCCGCATTACAGGGAAGAAGATGCACTCAATAAACTACAGCTCCCAGCAGCCCTAAGGGCCGGAATGCTTCGGCGCTAAGGGCTGCTGGAAGCTGTAGTTTAGGGGGCGTTACGTGTGTACGCATCACTGGTACAGGGGGGCGTTACGTGTGTAAGCATCACTGGTACAGGGGGCATTATGTGTGTAAGCGTCACTGGTACAGGGGGCGTTACGTGTCTAAGCGGCACAGATACAGGGGCATTACGTGTCTAAGCGGCACTGGTACAGAGGGCGTTACGTGTGTAAGCGTCACTGCTACGGGGGGCGTTATGTAAGCGTCACTGCTACAGGGGGCGTTACGCGTGTAAGCGTCACTGGTACAGGGGGACGTTACGTGTGTAAGCATCACTGGTACAGGGGGCATTATGTGTCTAAGCGGCACTGGTACAGGGGGCGTTACGTGTCTAAGCGGCACAGATGCAGGGGCATTACGTGTCTAAGCGGCACTGGTACAGAGGGCGTTACGTGTGTAAGCGTCACTGCTACGGGGGGCGTTATGTAAGCGTCACTGCTACAGGGGGCGTTACGTGTGCAAGCGTCACTGGTACGGGGGGCGTTACGTGTGTAAGCGTCCCTGTTACAGGGGGGCGTTACGTGTGTAAGCGTCACTGGTACAGGGGGCGTTACGTGTGTAAGCATCACTGGTACAGGGGGCGTTACGTGTGTAAGCGTCACTGGTACAGGGGGCGTTACTTGTGTAAGCGTCACTGCTACAGGGGGTGTTACTTGTTTAAGCGTCACTGGTACATGGGGGCGTTACGTGTGTAAGCGTCACTGGTACAGGTGGCGTTACTTGTGTAAGCGTCACTGCTACAGGGGGTGTTACTTGTGTAAGCGGCACTGGTACAGGGGGTGTTACGTGTGTAAGCATCACTGGTACAGGGGGCGTTACGTGTCTAAGCGCCACTGGTACAGAGGGTGTTACGTGTCTAAGCGGCACTTGTACAGAGGGCGTTACGTGTGTAAGCGTCACTGCTACAGGGGGCGTTACGTGTGTAAGCGTCACTGCTACAGGGGGTGTTACTTGTGTATGGTCACTGGTACAGGGGGGGCGTTACATGTATAAGCATCACTGCTACAGGGGGCGTTACGTGTGTAAGCATCACTGGTACAGGGGGGCGTTACTTGTTTAAGCGTCACTGCTACAGGGGGCATTACATGTGTAAGCATCACTGGTACAGGGGGCATTACATGTGTAAGCGTCTCTGGTACAGGGGGCGTTACATGTGTAAGTGTCTCTACTACAGGGGGTATTATGTGCGCTATGCCTTTGTAAAGTATGCAAGGTTGCCAATTTATAATTTGCAGGGGGGCGCCGAACACCCTAGCACCGGCCCTGACTGCACACCCACTGCACTGCACAGCACTGTCACCTTTTACATTGATTCAGCCCCGCGATATCACCCACTCTATCCATTACATTAGCCATCTCGGGGCTTCCAGGCTGGCAGCCCAGGTGCTGTGTTGCAGAGCGAGGGCCTCTGGGGATCTGTGCGCGGCTGTGGTGGGGAGGCAGTTCTGTGACATAACGCGCAGAGAGGCTGCGGGGCTCAGAGAGTATGCAGCGCAGGGGAGGGCTATGAAAGCCTTCCGTTGCGCTGCTTTCATACACGTCTATGCCGGTGGCTGCAGCAGCTTTTGTTCCACCTGCGCTGCGGCTAGGGAGTGGGGATTGTTGATGGCGGAGGGGGCAGGCGGACTGGCAGCAGGACATACGACGCTGCAGTAAAAGGATTTTCCCCCCTATCTACAGTGCAGAAACTTGATGCAGATGCAGTGGCATACCCTCCAGCTGCACCTTTTTGGCAGGTACAGTCCTTTTTTTTATGGTCTGTACCGATTATTGACTCTCCAAGCTTCCATTGAAAGTATGGGAAAAGGGGCGTATCAATTTGTATAAATGTTTATGTGTAAAGTGTTGGAGGGTGTGATGCTGCAGATGCAGGCGCCTATTTTGGGGTGTAGGGCTGGAGCTGCAGCTCCATCAGTCCCATTGCTAATCCTGCTCTGTGAAAACACAGCAGCAAAGGGCAGAGCCTCCCATTGGATGTAACCTGTGTGGGAGGGCGTTTCTCGCCCAATCAGCTGTGGACTGGGTGTGATAGACCTGCCACTAACCCAATGAGAGATGCTTTATACACACAGGCACAAAGTCACAGAGCTGGGCTATTATATAGGAGATATTGTATAAAAAAGTCTTCAGTCTGTGTGTATAAGGTGTACATGAAACATAAATGCATTCTGTGCTTAGACTTGGGTCCCATCTCAAGAGATACCTCATTATAATATGTAAATATTCCAAAATATGAAAAAAACCCGAAAGCCAAAACACTTCTGGTCCCAAGCATTTCTTGATATGGGAGACTCAACCTGTAATTCATTTCATCGTGTTCTTCTCTTCCATAATACAGTGCAATCCTGATTTTCTGGCGGGTTACCTAGGCAGCTAAATATATATATTTTGTCATTTTTAATCCTCCCCGGTACTACAGTATATAAATACTGTACAGTGGTCCAAGTTAGGCTGCACGTGTTTATTTCTGGCACACACCCCTCAGTACTGTATTCAACTTTCCTCTCAGGCCCCGCAGAGTGTACAGTATCCACAGTAACAACAGGTAATGTACATGCATGTTTGGATTATCCAGGCAGCCTTTACCCTTGATTACCTTGAACAATCAGGGTTCTACCATATAGTATTTTCTCTCATAAAATGGTTAATCATACTTGCCTACTTTTGAAAAAGCATTTCAGGGAGATGTGAAAGTAACACCTATCAGCGCGGACGTGTGCTGCTACATCTGAGAGGTGTGTCATGAAAATGACTTACAGCCAAATGTAAATGAGCCCCAAAGTTAGTAAGATCTACTTGTTAAAGAAAAGACACTGATATTTTGCAGGATTTGTTCGTGTATTGTGCTTTACAAGAAGTTCCATATACTGTAAGTGACCACGAGAAACCTTATTTAAAATGCATGTAGCCATATGGATCATTGGGGCAGATGTATTAACCTGGAGAAGGCATTAGGAAGTGATAAACTAGTGATAAATGCAAGGTGATAAACGCACCAGCCAATCAGCTCCTAACTGTTAATTTACATATTGGAGCTGATTGGCTGGTGCATTTATCACCTTGCATTTATCACTGGTTTATCACTTCCTTATGCCTTCTCCAGGTTAATACATCTGCACCATTGTTCCTTATTCCCAATGCAGGGAAATGGCACTGATGAGCCCATTTGAATGCATATATCTGATTTGTTTTTTTACCCAAGAATGTAACAGCTATATAATGGGTTAAGATGCAATCAGGGAGATTGCTGGTCTATTGAGGGAGTGAGGGAGATTGCTACTATTTCAGGGAGTCTCCTGCAGAATGAGGGAGGGTAGGCAACTATGGAACCCTCATATGTCTATTCTGCATGTCAGGAGAGTAAGGGGACATTTATTTTGAATGTCACAATTTTACATTTATATTTGAAATGCTTTCATATTGGTGTGCATATCAGTGACTGAGTTGGGATTAACTCCGCAGCAGACCTCACAAAAAAACAGGAGCGCTTCCAAATATGTACTATCTGACCCCTTTATGTTCATTAGAACAATGTGCCACACAAAAATAAACCTTTGGTTCTATTTACAAAGTGGCAGCTTTGGTTTCAAAATTTAAAGCGGCACTAAGATATAGTGCCAAATCCAGTGTGTATTACACTTTATATACTGTAGGTGCAGCTTTAAATTTTGAAGTCAAACCCGCCATAAAGCGGCAGCTTGAAAAATAAGCTGCTTCTTAATTATACCCCCTTGTTTTTAACATGTTAGAATGGGATTTGACCAGTTTACCATATTCAGCAGCAGAGATGAATGTGGTGTTTTTTGTGGGAGGCCAGGGCTCTATGTGGCATGGGGTAGGTCATGACGTGAGGAGTGGAGTTCCATAGAGGTAGGCAAGTAGGTCGACTTTGTCCAGAGCCCGCAGCTAATTTAGAGTCTCACAGTGGTTCTGGTTAGCAACAAATGAGATGGAAACCTTTGGGGATGGAGGGTGGGGGAAGGGGCGTTCTTATAAGACTGACCCTTTAAATCATTCCTTTTTTGGATTGTTCAGTTTAAAGGAAACGTGGCTGGTTATGAGATTGTTACTGTCAGAGAGGCAGAATATTACATGCCCCATCATTTCTAATGAAAACATATTGCGCCAGAAGCTAGAACGAACTGTTTGGAGCTTATGGCATAAAATGGTGCTGAAAATACACCAAAATTAGTGGTGCCAAATAAAAGCAAATTTAAAAAATGTATGTAACCCATATACTACATGTATACTAATCTTTTCACCAAAATGATAAATATAATAAGACATTTATCTTTTAATCTATATAGATTTATTTTCTCTGCTGCCCCTAAAATAATAAATGAGATATTTTGGAACGGATATGAATGCTGAATAAAGCCAATCGATCATCTGCTTCCAAGTTTGCAGAAGACTGTTCTTAATGTTTGTCTTAAGTTCCCAGCACTGAGCACCATCAGTAACTGCCCTGCATCACAAGACATGTGCGGAGATACATTCTCAGTACAAAGTATTCTCAGCTCTGTTATATCGCTCCCATGTGGAGGGGCTAGTAAGTACCCACTTGTTCTATAAAGTGTCTCAGATCCTGACCTACACAGCCTGTCGCAGGATGAACATGGCACCTGCCTACTGGCCTCAAAAGTCAATTCAAGATTGCTTTTAACGGTAGTAAAACCCAGTGAGCAAGAATTAAAGGGTATTGCATTGGTTCACGTGAGTCCATGGAGTGTCTTCCATGAACACTTGGCTTCCCATGCCAATATGGTTACCTGGCGTTTTGGTAATGTCTTTAAGCAGTTATTTTTATTGCAGGGAGCACGTTTTATCCTGCCAGGGACAAGAGCTGTACCAACTGGATCCTGACCCTATCCAATATCCCATTTCCCTAGTTTGGAGGAGAGAAGGGAAAGGGGGGACATGATAGAAACTTTCAAATATATCAAGGGTCTTAACAAAGTTCAGGAGGGAAACATTCTTCAAAGGAAGAGGAGTATTAGAACTTGAGGACATACACTGAGACTGGAGGGGGGGAGGTTCAGGGGAAATTTAAGGAAAAATTACTTCACAGAAAGGGTAGTGGATAAGTGGAATAGCCTCCCATCAGAGGTGGTAGAGGCTAAGACTGTAGGGCAATTTAAACATGCTTGGGACAGGCATATGAATATCCTTACAAAGAATTAAGGTTAAAAAAGGGTTGAGATTGCCTAAAGGATAAAATAAAAAAGGGGCAGACTAGATGGGCCAAGTGGTTCTTATCTGCCGTCAAATTCTATGTTTCTATGTTTAATACCGTGCACAGCCTTCAGGACCAGGCAGTCCTTTGGTGTCACCTGTTGCTGTCTCCAGACGGCTTAGCAAGCCTGTTACCATGCGGCATTGCTAGATCCATAAACTGGGTCTAATAATAGCTGCTGGTTAGTAACTACTAGATCCAGTTCACAACTGGTGATGCCAACACTGACCTTTAGGGGGACATGTACTAAGCAGTGATAAAAGTGGGGAAGTGAGCCAGTGGAGAAGTTACCCATGGCAACCAATCAGCATTGACGTAACATTTCTAATTTGCATACTATACAATTGTACTGAGCAGCTGATTGGTTGTCATGGTAAATTTCTCCACTGGCTCACTTCTCCACTTTTATCACTGCTTAGTACATGCACCCCTTAAGGAGTTCTTTGATTAAAAAATAAGAATTTACTCACCGGTAATTCTATTTCTCGTAGTCCGTAGTGGATGCTGGGAACTCCGTAAGGACCATGGGGAATAGCGGGCTCCGAAGGAGACTGGGCACTCTAAGAAAGAATTAGGACTACCTGGTGTGCACTGGCTCCTCCCTCTATGCCCCGCCTCAAGACCTCAGTTAGGGAAACTGTGCCCGGAAGAGCTGACACAATAAGGAAGGGATTTGGAATCCAGGGTAAGACTCATACCAGCCACACCAATCACACCGTACAACTCGTGATACTATATCCAGTTAACAGTATGAACAACAACTGAGCCTCACGAACAGATGGCTCATACAATAACCCTTTAGTTAGGAAATAACTATATACAAGTATTGCAGACAATCCGCACTTGGGATGGGCGCCCAGCATCCACTACGGACTACGAGAAATAGAATTACCGGTGAGTAAATTCTTATTTTCTCTGACGTCCTAGTGGATGCTGGGAACTCCGTAAGGACCATGGGGATTATACCAAAGCTCCCAAACGGGCGGGAGAGTGCGGATGACTCTGCAGCACTGAAAGAGCAAACTCAAGGTCCTCCTCAGCCAGGGTATCAAACTTGTAGAATTTTGCAAATGTGTTTGAACCCGACCAAGTAGCAGCTCGGCAAAGTTGTAAAGCCGAGACACCTCGGGCAGCCGCCCAAGAAGAGCCTACTTTCCTCGTGGAATGGGCCTTTACGGATTTAGGATGCGGCAGTCCAGCCGCAGAATGTGCAAGCTGAATCGTGCTAGAGATCCAGCGAGCAATAGTCTGCTTAGAAGCAGGAGCACCCAGCTTGTTGGGTGCATACAGGATAAATAGCGAGTCAGTTTTCCTGACTCCAGCCGTCCTGGAAACATATATTTTCAGGGCCCTGACTACGTCCAGTAACTTGGAATCCTCCAAGTCCCGAGTAGCCGCAGGCACCACAATAGGTTGGTTCACATGAAAAGCTGAAACCACCTTAGGAAGGAATTGGGAACGAGTCCTCAATTCCGCCCTATCCATATGAAAAATCAGATAAGGGCTTTTACAAGACAAAGCCGCCAATTCTGATACACGCCTGGCCGACGTCAAGGCCAACAGCATGACCACTTTCCACGTGAGGTATTTTAGCTCCATGGTTTTAAGTGGCTCAAACCAATGCGACTTTAGGAAATCCAACACCACGTTGAGATCCCACGGTGCCACTGGAGGCACAAAAGGGGGCTGAATATGCAGCACTCCTTTAACAAAAGTCTGACCTTCAGGCAGTGAAGCCAGTTCTTTTTGGAAGAAAATCGACAGAGCCGAGATCTGGACATTAATGGAACCCAATTTTAGGCCCATAGTCACTCCTGACTGTAGGAAGTGCAGAAATTGACCGAGATGAAATTCCTCCGTTGGGGCCTTCCTGGCCTCACACCAAGCAACATATTTTCGCCATATGCGGTGATAATGTCTTACGGTCACATCTTTCCTAGCTTTAATCAGCGTAGGAATGACTTCCTCCGGAATGCCCTTTTCTTTTAGGATCCGGTGTTCAACCGCCATGCCGTCAAACGCAGCCGCGGTAAGTCTTGGAACAGACAGGGCCCATGCTGCAGCAGGTCCTGTCTGAGCGGCAGAGGCCATGGGTCCTCTGAGATCATTTCTTGAAGTTCTGGGTACCAAGCTCTTCTTGGCCAATCCGGAACCACAAGTATAGTTCTTACTCCTCTCCTTCTTATTATTCTCAATACCTTGGGTATGAGAGGCAGAGGAGGGAACACATAAACCGACTTGTACACCCACGGTGTCACTAGAGCGTCCACAGCTATCGCCTAAGGGTCCCTTGACCTGGCGTAATATCTTTTTAGCTTTTTGTTGAGGCAGGACGCCATCATGTCCACCTGTGGCCTTTCCCAACGGTGTACAATCATTTGGAAGACTTCTGGATGAAGTCCCCACTCTCCCGGGTGGAGGTCGTGCCTGCTGAGGATGTCTGCTTCCCAGTTGTCCACTCCGGGAATGAACACTGCTGACAGTGCTAACACGTGATTTTCCGCCCATCGGAGAATCCTTGTGGCTTCTGCCATCGCCATCCTGCTTCTTGTGCCGCCCTGACGGTTTACATGGGCGACCGCCGTGATGTTGTCTGACTGGATCAGCACCGGCTGGTGTTGAAGCAGGGGTCTTGCCTGACTTAGGGCATTGTAAATGGCCCTTAGTTCCAGAATATTTATGTGTAGGGAAGTCTCATGACTCGTCCATATTCCTTGGAAGTTTCTTCCCTGTGTGACTGCCCCCCAACCTCGAAGGCTGGCATCCGTGGTCACCAGGACCCAGTCCTGTATGCCGAAGCTGCGGCCCTCTAGAACTTGAGCACTCTGCAGCCACCACAACAGCGACACCCTGGTCCTTGGAGACAGGGTTATCAGCCGATGCATCTGGAGATGCGATCCGGACCACTTGTCCAACAGATCCCACTGAAAGATCCTTGCATGGAACCTTCCGAATGGAATTGCTTCGTAAGAAGCTACCATCTTTACCAGGACTCGCATGCAGTGGTGCACCGACACCTGTTTTGGTTTTAGGAGGTCTCTGACTAGAGATGACAATTCCTTGGCCTTCTCCTCCGGGAGAAACACCTTTTTCTGTTCTGTGTCCAGAACCATCCCCAGGAACAGTAGACGCGTTGTAGGAACCAGCTGCGACTTTGGAATATTCATGATCCAGCCGTGCTGTTGTAGCACTTCCCGAGCTAGTGCTACTCCGATCAACAACTGTTCCCTGGACCTCACCTTTATAAGGAGATCGTCCAAGTACGGGATAATTATAACTCCCTTTTTTCGAAGGAGTATCATCATTTCGGCCATTACCTTGGTAAATACCCTCGGTGCCGTGGACAGACCAAACGGCAACGTCTGGAATTGGTAATGACAGTCCTGTACCACAAATCTGAGGTACACCTGGTGAGGAGGGTAAATGGGGACATGCAGGTAAGCATCCTTGATGCCCAGCGATACCATGTAATCCCCTTCGTCCAGGCTTGCAATAACCGCCCTGAGCAATTCCATTTTGAACTTGAACCTTCTTATATAAGTGTTCAAGGATTTCAAATTTAAAATGGGTCTCACCGAACCGTCCGGTTTCGGTACCACAAACATTGTGGAATAGTAACCCCGTCCCTGTTGAAGGAGGGGTACTTTGGTTATCACCTGCTGGGAGTACAGCTTGTGAATCGCCTCCAGCACCGCCTCCCTGTCTGGGGGAGTAGTTGGCAAGGCTGATTTGAGGAAACGGCGAGGGGGAGACGTCTCGAATTCCAGCTGGTACCCCTGAGATACCACTTGTAGAATCCAGGGATCCACCCGTGAGCGCACCCACTGGTCGCTGAAGTTCCGGAGACGGGCCCCCACCGCACCTGGCTACACCTGTGGAGCCCCAGCGCCATGCGGTGGACTTAGAGGAAGCGGGAGAGGACTTTTGTTCCTGGGAACTTGCTGTTTGGTGCAGCTTTTTCCCCCTACCTCTGCCTCTGGGCAGAAAGGACGCGCCTTTAACCCGCTTGCCTTTCTGGGGCCGAAAGGACTGCACCTGATAATACGGTGCTTTCTTTGGCTGTGAGGGAACATGGAGTAAAAATGTCAACTTCCCAGCCGTCGCTGTGGAAACGAGGTCCGAGAGACCATCCCCAAACAATTCCTCACCCTTGTAAGGCAAAACCTCCATGTGCCTTTTAGAATCCGCATCACCTGTCCACTGCCGAGTCCATAATACTCTCCTGGCAGAAATGGACATTGCATTTATTCTAGATGCCAGTTGGCAAATATCCCTCTGTGCATCTCTCATGTATAAGACTACGTCTTTAATATGCTCTACAGTTAGCAATATAGTGTCCCTGTCAAGGGTATCAATGTTATCAGACAGGGAATCTGACCACGCAGCTGCAGCACTGCACATCCATGCTGAAGCAATAGCCGGTCTCAGTATAATACCTGAGTGTGTATATACAGACTTCAGGATAGCCTCCTGCTTTCTATCCGCAGGCTCCTTTAGGGCGGCCATATCCGGAGACGGTAGTGCCACCTTGTTTGACAAGCATGTGAGCGCTTTATCCACCCTAGGGGATGTCTCCCAACGTATCCTATCCTCTGGCGGGAAAGGGTACGCCCTTAGTAACTTTTTGGAAATTACCAGTTTCTTATCGGGGGAAACCCACGCTTCATCACACACTTCATTTAATTCTTCAGAAGGGGGAAAAACCACAGGTTGCTTTTTCTCCCCAAACATAATACCCTTTTTTGTGGTACCAGGGTTAATGTCAGAAATGGTCAACACATTTTTCATTGCCGTAATCATGTAACGGATGGCCCTATTGGAATGTACACTAGTCTCATCGTCGTCGACACTGGAGTCAGTATCCGTGTCGACATCTGTGTCTGCCATCTGAGGTAGCGGGCGTTTTTGAGCCCCTGATGGCTTTTGAGACGCCTGGGCAGGCACGGACTGAGAAGCCGGCTGTCCCACATCTGCTATGTCATCAAACCTCTTATGTAAGGAGTTGACACTGTCACGTAATTCCTTCCACATATCCATCCACTCAGGTGTCGACCCCGCAGGGGGTGACATCACATTTATCGGCACCTGCTCCGCCTCCACATAAGCCTCCTCATCAAACATGTCGACACATCCGTACCGACACACCGCACACACACAGGGAATGCTCTGACTGAGGACAGGACCCCACAAAGTCCTTTGGGGAGACAGAGAGAGAGTATGCCAGCACACACCACAGCGCTATAAATCACAGGGATGTACACTATAATGAGTGATTTTACCCTATAGTAGCTATATATATAGTATTTGCGCCTAAATTTAGTGCCCCCCCTCTCTTTTTTACCCTATTGAGCCTGGAAACTGCAGGGGAGAGCCTGGGGAGCGTCCTTCCAGCAGAGCTGTGAGAGTAAATGGCGCCAGTGTGCTGAGGGAGATAGCCCCGCCCCCTTCACGGCGGGCTTCTCCCGCTTTTTTTATGGATATATGGCAGGGGATTTTACACATATATAGTCTTAATGACTATATTATGTGTATTTTTGCCAATATAAGGTAATCTTATTGCAGCCCAGGGTGCCCTCCCCCCCAGCGCCCTGCACCCATCAGTGACCGGAGTGTGAGGTGTGCATGGGGAGCAATGGCGCACTGCTGCAGTGCTGTGCGCTACCTTAAGGAAGACCGGAGTCTTCAGCCGCCGATTTCCTGGACGTTCTTCTTGCTTCTGGCTCTGCAAGGGGGACGGCGGCGCGGCTCCGGGACCGGACGACCGAGGCTGGGCCTGTGTTCGATCCCTCTGGAGCTAATGGTGTCCAGTAGCCTAGAAGCCCAAGCTAGCTGCAAGCAGGTAGGTTCGCTTCTCTCCCCTAAGTCCCTCGTAGTAGTGAGTCTGTTGCCAGCAGATCTCACTGAAAATAAAAAACCTAAATATACTTTCTTTTCTAGAAGCTCAGGAGAGCCCCTAGTGTGCATCCAGCTCGAGCCGGGCACAGATTCTAACTGAGGTCTGGAGGAGGGGCATAGAGGGAGGAGCCAGTGCACACCAGGTAGTCCTAATTCTTTCTTAGAGTGCCCAGTCTCCTTTGGAGCCCGCTATTCCCCATGGTCCTTACGGAGTTCCCAGCATCCACTAGGTCTTAGAGAAATAGTCATTAAATTCACAAATAAAGAAATGCTAAAAATAAATGAATTAAAACAATGCTGCTAATGAGCATGATCCGTTACTGTGGGTGGAAGCAGGTCTGACATCAATACTAGGTGATTGTTCCTAATTTTTTATCAAATACCAGTAACAGAAAAAAGCATTGCATAAATACTGCAAGATGGGCCTTACCCACTGGCTGCCCAGTGATAACGTACGCTGGCTGTGGCTGCGTTCTGGTAGTTATGCGGCACAATGCAGTTGCGTCATCAACAGGAGAAGTGAGGTCACTGGCAGTCATGCACATACTGGGACTCTTTAAAGTTTTACACAATTTTGTGGTTCAAATGTACACAGAACAAATCAGTACCAAAATCACATTACACCTGCGTGTTACCTGTGTAGTCTGAGCTATTTCTCATAATACCGTTTAAGAATGAGGCCAAATCAGTATACGCTTATAGTGTATATTCATGCAGTGGCATAGCGGATATGAAGGTCATCAGGGGTTTAGATGTGAATAGAGATGGAAGTGGGGGGTATCGCTCGCACCTGGATGGCTCATGTTCCTCCGTCAGCTGCTAAATGGGTTGCCCGTGTACATTCTACCCTTTCCCATGAGCGCTTTATGTACACTAAGCGTAATTCTTTATTGAAATTTGATAAGATTTGGGCTCTTTGGAGGAACTCCATTGACCCCCTACTTTAAATAATGAATATATGTGTTGATTGCTGCAGTGCACTGCTTCTGGTACGGCCCGGCTCGCCTCCCTTCAGTATCTCCCCTTGATCTCTAGCACGACATTTGATTCTTTTATTTTCTCTTCTATGTCTGTTTTATTTTGTTCTGATGAGTGGATGTGACTATGTCCTATATCCACATAACGCAATATTTAGAAGAACTACTTATAAAGCACGATTTTGATTTTGTAGATGTTTATTAGAATTGTTTATTGTAATGTTTTTTTTCTTTTCTCTTGCAAAACAATAAAAAATATTTGATTTAAAAAAAAAGATGGAAGTGGGGGCATGGGCGAGCTTTTGTTTGGATAAAAACACTTTATACTCAGTGGCCCTGATTCAGCATGAGTTGTAGTAACTACAACTCCTCTCTCTAGCATGCGGGGGGGGGGGGGGGGACCAGCACAGGGCAAGGCCGCACCGCATACCAGGTCTCCCCGCTGCTTAAAAGTGAGTGCATCCTAAGGGTTGCCCATTGCCTTTGCAGCCTGTGATGTCACGTAGCCGCTGCGGCCCGACCCACAAACGGTCCGGACACGCCTCCGTTGTCCGGACCTCGCTACCTCAACGCCGCGATCATTCAATCTCAGTCTAATAGGCCATACACACTGGACGATTAGTGCGATTTGAACGATGATCGATATGAATGATGATCGATATCGTCCAAATTGTCTTGCATTGAAAAACAATGAAAAATCAACGATAAACAGCCACGGGGACGCGTCTCCACACTAAACGATATGAACGATATATCGTTCATTTCTGAATGATATCTTTCAAATCATTCTTAGATGTCGTCCAGTGTGTAGGGCCTATAAGACCTTACACGTGCACGCATACACAGAAAAGTGGAAATCGACGAATAGCTGTTCCCGCACTTCTACGAGTCAAGCTGAATCGGGCCCAGTGTGTGTACTTTTTTGTTTTACTATTACTATGTGGCACTATAGATTTCAGCAAGTCCTTACAAGTGAAAGAATGACCAGCAGTGAATGGCTGCCAGGGTTTGCTGGGACCAGTAGTGATACATATAATTGTTATTTATTTTTTATAAAAACTTTTAAAAAAACATGCCTTTATGCCAGTGACATGTAGGTTGCTGCTGATTCACAACCTATTACTGTACATTCTGCCCATTGTTTTACTGTAGTTTATAGATGCAGTATCTTTCAATACCACTAGATGGTGCTGATGTACATATTTACATTCTGCCCATGGTCTGTATTTTGTTTAAAATTGCAGTATCTTTCAATACCACTAGATGGTGCTGATGTACATGTCTACATTCTGCTTATTGTCTCTATTTTGTTTAAAGTTGTAGTATCTTTAGATACCACTAGATGGCGATGCTGTACATGTTTAACGATTGCATGAATAAATAAATAAATATATATAAGGCAAGACGTTAAACTGGTAATCACAATTGTCTGTATAGAATATGCTGCATGTATAGATATCATTACTTCACTGTACATTGTTAGTCGTGCTATGGATAACATATATGCTTTTATACCTGCCTTCTCGCTAGTTTTTGTGTGATAGGCACAATAAAAGAAAGAAATTGAATATCATCATATTTGTTCATTCACTTTGCATTTTGTTGATTGATAAAAATAAACTATTACCGCTTCTATTTTTGAAAGCATTCTTTGCAGCATTTTTTCACACCTGCCTAAAACTTTTGCACAGTACTGAGTATATGTCAGAAATATTTTGTTTGCCAAATCTCACTCGTGCCAGAAATGTCTCCCAAGTACTTTACAAGGGACCTAATTCAGACCTGATCGCAGCAGCAAAATCTTTTCTCTAATGGGCAAAACCATGGGGGGTAATTCCAAGTTGATCGCAGCAGGAATTTTGTTAGCAGTTGGGCAAAACCATGTGCACTGCAGGGGAGGCAGATATAACATGTGCAGAAAGAGTTAGATTTGGGTGGGTTATTTTATTTCTGTGCAGGGTAAATACTGGCTGCTTAATTTTACACTGCAAATTAGATTGCAGATTGAACACACCCCACCCAAATCTTACTCTCTCTGCACATGTTACATCTGTCCCTCCTGCAGTGCACATGGTTTTGCCAACTGCTAACAAAATTCCTGCTGCGATCAACTTGGAATTACCCCCCATTTGCACTGCAGGTGGGGCAGATATAACATGTGCAGAGAGAGTCAGATTTGGGTGGGTTATTTTGTTTCTGTGCAGAGTAAATACTGGCTGCTTTATTTTTACACTGCAATTTAGATTTCCGTTTGAACATACCCCACCCAAATCTAACTCTCTCTGCACATGTTATATCTGCCCCACCTGCGCTGCACATGGTTTTGCCCATTAGAGAAAAAGTTTGCTGCTGGGATCAGGTCTGAATTAGGCCCAAGTACCCTACATTTCCATTTATGTCAAATGTACTCTGTAGAGATGGATAAGCTGATCTGCCACTCACTAGTAATATTCAGAACACTTGACAGGGTGTCTTAACGCCCGTGGAGGTCCCTTGCGCAGTGTGCCCCCGCCTCTGAGCAACAGGCCCCCCCACCCCTCCATATATAACCTTGTGCTGGCAATCAGTTATCCCCGCAGATCCATCTTCCCAGATGGCACATGCACACAAGACAGCAAAGTTTCTGACTCAGAGTCTTTGTCTTCCCTGCACAATGCCATATTTCCAAAGATGTTCCTGGGAATATGGCGCAGCATAGGAGTGGGGACCAGGTATACATGTGCTGAGTGCTGTGCATTGCGGGGGCCCTGGACCCCATATAAATACACCTATGCCACGCGGATTTTCTCAATATCCAAGAGCAATTTTAAGTAAACGTCCAGTACTGCTCAGTCACGTGAGACTACTTTGTATGCTAAAGAATGTGTCATGATTAACAAATGTTCCACAATTTCCTCAATAATTTGCCCAGAAGGTGGCACTACAGCTTGGAAGTCTATGGCTGTGATTTCCATTAGATTTGTCAGAGCACAAAAAAAACAGCTATTAACCATAAATATGCAGAATGTTTTCTCCAGATATCTGCTGAACCATTATACAATGAACAAAAGTATATACAAGTTTTATTAATAATATATCTGGATTTTGTGTAACTGGATACATAAAAGTATTCAAGAAAATCCTTCATCTAGCGGTTTTCCCCACATGCGTTGCAACTGAATGGCTTTTGTTTTCACGGCCAAGATGACATCACTGTGCCGCTGTTGCAGACGGACAAGCAGCCTTTCCATTCAGGTCTCTTCCTCCGCTCCCCAGGAGATTTGTTCTCCCATCTTTTGAGACTTAATGAAAGGTTTCACTACCAGTCAGCTCACGTCCTCCTCTACCCAGCAGAAGAGGAATTCCACAGAATAGGATTCTATACAGATTAGGCTAGCAGTTTCTCATTGGCACGAAGCTCAAACAACAATGCACAGAGATTAGGGTCTGAGTCTCCTCCACACTGCCTTAGAAACATAGGTGAGGAACAATTCCCAAAGAGAATGTTCTGCGCTCTCATGGTGATATTAATAACAGTGATTTAAATGTAAATGGAACTGATACAGGAAGCCATTTGGAATGGCTGACTAACCCATGGTTGCCATGGACACCAGATAATAAACATTTTCATTTCTAATTGATAAATATGCATTTGCCATTGGTTCATTGGTTGGTTGTGTCTTCTCAGAGGCAGAACATTGCAAGCATCACTTACAGTGCATGGACCATGCACACTGCCAATCTTTGTTGTGATTGTTTTAAAGCACAACATGGTATGATCTGCAAGTGGGATTGAGCTCTCATTGGTTCAGACTCGGAGACGTTGCTACCAGTAGGTGGATCTAAGCGGTGTCACCAGTACAAAAGCTTCCTGTTCTCTCTATTCCATAGCTGCAGAGTAGGAGCCACAGCAAGTTGTGATTATTGGCCAATGGTCTCAACGTATGAAGCGGTGATAACCCAATTTTTCAAGCATTTTTGCTGAAAATAGGGGATATTATCATTCTCCAGATGTATTAAGAGTCAGTCAGTGGAGAAAGCAGGATATCGTGTACTGCCCGTGCACTGCCCCTGAACATCAGCAACATGCAGCAAGGAGCGCTTTTGCGATCCTTACTGAATTAGGCCCTAATGTAAGTGCTCCTGGAATCTTGCACCTACGCAATAGGGTCGCTCACTAACAATTACATAACGTCCCGGCAGTATGCTGATGTCATAGAGGGACAAAGATTGCTGGGGTTAGTTTAAGTAACACCTCTCCTGGAACTCTATTTATCATACATTGCAGCGCAGGGTGTCTCAGCGCAGTGATAAGTCAGATATTAATACACTGGCTTCTAAGTTTCTTGTGAGGCCATGGGATAAGTTCCAGGAAGCAAAACATTCTCACTGACTAGACATCTGTTGGCTGTACAATGCCATGGTTAAAGATGAAATAATGTGGCAGCATTATAATATCTTTAGAACAAAAGATTACAATTAATGCTGTATGTATGCTACAAAAATTAATATAATAATAATAATTATTATTATTATTATTATTATTATTATTATTATGGAACATTTAATTATACAGCACCAGCATATTACGTACATTGCGCTTTACAATTAGAGAACACCCCTACCCACAAGCTTACAATCTAAAGATATATTACTGCCACATAAAAAAGGAGATTTATGGTAGACTTACCATGGTTAAATATCTTTCTGCGAGGTACACTGGAGTCCACAGGGAATACATTGGGGGTTTAGAGTTGGATCTTGATCCGAGGCACAAACAGGCTAAAGCTTTGACTGTTCCCAGGATGCATTGCACCGCCTCCTCTATAACCCCGCTTCCCGCCACTGGAGCTCCGTTTCGTTAACCAGTCCAATGCAGTAGCAGGTAAAAGAGACGGCAGATGTTAGTCACATAGAACCACATTCACACGACAGGAGAAGGGACCAGCGGCTAATGCCATGCAAACCCAAAGAAGCTAAATGCGTCAGGGTGGGCGCCCTGTGGAATCCAGTGTACCTCGCAGAAAGAGATTTGACCATGGTAAGTCTACCATAAATCTCCTTTTCTGCAGCGGGGTACACTGGGATTCCACAGGGAATACATCGGGGATGTCCTAAAGCACTTCTTCATGGGAGTGGACGCACCGTAGCGGGCACAAGAACCCAGCGTCCAAAGGAAGCATCCTGGGAGGTGGAAGTATCAAAGGAATAGAACCTAATGAACGTGTTCACTGATGACCACGTAGCCGCCTTGCACAATTGTTCAGCGGACGTGCCACAACGGGCCGCCCAAGAAGGTCCAACAGACAGAGTAGAATGGGCTTTGATAGCAGCAGGAGCCAGGAGTCCAGCCTGCGCATAGGCTTGTGCAATCACCATTCTAATCAATCTGGCCAAAGTTTGCTTATTTGCAGGCCAGCCACGTTTGTGAAAACCAAAAAGTACAAACAGGGTATTTGAGCTCCTGATAGAGGCAGTCCTCTCCACGTAGATACGGAGAGCCCGTAACACATCTAAAGACCACTCTTTGGAAGACAAACCAGAAGAGATAAAAGCTAGAACCACAATCTCTTGGTTAAGATGGAAAGAAGATACAAATTTAGGGAGAAAACCGGGGCG
This sequence comes from Pseudophryne corroboree, assembly GCF_028390025.1. Classification (NCBI taxonomy): domain Eukaryota; kingdom Metazoa; phylum Chordata; class Amphibia; order Anura; family Myobatrachidae; genus Pseudophryne; species Pseudophryne corroboree. The sequence continues at coordinate 101,569,524 of NC_086448.1, forward strand.
AGTTCGAAGAAAAATCAAAAAGGGTGGACGACAGGACAAAGCGCCTAAGTCCGACACCCTCCTAGCAGAGGCAATAGCCAGCAGAAACACAACCTTAAGCATAAGGCATTTAAGGTCCACAGACTCAAGAGGTTCAAATGGAGACTCTTGTAGGGCATTTTAGACAACAGACAGATCCCATGGAGCCACAGGAGGGACATAGGGAGGCCGAATCCATAAAACACCCTGAGTGAAAGTATGAACGTCAGGAATAGACGCAATCTTTCTCTGAAACCACACCGACAAGGCAGATATATGAACCTTGAGGGAGGCCAGACGAAGTCCTAAATCTAGGCCTTGCTGCAGAAAAGCCAAAAGCCTGGAAGTTCTGAACGAATAGACATCATAATTCTTAGCAGCACACCATGTGAAGTAAGAGTCCCAGACCCTGTAATAAATCTGTGCAGAAGCCGGTTTGCGGGCCTTCAACATAGTTTGAATAACCGCCTCAGAGAATCCCTTGGCCCTCAGGAGTGAAGCTTCAAGAGCCACGCCGTCAAAGCCAGTATGGCCAGGTCCGGATAGACACAAGGGCCCTGAACGAGGAGGTCTGGGCGTTGAGGAAGTAGAAGAGGACGATCTATCAATAGACCCTGCAGGTCTGAGAACCAGTGCCGTCTGGGCCACACTGGAGCAACTAGAAGTAGTATTCCTCTTTCTTGTTTGAACTTCCGTAGTACCCTGGGCGGGAGTGACACTGGAGGGAACACGTATAGGCAGCCGAAAGTTCCATGGAATTGCCAGTGCGTCCACGAACGCTGCTTGAGGATCCCTTGTCCTTGATCCGAAGACCGGAACCTTGTGATTGTGTCGAGACGCCATCAGGTCTACATCTGGTAGGCCCCACTTATCCACTAGGAGTTGAAAGACTTTCGGATGAAGACTCCAGTCTCCAGTGTGAACATCCTGACGACTGAGGAAATCAGTTTCCCAGTTGAGGACTCCGGGAATGAACACTGTCGATATTGCTGACTGATGTCGTTCCGTCCAACGGAGGATTTTTGACACTTCCAGCATTGCCATGCGGCTTCGAGTGCCGCCTTGATGATTTATGTACGCCACCATGGTGGCGTTGTCTGATTGTACTTGAACGGGCCTGTTCTGTACTAGAGGCAGGGCCAGTGTCAACGCACTGAACACTGCCCGCAATTCCAGAATGTTTAATCAGGAGAAGAAATTCCTCCCTGGTCCATCAACCCTGGAGAGAGTGTTGCTCCAACACCGCACCCAAACCCCGCAGACTGGCATCCGTTGTCAGGAGGACCCAATTGGAGATTCAGAAAGGGATGGCCCTTGCTCAACTGTTGGTCCTGTAGCCACCAGCTCAGTGACAGAGGAACCTCCGGAGTCAAGGAGATCATTTGAGACCTGATCCGATGAGGCAGGCCGTCCCACTTGGAAAGGATTTACCTCTGCAGAGGGCGGGAGTGGAATTGAGCATACTCTACCATGTCGAAAGCCGACACCATGAGGCATAGTACTTGCATTGCCGACTGTATCGACACTCTTGAGCGAGAGAGGAAATATCTGATCCTGTCCTGAAGCCTCAGGACTTTCTCTGGAGACAAAAACAATCGGTTGAGTGTGTCCTGCAGTGCCCCCAGGTGCACCATGCTCCGAGCAGGGACCAGCGAGGACTTTTTCCAGTTGATGAGCCACCCGTAGGCTTGTAGAAATTGGACCGTCAGTTCCAGATGACTGAGGAGAACCTCTTGGGAGTTCGCCAGGATCAGCAAGTCGTCCAGATACGGCAGGATCCTGATTCCCTGACGGTGGAGAAGGGCCGTCATTATGGCCATTACCTTGGTGAAGATCAGAGAGGCCGTGGTCAATCCAAAATGCAAGGCCTGGAATTGATAATGTAGGTTACCAATAGCAAGCCGCATATAGTGCTGATGTGACATGTAGGTATGTGCAGGTAAGCATCCTGTATGTCCAGGGATACCATATAGTCTTTGGGTTCCATAGCCAGCACAATGGAGCGCAGAGTTTCCATACGGACTTTGGATGCTCTCACAAACTTGTTCAATGATTTGAGGTTGAGTATAGGCTGGAAGGACCCATTTGGCTTCGTAACTAGAAACAGGGTCAAATAGTATCCCCTGCCTCTCTGCGACAGAGGTACCGGCACTACCACTCCTGTGTCCAGGAGGGTTTGTACAACCAAGTGTAGAGCTTGCGCTTTTAACGATCCAAAGGGATAACCGTCGTGCAGAACTGGCGAGGGGGATGTCTCTTGAAAGAGTTTGCGTACCCGTGAGAGACAACTTCCCACACCCAGGTGTCCGAAGTGATCTTTAACCAGGCCTGGGCGAACTGCAGAAGTCAGCCTCCCACCCTGGGGTCCCCCAGGGGGAGGCCCGCCCCATCATGCAGCAGGCTTGTCTTGTTTGGAAGCAGGCTGACGGGCGGCCCAGGATTGTTTAGATTTGGGCTTAGTGGTTTTGGAAGCACGAGCCTGTCTCAGGTACGCCTGACCTTTTGCTTTCCCTGGAAGTCGAAAGGAACAAAAAGAGGTACTCTTAGCCTTCGGAGCAGAAGGATTACTACTTGGGAGAAACGCAGTCTTGGCAGTCGCCAAGTCAGTCACAATCTTGTTCAGATCCTTCCCAAATAGGATGTCTCCCTTAAAAGGGAGCAACTCCAAGGTTTTTTTGAAGTTCAGGTCCACCTTCCAGGACCTCAACCACAGAATTCGGTGAGCCAGGATAGACGTAGTAGACGCCTTGGCTGCCATTACACCTGCATTAGAGGCCGCCTCCTGAATATGGTGGGAGGCTGTGGTAATATAAGACAGATATTGTCTGGCAGTGTCAGAAAAATCCTGAGGCAGCTCATCCTCAATTGCCTGAACCCATGCTTTAATTCCTTTTGCAGCCCAGGAGGCTGCCATAGTGGGTCTATGTACAGCACCGATACGAGAGTAAATAGACTTCAGGCAACCCTCCACACGCTTATCCGTCGGTTCCTTCAGTGAGGTGACAGTGGTGACAGGCAGAGTAGATGACACCACAAGATGTGCGACATGAGAGTCCACCGGTGGTGGAGTTTCCCACTTGTTATTCAACTCCGCAGGGATAGTATAACGAGCTAGCATCTTTTTAGACAGGGAAAACTTCTACCAGGATTCCTGACGTATGTCAATTAAATGGTCAGAATGTGGCAAGACTACTTTAGCAACCTTCTGACGTTTGAACTTATCAGGTTTCTTAGTAGTAGGCTCGATCTCATCATCTATTTGGAGAATCAGCTTAATAGCCTCCACTAGGTCAGGAACATCAACCTGGACTGTTGATTCCTCATCAGAAGCAACTGTATCAGTGTATGACGGATCAGTATATTCCCCATACTCATCAGAAGAATTATCCGAAATATTAGTGGATTGTGAGGAAGAAATGGCCCACTTAGATGACCCCTTGGCACCAGAGGGGCGTGGGGTAGACTTGTGTCTAACCAAAGACTGATTTAATTGTTGTAACTGGGTAGACAAAGTGACCGCCCAGGGCGGATTAACTACAGGGACAATATGTGGCTGTAATGGCACAAGAGGTCCCACAGGGGGCCTAAGACGTGTTACAAGCGTATTCAGCATACTTGAGAACGCTGCCCAAGGTGGGTCCTGATTGGCCACAGGTGCTGCGGGTTGGCTGGGAGGTGGCACCCAGCTCCTGAACCAGCAGCTAACACTTCCCCCTCAGGTAAATCCGTGGTTCCAGCACTGCAGGATGCAGAAGCATCTGCGGATTTCCCGCCCTGTGTGGCAGACATTATGAGGAATGTAGCCTTAGAGCGTAACAGTACAATATAGCCAGACAAACAAAAAAATACCAAACCATATACACTGTGTAGCACTATATATATATATATATATATATATAGAGAGAGAGAGAGAGAGAGAGAGAGAGAGAGAGAGAGAGAGAGAGAGAGAGAGACCCTGACGCACCTAACCCCTCAGGGTACAGAATATAGTGATACCAATATGTGTGATGCAAGAGAATGAAATCCACAAAACAGCTACAGGCACACTAAGTCACAGGTACAATGCAGAAGTTATTACAGATAAACAATAAAACTGCACGGGACTAGTAACACTACATATAAATATGTATGAATATAGATATAACAATGCACAGTAGATACTGGATATATATATCACAGAATACTTGTACTAAATATTCAGATAGCAGTACACTTGTTCTTAACTAACACTGTCTAAAATGACATGTAGAATACTTAAGTGTCCTGTAAATGCACAGCGCTGATGAGACAGGCGGCTTTACAGAGGAGACAGAGCCCAGCGGTCCCAGGATGAGCGCAGCTATGCGAAATGGCTCCCAAACGCTGACAGGGAGTGAGGGACAGAGAGAGATGCAGCTCCAGGGCGGGAACATCTGCTGTAGATGGCGCCCGGAGCTGGGGGAGGGGCTACAGGTCAGCGCCTTATTCCCTCTGCTGGACTTCACCATCCGACCTGTGCTCCCTGCCCTGGTGAATATGGTGGGGTCCTTGTGCAGTACAGTGTCCACTCCAGCGGCGTGGTCCTTCTCCTGGGACCGCGATTTACCGGCGGGTCCCACCTGGGGAACCCTCTTACCTCAACGCTGATGTGCAGCCACGCGATCCTGGAGAGCGTCAGCGGTGTGTGCCTGATGACCGGTGCGCCTCCGCTGCAAGTACGCGAGAACCTGGCCGTGGGAGTATGTAGCGCTGCTGGGGGAGGTGATGGAGCTGCAGCACAGAATGTCAGAATGACAAACAGTGCTGCGGCCCTTGAAGTCTTCTTAAAAAGCTCTTTTCAGGGCTGCCTAGCGCAGCTCCACCTGTTAGTGACCTGTTCTGCAGGCACCAACTTACAAACTGAGCTCCAGTGCATGGAGTCGGGGCTATAGAGGAGGCGGTGCGGGATCGGTATGAAATACCTCCAATCAAAATCCCGACTTTCAAAATCCCGACACCAATTGACTAATGGTCAAAATCCTGAACTTTACAAAATACCGACATTTAGAATACCGACAAGGTCAAAATACCGACATATAAAATGCCGACAGGTCAAAATTAGAGATGAGCGCCGGAAATTTTTCGGGTTTTGTGTTTTGGTTTTGGGTTCGGTTCCGCGGCCGTGTTTTGGGTTCGACCGCGTTTTGGCAAAACCTCACCGAATTTTTTTTGTCGGATTCGGGTGTGTTTTGGATTCGGGTGTTTTTTTCAAAAAACCCTAAAAAACAGCTTAAATCATAGAATTTGGGGGTAATTTTGATCCCAAAGTATTATTAACCTCAAAAAACATAATTTACACTCATTTTCAGCCTATTCTGAACACATCACACCTCACAATATTATTTTTAGTCCTAAAATTTGCACCGAGGTCGCTGTGTGAGTAAGATAAGCGACCCTAGTGGCCGACACAAACACCGGGCCCATCTAGGAGTGGCACTGCAGTGTCACGCAGGATGGCCCTTCCAAAAAACCCTCCCCAAACAGCACATGACGCAAAGAAAAAAAGAGGCGCAATGAGGTAGCTGACTGTGTGAGTAAGATTAGCGACCCTAGTGGCCGACACAAACACCGGGCACATCTAGGAGTGGCACTGCAGTGTCACGCAGGATGTCCCTTCCAAAAAACCCTCCCCAAACAGCACATGACGCAAAGAAAAAAAGAGGCGCAATGAGGTAGCTGACTGTGTGAGTAAGATTAGCGACCCTAGTGGCCGACACAAACACCGGGCCCATCTAGGAGTGGCACTGCAGTGTCACGCAGGATGTCCCTTCCAAAAAACCCTCCCCAAACAGCACATGACGCAAAGAAAAAAAGAGGCGCAATGAGGTAGCTGACTGTGTGAGTAAGATTAGCGACCCTAGTGGCCGACACAAACACCGGGCCCATCTAGGAGTGGCACTGCAGTGTCACGCAGGATGTCCCTTCCAAAAAACCCTCCCCAATCAGCACATGATGCAAAGAAAAAGAAAAGAAAAAAGAGGTGCAAGATGGAATTATCCTTGGGCCCTCCCACCCACCCTTATGTTGTATAAACAAAACAGGACATGCACACTTTAACCAACCCATCATTTCAGTGACAGGGTCTGCCACACGACTGTGACTGATATGACGGGTTGGTTTGGACCCCCCCCAAAAAAGAAGCAATTAATCTCTCCTTGCACAAACTGGCTCTACAGAGGCAAGATGTCCACCTCATCTTCACCCTCCGATATATCACCGTGTACATCCCCCTCCTCACAGATTATCAATTCGTCCCCACTGGAATCCACCATCTCAGCTCCCTGTGTACTTTGTGGAGGCAATTGCTGCTGGTCAATGTCTCCGCGGAGGAATTGATTATAATTCATTTTAATGAACATCATCTTCTCCACATTTTCTGGATGTAACCTCGTACGCCGATTGCTGACAAGGTGAGCGGCGGCACTAAACACTCTTTCGGAGTACACACTTGTGGGAGGGCAACTTAGGTAGAATAAAGCCAGTTTGTGCAAGGGCCTCCAAATTGCCTCTTTTTCCTGCCAGTATAAGTACGGACTGTGTGACGTGCCTACTTGGATGCGGTCACTCATATAATCCTCCACCATTCTATCAATGTTGAGAGAATCATATGCAGTGACAGTAGACGACATGTCCGTAATCGTTGTCAGGTCCTTCAGTCCGGACCAGATGTCAGCATCAGCAGTCGCTCCAGACTGCCCTGCATCACCGCCAGCGGGTGGGCTCGGAATTCTGAGCCTTTTCCTCGCACCCCCAGTTGCGGGAGAATGTGAAGGAGGAGATGTTGACAGGTCGCGTTCCGCTTGACTTGACAATTTTGTCACCAGCAGGTCTTTCAACCCCAGCAGACCTGTGTCTGCCGGAAAGAGAGATCCAAGGTAGGCTTTAAATCTAGGATCGAGCACGGTGGCCAAAATGTAGTGCTCTGATTTCAACAGATTGACCACCCGTGAATCCTTGTTAAGCGAATTAAGGGCTGCATCCACAAGTCCCACATGCCTAGCGGAATCGCTCCGTGTTAGCTCCTTCTTCAATGCCTCCAGCTTCTTCTGCAAAAGCCTGATGAGGGGAATGACCTGACTCAGGCTGGCAGTGTCTGAACTGACTTCACGTGTGGCAAGTTCAAAGGGCATCAGAACCTTGCACAACGTTGAAATCATTCTCCACTGCACTTGAGACAGGTGCATTCCATCTCCTATATCGTGCTCAATTGTATAGGCTTGAATGGCCTTTTGCTGCTCCTCCAACCTCTGAAGCATATAGAGGGTTGAATTCCACCTCGTTACCACTTCTTGCTTCAGATGATGGCAGGGCAGGTTCAGTAGTTTTTGGTGGTGCTCCAGTCTTCTGTACGTGGTGCCTGTACGCCGAAAGTGTCCCGCAATTTTTCTGGCCACCGACAGCATCTCTTGCACGCCCCTGTCGTTTTTTAAAAAATTCTGCACCACCAAATTCAAGGTATGTGCAAAACATGGGACGTGCTGGAATTTGCCCATATTTAATGCACACACAATATTGCTGGCGTTGTCCGATGCCACAAATCCACAGGAGAGTCCAATTGGGGTAAGCCATTCCGCGATGATCTTCCTCAGTTGCCGTAAGAGGTTTTCAGCTGTGTGCGTATTCTGGAAAGCGGTGATACAAAGCGTAGCCTGCCTAGGAAAGAGTTGGCGTTTGCGAGATGCTGCTACTGGTGCCGCCGCTGCTGTTCTTGCGGCGGGAGTCCATACATCTACCCAGTGGGCTGTCACAGTCATATAGTCCTGACCCTGCCCTGCTCCACTTGTCCACATGTCCGTGGTTAAGTGGACATTGGGTACAACTGCATTTTTTAGGACACTGGTGAGTCTTTTTCTGACGTCCGTGTACATTCTCGGTATCGCCTGCCTAGAGAAGTGGAACCTAGATGGTATTTGGTAACGGGGGCACACTGCCTCAATAAATTGTCTAGTTCCCTGTGAACTAACGGCGGATACCGGACGCACGTCTAACACCAACATAGTTGTCAAGGACTCAGTTATCCGCTTTGCAGTAGGATGACTGCTGTGATATTTCATCTTCCTCGCAAAGGACTGTTGAACAGTCAATTGCTTACTGGAAGTAGTACAAGTGGGCTTACGACTTCCCCTCTGGGATGACCATCGACTCCCAGCGGCAACAACAGCAGCGCCAGCAGCAGTAGGCGTTACACGCAAGGATGCATCGGAGGAATCCCAGGCAGGAAAGGACTCGTCAGACTTGCCAGTGACATGGCCTGCAGGACTATTGGCATTCCTGGGGAAGGAGGAAATTGACACTGAGGGAGTTGGTGGGGTGGTTTGCGTGAGCTTGGTTACAAGAGGAAGGGATTTACTGGTCAGTGGACTGCTTCCGCTGTCACCCAAAGTTTTTGAACTTGTCACTGACTTATTATGAATGCGCTGCAGGTGACGTATAAGGGAGGATGTTCCGAGGTGGTTAACGTCCTTACCCCTACTTATTACAGCTTGACAAAGGGAACACACGGCTTGACACCTGTTGTCCGCATTTCTGGTGAAATACCTCCACACCGAAGAGCTGATTTTTTTGGTATTTTCACCTGGCATGTCAACGGCCATATTCCTCCCACGGACAACAGGTGTCTCCCCGGGTGCCTGACTTAAACAAACCACCTCACCATCAGAATCCTCCTGGTCAATTTCCTCCCCAGCGCCAGCAACACCCATATCCTCCTCATCCTGGTGTACTTCAACACTGACATCTTCAATCTGACTATCAGGAACTGGACTGCGGGTGCTCCTTCCAGCACTTGCAGGGGGCATGCAAATAGTGGAAGGCGCATGCTCTTCACGTCCAGTGTTGGGAAGGTCAGGCATCGCAAACGACACAATTGGACTCTCCTTGTGGATTTGGGATTTCAAAGAACGCACAGTTCTTTGCGGTGCTTTTGCCAGCTTGAGTCTTTTCAGTTTTCTAGCGAGAGGCTGAGTGCTTCCATCCTCATGTGAAGCTGAACCACTAGCCATGAACATAGGCCAGGGCCTCAGCCGTTCCTTGCCACTCCGTGTGGTAAATGGCATATTGGCAAGTTTACGCTTCTCCTCCGACAATTTTATTTTAGGTTTTGGAGTCCTTTTTTTTCTGATATTTGGTGTTTTGGATTTGACATGCTCTGTACTATGACATTGGGCATCGGCCTTGGCAGACGACGTTGCTGGCATTTCATCGTCTCGGCCATGACTAGTGGCAGCAGCTTCAGCACGAGGTGGAAGTGGATCTTGATCTTTCCCTAATTTTGGAACCTCAACTTTTTTGTTCTCCATATTTTATAGGCAGAACTAAAAGGCACCTCAGGTAAACAATGGAGATGGATGGATTGGATACTAGTATACAATTATGGACGGACTGCCACGGTTAGGTGGTATAAAAAAACCACGGTTAGGTGGTATATATTATAATAATAATACAATTATGGATGGACGGACTGCCTGCCGACTGCCGACACAGAGGTAGCCACAGCCGTGAACTACCGCACTGTACACTGGTTGATAAAGAGATAGTAGTATACTCGTAACAACTAGTATGACACTATGACGACGGTATAAAGAATGGAAAAAAAACCACGGTTAGGTGGTATATATTATAATAATAATACAATTATGGATGGACGGACTGCCTGCCGACTGCCGACACAGAGGTAGCCACAGCCGTGAACTACCGCACTGTACACTGGTTGATAAAGAGATAGTAGTATACTCGTAACAACTAGTATGACACTATGACGACGGTATAAAGAATGAAAAAAAAACCACGGTTAGGTGGTATATATTATAATAATAATACAATTATGGATGGACGGACTGCCTGCCGACTGCCGACACAGAGGTAGCCACAGCCGTGAACTACCGCACTGTACACTGGTTGATAAAGAGATAGTAGTATACTCGTAACAACTAGTATGACACTATGACGACGGTATAAAGAATGAAAAAAAAACCACGGTTAGGTGGTATATATTATAATAATAATACAATTATGGATGGACGGACTGCCTGCCGACTGCCGACACAGAGGTAGCCACAGCCGTGAACTACCGCACTGTACACTGGTTGATAAAGAGATAGTAGTATACTCGTAACAATTAGGATGACACTATGACGGTATAAAGAATGAAAAAAAAAACCACGGTTAGGTGGTAGGTATATAATAATAAATAATACAATTCTGGTCGGACGGACTGCCTGCCGTGTGCCGACACAGAGGTAGCCACAGCCGTGAACTACCGCACTGTACACTGGTTGATAAAGAGATAGTAGTATACTCGTAACAATTAGGATGACACTATGACGGTATAAAGAATGAAAAAAAAAACCACGGTTAGGTGGTAGGTATATAATAATAAATAATACAATTCTGGTCGGACGGACTGCCTGCCGTGTGCCGACACAGAGGTAGCCACAGCCGTGAACTACCGCACTGTACACTGGTTGATAAAGAGATAGTAGTATACTCGTAACAATTAGGATGACACTATGACGGTATAAAGAATGAAAAAAAAAACCACGGTTAGGTGGTAGGTATATAATAATAAATAATACAATTCTGGTCGGACGGACTGCCTGCCGTGTGCCGACACAGAGGTAGCCACAGCCGTGAACTACCGCACTGTACACTGGTTGATAAAGAGATAGTAGTATACTCGTAACAATTAGGATGACACTATGACGGTATAAAGAATGAAAAAAAAAACCACGGTTAGGTGGTAGGTATATAATAATAAATAATACAATTCTGGTCGGACGGACTGCCTGCCGTGTGCCGACACAGAGGTAGCCACAGCCGTGAACTACCGCACTGTACACTGGTTGATAAAGAGATAGTAGTATACTCGTAACAATTAGGATGACACTATGACGGTATAAAGAATGAAAAAAAAACCACGGTTAGGTGGTAGGTATATAATAATAAATAATACAATTCTGGTCGGACGGACTGCCTGCCGTGTGCCGACACAGAGGTAGCCACAGCCGTGAACTACCGCACTGTACACTGGTTGATAAAGAGATAGTAGTATACTCGTAACAATTAGGATGACACTATGACGGTATAAAGAATGAAAAAAAAACCACGGTTAGGTGGTAGGTATATAATAATAAATAATACAATTCTGGTCGGACGGACTGCCTGCCGTGTGCCGACACAGAGGTAGCCACAGCCGTGAACTACCGCACTGTACACTGGTTGATAAAGAGATAGTAGTATACTCGTAACAATTAGGATGACACTATGACGGTATAAAGAATGAAAAAAAAAACCACGGTTAGGTGGTAGGTATATAATAATAAATAATACAATTCTGGTCGGACGGACTGCCTGCCGTGTGCCGACACAGAGGTAGCCACAGCCGTGAACTACCGCACTGTACACTGGTTGATAAAGAGATAGTAGTATACTCGTAACAATTAGGATGACACTATGACGGTATAAAGAATGAAAAAAAAAACCACGGTTAGGTGGTAGGTATATAATAATAAATAATACAATTCTGGTCGGACGGACTGCCTGCCGTGTGCCGACACAGAGGTAGCCACAGCCGTGAACTACCGCACTGTACACTGGTTGATAAAGAGATAGTAGTATACTCGTAACAATTAGGATGACACTATGACGGTATAAAGAATGAAAAAAAAAACACGGTTAGGTGGTAGGTATATAATAATAAATAATACAATTCTGGTCGGACGGACTGCCTGCCGTGTGCCGACACAGAGGTAGCCACAGCCGTGAACTACCGCACTGTACTGTGTCTGCTGCTAATATAGACTGGTTGATATTTAAAGAGATATTAGTAGTATACAACAATACTATACTGGTGGTCAGGCACTGGTCACCACTCCTGCAGCAAAAGTGTGCACTGTTAATTAATATAATTGTACTCCTGGCTCCTGCTAACAACCTGCAGTGCTCCCCAGTCTCCCCCACAATTAATTATAAGCTTTTAATTTATACATTGATGACTGTGCAGCACACTGGGCTGAGCTGAGTGCACACAGACTGAGTCACACTGTGTGACTGACTGTGCTGTGTATCGTTTTTTTTTTCAGGCAGAGAACGGATATAGCAGAGAGAAGTGAACGGATATATTATATTAAATAAAAGTTAACTAGCAACTGCACTGGTCACTGACTGTGGTAAACTAACTCTGTCTGCGACTCTGCACAATCTCTCTCTCTCTATCTAATCTATCTCTATTCTAATGGAGAGGACGCCAGACACGTCCTCTCCCTATCAATCTCAATGCACGAGTGAAAATGGCGGCGACGCGCGGCTCCTTATATAGAATCCGAGTCTCGCGATAGAATCCGAGCCTCGCGAGAATCCGACAGCGTCATGATGACGTTCGGGCGCGCTCGGGTTAACCGAGCAAGGCGGGAAGATCCGAGTCGCTCGGACCCGTGAAAAAAAACATGAAGTTCGGGCGGGTTCGGATTCCGAGGAACCGAACCCGCTCATCTCTAGTCAAAATACCGACATGCGTTTTTGGTTGTTTTTTGTGTATTGTCGACATAAGTCAACATGGACACCATATAAGGTGTACCGCGTCCCCTCGCATGGCTCGCTGCGCTCGCCATGCTTCGAGCACGGTGCCTCGCTGCGCTCGGCACACTATTATATTCCCCCTCCAGGTCCACTGGGATGGTAAAGTATGAACAAGTTGGTTTCAATGAAAAAAATAAAAAAAAAATCATGAAAAACTCATGTTGACCTGTCGGCATTTTACATGTCGGTATTTTGACCTTGTAGGTATTTTAAATGTCGGTATTTTGTCCATGTCGGGATTTTGACCATCGGTCAATTGGTGTCGGGATTTTGAACGTCTGGATTTTGATTGGAGGTAAACTGACTGCATCCCGGCGGTGCAATGCTTCCTGAGAACAGTCAAAGCTTTAACCTGTTGGTGCCTCGGATCAAGATCCAGCTCTACACCCCCGATGTATTCCTTGTGGAATCCCAGTGTACTCCGTTGCAGAAATGTATTATTTTTAATGTTACAATATGCCATTATTTAATTTTTACTTAGCTACTATCCAATTATGTTAATTAAATAATGTTACACTAACTGTGTTATTACCATTATACCATTCTCAGCTCTCCTATATGAACCAATCAGATACAAGGATAAGCTTGCTCATGAGCCTAGAATGCACATGTTCTTCTTCAACCATTTGCTCCCTCCCGTCCATGAAAGTCTTGGAAAGAGATAAAGTGGAGAGATATAGGGCCTAATTCAGACCTGATCGTAGCAGCAACTTTGTTAGCAGTTGGGTAAAACCATGTGCACTGCGGGAGGGGGGGGGGGGGTTGATATAACATGTGCAGAGAGAGTTAGGTTTGGGTGGGGTGCATTCAATCTGCAATCTAAATTGCAGTGTAAAAATAAAGCAGCCAGTATTTACCCTGCACATGACCAAAATAACCCACCCAAATCTAACTCTCTCTGCACATGTTGTATCTGCCCCACCTGTAGTGCACATGGTTTTGCCCATCTGCTAACAAAGTTGCTGCTACGATCAGGTCTGAATTAGGCCCATAGAGAGGTCTATTCATGAAGCAGTGAACAGAGTGGAGAAGCAGACCAGTGGAGAAGTTGCCCATGGCAACCAATCTGCAACACCCTTACATTTTATAGAATGTGCTTGACAAAGGCTTCTTTCAAAGCTGATTGGTTGCTATGGGCAACTTCACCACTGGACCTTTTCACTGCTTCATGAATAGACCCCAAAGTACCAGCCACCTACCTGCCATGTTACAACCTGTGTTTGAAAAAATGACAGTTGGGAGCTGCTTGGCTGGTAGTTTATCTCTCTCCACTTTATCTCTCTCCAAGGCATAGTACATCTCCCCCTATGTATGAAGTAAGAAGTATCCCCTACGTGTAATGAAGGACTCATTACTCAAGTGTCAGCAGATCTGAGATTTGTAGTTTTAGTATTTACTTTTAAAATGAGCTTTGAATATTCACGTATTTTGTAATAAATCCCTTCTAGAAGCAGCGCTGACTTCACACTCAGGGCAGGATTAAGCATTTAATACAATTGGACCCCGGAGAAGGAAGCCCGGGGGTGGGTGGGGTGGGGGGTTATATTAGATTGTGCATACCTCCCAATGTGACCCATTCCAAGAGGGACAAAATCCTCTGCTCCTGGACTTCCCTTTTAATATATGATTGGTGTCGCCTGTGTTGAAATATTTAATTGATAAGAAAGGTATTTCAACACAGAAGAGGAGATGCTGGGATCCCTGGATCACTTACAGCTCTCTCCCCCTCCTATCTCTCCTCTGGTCATGAAGATCCATTGGTAGGTCATGAACCTGATACTCCTGTGTCTCTGCCTGCACTGCACACTGTCCTCCTCACATTCTGGCTGCCTGGTTCTGCTGCTGCACAAGAGGGAGAGCTAGTGATGTCAGCGTGCTCCAACCAGGGGCCACCTGACAGAAGGTACAGTATCCCCTGTGCGCCCCCTCTACAGTATCCCCTATGCCCCCCTACCTGATCTGGCAATGTTCACTCTGCTTTTCTAGAGGGGTCTCACTGGCATATACTGATCATAAAATGATGCAGAAAACATTTTCTGATTTCTGTACTTACTGTATGACATCATAACTAGTTCTGAAATTCTGATCAGGGAAGATATGAACAGAAAACGGAACTGAATAAATAAATGCACATAAAATTAGTGCATTAAGTTAGATGTATTCAGAGAATATTGTCTATATTTTGCAAACTGGCCTGCCCTTGTTTCCTAGCCCTAGGCTATGTCTGTGAGCGTTTTAAGTTTTTATATTGCTCCGTCACATTAGGAATAACATTTGCTCAGAAATAGTTCCAGCCCCGTAAGGAACAGACCCATGCATATTTTATCAGCTCTGTGCAGCAAATCTCCAGCTTTGTGCCAGCTTCTGGCAGGCAGAACCCTACACTGGGTTCTGTCTAGGACCTGAGGCATGGGAGAAAAAGCTCTTTACGGGGAACCTCAGTGTACTGTACTATACTGTATGTGCTGTATGTTCTGCCCAGGCCAAGCTTACCATATCAGATGTCAGTAAATTGTTAACAAATATTAAAAGAGGATTTTCTATTATATTATACAATATACTTATAAAAGAACAAAGAAATAATGGAATGCAGGGTCTTAAACAAAGTCTACAGTAATTATATTTTGAAAATGTGCATCGAGTATCAGAACCACATTACAATAAGGTTATCAAACATCTAATACAATATGTTGGGAAAGCTAGGCTAGGGCATGATGGAGTCTGTAGTTCAACACCAACTGATGAGCCAGATTACCAACCTCTGTTAATGATCAATTTGCACAACTCACTATTTTACATTTACTTTACCTCTATTTTATATTATATTTTTAAATATAAACCATCAAGAACACACTGCTTCCTTTATACGGCACTACCAGATCAATAATGATCACATGTATTTTCATTGTTACGTCACTGGGGTTTTGACGGTGCGCTATCAAGGGATCTGTACTGCACATGAACAGACCCCAAAACATCGGAGATGTTCGTTGATCAACGGATTAACGTACATCTCTGAGTCAGATGCAGAATGCAATTAGCAATGCTGGAGACCGGAATAGAAGGAGGAGGAACTGAACCCAGGATCCAGGAAACTGGCAATGAGCATACCGCAAGTCTAGGTTTAAAGAGGGAGCTACTAGCACCGATTGGCTGAACGGAACATGTGAGCGTGAGTGCAGGAAATTGGTTGGATGATAGAGTCATGTGAGCGCATCCAAGATGGTTGCCAGTGCTCCGCAAACGCGGGAACCCACCAAGTGAGAACGCTAGGTCCACATGTAGATAGGTCCACATGCTCAGCTTTCAGGAATGCCAGCCGCAGCCAGGGGAGATACGAATGGCTGTGAGATGACACTACCAGACACAGTAATGGGGACTTAGACTCAGAAATGTGACAGTGATGACGTTTCTTAATTATTAAAAGCTACCACTGATAGATGCATTCATAAATTGGTTATTATGAAGATGTGTCTAAAATATTATGTAAAAATAGCCCTGTCCGTACTGTCACGGGCTGAATATAATGTATGTCATTTATAAATGCCTGGGCCCTAATCACATAAACCTGTCATACAACAGATTAGTGATAGGGAAAATCACACACATCAGGGGCTGCATAATATTATTTTTTTGAATAGATAAAAAATATATATATTACTGCATAAAAATGCTTTATGAATAAATCATGTATTTAAGGCTTTTGTTTTGTTAAGTATACCGTTGAAAACGCTTGGAGAAACACTGGTGGTCATTCCGAGTTGTTCACTAGTCGCATTCGTTCGCTGTGCAGCGATGAGGCTAAAAAAACGGCACTTCTGCGCATGCGTATGCGGCGCAATGCGCACGCGCGACGTACTATTACAACAAACAATGTAGTGATTGACATGAAGTGGGCGTTTCTGGGTGTCAACTGACCGTTTTCAGGGAGTGTTCGAAAAAACGCAGGCGTGCCAGGAAAAACGCAGGCGTGGCTGGGCGAACGCAGGGCGTGTTTGTGACGTCAAATCAGGAACTGAACAGTCTGAAGCCATCGCAAGTGCTGAGTAGGTATTGAGCTACTCTAAAACTGCACAAAAAAACTTTGCCGCCGTTCTGTGATCCTTTCGTTCGCACTTCTGCTAAGCTAAAATACACTCCCAGTGGGAGGCGGCATAGCGTTTGCACGGCTGCTAAAAAAGGCTAGCGAGCGATCAACTCAGAATGACCCCCAATATTATCATTGAGGAACGCTGCTATTTTTACAGGCAATATAAGCACAAACAGTAGAACATTTGGGTTGACTGTTTATAAAAAATGCAGTGGAAGTTTGAGATTTTAATAGTTCAGAACTAAACATTAAGAAGTTTAAAAGGACATTCTGGTTCAGCGTAGATGGAAAATAATAATTCACATCACTGATAATACTAAATAATGTATGAAAGTAAAATTACAGCAGCGTGACATCTTTCCCCAGTTAATTTTAGCTCACAACATAAGACTGGAAAGTGGCCCAAAATAACTAATATATTATATGCAAAACAGAAGTCAAATAGAACAAAAGAAAGTAGGCCATCCTCTGCAGAATTAAACTAGGGCACTGTTACACATATGGTGACTGTAATTCCAAATTCTAGGCTTGCCTCACCCTATGGCAATGAGCTTGATTGTCTAATATTCAAGTTCAAGCGCAACAGAGAACAAGCCTGTGGTCTTCATGCATTTGAATGCTTATTACACTTCAGTATTAACCAGCTTTTCAAGTGTTCCTGTCGCCTAAACAGCAGAATCAGCCATTGATTATACGTATAACCCACAAGTAATCAGTACATTGTCTTGGTGTGCTGAAGTGAAAGAAAATGTTTTTATTAAAGAACAAAATGTGTAAGTGGCTACTTACACTAAGTAACATCCTACATTTACTTAAACTTTACCTAATACTACAAGGCACATACAGTACAGTAGAATAGACATTATTTTGTCAGTCTTGTAAGAGCCAATGAGATCACCCTCCACCTTTGTAGCACTCCATATTGAGGTATACAGCTAAGGGGCGTGACCAAAACAGGATGGTGGTGTGGTCATATCACAAATTCTACATGTCCACAGCCTTGGGCAAAAATGACCGACGTGCTTGCAAAAAGCTAAGCAGCCCTTCCCCCCTCCCCTTCCACTACCTCAAAAGAATGATGAAATGCCACTTTGCCCAATGGCAGTAGCAATGGAGAGAAGTAATGACCAGGTCATAACTCCCCTATGAGACAGGTTTGGGAGGACCAGTGGCGGAACTTGTGAGTCGTGAGCCCAGGTGCTAAAAAGTCATTTGGGCCTCCTTCCTCAACCTCAACCCTAGTTCACTTTGTGCTACATGGCAATGGGTAACAGGGAGAGGCAGAGGGTGACAGTGTACAGAAGGGGCGGCAGAGGTTAACAGAGAGGCAGAGGGTGAAAACGGAAGGCAGTGGGTGACAGCAGAAGGCAGAGGGTGACAGGGAGAGGTAGTGACTGGCAGGGGAGGCAGTAAATGACAGGGGTACAAGCACAGTGTCCTGTGTGGTGTGGAGAACAGGGGGCATGTACCTTGGTGGGGGCAGGAACACAGCGGCCTCTGTTCTGTCCCTGACAGGGGCCCCTCCCCTTGTGGTTTCCTCAGTTTGGCACTCGGTCAGGCAGCTCTGACAGTGCCAGTTACTCCGGGTGTGAGCTGCCTTTAATTCACAGACAGCAGTGAATCCAAAAAAATGTACAGCTGCCTGCTAATTAGAGGCAGTATGTATCTGTGACCATCAGCGCTGATAGTTTGCAGGGCTCCTCTATCAGTCCGCCACACACTATGTCAGTCCTGCCTACCTAAGGTAAGGGGCATGTCCCTCGGGCAATGGGGCCCACCCTGCTCTCTGCACTGGGCCATTCATTCAAAATTGCTCAAAATGGTCTGCGTTTGGGGTAGGGGGGTAGGGCATAACTTATTGCTGGCCTGGGCAGCAGTGGGTTCCTTAGTCCTCAGGGGCCCCGGTGCAATGCACCTGCTGCACCAATGGTAGTTCTGTCTTTTTGGGACTTCAAATCGTACATGGAAAGTTGGAAGGAGTGATGCATTAAAACTGGAGGGGGCCTGTGAACAAATGTCCGTGGTCTCCTCCCTCCTTAGAAAATAGCTCTGACCCATGCACAGAAAATCACAAAGATTCACTGTGCAAGAGTCCTCTGTGCGTGCGCCACATAACCAGAATTATCTTCTCAAATATGGCTGCCAGTGTCCTATCTTCAGAGAGACTGTGGAGTACAGGAATAAGTGGCTGGCAGGACAAGCAGGGGGTAAATTAATGAAATGGGCGCATAGTGTGTAGTGTGGGCCTCACTTGTAACAGGGGCCCATTCAATAAAAATAGAGTTTCTGTATTTGCAGTGGGTTGTCTTGTTTCCTTTGTAAATCTGTACACAACCCTAGGAAACGGCATAAAAGTATCTCACTCAGCACATTAATAAGCACTATACACATATAAGAAGCGGAAACTATGACTTACTTTGACTTCAACTGTGCTTCCTTCTTTAGTAATGTGTCTTTCCACGTAGCTTGAAGACAGGAGATCACTGTAACAGACAATGAAATTAATTACTATTACATCGCAATTACAACTCTGGATGCCATTAAACACATAACGATTTTAATGGCTGCAACATCGTCAAGCACTTGTTTTTTCCCTTTATTTCTTATGTTTCACTTTCTATGAAAACTTATAAAAGTTGATAGAAGTTCACCTAGCGGACCCCAATGGACAGTCTGTCTTCAGGTAGGTTTAGGTGTACATCTCCACCTAAGTGTAAGGGTGAGAACACCTCCAGCTGTCTGTTGCCTTAGAAGTAACATCTGACCCATGCTGAAGAGATGTTAGTTACACCTACCTTTTCATAAGAGGTTTAAATGAAAAGACTACCTTTGCATGGACCAAAGACTACACTTACCTTCCAGCACAGCAGAGTCAGAAATGCCAAAACATTACCAAAACACAGCAATCTCCAGGCATAATGAATATTAAAAAAATAACTATAGGAAGGGGGATGTGTTTTGTAAACCTGAGTCATCTGCAACACTGATCCAATCAGAGCTGTTTGAAAGTGACCCTGGCATGGTACACACTTAGAGGGGTTCCTATTGCCCAGAAACCGATCCCCTCCCCACTGTATAAAGAGTGGAGTTGTGCTATGCAAAATAATGGTTTTGTATTAATTTCCTCATAATCTGTGCTAACTGGGATGGTTTCAAAATCCCAGCGGTCAGGATCCGACAGTCAGAATGGCGACAGCGGCATCTTGGCATTCAGAATACCCCATCCCCTAAATCAAACCCCCCCCCCCCCCTTCCAAAAGGCTAACCTTTGTAACTGATATTGTAGCGCCATGTAGGCGGAACACAGCTGCCATTTTGCACCTCAATGCACAAGCAGCGCACAGAGACCGCCGGTCAACATACCGACATGGCCTGCGGGAGGGGGCGCAACAAGCCCCTTGCGGGCTTGCTGCGCTCGCCACAGGTTCTATTCCCACTTTATGGGTGTCGTGGACACCCACGAGTGGGAATAGTACCTGCTAGTCGGCATGCCGACTGTTGGGGAGTGTAAGGGTACGGGATGTAGGGGGAGGTATCGTGACTAACTACATCCCCCGGGAGGCACTACAATACCAGTTATGCGCAGAAGACAGAAATATGTCTATTTGGGCTTCTACTTACGGTGGAAGCGCTGTGCGTTCCAGAGATGAAACGCATAAAGCTTCTCTCCCATTTTTTGTACTATTTTAAAAAGTTTTCATACTTGTATTTAGCCTACTGCAACATGGGTATCACAAGTTGGTTATACATTACATTTTAAGTATAGAAGATGTTTTTATTGCAGGCACAATTGCTCATCCCGCACCTAGAGCAGGAGGGACCCTTGGACATTGGGTATATAAGGTGAGCTCTAGCTTTACACCTCGACAACGACTCTAAATACGTTGAAACGCGTTGGTGAAATAGGGTAAGACCCACTGCTTCGCTGGACTCCTTTGCTATTGAGACCCTATTGTGACAATTTACACTGGATCTGGACTGTCTGAGGAATTGTTCTCTAAGCGTATCAGACCGGTATAACTGCTCCTTCCTATTCATGTGGAATTTTAATCGTGTGTATCAGTAATTACTTGTTATCCCTACATCAGACGTCTCTCCAGAGGTCCATGAGATGTGATATATGCAGGCAAGCCAGACGGAGTGTCCAAAAGGAACAAAGATACACATTAAGGCCTCTTTTACCCTTTCCAAGGGTGAGTGTAATATACAAACCTATATCGTTTTTATCATACAGTATTACGCTATGTTTGTCTGTTATTTTTATACAGCTGCAGGAAGAATATTACTTGAGTGTAAGTACACTCTTATCTTTGGGTGGTGTGGCACAGAGATGTAACACCATATAGACGCCTCTATAGACAGCATAGCCATTTGAACATGCATGGGGTAGACATAAGGCTATGGTTAAAAAAAGGGGCAGACTAGATGGGCCAAGTGGCTCTTATCTTCCTTCAAGTTTCTACTCACACCGGTATGTATGTAGCCTAGTCCCGTCTATGTCTCAGCCGCAGCGGCCCGTCCCCGTCCCCCCATGCCTGCATTGCCCGGACCGTGCCCCCTAAACGGCGGCCAAACACCAGCTGCCCACCCAGCGCCGGCGCATGCGTAGTTCAGACCTGATCGCTGCTGTGCAAAAACGCAGAGCAGCGATCAGGTCTGAATTACCCCCAATGTTTGCAGCTGCAAGGAAGAGAAATTCCTGCCTTTTGCTGCCGCTCTCCCTTCCGGTCCCTCTACTGTCCCGCAACCTCCCCCAATGTTTGCTGTGCTGCCGAACATTGCTGATCAGTCAGAACGGCAGGACCCCCTACCCGGTGGCTGCAGACAATAGCAGCCGCTGCGGAAGTGTAAATTAATCCCCCCGATGTATCTGGCTGTTATCCCAGCTGTTAAAATGAAAGTCGCGATTGTTCTGATGTTTGAGGGGAGATGATTGTTTTCACAAATATTTAAAAAAATAAATGTTTTTCTTTTTTCTAACTTAAATCATTTTGGATCAGGTTAAATACATGTTCTTCCCCTAATCCACTCCTAAAAAAAAAAAGACAATTTCTGAGCGTTCTTTGGGGGGGGGGGGGGGGATCGTCAGTTAAGTGGTTTCTGAGCGGGTTTTTTTATTTTTATTTTTTTGGGGGGGGGGGTCGTCAGTCAAGTGGTTAATAATTTTTATAGGTTTTGCTGATTGTATTTTTATGTTCTGTAATACTGGACACTATGTAAGAGTTATGCAAAGTAAAACCAAGTTATAAAGTTGGTGTTTCATTTAGACCTTTTCTTTATTCAGAATAACTAATAACGATTACCTGTATTACGTATGTGGCTCTTTGTTTAATGACAAAATAATTTAACGACCTAGTCGTAGGAACGGAAGTCGGACCTTAAGGGATGAGCATCTGTAACACTATTTTCATACCCAACAATGTACTTCTGATCTGACTGTAAATAAAATAGATCAAAATATAACTTAACATTTTTAGAAGTTGGGACGTTTACTGCTCTTATGCGAAAGAATAAATGCACACTCAGTTTGATATATCATGATTTATTAGCCTGTAAAATAATTCATTCATGATGCTCAATATGCTTATTAATCATTTATAACACGCAGTAAGCCGGCTGGCCGTCCATTAATAGTAATGCACAGGTTATGATCTCTTCGGTTTTGAAGCTATTCTCTAATGTCCCATCAACTTCAGGGTTCAACAATCCTTCAGAAAACACAGCACTCACAGTGCAAGCCTATAAGGTGTATATAAAGACTTGGGGGGGTCATTCCGAGTTGATCGCACGTAGCAACTTTTTGCTGCTCGTGCGATCAACCTGCCACTGCCTATGGGGGAGTGTATTTTAGCATAGCAGGGCTGCGATCTCTTGTGGAGCCCTGCTATGCTAAAAAAGTTTCAAGTAAAACAAGACTAGCCCTGCAGCTACTTACCCTGTGCGACGGATCCAGCGATGAAGGTCCCGGTCCTGACGTCAGACATCCGCCCTCCAAACGCCTCGACACGCCTGCAATGGTCTCACCACGCCTGGAAAACGGTGAGTATCCACCCCGGAACGCCTCCCGCCTGTCCGTCTTCTTGTGATCGCCACTGCGATCACATTTCTTGCTGGCGTCGTCGTTGCCCGGCGCCGATAATCGCCAGGCAACGACGCGCGTGCGCAATGCGTCCGCCGCGCATGTTCATTTCTGACCCGTTTACACCGCTGCGAAGAACCGCTGCGTGTGAACAGGTCGGAATGACCCCCTTGGTTCAGATAGCACACATTTTCTACCATTACTGTAACTTGCACCACTGTAAATGAATTGCTTTGTGTCTTATTTGTTCCAATATGATCACATGGGCCAAAAAGGGGCCAAACAGGCACAAAGCAGGAAGTTGGGGGCCGCTGATCAAGACGTGGAAGACCCCATTGCTGATCACGGCTCTATTCGCTATTGGAAATAAATAACATTGTTAACGTGGTTAAGTTTTGTCCTGCACCATAAATTAATCCAGGACTCATGATGAAGCTCTTGCATTTTTTATAACCAGGAAATGCGGAGAGGATATGAGGGAAGGAGGTTGGAGAGGACAAGCACAGTGATTAAAATGATATAGGGGAATCTCTACAATACATTTTAATAAACATCCAGATCTTCAAATTATACAGAGGGATGTTTCAGCAACCTTGTAACTGCCTTGTAGAGCAAAAGACTATTTATTCATCTTTACCAGCTGAAGTGCTGAAAGCTGCTGTTTCTACAGCAATATACTGATATATAGACATTGGAAGAGTGACCAAGTTACCACGTCAAATGGTTTTGATAAAGTAATAACAATATAATAGCAATGAAAGTGTATCTGTGGCAGTACAAGCAGTGAAGGCAGCCATTTTGTTTTTAACAAAATTCCATGAGAATGTGGTGTTCTAATTCACTAGGAATTTAATTCAATTCTGATTTCTAGGGACAGTTTAGAAATTCAATAACCTATAGTGGTGTGACCTTCTGGGGGAATGGCTGTGGTCCCACTGAATATGGGAGTTGTTGTAGGCCACATGCAGGCCGTCAGTGCCCGGCGCCCGCCAGCGAATCGTATTGCGGCCCCCACGCATGCGCTGTTGAGACCCGATCGCATGGCAAAAAAATGCAGCGTGTGATCGGGTCTGAATGACCCCCATAGTGAGCTACAGCTCTGCTGTTGTGTCTTCTATTATGAAAGAAAGGAGAACAGACATTGGGGGTAATTCCAAGTTGATCGCAGCAGGAAATTTTTTAGCAGTTGGGCAAAACCATGTGCACTGTAGGGGAGGCAGATTTAACATGTGCAGAGAGAGATAGATTTGGGTGTGGTGTGTTCAATCTGCAGTCTCAATTGCAGCTTAAAAATAAAGCAACCAGTATTTACCCTGCACAGAAACAAAATAACCCACCCAAATCTAACTCTCTCTGCACATGTTAAATCTGCCCCCCCTGCAGTGCACATGGTTTTGCCCAACTGCTAAAAAATTTCCTGCTGCGATCAACTTGGAATTACCCCCATGGTTTTGCCCAACTGCTAAAAGATTTCCTGCTGCGATCAACTTGGAATTACCCCCATTGTTTTAAGGAATTGCACTAATTATTAAAATAAAAGTTTTAGGGACCTATTTATTATCATTTGTAGCCAGCACCCAAATTTAAATATTCCTTATAGCAACCAGTTGCTTAATGTGCAATAAATAATTTTAATATTTAAACTTCTTTTTGTGCTTTTACATTATTTCCATATCCGTTTTCACTTGTGAACATAGCGCAGGATCTCGTAAGAATATTTGTTGCTGCACTATTTGTTGCGCTCTATTCGGGTTTATTATGTATGCTTCCAGAGGCATACTCTGTTCCCGCTGCTTTTAGTATTTTATTTGATCACTTAAAAGCTGTTAATAATATTAGTGCTTGAATTTGTTTGTATTTGTCACACTATAGAAAGAGATCAAACAGACAGTACTTGGGTAGAAATCGAACAATGAAATAATTATACAACAAAATCAAATGGTTGTTAACAAGAACAAGCGATGACCCCATGTTTGGGAGCGGCAAACGAAAGGAATCACAGATTGTGAGTAGGAGCGTATAGAGCCAAGGAAAGTGCAGAGCATGATCCAAGAGGATGGAGGGCCCTGCTCGTGAGAGCTTATAGTCTAGGTTATCTGGAAACATGTGGCCTGTGTCCTATCAAATACTTTATTTTAAGCAGAAGCACAAAACTAGCATAACACGGCTGTATGCAACCACTTCAGCCACACGCTGGTGACCCTCCCATAAGACGGACCATCTCCGGGTGTCTGTTTAGCCAGCTCCCTCTCGCCACCCGAGAACACCCAGCAGCACTTCTCTTAAACAATTCTGATACTGTGCGTCTCAACTGCAACAGCGCCTCCGTGTGTACACTCTGTGTAATGCCGGCACCATAGAAGTAATCAGTATCCTGTCTTTAGGTCAACCTCATTTAGGTCGACACGATTAGTAGGTCGACATGGCAAAGGTCGACACATGAAAAGGTTGACATGAGGTTTGTTTTTTGTTTTTTTAAACCAACATTTTTTATAAACTTTTTCTTACTTTACGATCCACGTAGAATACGATTGGTAATAGTAACCTGCCTTGAAGGGGACATGGTGCAATAACCGGTGGTTCATGGTCACGTTACAAAGAAAACGACATTTCATGTGTCAACCTACTCACTATAGACCAACAATCAACCCTAACTAGGTCGACCTAATGAACCACAGCTGAAGTAATCAGGGATTTTTATGCATGCGCGGTAGCAATAAATCACTCAACTACTGTATGTGAGCGTCGGCATTGCGTGTCTAGTTCTTTATATGTAAAGGATTCTTTACATATACCATGCCTTGAAGATGGTGGCAAACACTCATTTCATTCAAGGAGGGTTTTTCACCAGCACATAAAACTATGTCAAATAAGAAATGTCCTGAGCATGGACTAGTTATGGTATTTGCATGGAGACCTGGAAGGACCCTGAGACAACGCTCTGCCCACTGACTGCTTCCAGATCGGGATGTGCTGCTTGTTAGCTATTAAATATTAAAACATCCATGTTCATTGAAATGTATACCTGTAGGTGCAGGATGTAATAAATGTGTTACAATTGATTTGCTCTGCTTCCTGTTGTTTCCCTGGGGCTCAGTGTAAGCAATATGCAGGAGTATGTTAAAATCACAAATGCTGAGCTATGTACGGTAAGCTGGGAGAGCTCTTAATAATTCAGCAAGAAGGAGCTTGTTACAGCCAGATCTGCAGCAGCGCAGCGGACGTGATGCCAGAGGAGGGCTGCATGGTGTAAACTTGCTCCTGATAGTCAGTTATTAGAACATACCATGCAATATCATACAGTGTGCTGGGATGCCGATGGCCCACCTTGCTCTATAGCAGACTTGATAGGCTCGGCTGCCCCTGACTCTTAAGCCCCGCCCCATACACTCTAGATGAGAAAATGAAACGTACTGACACCCCCACACACACTGGGATATACGTATATGGGGACAGCCCCCCAATAAGGCCCTTTGGAGAGACAGAGAGAGAGTATGCCAGCACACACCCAGCGCCACTGGACACTGGAAACAAAGTCCCAGTCTGTGCAGCGCTCTTTATAAGATGCTCTCTTAATTAATACACATCTGATGCTCTCATATCCGAACCAAAACCCAACGCGTTTCGTCCAACTGGACTTCATCAGGGGCTCATTATCAACAAGGTCGGAAGAACATAAAAGAATGGATGACCGATATATGATCGAATTTAGCCCTCAAAAAAAAATCAATAAAAACGCTTGCAGTAATGGATGTAATGAAAAGTGCGCTGAATTCACAGCTAAAATTAATGTGCCAACTCAGTGAGGCAAACAATAACACTATAGTGCTGAATTCACTACAAGCCACAATGTCGTTTATGCAGATAATGCTCAGCAGGAAGAGTGGCTTCTCCTAGTCAGCAGTATATATATATATATATATATATATATATGCATACACTTTTTTGCGCCAAATAAATGTGCCCCCCCCTCGTTTTTGCTCTCTGTTACTTGGAGAGTCCGGGAGCAGCTTCTCTGCAGCTTGCTGTGGAGAAAATGGCGCTGGTAAGTGCTGAAGGATCAAGCCCCGCCCCCTCGACGGCGGGCTTCGGTCCCGCTCAATTTTTTTTATACTGGCGGGGATTTTATAATATACTGCCTCCGCAGTATCTGATACCTGTGCCAGTGTTATTTGAGGTAATTATTGCTGTCCAGGGCGCCCCCCCTGCGCCCTGTACCCTTGTTGTGCCTTGTGTGTGTGTGTGTGTGTGTGTGTGTGTGTGTGTGTGTGTGTGTGTGTGTGTGTGTGAGCAATGGCGCACAGCGTGACCGCTGCGCGGTACCTCACTGAAGATCTGAAGTCTTCTGCCGCCCGTGAAGTCTTCTTTCTTCTTATACACACCCGGCTTCTATCTTCCGGCTCTGTGAGGAGGACGGTGTTCCGACCCTCTGGAGCTAATGGTGTCCAGTAGCCTAATCCCAAGATGCAGGGAGCCTGTTGCCAGCAGTGCTCCCTGAAAATAAAAAAACCTAACAAAAGTATTTTCAGAGAAACTCAGTAGAGCTCCCCTGCAGTGCATCCAGTCTCCTCTGGGCACAGGATCTAACTGAGGTCTGGAGGAGGGGCATAGAGGGAGGAGCCAGTTCACACCCATCTAAAGTCTTAGAGTGCCCATGTCTCCTGCGGAGCCCGTCTATACCCCATGGTCCTTACGGAGTCCCCAGCATCCTCTAGAACGTAAGAGAAAAGGGCTGTATTTAAATAGTCATGGGGGTTAAAACCCGAGGCTGCCACCCTTTTTCCGTGTGGTAAATGACGGTAGGAGCCAGAGGTGGGCCCCTTTCTCTGTAAGGGCCTGGGTCACCAGTCCCCTTAGTCCCCCCCTAATGGCGGCCCTGTATACGTACGGTAAAGCTTTTAAGTGCTGAATGACAGTTACATACTGTATGATAGCCACACCAAGCAATGATATCCGGTTGCTGGACTCTGTGGTTCAATTTAGAATCAGTCCGTGTGTGGAAACTGTAAGTGATCTGTAGCAATGGATTGATTGATTGATTGATTGATTGATTGATTGATTGATTGATTGATTGCTTAGAAGGATCATGTCTCCCATATTTCACATAGGCCTGAAACCACTATACAGAATGGATAAGCAAATCCAGGTTTAGGCATTTTTTCAGCATGTGAAATGGGTCTGTGGATGACACAACTGACTGTGGACGAGCTTTGTATGAATGTGACAAAACTTTGCTTTGAATGAAATGTGACTTTAAAGTATTGTCAGAAAACATAGGGCCTGAATGTGAGTCGGACATGCGAGCAGGAATCCATGTAAAGGAGGGCATTGGAGCTGTTGGAATAATGCGGCTAACACCGTGCATTAGGGGTCGAGATTGCGGCAGTGGCGAACACCTACTTCATACAGGAGCTAATTCTCTCAAACGCTTAAATTGCCTCCTATACAGTTTGTCCTGTTTTGCTTGTACTGTACTTACCTCGTATATGCACTTTATCAATGCTGTGGAACCTTTGTAGAGCCCTACAAAGGATACTAAAAATGAATAGACAACCATTTTAATTGTTCAAGTTTCCAAAGGCAATCTATGGTGAAGGAGACTATTGCCAATGTCAATGGAATTAAACAAGGATTCAGCAGCCAGCACTGTGTGCATAACCAGCAGTATATAACTGCTGTGTAATTTGTTAATAAACGTGTCTGACTTAGTGCAGGCAGAAGAAAATCACTTGCAGACTGTACGACATTAATGTTATCAGCTTGATAAGAGAATTGCCTACGATTGTGTCAGAAATACGACTGCTCAAGCAGCCAATGGAGCTTATGTAATAGCCTGCGAGATGCAGGCTGTGTGGGAATTTCATCTAGTATGCTGATCTTTTTAAAGTGGCAATCATTTACGAGGCAAAACCAGGTTGGTTTTGCCTTGTAAATGGTTGCCGTTTTAAAAATATGGGCATATTCGAGGCTATTACATAAATCTCTATGAGCACTTTATAGAGACACAAGCCGGTGGAGGTCCAGATGCTCCACACAAAGAAGTCTCAGTACATTGGGGCAGATGTATTAAGCCTGGAAAAGGGACAAAGAAGTGATAAAGCAGTGATAAGTGGAAGGTTATAACACACCAGCCAATCAGCTCCTAACTGTCATTTTTCAAATTCATAATGACTGGCTGGTGCGTTATCACATTACGTATATATCACTGCTTTATCACTTTTTTATCTCTTCTCCAGGTTAATACATCTGCTCCATTGTCACAAATTAGCATATTATACAAAGATACAAAAACACAAAGCTAGAGATACTCACATCATGTTCAGGACTATGGAAAATAGGATTTTAATACCTACCGGTAAATCCTTTTCTCTTAGTCCGTAGAGTATGCTGGGGACACTTAAAGAACCATGGGGTATAGACGGGATCCGCAGGAGACATGGGCACTTTGAGATTTGAAAAGGGGTGTGCACTGGCTCCTCCCTCTATGCCCCTCCTCCAGACTCCAGTTATAGGAACTGTGCCCAGGGAGACGGACAAATTTCGAGGAAAGGATTTATTATTAAACTAAGGTGATATTCATACCAGCTCACACCGCAAACACGCCGCACAACGTGGCATTCAACAGACCCCAAGCCAACGGCATGAACCAATGTCAGCAACAGGCTGACTATAAACTTAACACAACATGCGTGTAACCAGAATTCATAACTGCAGATACAGTACGCACTGGTACGGGTGCCCAGCATCCTCTCTGGACTAAGAGAAAAGGATTTACCGGTAGGTATTAAAATCCTATTTTCTCATATGTCCTAGAGGATGCTGGGGACACCAAAAGAACCATGGGGTTATACCAAAGCTCTAGAACGGGCGGGAGAGTGCGGATGACTCTGCAGCACCGATCGACCAAACTCGAGGTCGTCATAGGCCAGGGTATCAAACTTGTAAAACTTTGCAAAGGTGTTCGAACCCGACCAAGTAGCAGCTCGGCAAAGTTGCAATGCCGAGACCCCTCGGGCAGCCGCCCAAGAAGAGCCCACCTTTCTAGTAGAATGGGCCTTCACCGATTCCTGTAATAGCAATCCGGCCGTGGAATGAGCATGCTGAATCGTGTTACAGATCCAGCGTGCAATGATCTGTTTGGAAGCAGGACACCCAATCTTGTTGGGAGCATACAGGATAAACAGAGCTTCGGTTTTCCTAACAACATCCAAAGATTTTGACTCAACGAAAGAGGCAGTAGCCACTGGCACCACAATAGGTTGGTTCATGTGGAAAGATGAAACCACCTTCGGCAGAAAATGTTGCAGAGTCCTCAACTCTGCTCTATCTTCATGAAAGATTAAATAAGGGCTCTTGTGAGACAAAGCCGCTAACTCAGACACCCGCCTTGCGGACGCAAAAGCCAACAGGATGACCACTTTCCAAGTGAGAAACTTCAACTCCACCATCTGTAAAGGCTCAAACCAATGCGACTGAAGGGACTGCAACACCACGTTAAGATCCCATGGTGCCACAGGGGGCACAAATGGAGGTTGGATGTACAACACACCCTTCACGAAAGTTTGAACTTCTGGCAGGGAGGCCAATTGTTTTTGAAAGAAAACCGATAAGGCTGAAATCTGAACCAATTTTAGGCCCGCCTCTACACCTGCTTGTAGAAAATGGAGAAAACGTCCTACGTGAAACTCTTCCGCAGGAGCCTTCTTGGATTTACACCAAGACACACACTTCCTCCAAATGCGTTGGTAATGTTTAGACGTTATTCCCTTCCTGGCCTGAAGAAGCGTGGGAATGACTTCACTGGGAATACCCTTCCGCGCTAGGATCTGGCGTTCAACCGCCAAGCCGTCAAACGTAGCCGCGATAAGTCTTGGTATACGCATGGCCCCTACTGTAGCCGCGGTAAGTCTTGGTATACGCACAGCCCCTGCTGTAACAGGTCCTCGCGTAGAGGAAGAGGCCAGGGATCTCCTATGAGTAATTCCTGAAGATCTGGATACCAAGCCCTCCTTGGCCAGTCTGGGACAATGAGGATCGCTTGAACCTTTGTTCTTCTTATGATCTTTAGAACTTTTGGAATGAGAGGAAGTGGAGGGAACACATACAACGATGGGAACACCCATGTGTCACCAGTGCATCCACTGCTATTGCTTGAGGGTCCCTGGACCTGGAACAATACCTCTGAAGCTTTTTGTTGAAGCGCGACGCCATCATGTCTAAGTGAGGAATTCCCCAATGACTTGTCACTTCTGCAAAGACCTCTTGATGGAGGCTCCATTCTCCTGGATGGAGATCGTGTCTGCTGAGGAAGTCTGCTTCCCAGTTGTCCACTCCCGGAATGAAGATCGCTGACAGCGCTCTTGTATGCTTCTCTGCCCAGCGTAGAACCTTTGTGACCTCTGCCATTGCCGCTCTGCTTTTTGTTCCACCCTGGCGGTTTATGTACGCTACTGCTGTCACATTGTCCGATTGGATCAGCACGGGCAGATTGCGAAGAATATGTTCCGCCTGCACAAGGCCATTGTAAATGGCCCGTAACTCTAGAACGTTTATGTGGAGACAAGTTTCCTGGCTTGACCATCTTCCTTGGAAGTTTTCAACCTTGCGAGACTGCACCCCATCCTCGGAGACTTGCATCCGTGGTTATTAGGATCCAGTCCTGGATCCCGAACCTGCGCCCCTCTAGGAGGTGAGAACTGTGCAGCCACCACAGGAGTGATATTCTGGTCTTTGAAGACAGGACTATCTTCCGGTGCATGTGCAGATGGGATCTGGACCACTTGTCCAACAGGTCCCACTGAAATACTCTGGCATGGAATCTGCCAAACTGAATGGCCTCGTAGGTTGTCACCATCTTCCCCAGCAACCGAGTGCACTGGTGGATTGACACTCTTGGTGGTTTCAGAATTTGTTTGAC
This sequence comes from Pseudophryne corroboree, assembly GCF_028390025.1. Taxonomy (NCBI): domain Eukaryota; kingdom Metazoa; phylum Chordata; class Amphibia; order Anura; family Myobatrachidae; genus Pseudophryne; species Pseudophryne corroboree. Next base: position 101,601,222 of record NC_086448.1, read on the forward strand.
CAGGCTCTGAAGTTCCTGAGCCTTTTCCACCGGAAGAAAAATTCTCTGTAGTTCTGTGTCCAGTATCATCCCTAAAAATGACAACCTCGTTGCCGGAATCAACTGTGATTTTGGCAAGTTTAGGAGCCAACCGTGTTGTCAAAGCACTGTCAGGGACAGGGCAACGCTTTTCACCAACTGGTCCCTGGATCTCGCCTTTATCAGAACATATAATTGTGACTCCTTGCTTGCGAAGGAGAACCATAATTTCCGCCATTACTTTGGTGAAAATCCTCGGAGCTGTGGACAGACCAAACGGCAACGTCTGAAATTGGTAATGACAATCCTGAACTGCAAACCTCAGGTAAGCCTGATGTGGAGGATAAATGGGAACATGTAAGTAGGCATCTTTTATGTCCACCGACACCATAAAATCCCCTTCCTCCAGACTGGAGATCACTGCTCGGAGAGACTCCATTTTGAATATGAATTTTTTTTAGGTAGAAAATGAGGGATTTCAGGCTCAGGATTGGCCTGACCGAACCATCAGGCTTCGGAACCACAAATAGACTTGAATAAAAGCCTTCTCCCTGTTGTGACTGGGGAACCCTGACTATAACCTGATTTTGACACAACTTTTGTATGGCGTTGCAAATTACCTCCCTGTCCGGAAGAGAAACTGGCAAGGCCGATTTGAAAAATCGGTGAGGGGGGACGTCTTGAAACTCCAGTTTGTACCCTTGGGATATTATTTGTAAGACCCATGGGTCCAGGTCCGAACGAACCCAGAACTGACTGAAGAGTTTGAGACGTGCCCTCACCGGTGCGGACTCCCGCAGAGGAGACCCAGCGTCATGTGCTGGATTTGGAAGAAGTCGGGGAGGACTTCTGCTCCTGGGAACCCGCCACGGCTGGTGATCTTTTACCCTTTCCCCTTTCTCTAGCAGCAATGAAGGAGGAACCTCGCCCTTTCTTGTATTTATTGGGCCAAAAGGACTGCATTTGATAGTGGTGTGTCTTCTTTTGTTGCGAAGGCACATAAGGCAAAAATGATGACGTACCAGCAGTAGCCGTAGATACCAAATCAGCGAGGTCGTCTCCAAACAAGACACCACCTTTGTACGGTAGGGATTCCATATTTTTCTTAGAGTCAGTATCAGCATTCCACTGATAAATCCATAATGCTCGCCTAGCTGAGACTGCCATGGCATTGGCCTTTGATCCCAAAAGGCCAATATCCCTTGCAGCTTCCTTAAGGTAAACCGCCGCATCCTTGATGTAACCGAGCGTCAAGAGGATGTTATCCCTATCTAGGGTATCTATGTCAGATGACAAGTTATCTGCCCACTTTTCAATAGCACTACTCACCCACGCAGAGGCAATGACCGGTCTGAGTAGTGTACCTGTGGTCATATAAATGGATTTTAACGTAGCTTCCTGCCTACGATCTGCAGGGTCTTTAAGGGCTGCCGTGTCAGGTGACGGAAGAGCCACCTTTTTAGACAACCGCGATAGGGTCTTGTCCACAATGGGGGGTGACTCCCACTTTTCCCTATCCCCAGTGGGAAACGAATAAACCACCGGAATCCTTTTGGGAATCTGAAATTTTCTGTCAGGACTTTCCCAGACTTTATCAAATAAAGTATTCAGTTCATGAGAGGGAGGAAACGTTATTTAAGGTTTCTTTTCCTTATACATACAGACCCTTTTATCAGGAACAGTAGGGTCTTCAGTGATATGCAATACCTCTTTAATAGCCACAATCATGGACTGAATGCTCTTTGCCAATTTAGGATCTAATCTGGAATCACTATAGTCGACACTGGAATCAGTGTCCGTGTCGGTAGCTGTGTCTGCCAACTGGGTAAACATATGTTTCTGTGACCCCGAGGGGACCTGAACTTGCAATAACATATCTTCCACAGATTTTTTCCATGCTTGGGTCTGAGACTCAGACTTGTCCAATCTTTTACTAATATGAGCTACATTAGCATTCAAAGCATTCAATACATTTAACCAATCAGGAGTCGGCGGTGCCGACATGGTCACCCCCACCGCCTTTTGCGTCTCTAATACAGTCTCCTCCTGTGAAGAGCACTCGGTCTCAGACATGCCGACACACGTGTAATACACACCCACAGACACACTGGGCTTATAGGGGACAGACCCACATAGAAGCCTGTCAGAGAGACACAGAGGGAATTTGCCAGCTCATACCCCAGCGCCAAATCAATGGGTCAGAAGCGTTAACCAAAATGCCCCAGACCTATAGCGCATTTTACATTATATAATATTGCACCAAATCACCATGGCCCCCCCGTTTCGCACCCTGATACTTGGTCAGCAGTGTGAGGAAGGACCAGTGTCTCTGCAGCCAGCGGAGAGGAAATGGCGCCGAGTGAGCTGTGAGGACAAAGCTCCGCCCCCTTAATGGCGTGCTTCGGTCCCGCTCATTTATATATGGATTATACTGGTGGGGGTTAGGACCGTGTTGTACACTAATGTCCCCTATTGCCAGACTGTCACTGAGGTATTTTAAGCTGCCCAGGGCTGTGTGTTGTGAGCGGGAGCTTGGCACGCAGCGTCCGTCCGCTGCGTGGTACCTCAGGGGAATGCCGTCACTGAAGTCTTCTTTCTTCTTCTACTCACCTGTCTTCTGACTTCTGGCTCTGTAAGGGGGGTGACGGCCGGCTGCGGGAGCGAGCATCTGAGTATACCCAGCGATCAAACCCTCAGGAGCTAATGGTGTCCTGTAGCCAGAAGCAGAGCCCTTAAACTCACTAGAAGTGGGTTATACTTCTCTCCCCTCAGTCCCATGAAGCAGGGAGGTTATTGCCAGCAGTTCTCCCTGAAAATAAAAAACCTAACAAAAAAGTATTTTCAGAGAAACTCAGTAGAGCTCCCCTGTAGTGCATCCAGTCTCACTGGGCACAATTCTAAAACTGGAGTCCGGAGGAGGGGCATAGAGGGAGGAGCCAGTGCACACCCCTTTTCAAGTCTTAAAGTGCCCATATCTCCTGCGGATCCCTTCTATACCCCATGGTTCTTTTGGTGTCCCCAGCATCCTCTAGGACGTATGAGAAACAACCGAAGAATGTCATTACTTACAGTACATTACACAGGTTTAATAACAGAGGGGGAGATGTATCAAATCCTCTAAAGAGGAGCAGTGGAAATGTTACCCTTAGCCACCAATCAGATCAGTACATTTTACAGTACATTCTATAAAATTATAGCTAGAATCTTTTTTTGTTGATTTGGGCAACTTCTCCTTCTGTCTTCTAGAACTTTTTGGAGTCACAGCGCCCTAGAGTATCAGAATTTTTTTCACAGAACCCCTAGGCCAAAACTTTCTTATTGAGAAATTCAGAAAAAAATATAAAATCAAGTAAACTATGTTTATATGTCATCCTTAGGTTCAGTTATGAGGTGAGGGACAGGATTCACTTCTGTTTGTGCACATATTTTATGATTGGCAGCCACCAGCACTGGTTTTGTCTATTACATTGACAGTAAATAATTTGAATTGGTCCTGGACCACCAACCCAAGGCTCCCGTGCAAGTGTCCCGAAGCACCCCAGGGTGCCTCGGCACACAGTTTGAGAACCACTGGTCTAGAAGGTTTAATACATCTCCCCTTGAGTCTTTTTGTACTGGAAATCTCCAGACTTCTGGGAAGTTTAAATCTATGTCTCATATGAAGGATAAGTGATGCGTGAACCTGGGAATGGGGTTGGCTATCGACCGTCAATAGATGGGAACCATGAATGGTTTTATGTCAATGTCAGTTTTTACTATTGATGGGGTAAGCCTGATAGCACACGTGGGTGGCAGAGGTCCCAAGGCTCCAATGGTTTCTCAGCGATGGTTAGAAAACTCTTTTTAGGAGAGAGGAGTTTGGGGCAGGAAAGGGCATCTATGGCATGCCTCTCATGTTGTACAACCACTCCCCCTAAATGACCCATAATGGCATCAACCGTCTATAGACAGCATAACCCCTCTGATAAAAACAAAACTAATATATATATATATATATATATACACACACACTGCTCAAAAAAATAAAGGGAACACTTAAACAACACAATGTAACTCCAAGTCAATCACACTTCTGTGAAATCAAACTGTCCACTTAGGAAGCAACACTGATTGACAATCAGTTTCACATGCTGTTATGCAAATGGTATAGACAACAGATGGGAATTATAGGCAATTAGCAAGACACCCCCAATAAAGGAGTTGTTCTGCAGGTGGTGACCACAGACCATTTCTCAGCTCCTATGCTTTCTGGCTCATGTTTTGGTCACTTTTGAAAGCTGGTGGTGCTTTCACTCTAGTGGTAGCATGAGACGGAGTCTGCAACCCACACAAGTGGCTCAGGTAGTGCAGCTCATCCAGGATGGCACATCAATGCGAGCTGTGGCAAGAAGGTTTGCTGTGTCTGTCAGCGTAGTGTCCAGAGCATGGAGGCGCTACCAGAAGACAGGCCAGTACATCAGGAGACGTGGAGGAGACCGTAGGAGGGCAACAACCCAGCAGCAGGACCGCTACCTCCGCCTTTGTGCAAGGAGAAACAGAAGGAGCACTGCCAGAGCCCTGCAAAATGACCTCCAGCAAGCCACAAATGTGCATGTGTCTACTCAAACGATCAGAAACAGACTCCATGAGGGTGGTATGAGGGCCCGACGTCCACAGGTGGGGGTTGTGCTTACAGCCCAACACCGTGCAGGACGTTTGGCATTTGCCAGAGAACACCAAGATTGACAAATTCGCCACTGGCGCCCTGTGCTCTTCACAGATGAAAGCAGGTTCTCACTGAGCACATGTGACAGACGTGACAGAGTCTGGAGACGCCAAGGAGAACGTTCTGCTGCCTGCAACATCCTCCAGCATGACCGGTTTGGCAGTGGGTCAGTAATGGTGTGGGGCGGCATTTCTTTGGGGGGCCACACAGCCCTCCATGTGCTCGCCAGAGGTAGCCTGACTGCCATTAGGTACCGAGATGAGATACTCAGACCCCTTGTGAGACCATATGCTGGTGCGGTTAGCCCTGGGTTCCTCCTAATGCAAGACAATGCTAGACCTCATGTGGCTGGAGTGTGTCAGCAGTTCCTACAAGACGAAGGCATTGATGCTATGGACTGGCCCGCCCGTTCCCCAGACCTGAATCCAATTGAGCACATCTGGGACATCATGTCTCGCTCCATCCACCAATGCCACGTTGCACCACAGACTGTCCAGGAGTTGGCGGATGCTTTAGTCCAGGTCTGGGAGGAGATCCCTCAGGAGACCATCCGCCACCTCATCAGGAGCATGCCCAGGCGTTGTAGGGAGGTCATACAGGCACGTGGAGGCCACACACACTACTGAGCCTCATTCTGACTTGTTTTAAGGACATTACATCAAAGTTGGATCAGCCTGTTGTGTGTTTTTCCACTTTAATTTTGAGTGTGACACCAAATCCAGACCTCCATGGGTTAATAAATTTGATTTCCATTGATAATTTTTGTGTGATTTTGTTGTCAGCACATTCAACTATGTAAAGAACAAAATATTTAATAAGAATATTTCATTCATTCAGATCTAGGATGTGTTACTTTAGTGTTCCCTTTATTTTTTTGAGCAGTGTATGTATATATATATATATATATATATATATATATCTGACGTAAAGCGTAGGGACTAGACTGGTCATCGGAAGTTGTTATATTCATCTTGAAGCTGAATAAATTGCACCAAATAGAATACAGTCGCACAGTGCCCTACGTAATAATACGTATCTGCTGCTATTTCACTTTCACAATACAAGACTTTGGCGAGACTGATAAATGGGTTATTCTCTATTATTCTCTATTATGCTGTCTGTATAATCTTGTTGCTGTTATGGGATGCTTAGTTCCTAATCTCCTGTTTGCCTAATTGGTTAATTATAAGTGTGTTAGCTTATTGGTTAATTATAAGTGTGTTAGCCTTTTATTGTATTTTGACAATTAACACGAAATGACTCGTTATTACATTGCTTCTAGTGTTTTAAAATTGCATATGGATTTGTTTTAAATGTGTTTGTAAATGCCGCCATTTAATTACATATGTTCTTTATATAGGCTAATATATATTACACAACGAGTTTTTGTGTAAGTACATTACTTAGTGCAGAGTGTACCCAAATATTCCTGCTTATGTGGACAGCAGCTTGATTACTGTAGAGCCTTATTAAGTTGATTTTTATTTATATACTGTATATATATTGTTTTAATTCTTTTATCTCCACATGGACACCCCGATGCTACCTAAAGATCAGTGTGAGGTGCCTTACTGATGCAGACCCCAACAAAAGTTCCCCAAAAGGTTGCACTGTAGGAATTTCCAGAATGTAGTTTTGATCCCGGCGGTCAGCATAACGACGCCTGGATCCCGGCCGCCAGAATGCCGGCAAGGGGGCCAGGACTATTCCCACTCGTGGGTGTCCACGTGGGTGGTTGTCGCCACCGATCCACGTGTTTTGTTGCATTTGCGGGCGTTTTTTACCGTTTTGGTTTGTTTTTGCCCATGCCGATTCGCTAAAAAAAAAGTTGAAAAGGCATGGCGAAAATGGAGCAAAAAACTGTCAAACGCCCGCTATTGAATACCAGTAGGTTGAATTAGTGCCGATTTTCAGCCTGTCAGAAAACTAGGCACTAATTGAATATCCCCAATGGCGACAAAACATCCTCTCTAAATGCGGTGGGCTGATCACTTGCAAGTGGCCAGTCTATTGGCCCAGTTTCCCTAGACCGGTGTTCCAAACTGTAGAAACTCTGATTGCATCCTCATCTCATTCCGCTAGTGTCAGCTGTGCCTGATAGTAACCATTGTCATAAGAGTGTTCCCAGGGGTGTCGTACATCAATGGATCTGCAGATATATCTATAGGTGGATCGGGCAGTGTGTTGTGCACACTGCCCGATTCATCATGGCTTACATCACGAACTGGGTGGGCATTTACATGCCCCCGCCTAGGTGAGCCGTCAATCACCGCCGGCTTGTGCAGGAAGTGTATGGCGGATGGCACACAGAACAACGCACCAATATATCTGTAGATATTTTAGTTATCGTGTGTGCTGCAGGGTCGACGTGATATTTCTGTGTACGACCGCATTTACAGACATATCGTTCATATGCACTGGCCGACGTATCTGCCAGTGTGTACCCAGCTTTACTGTCAGACAAGCCGGGTATAGCAGCTTTGTATAGAGGGAGATGGGCCACAATGACGCATCACCACTTCCCGTGCACATCCCACCTGACCGCCCCCTTCTTGGTGGGGCAGCTTTAATGTTGGCAAATATGCCGCAGACAAAACATGATTTGGTCCAGATGCAATGGTTCATGTTAAAGGATCAGTAGGACCAGTGATTTGAGAGTGAGTTCCGGTGTCACTGGGTCAGTGTTCACTAGGAAAACGTGTGTAGTATAAGGCACTCCCTACTATATGGGATATAGTATATGCTCAGAATGTTAACATTCACAATGTTGACATCAGGATGTTGACAAGATCTGAATGTAAACATTGTGAAAGTCGACATTCACATCATGTTGAAATTCTGGTGGAGGGGAGATCGACATTCACAATGTTTTCAATGACAGTATGTTGACATGACATGTCGACAATGTGAATGCCGTCATACAGAATATTAACAGCTGATTTTTGGGTAATTTTAGGTTTTGTCTGCATTTAGGTATAGGGTCAATCAGCAGTTAAGGTTAGTCTATGGTTAGGGTTAGTCTGTGGTTCAGATTAGTCTACGGATATGGTTAGTTTGCGGTTAGGGTTGGGTATAGTCTGCTGTTAGGGTTAGGGATAGTTTGCGGTTAGGATTAGTTTGCAGTTAGGGTTAGTCTGTGGTTAGTTTTAGTCCGCGGGTATGGTTAGAGTTAGTCTGCAGTTATAGTTAGTCTGCGGTTAGGGTTAGTCTGCGGTTAGGGGTAGTCTGTGGTTATGGTTAGAGTTAGTCTGCAGTTAGGGATCAGGTTAGTCTGCGGTTAGAGTTAGTCTGCGGTTAAGGTTAGTCTGCGATTAGGTTTAGTCTGCGGTTAGGGTTAGCCTGTGGTTAGGGTTAGAGTTAGTCTGCAGTTAGGGTTAGGGTTAGCCTGTGGTTAGGGTTTGAGTTAGTCTGCAGTTAGGGTTAGCCTGTGGTTAGGGTTAGAGTTAGTCTGCAGTTAGGGTTAGGGTTAGCCTGTGGTTAAGGTTACAGACAGTTAGTCTGCAGTTAGGGTTAGCCTGTGGTTAGGGTTAGAGTTAGTCTGCAGTTAGGGTTAGTCTGCAGTTAGGGTTAGTCTGCGGTTAGGGTTAGCCTGTGGTTAGGGTTAGAGTTAGTCTACAGTTAGGGTTAGGGTTAGCCTGTGGTTAGGGTTAGAGTTAGTCTGCAGTTAGGGTTAGCCTGTGGTTAAGTTACAGTTAGTCTGCAGTCAGGGTTAGTCTGCGGTTAGGGTTAGTCTGCAGTTAGCGTTAGGGTTAGTCTGCGGTAAGGGTTAGTCTGCAGTTAATGTTAGAGTTAGTTATCACCTTTATGTAAAATTGTATGCCAATGTCGACATTATGAGTGTCGTCATTTGACATGTCAAACTTCCATCTGTGTCAAGATTCACAACATGTCAACAATCTGAATGTCAACTTTTTATGCCACATCCAAGAATATAAATTGAGCGTGTAGCTGTAACTAATACCCCTTTTCCACCTACGTACCGTGTCCGATCCGGGATGTTTAACACGGCTACAACCCGTGTCGGCTCCCCCGTTTCCACTACACTTCGACACGGGTTATTCCCGTGTCTGATCTGTTTCCACTTAACCCGGGTAAGCTCTGTAAAAGCCTATTGCTGTCATTACAAATGGACTTTTTACTGTCTCATCAAGATGATGTCATCAAAAGGACCAAAAGGGAGGGGTGGGGCCTGCTCACAGCATTGCAGCAATGGACGCCGGTGCAGTAGCTGTGTCTAGCATGGAGTCGCAGACTGTTTGCAGTTTACTGCTGCTTTCTGCTACAGACAGCTTGATGCAGCTTTTCACCTTGTGCTACCTACTGCAGAGCTGGAGAAGGAGAGCTCAATTCTTTGCAGAGAGGGCTACCTATCGACGCAAATATTTGAAAAGGAGGAGAGCGCGTATATCATCCACTGTTGTTATTTCTTTAATAACAATGAACTGTACACCAAGCCGAAGAATGTGGATGAGAGATCGCAGACATGGGGAAGCATTCATGCAGACTATTCTAGCATATCAGGAGGAGCAGTGGATGTCAAACTTCAGGATGTCTCGCGCTACATTCGAGTATGTTTTGGAACTACTGTCCCCCGCAATAACCATGCAGACCACCAGGTTCCGTAAGCCCATTGAGCCAGCCAGGAGATTAGCGATTGCTCTCTGGTGGTATGCTACCCCTGGAGAGTATCGCACAGTTTCCAGTTTATTTGGAGTAGGGATTGGCACGGTCTGCAAGATTGTCTACCAGGTCACGCGGGCATTGCTGGATACCATGTACCATCGCTTTATTTCCTTGCCACAAGGACAGCGGCTAGATGAGACTATAAAAGGGTTTAAGAAGCGTGGCTACCCACAGTGTGCTGGTGCCATAGATGGGACCCACATCCCCATCATCGCCCCCCATGACAACCCAGCAGACTATTACAATCGTAAGGGTTGGCATTCCATTGTTCTGCAAGCTGTAGTGGACCACAAATACTGGTAAGCACTGTTTCACTAATGTGTTTGAAATAGGCTTGGCCTGTTTTATGATAATGCATAAACCTTTATTTTTAGTTTCACAGATGTCTTCATAGGGTGGCCCGGACGGTCACATGATGCAAGGGTTCTCGCCAACTCCGATCTTTACAGTATTGCTGAGGACAAGCTTGGTGGATGGCTTTTCCCTCGAGAGGTAAGATTATTTACTACTTAAACTAATGTTCGCCCATAAACCAATAGTCAAGTTTTACCCCTGTAATAATATTAATGTTTTATTAACAGAAATCGGTGATCGTACATGGTGTGGACATCCCGGTCCATCTCATTGGTGATGCAGCATACCCATTACAGCGCTGGCTAATGAAGGGCTACACCCAGCATGTTCACTTATCCCCCGAACAGACATCATATACCCATGCCCTAAGTTCGGCCCGTATGGCAGTGGAGAATGCGTTTGGGCGTTTAAAAGGACGCTGGCGCTGCCTCATGAAGAGGAATGATGTGGACTTGAAAATAATGCCAGATATAGTAGCGGCCTGCTGCATTCTCCATAACATTTGTGAGATACAAAAGGAAAACTTTCTCCCCGAGTGGAATGTACATGATCATGGGGCGGGGGTCACTGTACATGATGCACCAGGCTTGGTGGGGCGGCATGACGCTGCCAGCGAGTGCATAAGGGCCACCATTGCAGCTAATCTTCAAACAATGTTGCAGTAGAGAAAACAGACAAGTTTTTGTGTGCAAACAATTTTTGTTTATTTTGTTTTTTAAGTTATAAAAATTTGGTTCAAAAGTTGTTATTATATTTTTCCTTTTAAACAGTAGGCACACATTTTCTGAGGTAACAATATAAAATATTTAAGTGCAAACATGTCACTGTAAAATTCCACATAACGCAAGGGGTCTTCAACATGTGTCCCTCCAGCTGTTGTGGAACAACATGTACCAGCATGTGTTGCTATGTGTTTCCACAACAGCTAGAGGGCCACATGGTGAAGACACCTGCCCTGAGGTAAAAGAGTAAAGTGCAAACAGGGCACTCTGTATAAAAAAAAACCTAATGTTTGGTTTGGCAGATATCGGGTCACCCCCAATATTTGGATCGCACTGCCGCACATTTTCTGAGGTAACATTATAAAATATTTAAGTGCAAACATGTAAAATTCCACATAACGCAAGGGGTCTTCAACATGTGTCCCTCCAGCTGTTGTGGAACAACATGTACCAGCATGTGTTGCTATGTGTTTCCACAACAGCTAGAGGGCCACATGGTGAAGACACCTGCCCTGAGGTAAAAGAGTAAAGTGCAAACAGGGCACTCTGTATAAAAAAAAACCTAATGTTTGGTTTGGCAGATATCGGGTCACCCCCAATATTTGGATCGCACTGCCGCACATTTTCTGAGGTAACATTATAAAATATTTAAGTGCAAACATGTAAAATTCCACATAACGCAAGGGGTCTTCAACATGTGTCCCTCCAGCTGTTGTGGAACAACATGTACCAGCATGTGTTGCTATGTGTTTCCACAACAGCTAGAGGGCCACATGGTGAAGACACCTGCCCTGAGGTAAAAGAGTAAAGTGCAAACAGGGCACTCTGTATAAAAAAAAACCTAATGTTTGGTTTGGCAGATATCGGGTCACCCCCAATATTTGGATCGCACTGCCGCACATTTTCTGAGGTAACATTATAAAATATTTAAGTGCAAACATGTAAAATTCCACATAACGCAAGGGGTCTTCAACATGTGTCCCTCCAGCTGTTGTGGAACAACATGTACCAGCATGTGTTGCTATGTGTTTCCACAACAGCTAGAGGGCCACATGGTGAAGACACCTGCCCTGAGGTAAAAGAGTAAAGTGCAAACAGGGCACTCTGTATAAAAAAAACCCTAATGTTTGGTTTGGCAGATATCGGGTCACCCCCAATATTTGGATCGCACTGCCGCACATTTTCTGAGGTAACATTATAAAATATTTAAGTGCAAACATGTAAAATTCCACATAACGCAAGGGGTCTTCAACATGTGTCCCTCCAGCTGTTGTGGAACAACATGTACCAGCATGTGTTGCTATGTGTTTCCACAACAGCTAGAGGGCCACATGGTGAAGACACCTGCCCTGAGGTAAAAGAGTAAAGTGCAAACAGGGCACTCTGTATAAAAAAAACCCTAATGTTTGGTTTGGCAGATATCGGGTCACCCCCAATATTTGGATCGCACTGCCGCACATTTTCTGAGGTAACAATATAAAAAGGTAGCCCAAATATCTGGATCCCACTGCCCATTTTCTGAGGTAACACTATAAAACTTTAAAGTGCCAACAGGGCACTCTGTAAAATCAAAATAATGTTTGCATTTGTAGGTATCAGGGTTGAGGATACAGTGCAAACATAACCTTAAAACACAAACATTGTTTTATAACCCGCTGCTCTAGGGCAGTTGTCTATATACCCGAAATTCTGAGGACTGCGGGATTTGTGTTGGGGGATTTGAGGGAGGCTCATAGTTGTATGGACCATATGGGTGCTGTGGGTAGGCTGTGTCTTGCTGTTGTGTTTGTGTGGTATTCCCTATGGTACGTGCAAACGTGCGTTCAAAAAATGTCATCTGCCTATCATGCATGGTCATTAACTGACTCATAAAAGTTTGATGCATTTCTTTTTCTGACGCAAGGAATCTCTCAAGCCGTGCATCTTCCTGGGCATTGAGCTCACTATCTGCCTCACGCAGGTGATCCAAGATAATGGACTTCATTGCTTTGACCGTTTGTTCTGTTTTGTTCAGTTTCTTTTTCCGCTGTGGAACGTTGTAGACTGTGAAGGAGATGAAACAGAATGTAAGCAACAATTTAAAAATAGCAGTGGTAGCATATACGTGTTTGTGGCCTTCTCCCACCTGCACACTAGCTATACTCTGCAACATTACCATGCCTTTACATATAGGGACTGCTGCAACTGTATTTGTAATGGTAATACTTACTATTTGAGCGCAAAGTCGTGGTCTTGGGGGGTTGCGACGTCTCCGCCTGAGACTGTGGTACGTCCTCAATAGTGGCACTGATGGAATCATCATTGACGGTCGAGTCTTCAAAACTGCTGTCCGATATAAGCAGCGGGGATGATGGGCTGCATTGTGAGCTGGGAAGGCTGTGCTGTGTTTCGTCACAGTCCTCGTCGACTGACATCTGGCGACTGGCAGAGCTGGATGACGATAGTGCTATGGGATTTGTTATCGCAGTTTTGCCGAAGACACTATAGCATAGGTCATAATATGGCCATTCCATACGCCCAGCACCACTTTTCTTGCGGTTATGGTCGTGTACTTTGGTGAATTGTCTGCGTAGTGCCTTCAATTTGTTAACGACCTGTTGCTGGGTTTTTTGGATGCCCCTTTCTGCCAGCATAAGGGATATGTTCTTGTAGACGATAGCATCCTTAACTGTTCCAGTCACCTGCCTTCTTATTTCTTCCTCTCCCCGAATATTAAGCAGCTCCTTGATCTCTGTGTCTGACCAGATATGGCTAGCCATGTTGCTGTGCTGGAGCTTCTGCTGCTGTATATTGTCTGGAAGCTGCTGCAATAAAAAGATCTGTATGTACCCAGCGCGACTTCAGAGTGTTTTGTTTGCTGCCTCAATGCCTGCATGTGCCCAGCGTGTCTCCCAGGGATGACATCATCTTCCAGTGCCCCAGAAGCACCAATCAGCGTCTCAGAGCGTTACTCGGGTCTGAAAACACGTGTAATGACCGTTTCCACTGCACCGCTATCCGTGTCATTACCGTGTTCTACCCAGGTAAATAGCCGGGTTGGATTCCCGGGTCACTCAACCCGTGTTGACCCGTTTCCACCTACTAAAAATCCGTGTTGATGCGCGCCCCCGTGCAAAAACACGGGTAAAAACAGCTAGTGGAAAAGGGGTATAAGTGCTGCATCAGTCTGTCAGAGGAGTGTTGCAATGTAGCCATTGCTATCCTGAATCTGCCCCTTCTAGTCTAAAGGCTGAAAAAGCGTCGACATTACAACTGCTGAGATTTTGTAGATTATAATGAAAGGCAAATTCACAAATTATAAGTTGTGGTTGTGTAGCCCTGTGTGACATTAGCCATAGGGCTAGCAGGGTGACAGAACCTTAAAGATGTTGTGATATTCTGATGACCTCAGTCAGCCACAGCAGATGACAGCACTGCATGTAGCGTAGTGGCAGAGGAAGTGTATAGTGTAGCGGGAACAGTAATGCACATTCACTTCAATATTGTGCTGACATTGCGTATAAATTCTCTGGTTATAAAGTAGGAGAATACTAAATAGTCAGTCTGACACAGCAATGGGATGTTTGGCAGATATGCTCAGTCCCTGCGTTCCTTTCTGTCTTGTACTTTTAAAAAAAATTGTTTTTAAAAATAAGCGAACAAGTAGAAGTATGGATAACGAGCCAAGCCAGCGCTGCTCGCAAGGTGTGAAGCTAGGCTTCCTGTCTTCCTTGGCTTGCTACACTACAGACGCCAATTCTGTATCACTGACCACCATATAATACAGAGATCATACATGACAATCCTATAACACAGAGAGCATAAGTGACTACCCTATAATACAGAGAGCATAAATGACTACCCAATAATACAGAGAGCATACGTGACTACCCTATAATACAGAGAGCATAAGTGACTACCCTATAATACAGAAAGCATAAGAGACTACCCTATAATACAGAAAGCATAAGAGACTACCCTATAATACAGAGAGCATATGTTACTGCCATATAATACAGAGAACATAATTGACTGCCCTATAATACAGAAAGCATAAGAGACTACCCTATAATACAGAAAGCATAAGAGACTACCCTATAATACAGAGAGCATAAGAGACTACCCTATAATACAGAGAGCATTAGAGACTACCATATAATACAGAGAGCATAAGTGACTACCCTATAATACAGAGAGCATAAGTGACTGCTATATAATACATAGAGCATAAGTGACTGCCATAAAATACAAAGTATAAATGGATGCCATATAATACAGAGAGCATAAGTGACTGCCATATAATACAGAGAGCATATGTGACTGCCTTATAATACAGAGAGCATAAGTGACCGTCATATAATACAGAGAGCATGAGTGACTGCCCTATAATACAGAAAGCATAAGTGGATGCCATATAAGATAGAGAGCATAAGTGACTGCCATATAATACAGAGTTTAAGTGGATGCCATATAATACAGAGATCATATGTGACTGCCATATAATACAGAGTATAAGTGCATGCCATTTAACACAGAGAGCATAAGAGGCTACTCCATAATACAGAGAGCATAAGTGACTACCCTATAATACAGAGAGCATAAGTAGATGCCATATAATATAGAGAGCATAAGAGACTACTCTATAATACAGAGAGCATAAGTGACTACCCTATAATACAGAGATCATACAGGACTACCCTATAATACACAGAGCATAAGTGACTACCCTATAATACAGAGAGCATTAGAGACTACCTTATAATACAGAGAGCATAAGTGACTACTCTATAATACACAGAGCATAAGTGACTACCCTATAATACAGAGATCATACATGACAACCCTATAACACAGAGAGCATAAGTGACTACCCTATAATACAGAGCATAAATGACTACCCAATAATACAGAGAGCATAAATGACTACCCAATAATACAGAGAGCATACGTGACTACCCTAAAATACAGAGAGCATAAATGGATGCCATATAATACAGGGAGCATAAGTGACTACCCTGTAATACAGAGAGCATAAGTGGATGCTATAAAATAAAGAGCATATGTGACTACCCTATAATGCAGAGAGCATAAGAGGATGTTATATAATACAGAGAGCATAAATGACTGCCTTATAATACAGAGAGCATAAGTGGATGCCATATAATACAGAGAGCATAAGTGACCGCCATATAATACAGAGAGCATAAGTGACTGTCCTATAATACAGAGAGCATAAGTGGATGCCATATAATACAGAGAGCATATGTGACTGCCATATAATAGAGCATATGTGACTGCCATATAATACAGAGTATAAGTGGATGCCATATAACACAGAGAGTATAAGTGATTGCCATATAATACAGAGAGCATAAGTCAATGCCATATAATACAGAGAGCATAAATGGATGCCATATAATACAGACAGCATAAGTGAATGTCATATAATACAGAGAGCATAAGTGGATGCCATATAACACAGAGAGCATATGTGACTGCCATATAATACAGAGAGCATATGAGACTTCCATATAACACAGAGAGCATATGTGACTGCCATATAATACAGAGAGCATATGTGACTGCCATATAATACAGAGAGTATAAATGGATGCCATATAGTACAGAGAGCATATGTGACTGCCATATAATACAGAGAGCATAAGTGAATGCCATATAATACAGAGAGCATAAGTGGATGCCATATAATACAGAGAGCATATGTGACTGTCATATAATACAGAGAGCATAAGTGGATGCCATATAATACAGAGAGCATAAGTGGATGCCATATAATACAGAGAGCATATGTGACTGTCATATAATACAGAGAGCATAAGTGGATGCCATATAATACAGAGAGCATATGTGACTGCCATATAATACAGAGAGTATAAGTGGATGTCATATAACAGAGAGCATATGTGACTGCCATATAATACAGAGAGTATAAGTGGATGCCATATAATAAAGAGAGCATAAGTGACTGCCAAATAATACAGAGAGCATAAGTGACAGCCATATAATACAGAGAGCATAAGTAACTGCCCTATAATACAGAGAGCATAAGTGGATGCCATATAATACAGAGAGCATAAGTGACTGCCATATAATACAGAGTATAAGTGCATGCCATATAACACAGAGAGCATATGTGACTGCCATATAATACAGAGTATAAGTGGATGCCATTTAACACAGAGAGCATACAGTATGTGTCTGCCATATAATACAGAGTATAAGTGGGTGCCATATAACACAGAGAGCATATGTTACTGCCATATAATACAGAGAGCATAAGTGACTACCCTATAATACAGAGAGCATAAGTAGATGCCATATAATACAGAGAGCATAAGAGACTACTCTATAATACAGAGAGCATAAGTGACTACCCTATAATACAGAGAGCATAAGTGACTACCCTATAATACAGAGAGCATAAGTGACTACCCTATAAGACAGAGATCATACATGACTACCCTATAATACAGAGAGCATAAGTGACTACCCTATAATACACAGAGCATAAGTGACTACCCTATAATACAGAGAGCATAAAAGACTACCCAAAAATACAGAGAGCATAAATGACTACTCTATAATATAGAGAGCATAAGTGGATGTCATATAATACAGAGAGCATACTTGACTACCCTAAAATACAGAGAGCATAAGTGGATGTCATATAATACAGAGAGCATAAGTGACCACCATATAATACAGAAAGCATAAGTGACTGCCCTATAATACAGAGAGCATAAGTGGATGCCATATAATACAGAGAGCATATGTGACTGCCATATAATACAGAGAGTGTAAGTGGATGCCATATAGTACAGAGAGCATAAGTGACTGCCATATAATACAGAGAGCATAAGTGGATGCCATATAATACAGAGAGTATAAGTGGATGCCATATAACACAGAGAGCATAAGTGGATGCCATATAACACACAGAGCATTTTTGATCGCCTTACAATATCATTCACTTATCAATAATTAGCTCTTCCTCAAAAACTATTAACTAATTCAGCATGATCATAACAGAAAAAATAATTACTATAATTAACCTCTTTATAATCTTTAACTGCATAATCCCTATTTATAATTAGCCCCAACATCATCAAATTATGTTGTGCATGTACATTAACCGATTATCTTCCTCAGCCTCATAAAAAACCTAATCTTAATGAACCCCAATACATTATTAACCCCTTACTTTTATATTCTTATAATTACTACCATAAGCTATACCCATCCCCTTTAGTATAATGCGGGCTCTGATGATCGGCGATTTGTCGGGGAATAGGTAAAACACAGCATGTTAAAAATCGTTAAAAACGATTGTGATAATTTTTGGTTAGGAATCGGTGAATCGAGGATAACCAGTATGTTGGCTCTGCCAATACCCTGACCAGTGGTGTAAGTTCATACTAGATGCCCAGAGCCAAAATAAATGATGGTGCCCCTCCCCTCACTTCCACCACAACACCCCAGCAGCCAGGGCCAAATTAAGGGTTACATGGAAGAGAATGATTAAGGGCCTATTGTGGGTGCGGAGTCACCATGGCTATGCGCAGGACGGGCGCTGCGCATGCGTCCGCATCTTTTTCTCAATAATTCCAGTTGGATCGCACGCTGTGATCCAACCTGAATTAGGCCCAACATGTGGAACGATCATACTAGACACTTCTCATTTCCTGTATGTGTTTTAGGTGGTCATTCCGAGTTGATCGCAGCCAGCAACTTTTAGCTGCTGCTGCGATCAACAGTCCACGCCTATGGGGGAGTGTATTTTAGCTTAGCAGGGCTGCGAACGCTTGTGCATTCCTGATAAGCTACAAAAAATTCAAGCAAAACAAGAGCAAGCCTGGACATACTTACCCTGTGCGATGGATCCAGCGATGATGGGCCGGCTTTGACGTTACTCCTCCGCCCTCCGTTGTCCAGGACACGCCTGCGTTTCACTCACCACTCCCCGAAAACGCTCTCCAACGGTCCGGTGACGCCCATCCATGCCTCCTTGCTGTCAATCTTCTTAGCGGTCGCCGCTGCGACTGCTCCCGTCGGAAGCCGCAACGTAACCCGGTGACCCCTCTGTGCCGGGCACCGTCATGCACGGGTCCTGCGCCCAACGCGCATGCGCATTCCGCACCCGTTCGCACAGCAGCGAAAAAACGCTGCGTGCGAACGGATTGGAATGACCCCCTTAGTTCTATGTATTGCTCATCTCACACACTGTAACAATGTGGTGCGCCCAAGATGGCTGCCTTGCATGGTACTCTAGTGGGTAGGGTGAACCATGCACAAATCGGATTATTTTGCAAGGATCCTGCGTCTCACTTTAGTATTCAGTAGCTTCTCTCTTCCAGCATTGCCTATTCCACCCAATGTAACTCATGCTGTGCATCCAAGATGGCTGTGTTATCTGGTACCTTTGTGGGTGGCATAGTCAGTTCTTGGAATTTATTATCCAAAATGGCTGCATCAATCCTGTAATATGTTAATGGGTTTTTATTTGTCCTGTAAATTTGATTCTTGTGTATTATGTTCAGGATTCCTATAAAGTGCCTTGGGTCTTCTGGAGAAGGCGCTATATAGTTTTATCATCATTCTTCTTATTATTATTATAATTTCCATGCCATTACAATGGCAACTCTCCACCTTTGCGGTTAATTGAATTAACCCTATAGTATGTGTCTATACCCCCCAAATGTGTTCCTGTCAGCCACCCCACCATTTGTTTATGATTTGGGCAGCATAATTCGCTTCCACCTATGTACATAATGCTACTGCATCCTGGAAGAGGAAGAAGAGGAAGAGGAGGAAGAAGAGGAAGAGGAAGAAGAAGAAGTAGAAGAAGAAAAAGGTTATGTGGAAAATGTTTTAGGTAAGTCTATGTATACTTTTCGGCATATATTATTTTTATCATTAGACATATATATATTTATTTGAAATATGTCTGTGATTAAAAGCAACCTGGTTTCCACTTGCAGACTATTAAGAATTATGTCAACACAGTCACCGACACACATCACAGAATTATAAATATAATTTGTATACTGTCAAATGTTGGTTTTTAAACTTAACTTTTTAAGTTAAAGTTTTTTTCTTCTTGTTTTTTTCTTCTTGGTATATCCATATTGCAGACATGGATGAAATGTCACCACTGACAACGTCGACATTCATTAGAATCATGTCGACATTTCATCAGTATCAACATGGTGCATGTTGACATGTTGTTCCTGGTGGTCTAATGGCAACTTAACTGGTCCTGGCGGCTCCAACTGTGTCTTCTGTTTCCGGTGATCACGTCAGGATACGTCCCTTCCGACAGTAACTATGACTAACCCTAATCCCTGACCATCCCCCTTGTGCCTACCTGTAACCTCCCATCCTCCAGCGTAACTCTAACCCTCCCCTCCTGTAGCCTAACCGTAACATCCCATCCTCCAGCGTAACTCTAACCCTCCCCTCCTGTAGCCTAACCGTAACCTCCCATCCTCCAGTGTAACTCTAACCCTTCCCCTAGTGCCTACCTGTAACCTCCCATCCTCCAGCGTAACTCTAACCCTCCCCTCCTGTAGCCTAACCGTAACATCCCATCCTCCAGCGTAACTCTAACCCTCCCCTCCTGTAGCCTAACCGTAACCTCCCATCCTGCAGCGTAACTCTAACCCTCCTGTAGCCGAACCGTAACCTCCCATCATTCTAACCCTCCCCTCCTACAACCTAACCATTACCTCCCATCCTGCAGCGTAACTCTAACCCTCCCCTCCTGTAGTCTAACCGTAACCTCCCATCCTGCAGCCTAACCCTAACCCTTCACCTAGTGCCTAAGCCTATCCCTCCCATAGCCTAGCCCTAACTCTCTGCTGACGGTCAGTGCAGAATACCAACATTGTGAACATGACAACATTCTACAAATGCCCACATGTTCAATGTCAGTATTTCAATGCCAACATCATAACTTTCAACATTGTGATGTAAATGGAGCCATTATGACTACAGTACATCCCCTTTTACGTTACACAGATACCACCAGTGGTGCCGAGAGGGGGGGGAGGGGGTACAAATTACCTGGGCCCAGGTCCTGCCGCCCCCTTACCTGGAAGCAGCAGCTGTAGCTTTACTTCTCAGCCCAAGACACGCTGTTGTGTGCTAGGCTTCAGTGTGGCCAGGGAAGTGCTTAAAAAAAAAATCTGTATTTTTTGCTAAGGGTGCGCCTCCTGTGATTAGGCCATGCCCCCTGAAAAGTACCTGGGCCCAGCTAGGCTCTCTACTGCCCTGGGTAGTGCTTCTCATGTGCTAGACACGCCCTCAAAGAGGTGTGGCCAGGCCCCCAGCATGCTGTGGACACCCACCCTGGGGCCCAGGAAGCTGTTGTAACGGGGACCAGGATTTCTCTTGGCAGCCCTGGATACCACTGTACTTAAACTGCTGTCTTCAGCTTGGCTAATGTCATGACTTGTTCACTTTAGCCAGACAGTGAGACAAAGCAAAGCAGCAGGATATAATTAAAAGTAGCCTTTTTTTTTGCAAATAAAAATAATTTAAACAACCCTGTGTTAAACAAATGCTTTATTCCGAGAACAGTAAGTACCCTCTTGTTGCTTGATATGTGCGGTCCTCTTGGAGATTTATCAGCTGCAGCAACCCCAGTAATGCCACTTTTACACCAAACAGGGTTAGACCCCTTTCACACCACAGCACAGAACCCGCAAGCTACTTGGGTTGGATTTTTTTTATTTGGACCCTTTTACCGTAAGCACAACCTGAGTCAAAAAATCAGTGTAAGAGGGTATAAGAGAACAGAAGTTTTCTCCAGCAAAGTGACTTTCACTATTTGCTAAATCAGCCTCGGTTTAAAATCTAATACCATCTGTTACGGATGGACTACTGCTCGTGGGCCAATGCTTATGAGCCAGTGTTTCATGCTTGCCCCCAGACAGGAGTGTGACCTTACTGCAACTGGCATGGCCTTGCAGGAAAATGCATGCCCAGACATTGGCCACCACAGGAAAAATAAAAATCCTGATTCATGCTGTTATTTTTTATCCTTATAGTAAAGCCCCTTACACAATATGCCACACACCGTAATGCCCATTACACCACACACCGTGATTCCCATTACACATTATACCATGCACTGTAATGCCCATTACACATTACGCCACACACTGTAATGCCCATTACACATTATGCCACACACTGTAATGCCCATTACACATTATGCCACACACCATAATGCCCATTGCACAATGACACAACATAATGCCCATTACACAATTTGCCACACATCATGTCGCCCATTACACAATATGCCACACACCGTAATGCCCATTTCACATTATGCCACACACCGTAATGCCCATTACACAATTTCAATACTCGCTGCCAAGGGTCTCATGCTCGTTGCCAAGGGGTTCCCTGCTTGTTGCCAAGGGGTTTCCCTGCTTGCTGCCAGCGGTCTCATGCTTGTTGCCATGGGTTTCATGCCCACTGCCAGGGGTTTCATGCTTGTTGACAAGGGGCTTCCTGCTCGTTGCCAAGGGGTTTCGCTGCTCGCTGCCTCTACAGAGAGCACCGTGGGCTGTGGGGGACTGCATAAAAATAGCCCTCGTTGTGGCTTGGGAGTACCGTTGGTCGCAGGGGACCCCACTGTGTTAAACAAAAAGCCCACACAAAATGGCCACTGCTGAGCAGAAAACAGACGCTGGGGATCGTACTTGATCTCTAGCGTCTGTCTCCTGCTCCCCAGTGGCCATTTTGGGTTGTTTTTTTCTTACACAGCAGGCTCCTCCGTAGCCCATAGCAACCAATCAGATTCTACTTCTCATTTATCTAGCACCTTCTAGAGGATAATACCTGGAATCTGACTGGTTGCCATGGGCAACATCCACACTTAAATAGAACTCCCATCTTAGTAAATTTACCCCTAAATGTAAGTTTTGTGTGATCTTTGTACTATGGTGATATTTGAAAATAATAAAATAGGGAGTTAAACAGGTGGTTTGAGAATTTCATAAAGTGGGAACGCTAGTGGAAAGTCATAGTGTAGTAGAGAGGGAATTTCTACAAAGTGGGTGTAATCCAACATATTTTTCATTGAAATTTAAATACAGTATTATTATTTTTTTATTTGAAAGAAATAAATACTCATATTTTCATTATATCCAGACACAATTTTTTAATTGACTATATTACAGATTTTAGTCAGCTGACTATGAAGCATTGTCATAGCTGTATTTATTTATTTATTTATTTATTTGCTCAGCCAAAATCCTATAAATAAAATTAGAAGAAAGTAATGAGTGAAGAGATGTACAAGGGTGGAGATTTTTTTGTCCATTTGCCTAGCTCATGCGGATTCGGCCACATCTGATGAGACCGTGTCAGAGACACCTGTGGCAGCTACTGGAAGCTACTGTAATCTACCAGCAGCTGCCAGGCTCAGTCCACCCTGCCAACCCCTAAATTAGGATAGCAACCTCCTCCCAGGGCCGGAGTACAGAAGGGTGTTGCTACATTTGTCAACTGCATATAGTTGAAGCTGAAAACCTAAGGTGCTTATTAGTTTACCAAGAGAAGTGATTATAGAGAAGACCAAAGGATCTAGGTCTGAACCTCATTAGAGGAGGCCTGAACGAACAAGTTGAGAAGTAGGATAGGAACAAGAATAGGACAGTGTACTGAAGAGCATGGAATGCAGCGTTTGTATGAGAAGTGTGTGGCCAATGGTATAGGAGTGAGCAGTGGCTTATACAGTTAGGAGTGAAAGAATGATAAATCATTGACCATTGTAGGGAGTGAAGTCTCTGCGGAATGTGAAGGTGGCCATACACTGTAAGATAAAACTCACCATCAGACAGACAGGCCAATTATCTGACAAGCTGAACCCATCCAATATCCTGGCACTGCACTGACAGAGAATTGGTCCGTCTGTCTGTGATGAGTATACTCATAGAGCCTCCCTTTTTATAGATGGGCTTAACATACCAGCCTTTTAAACCGGTACACTAATGAATTACACATGTTCTGTAGCTGGCTAACTTCTAGCCTGGATTTCAGCTGGTTTTAATGAGCCACATAACCTGTATAATCCATGGGCGTCCCGGTTTAAAGGAATGGTATGGTAAGCCTATATATAGGTCATGTGAGGAAAGAGAGCATTTGAGATGAGTGTAGGTGGGGAGCAGTTGGCTTCCAGACAGACAGGATTCCGACGGTCTATATACAGATGCCATACAGGATACTGGCCTCACAATACCGAAAGCCGGCATCCCGATCGTCCCGACAGTGCGTGTGTGTGTGTGTGTGTGTGTGTGTGTGTGTGTGTTAGGTTTAGGCAGGAGAAGGGGGGTAAGGGTCAGAGTGTAGGATGGGGAAGGTTAGGGCCTGGGAGGGAAGGTTAGGTTTAGGCACATAGACGGGGAGGTTAGGGTTAGACAGCAGGGAAGGGAGGGTTAGGGATGTGTGTGTGTTAGGTTTAGGCAGGAGAAGGGGGGTAAGGGTTAGAGTGCTGGACGGGAAAGGTTAGGGTTAGGGCAGATTAGGTTTAGGCACATAGAAGGGGAGGTTAGGGTTAGGGCCTGGGAGGGAAGGTTAGGTTTAGGCACATAGAAGGGGTTGGTTAGGGTTAGGCAGCAGGGAAGGGAGGGTTAGGGATGTGTGTGTGTTAGGTTTAGGCAGGAGAAGTGGGGTAAGGGTTAGAGTGCTGGACGGGAAAGGTTAGGGCTAGGGCCTGGGGAGGGAAGGTTAGGTTTAGGCACATAGAAGGGGAGGTTAGGGTTAGGCAGCAGGGAAGGGAGGGTTATGGATAGGTACCACCCGGGAGGGTTATGTTTAGGCACCCACAAGGGAGGGTTAGGGTAGGGGGCAGAGAATGGTTAGGGTACTTTAGAGGGGGCAGTCTGGGTTCTGATGTACAGGATGCCACTGTCCATCGGGAAATCATACTGAATCCGTGTAGGTAAACATCTTTAGAAACTTGTTGGGGAAAAGGCAGTTGAGTGATGGGACAACTATCAGAGACAGAATCCAGGTCCAAATTAATTTTTCTCAGAATAAGAGTTACATTTTAATAATGTAGGTATGATACCAATGAAGAGATGTTACAGTAGTTCAGGCTGAGATGAGACAGCAGCACACAACTGCCTTAATGTAGACAGATAAATCGGACATGTAGTATGGCGGGACGAGGAGGAGGGAAATCAGACATGTAGCATGATGGGAGGAAAAGGGGGGAAACCAGACATGTAGTATGGCGGGAGGAGGAGGAGGGAAATCAGACATGTAGTATGGTGGGAGGCGGTAGAAAGAAATCAGGCATGTAGAATGGCGGGAGGAGATTTAGGGAAATCAGACATGTAGTATGGCGGGAGGAGGAGGAGGAGGGAAATCAGACATGGAAGAGGGGAGTGTAGAGACTTCAGGAATAAATATAATGATCTCCCTTTTGGCAAAATTTATTTTCTGTGATTTTTGCAGAAGGATTTAAAGGGTTAATGGTGTTTTTGAAGGCAAACCAGACTGTTTTCAATGTGATAGAAATGGCCAATTTAATTACATGGGAAAAAATGACCATGCGTTTTTTCCAAATTGGAGCCCATTACATTTACCACCTTCATCAGTATCTATGGAATGCACGTCTGTTTAGCCAGTTGGTAAATGTGTAATCTGTTAGAAAACTGGAAGGCCGGGATGTAATGAAGTCCAAGTTCAGCGGCCATGCGGGATGCTGACCGAACCCAAAAGGGAAAATCATGTACAAGGCATGGTTTAGTCCTGTCTCACGCTATTCTAGTAAGGTAAAGTACGCCTCTCCGGCATGTCCTGTCTCACGCTATTCTAGTAAGGAAAAGTACGCCTCTCCGGCATGTCCTGTCTCACGCTATTCTAGTAAGGAAAAGTACGCCTCTCCGGCATGTCCTGTCTCACGCTATTCTAGTAAGGAAAAGTACTCCTCTCCGGCATGTCCTGTCTCACGCTATTCTAGTAAGGAAAAGTACGCCTCTCCGGCATGTCCTGTCTCACGCTATTCTAGTAAGGAAAAGTACGCCTCTCCGGCAAGTCCTGTCTCACGCTATTCTAGTAAGGAAAAGTACGCCTCTCCGGCATGACCTGTCTCACGCTATTCTAGTAAGGAAAAGTACGCCTCTCCGGCATGTCCTGTCTCACGCTATTCTAGTAAGGAAAAGTACGCCTCTCTGGCATTTCCTGTCTCACGCTATTTTAGTAAGGAAAAGTACTCCTCTCCGGCATGTCCTGTCTCACGCTATTCTAGTAAGGAAAAGTACGCATCTCCGGCATGTCCTGTCTCACGCTATTCTAGTAAGGAAAAGTACGCCTCTCCGGCATGTCCTGTCTCACGCTATTCTAGTAAGGAAAAGTACGCATCTCCGGCATGTCCTGTCTCACGCTATTCTAGTAAGGAAAAGTACGCCTCTCCGGCATGTCCTGTCTCACGCTATTCTAGTAAGGAAAAGTACGCATCTCCGGCATGTCCTGTCTCACGCTATTCTAGTAAGGAAAAGTACGCCTCTCCGGCATGTCCTGTCTCACGCTATTCTAGTAAGGAAAAGTACTCCTCTCCGGCATGTCCTGTCTCACGCTATTCTAGTAAGGAAAAGTACGCATCTCCGGCATGTCCTGTCTCACGCTATTCTAGTAAGGAAAAGTACGCCTCCCCCGCATGTCCTGTCTCACGCTATTCTAGTAAGGAAAAGTACTCCTCTCCGGCATGTCCTGTCTCACGCTATTCTAGTAAGGAAAAGTACGCCTCTCCGGCATGTCCTGTCTCACGCTATTCTAGTAAGGAAAAGTACGCCTCTCCAGCATGTCCTGTCTCACGCTATTCTAGTAAGGAAAAGTACGCCTCTCCGGCATGTCCTGTCTCACGCTATTCTAGTAAGGAAAAGTACTCCTCTCCGGCATGTCCTGTCTCACGCTATTCTAGTAAGGAAATGTACGCCTCTTCGGCATGTCCTGTCTCACGCTATTCTAGTAAGGAAAAGTACGCCTCTCCGGCATGACCTGTCTCACGCTATTCTAGTAAGGAAAAGTACGCCTCTCCGGCATGTCCTGTCTCACGCTATTCTAGTAAGGAAAAGTACGCCTCTCCGGCATGTCCTGTCTCACGCTATTTTAGTAAGGAAAAGTACTCCTCTCCGGCATGTCCTGTCTCACGCTATTCTAGTAAGGAAAAGTACGCATCTCCGGCATGTCCTGTCTCACGCTATTCTAGTAAGGAAAAGTACGCCTCTCCGGCATGTCCTGTCTCACGCTATTCTAGTAAGGAAAAGTACGCCTCCCCCGCATGTCCTGTCTCACGTTATTCTAGTAAGGAAATGTACGCCTCTTCGGCATGTCCTGTCTCACGCTATTCTAGTAAGGAAAAGT
Organism: Pseudophryne corroboree; assembly: GCF_028390025.1. Lineage (NCBI taxonomy): Eukaryota > Metazoa > Chordata > Amphibia > Anura > Myobatrachidae > Pseudophryne > Pseudophryne corroboree. The sequence continues at coordinate 101,628,087 of NC_086448.1, forward strand.
ACGCCTCTCCGGCATGACCTGTCTCACGCTATTCTAGTAAGGAAAAGTACGCCTCTCCGGCATGTCCTGTCTCACGCTATTCTAGTAAGGAAAAGTACGCCTCTCCGGCATGTCCTGTCTCACGCTATTTTAGTAAGGAAAAGTACTCCTCTCCGGCATGTCCTGTCTCACGCTATTCTAGTAAGGAAAAGTACGCATCTCCGGCATGTCCTGTCTCACGCTATTCTAGTAAGGAAAAGTACGCCTCTCCGGCATGTCCTGTCTCACGCTATTCTAGTAAGGAAAAGTACGCCTCCCCCGCATGTCCTGTCTCACGTTATTCTAGTAAGGAAATGTACGCCTCTCCGGCATGTCCTGTCTCACGCTAATTGTTCTATCTGCTTCTTTGTGAATAAATATTTACCTCTGCTTTCCCCTTGCTCTTGCTCCTGTCATGGTTGCTTGGCTTATTCAAGCTAGTTGCAAGCTGTGACACGCCAGCAAAATGTATGCACTTGCATCTGAGTAAATACACTAACGCTCCCTGCTGTCCCTCACTTTGAGAAAACATCCTCACTGTGACCGCCTTTATAAGAGCATGGCGGCACATGGCTTGGGCGACTTTATGCATGCACAGTGACACAATATTTGCACGTTGTGTCCATCTCTAGATAATTGCCTACAGTCAGTTAAAATTAGAGAGGCGCATTGTGTCACTTTCCCGGAAAATGACAGCAATACATTGCATATAAGCGCAGATATGCGCCGGGATGTAATGAAGTCTGAGGTCGCCAGAGATACAGGATGACAGAAAATTGAGGACTTTTTTTAGAGGGGCAATCACTTACAAGGCATGATTTTCCCTTGTGTTTGCTCCTTTAAAAAACATCATTACATCCCGCCGATGATGTCATACAGCAGAAGCAAAGTACTTAATAAAACCTATTTGGTATCAGTGACAGGACAACGCCATCCATGGCCATTTTAGACTGAAGGAGGCCAATGTACAGATGCCTGTGGGCCCCCACTCCCCTTAAAAACAGCTGCCGCCCATGCATGCGCAAAGAATTGGAAAGTCTCTTCCACCTGCGCATATTTATGCCATTACCTATTTAAATATGGACCCATATTTCTGGTAATTACTTCAGAAGTAGTCAGTGCCTTATCTAAAAAGACAGCGACTAAACAACTGCAGGGGGGCCTCAGCAGGGCAAGGTAACTGGAAATGGTGCATGGTGTGAGGTGTAGGCCCTCCAGTACTTATGTGCCCACGTGTCCCCGTTGTAGATATGCCAAGGCATTCCCCACATCCTGCACTATACTCTTACAGCTAAGGGACCCTAGAGGGGGAGGACCTCAGGCCTCTCTTGACTCTTACATCCCTATTTACCACCAAGGCTGAGCCATATAATATGAGGGGGAAGTGAAAAGAATTGCTCATCTCCATGAACTTCAGGCCCTGGATGTTGTAATGAATACAATACAAGAAATGTGTGTTCTAACAATGCGCAAAACCGCAACAATAGGATTTGGGGGATAATAAGTGTCACCCACACTTAAACACATTGAAATAAAAATATATCACAGACTCCTTTGGCGCAGGTTTCTCAGAATGGAGTTATTCAACATCCGTAGTATCAATTAACCTCAAAAAGATATGACATAACATAACATAGCGTATAACTGAATAATGGGGGTCATTCCGAGTTGATCGCTCGCTGGCTAGTTTTAGCAGCCGTGCAAACGCTATGCCGCCGTTTAGCTTAGCAAAAGTGCGAACGCATGTGCAGCCGTGCTCTGCAAAAACAGTTTGTGCAGTTTCAGAGTAGCTCTGAACCTACTCAGCGCTTGCGATCACTTCAGCCTGTTCGTGTCCGGACTTGACGTCATACACCCGCCCAGCGAACGGCCAGCCATGCCTGCGTATTTTCAGACACGCCTGCGTTTTTGCAAACACTCCCTGAAAACGGTCACTTGACACCCAGTAACGCCCCCTTCCTGTCAATCTTCTTGCAGCCGCCAGTGCGAAGGAAAACTTCGCTAGAACCTGAGCACAACCACAAAGAGCTTTGTACCCGTACGTCGCGCGTGCGCATTGCGGGGCATATGCATGTGCAGAAATGCCGTTTATTCACCTGATAGCTGCGCTGCGAAAATCGGCAGCGAGCGATCAAATCGGAATGACCCCAATATGTCTGTAACTTTTCAAGGTTCACTCTTCTAACCAAAATTCGTACCAGATAGGTTGGTCTACAAAGATAAATAGACAATAAAACAATGTATCTCCTCAGGGTATAACCGGAACTGTGACGTTCTCTCCCTGTTCTTTCACCAGTAACCTCCGATAAAATAGGAAATGGCTCCAAATAGTGTAAAAAAGTTTTAATAAATATAACATATACAAGACAGGGCAAATTGGACTCTCACCGGCTCAAACAATCTACTATAGCTAAGTAGACAATTAGCGCATAAGAATAGAAAACCAGGCGTCCCCAGAACATGCGGTCCTCACAGCATTCGTCCAAAGTCCCCAGTCACTCTCCTGCCTCCAACGCGTTTCTACACCACAGGGGTGTCTTTCTCAAGGTATGAAGAGAGTTGGCTTGTGGGGAATTACATACCCACAACTTTAATTAACATAATTGAAAAGGAAACATTCCTAATTTCAGACACAGTCCATCTAAGCCATCTAAGTCCCCACTATAACCGTAAGATCCAGTCTAATCCCTTTAGCCACGTTTTCTACACGGCTTGACCTCCTGTTTGATCAGATCTTACTTCCGTATGCCACCGGATATCTGCTAGAGTCCAGAAATACTTTCCCGCGATTTGCGTTCCACCATAAGATTCCGTCATTTCCGGATGATATAACTTCCGGATGACGCATTTCCGTTTTTACGTGAACCACAGACAATCTGGAATCTCATTTCATCTCCGGAGGTCACATTTTATCTAATTATCCAACCGGAAGTCGTCATTTCATATATAAAATAAAAACAAATAGATTAAAAATACAGTATATTGAATTAATCATTACCGTACACTATAATACACAAATATAAGTTCCTTTCATCTAAAATCATAAAAACCATTTCACATCAAAGTCCTTATTGAGGCCTATTGATAGCTGTGTTTTATACAGGTTGAGTCTCCCTTATCCAAAATGCTTGGGACCAGAGGTATTTTGGATATGGGATTTTTCCGTATTTTGGAATAATTGCATACCATAATGAGATATCATGGTGATGGGACCTAAATCTAAGCACAGAATGCATTTATGTTTCATATACACCTTATACACACAGCCTGAAGGTAATTTTAGCCAATATTTTTTATAACTTTGTGCATTAAACAAAGTGTGTGTACATTCACACAAATCATTTATGTTTCATATAGACCTTATGCACACAGCCTGAAGGTCATTTAATACAATATTTTGAATAACTTTGTGTATTAAACAAAGTTTGTGTACATTGAGCCATCAGAAAACAAAGGTTTCACTATCTCACTCTCACTCAAAAAAGTCCGTATTTCGGAATATTCCGTATTTCGGAATATTTGGATATGGGATACTCAACCTGTATTTAAATATCATTTGCATTTCCTCTTTTGCTAACCTTTGGACAATATCTCCCCCCACGTATATTCTAATAATAATAATAATAATAATAATAATAATATACGTGGGGGAGATATTGCCCAAAGGTTAGCAAAAGAGGAAATGCAAATGATATTTAAATATAAAACACTGCTATCAATAGGCCTAAATAAGGACTTTGAGGTGAAAACGAGATTTATGGTAAGAACTTACCGTTGTTAAATCTTTCTACGAGGTACACTGGGCTCCACAGGGAATGACATTGGGGTGTAGAATAGGATCTGGACCCGAGGCACCAACAGGCTAAAAGCTTTGACTGTTCCCAGAATGCATAGCGCCGCCTCCTCTATAACCCCGCCTCCGTGCACAGGAGCTCAGTTTTGTTAACCAGTCCAATGCAGTAGCAGGAAAAAGGGACGGCAACTGTCAGTAGCCACATATACCACATTCTCACGACAGGAGAAGTGTCAGCGGCTAATGCCTTACCAACCCAAAGAAGATAAGTGTGTCAGGGTGGGCGCCCTGTGGAGCCCAGTGTACCTCGCAGAAAGAGATTTAACAACGGTAAGTTCTTACCATAAATCTTGTTTTCTGCTGCGGGGTACACTGGGATCCACAGGGAACGACATTGGGGACGCACTGTAGCGGGCACAAGAACCCGGCGTCCAAAGGAAGCATCCTGGGAGGCAGAAGTGTCAAAGGCATAGAACCTTATAAACGTGTTCACTGAGGACCACGTAGCCGCCTTGCACAATTGTTCAAGGGTCGCACCAAGAAGGTCCAACAGACCGAGTAGAATGGGCCTTGATGGTAGCAGGAGCTGGAAGGCCAGCCTGTACATAAGCATGTGCAATCACCATTTTAATCCATCTGGCCAGGGTCTGCTTGTGAGCAGGCCAGCTACGTTTGTGAAAACCAAACAGTACAAAGAGAGAATCCGACTTCCGAAGGGAAGCAGTCCTCTTCACATAGATACAGAGAGCCCGTACCACATCCAAAGACCGCTCTTTGGAAGACAATTCAGGAGAGGCAAAGGCCGGAACCACAATCTCCTGAATAAGGTGGAAAGAAGACACCACCTTAGGTAAATACCCGGGACGTGTTCTAAGAACCGCCCGATCACGGTGAAAAATAAGACATGGTGACCTACAAGACAAGGTACCCAAATCCGACACCCGTCTAGCAGACGGCAATAGCCAGCAGAAACACTACCTTAAGAGAAAGCCACTTAAGGTCTGCAGATTCAAGAGGCTCAACGCCTCCAGAACAACCGACAAGTCCCAAGGAGCCACAGGCGGCACATAAGGAGGTTGAATCCGCAACACACCCTGGGGTATATTTACTAAGGTCCCGATTTTGACCGAGATGCCGTTTTTTCTTCAAAGTGTCATCTCGGTCATTTACTAAACTCAAATCTCGGCAGTGATGAGGGCATTCGTATTTTTTTTGAAGTCCAACAAAAAAAATACGAATGAATACACCATCGGTCAAAACGCGGCTGTTTAAGTATGAATCTCGGTCATTTACTAAGAAGTGCAAAGCCAAAAAAAAAAAAAAACACTGCCGTGAAAAAATACAACTCGTAAAAAAGTGCTAAAAAAAAACAGACCTGCTTTTTTGAGCCGTGATTGGATAGGCATGCACGGATCCATGAGATCAGTGCATGTATATCAGTGGGAAGGGGTGGGAAAGTGTTAATTTTTTGTAAAAAAATTGCGTGGGGTCCCCACTCCTAAGCATAACCAGCCTCGGGCTCTTTGAGCGGGTGGTCTTCTGTTTGCCGGCGGTCGGGCTCCCGGCGCTCAGTATACCGGCGCCGGGAGCCCGACCGCCGGCTTACCGACACTTATTTTCCCTCGTGGGGGTCCACGACCCCCATAGAGGGAGAATAAAATAGTGTGGCGCGCGTAGCGCGCCACCGTGCCCGTAGCGTGGCGAGCGCAGCGAGCCCGCAAGGGGCTCATTTGCGCTCGCCAAGCTGTCGGTAAGCCGGCGGTCGGGCTCCCGGCGCCGGGATGCTGGTCGCCGGGAGCCCGACCGCCGGCTACCCGTAGTGAACCCCTTTGAGCCGATCCTGGTTGCAGAAATATGGGAAAGAAAATGACAGGGGTTCCCCCACATTTAAGCAACCAGCATCGGGCTCTGCGCCTGGTCCTGGTTCCAAAAATACGGGGGACAAAAAGCGTAGGGGTCCCCCGTATTTTTAAAACCAGCACCGGGCTCCACTAGCTGGACAGATAATGCCACAGCCGGGGGTCACTTTTATATAGTGCCCTGCGGCCGTGGCATCAAATATCCAACTAGTCACCCCTGGCCGGGGTACCCTGGGGGAGTGGGGACCCCTTCAATCAAGGGGTCCCCCCCCCCCCCAGCCACCCAAGGGCCAGGGGTGAAGCCCGAGGCTGTCCCCCCATCCAATAGGCTGCGGATGGGGGGCTGATAGCCTTTGTGAAAAGTGATTGATATTGTTTTTAGTAGCAGTACTACAAGGCCCAGCAAGCCTCCCCCGCAAGCTGGTACTTGGAGAACCACAAGTACCAGCATGCGGCGGAAAAACGGGGCCGCTGGTACCTGTAGTACTACTACTAAAAAAATACCCCAATAAAGACAACACACACACACCTTGAAAGTATAACTTTAATACATCCATCCACACCTCCATATACACATACTTACCTTATGTTCCCACGCAGGTCGGTCCTCTTCTCCAGTAGAATCCATGGTGTACCTGTAGAAAAAATTATACTCACATAATCCAGTGTTTTCGGCTCCTCGGTAACTCCTTTTGTAATCCACGTACTTGAAAAAATAAAAAAACGGATACCCGACCACGAACTGAAAGGGGACCCATGTTTTCACATGGGACCCCTTTCCCCGAATGCCAGAAACCCACTCTAACTGATGTCTAAGTGGGTTTCTTCAGCCAATCAGGGAGCGCCACGTTGTAGCACCCTCCTGATCGGCTGTGTGCTCCTGTACTGTCTGACAGGCGGCACACGGCAGTGTTACAATGTAGCGCCTATGCGCTCCATTGTAACCAATGGTGGGAACTTTCAGGTCAGCGGTTGACCGAAAGTGACCTCACCGCTGACCTGAAAGTTCCCACCATTGGTTACAATGGAGCGCATAGGCGCTACATTGTAACACTGCCGTGTGCCGCCTGTCAGTCAGTACAGGAGCACACAGCCGATCAGGAGGGTGCCACAACGTGGCGCTCCCTGATTGGCTGAAGAAACCCACTTAGACAGAAGTCAGAGTGGGTTTCTGGCATTCGGGGAAAGGGGACCCATGTGAAAACATGGGGCCCCTTTCAGTGCGTGGCTCGGGTCTCCATTTTATTTTTTTAATCAAGTACGTGGATTACAAAAGGATTATCCGAGGAGCCTGGTACCCTGGATCTGGTGAGTATAATTTATTCAACAGGTACCCCATGGATTCTACTGGACAAGAGGACCGACCTGCGTGTGAACATAAGGTAAGTATGTATGTATGTTTGTGTGGATGGATGTAATAAAACTTTACTTTCAAGGTGTGTGTGTATTGTCTTTTTTTGGGTATTTTTTTAGTAGTAGTACTACAGGTACCAGCGGGCCCGTTTTTCCGCCGCATGCTGGTACTTGTGGTTCTCCAAGTACCAGCATGCGGGGGAGGCTTGCTGGGCCTTGTAGTACTGCTACTAAAAACAATATCTTACACTTTTACAAAAAGGCTATCAGCCCCCCATCCGCAGCCCATTGGATGGGGGGGACAGCCTCGGGCTTCACCCCTGGCCCTTGGGTGGCTGGGGGGGGACCCCTTGACTGAAGGGGTCCCCACTCCCCCAGGGTACCCCAGCCAGGGGTGACTAGTTGGATATTTGATGCCACGGCCGCAGGGCACTATATAAAAGTGACCCCCGGCTGTGGCATTATCTGTCCAGCTAGTGGAGCCCGGTGCTGGTTTTAAAAATACGGGGGACCCCTACGCTTTTTGTCCCCCGTATTTTTGGAACCAGGACCAGGCGCAGAGCCCGATGCTGGTTGCTTAAATATGGGGGAACCCCTGTCATTTTTTTCCCCATATTTCTGCAACCAGGATCGGCTCAAAGAGCCCGAGGCTGGTTATGCTTAGGAGGGGGGACCCCACGCCATTTTTTTTACAGTTTTACAGTGCTTATTTAAAAAAAATAAAAAAAAGAACCCCAGCACGGATCACACAGATCCGGCCGAGATTCATTTAGAAAAAGTCGGCAGTGTTTTGCTAATCACTGCCGTAAAAAACTAAAAAAAAACACGAATGACATCGACATCGGAACAAAAGAAAATGCAGAATACGACAGCTTAGTAAATTAGTCGTAATAAATTCAAAAAGTTGCAGTTTTACACTTTCGATGTCATTCGTGATTATTCTCCCACCAAATCGGGAGAATTACGAATGTTAGTAAATATACCCCCCTGAGTGAACTTATGCACATCAGGTAAGGTCGCAATTTTTCTCTGAAACCAAACCGACAAGGCAGAAACATGAACCTTGATGGAGGCCAGACGAAGGCCTAAGTCCAGGCCCTGTTGTAGGAAGGCCAACAGTTTGGCCGTGCTAAACTTGAAAACGTCATGATTGTGAGACGCACACCAAGTAAAGTTAGCATTCCAGACCCTATAGTAAATCCGAGCAGAAGCCGGTTTCCGGGCCTTCAACATGGTTTGAATGACTGCCTCAGAAAATCCTTTGGCCCTCAGAACGGAAGCTTCAAGAGCCATGCCATCAAAGCCAGATGGGCCAAGTCCTGGTAAACACAAGGGCGCTGAACGAGGAGGTCTGGTCGTTGTGGAAGTAGAAGGGGACGATCTAGCGAGAGGCCCTGTAGATCGGAGAACCAGTGCCGTCTGGGCCACGCTGGAGCGATCAGAAGTAGGTTTCCTCCTTCTTGCTTGAACTTCCGTATTACACTGAGCAGGAGTGACACCGGAGGGAACAAGTACGGCAGCCGAAAGTTCCATGGGATTGACAGAGCATCCACGAACGCTGCTTGAGGATCCCTTGTCCTTGCTCCGAAGACCGGAACCTTGTGATTGTGTCGAGACGCCATCAGGTCCACATCTGGAAGGCCTCACTTGACCACGAGAAGTTGTAACACCTCTGGATGGAGGCTCCACTCTCCGGCGTGTACGTCCAGACGACTGAGAAAGTCCGCTTCCCAGTTTAGGACCCCCGGAATGAACACTGCCGATATGGCCGGCAGATGGCGTTCTGCCCACTGAAGAATCCGTGATACTTCCCTCATTGCCATGCAGCTTCGAGTGCCGCCTTGTTGATTGATGTACGCCACCGTTGATTGGTGTACTTCAACAGGTCTGTTCCGTATTAGATGCTGGGCCATTGTCAACGCATTGAACACTGCCCGCAGTTCCAGAATATTTATCGGGAGTAGAGACTCCTCCTTGGTCCACCGACCCTGAAGAGAGTGTTGTTCCAACACCGCGCCCCAACCTCTCAGACTGGCATCCGTCGCCAGAAGGACCCAGTTGTATATTCAGAAGGGACGGCCCCTGCTCAATAGTTGGTTCGGAAGCCACCAGCTCAGTGACAGGTGGACCTCCGGAGACAAGGAGATCATGTGAGATCTGATCCGGTGAGGCAGGCCGTCCCACTTGGTCAGAATTAACTTCTGCAGAGGGGGAAAATGGAATTGAGCATACTCCACCATGTCGAAAGCCGACACCATGAGACCTAGCACTTGCATTGCCGAATGTATCGACACCTGCGGACGAGATAGGAAGCATCGAATCCTGTCCTGAAGCTTCAGGACTTTCTCCTGAGACAAGAACAACCGTTGGTTGTGAGTGTCCAATAACGCTCCCAGATGTATCATGCTCCGAGCAGGAACCAGGGAGGATTTCTTTCAGTTGATCAGCCACCCGTGGGCTTTCATGCACTGGACCGTCAAATCTAGATGACACAGGAGAAGTTCTCGGGAATTTGCCAGGATCAACAAATCGTCCAAGTATGGTAGGATCTTGACCCCTTGACGGCGGAGTGTAGCTGTCATGACCGCCATAAGTTTGGTGAAAACTCGGCGAGCCGTTGTCAAACCAAAGGGTAACGCCCGAGATTGGTAATGAAGATTGCCCACCGCAAACCTGAGTTACTGCTGATGAGACACTGCAATAGGAATATGCAGGTAAGCATCCTGTATGTCCAGGGAGACCATATAGTCCCCAGGCTCCAAGGCCAGAACAATAGAGCGCAGAGTTTCCATACGAAACTTGGAGACCCGCACATGCTTGTTCAAGGACTTTAGATTGAGAATGGGCCGAGAGGACCCGTTCGGCTTCAGGACTAGAAACAGCGGTGAATAGTACCCCTTGCCTATCTGAGCCAGAGGCACCTGTACTACCACTCCTGTGGACAGGCGGGAATGTACCACCGAATGCAGAGTGTTTGCCTTTGTCGGGTCCAGAGGAACATCTGTCAGGCAAAAACGATTCTTGTAGGGTACGGCGTAACCTCGAGTGACGACTTCCCGTACCCAGGTATCTGACCATTCCTGGGCAAAACCTAGAAGTCGGCCCCCCACCCTGGGATCCCCCAGAGGGAGGCCTGCCCCATCATGCGGCAGGCTTGTCAGTCTTGGAAGCAGGCTGATGGGCAGCCCAGGCTCGTTTGGGTTTGGGCTTAGTAGGTTTGGAAGTGCGAGCCTGTTTCGGGTACGCCTGACCCTTTGCTTTCCCTGAAGGACGAAAGGAGCGCAAGGAAGTACTCTTAGCCTTTGGTACTGAAGGAGCAGTACTAGGCAAACATGCTGTTTTAGCAGAAGCTAAGTCAGCCACTATCTTGTTGAGGTCTTCTTCGAAAAGAATGTCTCCCTTAAAAGGGAGCACCTCCAGGGTTTTCTTAGAGTCCAGATACACGTACCAGGACCGCAGCCAGAGAATCCAGCGAGCCAGTATGGACGTAGTAGAAGTCTTGGCCGCCAGAATACCAGCATCAGAAGCCGCCTCCTTAACGTAATGAGAAGCTGTGACAATATACGACATTGTCTAGCATGATCAGAAGCGTTGGAAGACATCTCAGCTTCCAACTCCTGAGCCCACGCTTCAATAGTCTCTGCAGCCCAAGTCGCTGCAATGGTGGGCCGATGCATAGCACTCGTTAGAGTGTAAATCACCTTTAAACAACCCTCCACACGCTTATCTGTCGGTTCTTTCAGGGACGTGACGGTAGTTACAGGAAGAGCAGAGGATACCACCAGCCGCGCCACCTGCGAATCCACTGGCGGGGGTGTCTCACAATTTTTATTTAGCTCCGCCGCGAGGGGATAGCGAGCCAGCATCTTCCTGTGAGGCGTGAATTTCTTTCCTGGATTTTCCCAGGATTCCTGACGTATGTCAACTAAATGGTCAGAATGAGGTAAAACTTGTTTAACCACTTTCTGACGTTTAAACCTGTCCGGTTTCTTAGGGGCAGCATTCAGCTCTGGGTCATCAGTAATTTGAAGAATTAGCCTGATAGCCTCCAACAAGTCAGGAACATCCACCTGTGAAACAGATTCCCCATGAGAAGCATCAGGATCAGAATCTGTGGGGTCAGTATATATGCCATACTCATCAGACGAGGTGTCTGGGACGTTGGTGGATTGTGTGGAAGTAATAGCCCGCTTAGAGGACCCTGTGGTCTTGGGCGGGCGAGGGTTAGATTTCTGTTTAGTCAGAGATTGGTTCAATTGCTGTAACTGAGAGAACAGTTGATCTGCCCATGGCGGATTAACCGCAGGGACCACAAGCGGTTGTACGGCACAGGAGGTCCCATAGGGGGCGCAAGTCTAGTTGCTAGCGTACGCGATAACGTGGAAAAAGTAGCCCAAGGCGGGTCATTTTGAACCCCCGTTGCTACGGTCCCACTGGGGGGCAAGGAACCCCCAGAACCAGAACCCTCAGGTGCTATATTCTCCTCAAATGCGTCTCCAGCGTCACCACCACGCAATGTGGGATCAGCCCCAGCTCCGTCGCCCCTTGTAGCTGACATATCTGAAAGCTCAATGCGAGGCAACCCAGTACAATAACAGCAGCACAATACCTGACAAGAACCCCCTGTGTAGTGTATGTGCACAAACAGAGAATTCTAGAGGTATATGGTGACTAAAATTCACAGAGAAAAATACACAATAAGTACATCTTGTGAAACACCTATATTAGATAATAACCCTGACGCAAGTAGCCCCCTCAGGTTACAGAATATAGGGATAGCAATCTGAGTGAGATACACGAAATGGAGGTCACACAGCAGCTATATGTACACACAAAGAGTCATAATAAACAGTGCAGAAATTATGACATGCAATAAAACTGCACTGAACTATAAATACAGAGTAATACTAAGTATAGCTATACAGACAATAGATAAAACAATGCACAGTAAATACTGGATGTATATCACAGGGTACTTGTACTAAATAACCCTGACTAAATGCACTCATTCTTAACTAACACTGTCAACAGACATGTAGAATACTTTAGTGTCCTCTAAAATGCACAGCGCTGACATGCAAGCGGCTTTACAGAGGAGGATTTGCCCAAACAGTCCCAGGATCAGCTCAGCTTGTCCTAATGGCGCCCAAACGCTAACAGGGAGTGAGGGAGATAGAGATATGCAGCTCCAGGGAGGGAACATTTACTCTAAATAGCGCCTTGGGGCTGGGGGAGGGGTTACAGGTCAAAGCCTTATCCCCTTGCTGGACTTCACCACCGGGTACTGTGGGCTGTATAATAAAAGTTTTTTTAATAAATCCGACCTGTGCCCTTGCCCTGGTGGTCTAGTGGGGTCCCTGTACTGCCACAGTGTCCACGCCAGCGCGCGCGGCCCGCCTCCCACCGGCCGCGCCGGATCGCTATTTTCCGCAGGTCCTGCCCGGGGGACCCTCTTACCTCCTCCCTGAGTGCGGCCACGCGATCCAGGAGGGCAGCGGTGGTGTGTGTGACTGACAAAGAAGAACTGGAGCCTCCGCTGTAGGTACCCGGCAACCAGGGAGCGGTAGTTACAGCGCCGCTAGGGGAGGTGATGGAGCTGCAGCAGATGTCTGACTGACATCTAACACCTACAGTGTCTCTGCTGCAGCCCTTGAAGTCTTTATTTTTCACTTTGAAAAGCTCTTCTCAGGGCTGCACTGCATGGCACCAACTACAAAAATGAGCTCCTGTGCACGGAAGCGGGGTTATAGAGGAGGCGGCGCTATGCATTCTGGGAACAGTCAAAGCTTTTAGCCTGTTAGTGCCTCGGATCAAGATCCTACTCTACACCCCAATGTCATTCCCTGTGGAGCCCAGTGTACCCCGCAGCAAAAATGGTTTTTATGATTTTAGATGAAAGGAACTTATATTCGTGTATTATAGTGTACGGCAGCGGTTCCCAAACTGTGCGCCGCAACTCCCTGGGGTGCCGCAGCGCTGTCACAGGGGTGCCGCAGCCTAGTAGCCACATCTTCATGTCTTTTTTTTTTAATTGTGTGTGTCAGCGGCCGGCGCCGGGAGGATGTGGAGTGCGGACTGGAGTGACCTGAGCGCAAGGGCAGAGTGAAGCTAGCCGGCGCCAGGGAAGGGGGTGGGGTACGGAGGGTAGAGTGTGTGCGGGAGGAGCAGCCGGGCTGAGTGAGTAGCCGGGGGGGGGGAGTGCGGGCGGCCGGAGCATCCAGGCAGTGAGTAGCTGGGATGGGGGGGAGTGAGGGCAGCAGGAGCGGCCACCAGTGTGTGGTTAGCTGGGGGGAGTGCGGCCGCCCGGAGCAGCCACCTGTGTGTAGCTGGGAGGGTGGGGGGGGGGGGGGGGGGGGAGTGCGGGCGGCCGGAGCAGCAAGGTAGTGAATATCCTGGGGGGGAGAGTGCGGGCAGCAGGAGCGGCCACCAGTGTGTGGTTATCCGGGGGGACGGAACAGGACAGGAGCGGACACGCAGTGAGTAGCTGGGGGGGAGAGTGCGGCCAGCGGTGCGGGGGAGAAAGAGTGCGGGATGTGTAAGAGCTGCTGGCGGCTGTGCCCAAAGTCAGCCAGCGGCTCGGGATGTCACTTACCATGTAGTCACCTGGCGGAGGTGGGATGTTTTGCTCGGCTCAGGTGCAGGGGTGGGGGGGGTAGTAACCGGTGACTGGAGTCACCTGGCAGGGAAGGGATGGTGCTGTGCGGGATGGGTGGGGGAACCTGTGACTGGAATCAGTGGAGGGTGCAGGTGTAAGCAGGCTGGAGTGGCCAAGGAGTGCGCTGGGCAAGGATCCTGACGGCTTATTGAAGTCCTGGCCGCCGTGACATAGGAGCTGGCTGAAAAAGTGAGTATTAAAATATTAATACATGATACTGTATGTGAGATGCCGCATAGGGAAGTTTATAGGAGAGGGGTGCCTGCTGTGACTTAAGGGCCCTACACACTAGGCGACCCACCGCCGAGCTGCCCGACGCCCGATACGGCCGTCAAAAGACCTGACGGCGGAGATGGGGGACGGGAGGAGTGAAGTTTCTTCACTCCCCCCGTCACCCGGCTCCATAGCCCTGCATGCTAATATGGACGAGATTGTCCATATTGGCCTGCAGGTATGAACAAGCCAGCACCAACGATGAACGAGCTTGGGGTCGCGCATCGTTTATTGGTGGTGCCTCCACACTGAAAGATATGAACGAGTTCCCATTTATTAATGAACGAGAACATTCATATCGTTCAGTAAAATCTTTAAGTGTGTATGTAGGGCCCTTTATATGAGGACAAGCTGGTAAGCAGGTGGGGGGCTGGTCTTGGTGCATGGATGCACAGGAACCTTTTTCGATTGATTTATTTGACTGCAAAAAGAACCTGTTATTTTATATAAAGCCTGTGGTTTTTTTTTGTTTTGTTTTTTATGGATGTAGGTGACCAGTATTGCACTGCAAAAAAACATGTGGGGTCATTCCGACTTGATCGCACGCTGTGGATTTTCGCAGCGATCAAGTAAGAATGGGGCAGATCTACGGTTGCACCGCAATGCGCAGGTGCGTCATACGAGTACACAGCGGGTCATTGCACAGCGAAGGATTCTACGACGAATCTGTTCGCACGGAGATTGACAGGAAGAAGGCGTTTATGGGTGTCAACTGACCATTTTCCAGGAGTGATTGGGCAAACGCAGGCGTGTCCAGGCAAACGAAGGGCAGGTGTCTGACGTCAATTCCGGGACTGAATTAAATCATCTAAATACTGATAGCATTGTTTTGACCCAACTACTTTAAAAAAGGGACACTTCAGTAATTATTTTGGCGAAAGGGTGCCTTGAAAAAGTCAGGGAGACCCAAAGGGTGCCTTGGACTAAAAAAGTTTGGGAACCACTGGTGTACGGTAATGATTAATTCAATATACTGTATTTTTAATCTATTTGTTTTTAGTTTATATATGAAATGACGACTTCCGGTTGGATAAAAAGATAAAATGTGACCTCCGGAGATGAAATGAGATTCCAGATTGTCTGTGGTTCACGTAAAAATGGAAATACGTCATCCGGAAGTGATATCATCTGGAAATGACGGAATCTTATGGTGGAACGCAAATCGCGGGAAAGTATTTCCGGACTCCAGCAGATATCCGGTGGCATACGGAAGTAAGATCTGATCAAACAGGAGGTCAAGCCGTGTAGAAAACGTGGCTAAAGGGATTAGACTGGATCATACGGTTATAGTGGGGACTTAGATGGCTTAGATGGTCTATGTCTGGAATTAGGAATGTTTCTTTTTCAATTATGCTAATTAAAGTTGTGGGTATATAATTCCCCACAAACCAACTCTCCTCATACCTTGAAAAAGACACCCCTGTGGTGTAGAAACGCGTTAGAGGCAGGAGAGTGACTGGGGACTTTGGACGAATGCTGTGAGGACCGCATGTTCTGGGGACGCCTGGTTTTCTATTCTTATGCGCTAATTGTCTACTTAGCTATAGTAGACTGATTGAGCCGGTGAGAGTCCAATTTGCCCTGTCTTGTATATGTTATATGTTATATTTATTAAAACCTTTTTACACTGGAGCCATTTCCTATTTTATCGGAGGTTACTGGTGAAAGAACAGGGAGATTACGTCACAGTTCCGGTTATACCCTGAGGAGATACATTGTTTTATTGTCTATTTATCTTTGTAGACCAACCTATTTGGTACGAATTTTGGTTAGAAGAGTGAACCTTGAAAAGTTACAGATATATTATGCAGTTATACGCTATGTTATTTTATGTCATATCTTTTTGAGGTTAATTGATACTACGAATGTTGAATAACCCCATTCTGAGAAACCTGCGCAAAAGGAGTAGTTGTAATGAATACGTTGTCCTATTTATTAGTTCTCCTCACATACTGTACGTGTCTGTCTTCCAGTAAAGCTTTGGGCCTTTACCCTCACCCCCATCACACCACTGATCTTTGTGGGATATGGTCATTAGGTCGACACCACTTAGGTCGACAGGCATTAGGTCAACCACTATAGGCTGACATGCATTAGGTCGACAGGGTCACTAGGTCGACAGGTTCTAGGTCGATAGGTCAAAAGGTCGACATGAATTTTTCACAATTTTTTCTTTTTTTTTTACTTTTTCATACTTTAGGATCCACATAGACTACGAATGGGAATAGTAACCTGCCCAAAGCAAGGCAGGCGAAGCGAGCCATGCGAGGGGACACGGTGCTCTAATTGGGGTTCCCCGTCACTTTACGAAGAAAACGACACCAAAAAAAGTTAAAAAACTTATGCCGACCTTTTGACCTGTCGACCCACTGATCTTTGTTGTATTGTCTAAGTGATGAGTAAACAGTGCAGTACATGGTTTATAGCACAGGATGCCCGGTGTTGTAATATATGACTGATTAATGTTTCGCTGTGTCTCTCGTTGCAGCTGTGCTGCAATGCAGTACACTTAAATGTAATGTTACATGTCTCGTTTTTATATACCTTATGCAAAAAAGTATATTCTGCACTCCCAAATGGTGCTCTCTGACCCTTGTCAGAATATAAAACAGCTTTGCTTTCAACTGACCTGGTTTCCAATTAACACAATCTTTAGTCATGTCAATTATTCAATACGTATTCTGTTTTTATTTCATTTTTTTTTATTTTTACAACCTGACCTTTTTATTTTTGCATTAACAAAGTGCATTATTTATGATGAAAACAGGATTCTGTGTAATTAAAACATAATGTACATGTACGCGTCATAAATAATTAACAAAATTAAGTTATTTTAATTTTGTATACCAAAATTTGTTATCTGGTTTCAAATTGGTGTAGTGGTTAGCATTACTGCCTGACAGCACTGAGGTCCCACTGCAAGCCTAACTGAGCAGAGTTTATATGTTCTCCCGCTGCATGTGAGGGTTTCCTCTGGATGCTCTAGTTTTCTCCCACAATCCAAAAATATACTGATAGGTTAATTGGATCCTGACAAAAATTAACTCTAGTGTGTAAGTGTCTATATACATGTGGTAGGGAATATAGACTGTAAGCTCCTCAGGGGCAGGGACTGATGTGAACGACTGAAATATTCCCTGTAAAAGCGCTGCAGATTATCGGCGGGATGTAATGGAGTCCGAAATCGCCAGAGGTGCAAGATGCCATATGATCTCTGACTTTTCATTTAAAGGGGCAATCACTTAAAAGGCAAAAAACCATGCCTTGAAAGTGATTGCCACTTTAATATAGTAAATACATAGGGCCGAGATCACCGGAGGTGCGGGTTGCCAGCCGATCTAGGACGCCATTACATCCCGCACTATGTGTGTACTATATAAATAATTGATAATAAGTATAATTTATTAATTTCTATGCAAAAATGTAAACACAGGATTTTAATACAATGTATTCCTACTCTATGACGGTGTAGCACTACATCCACACAAGGGGCCAAATGTAATAGAGTGAGAGTTTCAGAAAGTGAGAGATTTGGTAAGGTTTTGCAGTTTTTTTTTTAAGTGGCAATCATTTACACAGCAATAGCAACCTGGTTTTGCAGTGTAAATGATTGCCACTTTAAAAAAAAACCTGAAAAACCTTACCAAATCTCTCACTTTCTGAAACTCACACTCTATTACATTTGGCCCATGGTGTAATCTAGTGCTTTAAAGCCAGATAAAAATCCCAGTGGCCTGACACTACCCTCACCTATTCCTGTGGATCATAGGTCTTGCACAGTTGCACTACAGTAGGTTTCTGTAATATCCCTTTTCCACCTAAGTCCCAGGTGTGACCCGAGATTTGGAACACAGTAACAAACCGGGTCAGAATCAGAACTGACCCCTTTCCACTGCAACTTAGACGCAGATTATTGCTGGATCGGAGCTGTTTACACTGCACATTAGCGCCGAGAGTCTCTCGGCAGCAGTAGAGACTCCGGCTCCCCCCCCTGATGTCACTGGCCCCACCCTTGATATGTGTCCGTACTGCAGGAAGCAGCGTCCCCGCAGTGGGTTCCCCCATGCTGTAAACCGTACCCGTTTACAGTGCCCCTTAATCTGGGTCCTTCCTGGGACCAACCCTGCAGACTAGCCAGGTTGGATTCCCGGGTCACTGGACCCGGAATTAACCCTTTTCCACTAAGTCACAACCCGGATTATTGCCGTTATTAGTGGCAGTGGAAAAGGGGTATTATTCTCCCTGTACCACTGTGTAGTGCCATGCCTGAAGCCCCGTCCTTAAGCTGTAATGCAAGCGACACTACAATCGTTCAATCTAATAATTTTATTTTCTTATCAAACTGTTAAAGAGTTTGTTGTGTGGGTGACAGCAGCACTCAAAATTTCCCCCAAACGGATTACTAAACATCTGAAGTTTGTAATGCAATCATACATTTAGAGGCAAATTCAATTAGCTGTGGGGTTCAGCCCAGAGCTATTCAGTTAGGTGTCTAGGCCCTGTGCGGAACGCTCCAGTGAGTATACTCAGACAGAATTTTCTTTGCAGCTTCAGGGGCTGTGGGGGAAAAAATCGGTCTTAAATGCACTCTCTGGGGCTTACTGCGTGGGGTAACCATAGATTCCAAGCACTTACCCCAGAATCTATGGTTTAAAGCCCGTTGGAAGCAGACTTACCACACAGGAAAAGTGAAGAATGATTAAATAGCTTTGGGCATTAAACCCTGAGCTTTACCGAAGCGGTAAACACTGCGACTAACTAACCTGTCCCTTAAACTCTATGGGGTGTATTCAATACCTGCCGGATACTTTCCAACAGGTCAGTATTCAATGCCGGGCCAAACCCGACAGGTTTGGCACGTTCCCGACAATGGCAATCCGACTTTCTTTAAAGTCGGATTGACATTGTCGGAAACGGGGCTAAAACCGGTTGGGTTTGGCCGCGCTTCCGACAGCCAACGTGGATTCTGACAACTCGGAAATTCCCGACTTGTCAGAAAAAATCAGCCAGCATTGAATAGGTCGGAACCCCTTCTGACCTAAACCTGTCGGAAACTGCCGTCTTTCCTACAAGACAGCAGTTTCCGACAGGTATTGAATACACGGGTGGTATTCATGTGACCGCCGGTCAGCTGACCAACAGTCACATGACCTCCTCCACCAGCCCGACGGGTCACTGTCCCGATGGTCGGCATGCCGACCAACAGGGTCTATTTCCACTCGTGGGTGTCCACGACACCCATAGAGTGGGAATAGAACCCGTGGCGACCGCAGGTCGCCACCGAGCCCGCAGCAAGGCGAGCGCAGCGAGCCCGCAAGGGGCTTGCTGCACTCGGCCCTCCCCGCCGGGATCCCGGCGTCGGTATGCTGCCGGGATCCCTGCGTCGGTAAGCTGACCGGCGGTCAGGAGACCGCCGGTCAGCCGTACTACACCCAAATACACCCCTATGATCCTGCAGCTGTCCTATACATCACATCCTACTATGTCAGATAAAGATTGTAACATAAACGCTTGCCATAACTTGGATACACTCACAGAGGCCAAATCACAGTCATCCACTTTAACAACATTGCCAATAATTAGCCATTCAGTGTGATTGGATTATCTGGCTAATTCTGTGTCTGCACGCTGTACTGTCAGGCCAGTGGTGTGTGTGAAGCAATTCCTTGCTGTTGTCTTACAATCTTATTAAGATAATTTGATTAAAACTAAACGTACTGCTGTGTTTGTTCGCCTCAACTGTAAATTAATATGATTGGAAATTCTTAACTAATGTCAGTAACCCGTGAGCTGTAGTTTAGAAGATCCCGCAACTTCTGGCCTCTTGTGCAGTAATACTGTTTAGGCTGCTGGCTTTGGGTAACACGCACTGATCGGCAGCCATGACACTTGCCTCCCCCGCTTCTGTCACCACAATGTGTTATGTTCTCTGCAGGCAGGGCTGTAACTTGGGGTGTACGAGCGGTACTGTCACCCAGGGAGGAGAACCTGGGGGCAGCATCATAGCTGCTCCACTGGGGCCCATGCATCTGGCTAGCAGGGTGCCTGTATCGCTGCTGCATTGGCGCCCAGAGTGTTGCATGCAGCCTGCAGCCTGTACAGCAGCCCGAAGCCGCAGTGCCGTACTTTCATAATTTCTCTATTGCCTTTCAGAAAATGATAGACAGCATCTGATTGGTTGCTATAGGCAACATCACCAATTCTCTGTTTTAAACGCTTTAGCAAATTTACCCCTAAGTATAAACAAACTGCGGCTCCCCAGCTCCTGTGGAACGACAAATTCTAGCATGCCTTGAAAATCAACGGTTGACCAGTGTATGCTGGGACTTGTAGTGCCAAAACAGCTGGAGAACCGCAAGTTGCTTGTGCCTAATTTACATTATTATTCTGTAAAACCAATTTAAGCGTCACCAATAGCCTAGAACATGAAACTTTACACAACTGCAAATCAGCGCCGTCTGGCAGATCCGGTACTCTGCTTAATGGAAATGTCAGACAGACCGTCATCAGATAAAGAGACCTTGTATAAACAGATGCTGGCCAAGCCACTGATTGGTGCAGAGATAATGGATTTATCCCATCCCTATTTCCCTAATACGACTTATTGGCATATGTTTTCCATTGTAAACACCTGCGATCATAATCAATAATCTATTTCAGGCCAGGCACAATGTCACTTTATCTCACAATGTACTGTACACGCCTCCGCTTAGAACGCTGAAAACGATATCACGCCAGTTTTTGTAATTCGCCAGCTCACGTAAACACTGCCAGCTCCTTAATTACCATTAGGACAAACCAAATATATACGGAATTGCTCATAGGGCCTGAGGCTGATTAAGTGAAAGGCAATGTTCTTACGCTGCCTTTTCTAATCTATTTACATGCTAACTAGGTTTTGCAATGGACGCTTTTAAATTGCTCTAGTCCTAAACATTATTTAGTATTACATCCTCGCCCTGACCATATAAATAACTGGTTTAGAGGTGGACGCCATGTGAGTGCTTGCAGAACTGGTGATTTTTCTTCTACTGCGAATGTGCTGCGATGAATTCCAGACTGGGGGCCTTGGTCGCAGTGTGACTGACAGGACGTCGCAACCATTTGGGGGGAGTGCCCTGTGGCTGTGTCTGTGTACGCATTATTTCTTACAAACGTTATAAAGCGACTCTGGGGGTAATTCAGAGCTGATCGTAGCAGCAGTTGGGCAAAACCATGTGCACTGCAGGGGGGGGCAGATATAACATTTGCAGAGAGAGTTAGATTTGGGTGGGGTATATTGTTTCTGTGCAGGGTAAATACTGGCTGCTTTATTTTTACACTGCAATTTAGATTTCAGTTTGAACACACCCCACCCAAATCTAACTCTCTCTGCACATGTTATATCTGTCCCCCCTGCAGTGCACATGGTTTTGCCCAACTGCAAACAAATTTCCTGCTGCGATCAACTCTGAATTAGGCTCTTTGTATGCAAGCAATGGACCTGAGATGCTGTCTGTGGGCGCCTCACTACGGCTGAGACATCTGCTATTTCTGCAAATCCGCTGTCTAGGAAATCGCAGTCACAACAGTATTTCAGTCCACCTCTGAATCACTCACACCCTATGGGGCAGGATGTAATTAAAGGGGTAATTCACAGTTGATTGCAGCATCAAATTTGTTAGCAGTTGGGCAAAACCATGTGCACTGCAGGTGGGGCAGATATAACATTTGCAGAGAGAGTTAGATTTGGGTGGGTTATATTATTTCTGTGCAGGGTAAATACTGGCTGCTTCATTTTTACACTGCAATTTAGATTTCAGATTGAACACACCCCACCCAAATCTAACTCTCTCTACACGTTACATCTGCCACACCTGCAGTGCACATGGTTTTGCCCAACTGCTAACAAAGTTCCTGCTGCGATCAACTCTGAATTAGGCCGTAAGTCCGAGTTTGGCGGCCTTGCGACATGCCGGCTGAACTCGGACATTCTTTTAAAGGGGCAATCTTGTACAAGGCTACACCATGCTTTATACATGACTGCCCCTTTAAAAAAA
Source organism: Pseudophryne corroboree (assembly GCF_028390025.1). Taxonomy (NCBI): domain Eukaryota; kingdom Metazoa; phylum Chordata; class Amphibia; order Anura; family Myobatrachidae; genus Pseudophryne; species Pseudophryne corroboree. The sequence continues at coordinate 101,650,077 of NC_086448.1, forward strand.
GTCAGAGTTCGGACGGCACTCCGCGCGGCCGCAGAACTCTTAATTACATCCCTCCCTATGTGTCCATCTGCTCACTGGCAAATAGCCCCTTCACTTGTGTCCTCCAGATATGAGACAGCGTTGTAAGAAAAGTGAAAACTGCATTAAAACACATTGCAGCTGACGTAAAGTGGGCGGCATTTGAGCCCCAAATCACACGCTTAAAATGCCGTCACTAAAGTTGCACCTATAGCAAGATGAGTGGTATGGTATGTGCAAGTGACATATGTGGCAAGATCACGTCTAGCAAACGTCTCATTTACCCAGGTTTATAACCACTCATTTTATTGGTGAAATACACATTCATTATTAGGGTTTAGTATGAAATACCTACAATCAAAATCCCGAAAATCAAAATACTGACAATTGACAGACGGTCAAAATCCTGACAAGGTCAAAATACCGCCATTTAAAATACAGACAAGGTCAAAATGCAGACAGGTCAGAAAAGTCAACAAAAGTTTTTTTGTTTTTTTTTGGTGTGTATGTCAACATAGGTCAACATGGACACCGTATAAGTGTACCACATCCCCTGTCATGGCTCGCCATGCTTCGGGCACGGTGCCTCAATGCGCTCGGCACACTATTATATTCCCCCTCCAGGTCCACTGGGATGAAAAGTATGAACGAGTCAGTTTCAATGAAAAAATAATGAAAAACTCATGTCAACTTTTTGACCTGTCAACATTTTAAATGTCGGTATTTTGACCTTGTCTGTATTTTAAATGTCGGTATTTTGACCATGACGGGATTTTGACCTTGTCGGGGTTTTGACCGTTGGTCACAATGGTTGTCGGTATTTTGACAATCCCTCTCTACCGCAGGGAAAAAAACTCTGCATCATGTGTTCAAAAAAAACAACAACATGTACATAAAAATTTTATATATGTGCAAGCAATAAAGAAAGCACCTATAAGAGTCTGCGGTACATTCACAAAGGACCAATCAGAAGCGGTTTGCTAGGGCTGGCAACCATCAGCATCTATTTGTATCTGCCCTCTTGTGTCACACTATAAAGTAAATGTACACAGAAATGTCATTAAATTAAATGTGCTTAGCATATAGCCCAGATTTATCAAACCTTGGAGAGTGATAAATTGCATGGTGATAAAGTACCAACCAATCAGCTCCTGTCATTTTTCAAACAGACTGTAACAAGGCAATTGGGAGCTGATTGGCTGTCTCTTTATCAACGTGTAATTTATCACTATCCAAGGCTTGATAAATGCTCACTTTAACACCTCTGCTGTTCCGCCTTGTGATGCACAATTGAGCGTATATTGTAAGATCACACAAAAACAGCATAGGCGCATTACAAAGGTAAACAGCTCCACACATTAACGTTTTTTGGTAGTCTCGGGGGGATATTCAATTACCCGCACATACTGTAGGGTGCAAAGTATCGCGGGGGGGCGGGCTATCTAATTAGCCCAGATAAGCCGGCGTATGCCGCAGCTTATCATGGATTTTGTTTCACCTGCCTCCGGCAGGCGAAGCAAAATCCCAGATAACAGGGGCTATTTCACACAAAAACACACAGGTTGCACTGAACCTGTGTGTTTTCGGGTGAAAATGCACTTTTTTAACGGACGAGCTAATCGAATAGCCCGACCGCAAAACCCGGTTTTACACCCAATGTCTCTTCGGGGCTTATTGAATATCCCTGTTGGAGTCTTAAGGAGGGTACTCACGGAGCGATCGCTGCTTAAAATCTAAGCAATCTGACTAGAGTGTACCCCTCACAGCGATAGCGATGCGCAGCCCCGCGCATCGCTATCTCTGGTGCTAGATTGGACTGCATGCAGTTCGCTCAACACACATCTCTCCCCACATCTGCCAGTGAGTACTGGCCTTTACGCTATAAATGCTGAACTAACGGTTTGTGCTGTGTACAGAGCTAAACTTCACGATGAACTTCATGATGAAGCCCTCTTTGCGGTGAAATAATTACAGAGCCCTTCTCTCCTGCCGTTTCTCCTATTGCCACAGACTGGTCTTTAAGTGACACAACATGTGAGCATCAACAGCATACAGCAGAGTAGCATACATTAGAGGATAGAAGGGATCTGGAAATTATAATGTCCTGAGTTGGTGATGCATCAGGTGGCAGAGAATCCCCAAATTTGTGGTCATGACAGAACCAGGGGAAGGTAGGCAGGAGAATCTGAGGTACCATGGGACATAGTACATTAGGCAGGCAAAAGGAGTTAGGCGATTACTTCAGTGGGAGGATGTGAGAGGTGGAGACAGGAAGCGGTTAATCATCAAGCTTAGCGCTATAAGGTGCATAATATCGCCAATGCAGAATTTACAATGATAAGCTACATGATTACCCAACTTTTTATTGAAGTATATATAACTCTGACAATTTCATTGCAGCAAAGTGTTGTCAGGTTTTGCCAGGACAGTATTTGCAGCAGGAAACCCCGCTCCCTGTGTCAGCATCACAGCGTTCACAGGAAGGGCCTGCACCAGCATTTCCTGCAGCAACATGTTAATAATAAATGAACACTTATGAGTAATTGCATTTTCTTAGTCTGCAAGTTATCAACATGGAGCGTGGGTGACGTTAAGCCGTCAAAAACTGTAACCCAGGCTCAAGTGTGGACAGATGTAACCAGAAGCAGATTTACAGTATTTATCTAGCGCAGGGTGAGACTACTGATACGAGGACTGAGACTGGGGGAGGGGGAATTTACAGCATAGTGAAGCAGGATTAGAATGTGATGCGGGTATGGCTCATTAGGTCAACCACTGTTGGTTGACATGCATTAGGTCGACATGGTATTAGGTCGACATGGAAAAAGGTCGACATGGTTTTTTTAAAAACTTTTTTTGGGTGTCATTTTCTTCGTGAAGTGACGGGGAACCCCAATTAGTGCACCGTGTCCCCTCGCATGGCAAGCGAGCTTCGGGCAAGGTGCCTCGCTGCACTCAGAAAAGGTTACTATTCCCAATCGTAGTCCACGTGGATCGTAAAGTATGAAAAAGTTAAAAACCTTTTTCCATGTCGACCCAGTACATGTCGACCTAGTGACCATGTCGACCTAATGCATGTCGACCAATAGTGGTCAACCTACTGACTGTCGACCTAAGTGTGGTTAACCTAATTACCTTATCCCATGTGCTAAGAACTTCAATTATACTCCATGTTAATTGTGAGGGTTTATTTAAATTATTTTTATTATCAGTGTTCTTAGTGCTAAGAGTGTGCATCTGCATCTCTCTTCCCCCAGCATAGTATTAGAAGCCTCAGCATGATAGCACCTCTTGATATCTTTAGTAATAGGATGTGCAATCCAGGTTCCCCCCTTTTTTCCACTATATTTGTGTATATATTGTACACTGGAAGGCAAGGCTTCCTTCCTCTGGTATTAGCACTCCTCCCATTTACCCTCAGGTGTTTTAATTAGCTGGGTTCCTGCATTTCAGATCACACATTGATAAGGCCCTATTTAGAGGTAAGTCCTGTATAAATTTATAGAATGTGATAGTATTAGGGATGTTAGGTACCCATGTGATGAAGTCACCTGGCCGCGGTACATAGGCCCGCATATTTGCGCAAATGTGTGCTAAGAACTTCAATTATACTCCATGTTAATTGTGAGGGTTTATTTAAATTATTTTTATTATCAGTGTTCTTAGTGCTAAGAGTGTGCATCTGCATCTCTCTTCCCCCAGCATAGTATTAGAAGCCTCAGCATGATAGCACCTCTTGATATCTTTAGTAATAGGATGTGCAATCCAGGTTCCCCCCTTTTTTCCCTTATCCCATGTGATGCATGATGGGATTAAACAGGGCCCAAGACGAGATCGGGGCAGGAGGCAACTGTGGGACAAAAAAGATGGTGAAAGCTGATTATTTGACATCAGCCTGGATTAAGAGGAGAGTGTGGGCCTCAGAAGAGAGCGGAGTGAAAGAATGCTGGCCTGAGATAAGATTGGAGAAGGATGAAAGTGTGGGCCAAGGAGATTTCCCAACATGGAGAGAGTGACTCAAAGAGAAGATGGAGCACAAAAGAAAGGGAGAAGAGGAGGAAGTGTGAGCAATGCTGTGTGGGTGTGGCTAGTGCCATGTGGGTGTGGTCAGTGTCATGTGGGTATGAACATGCCTACACTATCAGCCCTAATGTCTCCCCAAATACATAAAAGTAGAAAAGTGTCATCATTTTTTGAGCAAAATAAATAAACAATTTGAATACTTTTGATTTATACCGAATCGTGAGGACAGCTAGTTATTATCTTGTTGTCAGGATGATTACCAGTCATGGCCAGATGAGAGTGTTGCCTGACCGCCCCTTCCCTACTCCCCGCTGTGTGACAGTCAGCAGCAGTGGCCAATTGACAGTCCCTAGGGCGGTGTTTTTCAACCACTGTGCCGTGGCACACTAGTGTGCCCTGAGCAGTCTCCCGGTGTGCCGCCATAGAAGCAGAGATAGGCCCATCAGTGTTTTGCCGCTACTTAGGCCCTGGAACGATCAATACTGGTGGGTTTAGTGGTTGCAGAGCCAGTTCTAATTTTGGGCCCGGGCAGTGTTGGGCTCTTCTGGCTTTCTCAGATGTGGCTCAGGCGTTACCTATGGAGAAGCTGCGACACGACATCCTAGGACACGCAACTGCACCATGCATCGCCATTATATTTGAGTGTGCCTTGGCAATATTTAAATCTTGTTCAGTGTGCCGCGAGTTGTAAAAGGTTGAAAATCTCTGCCCTAGGGGGACCTCAGAGTGCACCCAGTTGCCATCATGTCTTACACTAGCACCCATGAAGTGTGGCTTCAACTCACCTCTCAACGAGAACTCCACCCGCCTCCTGCAGCCTATACAGGTCACAGTGCCCTCCCAGCTCCTGCACAGTCCCATCCACTTCCCGTCAGCCTCCGTAGGAAGCAACTCTTAGCCTACCCCTCCCTCCAGCAGCACCCCGCCCTCTCTGCTGCTTCTCCATCCACACAGCATGCAGTGCCCCCCTCCCCTTATTAGCACACAGCGCTGCAAAGCATGGCATGTATTTTAGAAAAGATCACATGGCCTCGCCTCCCAGATTTGGTAACGTCCCGCCCAATGGCTTCAGAACTGGGGGGGGGGGGGGGGGGGGGGGGCAGCTCACCCCCCCCCCCCCAAACATGAGAGGTGACAACATGCAGGAGAAGCGATGTGCGGTCACTTGAAAGACCAAACATCATAACCTCAGCGGTGGCTGTTACAGACTCTCCATTCTGCTCCCATATGCACAGAACGGGCTAAACTTTATGCCCTCATCCCACCTTACGAGGGACAGCTCCCAGCACCAGCACCAGAGCAGAGCATTTCCGCGAATCACGGCCGTTCAGGGGGCATGGCCTAATGCTGGGAAGCTCTGCCCCCACGTGAGACCTGTAGCTGTGCTGTTAAGGTAGTGTCTCTCTCTCCCTGTACTGTCTTTGCCTTTTTCTCCATGACATTTTCTGTCTCTCTCGCTCGCTCCCCCTCTCTGTCTTTGTCTCTCCCTCTCTCTGAAAGGGTTGGGATTCATTTGCCAGTGGCTGAGATGCCGGCAGTCAGAATACTGGTCGCGGCATCCCGACAGTTCGAATCCCATCCTCATCCACAGCCCAAACCTACCCCCCCCCCCCCCCCGGCCCCCGCAGCCTTCCAGCAGCCATACCTCCCCCGCGGCTTAACCCTAAACCTCCCTAGGGGGTGGCTAAACCTAACACCCCCGCCTCCCCGCAGCCTAAACCTTACCACCACAGTGTGCAACCTAACCCTCCTTCGCAACCCACCACCCTCCCCCAGCACGAGCGCAAGACTTACCTCTCCGTCCGGATCCCCACTGACACCCTCTCTCTCACCCTGACACTCTTTCTCTCTCACTTCTCTCTCTCTCCCTCACTTCTCCTCTCTCTCTCTCTCTCTCCCTGATACCCACAATGTTTCTCTCTTACTTTTCTCACTCTCTCTCCTGCTCCCCTAAGGGGCATTGAAGTGACAGCGGCAGGGGGTTATGTGGGTGTAGTGGTCAATATGGTGGGGTGGAGGGTTGCACACAGATATATATTCCACAACGCAGTGCTGCCTTCTTTTCGTCACGGTAGTACTGCCTCCTCCTGCCCGGTGACTACGGACTAAAAGAAGTATCTTTCTTGTCCCCAACCTATAAATATTCTGACGCCACTGATCCCCTCCCCAGTACCCAAGCCTGTCCCTACATTCGATGGAAGATAGCCTCTAACCTCCATAGGGGCAGGGATTCATCTGAATGGCTGAAATATTCTCTGTAAAGTGCTGCGGATATGTGTGCCTGCAATATACATAACTGTTAATAAATAAAAACACTGCTTGGTCTAGTTAAAAAAAACACTAAATGTAAATGAGTATATGAGGTATACAAAGCAGGCAGGGCTGGATTGGCCAAATGGCTCACAGGGAACATTCCAGGTGGGCCAATGTGAATGTGAGGCCTGTTTTGTTTGTTGACACGTGGGTGTGGTGTTGCTGCCATGGTTACATGGTATACCTCTGGTGACGCCCATGTGAGGCCACTTCTACAAATTTTCCAGGGCTATTTTCAGTTCCCAATACATCCCTGGAAGCAGGTGTTTACATGAGCTACAGATATGAAGACTGCTCAGCTCATTTCATAACAAACCAACACTACAGTGACGCTGGCACAGAAGTCTGAGGGAAAGACATCATCGACTACTGGTAATTGCTGACACAACTAATTTATTACTGTGTGCCAGTATACTGGTTTGGCAGCATGCTGCACTCGCCATGGGCTGTATTCTCACTCTATGGGTGTCATGGACACCCACGAGTGGGAATAGTCCCTGTTGGTCGGCATGCCGACCGTCAGGATGGTCAGCGTTTGGGTTGCCGCGTCTGTATTGTGACCCGCGGTCTCCCGTTCCTCATCCCGGTAACATAATATGGTGCCATAAACCCATTATACTTTACCATTTAACAATGAAATCCCTAATGATAGTAACAAAAAAACAACTTACTGGTTCAGTTCAACATCCAAGATGAAGGAAGAACCAAATGCATCTACCTGGAAGCTGGCCTGCGCAACATGGGTGGACTGCAAGAGAGAAAAGTGCACGGTGTTATAATGACCTCATCACACACAACATAATTACATTCACTGCTAACCGCAAGTCTGCTGCATTGTACAGTACTGTACACTTTATAGCACTGGATAGGACAAACCCACTCTTACCATAAGGTAGTATTATAAAGAGTGATGTATAAAGGAATGAATACATTTTAGCCACATTTCTACAAAGAGTTTATCTAATGGAAAGCAAGGCCTGCACAAAAAGGGGTTAGTATACAGACGGAGCATATTTTACAATATAATGATAAGTTGTACCACTGAAATCACTGCTGGGAGGTATGCTCTCAGGATAATGGCCATGCTTTACTGGATGCGTCCTTCCATGCTCTTGGTTATGACCCCTCACAAGCACTTAGGGGTCTATTTACTAAGCCTTAGATGGAGATAAAGTGCACGGTGATAAAGTACCAGCCAATGAGCTCCTAATTGTCATTTTTCAAACCCAGCCTGTGACATGGTAGTTAGGAGCTGATTGGCTGGTACTTACCTCCATCCACTTTATCTCCGTTCAAGGCTTAGTAAATCGACCCCTCAGTCCCTATGTACACATCTATAATCATTGATAATAATATGCTTAGCAGATCCCTGTAGTCCTTCCACCCCTGTAGCATTTTCCCATCTCCCCTGTAGCAGGTGACCAAAAAACAGGGACCCCCGTAGTGTTGATAACCTTGTAGCATTATTTCCCCATTACCCCATAACCCCCCACACCTCAGTGCACAGAACTGTATTTTACCATTACTCCCTTATGACAATAGGTCCCCCAATAGATCTATAGCTATAAGTAGTTCCCCCAAGAACCATAGATACCCCTGAACCCAGGGCCGTAACTAGGTGTGTGCGGAAGGGGCGCCGCACATAGCGCTGCAGGGTAGGGGGCGCTGTTGACAGCACTTGTCAATTATCTGTTTTTATTACTTTCACTTGCAGCTTCCCCCCTTTTTAAAGACCAGCTTCTCCTGACCGCCCCTGCCTCCTACCCTGACCCTTTCAGTCACTATTATCTATGCAACATTCATGAACTCAACTTGAGATTTCTTTGTTATTCAGGGACACTGTCCTTTAATTATATTTCAAGATGCTGACATCCCGGGATTCTAACCCATTGCCTGTGGCATTGCAGTCAGACAATCTATTCATTGAGCTATCAGCAAATGCATAGATAGGTAGATATTGTTTTTGTTTTTTAAAGTTAGGATTTTTATTGAGAATGATCAACAACCTTCGTAATATTATACATATTCAGGTACAGGTCAAGATAATGAGCTTGCAGATAAAAAAAACTCACCCATATAGTGTTATAGAGTTATGGTATAAAGAAATTTTCAAATATTAGCAGAATGAGATATATAGTTCCATGAAAATGTACACTATCAGAGGACAGCAGCATATAACCTGTGTAAATTCAAACAAGTGGGTGATCAATCTCATTGTGTTTTTCAATTATAGTATATAATCTTATACCAAAACCGAGATAGAAATTGGTAAATATAAAAAGGATAAGGGAAAAAAAAGAAAAAGTGTAAGGATAGGAAAAGGGAGTTGAGAAAGATACAGATGAGGAATGGGGATATTGATTGTGAGCCTAAGCAAGGGCATTAGCAGAGCCCGGGTAAGAATAAAGAACGCGCAAGGTACCACGGGGATCAGATGTTATGGAATTGGGCCACCGTATTATTCCGTTGACTAGTAATATAGTCCATATTAGCATAATAATTAATCTTAGTCACAAGTGATAACTTGGAGGGTGGTTTGTGATCCTTCCAACATTTAGCAATCAGAGATTTACCCGCCATGCAGAATTGCATAATAAGCTTATCTTGCATTTTGGGTAGTGTCGGTATGGGTGCATGAAGTAAAGCAACTTCAGGAGAGAGATCAATATTATGCCCGTAGGATTGAGCGATGAGCGCCCCAACTGTATTCCAGAAGGGGCGAATAGAGGGACAGGTCCACCATATGTGGAAAAAGGTGCCCTCCTCTACACAAAGTCTCCAGCATTGATTCGAGGTCACGGGGAAAATGGAGTGAAGTCTGGAGGGGACTAGATACCATCGGGTATAAACTTTATAACATGTCTCCCTAAGTGCCACGCTAAGGGAAGCCCTAGCAGTGCGCAATCTAATTTCGTCCCATTGATCGTCTTCTAAAGGATGAGAGAGGTCTGATTCCCAGGCTAATTCATGGGGTTCACGAGGTGGAGCATCTGGAGCTAAAATAGAGTTATAAATTGTCAAAATGTTCCCCTTTCTGCCAATTGAAAGCAGACACATATGTTCAAAGGAGGTGGGCGGTCTCAAAAGAGTAGTTTTAAGTTGTGATTTAAGAAAGCTAAGATTTTGGATATAATGGTAGTGACACGAGGATGGAACACCAAGGCGTTCTTGAAGATATCCAAAGGAGGTCGGCGCAGAGCGGCCCTTAACATGAATAAATCTCATAACACCTCGAGATTGCCATGGATCTGCCATATGTCGTTTGCAGCCTGGGGGGAAGGCAAGGTGACCCCAGATAGGCGACAGAGGTGAGGGGTGTGAAGAAAGATTATAAGTGGTGCGGAATTTGTCCCACAATCCAAGGGTGAATTTGATCGTGGGGACTGAATAAGCCGAGGCTGGTCTGCAGGATTTGGAGAACCACAGTAGGGAGTCCAGGGGAATACCCTGAAATATAGAGTTCTCAATATCGACCCATTTTCTGATCCCTCGGGGGGAATGCCAGGACACTATGTGGTTAAATTGACAGGCGTTAAAATAAGCTTGAAGATTAGGATAACACAAACCGCCTGAGGTTGCATTCTTGGTCAATATGGTACGCCTTAAACGAGGTTTACAGTGAGCCCAAATAAATTTGTGGCACACTGTTTGCCGGGAGGTCAATGTCACTCAGGGCACCAGTATCGGGACAGTTTGGAACAGATATAGGATACGGGGGAGGAAGTTCATTTTGAGGGCGTTAATCCTTCCAATACATGAGATATATAACCGATCCCATTTATCTAAGTCTTGCGTGAGCATTTTAATCATAGGAACATAATTAGCCTGAAAGAGGTTAGTATAGGATTTAGTAATATTAATGCCAAGGTATTTGATAGCCGAGGGTCTCCAAAGAAAAGGAAAAGTAGAGGTCAAAGTCAAATTAGTATGAGATGAAACATTAAACGCGAGGGCCTCTGATTTGGTATGATTTATTTTATAGCCAGATAGGGATCCGCATAAAAGAAGTTCTTTCTGTAAGTTAGGAAGAGATATCAAGGGGTTAGAGAGAGTCATGAGCACGTCATCTGCAAACAAAGATATTTTGTATGAATCCTGCCCCACAGTAACACACCCGATGTCATTGTTGAGTCTAATACGGGCTGCAAGAGGTTCAATACACAGGGCGAAAAGTAGGGGTGAGAGAGGGCAACCTTGACGAGTGCCGTTCCTTAAATTAAACCGGGGTGAGCTTAATCCATTAGTCAAGACCGTAGACAAGGGGTTAGAGTAGAGGGCTGCTACAGCAGTGACAAAGTGACCATGAAGGCCAAATGTGGATAATGTAGAAAACAAAAAGGGCCAGGAGATGCGATCAAACGCCTTTTCGGCATCAAGCGCCAAAGCAATCGCTGGTGTTTTAGATGAGTTTATATGGTGAATCAAGTTAACAATACGTCTGGTGTTGTCTGAGGCCTGACGACCGGGGATAAATCCTACTTGATCAGGATCTATCAGTGATATCAGCACAGTATTCAGGCGAGACGCCAAGACCTTAGCAAAAAGCTTGAGATCGGTATTATTTAAAGAGATGGGTGTATAATTTGAGCAATACGAGGGGTCCTTTGCGGGTTTTGGGATAACTATAATGCGGGAGGTCGTGGAATCAGTGTGAAAAGGGGTGCCCTGCAATATTTTATTAAACAAAAAGAACATATGAGGGAGAAGAGGTAGATCATTTTAAGATAGAGAATTGTAACTATTTGAAGCCTACCTTGTACTTTGTTAAAAAAATGATCAGCATTGCGGCTGAGCAGATATATGTAGTGTGTGGCTGCAAGGGATGGGATGTGTGGCTCCACACTACATACTATAGATCTGCTCAATTGCAATGCTTGTATATTGGCAGGATATTGAATTGTGTTATTTAATAAAGGGTATTGTAACTGAACAACAAGGAGCTCTCAAGTTAAGGGCATGAATGCAGTTTACAGAGGAGTGTGTGTTGTGTGTATATATATATATATATATATATATATATATATATACACTGCTCAAAAAAATAAAGGGAACACTAAAATAACACATCCTAGATCTGAATGAATGAAATATTCTTATTAAATACTTTGTTCTTTACATAGTTGAATGTGCTGACAACAAAATCACACAAAAATTATCAATGGAAATCAAATTTATTAACCCATGGAGGTCTGTATTTGGAGTCACACTCAAAATTAAAGTGGAAAAACACACTACAGGCTGATCCAACTTTGATGTAATGTCCCTAAAACAAGTCAAAATGAGGCTCAGTAGTGTGTGTGGCCTCCACGTGCCTGTATGACCTCCCTACAACGCCTGGGCATGCTCCTGATGAGGTGGCGGATGGTCTCCTGAGGGATCTCCTCCCAGACCTGGACTAAAGCATCCGCCAACTCCTGGACAGTCTGTGGTGCAACGTGGCGTTGGTGGATGGAGCGAGACATGATGTCCCAGATGTGCTCAATTGGATTCAGGTCTGGGGAACGGGTGGGCCAGCCCATAGCATCAATGCCTTCGTCTTGCAGGAACTGCTGACACACTCCAGCCACATGAGGTCTAGCATTGCCTTGCATTAGGAGGAACCCAGGGCCAACCGCACCAGCATATGGTCTCACAAGGGGTCTGAGGATCTCATCTCAGTACCTAATGGCAGTCAGGCTACCTCTGGCGAGCACATGGAGGGCTGTGCGGCCCCCCAAAGAAATGCCACCCCACACCATTACTGACCCACTGCCAAACCGGTCATGCTGGAGGATGTTGCAGGCAGCAGAACGTTCTCCTTGGCGTCTCCAGACTCTGTCACGTCTGTCACATGTGCTCAGTGAGAACCTGCTTTCATCTGTGAAGAGCACAGGGCGCCAGTGGCGAATTTGCCAATCTTGGTGTTCTCTGGCAAATGCCAAACGTCCTGCACGGTGTTGGGCTGTAAGCACAACCCCCACCTGTGGACATCGGGCCCTCATACCACCCTCATGGAGTCTGTTTCTGATCGTTTGAGTAGACACATGCACATTTGTGGCTTGCTGGAGGTCATTTTGCAGGGCTCTGGCAGTGCTCCTCCTGTTCCTCCTTGCACAAAGGCGGAGGTAGCGGTCCTGCTGCTGGGTTGTTGCCCTCCTACGGCCTCCTCCACGTCTCCTGATGTACTGGCCTGTCTCCTGGTAGCGCCTCCATGCTCTGGACACTACGCTGACAGACACAGCAAACCTTCTTGCCACAGCTCGCATTGATGTGCCATCCTGGATGAGCTGCACTACCTGAGCCACTTGTGTGGGTTGTAGACTCCGTCTCATGCTACCACTAGAGTGAAAGCACCGCCAGCTTTCAAAAGTGACCAAAACATCAGCCAGAAAGCATAGGAGCTGAGAAGTGGTCTGTGGTCACCACCTGCAGAACAACTCCTTTATTGGGGGTGTCTTGCTAATTGCCTATAATTTCCACCTGTTGTTTACTCCATTTGCACAACAGCATGTGAAATTGATTGTCAATCAGTGTTGCTTCCTAAGTGGACAGTTTGATTTCACAGAAGTGTGATTGACTTGGAGTTACATTGCGTTGTTTAAGTGTTCCCTTTATTTTTTTGAGCAGTGTATATATATATATATATATATATATATATATATATATATATATATATATATGTGGGAAGGGGCATTATAGCACGGGCTTTCTCAGGGATCAATCCCTGCCTCCTATAAGTATACAGCAAGGCAACCCAGTGCTAAGAGGGGAACTATCATGAGGTGTCTCCAGGTTTGCCTCATATAGATTTATATTTATGCTCTGTTCCTATAAATTGACTTTCTAAATTCCACATCTCTGATTGAAAATGTAGATAAGGCCAGGATACGTCTCAATCCGAATGGCCCGTACTTACATGTCTCCATTTATTTCAGCATTCACGGTACAAAAATATGCAAAAAGCCCTCAACAAACCAGCGTACATTTACCTCTGCATCAGTCCCAGTAAATGTGTATTGTTGCTGTAGCTCATGTTATTGGTCAACAATTAGATTTTTCCATGTTATCTATGAGTAGTTATTATAGCTAAGTTGTATATTTTCAGATGGATCTGAAGTAAATAATTAGAGGCTGTGGAGAAGAGCTGAAAGGAGGAATCAACAGCAAAATCCTGGGATGAATTGTAGACGCAGCAGGAGCAGATCTCCACAACACCATGCCCGTGGGCGCTCACGAACCACGAGAAGACCACCTATCGTACGTCCAGTGCAATCTGGAAACATCGTGACAGGGGGACCGAGCCAACTCCCCAGCCCTGGGCCAGATTCTCCCAGAACCCATCCCTGGGCCCAGTCATGCTGTGGAAGATCCCAGCCCTGGGCCCAGTCAGCCTCTCCCAGACCCCATCCCTGGTCCCAGCCATGCTATGGAAGATCCCAGCCCTGGGCCCAGTCAGCCTCTCCCAGACCCCATCTTTGGGCACAGCCATGCTGTGGAAGATCCCAGCCCTGGGCCCAGTCAGCCGTCCTGCGCTGTCACCGACAGTGAAGAAAACAACGCCTGCACAATCTATTTATTTGACTATCACAGCGAGGAACTGGTTACAGTATTAACATGCTGGCACATATTACATCCCCAGTATATAGCAGACCAGGTGCCCTCACATATAATGTCAGAGAGGAGCATGTGGTGCGGCACTCCGGATCACAAATAACACAGGTCTGTGATGTAAAAACTTTTTTAACTAATTTAAGTGATGCTAATAGATTTTGGCATCTGAACACGAAAATGACTCCCGATTTTGCATATCACATCACGTTTTTCTGCAAAACGTGTATTTATGAATAAGTCATTTTTTTCATATTCATTAAAGTACATTTATTATAAAACATTGTCTTAAATGAATTCAGTCGGTAGTATAGAACGTTGCAATTCAGTTCTCGTCATAAAACTTCCCCCCGACCAGTGTCAGATTAAGGTCCACATGGGCCAGGAGCTGAAACTTACAAAGGGACTAAACCCCATACTGTCTAAAGGATCATTGCACACACACAACTACAACTACAAGGTGAGCTGGCGAAGGTGGAACCAACTACAACAGACGCAACACAGTTTTTCCACTGTGCCAGCTCATTTTAAGCCCTGCCTACCACCACATATATACACACACACACACACACACACACACAGTACATATACAGTACACACCACTCATACAGTATGCACACTAATATTGATGCTACTCATCAAGGAGCCATCATAGAACAAATATCTTTGCACGAAAATCCCTAACCTATAGGATGCTAAACTGAAGGAAGGCATTTTTACAGGCCCAGACATTAGAAAGTTAATAAAAGATTAACATTTCGGGTGTATAATGAATATTGTGGAACTTTCAGCGTGGACTTCATTCAAGTGATTTCAAAATTTTTAGGCAATGTCAAGGATCCAAACTACAAAGAAAATGTCAGGGAAATGCTTATAGTTACAGAAACCTTGGCTGCAATATGAGTTTAAAGGTAAATTTTTTGAATTCCCATATTGAGCATTTCCCGAATAATCTCGGAGACTACAGTGAAGAACAGGGTGAACGGTTTCACCAAGACGTTAAAGATGTAGAAGATCCCAAAGTCGTTGGAACGTCTGCATGATGGCTGACTACTGCTGGATGATACACATTGATGACACAGAACAAAACTAAGTTTGAAGACACAAAAAACAAGATATTAATTATTTTTTCAATAATTACGGTTTTGTTACTATTATAGTTTGATTTTATTGTTATCTTATTATGTAATTAAGACACAAACACAGTGATATCATCTACACTTCTTCGTGACATAGCAAACAAACTAAACAAGTTTTTTTCAACGGTGTTTACCAGAGAGGACCAAATGCAGGGTCTAACACAAAATCTCAACAAAGATAATGTCTTACTGCTAAATGCTTATTTATGTGAGGTGGTAGTCTGTGACCGATTAGAAAGTTAAAGATTAATAAGTCACCTGGTCCCGATGGAATTCACCCGAGGATTCTTATGGAGCTGCACGCTGAACTAGCAAGACCTCTATTTTTTAACTTCATGGATTCGGTTAAATCGGGTATGGTTTCCAAAGACTGGCGTATAGCGGAGGTAGTGTCGATATTCAAAAAGGGGAGCAAAGCTGAACCAGGTAATTATAGACCAGTTAGTCTTACATCTATAGTGGGGAAAGTATTGGAAGGTATTCTAAGGGACAGTATTCAAAAGTTCCTTGACGGAAATAAGGTAATTAAAAGGAACCAACATGGATTTGTGAAGGACAGATCATGTCAGACCAACTTACTTGGCTTTTATGAAACAGTAAGTGCGAACCTTTATCAGGGTAAGGAGGTGGATGTAATCTTTTTAGACTTTGCCAAAGCTTTCGACACTGTACCACACATGCGTCTTATCTATAAGCTACAAGAAATAGGGCTAGGGAGCATAATATGCACTTGGGTCAGTAATTGGTTAGATAATAGGGAGCAGTGCGTTGTGGTCAATGGTTCATTTTCAAATTGGACTAAAGTACTAAGTGGTGTGCCACAAGGGTCTGTTCTCGGACCACTTTTGTTCAACATTTTCATCAAAGACTTAACAGTAGGTCTAGAGAGCATGGTGTCAATTTTCGCAGACGATACCAAATTGTGTAAGGTTATAAATACGGAGGGGGAAGCTGAGTCTCTTCAGAATGACTTAACTAAACTGGAAGCATGGGCAGCAAAATGGAGAATGAGATTCAACACATACAAGTGTAAGGTAATGCACTGTGGGGGCAAGACCAAAAATAACACCTACATACTAAATGCGGTAATATTAGGTGATTCTGTACTGGAAAAAGACTTAGGACTTCACATAGATAACAAATTACGCAGCAGTACACAAAGTAGGAGTGCAGCAAAGAAGGCTAATAAGATATTAGCATGCATAAAACGGGGAATCGATGCAAGGGACGAGAGTATTATACTCCCATTATATAAATCACTAGTGAGGCTACATCTTGAATACTGTGTGCAATTTTGGCCACCATATTACAAAAGGATATCCTGGAGCTAGAAAAGGTTCAGAGGCGGGCAACCAAACTAATCAAGGGCATGGTGACGCTGGAATACGAGGAAAGGCTTGCAAGACTAGGCATGTTTACATTGGAAAAGAGGAGACTAAGAGGGGACATGATCAACATCTACAAATATATAAGGGGTCAATACACAGAGCTTGGGAGGGACCTGTTTTCTATAACATCAGCACAGAGGACACGTGGTCACTCGCTTAAGTTAGAGGAGAGGAGTTTCCGCACATTGAGGCGAAAAGGTTTTTTCACTGTAAGAACAATACGTGTTTGGAATTCCCTGCCTGAGAGAGTAGTAATGGCGGACTCAGTCAACACCTTTAAGAATGGGTTAGATAAATTCCTATTGTAAAAAGATATTAAGGGTTATGGTGCGTAGGCACGCATTATAGTTAATATAACTAGTCCTAACATAAAAATAACTAGTCCTATAATAAGACTGCATAGGAGACCACAAATAGGTTGACCGCGATGGACAATTGTCTTTTTTCAACCTTCGTTACTATGTTACTATGTATTTCACAATAAATATGTCAAGAACAATTAAACCTCTTGTTATTTCTTCAAAATGAAGGTAAATGTGATGTAGTAATTTTTTTTTAATATACTCTTTCTTGATGTACACAGAAGTATAACTAAGAATATAAAAGTATTATTAAAAAAGCTTTCAATACCATACATTTTGCAGACCTGTGTAATCAGGCAGTGACACAGTTGCTAATCAACGTTTCGGCGTACTATCACCGTCTTCAGCGTGCTATCACCGTCTTCAGTATATAATACGTAATAGAACCATCTTACCTTAAATAAAACATCACCCAAAGTGAGGCCGCATTGCTGGAATAGGGAGACTGCACTGTCAATGTGGCCTCACTTTGGGTGATGTATTATTTAAGCTAAGATGTTTCTTTTACGTATTATAACCGGACTCCTTCAAATTCATAGGGTTAAAAAGTTCCGAGACCTCAAATGAGGAACCAACATCAGCACTGTCGTAAAGAAGGCCCAGCAGCGGATGTTCTTTCTGAGCAACTCAGGAAATTCAATATCCCACAGAAGCTGCTGCTCATCTTCTACACAGCGATCGTAGAATCGGTCCTATGTTACTCGATCACAGTCTGGTATGGAGCTGCCAATGAGAGTGACAGACGGAGGCTGCAAAGTGTGGTGAAGACAGCTGAAAAGATTGTTGGGGTTGACCTCCCTCCTGTACTGGAATTATACCAGTCAAGGGTCAGGAAGCAAGCGGAGAAAATGGTGGCAGATATGCAGCACCCAGGCCACAAACTGTTTGAGCCGCTTCCATCAGGCAGACGCTACAGGTCCATTCCTGCGATGTCAACTAGATCCATTAAAAGCTTCTTCCCACTAGCTGTCACTAGCTAAACAATAGTTTTTTTTTTTTTTTTTAATAAGGTAATTTTTATTCACAAACTGAAGAATAAGGTACAGACATTGCAGATCATCACAATATCACAACAATAAATCTTTCGGCTCAAGACAGACCTCCAATATTGGAGGAAATTCACATTCAAGGGATATTAGAACATGACCATGAGGGAATTACACATACTTTCTTGCTGTACAGATTATTTGGGCCTGCAAGATCCGTAGCCATCAATATAAATCCTCATACATTTTTATATTTACGCCCTTAAGCTAACCAATAAGAACATAACATCAACAGGGGAAAAACAAAAAACAAAAAACAAAACCTGAAGCAAGGTGAGAAGGGATAATCTGATTCCGGACCACAGTAATTATGCGGATAAACAGGCGGCTCCACAGGGCTCAACCGCCAAGCATCTCACTTATGTCACTAAGCAGTAAATATTTCGCAAGTTAGCATTTCAGTGCCCTCTATATTTGCGGGGTCATGTGCGCATGGGGGGAGTCAAGCCATGGAGACCAGACCTTTTCAAATTTGGCTGATGCGTTCTGTTTCATATATATATATATCTTTCCTTAATTATTGTATCATTAATTAGGGTCTTAAGCCCAGACACCGAAGGGGCTCTGGGGGCCATCCATAGCCTCGCAATGCAAACCTTAGCCAAGGCACATACATTACTGGCATAGAGACCCCTTGAAACAGACAGAGAGGATGAGCATCCCATCCCCAGAATACAGAACTGAGGGGTAAGCACTCCGCCAGTTACTCCTGTACTTTCCAGGATTGACCCGACCCCCAACCAGAACACCCTCAGCCTCGGACAATCCCACATTAGATGCCAAAATGTTCCGACCTCCCCCCCGCATTTAGGACAAAGGCCAGATCCGCCCGTACCGAAAGTAGCTAGTCTAGCCGGAGTCATATATGTCCTGTGTAAAATGAAGAATTGAATCTGCTGAAATCTAAGAGATTTGGTAACTTTGGCAGGGTATTCCAGAGCGAGGGCCCAGCCCTCTTCAGTTATTAAACCCATATCCTCCTCCCATTTTCCTCGGAGACGTGTCAGAGGGTCCGCATGGAGCTTAGCAAGTAAATATCCATACGCACAGGAGACCATCTTAGCTCGACCCAAAGTAGCCACAAAGGTCTTGATGGGAAATGGGAGGATACGTGGGGGGGACTCAGCAAACTGGGACTGGAGGGCGTGACGAAGCTGGAGATATCTGAAAAAATAGGAATTGGGTAACCCAAACTCATCTTTCAGTTGCTGAAAGGATTTGAGTACCCCATCTAGGTAGAGTTGGGAAATAGAAACCACAGATCTAGGGGCCCACACCTCCCGCCCCTCAAGCGCGTGTAGTTCAGGGAGCCAGTCAGAGTACCATAGGGGGGTATCAGGGTCCAAACCATCGTATCCCAAGAGGACTCTCAGGGCCTGCCATATTTTTAATGCCTGGAAAATAATAGGGGGAAGAAACCGAGATATGCTCCCACTCAACAGCACCTGCACAGGAGAGAGGTGAGGAAAGTAGGAGCGAATAAACTCACAGTGTAAGGAGTTAACCCCAGAATCCTGCGCCCATACACTAATATGAGTCAGCTGGGCAGCATAGTAATACATCTGAAAATTAGGCAGAGCCAGGCCACCGTCAGAGCGCTGCCTGGTAAGGGTATTTAGCTGTATCCTAGAACGTTTGTTAGCCCATATCAAAGAGGATAGAACACTATTTAATTTTCTAAAGAATAGCGGATAAATATATACCGGGGACTGGAGAATAATGTATAAAAGTTTGGGGAGTATAATCATTTTAATGAGATTGACCCTGCCAGACACCGTCAGTGGAAGCTTACACCAAGCTTTGGATTTGCCCATAATCCGCTGCATGGCTGGGTCCAGGTTCAGAGGGACAAAATCGGAAGGGTCACTAGTTATTTGAATCCCGAGGTATTTAAATTGTATCGTCCAACGTAGTGGCAGGGGGATTTTGGGAATAGTAGGGGGGGGGCCTATGACTGGCATAATGTACGATTTAGACCAGTTAATTCTAAGTCCCGAGTGATCACCAAAGCACTCAATCACCCGTAGCAGAGTGGGCATTGACTTGGTGTAATCTCGCAAGAACAGCAACATGTCGTCAGCATAAAGAGCTATTCTATCCTCACGTGAGCCCGTACTGATTCCCACAATATCTGGGTGTGATCTTATCAGACAGGCCAGGGGCTCAATGGCCAAGGCAAACAGTGCGGGGGATAGGGGGCAGCCTTGTCTAGTCCCACGGGATAGCTGGAAAGAGGGGGATACATAGCCGTTCACCAAGATCCTGGCACTCGGATGTTGATACAGTAGTTTAGTCCAACTGATAAAGTTGGGTCCAAAGCCCATACGAGCCATCACCTCCCATAAATAAGCCCATTCAACGCTGTCAAAAGCCTTGGCCGCGTCTAGCGAGACCACAGCCGAGTCAGAAGGGGAGTCATGTGGGAGTTGCAGAATGGTATATAGTCTACGTAGATTAATAGATGTGGACTTCCCTGGCATGAAGCCAGTCTGATCCGAGTGAACGAGGGAGGTGATCACTGTGTTAAGCCGTACTGCCAATATCTTTGCCAGGATCTTAGCATCGGTGGGAATCAGGGAAATCGGCCTATAGGAGTCTGGAGACCCAGGGTCCTTACCGGGCTTTGGAATCACTATTATAATTGCCTCTGACATAGAGAGGGGAAGCTCATTATTGGCAAATATATCCAAGTATAGGGCATGGAGTCTGGGTCCAAAGAAATCTATATGAGTTTTGTAAACCTCAGAGGGAATCCCGTCACACCCCGGAGCCTTGCCATTAGGGGACATACCAATGGCCGCAGTCACCTCCTCGAGCGTCAAGGGCGCCTCCAGCAGCTCATAGGCCTCAGGGGAGAGTGCGGGCAACGCAATATCCCCCAGGTAGTGCGAGATGTCAAGAGTAGAGCACGTCAATTGTGAGCTATAAACACCAGAGTAATAAGATCTAAACAACTGCGCAATGTCCGGCGTGGTGTCAACAAAGGAGCCATCCCCATCGGACATCTGGGTGATCGTAGACCCAGGCCGATCGTAGTGTATCAGACGGGCCAGGAGTCCCCCCGTCCTATCAGCCTGCATATAAATATTAGTGGCCTTGAAAAGGAGGGAGCGTGAGTTTTTGTCGGACAGGTGGGCCATCCAAGCCGACTGAGCCACTAGCCAGCGTACCTTCGTAGTGGGGGCACCATCTAGCAGGTATTGGGACTCTAGTTCCCTGGCGTCCCTTTCAAGGGCCTGTTCCTTCTACCTGGAGGATACAGCTAAACAATAGTTTAACACGTATAATATGTCTAATATGTCGAGTCTATCGTACAGCTGCAATGTGCAGTATGAACTCATACATGTAATGCATGCTACTTTTCCCCCCCCTTCTTATGCTATGTATTCCTCCTTCATGTTGCTGCTTGGCGATGCATCCACAAAAAATTCCTAGTGTACGCGAGTACACCTGGCCAATAAACCTGATTCTGAGGACCGTGATAACACGCCGAAACGTTGATTAGCAGATGCCACTGTCTGATTATTTATGCTCCGGAGTGCCGCACCATATGTATATATATATATATATATATATATATATACGGCCGTCCCGGGGCCCCCACAAATTAGGGGCCCCCACGGACTGTTTTATAAATCGGAGCAGTCTCCCTCAGCAGCCGCCGAGGAGCTCCGTGTACAGAATGAATTGACAACTTAAGGACTTCAAAATGTAAACACGGCAACGCTGCGTACTTTATTATTATTACTATCCTTTATTTATATGACGCCACAAGGGATCCGCAGCGCCCAATTACAGAGTATATAAACAAATAAGCAAAACAAGAAAA
Source organism: Pseudophryne corroboree (assembly GCF_028390025.1). Taxonomy (NCBI): domain Eukaryota; kingdom Metazoa; phylum Chordata; class Amphibia; order Anura; family Myobatrachidae; genus Pseudophryne; species Pseudophryne corroboree. Next base: position 101,671,782 of record NC_086448.1, read on the forward strand.
GAGTAACTTACAGTTCAGCACTATATAGGACAAATACAGGGTATATAAACATAGCTGTGTCAGCAGACGAGACTGACATAAGTATCAGGGTGGCAGAAAACAGAGGGATTTGGTGCCTTCACAGGGAGTATAGAATACAAAATAATTTAAGCAAGAGAAGGAAACGCACATGAGGGAAAAAGGGCCCCGCTCGTGAGAGCTTACATTCTGAAGTGGAGGGACAGACAGGGGTGACACAGATGGGGTAGATAGTGAGCGTGGGACAGAGGGCTTAGGATAAAAGTTTGTTGGGTTTGGTGAAGTAGTGGGTCTTGAGAGCCCTTCTGAAGTTTTGTAGAGAGGTGGAGACTGGAGAGCCTAAAGGGGAGAGGTAGAGAATTCCAGAGAAAGGGAGCAGCACGTGCAAAAAATTGGGGGTTCAGCGACTTTAGTCTATATTTCTAGTTTGCACCAGAGCTAACACCCCACCCACCTGACCTTGGGTGTTTTTAATTAGTATGGGTCCTTGCATTTGCTGTCTACATCTTAGAATGGAACAACTTTCTATCATATGTCAGTATTAGGGATGTTAGGGACCCAACTGTTGAGGTCACTGTGATGTGGGAAGTGGGCTCACATTTTTTCCCCAAAAAAATTGTGCCAAGAACCTAAATTTTACTCCATGTTAAATTGTAGTTTATTTAAATTGTTTTAATTACCAGTGCTCTTAGTGCTTAGAGTGTGCACATGCATTTTCTGTTTTTCTGTGCGCCACTACAAGTCTGCGCAAGGTACGTCTCTTATGTTTAATATTAGGGAGTGCAGTCTAGCCCCCCCCCTCCCACTTTAATCTACACGTTCATCTCAAGTTACGGCACGAGTATGATATTACAGTAATTTCCTGTTTTATATGTTCACATAGTTATTGCTATACAGAAAAGCTAATACTGTTATATCTTTAAAACACCCTAGGTTTTCTGTTTCAGTGAATAACAAAATAACTATATAAAATAGTGAAAGAAACAAACTGCAAAGCCGGAGAATCAATTTCCAAGACCCACATAGAAGACTAAAGACACAGAACACACTGCAGTTTGTATATTACCACTGCATTACATGGTTTCTAATTACGTGTAAAGACAAAAAGTACATGACAAACTCTTTTCTCCAGCATTTCTGCTACAGAAAAGTTTTTTTCTTCTTCTCCCTATTTCTCGAAAAGAAAACCGCAGTGAAGTCTACGATGTCACTGAGTTTTCTCTTTTTTTGTTTCTTAAGAAATGTGTCTTTTCACCTCTTGGATCATCTCTCCCACAGCCCCCATAGGTTTCAATGGGGAGTGATCGTATGCGCTATTAACGGGGAAGAGAAAATGTTCTCTTCTCCAAACTGTCTCTCCAAATGTTAACACCGTTTTCATAAGGTGTTAACAGGCCCGGCGCTAACCGCTCAGCAAATGGATGGAGAGGCACTCTCCCTGCTCTGCATCCCCACTACTGTGCCGCCCTGTCCCCCCTGCTGCTGCGCCTGTCACACTGTATGACAGGCAGCGGCGCCGGCAGCATGAAGCCTCCTTCCCTCACACTGGTGACAGCGTTGAGCACTAAAAAGTGGGTGGAGCTGCACAGACGGAGGGGGTGGAGCTACAATGATGGAGGGGTGAGTAACATGGGACCAGCAGACTGCCAGAAATAAGTGAAGGGATGGTGAGTGAGAAAGTCTGTGTATATGTGTATGTATGTATGTATGTATGTGTGTGTATGTATGTGTGTGGGGATGGAAAAATTTAAATAAACTGCACTTCTGTGGGCGTTAGGTGTAAGCGGCGCTACTACTGGGGCGTTAAGTGTAAGTGGCACTACCACTGGGGCATTATGTGTAAGCGGCGCCACCATTGGGGCATTATGTGTAAGCGGCACTAATACTGGGGTGTTATGTGTAAGCGGTGCTACTACTGGGGCGTTATGTGTAAGCGGCACTACTACTGGGGTGTTATGTGTAAACGGCGCCACTACTGGGGCATTATGTGTAAGTGGGACCACTCTAGCAACACCACTACTGGGGGCATTATGAAAAAGCAACACCACTACTTGCAGTGTAATGTAAATAAGATTGTGCTACTGTGTGGTATAATTTTAAATGGGGGTACTATTGGGTGCCCATGCCCTTTCCTCGTGAGACCACACCCCTTTTTGACGCGTGCTGTCCTTTATAATTGGCAGGGGGCACCGAAAACCTTAGCACCGGCCCTGGGAGTTAACAAGGAGAAAGGAGAAAACACACAATTGTGCAGGCAGATAAAAAATATTATTAACACGCACATACCTCCCCAACTGTCCCAATTTCTCCTACCTCCTAGAGGATGCTGGGGACTCCGAAAGTACCATGGGGTATAGACGGGCTCCACAGGAGACAAGGGCACTTTAAGACTTTAAATGGGTGTGAACTGGCTCCTTCCTCTATGCCCCTCCTCCAGACCCCAGTTAGATTCTGTGCCCAGAGGAGACTGGTCACACACAGGGGGCTCTCCTGAGTTTCTCTGAAAATAGACTTTTGTTAGGTTTTTTATGTTCAGGGAGCACTGCTGGCAACAGGCTCCCTGCATCGTGGGACTGAGGGGAGAGAAGCAAACCTACTTCTGTGAGTTTCAAGGCTCTGCTTCTTAGGCTACTGGACACCATTAGCTCCAGAGGGTCTGAGCGCTTGGGTCGCCTTGCAGCTCACTCCCGGAGCCGCGCCGCCGTCCCCCTCGCAGAGCCAGAAGTCAGAAGAGGGGTGAGCATTAGAAGCAACGAAGACTTCCTAAAGGCGGCAGAAGACTTCCCACACGCACAAAGCACTGCAAGGGTGCAGGGCGCAGGGGGGGGCGCCCTGGGTAGCAAATATTACCTCATATAAGGGGCTGGCATGTATGTAAGGCTTCGTCCTCCAACTCTAACCAGCGCCATTTTCTCTCCACAGCTTGCTGCAGAGACGCTGCTCCTGGCCCTTCACTGCAACAAGTAACTGGGTGCTTGAAAAACGAGGGGGGGGGGCACAAATTTGGTGTTGGTTAATATTGTTATAATATATAACAGCGCTTACAGGTTTTCTGACCGGTGGGGCGCTGGGTGTGAGCTGGCAAACTCTTTCTCTGTCCCTCTGAAAGGCCTTGCTGTGGGTCTGTCCCCTGTAGCCTAGTGTGTTGGGTGGTGTCGGTACGTGTGTGTCGACATGTCTGAGGCTGAATGCTCTTCCCAGGAGGAGGCGCGTGTGGGGGCTGAACAGAATGAAGGAGTGACTCCGTCGGCACCGCCGACTGCTGATTGGGTGGAGATGTGGAGCGTTTTGAATAAGAGTGTGGCTTTGTTACATAAGAGGTTGGATAAATCCGAGGCTCAGAACCAGGCATGGAGGCATTCCATGGGAGAGGTAGTCCCACTCACTCGGGCACCCTCGGGGTCCCAAAAACGTTCATTTACCCAGATTTCAGACTTGGATACCGACACGAACTCTGACTCCAGTGTCGACTATGATAATGCGAAGCTACATCCTAAGGTGGCTAAGAGTATTCGGAACATGATTGTGCAATAAAGGACGTGTTACATATCACAGAGGACCCCGCTGTCCCTGAGACAAGGGTCTGCATGTTTAAGGGGAAGAAGCCGGAGGTAACGTTTCCTTCCTCGCATGAAATGAATGCTCTTTTTGAAAGGGCCTGGGAAACCCCCGGATAAACGTTGGCAGATTCCCAGGAGAATTACTATGGCATACCCATTTCCTTCCCAGGATAGGGGTTAGGTGGGAGTCGACCCCCACAGTGGACAAAGCTCTAAAGCATTGCCGTCACCTGAGACGGCGGCCCTTAAGGATCCGGCTGATCGTAGGCAGGAAACTACCTTGAAGTCTATTTATGTCACGACAGGTACGCTGCTCAGGCCGACCGTGGCGTCGGCATGGGTGAGTAACGCTAATGAAAAGTGGGCTGATACCTTGTCATCTGAAATAGACACTCTGGATAGGGATAGCGTACTGTTGACACTGGGTCATATCAAGGATGCTGCAGTCCATCTCAAGGATGCTGCAAGGGATATTGGCCTCTTGGGATCAAGGGCCAATGCCTTAGCAATCTCGGCTAGGAGGGCATTGTGGACTCATCAATGGAATGGTGATGCTGATTCTAAAAAGGCTATGGAGGCTCTGCCCTATAAGGGGGAAGTTTTATTTGGTGAAGGCCTCGCGGACCTGGTTTCTACAGCTACCGCGGTAAGTCCTCGTTTCTGCATTTTGTTCCTCTGCAGAAAAAGAAGACGCCTCAATACCAGATGCAGTCCTTTCGGTCGCAGAAGTTCTGGAAAGGACGTGGGTCATCCTTCCTTGCAAGAGGTAAGGGAAAGGGAAAGAGATCACCGGCAGTGGCAGGGTCTCAGGAGCAGAAGTCGTCCCCGGCTTCTGCCAAGTCCACCGCATGCCGCTGGGGCTCCCCTGCGAGAGTCCGCACCGGTGAGGGCGCGTCTTCAGCTTTTCAGTCAGGTCTGGGTTCACTCGGGCCTGGACCCTTGGGTGCTAGAAATTGTGACCCAAGGATAAAAACTGGAGTTTCAAGACGTGCCTCCACGCTGATTTTTCAAATCGGCCTTACCAGCTTCCCTTCCGGAAAGGGAGGTAGTGAGTTCGGCAATACAGAAGCTGTGTCAGCAGCGGGTCATTGTCGAGGTGCCCCCGTCACAACTGGGAGAAAGGTTTTATTCAAGCCTATTGGTGGTCCCGAAGCCGGATGGCTTGGTCAGACCGATTCTGAATTTAAAGTCCCTCAATCTGTATTTGAAAAGTTTCAAATTCAAGATGGAATCTCTGCGTGCAGTGATCTCCAGTCTAGAGGGAGGGGATTTTATGGTATCAGTCGACATAAAGGATGCTTACCTACATGTCCCCATATATCCTCCTCATCAGGTATACCTGAGGTTCGCTGTTCAGGATTGTCACTACCAATTTCAGACGTTGCCGTTTGGTCTTTACACGGCCCTGAGGATTTTTACCAAGGTCATGGCGGAGATGATGGTGCTCCTGCGCAAGCAGGGGGTTACAATTATCCCGTACTTGGATGACCTCCTGATAAAGGCGAGATCACAGGAGCTATTGCTAAAGAACGTTGCGCTGTCCCTGACGGTTCTGCAACAACATGGATGGCTCCTAAATTTGCCAAAGTCGCAGTTGATTCCGACAACATGGCTGTCGTTCTTGGGCATGGTTCTGGACACGGATCTACAGAGAGTTTTTCTCCTGGGGGAAAAAGCTCTGGAAATCCAGTCCATGGTCAAGGACCTTCTGAAACCGGCAAGAGTGTCGATTCATCAGTGCACTCGAGTGCTGGGGAAGATGGTAGCGGCCTACGAGGTCATTCCGTTTGGCAGATTTCATGCCAGAATGTTTCAGTGGGACCTGTTGGACAAATGTTCCGGGTCCCATCTACACATGCACCGGAGAATATGCCTGTCCCCCAAGGCCAGGATTTCTCTACTGTGGTGGCTCCAAAGTTCTCACCTACTGGAGGGTCGCCGGTTCAGGATCCAGGATTGGGTCCTGGTAACTACGGATGCGAGTCTCCGGGGTTGGGGAGCAGTCACTCAAGGGGAGAATTTCCAGGGAAAAAGGTTAAGCCAGGAAGCTTGTCTGCACATAAACATCCTGGAATTAAGGGCCATTTACAACGCCCTTCTGCAAGCAGAACATCTCCTTCGCGGCCTACCCGTCCTGATTCAGTCGGACAACATAACAGCGGTGGCGCACGTAAACCGCTAGGGCGGAACAAGGAGCAGAGCAGCAATGGCGGAGGCCACAAAGATTCTTCGCTGGGCGTAAAGACATGTAAGCGCTCTGTCAGCGGTCTTCATACTAGGCGTGGACAACTGGGAGGCAGACTTCCTCAGCAGACATGATCTACATCCAGGAGAGTGGGGTCTTCATCAAGAGCCCTTTGCAGAAGTGACAAGTCGTTGGGGACTTCCTCAAGTAGACATGATGACGTCTCGCCTCAACAAGAAGCTTCAGGCATATTGTTCCAGGTCGAGGGACCCTCAGGCACTTGCAGTGGACGCGCTAGTGACGCCGTGGGTGTTTCTGTCGGCCTATGTGTTCCCTCCGCTTCCGCTCATTCCAAAGTTGTTAAAAATCATAAGAAGAACAGGAGTTCGGTCGATACTTAATGTTCTAGACTGGCCAAGGAGGGCCTGGTATCCAGATCTTCAGGAATTGCTCGTGGAAGATCCCTGGCTTCTTCCTCTGAGAGAGCATCTGTTACGGCAAGGGCTGTGCATGTTCCAAGACTTACCGCGGCTGCGTTTGACAGCATGGCGGCTGAACGCCAAATTCTAGCTTGAAAGGGTATTCCCGGAGAAGTCATTCTGACTTTACTGAAGGCTAAAAAGGAGGTAACGGCGAAGCATTACCACCGTATTTGGAGAAAATATGTGTCTTGGTGCGAATCCAAGAAGGCGCCTACGGAAGAATTTCAGCTGGGTTGTTTTCTCCATTTTTTGCAATCAGGCGTGGATGCGGGCCTAAAGTTAGGATCCATTAAAGTGCAGATTTCGGCCTTATCTATTTTCTTTCAAAGGGAATTGGCCTCGCTTCCTGAAGTACAGACTTTCGTGAAGGGGGTGCTGCACATACAGCCTCCATTTGTGCCCCCGGTAGCACCATGGGACCTTAATGTGGTGTTACAGTTCCTAGCGTCACATTGGTTTGAACCGTTACAAACGGTTGAGTTGAAGTTTCTCACTTAGAAGGTGGTCATGCTATTGGCCTTGGCGTCCTCAAGGCGAGTGTCAGAGTTGGCGGCTTTGTCTCACAAAAGCCCTTACTTGGTCTTCCATGTTGATACAGCAGAATTGAGAACTCGTCAACAATTTCTGCCAAAGGTGGTTTCTGCGTTTCACATGAACCAACCTATTGTGGTACCTGTGGCTACGGAAGCCTTGGCGGATTCTAAGTCTCTCGATGTGGTCAGAGCTTTGAAAACTGTGGCCATAACGGTTCGTATTAGGAAAACAGAGGCGCTGTTTGTTCTATAAGCTTCCAACAAGGTTGGGGCTCCTGCTTCTAAGCAGACTATTGCACGCTGGATCTGTAATACGATTCGGCGTGCACATTATACGGCTGGATTGCCGTTACCGAATTCGGTGAAGGCCCATTCCACTAGGAAGGTGGGTTCGTCTTGGGTGGCTGCCCGGGGTGTCTCGGCATTACAGCTTTGCCGAGCAGCTATTTGGTCGGGGTCAAACACGTTTGCAAAATTCTACAAGTTTGATACCCTGGCTGATGAGGTTTGCTCAATCGGTGCTGCAGAGTCATCCGCACTCTCCCGCCCGGTCTGGAGCTTTGGTATAAACCCCATGGTCCTTTCGGAGTCCCCAGCATCCTCTAGGACGTAGCAGAAATTAGGATTTTAATACGTACCGGTAAATCCTTTTCTCTCAGTCCGTATAGGATGCTGGGCGCCCGTCCCAGTGCGGACTCTATCTGCAGTACTTGTTAATGGCTATTGCTTATGTTACACAAAGGTTGTGTTTTGGTTAAGGTCAGCCTGTTGCTGATTGGTTTGATTCACGCTGTTCACTGGTTGTAGTTACAGGCCATGTTGTACGGTGTGCGTGGTGTGAGCTGGTATGTATCTCACCCTTAGTTTAACAAAATCCTTTTCCTCCTCTGGGCACAGTTCCTATAACTGGAGTCTGGAGGAGGGGCATAGAGGGAGGAGCCAGTTCACACCCATTTAAAGTCTTAAAGTGCTCATGTCTCCTGCGTAGCCCGTCTATACCCCATGGTCCTTTCGGAGTCCCCAACATCCTCTACGGACTTAGAGAAAATAAGAATTTACTTACCGATAATTCTATTTATCGTAGTCCGTAGTGGATGCTGAGGACTCCGTAAGGACCATGGGGAATAGACGGGCTCCGCAGGAGACTGGGTACTCTAAAGAAAGATTAGGTACTATCTGGTGTGCACTGGCTCCTCCCTCTATGCCCCTCCTCCAGACCTCAGTTAAGGAAACTGTGCCCGGAAGAGCTGACATTACAAGGAAAGGATTTTGGAATCCAGGGTAAGACTCATACCAGCCACACCAATCACACCGTACAACTAGTGATAACTTTTTACCCAGTTAACAGTATGAACAACAACCGAGCATCACTCAACGGATGGCTCATAACAATAACCCTTTATTAAGCAATAACTATATACACGTATTGCAGAAAGTCCGCACTTGGGACGGGCGCCCAGCATCCACTACGGACTACGAGAAATAGAATTACCGGTGAGTAAATTCTTATTTTCTCTAACGTCCTAGTGGATGCTGGGGACTCCGTAAGGACCATGGGGATTATACCAAAGCTCCCAAACGGGCGGGAGAGCGCGGATGACTCTGCAGCACCGAATGGGCAAACACAAGGTCCTCCTCAGCCAGGGTATCAAACTTATAGAATTTTGCAAATGTGTTTGAACCCGACCAAGTAGCAGCTCGGCAAAGCTGTAAAGCCGAGATCCCTCGGGCAGCCGCCCAAGAAGAGCCCACCTTCCTTGTGGAATGGGCTTTCACTGATTTTGGATGCGGCAATCCAGCCGCAGAATAAGCCTGCTGAATCGTGTTACAGATCCAGCGAGCAATAGTTTGCTTTGAAGCAGGAGCACCCAGCTTGTTGGATGCATACAGGATAAACAGCGAGTCCGTCTTCCTGACTCCAGCTGTTCTGGTGACATAAATCTTCAAAGCCCGCACTACGTCCAGCAACTTGGAGTCCTCCAAGTCATGAGTAGCCGCAGGCACCACAATAGGTTGGTTTAAATGAAAAGATGACACCACCTTTGGCAGAAATTGTGGACGAGTCCGCAATTCTGCTCTGGCCATATGGAAGATCAGATAGGGGCTTTTACATGACAAAGCCGCCAATTCTGACACACGCCTAGCCGATGCTAAGGCCAACAGCATGACCACTTTCCACGTGAGATACTTTAGTTCCACGGTCTTAAGTGGCTCGAACCAGTGGGATTTCAGGAAACCCAATACCACGTTGAGATCCCAAGGTGCCACTGGTGGCACAAAAGGGGCTGAATATGCAGCACTCCCTTAACAACTCCAGGAAGAGAAGCCAGTTCCTTTTGAAAGAAAATGTATAGGCTGAAATCTGGACCTTTATGGATTCCAGCTTCAAGCCCATAGTCACTCCAGACTGTAGCAAGTGCAGAAACCTGCCCAGCTGGAATTCCTCTGTAGGGGCCTTCCTGGCCTCACACCAAGCAACATATTTTCGCCATATACGGTGATAATGCTTTGCTGTCACGTCCTTCCTAGCCTTTATCAGCGTAGGAATAACCTCCTCCGGAATGCCTTTTTCCGCTAGGATCCGGCGTTCAACCGCCATGCCTTCCAACGCAGCCGCGGTAAGTCTTGAAACAGACAGGGTCACTGTTGCAACAGGCCCTGTCTAAGAGGTAGAGGCCCTGGGTCCTCTGTGAGCATATCTTGCAGTACCGGGTACCAAGTCCTTCTTGGCCAATCCGGAACAATGAGTATTGTTCTCACTCCACTTTTCCTTACGATTCTCAGCACCTTGGGTATGAGAGGAAGAGGAGGAAACACATAGACCGACTGGAACACCCACGGTGTTACTAGTGCGTCCACAGCTATCGCCTGAGAGTCTCTTGACCTGGCGCAATACTTGAGACGGGATACCATCATGTCCACCTGTGGCAATTCCCATCGAATTGTAATCTGAGTGAAGACTTCGTGATGAAGCCCCCACTCTCCCGGGTGGAGGTCGTGTCTGCTGAGGAAGTCTGCATCCCAGTTGTCCACTCCCGGAATGAATACCGCTGACAGATGCTTGCACGTGATTCTCCGCCAAGAATTCTGGTGGCTTCTACCATCGCCACCCTGCTCTTTGTGCCGCCTTGGCGGTTTACATGAGCCAACCCCCCAGCCCTGGGCCTAGTCAGATTCTCCCAGAACCCATCCCTCATCAGAGCTTACATTCTAAAGGGGAGGGACAGACAGACAGGGGTGACACAGATGGGGTAGACAGTGAGCGTTGGACAGAGGGCTTAGGATAAAAGTTTGTTGGGTTTGGTGTAAATACCGACAGCAGCATCTTAACAGAATCCCGACAGGGGGTAGATAAATATACTTACTTACCCTGCATAGCCGTCTAACCCTAACCCCCCCTTCCCGCAGCCTAAACCAAAGCAGCCTAACCCTATCCCTCCATGGTGGCGCCTGAACCTAGTGCCCCCCTTCCCGCAGCCTAAATCTAACCCTTCATCTCCCACAGCCTAACCCTAACCATCCCCAAGGTTGCTTATACCTAATCCCCCCCTTCCCACAGCCTAAATCTAACCCTCCCCCTGCAGCCTAACCCTATCCCTCCCACCGCAGCCTAAACCAACCCCTCACACTGCGGATCACCTTTCAGGCGGCCCCGCAGACGATCATTCGGGATCCCGGCGCCACTGTTGTGTACCTTGTCGGCATTCCGAGATATGTCAGGATTCCAACATTTTGACGGGCGGGATCCTGCTGCATGAGTATGATATTACAGTACCTTCCGGCCTGATATTTTCACATAGTTATTGCTATAAAGAAAAGCTAATAATGTTATATTTTTAAAACCTCCTTAGAATTTTTTGTTTTTTTTTGTCTCAGTGAATAACTTCCTCTACCAGTAGGTGTCCCCCACGGTTCTGTTCTTGGGCCTCTCCTTTTCTCTCTCTACACATCCTCATTAGGTGAGCTTTCTTTTGACTTAAAATATCATCTCTACGCTGATGATACTCAAATCTACCTTTCCTCCCCTGCTCTCCTCACTCGTATCTCCAACTGTCTCTCTGCTATCTCCTCCTGGATGTCCCAGCGCTTTCTTAAACTTAACATGTCTAAGACTGAGCTGATCATCTTCCCTCCCTCCCGCATAACCTCACCTCCCACAATTTCATTATCCATTGATAGCACAACTATCTCCTCTAGCCCCCAAGTGCGATGTCTTGGAGTAATCCTTGACTCCTCCCTCTCCATCAAACCACACATTCAGTACCTCTCAAAAACCTGCCATTTCCACCTCGAAAACATCTCTTGGATTAGACTCTTTCTCATCCAGGATGCTACTAAAACCCTCATTCACTCACTGGTCATCTCCAGATTAGACTACTGCAATCTCCTCCTATCTGGTCTCCCTCAAAAATGCCTCTCTCCACTTCAATCTATCCTCAATGCTGCTGCCCGTCTCATCTTTCTCACCAAACGTACTACATCCGCATCCCCTCTCTTGCAGGACCTTCACTGGCTACCCTTCCCATTCAGAATCCAATTCAAGCTTCTCACACTCGCCTACAAAGCCCTCACCCACTCTTCTCCCTCTTACATCTCTGACCTTATCTCTCTTTACATTCCCACCCATCCTCTTCGCTCTGCTAATGCACGCCGTCTGTCCTGCCAACTAATTACCTCCTCCCACTCCTACCTACAAGATTTTGCACGTGCTGCTCCCTATCTTTGGAATGCTCTACCTCTCCCCATCTGACTCTCCACCTCTCTACAAAACTTCAAAACGGGCTCTCAAGACCCACTTCTTCACCAAACCCAGTCAACTCTCCTCCTAACCCTCTTGTCTATGCTCACTGTCTACCCCTTCTGTGTCACTCTGGTCTGTTAGCCCCTCACCTTTTAGATTCTAAGCTCACAAGAGCAGGGACTTCTTTCCTCATGTGCCTTTCCTTTTCTTACTTACACTATCTTATACTCCATACTCCCTTTGATGGCACCTAACTGCGGGTTTAATATATCGGTCCTATTTTGTCATGTACTGTAAGTGCGGTTTTCTTGTTTGCTCATTTTATTATGTACTGTGTAATGGGTGCTGCGGATCCCTTGTGGCGCCATATAAATAAAGGATAATAATAATAATAATAATAATAATACCAAATAACCATATGAAATAGTCAAAGAATCAAACTGCAAAGCCGGAGAATCAATTTACAAAACCCCCATAAAAGACCAAAGAAACATAACACAGTACACGCTGCAGTTTGTATATTACTATTGCATTACATGGCTTCTAATTATGTGTAAAAACAAATAAAATTACATGAAAAACTCTTTTCTCCAGCATTTCAGCTTCTCTTCTCCCTATTTATAGGATAGAAAACCGCAGTGGTCTACAATGTCACAGAGTTTTCTCTTCTTTCCTCTTAAGAGATATGTCTTTTGACCTCTTGAATCATCTCCCCCACAGCCCCCATAGGTTTCAATGGGGAGTGATCAGATGCGCTATTTATGGGAAGAGAAAATTTTCTCTTCTCCAAACTTTTCTCCAAACGTTAACACCGTTTTCATAAGGTGTTAACTAGGAGAAAGGAGAAAAACACACAATAAATTGTGCAGGCAGATAAAAAATATTATACCCCTTTCACACCACCAATGCTGGATCCCACCCGGGACTGGAAACGGGTCCTTCCCGGGTGGGATCTGGCATTGGCCGCTGCTGCAGGCTTCCGCCATAGCTGCATGGGGCGGGAAGCAGGCGTCGGGGGCGGCACTGGGAGATGAGATCATCTCCGCGCCGCCTCTCCCTGCTGTAGTAAACGCATCGACCCGGGAGCCCATTTACGCAGCCACTGACCCGGTATTCCACCCGGGTATAACACTGCTTTATTCCTGGGTTGAATTGCCGGGACCAGGATTTTGCGTGTTTTTTTTTATATCCCTTGGATGCCTACATGGAAAGAAGAGGACCGAACTACTCCGGATTTTTTTTGAGTAAATATATATATATTTATTTTTTACAGGTACCCTAAAGGATTCTACTGAAGAAAGGACGTGAATGGCGGTGTGGGATGTAGGTAAGTATGTGTGAGTGTGTAAGTGTGAACTTTATGTATGTTTAAATAAACTTTCACTGTGTGTGTGTATTGTGTTTTCTGGGGTATTTCTTTTGTCATGGAACTACAGGTACCTGCGGGCCCTTTAATTCCCTGCATGCTGGTACTTGTGGTTCTCCAAGTACCAGCATGCGGGGGAGGTTTGCTGGGACTTTTTGTTCCACAGCAAAAGATAATATTCTTTTTCAGACTTTTTTTGTGCCAACACGCCAGTAGGGTGCCAGGGACTGCCACGGGCCTTATCCCTGGCCCTTGGGTGCCTGGAGGGGTGGACCCCTTTATTTAAGAAGTCCCTACTCCCCCAGGGAACACCGGCCAGGGTGATAATACGCTGAAACATTCACTAGCAGCTGTGTCACTGCTTATTTATGCTCCGGCGTGCCGCACCACATTCTTTTTTCTCTGACGTCCTAGTGGATGCTGGGGACTCCGTCAGGACCATGGGGATTAGCGGCTCCGCAGGAGACAGGGCACAAAAATAAAGCTTTAGGATCAGGTGGTGTGCACTGGCTCCTCCCCCTATGACCCTCCTCCAAGCCTCAGTTAGGTTTTTGTGCCCGTCCGAGCAGGGTGCAATCTAGGTGGCTCTCCTAAAGAGCTGCTTAGAAAAAGTTTTTAGGTTTTTTATTTTACAGTGAGTCCTGCTGGCAACAGGCTCACTGCAACGAGGGACTTAGGGGAGAAGAAGTGAACTCACCTGCGTGCAGGATGGATTGGCTTCTTAGGCTACTGGACACCATTAGCTCCAGAGGGATCGAACACAGGCCCAGCCATGGAGTCCGGTCCCGGAGCCGCGCCGCCGACCCCCTTGCAGATGCCGAAAAGTGAAGAGGTCCAGAAACCGGCGGCAGAAGACTTTTCAGTCTTCATGAGGTAGCGCACAGCACTGCAGCTGTGCGCCATTGTTGTCACACACTTCACACCAGCGGTCACTGAGGGTGCAGGGCGCTGTGGGGGGCGCCCTGGGCAGCAATGAAATACCTATACTGGCTAAAAGATACATCACATATAGCCCCTGGGGCTATATGGATGTATTTAACCCCTGCCAGGTCTCAGAAAAACGGGAGAAGAAGCCCGCCGAAAAGGGGGCGGGGCCTATTCTCCTCAGCACACAGCGCCATTTTCCCTCACAGAAATGCTGGTGGGAAGGCTCCCAGGCTCTCCCCTGCACTGCACTACAGAAACAGGGTTAAAACAGAGAGGGGGGGCACTTATTTGGCGATATGATTATATATATTAAGATGCTATAAGGGAAAAACACTTATATAAAGGTTGTCCCTGTATAATTATAGCGTTTTGGTGTGTGCTGGCAAACTCTCCCTCTGTCTCTCCAAAGGGCTAGTGGGGTCCTGTCCTCTATCAGAGCATTCCCTGTGTGTGTGCTGTGTGTCGGTACGTGTGTGTCGACATGTATGAGGACGATGTTGGTGAGGAGGCGGAGCAATTGCCTGTAATGGTGATGTCACTCTCTAGGGAGTCGACACCGGAATGGATGGCTTATTTAAGGAATTACGTGATAATGTCAACACGCTGCAAGGTCGGTTGACGACATGAGACGGCCGGCAAACCAATTAGTACCTGTCCAGGCGTCTCAAACACCGTCAGGGGCATTAAAACGTCTTTTTACCTCAGTCGGTCGACACAGACACAGACACGGACACTGACTCCAGTGTCGACGGTGAAGAAACAAACGTATTTTTCTTTTAGGGCCACACGTTACTTGTTAAGGGCAATGAAGGAGGTGTTACATATTTCTGATACTACTAACAAAGCTAAATATTTATCTTATTAAAAACACGTTAAAGGTTAAAGAACACAGTACGCAATTGGCGCAAAAAGTACCGCAAGGGTACTCCCTTAACTATACCTTAAGGAATGTACTTATACTGTAAACCTCTGTGTAGTGGTAGAGTGTAAATGCAACACAGTATAACCTTATTACCTCAAAAGCTGTTCGAGCGTCACCGACGCTCTGAGATTACTTAATACTATAAGAAATACACAGATACCGTGCTCAGGGTCCAACGCCTAAATATATATTATGAATGATATACTTGCAAAAGAATTTAACACAATACAAGCCATACACTACAATATAACATAGACTACCTAACCAGATAACTACACGGGAAATACAATACAATACAATTACGTTTAAGGGAAAATAAGAGGGGGAGAGGAGAAGAGAGAGAGAGAAAGAAATGGCTCACAATAACAAGAAGACAAATATGATTGCAGAGAAAGCTTACACATGTGAGGAACAATCGCTGCGCAGTCAGTCAATGCTGAGAATCTTTGTTTAGAAAGTACTTGAGCTTACCCATGCTGCCTGTCCCTATATACACGACACCCAGCAACACAATTGTCCCTACAATGCCGCATGGGGCAGAAGCTAGACTCCATTTTGGGAAAACTCCACTTGATTCCAAAGACTACACCACATGGCTGAAAGGGGGAGGGGAAAATACCCGGCAGCAGCCATTTTAGATTTGCAGGTCCAAACACATGGCACTCTCTACTACACCACAATCACATAGCAGAAAACACAAGACTCCATTTTATTCCAAAATGTCCAAGCCTCAAAACCATGCATATGTTCTGATTTTACAATTCCAAACAATCTAAATCACCTTTCACAATGTAATCCAACTTCCTAGAACCATCTTATAATTTCACATTCCAAACAACTTCAGTATCTCAATAACCAGAGCATATTCATCACAAGACCAGATCACAATGTAATTAACACAAACGTAACTGCATGGTGGTATTTATGATTAAAAAGATATATAGTATAACTAACCAGCACAATCTATTTTAAATCTCCATTAGGCAAACAAATACCACAAATACTATGCTACAGATTGTATACTGTTCCAATTCATCACAGACTTCACAGAGTATCCACAAACACCCAACAATCACACAACTGCCCAAACCTCGTTAACCTTAAGCCATTTGTATTTCCAAACTAACTAATCTATGCCAACCATTCTACAACTACATTGCTACAAACACATATTTAAAACTATTCTATGCCAATCAGCCATGAGATATTGAGATGATACTTAGTCTTTTCTAAGGAGCCCGGTGATGATCCAGCCATGCTTGCTGTGTGCTTTGTTCTGAGTGTAGCTACATTACATCTGTTCTCTGAGGCCACACCTGACCACTACCTTCCTGTTTGACCAGTACCTGGGGGAGGGGTCTTTCTTTCTTTGTATATGCTGATCAGGTTCAGCCCTGAAAACTTAGTAAAAGGTTGTCTTGAGCATCCATTGTTCTAACAATGTGATCTTAGCTTTTATACATATAATCATATCTATCTGCTGCAATGTCCCACAACTTCACAACCAGCATCAAACTAACCCACACATCATTCTGCTTGCTTCAATACCAAACATGATGGGCACATCTGGTTCTGTTCAAATGATACGTATTCATGACATCAATTCATCAGCCAATTCTAAATCTCCATGATGTCTGGTGCTTGACATTATTATAACCATGTACTGTATGAAACAAGCGCCGAATCCATCTCCGTGCCATGTCCGAGCAAATGCGTGTGTTTCCATATATTGCTGTGCTCGCTGCGCATATTTGCAAGTATAGCGACTTAAATGTGTGTGTGGTTTGAATGTTCTCTCTATGTAATATTTTTGACTTTGACACTACAAGTACCACAAAAAAGGGTATTTTGTGGAGTGTGAAAAAACTACCTGTAGTTTTTCCTGAATCAGATAAATTAAATGAAGTGTGTGATGATGCGTGGGTTTCCCCCGATAGAAAATTATTGGCGGTATACCCTTTCCCGCCAGAAGTTAGGGCGCGTTGGGAAACACCCCCTAGGGTGGATAAGGCGCTCACACGCTTATCAAAACAAGTGGCGGTACCGTCTCCAGATAGGGCCGCCCTCAAGGAGCCAGCTGATAGGAGGCTGGAAAATATCCTAAAAAGTATATACACACATACTGGTGTTATACTGCGACCAGCGATCGCCTCAGCCTGGATGTGCAGCGCTGGGGTGGCTTGGTCGGATTCCCTGACTGAAAATATTGATACCCTTGACAGGGACAGTATTTTACTGACTATAGAGCATTTAAAGGATGCATTTCTATATATGCGAGATGCACAGAGGGATATTTGCACTCTGGCATCAAGAGTAAGTGCGATGTCCATATCTGCCAGAAGTTGTTTATGGACACGACAGTGGTCAGGTGATGCAGATTCCAAACGGCACATGGAAGTATTGCCGTATAAAGGAGAAAAAGACAACGTCTTTTCAGCCTCAGTCCTTTCGTCCCCATAAGGGCAAGCGGTCAAAAGGCCAGTCATATCTGCCATGGGATAGAGGAAAGGAAAGAAGACTGCAGCAGGCAGCCCATTCCCAGGAACAGAAGCCCTCCAACGCTTCTGCCAAGTCCTCAGCATGACGCTGGGGCCGTACAAGCGGACTCAGGTGCGGTGGGGGGTCGTCTCAAGAGTTTCAGCACGCAGTGGGCTCACTCGCAAGTGGACCCCTGGATCCTACAAGTAGTATCCCAGGGGTACAGATTGGAAGTTCGAGACGTCTCCCCCTCGCAGGTTCCTGAAGTCTGCTTTACCAACGTCTCCCTCCGACAGGGAGGCAGTAGTGGAAACAATTCACAAGCTGTATTCCCAGCAGGTGATAATCAAAGTACCCCTCCTACAACAAGGAAAGGGGAATTATTCCACACTATATTGTGGTACTGAAGCCAGACGGCTCGGTGAGACCTATTCTAAATCTGAAATATTTGAACACTTACATAAAAAGGTTCAAATCAAGATGGAGTCACTCAGAGCAGTGATAGCGAACCAGGAAAAAGGGGACTATATGGTGTCCCGGGACAGATGCTTACCTCCATGTCCCAATTTGCCCTTCTCACCAAGGGTACCTCAGGTTCGTGGTACAGAACTGTCACTATCAGTTTCAGACGCTGCCGGTTGGATTGTCCACGGCACCCCGGGTCCTTACCAAGGTAATGGCCGAAATGATGATTCTTCTTCAAAGAAAATGGACGATCTCCTGATAAGGGCAAGGTCCAGAGAACAGTTGGAGGTCGGAGTAGCACTATCTCAAGTAGTTCTACGACAGCACGGGTGGATTCTAAATATTCCAAAACCGCAGCTGTTTCCGACGACATGTCTGCTGTTCCTAGGGATGATTCTGGACACAGTCCAGAAAAAGGTGTTTCTCCCGGAGAAGAAAGCCAGGGAGTTATCCGAGCTAGTCAGGAACCTCCTAAAACCAGGAAAAGTGTCAGTGCATCATTGCACAAGGGTCCTGGGAAAAATGGTGGCTTCTTACGAAGCGATTCCATTCGGCAGATTTCACGCAAGAACTTTTCAGTGGGATCTGCTGGACAAATGGTCCGGATCGCATCTGCAGATGCATCAGCGGATAACCTTATCGCCACGGACAAGGGTGTCTCTTCTGTGGTGGTTGCAGAGTGCTCATCTGTTAGAGGGCCGCAGATTCGGCATACAGGACTGGGTCCTGGTGACCACGGATGCCAGTCTGAGAGGCTGGGGAGCGGTCACACAGGGAAGAAACTTCCAGGGAGTATGGTCAAGCCTGGAGATGTCTCTTCACATAAATATACTGGAGCTAAGAGCGATTTACAATGCTCTAAGCCTGGCAAAACCCCTGCTTCAGGGTCAGCCGGTGTTGATCCAGTCGGACAACATCACGGCAGTCGCCCACGTAAACAGACAGGGCGGCACAAGAAGCAGGAGAGCAATGGCAGAAGCTGCAAGGATTCTTCGCTGGGCGGAAGATCATGTGATAGCACTGTCAGCAGTGTTCATTCCGGGAGTGGACAACTGGGAAGCAGACTTCCTCAGCAGACACGATCTACACCCGGGAGAGTGGGGACTTCATCCAGAAGTCTTCCACATGATTGTGAACCGTTGGGAAAAACCAAAAGGTGGATATGATGGCGTCTCGCCTCAACAAAAAACTGGACAGGTATTGCGCCAGGTCAAGAGACCCTCAGGCAATAGCTGTGGACGCTCTGGTAACACCGTGGGTGTTCCAGTCAGTGTATGTGTTTCCTCCTCTGCCTCTCATACCAAAAGTACTGAGAATTATACGGCAAAGGGGAGTAAGAACGATACTCGTGGCTCCGGATTGGCCAAGAAGAACTTGGTACCCGGAACTTCAGGAGATGCTCACGGAAGATCCGTGGCCTCTACCTCTAAGACGGGACCTGCTTCAGCAGGGACCGTGTCTATTCCAAGACTTACCGCGGCTGCGTTTGACGGCATGGCGGTTGAACGCCGAATTCTAAGGGAAAAAGGCATTCCGGAAGAGGTCATTCCTACACTGGTAAAAGCCAGGAAGGAGGTGACTGCACAACATTATCACCGCATTTGGAGAAAATATGTTGCGTGGTGTGAGGCCAGGAAGGCCCCCACGGAGGAATTTCAATTGGGTCGATTCCTACATTTCCTGAAAACAGGATTGTCTATGGGCCTCAAATTGGGGTCCATTAAGGTTCAAATTTCGGCCCTGTCGATTTTCTTCCAGAAAGAATTGGCTTCAGTTCCTGAAGTCCAGACTTTTGTAAAAGGAGTACTACATATACAGCCCCGGTTGTGCCCCCAGTGGCTCCATGGGACCTTAATGTAGTTTTGGATTTTCTCAAATCCCATTGGTTTGAGCCACTCAAATCGGTGGATTTGAAATATCTTACATGGAAAGTAACCATGCTACTGGCCCTGGCTTCAGCCAGGAGAGTGTCAGAATTGGCGGCTTTATCGTATAAAAGCCCATATCTGATTTTCCATTCGGACAGGGCAGAACTGCGGAAGCGTCCTCAGTTTCTGCCTAAGGTGGTGTCAGCATCTCACCTGAACCAGCCTATTGTGGTGCCTGCGGCTACTAGCGATTTGGAGGATTCCAAGTTGCTGGACGTTGTCAGGGCATGGAAAATATATATTTCAAGGACGGCTGGAGTCAGAAAATCTGACTCGCTGTTTATACTGTATGCACCCAACAAGCTGGGTGCTCCTGCTTCTAAGCAGACGATTGCTCGTTGGATTTGTAGCACAATTCAACTTGCACATTCTGTGGCAGGCCTGCCACAGCCTAAATCTGTCAAGGCCCATTCCACAAGGAAGGTGGGCTCATCCTGGGCGGCTGCCCGAGGGGTCTCGGCATTACAACTCTGCCGAGCAGCTACGTGGTCGGGGGAAAACACGTTTGTAAAATTCTACAAATTTGATACCCTGGCTAAAGAGGACCTGGAGTTCTCTCATTCGGTGCTGCAGAGTCATCCGCACTCTCCCGCCCGTTTGGGAGCTTTGGTATAATCCCCATGGTCCTGACGGAGTCCCCAGCATCCACTAGGACGTCAGAGAAAATAAGATTTTACTTACCGATAAATCTATTTCTCGTAGTCCGTAGTGGATGCTGGGCGCCCATCCCAAGTGCGGATTGTCTGCAATACTTGTACATAGTTATTGTTACAAAAAAATCGTGTTGTTATTGTTGTGAGCCGTCTGTTCAGAGGCTCCTACGTTTGTCATACTGTGAACTGGGTTCAGATCACAAGTTGTACGGTGTGATTGGTGTGGCTGGTATGAGTCTTACCCGGGATTCAAAATCCTTCCTTATTGTGTACGCTCGTCCGGGCACAGTATCCTAACTGAGGCTTGGAGGAGGGTCATAGGGGGAGGAGCCAGTGCACACCACCTGATCCTAAAGCTTTATTTTTGTGCCCTGTCTCCTGCGGAGCCGCTAATCCCCATGGTCCTGACGGAGTCCCCAGCATCCACTACGGACTACGAGAAATAGATTTATCGGTAAGTAAAATCTTATTTTTATATTATATATATATATATATAATCTTTATTTTTTTTTTATTTTTTAAATGGTATGTTATACTGACAGAAATCCCAGTAACATGATTGGACACACTAGATCACATGACCGCATGCCTGATCTACTTCCAGCTGTCACATTACAGCAGCATCACTCAGCCCCTTACACTGGTACCCAGTAACATGATAACTCATTAACAATAATTTAAAATGAAACACCCTATTCTGAGCTATTTTTTCTCCAATTCTGTATTTGTTTCGCCACAACAGGGGTCATATTATAAGATAGATATACCCCTCTTGTGTGTGCGGCTGTGCTCTGATATAGGCACACCAAGGCGTCTACGTAATACGTATATCAGAGTGTATCTGCACACCAAAAGGTGGTATATCTATTACATATACTGTGCAAACTAGTCATCATCAGTGGCCAGCTCCAACACATATACTAAGCATAGGTTTCTCCCTGGCAGCAGGCAATATGGCAGCCTTTGTGATGTCACTATGACATCATAATGACATGATAGGCAGGAATAAAACACCAGGGCACACTGACATCAGTGGCATTTCTTCAGTTGATGCACTTGTTGCTGAAGCTGTTTCGCTACTCAAGACTTCGGTTTTGACTTTTGGATTAATTTCCAGAATTGTATATCCAAGTTCAGGCACCACATCACCTGTGCTTTACTGAGCTTTGTTTTGTTTGTTTGTTTGTTTGTTTGTTTGTTTGTTTTTGTTCATTTTCTATTACATCTAAAAGAAAATGAGTCGCCGAGAGCTCAGAGCCCTCCTGGACGACCAAAGAACATTTATGACGGATGATGGACCTCAGATAAATAATGAGAGGCCACGGAGAAGAGCTGAAAGGAGGAATCAACAGCATAATCCTGGGATGAATCGTAGACGCAGCAGGAGCAGATCTCCACAACACCATGCCCGTGGGCGCTCACGAACCACGAGAAGACCACCTATCGTAAGTCCAGTGCAATCTGGAAACATCGTGCCAGGGGGACCGAGCCAACCCCCCAGCCCTGGGCCTAGTCAGATTCACCCAGAACCCATCCCTGGGCCCAGCCATGCTGTGGAAGATCCCAGCCCTGGGCCCAGTCAGCCTCTCCCAGACCCCATCCCTGGGCCCAGTCATGCTTGGGAAGATCCCATCCCTGGGACCAGTCAGTCGCACCAGAATATCACGGCTGGCCGTTGGACAGCACAATTTAACATGCTGCCATCCCGCACTGTCACAGACAGTGAAGAGAACAACGCCTGCGCAATCTGTCTATTCGACTATGACAGAGGGGAACTGGTTAAAGTATTACCATGCAGGCACATATTCCATCCCAAGTGCATAGCAGACTGGATCAGACGACAGCAGAACTGTCCTTTGTGCCGCAGCCTCTGCTTTCCATGGGAAGCAGAGACCTGAATCAACTAAGTTCCAGAGGAATTTCAGGTGCACATAAATGGCTATTTACACCTAGTCTATGCACCAGACTGAGCCAGAGTAACAGGCTTATGGAACTTGCTGCTTGGACAGTGTTGGCTCCTGCTGTCCCTGTACCTGAGTTCTGCTTCCAGTGGGAAAAAGATTCTAAAACTAAAAGAAAGCTGGGGATTAGGGCTACTGGCGACACCCCAATTTAAAAAAAAACGACACTGGCAGCCACCTCATGGGTGTGTTGGAAGAGCTGCTAAGCTGCTAATTATTTGTACAATGCTGACACTTACATCCAGCTCATTGACAACTTAAGAACTTGAAAATGTAAACACTGCAACGCTGCGTACTTTATTCTTATTACTATCCTTTATTTATATGACGCCACAAGGGATCCACAGCGCCCAATTACAGAGTACATAAACAAATAAGCAAAACCAGAAAAGAGTAACTTACAGTTCAGCACTATATAGGACAAATACAGGGTATATAAACATAGCTGTGTCAGCAGACGACACTGACATAAGTATCAGGGTGGCAGAAAACAGAGGGATTTGGTGCCTTCACAGGAAGTATGGAACAGAAAATAGTTTAAGAGAAGAAAATCACATGAGGGAAAAGGGCCCCGCTCGTGAGAGCTTACATTCTAAAGGGGAGGGACAGACAGACAGGGGTGACACAGATGGGGTAGACAGTGAGCGTTGGACAGAGGGCTTAGGATAAACGTTTGTTGGGTTTGGTGTAAATACCGACAGCAGTATCTCAACAGAATCCCGACAGGGGGTAGATAAATATACTTACTTACCCTGCATAGCCGTCTAACCCTAACCCCCCCTTCCCGCAGCCTAAACCAAAGCAGCCTAACCCTATCCCTCCATGGTGGCGCCTGAACCTAGTGCCCCCCTTCCCGCAGCCTAAATCTAACCCTTCATCTCCCACAGCCTAACCCCAACCATCCCCAAGGTTGCTTATACCTAATCCCCCCCTTCCCACAGCCTAAATCTAACCCTCCCCCTGCAGCCTAACCCTATCCCTCCCACCGCAGCCTAAACCAACCCCTCCCACTGCGGATCACCATTCAGGCGGCCCCGCAGACGATCATTCGGGATCCTGGCGCCACTGTTGTGTACCTTGTCGGCATTCCGAGATATGTCAGGATTCCAACATTTTGACGGGCGGGATCCTGCTGCACGAGTATGATATTACAGTACCTTCCGGCCTGATATTTTCACATAGTTATTGCTATAAAGAAAAGCTAATAATGTTATATTTTTAAAACCTCCTTAGAATTTTTTGGGTTTTTTTTGTCTCCGTGAATAACTTCCTCTACCAGTAGGTGTCCCCCACGGTTCTGTTCTTGGGCCTCTCCTTTTCTCTCTCTACGTATCCTCATTAGGTGAGCTTTCTTTTGACTTAAAATATCATCTCTACGCTGATGATACTCATATCTACCTTTCCTCCCCTGCTCTCCTCACTCGTATCTCCAACTGTCTCTCTGCTATCTCCTCCTGGATGTCCCAGCGCTTTCTTAAACTTAACATGTCTAAGACTGAGCTGATCATCTTCCCTCCCTCCCGCATAACCTCACCTCCCACAATTTCATTATCCATTGATAGCACAACTATCTCCTCTAGCCCCCAAGTGCGATGTCTTGGAGTAATCCTTGACTCCTCCCTCTCCTTCAAACCACACATTCAGTACCTCTCAAAAACCTGCCATTTCCACCTCAAAAACATCTCTTGGATTAGACTCTTTCTCATCCAGGATGCTACTAAAACCCTCATTTACTTACTGGTCATCTCCAGATTAGACTACTGCAATCTCCTCCTATCTGGTCTCCCTCAAAAATGCCTCTCTCCACTTCAATCTATCCTCAATGCTGCCGCCCGTCTCATCTTTCTCACCAAACGTACTACATCCGCATCTCCTCTCTTGCAGGACCTTCACTGGCTACCCTTCCCATTCAGAATCCAATTCAAGCTTCTCACACTCGCCTACAAAGCCCTTACCCACTCTTCTCCCTCTTACATCTCTGACCTTATCTCTCTTTACATTCCCACCCATCCTCTTCGCTCTGCTAATGCACGCCGTCTGTCCTGCCAACTAATTACCTCCTCCCACTCCTACCTACAAGATTTTGCACGTGCTGCTCCCTATCTTTGGAATGCTCTACCTCTCCCCATCTGACTCTCCACCTCTCTACAAAACTTCAAACGGGCTCTCAAGACCCACTTCTTCACCAAACCCTGTCAACTCTCCTCCTAACCCTCTTGTCTATGCTCACTGTCTACCCTTTCTGTGTCACTCTGGTCTGTTAGCCCCTCACCTTTTAGATTCTAAGCTCACAAGAGCAGGGACTTCTTTCCTCATGTGCCTTTCCTTTTCTTACTTACACTATCTTATACTCCATACTCCCTTTGATGGCACCTAACTGCGGGTTTAATATACCGGTCCTATTTTGTCATGTACTGTAAGTGCGGTTTTCTTGTTTGCTCATTTTATTATGTACTGTGTAATGGGTGCTGCGGATCCCTTGTGGCGCCATATAAATAAAGGATAATAATAATAATAATAATAATAATACCAAATAACCATATGAAATAGTCAAAGAATCAAACTGCAAAGCCGGAGAATCAATTTACAAAACCCCCATAAAAGACCAAAGAAACATAGCACAGTACACGCTGCAGTTTGTATATTACTATTGCATTACATGGCTTCTAATTATGTGTAAAAACAAATAAAATTACATGAAAAACTCTTTTCTCCAGCATTTCAGCTTCTCTTCTCCCTATTTATAGGATAGAAAACCGCAGTGGTCTACAATGTCACAGAGTTTTATCTTCTTTCCTCTTAAGAGATATGTCTTTTGACCTCTTGAATCATCTCCCCCACAGCCCCCATAGGTTTCAATGGGGAGTGATCAGATGCGCTATTTATGGGAAGAGAAAATTTTCTCTTCTCCAAACTTTTCTCCAAAAGTTAACACCGTTTTCATAAGGTGTTAACTAGGAGAAAGGAGAAAAACACACAATAAATTGTGCAGGCAGATAAAAAATATTATACCCCTTTCACACCACCAATGCTGGATCCCACCCGGGACTGGAAACGGGTCCTTCCCGAGTGGGATCTGGCATTGGCCGCTGCTGCAGGCTTCCCCCATAGCAGCATGGGGGGGGGGGGGGAGCAGGCGTCGAGGGCGGCACTGGGAGATGAGATCATCTCCGCACCGCCTCTCCCTGCTGTAGTAAACGCATCGACCCGGGAGCCCGTTTACGCAGCCACTGACCCGGTATTCCACCCGGGTATAACACTGCTTTATTCCTGGGTTGAATTGCCGGGACCAGGATTTTGCGTGTTTTTTTTTTATATCCCTTGGATGCCTACATGGAAAGAAGAGGACCGAACTACTCCGGATTTTTTTTGAGTAAATATAAATTTATTTTTTACAGGTACCCTAAAGGATTCTACTGAAGAAAGGACGTGAATGGCGGTGTGGGATGTAGGTAAGTATGTGTGAGTGTGTAAGTGTGAACTTTATGTATGTTTAAATAAACTTTCACTGTGTGTGTGTATTGTGTTTTCTGGGGTATTTCTTTTGTCATGGAACTACAGGTACCTGCGGGCCCTTTAATTCCCTGCATGCTGGTACTTGTGGTTCTCCAAGTACCAGCATGCGGGGGAGGTTTGCTGGGACTTTTTGTTCCACAGCAAAGACAATATTCTTTTTCAGACTTTTTTTGTGCCAACACGCCAGTAGGGTGCCAGGGACTGCCACGGGCCTCATCCCTGGCCCT
Organism: Pseudophryne corroboree; assembly: GCF_028390025.1. Taxonomy (NCBI): domain Eukaryota; kingdom Metazoa; phylum Chordata; class Amphibia; order Anura; family Myobatrachidae; genus Pseudophryne; species Pseudophryne corroboree. Next base: position 101,697,744 of record NC_086448.1, read on the forward strand.
TGGGTGCCTGGAGGGGTGGACCCCTTTATTTAAGAAGTCCCTACTCCCCCAGGGAACACCGGCCAGGGTGATAATACGCTGAAACATTCACTAGCAGCTGTGTCACTGCTTATTTATGCTCCGGCGTGCCGCACCACATTCTTTTTATATATATATATATATATATATATATATATATATATAATCTTTATTTTTTATTTTTTTTTAAATGGTATGTTATACTGACAGAAATCCCAGTAACATGATTGGACACACTAGATCACATGACCGCATGCCTGATCTACTTCCAGCTGTCACATTACAGCAGCATCACTCAGCCCCTTACACTGGTACCCAGTAACATGTTAACTCATTAACAATAATTTAAAATGAAACACCCTATTCTGAGCTATTTTTCCTCCAATTCTGTATTTGTTTCGCCACAACAGGGGTCATATTATAAGATAGATATACCCCTCGTGTGTGCGGCTGTGCTCTGATATAGGCACACCAAGGCGTCTACGTATATCAGAGCATATCTGCACACCAAAAGGTGGTATATCTATTACATATACTGTGCAAACTAGTCATCATCAGTGGCCAGCTCCAACACATATACTAAGCATAGGTTTCTCCCTGGCAGCAGGCAATATGGCAGCCTTTGTGATGTCACTATGACATCATAATGACATGATAGGCAGGAATAAAACACCAGGGCACACTAACATCAGTGGCATTTCTTCAGTTGATGCACTTGTTGCTGAAGCTGTTTCGCTACTCAAGACTTCGGTTTTGACTTTTGGATTAATTTCCAGAATTGTATATCCAAGTTCAGGCACCACATCACCTGTGCTTTACTGAGCTTTGTTTTTTTTTGTTTCTTTGTTTGTTTGTTTGTTTGTTTTGTTCATTTTCTATTACATCTAAAAGAAAATGAGTCGCCGAGAGCTCAGAGCCCTCCTGGACGACCAAAGAACATTTATGATGGATGATGGACCTCAGATAAATAATGAGAGGCCACGGAGAAGAGCTGAAAGGAGGAATCAACAGCATAATCCTGGGATGAATCGTAGACGCAGCAGGAGCAGATCTCCACAACACCATGCCCGTGGGCGCTCACGAACCACGAGAAGACCACCTATCGTAAGTCCAGTGCAATCTGGAAACATCGTGCCAGGGGGACCGAGCCAACCCCCCAGCCCTGGGCCTAGTCAGATTCTCCCAGAACCCATCCCTGGGCCCAGCCATGCTGTGGAAGATCCCAGCCCTGGGCCCAGTCAGCCTCTCCCAGACCCCATCCCTGGGCCCAGTCATGCTTGGGAAGATCCCATCCCTGGGCCTAGTCAGCCGCTCCAGAATATCACGGCTGGCCGTTGGACAGCACAATTTAACATGCTGCCATCCCGCACTGTCACAGACAGTGAAGAGAACAACGCCTGCGCAATCTGTCTACTCGACTATGACAGAGGGGAACTGGTTAAAGTATTACCATGCAGGCACATATTCCATCCCAAGTGCATAGCAGACTGGATCAGACGACAGCAGAACTGTCCTTTGTGCCGCAGCCTCTGCTTTCCATGGGAAGCAGAGACCTGAATCAACTAAGTTCCAGAGGAATTTCAGGTGCACATAAATGGCTATTTACACCTAGTCTATGCACCAGACTGAGCCAGAGTAACAGGCTTATGGAACTTGCTGCTTGGACAGTGTTGGCTCCTGCTGTCCCTGTACCTGAGTTCTGCTTCCAGTGGGAAAAAGATTCTAAAACTAAAAGAAAGCTGGGGATTAGGGCTACTGGCGACACCCCAATTTAAAAAAAAAACGACACTGGCAGCCACCTCATGGGTGTGTTGGAAGAGCTGCTAAGCTGCTAATTATTTGTACAATGCTGACACTTACATCCAGCTCATTGACAACTTAAGAACTTGAAAATGTAAACGCTGCGTACTTTATTCTTATTACTATCCTTTATTTATATGACGCCACAAGGGATCCACAGCGCCCAATTACAGAGTACATAAACAAATAAGCAAAACCAGAAAAGAGTAACTTACAGTTCAGCACTATATAGGACAAATACAGGGTATATAAACATAGCTGTGTCAGCAGACGACACTGACATAAGTATCAGGGTGGCAGAAAACAGAGGGATTTGGTGCCTTCACAGGAAGTATGGAACAGAAAATAGTTTAAGAGAAGAAAATCACATGAGGGAAAAGGGCCCCGCTCATCAGAGCTTACATTCTAAAGGGGAGGGACAGACAGACAGGGGTGACACAGATGGGGTAGACAGTGAGCGTTGGACAGAGGGCTTAGGATAAACGTTTGTTGGGTTTGGTGTAAATACCGACAGCAGTATCTCAACAGAATCCCGACAGGGGGTAGATAAATATACTTACTTACCCTGCATAGCCGTCTAACCCTAACCCCCCCTTCCCGCAGCCTAAACCAAAGCAGCCTAACCCTATCCCTCCATGGTGGCGCCTGAACCTAGTGCCCCCCTTCCCGCAGCCTAAATCTAACCCTTCATCTCCCACAGCCTAACCCTAACCATCCCCAAGGTTGCTTATACCTAATCCCCCCCTTCCCACAGCCTAAATCTAACCCTCCCCCTGCAGCCTAACCCTATCCCTCCCACCGCAGCCTAAACCAACCCCTCCCACTGCGGATCACCTTTCAGGCGGCCCCGCAGACGATCATTCGGGATCCCGGCGCCACTGTTGTGTACCTTGTCGGCATTCCGAGATATGTCAGGATTCCAACATTTTGACGGGCGGGATCCTGCTGCACGAGTATGATATTACAGTACCTTCCGGCCTGATATTTTCACATAGTTATTGCTATAAAGAAAAGCTAATAATGTTATATTTTTAAAACCTCCTTAGAATTTTTTGTTTTTTTTTTGTCTCAGTGAATAACTTCCTCTACCAGTAGGTGTCCCCCACGGTTCTGTTCTTGGGCCTCTCCTTTTCTCTCTCTACGTATCCTCATTAGGTGAGCTTTCTTTTGACTTAAAATATCATCTCTACGCTGATGATACTCAAATCTACCTTTCCTCCCCTGCTCTCCTCACTCATATCTCCAACTGTCTCTCTGCTATCTCCTCCTGGATGTCCCAGCGCTTTCTTAAACTTAACATGTCTAAGACTGAGCTGATCATCTTCCCTCCCTCCCGCATAACCTCACCTCCCACAATTTAATTATCCATTGATAGCACAACTATCTCCTCTAGCCCCCAAGTGCGATGTCTTGGAGTAATCCTCGACTCCTTCCTCTCCTTCAAACCACACATTCAGTACCTCTCAAAAACCTGCCATTTCCACCTCAAAAACATCTCTTGGATTAGACTCTTTCTCATCCAGGATGCTACTAAAACCCTCATTTACTTACTGGTCATCTCCAGATTAGACTACTGCAATCTCCTCCTATCTGGTCTCCCTCAAAAATGCCTCTCTCCACTTCAATCTATCCTCAATGCTGCTGCCCGTCTCATCTTTCTCACCAAACATACTACATCCGCATCTCCTCTCTTGCAGGACCTTCACTGGCTACCCTTCCCATTCAGAATCCAATTCAAGCTTCTCACACTCGCCTACAAAGCCCTCACCCACTCTTCTCCCTCTTACATCTCTGACCTTATCTCTCTTTACATTCCCACCCATCCTCTTCGCTCTGCTAATGCACGCCGTCTGTCCTGCCAACTAATTACCTCCTCCCACTCCTACCTACAAGATTTTGCACGTGCTGCTCCCTATCTTTGGAATGCTCTACCTCTCCCCATCTGACTCTCCACCTCTCTACAAAACTTCAAACGGGCTCTCAAGACCCACTTCTTCACCAAACCCAGTCAACTCTCCTCCTAACCCTCTTGTCTATGCTCACTGTCTACCCATTCTGTGTCACTCTGGTCTGTTAGCCCCTCACCTTTTAGATTCTAAGCTCACAAGAGCAGGGACTTCTTTCCTCATGTGCCTTTCCTTTTCCTACTTACACTATCTTATACTCCATACTCCCTTTGATGGCACCTAACTGCTGGTTTAATATACCGGTCCCTTTTTGTCATGTACTGTAAGTGCGGTTTTCTTGTTTGCTCATTTTATTATGTACTGTGTAATGGGTGCTGCGGATCCCTTGTGGCGCCATATAAATAAAGGATAATAATAATAATAATAATAATAATAATAATACTACCAAATAACCATATGAAATAGTCAAAGAATCAAACTGCAAAGCCGAAGAATCAATTTACAAAACCCCCATAAAAGACCAAAGAAACATAACACAGTACACGCTGCAGTTTGTATATTACTATTGCATTACATGGCTTCTAATTATGTGTAAAAACAAATAAAATTACATGAAAAACTCTTTTCTCCAGCATTTCAGCTTCTCTTCTCCCTATTTATAGGATAGAAAACCGCAGTGGTCTACAATGTCACAGAGTTTTCTCTTCTTTCCTCTTAAGAGATATGTCTTTTGACCTCTTGAATCATCTCCCCCACAGCCCCCATAGGTTTCAATGGGGAGTGATCAGATGCGCTATTTATGGGAAGAGAAAATTTTCTCTTCTCCAAACTTTTCTCCAAAAGTTAACACCGTTTTCATAAGGTGTTAACTAGGAGAAAGGAGAAAAACACACAATAAATTGTGCAGGCAGATAAAAAATATTATACCCCTTTCACACCACCAATGCTGGATCCCACCCGGGGACTGGAAACGGGTCCTTCCCGGGAGGGATCTGGCATTGGCCGCTGCTGCAGGCTTCCCCCATAGCAGCAAGGGGGGGGGGAGCAGGCGTCGGGGGCGGCACTGGGAGATGAGATCATCTCCGCGCCGCCTCTCCCTGCTGTAGTAAACGCATCGACCCGGGAGCCCGTTTACGCAGCCACTGACCCGGTATTCCACCCGGGTATAACACTGCTTTATTCCTGGGTTTAATTGCCTGGACCAGGATTTTGCGTGTTTTTTTTTATATCCCTTGGATGCCTACATGGAAAGAAGAGGACCGAACTACTCCGGATTTTTTTGAGTAAATATATATTTATTTTTTACAGGTACCCTAAAGGATTCTACTGAAGAAAGGACGTGAATGGCGGTGTGGGATGTAGGTAAGTATGTGTGAGTGTGTAAGTGTGAACTTTATGTATGTTTAAATAAACTTTCACTGTGTGTGTGTATTGTGTTTTCTGGGGTATTTCTTTTGTCATGGAACTACAGGTACCTGCGGGACCTTTAATTCCCTGCATGCTGGTACTTGTGGTTCTCCAAGTACCAGCATGCGGGGGAGGTTTGCTGGGACTTTTTGTTCCACAGCAAAAGACAATATTCTTTTTCAGACTTTTTTTGTGCCAACACGCCAGTAGGGTGCCAGGGACTGCCACGGGCCTCATCCCTGGCCCTTGGGTGCCTGGAGGGGTGGACCCCTTTATTTAAGAAGTCCCTACTCCCCCAGGGAACACCGGCCAGGGTGATAATACGCTGAAACATTCACTAGCAGCTGTGTCACTGCTTATTTATGCTCCGGCGTGCCGCACCACATTCTTTTATATATATATATATATATATATATATATATATAAAATCTTTATTTTTTATTTTTTGTTAAATGGTATGTTATACTGACAGAAATCCCAGTAACATGATTGGACACACTAGATCACATGACCGCATGCCTGATCTACTTCCAGCTGTCACATTACAGCAGCATCACTCGGCCCCTTACACTGGTACCCAGTAACATGTTAACTCATTAACAATAATTTAAAATGAAACACCCTATTCTGAGCTATTTTTCCTCCAATTCTGTATTTGTTTCGCCACAACAGGGGTCATACTATAAGATAGATATACCCCTCTTGTGTGTGCGGCTGTGCTCTGATATAGGCACACCAAGGCGTCTACGTATATCAGAGCATATCTGCACACCAAAAGGTGGTATATCTATTACATATACTGTGCAAACTAGTCATCATCAGTGGCCAGCTCCAACACATATACTAAGCATAGGTTTCTCCCTGGCAGCAGGCAATATGGCAGCCTTTGTGATGTCACTATGACATCATAATGACATGATAGGCAGGAATAAAACACCAGGGCACACTGACATCAGTGGCATTTCTTCAGTTGATGCACTTGTTGCTGAAGCTGTTTCGCTACTCAAGACTTCGGTTTTGACTTTTGGATTAATTTCCAGAATTGTATATCCAAGTTCAGGCACCACATCACCTGTGCTTTACTGAGCTTTGTTTTTTTTGTTTCTTTGTTTGTTTGTTTCTTTGTTTGTTTGTTTGTTTGTTTTGTTCATTTTCTATTACATCTAAAAGAAAATGAGTCGCCGAGAGCTCAGAGCCCTCCTGGACGACCAAAGAACATTTATGATGGATGATGGACCTCAGATAAATAATGAGAGGCCACGGAGAAGAGCTGAAAGGAGGAATCAACAGCAAAATCCTGGGATGAATCGTAGACGCAGCAGGAGCAGATCTCCACAACACCATGCCCGTGGGCGCTCACGAACCACGAGAAGACCACCTATCGTAAGTCCAGTGCAATCTGGAAACATCGTGCCAGGGGGACCGAGCCAACCCCCCAGCCCTGGGCCTAGCCAGATTCTCCCAGAACCCATCCCTGGGCCCAGCCATGCTGTGGAAGATCCCAGCCCTGGGCCCAGTCAGCCTCTCCCAGACCCCATTCCTGGGCCCAGTCATGCTTGGGAAGATCCCATCCCTGGGCCTAGTCAGCCGCTCCAGAATATCACGGCTGGCCGTTGGACAGCACAATTTAACATGCTGCCATCCCGCACTGTCACAGACAGTGAAGAGAACAACGCCTGCGCAATCTGTCTACTCGACTATGACAGAGGGGAACTGGTTAAAGTATTACCATGCAGGCACATATTCCATCCCAAGTGCATAGCAGACTGGATCAGACGACAGCAGAACTGTCCTTTGTGCCGCAGCATCTGCTTTCCATGGGAAGCAGAGACCTGAATCAACTAAGTTCCAGAGGAATTTCAGGTGCACATAAATGGCTATTTACACCTAGTCTATGCACCAGACTGAGCCAGAGTAACAGGCTTATGGAACTTGCTGCTTGGACAGTGTTGGCTCCTGCTGTCCCTGTACCTGAGTTCTGCTTCCAGTGGGAAAAAGATTCTAAAACTAAAAGAAAGCTGGGGATTAGGGCTACTGGCGACACCCCAATTTAAAAAAAAACGACACTGGCAGCCACCTCATGGGTGTGTTGGAAGAGCTGCTAAGCTGCTAATTATTTGTACAATGCTGACACTTACATCCAGCTCATTGACAACTTAAGAACTTGAAAATGTAAACACTGCAACGCTGCATACTTTATTCTTATTACTATCCTTTATTTATATGACGCCACAAGGGATCCACAGCGCCCAATTACAGAGTACATAAACAAATAAGCAAAACCAGAAAAGAGTAACTTACAGTTCAGCACTATATAGGACAAATACAGGGTATATAAACATAGCTGTGTCAGCAGACGACACTGACATAAGTATCAGGGTGGCAGAAAACAGAGGGATTTGGTGCCTTCACAGGAAGTATGGAACAGAAAATAGTTTAAGAGAAGAAAAAGCACATGAGGGAAAAGGGCCCCGCTCATCAGAGCTTACATTCTAAAGGGGAGGGACAGACAGACAGGGGTGACACAGATGGGGTAGACAGTGAGCGTTGGACAGAGGGCTTAGGATAAACATTTGTTGGGTTTGGTGTAAATACCGACAGCAGTATCTCAACAGAATCCCGACAGGGGGTAGATAAATATACTTACTTACCCTGCATAGCCGTCTAACCCTAACCCTCCCTTCCCGCAGCCTAAACCAAAGCAGCCTAACCCTATCCCTCCATGGTGGCGCCTGAACCTAGTGCCCCCCTTCACGCAGCCTAAATCTAACCCTTCATCTCCCACAGCCTAACCCTAACCATCCCCAAGGTTGCTTATACCTAATCCCCCCCTTCCCACAGCCTAAATCTAACCCTCCCACCGCAGCCTAAACCAACCCCTCCCACTGCGGCTCACCTTTCAGGCGGCCCCGCAGACGATCATTCGGCGCCACTGTTGTGTACCTTGTCGGCATTCCGAGATATGTCAGGATTCCAACATTTTGACGGGCGGGATCCTGCTGCATGAGTATGATATTACAGTACCTTCCGGCCTGATATTTTCACATAGTTATTGCTATAAAGAAAAGCTAATAATGTTATATTTTTAAAACCTCCTTAGAATTTTTTTTTTTTTTTTGTCTCAGTGAATAACTTCCTCTACCAGTAGGTGTCCCCCACGGTTCTGTTCTTGGGCCTCTCCTTTTCTCTCTCTACACATCCTCATTAGGTGAGCTTTCTTTTGACTTAAAATATCATCTCTAAGCTGATGATACTCAAATCTACCTTTCCTCCCCTGCTCTCCTCACTCGTATCTCCAACTGTCTCTCTGCTATCTCCTCCTGGATGTCCCAGCGCTTTCTTAAACTTAACATGTCTAAGACTGAGCTGATCATCTTCCCTCCCTCCCGCATAACCTCACCTCCCACAATTTCATTATCCATTAATAGCACAACTATCTCCTCTAGCCCCCAAGTGCGATGTCTTGGAGTAATCCTTGACTCCTCCCTCTCCTTCAAACCACACATTCAGTACCTCTCAAAAACCTGCCATTTCCACCTCAACAACATCTCCAGGATCAGACTCTTTCTCATCCAGGATGCTACTAAGACCCTCATTCACTCACTGGTCATCTCCAGATTAGACTACTGCAACCTCCTCCTATCTGGCCTCCCTCAAAAATGCCTCTCTCCACTTCAATCTATCCTCAATGCTGCTGCCCGTCTCATCTTCCTCACTAAACGTACTACATCCGCATCTCCTCTCTTGCAGGACCTTCACTGGCTACCCTTCCCATTCAGAATCCAATTCAAGCTTCTCACACTCGCCTACAAAGCCCTCACCCACTCTTCTCCCTCTTACATCTCTGACCGTATCTCTCTTTACATTCCCACCCATCCTCTTCGCTCTGCTAATGCACGCCGTCTGTCCTGCCAACTAATTACCTCCTCCCACTCCTACCTACAAGATTTTGCACGTGCTGCTCCCTATCTTTGGAATGCTCTACCTCTCCCGGTCCGACTCTCCACCTCTCTACAAAACTTCAAACGGGCTCTCAAGACCCACTTCTTCACCAAACCCAGTCAACTCTCCTCCTAACCCTCTTGTCTATGCTCACTGTCTACCCCTTCTGTGTCACTCTGGTCTGTTAGCCCCTCACCTTTTAGATTGTAAGCTCACAAGAGCAGGGACTTCTTTCCTCATGTGCCTTTCCTTTTCTTACTTACAGTATCTTATACTCCATACTACCTTTGATGGCACCTAACTGCGGGTTTAATATACCGGTCCTATTTTGTCATGTACTGTAAGTGCGGTTTTCTTGTTTGCTCATTTTATTATGTACTGTGTAATGGGTGCTGCTGATCCCTTGTGGCGCCATATAAATAAAGGATAATAATAATAATAATAATAATAATAATAACAAAATAACCATATGAAATAGTCAAAGAATCAAACTGCAAAGCAGGAGAATCAATTTACAAAACCCCCATAAAAGACCAAAGAAACATAACACAGTACACGCTGCAGTTTGTATATTACCATTGCATTACATGGCTTCTAATTAAAAACAAATAAAAATTACATGAAAAACTCTTTTCTCCAGCATTTCAGCTTCTCTTCTCCCTATTTATAGAATAGAAAACCGCAGTGGTCTACAATGTCACAGAGTTTTCTCTTCTTTCCTCTTAAGAGATATGTCTTTTCACCTCTTGAATCATCTCCCCCACAGCCCCCATAGGTTTCAATGGGGAGTGATCAAATGCGCTATTTATGGGAAGAGAAAATTTTCTCTTCTCCAAACTTTTCTCCAAAAGTTAACACCGTTTTCATAAGGTGTTAACTAGGAGAAAGGAGAAAAACACACAATAAATTGTGCAGGCAGATAAAAAATATTATACCCCTTTCACACCCCCAATGTCGGATCCCACCCGGGACTGGAAACGGGTCCTTCCCGGGTGGGATCTGGCATTGGCCGCTGCTGCAGGCTTCCCCCATAGCAGCAGGAAGGAGCCGGCAGCGGCGCTGAAAGATGAGATCATCTCCGCGCCGCCTCTCCCTGCTGTAGTAAACGCATCGGCCCGGGAGCCCGTTAACACAGCCACTGACCCGGTATTCCACCCGTGTATAACACTGCTTTATTCCTGGGTTGAATTGCTGGGTCAGGCGACCCGCGATTTCGGGCTATGCCCCTTTCACACCGCACGCCGACCCGTGTCTACGCGGCAATATGCCGGGTCGATACCAGGTTATTTGTGCGATGTGAAAGGGGTATTATTAACACACACACACACACACACACTGCTTCCAGCAAGTCGGCACTGACAGGCATATGCGCCTCAATAGCGACTGATCAGAACATTGCGGCACATGTGTACTGTGTACCGTGATAGAATTATTCATAGGTAAACGTCATTAATTAGTACTTCTTTGGACTAACATCTATAAATGTACTGCGCAAAGAATTGAGGACAGCCCGGAGAGAGAACATTCCCTCTTAGAAGACTGAAAGAGACACATGCCTCTCAGTGCCACTCAGAACCTCCACAGCAGAGAACTCGCCTGTCCTTGCAAAGAGAGCAAACCCATTATATAGGCAAGGTGAAGCCTCTGAAGAAAATATGTCTCACCTCTCCGCAAAGGGAGTGTACCAGGATAAACAGGGAGAAAGAAACCTCTGAAGAAACAGAAGCACGCCTCTCTTCACAAAGACTGCAAACTCATATACCGTATATACTCGAGTATAAGTCGACCCGAATATAAGCCGAGGCACCTAATTTTACCACAAAATACCTGGGAAAACTTATTGACTCGAGTATAAGCCTAGGGTGGGAAATGCAGCTCTACCCGTACACAGACCTCATAGTGCCAGATATGCCCCACAGTGCCAGATGTGCCAGATATGCCCCACAGTGCCAGATATGCCCCACAGTGCCAGATATGCCCCACAGTGCCAGATGTGCCAGATATGCCCCACAGTGCCAGATATGCCCCACAGTGCCAGATGTGCCAGATATGCCCCACAGTGCCAGATGTGCCAGATATGCCCCACAGTGCCAGATATGCCCCACAGTGCCAGATGTGCCAGATATGCCCCACAGTGCCAGATGTGCCAGATATGCCCCACAGTGCCAGATATGCCCCACAGTGCCAGATGTGCCAGATATGCCCCACAGTGCCAGATGTGCCAGATATGCCCCACAGTGCCAGATATGCCCCACAGTGCCAGATATGCCTCACAATGCCAGATATGCCCCACAGTGCCAGATGTGCCAGATATGCCTCACAGTGCCAGATATGCCCCACAGTGCCAGATGTGCCAGATATGCCCTACAGTGCCAGATGTGCCAGATATGCCTCACAGTGCCAGATATGCCCCACAGTGCCAGATATGCCCCACAGTGCCAGATGTGCCAGATATGCCCCACAGTGCCAGATGTGCCAGATATGCCCCAGTGCCAGATGTGCCAGATATGCCCCACTGTGCCAGGTGTGCCAGATATGCCCCACAGTGCCAGGTGTGCCAGATATGCCCCACAGTGCTAGATACTTACCCTCTGTCGCTCCCGCGCTGTCTTCTGAAGGAGGGACACGGAGAGCGCAGCGCGCGGCTCTCCTGTGTCCCTCCTGCGTCTCCGGCGTGTGTTAAAGGAAGTGCCGGTTCGTGCATTTCCTTTACCACACAGACGCCGCTGCCGCACCTGGCACTAAAGCTGACTTGAGTATAAGCCGAGGTGGCTTTTTCAGTACAAAAAAAAGTGCTGAAAAAGTCGGCCTATACTCGAGTATATACGGTACATAGGGAGGTTGAAACATTTTCAGAAACACAGGAACGATACGATCGAGATAGCATGAACTCAGGGCAGCTGCAGTTCTGGAAGGAGACAGTCGCCAAGGCGACTTCCGTTACCAACTACTTCCACCCAAGTGGCGGAGCTGGGTACTGCAGCTAGTATATGTGTGTGTGCTCATTCTAGCACCCTGTATCTTTCAAAACCCAAGCAGTTCCTCTCTTCCACCTGGGGTGTCGCTCTCTGCTGTGGTGCTGCTAGCATAGTCAGTCCAGTGGTTCTCAAACTGTGTGCCAGTAGCAAATGCAGGATTTCTAAGGGGGGGGGGGTTCCAGATAAGTGCAATATATATAATATATATATACACATACACACTTATATATATATATATATATATATATATATATATATATATATATGTCAAAGAAGCAGTGGCACTCTCAGGCTTTGTGAATAACTACACACAGGACACAGCGGTCTCTGCTTTTGATGTCTAAAGCAGAGACCGCTGTGTCCTGTGTGTAGTTATTCACAAAGCCTGAGAGTGCCACTGCTTCTTTGACCTGTACTTAGTCGTGACTCTTATTCTGGAGGCACCTGGGCAACTTACAGAATCTTGGAGAGAGTGCCAGCCTCTACATCCCTGCGTATATATATATATATATATATATATATATATATACACACATATACATACACACACATATATATATATATATACATACATACATACAATTACATACACACTTAAGCAGAGCTGGAGATGCGAGCCCTCTCCTGACTGAGTGTCTGCAGCTGTAAACGTCAGTGTAGACATGTGTGCCTACCGTTGTCTCTGCTCCCGTCCCTAGTGACTGCCGCTCCCACCGCTGCTGAGTGACAGCCGCTCCCTAGTGACTGCCGCTCTCCAGCCACACTGCTAAGTGCCTGCAGCTCCATCATCTGCTGTGTTTCCCTGTGTGAGGAGCCGCACGCAGTGAGTAGCCTCTCTGCGGAGCCGCACACAGCGGTGTTGATCCTGCTGCTCACCTGCCGCTGCCCAAAAAAAATAAAGACCTCGGCACCTCGGCTCGTAAGGGGGGGTTTCTGGGTAGTCAACCCCCCACCCCTCCTCCTGGAGTGCCTCAGGGCATTTGCAGGGGTGCCTTGGATTGGTGGTCCAGGACCAATGGGCAAAACCAGTGCTAGTGGCTGCCAATCATAAACTATGTGGACAAACAGAAGCAAATCTTGTCCCTCGCCACACAACTGAACCGAAAGAAAAACACAATTTATTTAACTGAATATTTATTTCTCAATTTCTCAATAAGAAACCTTTGGCCTAGGGGTGCCGTGAAAAAAATTCTGGTGCTCTTGGGCGGCGTGATTCAAAAGACAGTGCCGCAAAAAGCAGAGAGCTACATCACAGGCAGGAAAGAGGAACTGCATAGGTTTTGAAAGGTGCAGGACGCTAGAAAGAAAACACACACACACACACACATATACACTGCTCAAAAAAATAAAGGGAACACAAACAACACAATGTAACTCCAAGTCAATCACACTTCTGTGAAATCAAACTGTGCACTTAGGAAGCAACACTGATTGACAATCAATTTCACATGCTGTTGTGCAAATGGAATAGACAACAGGTGGAAATTATAGGCAATGAGCAAGACACCCCCAATAAAGGAGTTGTTCTGCAGGTGGTGACCACAGACCACTTCTCAGCTCCTATGCTTTCTGGCCGATGTTTTGGTCACTTTTGAAAGCTGGCAGTGCTTTCACTCTAGTGGTAGCATGAGACGGAGTCTACAACCCACACAAGTGGCTCAGGTAGTGCAGCTCATCCAGGATGGCACATGAATGCGAGCTGTGACAAGAAGGTTTGCTGTGTCTGTCAGCGTAGTGTCCAGAGCATGGAGGCGCTACCAGAAGACAGGCCAGTACATCAGGAGACGTGGAGGAGGCCGTAGGAGGGCAACAACCCAACAGCAGCACCGCTACCTCCGCCTTTGTGCAAGGAGGAACAGGAGGAGCACTGCCAGAGCCCTGCAAAATGACCTCCAGCAAGCCACAAATGTGCATGTGTCTACTCAAACGATCAGAAACAGACTCCATGAGGGTGGTATGAGGGCCCGACGTCCACAGGTGGGGGTTGTGCTTACAGCCCAACACCGTGCATGATGTTTGGCATTTGCCAGAGAACACCAAGATTGGCAAATTCGCCACTGGCGCCCTGTGCTCTTCACAGATGAAAGCAGGTTCTCACTGAGCACATGTGACAGACGTGATAGAGTCTGGAGACACCAAGGAGAACGTTCTGCCTGCAACATCCTCCAGCATGACCGGTTTGGCAGTGGGTCAGTAATGGTGTGGGGTGGCATTTCTTTGGGGGACTGCACAGCCCTCCATGTGCTCGCCAGAGGTAGCCATACTGCCATTAGCTACCGAGATGAGATCGTCAGACCCCTTGTGAGACCATATGCTGGTGTGGTTGGCCCTGGGTTCCTCCTAATGCAAGACAATGCTAGACCTCATGTGGCTGGAGTGTGTCAGCAGTTCCTGCAAGACGAAGGCATTGATGCTATGGACTGGCCCGCCCGTTCCCCAGACCTGAATCCAATTGAGCACATCTGGGACATCATGTCTCGCTCCATCCACCAACGCCACGTTGCACCACAGACTGTCCAGGAGTTGGCGGATGCTTTAGTCCAGGTCTGGGAGGAGATCCCTCAGGAGACCATCCGCCACCTCATCAGGAGCATGCCCAGGCGTTGTAGGGAGGTCATACAGGCATGTGGATGCCACACACACTACTGAGCCTCATTTTGACTTGTTTTAAGGACATTACATCAAAGTTGGATTAGCCTGTAGTGTGTTTTTCCACTTTAATTTTGAGTGTGACTCCAAATCCAGACCTCCATGGGTTAAGAAATTTGATTTCCATTGATAATTTTTGTGTGATTTTGTTGTCAGCACATTCAACTATGTAAAGAACAAAGTATTTAATAAGAATATTTCATTCATTCAGATCTAGGATGTGTTATTTTAGTGTTCCCTTTATTTTTTTGAGCAGGATAGATAGATAGATAGATAGATAGATAGATAGATAGATAGATAGATAGATAGATAGATAGATAGATAGATAGACACGCAAGTGCATAGGTAGAAAAACAGGAGTTATGGTAGACTCGCCGTTGATAACTCTGTTTCTCCGAAGTCCGCAGTATACACAGGATCTACCTTGGGTTGTAGGTGGCGTCAGAGGAATGGGCACCAAACGGTCATGGCTTTTGAGCTTTCAGGATGCAGCGGTCCAGCCTCCCTATAACCCCGCCTCGTGGCTCAGGGAATTCAGTTTGTAATAAAGGAGCAAGCTTATAGAGAAGGAAGACATATTCACCGAGAAGAACAGTAAGTGCAGAGATTCTCAAATCAGATGCGCCAGGGTGGGTTCCCTGTGGATACTGTGGATTTCTGAGATATAGAATTATCAACGGTAAGTCTACCATAACTCCTGTTTTCTCCTTCAGGGTCCACACTAGTCCACAGGATCTATCTTGGGATGTCCCAAAGCAGCAACTAAGGGAGGGGACACTCCTGATTGGACAGGAGAATCCCTCACTCAAATGCAGCGTCCTGAGAGGCAAAGGTATCAAATGCATGGGCCCAAATGTAATGCAGTGCGATTTTGCACAAACTCTTGTCGGTGACCTCAATTAAGCTCGCAGTCTACCGCAGACCGCAAGGTTCACACTATAGACGAAAATGGGGATTGCGATCCTCCATTATAGCCTACGTGCTTCCACCTGATTCACAGCCCGAGAGCGCATAGCCAATCAGGAGAGCACTATGACGTGGCGCTCCCTGTTTGGCTGGCGGGACCCCAACTGACAGAAGTCACGAGGGGTCCTGGCATTCGGGGAAAGGGGATCCACGTGTAAACACGGATCCCCTTTAGTTGTGTGGCTCGGGTTTTTTGGTCTGTTATTTTTTTTAACCCATGGGAGCCTACATGAGCCGAAGAGGACCGATCTACACCGGATTTTTGCGGAGTATAAATTTAACTTTTTTTTTTTTTTTTTTTACAGGTAAACCGTGGATTCTACGGGACACGTGGACGTGAATGGCGGCGTGGGATCTAGGTAAGTGTGTCTTAATAAAATGATCCTTTCTTGGTGTGTGGGGATTTATTTGAATATATATTTTGTACCAGTGGGCACTTTAATGCACCGCATGCTGGGACTTTTGGTTCTCCAAGTACCAGCATGCGGGGGAGGCTTGCTGGGACCTGTAGTTCAGCGCCCCTGGAGAGAGTACTTTTCTGTTACAGCTCCCCAATCTTGGGGACTGGCGTCTGTTGTCAGAACCACCCAGTCTGAGATCCAAAAGGGTTGACCTTTGTCCAGATGGGACGTCTGTAGCCACCAAGCTAATGACCGATGCACTACCTGTGGAAGAATCATTGTCTGAGTTTTTATCGTCTGATGCTGTCCATTCCATTTGGAAAGAATCAGATGTTGAAGAGGTCTTGAATGGAATTGAGCATATTCTACCATGTTGAATGTCGAGACCGCTGATCCTAGAAACCTCATTACTGCATGGATACATACTCTCCGACTGTGTAGCAATACCCAAATTCTTGCCTGTATTGTGGATATTTTGTCCAGGGGAGAAAGAATTTCTCAAGACTGGTCTCCACTACAAACCCTAGGTGCGTCATCCGATGGGACTAGGGAATACTTTGCTCAATTTATGAGCCAACCGTGAACCTGTAGGCAGGTTATTGTCATTTGAAGATGACAGTGAAGAGATTCCTGGGATTGTGCCAGTATTGGCAGGTCCTCTAGGTATGGGAAAATCCTCATTCCCTCACAATGAAGGTGAGCTGCCATCACTACCATATTTTTGATAAATACCCTTGGAGCTGTGGCAAGTCCAAAGGGCAGAGCCTGCAACTGAAAATGTTGCTGGAGGATAGCGAACGTGATATAGCACTGATGGGAAGGTGCTATTGGTACATGCAGGTAAGCATCCTGAATATCCAGGGACACCATGAAATCCCCCGGCTCCATTGCAAGGATAATGGTTAGTAATGTTTTCATATGGAATCAAGGCACCAAAATATATTTGTTCAGAGCTTTGAGATTGAGAATGGGTTGATGGGACCCATTAAGTTTCTGAACTAGGAATAGGTTGGAATAGAAACCTAGTCCTCGCTGTGCTGAAGGAACTGGTACTACTACTCCTGATTGTAGCAACTTCTGAATTGCATCTTGTAGAGCCCCGGCCCTCATCTCCACAGAAGATGGGCTAGTACAAAAAGAACTGTTGAGGTGGCCGCTTCTTAAAAAGAGAAGGCGTACCTGTGAGACACCTCTTCTTGCACCCAGGCATCTGCGGCGGACTGCTGCCAGGCCTGTGCTAATTGAAAAAGTCGGCCTCCCACTCTGGGGTCCCCCAGGTGTAGGCCCGTGCCATCAGGCAGACGGCTTGTCTTCTGGTTTAGAAGTCAAGCGCCTGGTTGACCAAGCCTGTTTGGCCTTAGTCCTAACAGTTTTATCTGATTGAGACTGTTTGACATAAGCCTTTTTCTTTGCTTGACCTTGGGGTCAAAAGGAGCTGAAAGGACCGCAAAGCAGGGAATCTAGGTTTAGCTTTAGATGTTGAAGGGAAATCAGTTTTTATGGAGTTTGCTTCAGACAAAAATAGGATTTTAATACCTACCGGTAAATCCTTTTCTCGTAGTCCATAAGGGATATTGGGGACAGACTTGTACAACGGGATATAGACGGTCCAAAGGAGCCAGTGCCCTTTAAATTTCTTCAACTGGGTGTGCTGGCTCCTCCCCTCTATGCCCCCTCCCACAGGCAGTATAGGTAAAGAGTGCCCGAAGGAGAAATTACACACTTGAGAGAATGAACATAACAACAATAAGTGTGGTGAGATTTACACACCAGCACACCAGCAATGGCTGGCAACAGAAACAGCAACAGCTGAACAGGTAACACATAACAGAGAACCTGCAGAAAGTCAACGCACAGAGGCGGGCACCCAATATCCCTTATGGACTACGAGAAAAGGATTTACCGGCAGGTATTAAAATCCTATTTCTCTAGCATTCATTAGGAATATTGGGGACAGATTAGTATGATGGGGATGTCCCAAAGCTTCCAGAACGGGCGGGAGCATCTGCAGCACCGCCTTCCCAAACTGGGTATCCTCTTTGGCAAGGGTATCAAACTTGTAGAACTTCACAAAGGTGTTCTTCCCCAACCAGGTAGCATCTCAGCACAGTTGCAAGGCCGAGACCCCCCCGGGCAGCCGCCCAGGAGGAGCCCACCGATCTAGATTTACAGACTTAGGAACCAGCAAGGCCCCCGACACATAGGCCTTTTGGATAGTAAGCCGAATCCAACGAGCAATGGACTGCTTTGAAGCAAGGCAATCCTTTTTCTGCGCACCATACAAAACGAACAAGGAATCCGTCTTTCTGATCCGAGCCGTCCTCTTGATATAGATCTTCAAGGCCCGCACTGCACCCAATGCCTCTGGAGGGGCAGAAGAGCCAGAACTGGGTGGAATCACAAGAGGTTGATTCAAGTGAAACACGGAGACCACCTTCGGCAGGAACTGCTGCCTAGTCCTGAGCTACAGCCTGTCCTCATAAAAGACTAAGTATGGACTTTTACACGATAAGGCCCCCAATTCTGAGACACGTCTAGAAGAAGCCAGGGCCAGTAACATCACAGTCTTCCACGTGAGGTATTTGTCTTCTACCATCATCAGAGGTTCAAACCAGAGGACTGTAGAAAGCGTAACACCAGATCTAAATCCCAAGGCACCGTAGGCGGCACAAACGAAAGTTGTATGTGAAGCACCCCTTGCAAGAAGGTCTGAACTTCTGGCAGGATAGCCACCTTCTTCTGGAAGAAGACGGAAAGAGCTGAAATATGGACCTTAGTGAATCCAAGACGTAAGCCTATATCCATTCCAGACTGTAGGAAACAAAGGAATCTTCCCAAGTGGAATTCTGTAGATGGATATGTGCGTCCCTCGCACCAAGAAACATATCTTCTCCAGATATGATGATAGTGTTTTGATGTCACAAGTTTTCTGGCTTGCACCATAGTGGCAATTACTTTTTTGGAAAGCCCTTTGTGAGCTAGGATGTTCCGCTCAACTTCCATGCCGTCAAACGAAGCCGCTGTAAGTCCGGGTAGACGAACGATCCTTGCTGAAGATCCCTTCTTAGCGGCAGAGGCCAAGGGTCTTCTATGGACATGTCCAGAAGAACTCCGGGGCCAATCCGGTGCAATCAAGATTGCTTGTACTCCGTGATGTCTGGGCCGCTTGAGCACCCTTGGGTAAGGCCAAGGCGATGTCAGCGCATCCACTGCGCTCGCCTGAGGGTCTCTGGTTCACGAGCAGCAGCAGCGAAGCTTCTTGTTGAGGCGAGAAGCCATCATGTCGATCCCACCTGTCGACGATCTGTTGAAACACCTGAGGGTGTAATCCCCATTCCCCCGGGTGGAGATCGTGGTGACTCAGGAAGTCCGCTTCCCAGTTGTCCACTCCCGGAATAAAAATTGCGGACAGTGCTCTTGCATTTCTTTCCACCCAGAGAAGTATTTTGGACACTTCTCGCATGCAGGCTTTGCTTTTTGTCCCTCCTTTGTCGATTGATGTACGCCACTGCCATGGCGTTGTCCGACTGAACCTGGATCGCCTGATCCCGGAGTAGAGGGGAGGCCAAATTATAGCATTGTAGATAGCCTGAAGTTCCAGTATGTTGATCGGAAGTTGGGCTTTTTGGGCAGACCACCTGCCCTGGAACTGCGCCCCCTGGGTGACAGCTCCCCATGCTCTCAGACTCGCATCCGTCGTGAGGAGAATCCAATCCTGAATCCCAAAGCGTCGACCCTCCAGTAGGTTGGAAGACTGTAGCCACCACAGGAGTGGAATCCTGGCCTGAGGTGACAGCCGAATCATCCAGTGCATCTGAAGATGGGAACCAGACCACTTGTTCAGGATGTCCAATTGGAAGGGTCTGGCATGGAACCTTCCGAACTGTATCGGCTCGTATGAGGCCACCATCTTTCCTAACAAATTAATGCAAAGATGAATGGAAACTCGAGCAGGTCGGAGAACCATGCAAACCATTTCATGAAGTGTTCTCACTTTGTCCTCTGGGAGGAACACTCTCTGAGCTACAGTATCCAGTATCATGTCCAGAAACAGGAGCCGTTGAGACGGCTCCAGATGGGACTTCTGTAAATTGAGGATCCACCCAAGGTGAGACAGAAGTTGGATAGTGCGATCTATATGGAGCAGTAGAAGCTCTTTAGAACTCGCTTTTATCAGGAGATCGTCCAGGTAAGGGACAACGTTGACCCCCTGGACTATGAGTTGAAACATCATTTCCGCCATCACCTTCGTGATGTCAAAGTCGAAAAATATTGAAGAACACACAGCACGTATAAACTGCACACACATGCCCACTGCGCGTGCACTTGTTCTGCAGTGCGTGCACATGTACGCACTTTGCGTATGGTCGATCCCGCGGTCCTGCGCATCGGCGCGTGGTATGGGTATTTACGGCAGAGTTTGTGTACGCATGGAGGGCCATCAGAACACATTACATATTTAATCCAAATAGTGCACAATGTACACATAGTCTCCTTGCACCACATCAGAAAGTTATAGCTGTTTAAATGGTTGCAGAACAAAGGGATTCACCTTTACAGGATAAGAGGGGACAGACTAAGGTTATAAGGTGGTATTTGGTATCCAGCTGTAGGGTATTTTAAGGGAAACATTCCGGTGTTGGTCTGCGGAAGATCGCATGTTCCTGCGGATAGTTATGTGCAGAAGCAGAATATAGATATAAACTGTATTTACTGTATATTGGCCCTCATTCCGAGTTGATCGCTCGGTAATTTTCTTCGCATCGCAGTGAAATTCCGCTTAGTACGCATGCGCAATATTCGCACTGCGACTGCGCCAAGTAATTTTACAATGAAGATAGTATTTTTACTCACGGCTTTTTCTTCGCTCTGGCGAACGTAGTGTGATTGACAGGAAATGGGTGTTACTGGGCGGAAACACAGCGTTTTCGGGGCGTGTGGATAAAAACGCTACCGTTTCCGGAAAAAACGCAGGAGTGGCCGGAGAAACGGGGGAGTGTCTGGGCGAACACTGGGTGTGTTTATGACGTCAAACCAGGAACGACAAGCACTGAACTGAACGCAGATGCCGAGTAAGTCTGAAGCTACTCTGAAACTGCTAAGTAGTTTGTAATCGCAATATTGCGAATACATCGGTCGCAATTTTAAGAAGCTAAGATACACTCCCAGTAGGCGTAGGCTTAGCGTGAGCAACTCTGCTAAATTCGCCTTGCGAGCGATCAACTCGGAATGAGGGCCATTATGTATGCGGCGGGAATCCAGAGGAGACCACCCACAAGAGCAGTTGAGAAAGACATCGCCTACCTTTTCAAATCAACCTATGACCTCTCCTGTACTGTAAAGGTGCATCCCTGTGTCCAATGGACAAAGGGATTACAGTATCCATTGTATTGCTTTTGGAAGACTTGTATAAATAATAAGAATTTACTTACCGATAATTCTATTTCTCGGAGTCCGTAGTGGATGCTGGGGTTCCTGAAAGGACCATGGGGAATAGCGGCTCCGCAG
Source organism: Pseudophryne corroboree (assembly GCF_028390025.1). Classification (NCBI taxonomy): domain Eukaryota; kingdom Metazoa; phylum Chordata; class Amphibia; order Anura; family Myobatrachidae; genus Pseudophryne; species Pseudophryne corroboree. Next base: position 101,719,320 of record NC_086448.1, read on the forward strand.
GAGACAGGGCACAAAAAGTAAAGCTTTAGGATCAGGTGGTGTGCACTGGCTCCTCCCCCTATGACCCCCCTCCAAGCCTCAGTTAGGTACTGTGCCCGGACGAGCGTACACAATAAGGAAGGATTTATGAATCCCGGGTAAGACTCATACCAGCCACACCAATCACACTGTACAACCTGTGATCTGAACCCAGTTAACAGTATGATAACAGCGGAGCCTCTGAAAAGATGGCTCACAACAATAATAACCCGATTTTTGTAACTATGTACAAGTAATGCAGATAATCCGCACTTGGGATGGGCGCCCAGCATCCACTACGGACTCCGAGAAATAGAATTATCGGTAAGTAAATTCTTATTTTCTCTATCGTCCTAGTGGATGCTGGGGTTCCTGAAAGGACCATGGGGATAATACCAAAGCTCCCAAACGGGCGGGAGAGTGCGGATGACTCTGCAGCACCGAATGAGAGAACTCCAGGTCCTCCTTAGCCAGGGTATCAAATTTGTAGGATTTTACAAACGTGTTTGCCTCTGACTAAATAGCCGCTCGGCAAAGTTGTAAAGCCGAGACCCCTCGGGCAGCCGCCCAAGATGAGCCCACCTTCCTTGTGGAATGGGCATTTACATATTTTGGCTGTGGCAGGCCTGCCACAGAATGTGCAAGCTGAATTGTATTACACATCCAACTAGCAATAGTCTGCTTAGAAGCAAGAGCACCCAGTTTTTTGGGTGCATACAGGATAACAGCAAGTCAGTTTTCCTGACTCCAGCCGTCCTGGAAACATATTTTCAGGGCCCTGACAACATCTAGCAACTTGGAGTCCTCCAAGTCCCTAGTAGGTGCAAGGCACCACAATAAGCTGGTTCAGGTGAAACACTGACACCACCTTAGGGAGAGAACTGGGGACGAGTCCGCAGCTCTGCCCTGTCCGAATGGACAAACAGATATGGCTTTTTTGAGAAAAAACCACCAATTTGACACTCGCCTGGTCCAGGCCAGGGCCAAGAGCATGGTCACTTTTCATGTGAGATGCTTCAAATCCACAGATTTGACTGGTTTTAAACCAATGTGTTTTGAGGAATCCCAGAACTACGTTGAGATCCCACAGTGCCACTGGAGGCACAAAAGGGGGTTGTATATGCAATACTCCCTTGACAAACTTCTGGACTTCAGGAACTGAAGCCAATTCTTTCTGGAAGAAAAATCGACAGGGCCGAAATTTGAACCTTAATGGACCCCAATTTGAGGCCCATAGACACTCCTGTTTGCAAGAAATGCAGGAATCGACCGAGTTGAAATTTCTTCGTGGGGCCTTCCTGGCCTCACACCACGCAACATATTTTCGCCACATGTGGTGATAATGTTGTGCGGTCACCTCCTTTCTGGCTTTGACCAGGGTAGGAATGACCTCTTCCTGAATGCCTTTTCCCTTAGGATCCGGCGTTCCACCGCCATGCCGTCAAACGCAGCTGCGGTAAGTCTTGGAACAGACATGGTACTTGCTGAAACAAGTCCCTTCTTAGCGGCAGAGACCATAAGTCCTCTGTGAGCATCTCTTGAAGTTCCGGGTACCAAGTCCTTCTTGGCCAATCCGGAGCCATGAGTATAGTTCTTACTCCTCTACGTCTTATAATTCTCAGTACCTTAGGTATGAAAAGCAGAGGATGGAACACATACACCGACTGGTACACCCACGGTGTTACCAGAACATCCACAGCTATTGCCTGAGGGTCTCTTAACCTGGCGCAATACCTGTCCCGTTTTTTGTTCAGACGGGACGCCATCATGTCCACCTTTGGTAATTCCCAACGGTTTACAATTATGTGGAAAACTTCCCCATGAAGTTCCCACTCTGCCGGGTGGAGGTCGTGCCTACTGAGGAAGTCTGCTTCCCAGTTTCCATTCCCGGAATGAAACACTGCTGACAGTGCTATCACATGATTTTCCGCCCAGCGAAAAGTCCTTGCAGTTTTTGCCACTGCCCTCCTGCTTCTTGTGCCGCCCTGTCTATTTACGTGGGCGACTGCCGTGATGTTTTATCCCACTGGATCAATACCGGCTGACCTTGAAGCAGAGGTCTTGCTAAGCTTAGAGCATTATAAATTTACCCTTAGCTATATTTATGTGGAGAAAAATCTCCAGACTTGATCACACTCCCTGGAAATTTTTTCCTTGTGTGACTGCTCCCCAGCCTCTCGGGCTGGCCTCCGTGGTCACCAACATCCAAACTGAATGCCGAATCTGCGGCCCTCTAGAAGATGAGCACTCTGTAACCACCACAGGAGAGACACCCTTGTCCTTGGATATAGGGTTATCCGCTGATGCATCTGAAGATGCGATCCGGACCATTTGTCCAGCAGATCCCACTGAAAAGTTCTTGCATGAAATCTGCCGACTGGAATTGCTCGAAGGAAGTCACCATTTTTTTACCATGGCCCTTGTGCAATGATGCACTGATTTTAGGAGGTTCCTGACTAGCTCGGATAACTCCCTGGCTTTCTCTTCCGGGAGAAACACCTTTTTCTGGACTGTGTCCAGAATCATCCCTAAGCACAGGAGACTTGTTGTCGGGATCAGCTGCGATTTTGGAATATTTAGAATCCACCCCTGCTGTTGTAACAGTATCCGAGATAGTGCTACTCCGACCTCCAACTGTTTCCTGGACTTTGCCCTTATCAGGAGATCGTCCAAGTAAGGGATAATTAAGACGCCTTTTCTTCGAAGAAGAACCATCATTTCGGCCATTACCTTGGTAAAGACCCGGGGTGCCGTAGACAATCCAAACGGCAGCGTCAGAAACTGATAGTGACAGTTCTGTACCACGAACCTGAGGTACCCTTAGTGATAAGGGCAAATTTGGGACATGGAGGTAAGCATCCCTGATGTCTCGGGACACCATATAGTCCCCTTCTTCCCGGTTCGTTATCACTGCTCTGAGTGACTCCATCTTGATTTGAACCTTTGTAAGTGTTCAAAATTTTTTTAGATTTAGAATAGGTCTCACCTAGCCTTCTGGCTTCAGTACCACAATATAGTGTGGAATAATACCCCTTTTCTTGTTGTAGGAGGGGTAATTTAATTATCACCTGCTGGGAATACAGCTCGTGAATTGTTTCCCATACTGCCTCCTTGTCGGAGGGAGACCTTGGTAAAGCAGACTTCAGGAGCCTGCGCAGGGGAAACGTCTCGACATTCCAAACTGTACCCCTGGGATACTACTTGTAGGATCCAGGGGTCTTGTACGGTCTCAGCGTCATGCTGAGAGCTTGTCAGAAGCGGTGGAACGCTTCTGTTCCTGGGAATGGGCTGCCTGCTGCAGTCTTCTTCCCTTTCCTCTATCCCTGGGCAGATATGACTCTTATAGGGACGAAAGGACTGAAGCTGAAAAGACGGTGTCTTTTTCTGCAGAGATGTGACTTAGGGTAAAAACGGTGGATTTTCCAGCAGTTGCCCTGGCCACCAGGTCCGATGGACCGACCCCAAATAACTCCTCTTCCTTTATACGGCAATACACCTTTGTGCCGTTTGGAATCTGCATCACCTGACCACTGTCGTGTCCATAAACATCTTCTGGCAGATATGGACATCGCACTTACTCTTGATGCCAGAGTGCAAATATCCCTCTGTGCATCTCGCATATATAGAAATACATCCTTTAAATGCTCTATAGTTAATAAAATACTGTCCCTGTCAAGGGTATCAATATTTTTAGTCAGGGAATCCGACCAAGCCACCCCAGCTCTGCACATCCAGGCTGAGGCGATCGCTGGTCGCAGTATAACACCAGTATGTGTGTATATACTTTTTATGATATTTTTCCAGCCTCCTGTCAGCTGGCTCCTTGAGGACGGCCCTATCTATAGACGGTACCGCCACTTGTTCTGATAAGCGTGTGAGCGCCTTATCCACCCTAAGGGGTGTTTCCCAACGCGCCCTAACTTCTGGCGGGAAAGGGTATACCGCCCATATTTTCTATCGGGGGGAACCCACGCATCATCACACACTTCATTTAATTTATCTGATTCAGGAAAAACTACGGTAGTTTTTTCACATCCCACATAATACCCTCTTTTGTGGTACTTGTAGTATCAGAAATATGTAACACCTCCTTCATTGCCCTTAACGTGTGGCCCTAATAAGGAATACGTTTGTTTATTCACCGTCGACACTGGATTCAGTGTCCGTGTCTGTGTCTGTGTCGACCGACTAAGGTAAACGGGCGTTTTAAAAACCCCTGACGGTGTTTCTGAGACGTCTGGACCGGTACTAATTGTTTGTCGGCCGTCTCATGTCGTCAACCGACCTTGCAGCGTGTTGACATTATCACGTAATTCCCTAAATAAGCCATCCATTCCGGTGTCGACTCCCTAGAGAGTGACATCACCATTACAGGCAATTGCTCCGCCTCCTCACCAACATCGTCCTCATACATGTCGACACACACGTACCGACACACAGCACACACACAGGGGATGCTCTGATAGAGGACAGGACCCACTAGCCCTTTGGAGAGACAGAGGGAGAGTTTGCCAGCACACACCAAAAACGCTATAATTATATAGGGACAACCTTATATAAGTGTTTTCCCTTATAGCATCTTTTATATATTTCTAACGCCAAATTAGTGCCCCCCCTCTCTGTTTTAACCCTGTTTCTGTAGTGCAGTGCAGGGGAGAGCCTGGGAGCCTTCCCTCCAGCCTTTCTGTGAGGGAAAATGGCGCTGTGTGCTGAGGAGATAGGCCCCGCCCCTTTTTCGGCGGCCTCGTCTCCCGCTCTTAACGGATTCTGGCAGGGGTTAAATATCTCCATATAGCCCCCGGAGGCTATATGTGAGGTATTTTTAGCCAAAAAAGGTTTTCATTTGCCTCCCAGGGCGCCCCCCTCCCAGCGCCCTGCACCCTCAGTGACTGCCGTGTGAAGTGTGCTGAGAGGAAAATGGCGCACAGCTGCAGTGCTGTGCGCTACCTTAAGAAGACTGAGGAGTCTTCTGCCGCCGATTCTGGACCTCTTCTCGTTTCAGCATCTGCAAGGGGGCCGGCGGCGAGGCTCCGGTGACCATCCAGGCTGTACCTGTGATCGTCCCTCTGGAGCTAATGTCCAGTAGCCAAGAAGCCAATCCATCCTGCACGCAGGTGAGTTCACTTCTTCTCCCCTAAGTCCCTTGTTGCAGTGATCCTGTTGCCAGCAGGACTCACTGTAAAATAAAAAACCTAAGCTAAACTTTTCTAAGCAGCTCTTTAGGAGAGCCACCTAGATTGCACCCTTCTCGGCCGGGCACAAAAATCTAACTGAGGCTTGGAGGGGGGTCATAGGGGGAGGAGCCAGTGCACACCACCTGATCCTAAAGCTTTACTTTTTGTGCCCTGTCTCCTGCGGAGCCGCTATTCCCCATGGTCCTTTCAGGAACCCCAGCATCCACTAGGACGATAGAGAAAAAGCCTGCTGCAGAGCGGCCAGTCACAAGACTCACAACGTTATCTATTTGATTACGGAGGACTGGACCAGGAAGCGCACGCGAATATTCTCACATATGTACATTGACTGTAGCCATTATTCTGTTATATATATTGTTTGTATTGTAGTGTATAATTTGTATTGTAAGCCCCCTTTCAGAAATAATCCACTGTGGTGTCGGAACCCAGCGGTTAATCACAATTGGTGTTGTGTCCTCATTGCCCTGCTAAGGTTTAAAGTGTACTATTATTGCATAGCATTGCTGTAGAAGGTTTAAAGTGTATCTCTGGGTGTGTACGCGCTGAGAGTACTTTGCACCGTCAGCGCGGCGTGTACACGCAAAGTCCGTACACTGTACGGGACTCTGTCCGCAAATAGCGTAAAAGGTGCGTAGAGTGTGAACTAAGTATAGCGGCCGCAGCGGCTAAAGGTTTAAAGTGTATTGATGGTGTGTTTAAGGTATAGCTTTTATTCCTGTAAAGATAATCGACATTATCAATTGGGGGCATCGTCCGATTTTCCACATTTTTACTGCTTAACAGGTCACAAGCAGACATAATCTATCAGCATAAGGGTGGACGGGGGATCCTACGTATCCTTTTCTTGGTCGGTGGATATACTGAAAGCCCTACTTAATTGCTGATTAGATGGTGTCTGCTCTGTATGGTTTGTAGAGATGCTGGTAAGAACTCGTAAGGTAAGCAGGTAAAAAGTTATTTAAAATCTGTGAATTTATTTTTGGCGCCAAATGCGTACACAACAAAAGCGTACACCCATACCCTGTGCATACTCTCCCACATTGTTGCCATAACATTCAGATTGCTAGATTCGTAATATAAACAAAGGAAGTAAGTGTAAAACACAAACGCAGTCTGGCCTAGTTATAAAGGTTTATACAGAAAAGAAACTGTGTGGCGTGTTAAGTGAGCAATTATAGTTAATATTGCTCACATTTATAGAAATTGTATGATTTGTGCTATTGCGGACATACGGTTTTGTACACGTGTCTCGGACAAGGTACGGAACTGCACACGCGGCGTAAGCACGGTCGCGTGTTTACGCAAATTGCATAAGAATACGGTCGCTAAGTACAAATTACACAATAGTTCGTTTAGTTTAAAGGTGAGACAGTAGCCACGCTACAATAACACAAGATTGCCCAGCTTCCAAAGTTTAGTATAAAACCCTTATATACTGTATTGCCTCTGGGAGTAAAGCTGCTTGTCTGAATGATAATTTTCTGTACAGAAAAATAAAGTACATTTGAGTGAGCGAGTGCAGGAGTGAGTGGATACTGAACCCAAGAACTAAGTGAACAAGGTGGACTAAAGTGGTCTAAGTGTGCACACTGGGTTAGTAGAGATCCGGTGGCGTAGGGTTCGCAACCCTGTGTTATTAAGAGTGGACTAAAGTGGTCTTAGTGGACTGAGTGGTATCCCATACAACTCTGAGGTGGTCTACTAAGTGGTACTAAGTGGTCTACAACAATCGTAGGGCATATAGAAAACTAGTATCTATAGGCTGTGCTATGGCATCACACGTCCGTTTGTTCTGCACAGAGCAACGTGATATTATTGTATCATCTGTGGAAGAGCATACGCAGACGTGATTGTATAGACAAATGGGTTTTTCTTTGATGTCTTCGGGAAATCTCCCTGGTGGGCTTCACTGGAAAGGGTGAAAAATAGTTATCTAATTTCTCTGTTTTTCACCCTACAAACAATTCCAGTGAAAGAAACCGAAAAGGAAATTTTCACTGCCTCTCTCAGGAAAATATTCCAAACAGAACTTCCACCGAAAGAAATTACGGTGTAAGGTCTGATAGGAGCCCTAAGCTGGGTACATTGCCCTCGCTATCAACAGTGTATGGTAGTACTGGCCAGCGTGGGCGCGAGCGAGTGGAAGGCGCTCAGGTATACCTCCACCGTCTACTTATATTGAGTATTTTGGTGTTTGTGGGAATTTTTTTAAAAGGTATTAGAAGAGACCCACAAATATGGGAGCCAGTTGCTCAAGTAAGAGACGTTTAGACAGGGTTCAGGCAGAATCGTGGCCAAAAGGCTCCGCAAGGTTAATCATGTGTGAAAAATATGGTTCACACACAGAAGGTTTATGCAATGAGTGGATATGTATGACTAACAATGATAGGGAACCATTCCCTAGGGTGGGCAGCTTTGAACCAGAGGTACTGCAGAATGTAAGCAGTAGAATATGTCTTCTTAAATCCAGAAAACAAAGGATTAGACATAATGATTGTTTAAAATTATGGCAACAGGAGGGGGATATGCAAAGAGAACAAATTCGCAAAACAGGTTCAAGACCTAGCGGGAATGAGAACACAAACACATCAGTGTCGACACAGGTCGAAGGGGAAGAGATGGCTACAGTCAATGGTATATCCGTAAATGATAGTAGTATGCAAAAACAATGTATTAACCCTAATTTTTGCAAGATGTATCCTGTTTTGAAGTCTTTTCAAGGTTATAGGTCACAAGAAGATGAAGGATCCAGCCAAATTCCAGCTCTCCTCCAAGCAGTCATTTTGCAGGAAACTCAGGTGGGACCTGTCCAACCAGGTAAAGCAGTAACAGTATTCCCCAATGAAAGAACTGGTGAGGTCACAGCTACCGGTAAGTATGAGACAGTTCATTGCACAGAAACAACAACACCACACAGTAAACAGATTAGGAACGGAACGGTAGGATTACACCATGTCTTGGAAATAGTAACTCCCAATGGGGGAACAGATAGTCAGGAAGTAGTCCTCACCAGGAATAATGCAATATATTGCCCGTGGCCCAGAGATGAGCTGCGATCAATCATTTCAGAATTCCCCGACCCTCGGAAGCATTTAGCCAGATGTCAGAAATTTATCAGAGATCTGGGTAATGCGTATGAACCGACAAAAACACACTGGCGGATAGTTTTGAAAGCGTGCCTACCCCCTAATATTGACACTCAAAAAAATGTACCACTGATTGTAGGCTAGAGTCGGATAGTCCTATGACTGACAGAAACAATCAGGAAAATATAGAACGAATTAATAGGCAACTAGAGTTGTGTTTCCCCACTGAGTGGAGAAGAATTTTCTCCATAAGACAGAGGGAAAATTAAATGACATCTGAATATTTCCATCGGGCCCTGCAAATAATGGATAGATACATGGGGGTATCAGATACAGGGAACGATACGAATTACAGGAAGGTAGCTGTCTCTGTGCTAATGGACGGACTCAATAAGACAGTGAGGGACAGAGTACAAACATATTTGCCTAGTTGGAAAAAGGTCACAGTAGCTTGTCTTAGAGAATGTGCGATTGAACACCATAAGAATATTGCTAGGCGTAGAGAACTGCAGGAGGAGAGGCTGAGGATTGAAAGAATACAGGCCCTTACACCAAAGTCTCATCAACCTAAACCCCAAAACACGGATAGTAAGAAAGGACCTAGGATATGCTACACTTGTAGGAAGGAAGGGCATTTTGCCAGGGATTTGAGGAGTAGTAGAACACATAGCCAATATAGACCCCTAGACAGAGAAAACAAGCCACGTTATTAAACACATAGATGGGATCAAGGGACATGTAGTAAGGAATCACGATACAGTATAGAAAAACACAGATTCGGTTAATGGGAAGAACAGAATAAATGCAACTTTACCCTTTTGACAGAACTTACTGGGGTTAGGAGGTGGCCTCTAAACTTCTGCTTCTCTCTCTAGCAGAAGTGACCTCTAAATAACTTAACAGGAGTTTTGTTAGAGATGGTAAACATATTGAGCGCTCCCACCCAGGAAGCACAAAATATGTTAGATACCCACAAAGACTAATGTTACATTTTCACTGTTTTAGATGCATGTCCATCACAGGTAGAGGAAATCATCTCAAAGATACCAGGTTCCCTATGAACTTAGAATGGACAAGACACTGGATTGATGGCTGGGATAGTCCCAGTAGAGATATAACACACACAGAATTTTTTTTGAGGGGAACAGACTGATTAGGGAATCATTCCCCGTAGTGCCCAATCCAGATGTCAAACTTTGTAAAATCTTCTTTGCCTTTACAAACTTACCTGTTACTAAACCCTGTGATTTGTCTTCAAAGTTTCCTCTTCATTTCTTACGTTCACTGACAGGATTACAGTTCAAACGTCACATGCCTACTCGGTCTTTTCAGAGTTCTGCCCAAACCCAGTATATCTCACCAGCATAGGGACACCAGTATCAGTGTGCCTGGCCATGCACAAAGGGTGGAGAATGGGAATACCTGTGAAGGGAGACTGTGCATAGATACCGATATACATGATGGTGTGACAGCCTGATGGTGAACGCAAATCTGACAAATTTTCTTTTTATTATTTCCCCTCTCTTTTCACTTTCCAAAGATGGTTCACTTCACACACCAGTTAAACACATTGAAATGCAAGATTTATGTTCCTTACAGAAAGGTCGCTGACCCGGAAAGAACCCGTGACAAAGAGCAGAGTGTAGAGAACATCGTATCACTGGAGTGTCTGTTCCGGGAAGGTTGAGAGGCAGTACTGTTGAGACGGCACCTGAGCGCGGAGAACAACAAGACCAGAGGCGGTTGTCGCACCAGTTTTTTTTATTTTTTCCATTCCCCACTACCCTCCTTCTCTTCTTCTTTTTCTCCCCCCCCTTCTTGTTTCCTTTCTCTTCCCTTAACAAGATGGACTTACCCCAAGAGACTGCGTTCCGGGTTTTCCTGTTAATCCTGTTGTTGACCAGGACAGTCTGTTTCGGTGAGGGTCCCAGAGAGGTCGAGAAAGGATCTGGAATGGGTTCTGATGGCGGGGATAGATTTGTAGAATCTCAAGAGCAACACATCACTCGAGCAAAGGCGAGTATCAGAAAGCGATCTGGTAGACAGGGAGCTCGGAGGCACTGTGAAGGGTTAGTGGCTGAGGAAAATTGCATTTGTAAGAATTGTGAGAACAAAGTCGAGGATGGGTGCATCCAGAGATGTCAGTCCAGCCTTAATATCAACATGTACCGTCATCCATTGAGTGATTACCACTCACTAGTGGGTAAGGTCTTAAACCAGACAGAATGCTGGGTGTGCTCACAAGTACCTCAAGGTCGGAGCAAGTCAGGATTAGTACCGTACCCTTTAGCAATAGATGAGGTACTCGAATTACGGGGTGGGAGACCGGTGGACAAGAAATTCAATATTTCTAGGCCCCCTAGTTTGAAGCTCCACCAGTATCATGTAGATAGATCCTTATTATGTTTCAATATTTCCAATTACCGAAAACCGGGAAATTGGGAAGTGACGTAAAATAACCAGACAATGGCCTTTTCGCACAGAGCTGATAGGATACCCATAGACTCTGAACTTGTACGCCAAATAGCCAACAGTGGAAGGTATTTTCGGTATAGGTATACTCGAGGAAGCAAGACCATGTGGGTTGGAGAAGTATCACCAGGGTACTGTGCTCATATCATCCAGCCTGATACTTGTACTGAGCAGATGGGAGAACGAGGGATGGGGTTTTTCACTTGGAAAGTTTGTAATATGGTAATGTCATATTCTGTCCCCTATGTTCTCCCCGATGATGCCTATTTCATATGTGGGAGGAAGGCGTATAAGTGGCTTGCCCCGAACTCAGAGGGATTGTGTTATGTTGGAAGAGTGTTGCCAGAGGTCATGACCATAACCCATGATAAGATGAAAGATGTTCACCGCAGTGCTCAGGCTCCTTATACTCATACTCACTATGAACACATCGTCAAGAGACACCTCATAGAGAGGACAGAGCACGTAGCCTCTGATTTGATCCACGAATCCACCGGGATTCAATTCCTTCTCGCATTAGACATCACCCGTACTGCCAGGGGAATTATAAATTATAGGTATATCCATGCGCTAGCGAACTTGATAGATAATATCACTGAGATGTATGACGACACCTTCAGGTATACGGGAAGGGAGTTACAAGCTTACAAGACGGAACTGATCCAGCACAGGATGGTCCTTAATTATATCACAGCCGTGACGGGTGGGTACTGTGTCACTTTGGCAACTCAGTATGGTGTGAAGTGCTGTACGTATATTACAAACAGCACTGACGACCCCACAGAGATTATCGATCAAAAGATGGATGATATATTGCAGTTGAAGTGGGAGTTCCGGAGGAGACACAACCTTACCCTGACCGCTGTGGGTAATGAGCTGACCGGCTGGGTCTCATGGTTGAACCCACGAAATTGGTTCTCAGGATTAGGAGAATGGGCTCATGTTATTATGAGTGTAGGAAAGTTTCTCCTTTGTATCCTGGGAGTCGTCATAATTATTGGTTTGATATTTAGGTGTGTTCGAATTCTGACGCGGCGCAAGCACGGCACAAATTTGATGAGTTTAAGGAGCGAGGGCATTGTTATAGCAGCAGATTTAATTTACGACCCATCCATAGAGACAGTGTTATGATAAGGATTGCAAATGAATTCCATGGCCTGTTTCTTTCACCCATTTTTCCTTTGTTTCCCCCTCTGCCCAGATACACCCATCCGGAAAAGACATCAGCCCTACCCAAGAATGTTTATGAAAATGTTATGTGAATGTATTTTAGATATGTGTCTTATCTTCATCTCTACAACCTTCAGTTAATGACACACATAGTCGACAGGTGATATCCACATATACTAGCACTCACATATGTTCCCCTTCCGTGTATCATCAACTAAATGTGCACCCCATTTGTTGGAACCAGAAGCCGAAAAGAGCTCGGTAGTGTTTGTCAGCCCACTTACAGACCCTTAATACGGGATAAGAAGGATTTAATGTAAACTTCGCAATACCTCAAAGCTTATCTAAAACATATACGGCACGATGATACATAACCCTCAGACATGGATTCATACATACATGTTTTTTTACTATCCCACTAGGTCATACATTTCCCACCTACAACTCTCCTCCGACCATCCAATCGTCTGTAGATATTGTATTGATATTTTTCTGTTTAGTGATTAGATAGTGGCAGTTATTGATGACTGCCAAAGGGTGGACTGTCAAAGTCGAAAAATATTGAAGAACACACAGCACGTATAAACTGCACACACATGCCCACTGCGCGTGCACTTGTTCTGCAGTGCGTGCACATGTACGCACTTTGCGTATGGTCGCTCCCGCGGTCCTGCGCATCGGCGCGTGGTATGGGTATTTACGGCAGAGTTTGTGTACGCATGGAGGGCCATCAGAACACATTACATATTTAATCCAAATAGTGCACAATGTACACATAGTCTCCTTGCACCACATCAGAAAGTTATAGCTGTTTAAATGGTTGCAGAACAAAGGGATTCACCTTTATAGGATAAGAGGGGACAGACTAAGGTTATAAGGTGGTATTTGGTATCCAGCTGTAGGGTATTTTAAGGGAAACATTCCGGTGTTGGTCTGCGGAAGATCGCATGTTCCTGCGGATAGTTATGTGCAGAAGCAGAATATAGATATAAACTGTATTTACTGTATATTATGTATGCGGCGGGAATCCAGAGGAGACCACCCACAAGAGCAGTTGAGAAAGACATCGCCTACCTTTTCAAATCAACCTATGACCTCTCCTGTACTGTAAAGGTGCATCCCTGTGTCCAATGGACAAAAGGATTACAGTATCCATTGTATTGCTTTTGGAAGACTTGTATAAATAAAGCCTGCTGCAGAGCGGCCAGTCACAAGACTCACAACGTTATCTATTTGATTACGGAGGACTGGACCAGAAAGCGCACGCGAATATTCTCACGTATGTACATTGACTGTAGCCATTATTCTGTTACATATATTGTTTGTATTGTAGTGTATAATTTGTATTGTAAACCCCCTTTCAGAAATAATCCACTGTGGTGTCGGAACCCAGCGGTTAATCACAATTGGTGTTGTGTCCTCATTGCCCTGCTAAGGTTTAAAGTGTACTATTATTGCATAGCATTGCTGTAGAAGGTTTAAAGTGTATCTCTGGGTGTGTACGCGCTGAGAGTACTTTGCACCGTCAGCGCGTCGTGTGTACGCAAAGTCCGTACACTGTACGGGACTCTGTCCGCAAATAGCGTAAAAGGTGCGTAGAGTGTGAACTAAGTATAGCGGCCGCAGCGGCTAAAGGTTTAAAGTGTATTGATGGTGTGTTTAAGGTATAGCTTTTATTCCTGTAAAGATAAATCGACATTATCAGTGAACACCCTCGGAGCTGTAGATAGGCCGAAGAGTAATGCCTGAAACTGGTAATGATCGCTCAGTAGGGCAAACCGCAGATAGGCCTGATGAGGAGGCCAAATTGGGATATTGAGGTAAGTATCCTTAATATCCAGGGACACTAGGAATTCTTGGTGTTCCAGGCCTACGATCACCGCTCTCAAAGATTCCATCTTGAATTTGAAAACCTTTAGGTAAGGATTCAAGGACTTCAGATTCAAAATGGGTCTCACAGACCTGTCTGATGTTGGCACTACAAACAGACTGGAGTAGTAACCTTGTCCTTGCTGTAGCAGGGGTACTGGAACAATAACCTGGGACTGGACCAACTTGTCGATGGCCAGTAGTAGCGTAACACACATAAAATCATTGGGGAGGAGCAACGTCGAACTCCAGCTGGTAACCCAGAGAGATAAGGTCCCTTACCCAGGCATCGTGGCAGGAACCGTCCCAGATGTGGCTGTAGTGACATAACCGAGCTCCCACCACGAGATACCCTTGGGGTGGGCACCGTCATGCTGAAGTCTTTGTGGAAGCTGAACTGGTGCTCTGTTCTTGAGAACCGCAACGGTTGGTTTCTTAGGCGAGCCTCTACCTGTGTTGGAGGCAGCCCTGGCTCTAGATCGAAATCTGGAGGACCGAAAGGACTGAGTAGACGGTCCCAGGTAGGCACGCCTAGCAGGCGGAGCCCCTGAAGGGAGAAACATGGATCTCCCAGCAGTAGCTTTGGAGATCCATGCATCCAACTCACCTCCAAAGAGCCATTCCCCTGTGAAGGGAAGAGATTCCAGATTACGTCTGGAGTCAGCGCCTGCAATCCACTGAACTGACGCAACCATATGGCTCTGCGTGCAGACACAGCCATAGCAGTGGTCCTAGCAGTAATATTGTCAATCTCTTTAAGGGAGTCACAGAGAACTCTTGCCGTGTCCTGAATGTGTTTTCGGAAAGTTACAGTAGTAACTAAGGTCATATCATCCGAAAGACCTTCCTGAATTTGAGTAGCCCATGTATGAATTGCATGTGTCATCCAGCAACCAGCAATGACCGGTCTTTGAGCTACACCTGCAGCAGTGTAGATAGATTTCAGACTGGTCTCCATTTTCCTATCCCCCGGGTCCTTTACCGTAAAGAAGCTCGGAGCTGGGAGCACCGCCTTCTTAGAGAGGCGAGAGACTGAGACGTCTACTGCTAGAGATTCTTCCCAGAATAGGTAGGGAAAAAAACTTACTGTATTTACCTTATACCGGGAGACTAGCGTATCTAGACTCACAGCGCATAAAACAGCAAATAAGATTTTACTCACCGGTAAATCTATTTCTCGTAGTCCGTAGTGGATGCTGGGAACTCCGTAAGGACCATGGGGAATAGTGGCTCCGCAGGAGACTGGGCACAACTAAAAGAAAGCTTTTAGACTACCTGGTGTGCACTGGCTCCTCCCACTATGACCCTCCTCCAAGCCTCAGTTAGGATACTGTGCCCGGAAGAGCTGACACAATAAGGAAGGATTTTGAATCCCGGGTAAGACTCATACCAGCCACACCAATCACACCGTATAACTTGTGATACTATACCCAGTTAACAGTATGAAATATAACTGAGCCTCTCAACAGATGGCTCAACAATAACCCTTAGTTAGGCAATAACTACATACAAGTATTGCAGACAATCCGCACTTGGGATGGGCGCCCAGCATCCACTACGGACTACGAGAAATAGATTTACCGGTGAGTAAAATCTTATTTTCTCTGACGTCCTAGTGGATGCAGGGAACTCCGTAAGGACCATGGGGATTATACCAAAGCTCCCAAACGGGCGGGAGAGTGCGGATGACTCTGCAGCACCGAATGAGAGAACTCAAGGTCCTCCTCAGCCAGGGTATCAAATTTGTAGAATTTTGCAAACGTGTTTGCCCCTGACCAAGTTACAGCTCGGCAAAGTTGTAAAGCCGAGACCCCTCAGGCAGCCGCCCAAGATGAGCCCACTTTCCTCGTGGAATGGGCTTTTACTGATTTAGGATGCGGCAATCCAGCCGCAGAATGCTCCAGCTGAATTGTGCTACAAATTCAGCGAGCAATAGTCTGCTTAGAAGCAGGAACACCTATTTTGTTGGGTGCCTACAGGATAAAAAGCGAGTCAATTTTCCTGACTCCAGCCGTCCTGGAAATATAAATTTTTAAGGCCCTGACTACGTCCAGTAACGTGGAATCTTCCAAGTCCCTAGTAGCCGCAGGCACTACAATAGGCTGGTTCAAGTGAAAAGCTGATACCACCTTAGGGAGAAACTGGGGACGAGTCCTCAATTCTGCCCTATCCATATGGAAAATCAGATAAGGGCTTTTACATGACAAAGCCGCCAATTCTGACACACGCCTGGCCGAAGCCAAGGCCAATAACATGACCACTTTCCACGTGAGATATTTCAAATCCACAGTTTTAAGTGGCTCAAACCAATGTGATTTTAGGAAACTCAACACCACGTTGAGATCCCAAGGTGCCACAGGAGGCACAAAAGGGGGCTGAATATGTAGCACTCCCTTTACAAATGTCTGAACTCCAGGCAGTGAAGCCAGTTCTTTCTGGAAGAAAATCGACAGAGCCGAAATCGGGACCTTAATGGAACCCAAGTTTAGGCCCATAGTTACTCCTGACTGTAGGAAGTGCAGAAAACGACCCAGCTGAAATTCCTCTGTTGGGGCCTTCCTGGCCTCACACCACGCAACATATTTTCGCCAAATACGGTGATAATGGTTTGCGGTTACTTCTTTCCTGGCTTTTATCAGCGTAGGAATGACTTCCTCCGGAATGCCCTTTTCCTTTAGGATCCGGAATTCAACCGCCATGCCGTCAAACGCAGCCGCGGTAAGTCTTGGAACAGACAGGGCCCCTGCTGTAGCAGATCCTGTCTGAGCGGTAGAGGCCATGGGTCCTCTGATATCATTTCTTGAAGTTCTGGGTACCAAGCTCTTCTTGGCCCATCCGGAACCACGAGTATCGTTCTTACTCCTCGTTTTCTTATTATTCTCAGTACCTTTGGTATGAGAGGCAGAGGAGGGAATACATAAACCGACTGGTACACCCACGGTGTCACTAGAGCGCCCACAGCTATCGCCTGAGGGTCCCTTGACCTGGCGCAATATCTAGTTTTTTGTTTTTGGCGGGACGCCATCATGTCCACCTGTGGCCTTTCCCAACAGTTTACCAACAGTTGGAAGACTTCTGGATGAAGTCCCCACTCTCCCGGGTGTAGGTCGTGTCTGCTGAAGAAGTCTGCTTCCCAGTTGACCACTCCCGGAATGAACACTGCTGACAGTGCTAAGACGTGATTTTCCGCCCATCGGAGAATCCTTGTGACTTCTGCCATCGCCATCCTGCTTCTTGTGCCGCCCTGTCGGTTTACATGGGCGACTGCCGTGATGTTGTCTGATTGGATCAGTACCGGCTGGTTTTGAAGCAGAGGCCTTGCCAGACTTAGGGCATTGTAAATGGCCCTCAGTTCCAGAATATTTATGTGTAGGGACGACTCCTGACTTGACCAAAGTCCTTGGAAATTTCTTCCCTGTGTGACTGCCCCCCAGCCTCGAAGGCTGGCATCCGTGGTTACCAGGACCCAGTCCTGTATGCCAAATCTGCGGCCCTCTTGAAGATGAGCACTCTGCAGCCACCACAGTAGAGATACCCTGGTCCTTGGAGACAGGGTTATCAGCCGATGCATCTGAAGATGCGATCCCGACCACTTGTCCAAGAGGTCCCACTGAAAGGTTCTTGCATGGAACCTGCCGAATGGAATTCTGCTTCGTAAGAAGCTATCATTTTTCCCAGGACTCGTGTGCAGTGATGCACCGATACCTGTTTTGGTTTCAGGAGGTCTCTGACTAGAGATGACAGCTCCTTGGCTTTCTCCTGCGGGAGAAATACTTTTTTCTGTTCTGTGTCCAGAACCATCCCCAGGAACAGTAAGCGTGTGGTAGGAACCAGCTGTGACTTTGGAATGTATAGAATCCATCCGTGCTGTTGTAGCACTTCCCGAGATAGTGCTACTCCGACCAACAACTGCTCCTTGGACCTCGCCTTTATAAGGAGATCGTCCAAGTACGGGATAATTAAAAACTCCCTTTTTTTCGAAGGAGTATCATCATTTCTGCCATTACCTTGGTAAAGCCCCTCGGTGCCGTGGACAGTCCAAACGGCAGTGTTTGGAATTGGTAATGGCAATCCTGTACCACAAATCTGAGGTACTCCTGGTGAGGATGGTAAATGGGGACATGTAGGTAAGCATGTCCAGGGATACCATGTAATCCCCCTCCTCCAGGCTTGCAATAACCGCCCTGAGCGATTCCATCTTGAACTTGAATTTTTTTATGTATGTGTTCAAGGATTTCAAATTTAACATGGGTCTCACCGAACCGTCCGGTTTCGGTACCACAAACAGTGTGGAATAGTAACCCCGTTCTTGTTGAAGTAGGGGCACCTTGACTATCACCTGCTGGGAATACAGCTTGTGAATTGCCTCTAGCACAGCCTCCCTGCCTGAGGGAGTTGTCGGCAAGGCAGATTTGAGGAAACGGCGGGGGGGGGGGGGGAGACGCCTCGAATTCCAGCTTGTACCCCTGAGATACTACTTGAAGGATCCAGGGATCCACCTGTGAGCAAGCCCACTGATCGCTGAAATTTTTGAGGCGGCCCCCCACCGTAACTGGCTACGCCTGTGGAGCCCCCGCGTCATGCGGTGGACTCAGAGGAAGCGGGGGAAGAATTTTGATTCTGGGAACTGGCTGACTAGTGCAGCTTTTTCCCTCTTCCCTCGTCTCTGTGTAGAAAGGAAGCGCCTTTGACCCGCTTGCTTTTCTGAAGCCGAAAGGACTGTATCTGATAATACAGTGCTTTCTTAGGCTGTGAGGAAACCTGAGGTAAAAAAATTTCTTCCCAGCTGTTGCTGTGGATACGAGGTCCCAGAGACCATCCCCAAACAATTCCTCACCCTTATAAGGCTCTATGTGCCTTTTAAAGTCAACATCACCTGTCCAGTGTCGGGTCTCTAATCCCCTCCTGACAGAATGGACATTGCATTAATTATGGATGCCAGCCGGCAAAATATCCCTCTGTGCATCCCTCATATATAAGACGACGTCTTTAATATGCTCTTATGTTCGCAAAATAGTATCCCTGTTTGACAGGGTCACAGACCACGCTGCAGCAGCACTATCTGCAGGTCTCAGTCTAGTACCTGAGTGTGTAAATACAGACTTCAGGATAGCCTCCTGCTTTTTATCAGCAGGTACCTTCAAAGTGGCCGTATCCTAAGACGGCAGTGCCACCTTTTTTGACAAACGTGTGAGCGCCTTATCCACCCTAGGGGATATCTCCCAGCGTAACTTATCCTCTGGCGGGAAAGGGTACGCCATCAGTAACTTTTTAGAAATTACCGGTTTCTTATCGGGGGAACCCACGCTTTTTCACACTTCATTCACTCATTTGATGGGGGAACAAAACACTGCCTGCTTTTTCTCCCCACACATAAAACCCTTTTTTAGTGGTACTTGGGTTAATGTCAGAAATGTGTAACACATTTTTTATTGCCGGGATCATGTAACGGATGTTCCTAGTGGATTGTGTATATGTCTCAACCTCGTCGACACTGGAGTCAGACTCCGTGTCGACATCTGTGTCTGCCATCTGAGGGAGCGGGCGTTTTTGAGCCCCTGATGGCCCTTGAGACGCCTGGGCAGGCGCGGCTGAGAAGCCGGCTGTCCCACAGCTGTTACGTCATCCAGCCTTTTATGTAAGGAGTTGACACTGTCGGTTTATACCTTCCACCTATCCATCCACTCTGGTGTCGGCCCCACAGGGGGCGACATCACATTTATCGGCATCTGCTCTGCCACCACATAAGCCTCCTCATCAAACGTGTCGACACAGCCGTACCGACACACCGCACACACACAGGGAATGCTCTGACTGAGGACAGGACCCCACACAGCCCTTTGGGGAGACAGAGAGAGAGTATGCCAGCACACACCAGAGCGCTATATAATTTAGGGATTAACACTATATTGAGTGAATTTTTCCCAATAGCTGCTTGTATATACAATATTGCGCCTAAATTTAGTGCCCCCCCTCTCTTTTTAACCCTTTGAGCCTGAAAACTACAGGGGAGAGCCTGGGGAGCTGTCTTCCAGCTGCACTGTGAAGAGAAAATGGCGCCAGTGTGCTGAGGGAGATAGCTCCGCCCCTTTTTCGCAGACTTTTCTCCCGCTTTTTTATGGATTCTGGCAGGGGTATTTATCACATATATAGCCTCTGGGGCTATATATTGAGATATATTTGCCAGCCAAGGTGTTTTTATTGCTGCACAGGGCGCCCCCCCCCCAGCGCCCTGCACCCTCAGTGACCGGAGTGTGAAGTGTGTATGAGGAGCAATGGCGCACAGCTGCAGTGCTGTGCGCTACCTTGGTGAAGACTGATGTCTTCTGCCGCCGATTTTCCGGACCTCTTCTTGCTTCTGGCTCTGTAAGGGGGACGGCGGCGCGGCTCCGGGACCGAACACCAAGGCCAGTTCCATGCGGTCGATCCCTCTGGAGCTAATGGTGTCCAGTAGCCTAAGAAGCCCAAGCTAGCTGCAAGCAGGTAGGTTCGCTTCTTCTCCCCTTAGTCCCTCGATGCAGTGAGCCTGTTGCCAGAAGGTCTCACTGTAAAATAAAAAACCTAAAATAAACTTTCTTTCTAGGAGCTCAGGAGAGCCCCTAGTGTGCATCCAGCTCGGCCGGGCACAGAAATCTAACTGAGGCTTGGAGGAGGGTCATAGTGGGAGGAGCCAGTGCACACCAGGTAGTCTAAAAGCTTTCTTTTAGTTGTGCCCAGTCTCCTGCGGAGCCGCTATTCCCCATGGTCCTTACGGAGTTCCCAGCATCCACTAGGACGTCAGAGAAATATATGTTCACAGTCGCTCATTTGCATCAGGCACCTTTTCAACTATGCAATACCGCCAAGGTAAGAAATCAGTGCTGTATCACCTGCCTTAGGAGTGCGAGATGCAGGGAGACATGAACCCCGCTTCCGTATTTGACCATGCCGCTAACAGAAACAGACGCACCAGTGAACACAGCCGCACAGCGACTCTGACTGAAATTAATGTCTTAGCGTCTCAGACAGAAGCGGGAATATCAGTTCATGGCGGGAAACTCTGAGAAAACTGGTCATGAAGTGGGGTTAAGGGCGACCAGGGGAGAGCTTTACTCCCCACTGCTGACATCCACCCGAGGGATCCTGGCCTCTTACTAATCCCCAAAACCTATGATTCCTGAGGTCTAGTGATGGTGCACTCAAGGTGGATGACCGTGTCAGCAACTGTCCGGTAGTCTCTATCCCTGACAGTAAGGCTGCGTAACATGTGTCTTAAACCGCTACTGGCAATAGATGCCTTACCTTCTTTCCGTGCTCCGGCCGCAGCCTGGGATCGTCAGTGTGGACTTACTAGTACATCCAGCTGGCGCCCGCCAAAACAGCAGTGTTTACACAAAGGTAATTGTTGTTGAGACACGACAGGAAGTTGTTGGAGTGACTTTTTTCTTTATGCGTTTAAGACGCATCAAAAAAACGCTAAAAAAAATATATACTATATACAATAATAAAAGCGTGTGGCTGCAAAAAAGGCAGACATACCATTTTCTACAGTGGTCCGGCTCCTGCCGCACTAAACAAAAAACTGAATTCCCTGAGCCAGAACCGTTGCATCCTGGAAGCTCAAAAGCTTTGACCATTTGGTGCCCGTTCCTCTGATGGTACCTACAACCCAAGGTAGATCCTGTGGACTACTGTGGATCCTGAAGGAGAAAGACGTAATCCAACTTCTGGTTGTGAACTGTAATCTCTGACTAAATGTCAAGGCACGGAACTGTATATAAGCAGCACTGAACACCGAATTAATCAGCATGTTTACTTCCTTCACAAACTCTTTATGGAGCTCAACAAAGGACCACTGGAGAGCCATGATTTTCTATGACTACAAGAGTGGTCTGCAACATCAGGAGAGTTTTGACCAGCTGCCAGCTGCTTTAGGGGAAGTACGGTCCCAAAACACTGTGTTTCAGTGGTTTGTGGGAGATGGTCCCTGGAAGACGAGGAGCAATGTTGCTGACCTATGTCCGCCATCAACGAGAACAAAGTTGCTGCTCTGTGGGCCATAGCTGAGGTGGATGCCAGGGTGACCATGTCCGAGTTAGAGGAGACAGGCATCTCATCGCAATCCATCAGCTTGATACTCCATAAAAAGCTTGACCTGAGCAAGGTTTCTGCACGCTGGGTGCTCCATCAGCTGAAGGCTCGAGAGCAGAAGGAGTTTGACTTGGTGCCGCAACATGCTAGCCAGGTTTGATGGCGGTTGCTGAAACTCTGGGGCAGATGTATTAAGCCTGGAGAAGTGATAAAGCAGTGATAAGTGGAAGGTGATAACGCACCAGCCAATCATTACAGGCTTGAAAAATGACAGTTAGGAGCTGATTGGCCGGTGCGTTATCACCTTCCACTTATCACTGCTTTATCTCTTCTCCAGGATTAATACATCTGTCCCCCTGTCTGTGAGACCATCAGTGGTGATGAATCCTGGATCTACAGTTTCTTCCCCGAGACCAAATAACAGTCAGCCCATTGGAATCCAGTTGGAGGTGCGCAGCCACAGAAGTTGTGGCGTGACTACAGTGTGACCAAGCAGATGGTGGCTGTCTTTGTACCCAAGACTGGTCATGTAGCTACCGCACCACTCATGCATCAGTGCCCTGTCACTGGGGACTGGTGCACCAACCAATGCCTGCCATAAGTGCAGGAAGACCCTTGCGACTTATTTGTGTTCCCACAAATTAAGCGCAAGATGTGTGGAATTCGTTCTGAGTCACCAGAAGGAGCTGCAGTGGAGACCTTAATGCAGCCTGGAGAAGACATACATGCTTTGGACTGGTCCAGCTGCTTTACCACGTGGTTTGAGAGCATGCAACTTTGCAAAGACTCCTCTGGCGAATACTTTGAAAAACTTAATGTTCACTTTGTAAATATAATAATACTTTTGTGCACATATCTATTCCCTATCTACAGTGTAAAAAAGCTAGTAAACACTGCCTCATATAACTCATTACTTCAACAAACAAATTGTCAAAATAAGTTACGCTACAATCTATATAATGAAAAAGACATAATAATAATAATACAGCATGCAGATGCAGCAGACACCCACTGGTTCATTTTGTTCTGCCAAGAAGTACATCCGACCCTCCCCCATTAGTCCTGAAATGTAAATACAGGCTGTACCTCCTGGCACCATAAGCGTATAGCATTGCAATACATGGCTTACTACGGAGCACCACTAGCTGTTTACACGTCTTTCATGATTTTGAAAGTAATTTTTATTTTATTTAGCTTTATAGAATGATATACAGTTAAAAACAGTGGAGAGTAAAAAACAATAAAATGTCAATGGATTAAGGGGGTCATTCAGACCTGGTCGCACGCAGGCTATTTTTGCACTGCTGTAACCAGGTAATCGCCGCCTACAGGGGAGGGGGGGTTAGAGCTGTGCAGGGCTGCAATCGCTTGTACAGAGAGCTGCATAAACAAAAAGTTTGTGCAGTCTCTGCACAGCTCAGGACTTACTCACCCGCTGCGATGATCCGGCCTGGAGCTGGCGTCAGGAACCCTCCTCTCCAACGGCTGGGCACGCCTGCGTTTTTCCGGACACTCCTCAAAAACGGTGAGTTGCCGCCCAGGTCCGTCTTCTGCCTGTCAATCTTCTTGAATATGCCACTGCGAACAGCCTCTTTGTAAGGTCCGTCGCTCCGTGGCGGCAGCCATCGCCGGCGACCGACGTACCTGCGCATTGCCGCCTGCACGCATGCACAGCTCAGACCCGTTTGCACGGCTGCTAGAAACTGCAGTGTGCAAACGAGTCGGAATGACCCCCTAAACCTTAAGCTAAACTTGTGGTTTACAATATCAAATCTAAAGGCCCCCATACACTACAGCGATATGTCTGAGGCTGAAGTCGAGGGCGATTCTCGGGTGTGGTTCCATACGATTCCATACAATTTGGTACATTCTGCATGCGATATATTGTACGCGATCCCAGCCATGCCTGCGGGAACCGACATATCACGAGTGCAGCACTAACGATCTAGGGAAGCCGATCCGACCCTCACGGGAACGCACATCGGATCGGATCGGAAACACATCCAAAATGCCCGATTTCACCCGATATATCGGCCCAAATGCCCAAAATTGGGATGAAATCTGGCATTATCGTTCTAGTATATGGGGCCCTTAAGGGGTCTATTCATGAAGCAGTGAAAAGTGTGGAGAAGTGAGCCAGTGGAGAAGTTATCCATGGCAACCAATCACCATTGAAGTAACATTTATAATTTGCATACTATAAAATTATACAGAGCAGCTGATTGGTTAACCTAACACCTATATCCTCCCCATTGATCCACCTGGCTGTGTGTAAGAGCATTTGGGAGCTAAAAATTAACACTCCTCCTCCTTTACAAAAAAAAAAAAAAATTAACTACAAAAACATGTTTTTCCGATTGGGTAAAAAATTCATGGGAATCGGGTGGGGTGGAAACACACATGCAAATACGTGTACACAAATGGGAACTGCACCGGTAAAAGAGAGAGTGATATAGAGGGACATGCAGTTAGGTCTAAATGCCACGCAGAAGTAATTCAATTAGCGTGGATTTCCGTGCGTGAATGCTCGGAAAGAACAAAGTCCGAGTAAAAATGGCAAAAATGGGGAGGTCGCACGTGATTCCGCAGTTTGCGTGGAATCAGTGGGCTTCTGCACCCGATTTTTTTATTATTTAATTGAATAGCCTTTCTTCGTGCTAAAGGGATTTTATCCGGCAATTAGCCGCGCTAACTGTATACCCCACAGAGAGAGTGATAGACAGAGGGGAAGGTGAGGGGATTAGGAACCGACAGGCTGGGGACAGGCCGCCTGCACATGTCAGACAATAGCCGCCTATGTGATTGGAGGGAGTTTCCTGCTGCTCTTCCTCTAACAACCAATGAGAAAAGAATTTGAGATGCAGAAAGTTCAATCTGAGTCAAAATGGCTTCCAAAGACAGAATAATTGCTGGAATGGTAAAGATGTGTATCGCCGAAGATCTCATGCAAGTCCCACCTTGGAGAAAGGCCACCATAGAGATATAAGTGACCCATACCACAGTGGCAGCCATGTATTGCTCAGCTGGCATGCAATACAATAAAGTTAAACTGCAGCAACAGACCCTCCAACATGACCCGCCCCACTAGGTACAAAATGCTCTGTTTCTGGACTTCCCTCTTAATTTATGATTTCCATCACCTGTGTTGAACTAGTTAAATGATAAGAAAGCTGTTTCTTCACAAGTGATGGCAATAATAAATTAAGAGGGAAGTCCAGAAACAGAGCATTTTGTACCTAGTGGGGCGGGTCATGTTGGAGGGTATGCAATAAGTCATTTTGCTATCGCTACAGTACATGTAGTGCTAATAAATAAACCCCACAAAATGTTAACTCAAAGCAGATTGTATTCCAAAAAACCCCACAGCTAGAGATGATCTAACCCACCTCTGCATACACAGCAGGGGCGACTGTGTTCCCTGGCTGAAATCTGTGCCTTCTGCTCCTACTGAGAGCACAAGGTCTGCATCAGGCAATACTATGCCAGGAGACTATATAAACATGGGATAGGGTTTCTGTATATGATTGTTATCACATAGCAGTCACAGATATCATGATCAGTGCATAATTGTCAACATTTTATAATATTCTATCTACAAGGAACCTTTGTTGCTGAACTGTTCCTTCTAAAAGATTGCATGGGCAAACGTTGGGGCTGTGGCTGCTCCCTGTCGGGGGGCCCTGCGCTACAATTCCCATCATACCATGCTTGGGGCGGGGGGAGGATGCATCCAATCTTCAAGGGGATGTACTATCCAATCAACTTCTGTCATTTTATAGACCAGGGAGGCTACCAGCTATTGTGGCACTACACATCCCAGCATGCCCTGCCACAGTTTTAGCATGACCTCACAGCATAACTGTGGCAGTGCATGCTGGGATGTGTAGTAGAACAGTAGCAGTACCTCAAGTCACCTACCCACCCCTGATATGACTGTGCTAGATATGACAGAAGCATATTTGGTTGCTATTGGCAACTTCACCACTTTTTTAATATCTCTTGATGTTCCGATCGCCTCGTTGGTGAATTCGATGAGGCAACAACATACTTTTCCGTACCTTATTTACTCCACTTCAATAACTACTAATTTACGGAGCACAGAGGCTAAGAAGAATACATGGTAGGAATTGTATGATATATATATATATATATATACACACACACACACACATTATATATATACACATATACATACACACTGCTCAAAAAAGTAAAGGGAACACTGAAATAACACATCCTAGATCTGAATGAATGAAATATTCTTATTAAATACTTTGTTCTTTACATAGTTGAATGTGCTGACCACAAAATCACACAAAAGTTATCAATGGAAATCAAATTTATTAACCCATGGAGGTCTGGATTTGGAGTCACACTCAAAATTAAAGTGGAAAAACACACTACAGGCTGATCCAACTTTGATGTAATGTCCTTAAAACAAGTCAAAATGAGGCTCAGTAGTGTGTGTGGCCTCCACGTGCCTGTATGACCTCCCTACAACGCCTGGGCATGCTCCTGATTAGGTGGCGGATGGTCTCCTGAGGGATCTCCTCCCAGACCTGGACTAAAGCATCCGCCAACTCCTGGACAGTCTATGGTGCAACGTGGCGTTGGTGGATGGAGCGAGACATGATGTCCCAGATGTGCACAATTGGATTCAGGTCTGGGGAACGGGCGGGCCAGTCCATAGCATCAATGCCTTCGTCTTGCAAGAACTGCTGACACACTCCAGCCACATGAGGTCTAGCATTGTCTTGCATTAGGAGGAACCTAGGGCCAACCGCACCAGCATATGGTCTCACAAAGGGTCTGAGGATCTCATCTCGGTACCTAATGGCAGTCAGGCTACCTCTGGCGAGCACATGGAGGGCTGTGCGGCTCCCCAAAGAAATGCCACCCCACACCATTACTGACCCACTGCCATACCGGTCATGCTGGAGGATGTTGCAGGCAGCAGAACGTTCTCCTTGGTGTCTCCAGACTCTGTCAAGTCTGTCACATGTGCTCAGCGAGAACCATCTGTGAAGAGCACAGGGCACCAGTGGCGAATTTGCCAATCTTGGTGTTCTCTGGCAAATGCCAAACGTCCTGCACGGTGTTAGGCTGTTAGCACAACCCCCACCTGTGGACGTCGGGCCCTCATACCACCCTCATGGAGTCTGTTTCTGATCGTTTGAGTAGACACATGCACATTTGTGGCTTGCTAGAGGTCATTTTGCAGGGCTCTGGCAGTGCTCCTCCTGTTCCTCCTTGCACAAAGGCGGAGGTAGCGGTCCTGCTGCTGGGTTGTTGCCCTCCTACGGACTCCTCCACGTCTCCTGATGTACTGGCCTGTCTCCTGGTAGCGCCTCCATGCTCTGGACACTACGCTGACAGACACAGCAAACCTTCTTGCCACAGCTCGCATTGATGTGCCATCCTGGAGGAGCTGCACTGCCTGAGCCACTTGTGTGGGTTGTAGACTTCGTCTCATGCTACCACTAGAGTGAAAGCACCGCCAGCTTTCAAAAGTGACCAAAACATCAGCCAGAAAGCATAGGAGCTGAGAAGTGGTCTGTGGTCACCACCTGCAGAACAACTCCTTTATTGGGGGTGTCTTGCTAATTGCCTATAATTCCCACCTGTTGTCTATTCCATTTGCACAACAGCATGTGAAATTGATTGTCAATCAGTGTTGCTTCCTAAGTGGACAGTTTGATTTCACAGAAGTGTGTTTGACTTGGAGTTACATTGTGTTGTTTAAGTGTTCCCTTTATTTTTTTGAGCAGCGTGTATATATATATATATATATATATATATAAACAGCAGGAAATAACGAGGCGGCACTCGGAGTCTTGAAAAACAGCAAACCATGTAATCGTGCAAATCAACGTTTCGGGGTTACCCCCTTCATCAGGATCCTGATGAAGGGGGTAACCCCGAAACGTTGATTTGCACGATTACATGGTTTGCTGTTTTTCAAGACTCCGAGTGCCGCCTCGTTATTTCCTGCTGTTTGTATAACAGGGGTTGTGCCCCGGGAGGAGGGCACCAGGGCAAGCCAGTCCCATAACAGGGACAGAGCCGAGTGCCGGAACGGAATTTGTATATATATATATATATATATATATATATATATTTTTTTTTATTTTTATTTTTTATTTTTTTTATTATTTATTTATTTTTTTTATTTTTTTTATTGATTGCAAAAAATAAATTTTATTGTTTAGTTAGTAAATACTGAAAAACAGGGACAAATCTTTTAAACTTTGGGCTGTCCCTGTAAATAAAGGACTGTTAGCAATTCTATATGTACAAAATTCCAGCAGCTGCTGCCGATGACTAATAAAAACTTCAAAATTCTGCAACTTCTACGAATTCGCCCCCAAGAGACAATTAACGTGGATTTAAGAACGCCCCCTGCTTTCTCTTTTTGTACCATTTCCCAATCTTGGCACTGAGCAACCCTAAACAGCTCATTAACTCGGATCTTTCTAGGTTTCTTTGTTCACATTGCAGGCCTCGAAATCTTAAGGCAATAGAATTATACTACATAATTATGATCATTTCTCTGAAATGCTTTGGTAATAACTAATTAGAAGAAACACCAGTCGTAATTTGTATTAGATTACAAAGCGCCTTGGTCTGAATCAGCGAGAGTGATTTCCTAACAAAGTACAAATGTGTGGTAGCCCACAGCAATCTGTTTTCTTTGGTCGATCTCGTACCAACTACATTACACAATTGTGCTCATTTGTTAAAATTACATTTAGGCGCAACATTTGCACTTTGCGCCAGGAAACAGGTTGTTTTCTCTGAACCCCTTTTATTTTACACAGTGTTGTTTATGAGCACACCTAGGATGCACATAAATGTTATGGCATACTTGCCTACCTGACCAGCTCCATGAGGGAGAAAATGCTCTGTTCCTGGACTTTCCTGGTAATCACCTGTGGTGAAACGCCTTTCTTATCAATTAACTAGCTCACCACAGGTGATGGCAATCATACATTACCAGGAAAGTCCAGGAACAGAGCATTTTCTCCCTCATGGAAAGGGTCAGGTAGGCAAGTATGTGGTATGGACGGTGTAGCATTACTGCCTCACAGCACTGAGGTCATGGGTTCGATTCCCACCATGGCTCATACTGTGTGCAGTTTGTATATTCTCCCCGTACTTGCGTGGGTTAACTCTGGTTTCCTCCCACAATCCAAAAATATACTGGTAGTTCAATTGGATCCCAACAAAATTAACCCTAGCATGAATGTATGTGTGTACATGTGGTAGGGAATTAGGGGGTTAATTCAGACCTGATCGTAGCAGCAAATTTGTTAGCAGTTGGCCAAAACCATGGCCCTCATTCCGAGTTGTTCGCTTGCAAGGCGATTTTAGCAGAGTTACACACGCTAAGCCGCCGCCTACTGGGAGTGAATCTTAGCTTCTTAAAATTGCGAACGATGTATTCGCAATATTGCGATTACAAACTACTTAGCAGTTTCTGAGTAGCTTCAACCTTACTCGGCATCTGCGATCAGTTCAGTGCTTGTCGTTCCTGGTTTGACGTCACAAACACACCCAGCGTTCGCCCAGACACTCCTCCGTTTCTCCAGCCACTCCCGCGTTTTTTCCGGAAACGGTAGCGTTTTTATCCACACGCCCATAAAACGCCGTGTTTCCACCCAGTAACACCCATTTCCTGTCAATCACACTAGGATCGCCGGAGCGAAGAAAAAGCCGTGAGTAAAAATACTATCTTCATAGCAAAATTACTTGGCGCAGTCGCAGTGCGAACATTGCGCATGCGTACTAAGCAGAAAAACGCTGCGATGCGAAGAAAAATACAGAGCGAACGACTCGGAATGAGGGCCCATGTGCACTGCAGGGGGGCAGATATAATATGTGCAGAGAGAGTTAGATTTGGGTTGGTTATTTTGTTTCTGTGCAGAGTAAATACTGACTGCTTTATTTTTACACTGCAATTTAGGACTTTCAACTCCCTCCACAGATTTCCTATTGGGTTGAGGTCTGGAGACTGGCTAGGCCGCTCCAGGACCTTGAAATGCTTCTTACAAGGCCACTCCTCAGTTGCCCGGGCGGTGTGTTTGGGGTCATTGTCATGCTGAAAGACCCAGCCACGTTCCATCTTCAATGCTCTTACTGAGGGAAGGAGGTTTATGCCCAAAATCTCACGATACATGGCCCCATTCATCCTCTCCTTAATACAGATCAGTCGTCCTGTCCCCTTTACAGAAAAGCAGCCCCAAAGCATAATGTTTCCACCTCCATGCTTCACAGTGGGTATGGTGTTCTTGGAATGCCATTCATCATTCTTCTCCCTCCAAACACGGCGAATGGAGTTTATACCAAAAAGTTTGATTTTGCTCTCATCTGCCCACATTGCATTCTCCCAATCCTCCTCTGGATCATCCAGATGGTCACTGGCAAACTTTAGACGGGCCTGGACATGTGCTGGCTTAAGCAGAGGGACCTTTCGGATGCTGCAGGATTTCAATCCATGACAACGTAGTGTGTTACTAATGGTAACCGTTGTGACTGTGGTCCCAGCTCTCTTAAGGTCATTGACCAGGTCCCCTCATGTAGTTCTGGGCTGATTCCTCACCGTTCAAGAACATTGATACCCCACGAGGTGAGATCTTGCATGGAGCCCCAGGTCGAGGGAGATTGTCAGTGATCTTGTATTTCTTCCATCTTTTAATAATTGCGCCAACAGTTGATCTCTTCTCACCAAGCTGCTTGCCTATTGTCGAGTAGCTCATCCCAGCCTTGTGAAGCTCTACAATTTTGTCCCTGGTGTCCTTAGACAGCTCTCTGGTCTTGGCCATGGTGGAGAGGTAGCAGTCTGACTGTTTGAGGGTGTGAACAGTTGTCTTTTATACAGATAACCAGTTCAAACAGGTGCCATTAATACAGGTAACGAGTGGAGGATAGAAGAGCTTCTTAAAGAAGAAGTAACAGGTCTGTGAGAGCCAGAAATCTTGCTGCTTGGTAGGTGTCCAAATATTTATTTTCCACAAGAACATACAAGTAAATTGTTTAAAAATCATACAATGTGATCTCCTGGTTGTTTTTTTCAGATTCTGTCTCTCACAGTTGAAGTGTACCTATGATGGAAATTACAGACCTCTCTCATCTTTTTAAGTCCAAATACTTTTTTGCCCCACTGTATGTATGTATGTATGTATGTATGTATGTATGTATGTATGTATATATATATATATATATATATATATATATATATATATATATATATATATATATATATATATACACACACACACACACACACACACATGTATATATATATATATACACATATATACATACAGGTTGAGTATCCCATATCCAAATATTCCGAAATACGGAATATTCCGAAATACGGACTTTTTTGAGTGAGAGTGAGATAGTGAAACCTTTGTTTTTTGATGGCTTAATGTACACAAACTTTGTTTAATACACAAAGTTATTAAAAATACTGTATTAAATGACCTTCAGGCTGTGTATATAAGGTGTATATGAAACATAAATGAATTGTGTGAATGTAGACACACTTTGTTTAATGCACAAAGTTATAAAAAATATTGGCTAAAATTACCTTCAGGCTGTGTGTATAAGGTGTATATGTAACATAAATGCATTCTGTGCTTAGACTTAGGTCCCATCACCATGATATCTCATTATGGTATGCAATTATTCCAAAATACGGAAAAATCCGATATCCAAAATACCTCTGGTCCCAAGCATTTTGGATAAGGGATACTCAACCTGCTATATATATATATATATATATATATATATATATATATATATATATATATATATATATATATATATACACACACACACATGCCAAGGACCATCACTCCCATTGTATTCATATTATTGAACCCATTTTAATAATTTTTTTATTAAGTTGGTGGCACAGTGTAAAATTGGTGGGGCAGTGGGTGATTAAAAACTTCCTTGGTTCCCCCTTCTACAGCCCTGCCCACACACCCAGAAATGCCACCCCAATATTAAAATATGTAAAAAAGGTGCCAATTCCAAAGATATCTTTCGTCTTTCAAATTGTTTGAAAAATTGCTAATGGGTCCTACACACATACCGGTCCGCCGCCAAGCTGCCCGATGGCGGATACGGCCGACGGGTCGACTCGGCGGCGGCGGGGGAGAGGT
Source organism: Pseudophryne corroboree (assembly GCF_028390025.1). NCBI lineage: Eukaryota > Metazoa > Chordata > Amphibia > Anura > Myobatrachidae > Pseudophryne > Pseudophryne corroboree. The sequence continues at coordinate 101,751,372 of NC_086448.1, forward strand.
GACGGGGGGAGTGAAGTTTCTTCACTCCCCCCGTCACCCGGCTCCATAGCACTGCACAGTAATATGGACAATCTCATCCATATTGGCCTGCATGCATAAGCGACGGGGCACCAACGATTAACGAGTGTGGGGCCGCGCATCATTGATCGTTGGTGCCTACACACAGAACGATATGAACGAGAACGTTTATATGCCAGTGTGTAGGGCCCATTAGTGTGTACACTCAATTTCGTTTGTCAGGGAAATTGCTCATCTTCCACATTGGTCATGTCTTCTAGTGTGCAGGGCCCTTTAGGTGCGCTGTGATATCAATGTCCAGCCTCCCTCTACTTCAGTACAACCGATTTAATTAAATAAATCATTTTCAGGTGTTCTCCTAAAATATTGCTGAGTAGAACCTTATTCATGGCTGAAATTAAGTGAGGGGGCATTTATTAGTTATTGACAGTTATTTAAATAGCCATATTACACGCTTTAGAGAATATTTCAGTCATTTACATCAGGCCCTGTCCCAGAGAAATTTATAATCTATATTATCTGTCATATGGGTTAATTTTTTTTTGTCAGATGCCAATATACCAGTATGTTTTTGAAATGTAGGAGGAAACTGGAGCACCCATAGTATACCCATGCAAGTAGCGGGAGAACATATAAACTCCACAACAATTGTGTCCATGGCCATAACTGAACTTATGACCACAGGGTTATGAGGCAAGATTGGCCATAGGGCTCACCAGGTAGATTCCTGGTAGGCTGACATGTCTGTGAGGCCTGTTTTGTGCATTGTCATGTGACCCCACTCCCCACATGAGAGGCAGCCCATCGCACTCAGTACCCTGCATGCTCCTCATGATTCAGGATTGATTCGGCCCAAATTGTTTTTCAGTTTTTACAAAAACAATAGCAGTGACCTTCCACCCATTGTCAGTTTGTCAGCAACCAGTCAGGTTCAACCCACCATTTGTCATATATATTCTAGAAAAGATAGGTCATAATTCATTGGTTGCTACGGACAACACATCCACTCATGTAAACCCACACTTTAGTAAATTTACCCTGGTGTGTTTCTCTGTCCATTATCACTTTCCTCGAGGGAATCTTCCTCACTTTCCAGCCCGCTCTCTGTCCTTCATCTACCTTCCTCCAGATATGAATAATGTAATCACTTCTATATCCGAATCCACAACCAACGAGCTGTCTCCTTGATTCCTCCCCTGAACACGGTCTCAGTATTCTGATACATCAAAAAACACACACACGCTTGACACCTATTTATGTGATGTGAGCTACTCTCTTATATGCAGATACAAAGCCTCTCACTACACACGTGGAGTAGGGATACTCTTAATTGGACACTACTGAATTTATTCATACAGTAAGACAGCTCACACCATAGCATCATCAACATCCAAAAGCTGACAAGAAATGTATAACCTACACTGGCTTATAGTAAAGTCATCTGGAGGCGTGAATGTAAAGGAATTTTCCACCTACAAGTTACTTTACTTTACTAGCTTGTACATCTCCCATTGCAGCTTTTATTTTTTATATATATATATATATATATATATATATATATATATATATATATATATATATATATATATACACATATATATATATAGCTTTAGCCATTTGGCTTTGTTCTGTGCTTTTCAGCCATGTATTAAATGCATTAGGCAGAGCAGCTTAGGTTTATTAACCTTGGCTACAACACAGCTCTGATGGGTTCCACAAAACTTTGTATCCTGAGTGTGGCTTTGTGTTGTATCCCCCAGCATTTGCAAGAAAGTCTGCCTGATGATATAAAGACATGGCTGGAAGATAGTGAAGCAAGCTAAAAAGAGCAAGTTATGTATTTAGGTGGTCATTCCGAGTAATTTTTTTTCGCTACGGAGCGATTAGTCGCAAACTGCGCATGCGCATTGTACGCAGCGCACCTGCGCAAAGTAAATTAGCACAAATGTTTGGTATTTTACTCACGGCGTAACAAAGTTTTTTTATCGCTCTGCTGATCGTAGTGTGATTGACAGGAAGTGGGTGTTTCTGGGCGGAAAAACTGGCTGTTTTATGGGAGTGTGCGGAAAAACGCAGGCGTGCTAGTTGAAAAAGCTGGAGTGTATGCAGAAACCGGGGAGTGGCTGGGCGAACGCTGGGTGTGTTTGTGACGTCAAACCAGGAACGAAAAGGACTGAGCTGGTCGCACTGGCAGAGTAAGTCTGGAGCTACTCAGAAACTGCGGGGTAATCGTTACGAGAAAATTAGCGAACCCTTCGTTAGCAAATCTGCTATGCTAAGATACACTCCCCGTAGGCTTAGCGTGTGCAATGCTGCTAAAAGCAACTAACGAGCGAACAACTCGGAATCACCCCCTTAGTAAACAATCCATGAAGGCATGGAAAAATAAGAGAAAAAAAAAACCATGATAAATCTGCATGGGTTACATTACAGACACCTTCCAAATAACATTCTCTCAGAATGGTAAGAAGAAGGTGCGCATATTCATGTTAGTTTACCTGGCATCCAGAGCATTTTCATGATTTTATTAAACAGCATCGGGAATGACGCATAGAAATGTGACCGGACTATCTACTGTATACTTAAACAGCATCAAATAGACACCGCACAATGGGGGTCATTCCGACCCGATCGCTCCCAGCTTTCGTTGCCTAGCGATCGCCTCTGAGACAGAGGCGGTCGCTGGGCGGGAGGGGGCTGGGGTCTGGCCAACGCAGGCGTGGCTGGACCGTTGGGGGGGCAGGCCGCGGCGGCTGTATGACATCTCATGCAGCCGCTGCGGCCAGCGGCAGTGACAATTAACTCCCGGCCAGCCGTAGGAGCTGCGCTGGCCAGGAGTTACTCCTCAAATACAAAGGCATCGCCGCTGTGCGATGCTTTTGTATTTGTGCGAGGGGGGCCGGCACTGACATGCGGGGCGGACTAGCCCTGTGCTGGGCGTCCCCCCGCATGTCAGGGAAGATGATCAATGACCCCCCCATATACAGAAGCCATGAAAATGGGGATACGGTCATTAGGTCGACATCACTTAGGTCGACCGCTATTGGTCGACATGCATTAGGGCGACATGGTCACTAGGTCGACATGCTCATTAGTTTTTCACTTTTTTTCTTCATTTTTTTGAACTTTTTCATACTTTACAATCCACGTGGACTACAATTGGGAATGGTAACCTGTGCCGAGCGCAGCGGTAGCAGAGCGAGGCACCTTGCCCGAAGCATGGCGAGCGAAGCGAGGGGACACTGTGCACTAATTGGGCTTCCCCGTCACTTTACGAAGAAAACGACACCAACAAAAGTTAATAAAACTCATGTCGACCTTTTTCCATGTAGACCTAGTGACATGTCGACCTAATGCATGTCGACCAATAGTGGTCGACCTAATGATTGTCGACCTAAGCATGGTCGACCTAATTACCCATACCCCTAGGTGATGTATTCACATAGCAGCACTGTTACATCTATAGGTAAATTACATACATTACCAGCTCTGCATGGATTGTATAAATATCTTGGTAAAAGTCCACCAATTGCATCACTATATTTAATTATTTCCTATCCCTTTAACCATAGTTCTGTGTAAAATGAACCTGAGCTTTTTAGCTGTGACATTTTCATGGGTATGGGTCATTAGGTCGACCACTATTGGTCAACATGGTCACTAGGTCGACATGGAAAAAGGTTGACATGAGTTTTTTTTACCTTTTTTGGTGTTGTTTTCTTCGTAAAGTGACGGGATCTCCAATTAGTAGCTGGTATGTCATTTGCCTATAGATGTAACAGTGCTGCTATGTTAATACATCACCTAGTGTACAGGGCAGAGCAGAAATGTGTCATATCCAAGTGGAACTGCTATGAGTAATAGACTTGTCGGAAAACAAAATTGTGCATTTCCCTCTCCAAAGACTTCTACGTTCAGACAACATAACGGAGGACTGTACATGCCAACCTGTAAGATTGTCCAACAAAAAAGCTAGCCAATCGGTGTGGACATAGCCTTTATGTCACCAATAAAAAAAAAAAAGGAATTTCAGAAGTCTGAACTCGCATTTATGTAATGTACAATGATATTTGTATAGAGACATAATCAAAGTTTTACAATGAGAAAGAAAGGATCTACACGGACTCTCCTTATATTCCTGGCAAAGAATCTGAGGTTCAAGCAGACACTTCCATTATAGCCATTTAGCACAATATAAAATGTGCACACAATACAAGCACATGACGACACTCCCTGCATTGTTTCCGCACTAATCCTAGTTACAATGAGGCAGATAAAATATGGTCGAATTTCCTCTGTTGTGTAACATTTACTGATAATTGTAGAGGAAACAACAGGAAAGAGGAAAGACTGTAAACTGCATTTTAACAAAATATCGCAGGACAAAATAATCACCTTTTATTAACGATAAAAATATGACTGCTAAGTAAAATAAAACTGGACCGTAGTCACACAAAGACAAGCCTAGCACCGAGGGGCAGATGTATTAAGCCTGGAGAAGTGATAAAGCAGTGATAAGTGGAAGGTGATAATGCACCAGCCAATCACTTCGGTTTTAAAAATGACAGCTAGTAGCTGATTGGCTGCTGCGTTATAAACTTCCACTTATCACTGCTTTATCACTTCTCCAGGCTTAATACATCTGCCCCCCAGTGCAGTCTCAGCCATCCTCATGCCTCAATATCAATCCCGCAAAGGACAGACACAGAAGGAGAGAACATAATGACGTTGTGCGTCAACAAACAAAGGGGTCTATTTACTAAGCCTTGGATGGAGATAAAGTAGACAGAGATAAAGTACCAGCCAACCAGCTCCTAACTGCTATTTTTGAAACACAGCCTGTAACAAGGCAGTTAGGAGCTGATTGGCTTGGGCTTTATTTCCGACCACTTTAACTCTGTCCAGGGCTTAGTAAATAAACCCCAAAATCTATGGAACAGTCACATAAACTAACGTAGTCTCTGAGTATATTATCAAAGACGATACTTTATGAGAAACACTAAAATATCACTGATGGCTGAATCAGGCACTTTTGGGGACGACGAATAGTTCAATGCAATTGTCCGTAAATGCGCAGTCCTTGTATGCACAGAATAAAGTGCATATATTCCCCCATATGTAGACTTGTACACAACTATGCAACTGATCTGTCCCTTAATCTATATGCTTAGTTTGATAGCTGTCTACATTATCAGTGCACACTTACACCAGTCCTATCCCTGACGTAAAAGACACATCTGAATACAGATGTGCACCAGCCCTATCCCTGGCGTAAAAGACGCATCTGAATACAGACATGCACCAGTCCTATCTCTGGCGTAAAAGACGCATCTGAATACAGATGTGCACCAGCCCTATCACTGTTGTAAAAGACACAACTGAATACAGATGTGCACCAGTCCCATCCCTGGCGTAAAAGATGCATCTGAGTACAGATGTGCACCAGCCCTATCCCTGGCGTAAAAGATGCATCTGAATACAGACGTGCACCAGCCCCATCCCTGGCATAAAAGATGCATCTAAATACAGATGTGCACCAGCCCTATCCCTAGCGTAAAAGACACATCTGAATACAGATGTGCACCAGCCCCATTACTGGCATAAAAGACGCATCTGAATACAGATGTGCACCAGCCCTATCCCTGGCGTTAAAGATGCATCTGAATACAGATGTGCACCAGCCCTATCCCTGGCGTAAAAGATGCATCTGATTACAGATGTGCACCAGCCCCATCCCTGGTGTAAAAGATGCATCTGAATACAGACGTGCACCAGCCCTATCCCTGGCGTTAAAGATGCATCTGAATACAGATGTGCACCAGCCCCATCCCTGGTGTAAAAGATGCATCTGAATACAGATGTGCACCAGCCCCATTTCTAGCGTAAAAGACGCATCTGAATACAGATGTGCATCAGCCCTATCCCAGGCGTAAAAGACGCATCTGAATACAGACGTGCACCAGCCCTATCCCAGGTGTAAAAGACGCATCTGAATACAGATGTGCACCAGCCCTATCCTTTACATAAGAGATGCATCTGAATACAGACATATTAATGCGTACACTCAACTCAGCATAGCTCAGTTGCATAGACATGCCCTCCCTCACTAAACTTAGTGTGCGTGCGAACACACCCCTTTTTCATCTAGTTACGCACTTTAAGCCACAGAGGGAGAAGTGACAATCCCCAAAACATCCACTCCAGATGGATATGGTACATTTATGGCCTGATACATATTACAGCATTTTTGTTTCAACTTTTCATGCGGAAATGACATGGGCTCAATTCAATTAGCCATGAAGAGGGCAAGTTGCCACTGCAACAACAAAGAAATGCAAGTAAAGGTGGCAGAACGCACCCCCTGAACAGCACGATATCACCCCAGACTTGCATGCTTTTGTACACTACCCTATGGGGCTGAAAACTAAAATTGGCGAGTTGGGAGCTACCGAACATGTGATATATAGCCGCACTTACGGGCAGGGTGAGCAGTCTCGTGTCCAATAACATCGATCCCATCAAATACTTCAGAGAGCATATCTTACTCCATAACTGACATTTTTCATCGGTGACTCCACTGACTGGATTTACTATAAATGTCAGGAGCCAGAGGCAGGCATTTGTCACTATGGTCTTGTTCACAGGTTCAGAGAATTTGGATGGAAGTACAGAGGTTTATCACACATGCCCCAGAGATAACGTTTACTATCTCCCCAGTGTGGGCTTTTTGGATCTCGCACTGGGCTACTGGGTCATATAGCCTGTGCTTAGGTAACACATTTGCTGCTCAATAAAGTCATAGCCACTGCAAAGAAAACAATAAATTCCCAGTGGATCTCTACCACCATCCCTAATATTACCCTAATGCTCCCAAGTGCCTACTTCCTGTCCTCTATGGATTGGAGAGAGATGACGAACAACAAGGAGGCAAGGGCAGAACAGTTCATTGAGACATGGTTACCATATAGATACACACTCTGTCTTCATGCGTTAGAGACTATGGGGGAGGTGTATCAAGCCTTGGAGACAGATAAAGTGGAGAAGTAGCCCAAATCTACTGATCAGCGCCTGTCATTTCATAGACTGTGCTAGATAAATGAAAGTTAGAAGCTCCACTTTATCACTCTCCAAGGCTTGACACAACTCCCCCTCTCTAAGAAAATACTTTGCCTTAATGCAGATTTAGTAATATCAGTTTGGTTCTCACAGACCACTGTACGTTGCCATTTCTGTCCATTCATTCTATCGATTCATTGTTTCCTGAGGGTAATGGATTCCTCAGTGTTTCTACTGAACTTCACTGTTCAGTGTTTTGTGTGATGGGATACATACGATATCCCGGCAGATAGGATACCGTTCGGTCATATGACCAACACCAGCATCCCGAAGCAGAGAATCCTTAATTGGGTAAGTATGTTATCCCCCCTCCTCCCCAACTCTTCCTTCCCGCAGCCTAGCCCTAACCCTCCCCGGTGGGGCCTAAACCTAACCTCCCTTTCCTGCAGTCTAAACCCTAGCCCTAAACCTCGTCAGCATTCCAACTGCCTGGATGCCGCATGCCAGTATCCTGAACGGATCCCTTTGTGGTATCTCCTTGCTGGGTAACAAGTGCCAATGGTTTATGTATGTTTTTGTTGCCATGCATACAAATAAAATACATCATAAAAACTAACATTCTTGTCCCCAGGTTGGCCTATCTCTTTAACAAAATTATGAGCAGAGTTGTTCAAAGTGGACACCACATGCTCTAAAATGATCATATACAAACCAATGAAGGACACCCAAATTGACACCCCCATTTCTCTTCTAAATACCCACCTCGAGCTTTTTGCAAATGCCGTTGTGAACTTTGAACCTTCTATTAAAAAAAACATGAATAATCTAGACCACATAGCTAGACTATAGAAAAGTCTAATCTATCATAAATAAACATAAAACTCTCTCTGCAGTTCCAGCATTGTATGCCGAAAAAGCTTTTAATACAACTTCCTGTCCGTTCATGCTATCAACGCTAAAGGGATTTAGTTTTAATGGAGAATTCCTGCAGGCTATCCAGATGCTGTATCTCACCACTCTACTTCAATGACAAATGGAACCACCTCCGATATAAAATAAGTAATGGCACCAAACAAGGATATCTCCTCCCCCACCTCCCCAATATGGTTTTTGCTCTTGACAACAGAACATTTAGTAGCCAAAAATCAGACTGGTCCCTGGCATTTCGAGAATAGACAACCGAAAGTCAGAAGCTCTCCAACAAAACAACTAAGCTTAGGAACGTAGCAGGAACTGTGTGGGCCCCATAGCAACATTTGGAAGGCGGCCATGTCCCAATGCTTCTAGAAAGACACCTCTAAGCGACAGTTGTTAATGTTATGTCCTATAGTAATGCCCTAGTTCAGGGGTTCTCAAACTCGGTCCTCAGGACCCCACACAGTGCATGTTTTGCAGGAAACCCAGCAAGTGCACAGGTGTTTTAATTACTCACTGACACATTTTAAAAGGTCCAATTATTTCACTTGTGATTCTGTGAGGAGACCTGCAAAACATGCACTGTGTGGGGTCCTGAGGACCGAGTTTGAGAACCTGTGCCCTAGTTTATTTTATGAACCATAGTAGCACCTGAGTTCATGTTATGTCACACTGTAGGGATGCCAGTACACATTATGCAACACAGTACCCCCAATTCACATTATGATGTACAGTGTCCCCAGTCCATATTATATCACATTACAGTGCCCCAGTTCATATTGTGTCACATTACAGTGGCTCAGTTCATATTATGTCACATTACAGTGCCCCAATTCATATTATGCCACATTACAGCGCCCCAGTTCATATTATGTAACCATATAACGCCCTCCAGTTCATTTTATACCACATTACAATGAGCAGGTCCTGGGATTAACAAGATAGATTGTAGGCACCCAAGGGAAAAGTTTGTAAGGGCCCCTATGTACCACTCAATGGTGTAAAATGTATATAACACATGTGACAGGGAAGGTGGCCCCTATAAGCTTTGGGTCCCATAGCAGCTGCACTCCCTGCACCTATGGCAGCTACGCCCTTGCCTTAATTATAAGATCCAAAAGCTTAAGGATTTGTGAATTTTCATTAGCCTGAATTAGGCCCATCTTTATGAAGCCCGTTACCCTACCATCCATGATCAGTAATGTGAAGCCTTCATGGATAGGATGTCATCATTAAGATGAATATACTATCACACTTTCTGTACCTTTTCATAACCTTACCCACTAATAGTCTAATGCAAACTCGGCTTACTACTCACACACTCCGCCACTGATGGAATGGGACCTAGACCGAAACAATCTATCCTAGCAAGAGCATCAACTTGGCGCCTCCCTGTTACATACTAACAGCTCAGTTTAATTACATTTTGGCCTGCTACCACCTTCTTTACCCATCAAACCATTATCACCCTTACCATGAATATTATGGGGGATATGTATCAAGCCTTGGAAAGAGATAAAGTGGAGTAGTTGCCCAAAGAAAGAAACCAGCTTCCGCCAGACTGTGAGCCTGAGTTGTACGCGAATGCATTCACAACTTTGATCCAGTACACAGTGGCTGTGTAAAAATATGCAAATGCCGCAGATGAGCATGGGTGCATCCTAAGATATGCCCCAAAAAAGGTCATGGCACCCCCAGTGCCGCCCACAAACAATGCCTTCCTGTCAACAACTTTACTAATAAATCCTCTGCTAGCTCCGTTGCAGGACCTTAGCGGCACATACGCAGTGCAATTTAGATGCAAACCCAGATCGCTAATAAGAACTAAACTGTGAAAAAAATGCGTTTGCATACAATTTAAAATCAAGCCCCGTGCTAGTCTAGATAAATGACAGAAGCTTTAGGCAACGTCTCCACTGTATCACTCTCCAAGGGTCGCTACATCTACGCCCGCCAGGTAATACTCAGATATTATTTCACTAAGTATCTGTTCTACCAGACATTGCAACTTAGATGTTTCGCTCACACTAACCTACACAGTGGCCTCGTAAGTCACATAACTAAATCTGATACCATCCACAGAAGGCAGGTGCCGTCTCCTACCCATACCACGCAATACTAAGCCCAACTTCACCGCTCCCCAGCCTTCCTGAAGCGGATTGGGAACACAGCTTACCAACGTCTACCTGGTACTTGGACATCAGAAACAGGTCTGCAAAATGATCTGTCAGTACAGAAAGAGGGAACAACATGCAGAATGTTGGCGATAGTCTACTGTATCCTTGTGACGTCACATCCCCTTGTGCTAATGATAACAGGCTTCATTCTGAGTCTTATGCATCTATATGACAGCACTGACCCCAACTGAAAATAGAATAGAAACTACAAAGCCAAAAATGGCTTATGTAATATTCTTGACGAAAAGCACACCACGAATCCTTGTCTAAGGGAAATGATAAACTTGCCATGCACACCTGGAATGCTACTGGGTACCAATATAATGTCACTGGAAACAAATCCCCCCCCCCGGTGGAAAATATGCAATTTGTGTCAAGCTTAAACTCAGTCAAGCTCACTGATGCCCGCTACCCGATGTATCATTTAAGACTTGTTCTGTAGATTCTTGGACATCCCAAAGGAATAAATGGGGAGCGGGAAGCCTAACTAAGCAGGGGTTGTATGGAGGTATGCAAATCCTTCACATTTGATGGGAAAATTTACCAAATCTTCAGTTACTGTAGTTCTGATTAGTTTAGTCTTACCAAATTCATTAGTGTTTTTCACCAAAGGTCAGTTATTAGCATACAGTATTTTTTAATGTTAGGAAAACTGACCTGGCCGCTGACAGGCGTATAACTGTAATTTAAAGAGTGAATATAGCAATGTACAGGTGAATATCTGTGTTTCCTGTTATATGAGTGCGTACATCCCAACATTTGGAATCCTGGAAACACATCATACTGGGGGTGACCAATTAAGTGCTAGACTGCCATCCCGTCCTGCAGTTCCCCAATTTTATTGCTGCATGCAGTGGGGGCACCGTCCCCTCAAATCAGCACTGTCTGACCCAAATCGGGACCATTGGTATGCAACTGAAAGCACATGAAAGTGCACCTGGACGAACCATATACAATCTAGTATTTTCTGATCCCGGGAATCTACTGATTCTTTCTGCTCGAAACACAAATACTTGACAAGTTTTTTCACTTTGATGGGAACCCCCCCCACCGCCCATCCCAACTCTAAATCTGTAAGCACACTTTAAATCTCCCTCCCTAATCCTATTTCTAGATGGGTCCCAAAGCCTCCAGCCAGTCCCATGGGAACGTGTGCCAAGGCTATCTGTTACATTCTCACATCGTACTGGCCACAATCACACATATTTACAAAGAATGGGCAGTATTACACAGCGCCTGTACCCCTTTAGCACCACACTTATTTTTCTATTTTTATCCTATTATTTTGCTATTTATGGACCAATTAAGCCATGAGAGTAAAGGATATTTGGGAATTTATATTACCTGTGACACTAAGTGGGTTTTACTGTATATGACAAACTTTTTGGCGTGTGCATGTGATCCTGCAGCTCTTACTAAAACATGACTTATCTGTCTAGCATCCTTCTGGTACAACTTTTTATTTATATCCGCCCTGGGATATGATAGAAGGGTGCAAGCTATATGTTTATCCTACGTTTGCTTACTTATCATACTTTGCTAAAACATTTTTAGAAGCGTTTATTCTTTATAACTGGGAAAGCAGCAGGAGATGAACAGGACAGTGCTGGGACAACCTCTGATTGTCAACAGCAGCACAGAATATTTCAGATCTGTCATAAAGCTTGTAAGTCCATTAGCATGGGAGTTTGCAGTGGGATGGGCCAGCCTAAGTATCAGTAATAACATGAGATTTCTGCCATAGTCATACAGAATTATTGTGGTTTCAAATACACCTATATATCAAAAAAAATACATTTGTCCAAATTGCTTAAGAATATACTATTTAGCATATTATATTTTATGTATATTGCATTACAAGGGTTCCGTAGCTCCATATAAATACAGACTAATACTGTCAAGCTCATCACTTTATAAATACACAAAATGTCAACACTCCGATCAAATAATTACAAAAGGGAGAGGGCCCTGCTCGTGAGAGCTTACATTCTAGTGGGGTGTCCACTGAGAGGGAGAGGGGAACAGAGAGTGGGAATGTTGATCTTAGGGATTCAGAGGAGGAGGTTAGGTTACAGGGAAGAGAAGAGTCTTAAGGGCGCATTTAAAGGCTAGGAGGCTTGAGGTAAGTCTGATTGGATGTGGGTGAGCGCTCCAGAGGTTGAGAGTAACCCTGAAAGCGAGAGTGTGAAGAGGTGATCACGAGGAGGAGGAGAGAAGGCGGCCATTGGTACAGCAAGGTGGGTGGAAGGGGTGAGTGGAGGTGAGGCTGAAGACACAGGAAAAAGAAGAGTGGTGAATTTGATTCTGCTAAGTGGAATGTACAGAGGGGGGAGATGTATCAAACCTTCTCTAGAGGACAAATGGAGGTGTTGTCCATAGCAACCATTAAAATTCTAGCTAATATTGTATGAAATGTACTAGATAGCCTGCATCTGATTGGTTGCTAGGGCAACACCTCCACTTTAGGGGGATACACCTCCCTGCAAAACTTTTTCGTACAATTGAAGCCTCCTGAAATGAGGCTGACAGCAGTGACCCACTACTTGGTGGGACTGACATGCCTTGGGGTAGGCGAGTGCCTGTGCCGCTTGTCCGAGCTACGTTTGCTACATTTTCATTTGATTGGGTAAAACTTCCAGAAAAAGTCTGTCAGATTACTTTAATTCAATTCAAAGGCAAATTGATGAGGCTGATGCAGCAGCAGTTAGTATTTCCTAGACTATGCAGTACAATTCTGGGAATTCAGTGCCTTCCCCTCATCACAACTAGTTCATATTGTATATGTCACTCTGGAAGCATAATCACATGACCAGCAGTAGCGGAATACAGCGGAATACCTCTCAGTGAGTGTCAGTGAAGAATGTGATGCTCGGAATCCAGGACACATCTTATTAATGCAGCCTACATACCCCATGTCCTTGTTTCTATTTTTGCTGCATACTGTAATTCATCTTATTGACGGTAATCTCCTGGCAACAACACTGGTGTATCAATAGGATGCCCAGCTCAGCCGTGACTATAAATATTACCTGATCACTGTCCACTCTGACCCGAGTGCTGAGCAACCCCGGTACCGTCTGGTTATCCCTCTCGCTGCTGAAGATCAGACGCAGGGGGACGGTGTCTTGTCGCCCCAAGAAACTGTTTTCTTTCTTCCTATGCATCTCTGTCAGCCAGGTATCTGCAGAGGATCAAAGATAATGTCAAATAAAAATACAGTTACACAGCAAGGTAATTTTAGATCAGAGTCCGGAAGCTCATACAGAGCTCTGCACGGCCTGCAGCACTGAAACAAGACACGTGGTCATCTAATTAACTGCCACAAAACAAGTATTCACTTTCGGGGTAGAGCGATCAAACCTTAAACCCCTTTCACATCGCACAAATAACCCGGTACCGACACGGCATATTGCCGTGTCGAACCGGGTCAGTGTGCGATGTGAAAGCACACTGGCCGATTTAGCGGGTCGCCTGACCCGGTAAATCAACCCGGTAAAAAAGAAGGGTTTTACCCGGGTTGATTACCGGGTCAGGTGCGGTGTGAATGGGAGCCGTGTCGATGCGACACGGTTCCCATTCACAAGATAGGGAGAGGCGGCGCTGGAGATGAGCTCATCTCCCGACGCCGCCTCCACCCCCGCCCCTGCTGCTGCTGCGCGCTCCGTTGTTATGGCAACCGACCCGATATATTGGGTCGGAAAGCCAGCAGCGGAGTGCAAATGCCGGATCCCACCCGGTAAGTACACGTTTGTCTTACTGGGTAGGATCCGGCATTTGCAGTCTGAATGCAGCATTAGAGAGAGATAAAGTACCAAGCAATCAGCTTCTAACTGACATTTTACAGGATGTGTTTGATAAATGACAGTTAGGAGCTGATTGGTTGGTACTTTGAGGCAGATGTATTAACCTGGAGAAGGCATAAGGAAGTGATAAACCAGTGATATGTGCAAGGTGATAAAGGCACCAGCCCATCAGCTCCAATATGTAAATTAACAGTTAGGAGCTGATTGGCTGGTGCCTTTATCACCTTGCACATACCACTGGTTTATCACTTCCTTATGCCTTCTCCAGGTTAATACATCTGCCCCTTTATCTTTCTCAAGCTTTGATATGTCTCCTCCTTTGTTCCAAGGAGAAGAATTAAAGATCAGTCACTGTTGCATTGTTTTTAAAATATTAAGGAAGTTTCTCCACCTTCAGAAAACTAACGTAATGGAGAATAAACAATGCCTATCCTACACCAGGTCAGACCAGGTGCAGAACCAGCATGAGGGGATTTATGCTGGAACTTTGGAGTCTATTTACTAAGCCTTGTGTGGAGATAAAGTGGACGGAGATAAAGTACCAGCTAATCAGCTCCTAACTGCCATGCCACAGGCTGGGTTTGAAAAATGACAGTTACAAGCTGATTGGCTGGTACTCCGTCCACTTTATCTCCACACAAGGCTTAGTAAATAGACCCCGTCAGGACAGCTGATAGAAATGAAAGGCATTTTTGACACTGAAATACCGGCTACTTTAATTCTACAAAAGTTCTCAGAGTTATGCCCTTATTTATCAATGAGTGATAAATTTCACTGTGATAAATTGCACCAGCCAATCAGCTCCTAACTGTCATTTTTCAAACACAGGGGTCTATTTACTAAGCCTTCGATGGAGAAAGTGGACGGAGATAAAAGTACCAGCCAATCAGCTCCTATCTGTCATTTTTCAAACACAGCCTGTGGCATGGCAGTTAGGAGCTGGATGGCTGGTACCTTATCTCCATCAACTTTGTCTCCATCCAAGGCTTAGTAAATAGACCCCAAAGTCTGTAACATGGCAGTTAGGAGCTGATTGGCTGGTGCAATTTATCACTCACCATGAAATGTATCACTCATTGATAAATAAGGACATTAATATTTGTATACATGCCCTGAATGATGGTAGTCACCAAAGCCTAACCTGTCCTACGACACAGTAAAATCTTTTTCGAGCCTACATTACCCCTTCAACCAAGAAAAAAACAAGTTCCCGCTAAATTTACCTGGTCTGATAAGACGTTTCTAAACATAAAATAATTCAGCTCAAGTAACTGCAACAAAAAATGACTGAGTAGTACAGGAGTGGAGAATGGTGTATGACAGTGATGGCTAACCTTGACGCTCCAGCTGTTGTTGAACTACACATCCCAGCATGCCCTGCTACAGTTTTGCTATTTGGCCATGCTAAAACTGATGCAGGGCATGCTGGGATGTGTAGTTCAAAAACAGCTGGAGTGTCAAGGTTAGCCATCACTGGTGTATGAGGTAGATGGGCTACGCGAAATGCATTCAACCCGGCATAGCTAGCAAAACGTACATGTAACTTCAGCAAATAACAGGAGCAAATGTGGCCGCAGTACAACAGGAGGTATAGCTTCATGGTGATGGTAAAAATGCTTCAAACTCATTACACAGTGAAAGTAAAACCATCATTAGAAGTAATCGAGATGCATTTGCCCAATCAGATGTGGCCACCGGTTGTCATCATCATCATCATCATCGGTTCGCGGCTTGCTACAGGAGTCTAGAATCCACAAGTGACCCGCCTCCAGACGCATGTGCGTCTTCCTGGTGCTTAGTATGGGACGCAGTTTGCGTGAACATGCCTTTGCTGTACTCAGCCCGCATCTACACACCTCCTCCAAACATTGTCTTTACCCTCTTTGCACAAGGAGGCGTAACCCAGTCTGCGTTTTCATACGCAAGTGCAAAGCCACAAAACGCCGGTATGCCCAACTCTGCGTGAGCACCTTACAGGTTTGGGATGTTTGACACTGCTGTAATTCATCCTGGTACGTAATGTTGGCTACACAGAACAGCTGTATTTTATATGGTTGTTGTAACCACATTCTCCAAGCATCAGTCCACGTGTGGTGCCGAAACGACCCATTCCATCATAGACCGCAGCCTCAGGGAATCAAACACATTTCTACTGGGAATGCTGTCTGCATGGCCACAGCACTCGCACCAGCTGAGCTTCACTGGACCCATGCACCTGGCCCGTGTACCCACTATAAAGCAGGCAGAATGCGTTGCTGTGATATAAAGCAGAATACAACTGCAGTTTATCCTCACTCAGACCCAGGCAATTGATGATCCGGCCCAGCAACCAGAATGGCGATCAGCCCTGCGGTGCCCTGCCTGCAGTGATACTCCTCTGTAACTGAGTAGCTGGGAGATGCCGATTTGTTATGCTGCTAGAGAGATCACTATGGCCGTATCACTATCTGCACACATATTGGGGGAAATAACATGATCTCCATACATTTGTTTATGTACTCTGTAATGGGCGCTGTGGAACCCGTGTGGCACCATATAAATAAAGAATAAAATACTGGAGGGGATGGCGCTCAGAGGCCATACATATGGCCCAGATTTATCAAGCCTTGGAGAGTGAAAAATACCACGGTGATAAAGTACCAGCCAATCAGCTCCTAACTGTCATTTTTCAAACACAGCCTGTGACATGGAAGTTAGGAGCTGATTGGCTGGTTCTTTATCACTGTGCTATTTATCACCAAGTCTTGATAAATGGGGGCCATAGTTCTGTTCTCTACCTAATACAGTGGTTCCCAAACTGTGTGCCGTGGCACCCTGGGGTGCCGCGGGACACTTGCAGGGGTGCCTCAGGTTGGTGGTCAAGGACCAATTCAAACTATTTATTGTCAATTTAATAGGCAAAACCAGTGCTGATGGCTTCCAGTTATAAAATATGTGGACAAACAGAAGCAAATCTTGTCCCTCACCACATAACTGACCCTAAGGATGACATATAAACATAATTTACTTAATCTAATATTTTTTTCTAAATTTCTCAATAAGAAACTTGTGGCCTAGGGGTGCCGTGAAAAAAAAATCTGACACTCCAGGGTGCCGTGACTCACCGAAGTTTGGGAACCACTGACCTAATATATTCCTATGTCAACTTCCTCATAAACCAATAAGGGCATCTAGGATGACCTAACACATTTCTAATACTAAAGTGCATTGATAGACACATTGAATGGTCTCCCGGCAGAGGTGGTGGGGACAGACTAACACCACAGAGAATGAACAGATACAGGGAGACAATATCATGGGGAACAAATACTGTGGAACCACGCTGCCAGGTGCTACTTCCCCACTTCATCATGGCAATGTGATGCAGAAACTGGTGGAACAAGGGTCAGATGCACAGTGGTGGGTATAGCACATTGCTGAGGCAGTGATGGAGGGGGGATTAGGCCACTGCAACAGCACAGATACATCACATGCAGGCAGGCAGCCACTACAGCCCATGTACACACAGTCTTCTCCCATGCAGTGATGCTGTGTATAAATGAGAGGGGTGAACTGTCACCAAGCATGTATGCAGCAAATCCCTGCAATGGGCTCACCCCAGGTGATGGGACTTACCTGCCTGGGAGCTGGCATGGACCAGATACAGAGATGCAATCATGCAGCATATCCATAGAGCCCAGCACTCTGCAGTATGCATGGTTGTATATCAGAGCAATGTCCTCATGGTACCACGGGCTTGTGCTGGGGTCTCCCTGCCCGCTGCTGCTGCTGCTGCTGCTGTCACACACTCCTCTGATGCTGCTGCTGCATTATTGTGCTTCCCTGGCTTCCATATACTGCTCTCTTGTGCTTTTACTGCATTGGGTGGTTGGATGGGGATGTGAGGCACCAAGCACCTCCCAGCTCAGGTTTCCTCATCCACATGCACAGCCACATCCTTAGATCCTGCAGAGACGGCCTCCTTCCAGCAGAGACCTCCTCAGGCACACTGGGAAATGTAGTCTGCTGTATATTGGTGCTGTACCAGGCAGGTCAAACACACCCTGACAGCCTGCCAGGGGAAAAATTACACTGTGACTGGGCATAACACATCCAGTGCAATCACTGACATCACAATAGTAAAGCATCAGAAGAGGTAACAATGGGCACATTAACTGCATCCAGTAACAATAACCCAGCACCTGAACACAAAGCCATAATAGCCAGCAGTCCAGAGTATGTGCCAGCAATCAGCAATGGTATCAGCAAAAGCCACTCTTGGTCCCGTATAGGATATCTGTGGTAATCCATAAGGCTAATGCTTGTAAGGGAGGGGGAGGGAGTCATGCATTTGCACCAGCCCTATGCCATGTGCAAGAGATCTGTAAGAAACAGGCGTCCTTTCGGTATGCAGTTAATTTCCTGATGGTTAGGATCCCGGCGTTCAAAGTACAGACGCCAGTATCCCGACCGTCGCCCGCAATTCCCACTAGGGTCGTTGTCCACGCCACCACCCGAGGGGGAATATAAAAGTGTGGCGAACAAACCTAGCTACTGATCCCGCGAGGGGACACGCTGCGCTCAATGTCGAGATTTTGACTGTCAGCAACCTGACCGCCAAGATCCCGACAGGAAGGTAATCATACTGTATGCAGGACTTACACAGAGTCTTAGATACGTCCATGACACACGTGCAAGACAGACCGATTAAGGGGGTCATTCCGACCCGATCACTCGCTGCAGCTGTTCACAGCGCAGCAATCGGGTTGGAACTACGCATGCCGGCGCATGCTGGACGGCCAAAGGCCGTCGTTTCCTAGCGATCGCTAGAGGCGGTCGCTGGGCGGGAGGGGGCGTGGCCGGACCATGCAGGGGGCGGGCCGCATCGCCTGGGTGACGTCACACACAGCCGCTGTGACCAGGGGCAGCGACAAGCAACTCCCGGTCAGCCGCAGGAGCTGCGCTAGCCGGGAGTTACTCAACAAGTCTAAAAGCATCGCTGCTGTGCAATGCTTTTGTACTTGTGGGGGGGGGGGGGGGGGGGGGACAGACATGCGGGGTGGGCTAGCCCTGTGCTGGGCGTCCCCCCGCATGTCTGGGAACATGATCGTATCTGTGCTAAATTTAGCACAGCTACAATCAACTCGGAATGACCCCCTATATGCGCTTGCATTTGTTGCCTCACTAAAACACCCAATTTCATGGAAAGAAGGATACAGCTAAGTTTAGTTCAACTCAGAATAGGAAGCAGGCAAATGTGAGTAAATACTCATCTGTGCGTGTGCTGCGTGCAAAAACGCATAGAGTGGCAGTTTGAACACCATGTAGAGGTCTGCACCACTCAAAATCAAGTCCAATGTACTTAAAACATTCAAATCTACAAACATGAGATATGAGATATTCACAAAGCGGAGGCTGCTACTCGTGGGTTTGACCTCAGAATTTGAAGCAGCCCTAATATAAGTTCAAAAGCCGGAATCTGGTTAGAATGTTGTCAATCAGAAGGTTGACACTCAAATGTTGACATTCAAAAATGACGACATGTTCATATTATTATTATTATTACATTTTATTTATAGGGCGCCACAAGTGTTTTGCAGCGCCGTATAAAGGACAGTACAGGGAGACAAATCTTAGCATTACAGTAAATAAATAACAAAAATAGAGTACAGGTAACAAAGAGCACCACAATTCTCAAAACATAATACGGCTTAGATGTAAGTAGCGAGGGAGTAATCATTGTACTACTTGGGGCTGGCGGCCATAGATAGAGATGAGCCTTTACCAGTAGGAGAAAAAGCAGGTAAAGATGGTCATTGAGTAGGAGAGAGCTGCGGGTGAAATGTGTTGAGAAGAGGGCTTTGACAACAAAAGGAAAGAGGGCCCTGCTCTGAAGTGCTAAGAATCTAGTGGGGAGGGGCAACAGACAGATGATATGAGATGCAAGCAAGCGGGAGGAAGCCTGATGGCAGTATGAGAGCAAAGCAGAGATGTTCAAGGCATGGGGCAGGGGGATGGGGGAGCAGCCTAAGGACTAGGTTATGCATCGGATGGGTACGCTTTGATAAATAGGTGGGTTTTCAGTGCCCGTTTGAAGCTTTTCAAGGACGGGGAGAGACTAATGGAGCGGGGGAGCGCGTTCCACTGAATGGGTGCAGCACAGGCAAAATCTTGAACTCGTGCATGGGAAACAGTGACCAGGGCCGAGGAGAGGCAACGATCATCGGCTGACCGTAGTGGGCTGGAGGGACTATGGAGGGAGAGGAGGTGGGAGATGTAGGGAGCAGTGGAATTAGAGATGGCCTTGTATGTGAGGGTGAGGAGTTTGAAGAGGATTCTGAAGGGGAATGGGAGCCAGAGTAGATTTTGTCGAAGGGGAGTGGCAGATGTGGAGTGGCGGGAGAGGAAGATGAGCCTAGCTGCGGAGTTGAGGACAGATTGGAGGGGAGCGAGATGGGAGCAAGCAAGGCCAGTGAGGAGAACATTGCAGTAGTCGAGTCATGAGATGACCAGTGAGTGGATGATAAGTTTAGTTGCACTCTGGGGGAGAAATGACCTGATGCTAGTAATGTTGCGTAGCTGGAACCGACAGGATTGCGCCAGAGCTTGGATGTGGGGTGCAAAAGAGAGGGAGGAGTCAAGAGTGACGCCCAGGCAGCGGAGTTGGGCAACGGGGGAGATGATTGTGTTGTCAACAGTGATAGCGATATTTGTAGGGGGTGTTGCTCTGGCTGGGGGAAAGATAATGAGTTCAGTTTTGTCCATGTTGAGCTTCAGAGAGCGCTCAGACATCCAGGAGAAGATGGCAGAGAAGCAGTTGGAGACCTGAGAGAGGGCAGAGGGGGACAGATCAGGAGATGAGAGGTAGAGTTGTGTGTCATCAGCATAGAGGTGGTATTGAAGGCCAAAGGAGTTAATGAGCACACCCAGGGAAGTAGTATACAGGGAGAGGTGTACAGGACAACACCCTGAGGGACACCAACAGGAAGGATGGAAGGGTGTGAGGTGGTTCCGGAGGCAGACACAGAGAAGGAGTGGTTAGTGAGGTAAGATGTAAACCAGTCAAGGACGGTGCTAGAGAGGCCAACGTTTTGGAGTGTGCGAAGGAGGTGAGGGTGATCCACGGTGTCAAAGGCAGCAGAGAGATCCAGAAGGATGAGCAGAGAGAAGTGGCCCTTGGATTTGGCCGAAAGCAGGTCATTGGTGACTTTCACCAGGGTAGTCTCGGTGAAGTGGAGTGGGCAAAAGCCAGATTGTAGTGGATCAAGGATGGAGTTGTCAGAGAGGTAGCTTGTGAGACGGCTGTAGACCATTTGTTCAAGTAGTTTGGAGATGAATGGGAGAAGAGAGATGGGGTTGTAGCTAGTGATTGATGAAGGGTCGAGGTTGTTTTTTTTGAGAATAGGTGAGACCAGAGCATGTTTGAATGGTGAGGGAAAGATGCCGGTAGAGAGCGATAGGTTAAAGAGGTGAGCAAAGTGGGAGCAGGCAGGGGGGGGGGGGGGGAGCGGAGAAGACAGGAGGGGAGGGAGTCCAAGGGGCAGGTTGAGGTGGGAGGATAAGATGAGGGAGTGGACTTCCTTGTCTAAGATGGGTCGGAAGCAGGACAGGGTGGGATAGATGGAGGGGAGGGATGATGGGAGCAGGGGTGGCAGCAGAGGGATTACGGGAGGAGATGTCATTTTGGATATCCTCAAGTTTGGAGATGAAGAAGGAGGCAAAGTCAGTGGCAGTGAGAGAGGAGGGGAGGAGGAGAGGGGCGAAGGAGAGTGTTGAAAGTTTCAAACAGACGGCATGGACTGGAGGACTGAGAAGAGATGAGTGCTTGGAAAAAGGATTGCTTGGTGAGAGAAAGAGCAGAGCTGTAGGAGGAGAGAATAAACTTGAAATGGAGGAAGTCTGCCAGAGAGTGAGATCTCCTCCAGGAGCGTTCTGCAGAGCGTGAACATTTTTGTAGGAATCGTGTTAGTTTGGTGTGCTAGGGTTGGGGTTTGGAGCGGCGGAGGGGGACAGAGGAGAGGGGGGCCACAGAGTCGAGAGCAGCAGTAAGGGAAGAGTTATAGAATAAGGCTGCCTGGTTGGGACAAGTCATAGTGGAATGAGGAGAGAGGAAGGTCTTGAGGGAGGACAGGATAGCGGGGTTGAGAGACCCGAGATTGCGTCTGGTGATGGTGAGTCTGGGAGTGGAGAGGAGAGGGGAAGATGAGAGGGTGAAAGAAAGTAGATGGTGGTCAGAGGGAGGGAAGGAAGAGTTTGAGAAATCAGAGAGGTCACATTGGTGGGTGAAGACAAGGTCGAGGGAGTGGCCGAGATTGTGAGTAGGGGTGGAGGACTATCGAGAAAGTCCAAAGGAGGTGGAATGGGCAAGAAGATTAGTAAAAGCTGCATTAGTGATGTTGATAGGGATGTTAAAGTCACCGAGGATGATAGTGGGGAGGTCAGAGGAGAGAAAGTGGGGAAGCCAGGCAGCAAATTTGTCAAGGAAAGGTGAACAGTGGCCAGGGGGGCTGTAGATCACTGCCACATGGAGGTGAATGGGGAAGAAGAGGCGGATAGTGTGGACCTCAAAGGTGGAAAAGGCGAGGGAGGGCTCAGGTGGGATGACACAAAAGGTGCCGTTTGGGGAGAGAAGGATGCCCACGCCTCCACCCTGGCGGCCATCAGGTCTGACCGTGTGGGTGAAGAAGAGGCCCCCATAGGAGAGGGCAGCAGGTTAGGGGGGGTGTCAGAGGAGGAGAGCCAGGTTTCAGTGATGGCGAGAAGGTTATCAGAGTGGGAGATGAAGAGGTCGTGGATAGTTGTCATCTTGTTGCAGATTGATCTAGCATTCCAGAGTGCACAGGAAAAGGGAAGGGAAGGGACGGGGGAGATGGGGGATCAGGTTGGCTGGGTTCTGAATGCGTGTGGGCGGTATGGAAATTGGGGGAGGGGTGACCTAGCAGTGAGGATTGGTATGGGACAGGATTGAGGAGCCATAATTCCAGTACAGTAGTGTTGTTCAGAGGAGTAATATAGAATGGAATGTGTGTAATGTAGAATGAACAATGAGAAGGGGGTGTAGTAAAAGCAGAGTCAGTGCAAACAGGAATTATTGGGAAGTAATGGAAGGAAAGGAAGGCTGAGATTCTGACACAGTGGATGTAGATAGTGTAACTGGGGAGCAGAAAGCAATGTGTGAGAGCAGTAAGGTTGTTACTTAATCAGACAGGGAGGTACTGTAAGTGTCCAGGCTGTGCAGGCTGCAGGCGTTGGTGGTACTGGATTAGGTTACTCTCTGTAGTATGTTGATTGCAGTTCTCTTTTGCAGGTGGGGAAGATAGTCTGCTGTCTTTCTGTTTCTCTCCTGTTTATCTCCAAGTATCTCCAAAGGTCATATCCTCATACTTAACACAAACATACTTTGCAGCTAAGATGCTTTGCAGACAAATATGTACTGATTAAATATAAATGCATAAATTGATACAGGCTTGATTGCTAACAGCACCCACCCACAACAAAAGGTTAGCTATAGGTGTGAATAACAACAGACCAGTACATCCCCCACTAGTACACAGTGATTTCCTACTATAGTAGTGGCTAGGAATAACTAATTAAAAACAAAGTTGCAGGTTACCTAGCTCAATTCAAATAAGCATGAAAGTTGCAGGAATGAGATTGATGACCTTTAACATCAGAGCCGTAACTACGTGTGTGCCAGGTGTGCCTGGCACACAGCGCAGTTGCTAGCATTCTAAGTCAGCGGCTTGTAATGAGTCAAATTGACTCATTACAAGCCGTCTGTGCTGTGTACGCCAGAGGAGCGGAGAGGAGCTGCT
Source organism: Pseudophryne corroboree (assembly GCF_028390025.1). Lineage (NCBI taxonomy): Eukaryota > Metazoa > Chordata > Amphibia > Anura > Myobatrachidae > Pseudophryne > Pseudophryne corroboree. Next base: position 101,775,135 of record NC_086448.1, read on the forward strand.
CGGGTTGCAGGGGAGGAGGAGGGAGGGGGACTCCGGAGCCGCAGCAGCGCTATGTAATTGGTAGCGGCGCCGCTGCAGCTGTCCCTCTCCTTCCGCATTGGCTGGCCAGCG